>NC_091266.1:22517500-23767500 GCF_042477335.2 Ovis canadensis
TGCAGGGGGATTCTTTACCATATGATCCACCAGGGAAGTCCATATATATAGTGAATAATTCTAAATGTTTGCAGACACCAGTTATGAACATTTGCAGCTTTAATTCTTAAAAAAAAACCCAAACCAATCCGATGTAGAAAAAGTTATATTATACAGAGATAGCATTCTAATCTTGATCCGTATACGTAGTCTTTTTACCTAAACTACAAAGTACCTTACGATCCACAAAACTGTAGAAGGGAACTAGTTAGGGAGCTTTAGAGATATTTAGTCTATTTGAACCACCTTGCCCCACAAATGAGAGAATTATCTCATTTGGATGTGTTTTTGCTGTGTGTTACTTAAATGAGAACATCAATGAAGAGCATCCTATCTGTTAGTGCCCCCAAAAGTTGGTTCTTTTTTCCTTATTTTCCCCTTTGTTCCATTTCTCTCATTTATTTCAGAAATTCCATGCTTTTGATTGTAATAATCCCATATCTCAACTAATACTCTTATTGCCATGAAGTGCTTTTTAGAACAAAATCACTTTTAGTTCCAGGTAGATAAAAGAGGAGCATATTTTTATAATCCCTTTACTTATATATATATTAATTTTTCTATAAAACATATGCAAAGTCTTATAATTTAAAATTTTAGAGCATTTTAAAAATTATGTATAAAGTTTTAAAATTAGGAATCAAAATAGAAATTAGCTGTTTTAAATGGGACACATAAATTTAAACTCAAAATCCAAAATCTTTTATTCATTGAAGAATGAATACAGAATAAAGCATGAATACAATAATATCAATGTATTCAACCAGCATGTTTAACGAAAAACAACTCCAGAACAGCAACAAATAAATGTTTTTGTACAGATTCAGCAGGTTTTATAAGCAAAACAATGTTTGTTGTAAAGAAATATGGAAATCAAAGATATGTGGGGACAGACCCAGCTAGAGAATAGGGTTAAGTAAACATTTTCACACCTGTGTGATTAATACATTATAAAAATGAGGAGTCCCCAAATCAAAGCAACTCCCTTTTCAAGTAACGTTCAACACATATTGCTCAAAAACGGGTCCTATTATACCAAAAAAAAGTATTCCCTAATGTAAAAAACAAACAAACAAAACACTTTTAAGAGGTATATCTGATCATATAGGGCATATACAAGGAAAGAAACTTTCTGAGCTTGAAGTGTGCCTGCCTCCCTTGAGTCGTTAGTTAAATTCAGTTGGGTAAGACCTATGGCTCCTATGAGTCTGACTGACAACTGAATCTTTTGTGCAACACAGTAATGAATTCGAGTCTCATTCACTATATGCCCACCCCCTCCCACAAAACATCTCTGGTGACACTTATGTTCATGATTCTCTTTCTGGTGCTTCTAATTTAGTGAATGTCTGTGCATGAACTCACATGCACCTCATTCCATGCGTAAACACCATGTGTTTACTTGGTTTTAAACTTACTATAAATACCATGCCACACATATCCTTCAACTTGTTTCTTTTGATCAGCATTCCATTTGACTTATCCAATTCATCCATGTTAATATATGAGGCTGTAGTTTATTTCCTGTTTGTATAGTATGCCATTATATGAATATTATATATTAATTCTTATGTATATGTGAGTTTTTCCAGGTTGATGTTGTTATATTTTAGTTTTGCACTATAACGACATTACTCATGAATGTTTTTGCATGTCTTGTGGTAGCCATGGGAAAGTGTTTCATTAGGATCACTACTTAATGAATGAAGAACATGGTTATAAAGTACATGCATCTTCTCTCTTTCACTAGGTATCGACTAGTCTTGTTACAAAGAAGTCACAACAACTTATTAATGCATTTCTACCATCAGTGAATGAAAGTTCATTTTGTACTACACTGTCATCAACACTTGTTGCTTTTATTATCCTATGGGTCATTAGTATTTTTTGTGATACATCTGATTATGATTTTTGCTGATTTTTCTATTGAACTGATTGTCATTTTTATTGATTCATAAGACTAGTTTATCTTTTTATTGTGTTTATGATACTTCACACCAAACTTTTTAATTTAAATGTGATCATATTTAACCACACTATTCCTTCTTGATTATGCTTTAGAATACTCATTTAAGAAATTCTTCCCTATTCAAAATGATAGAGATATTCTCCACATTGTCTTTTTTTTTTCTAGTTTGTTCTTTTACATTCAGGTTGGGAATTGACCTTTCCGTACACTGTGATCCAGTTTTGTGTATTGGAATCTGCGTTACCAGTGCTGTCCCAAATCAAGTTTCCATAGATCATGGATCTTTATTTGAGGTCACTATTCCTATTCTGACAAATTTACCTAGTTCTTAATAGAATTAAGACTACATTTGCTTCATTACTTTAACCTTACAATGAGTCTTTATATCTACTTAAAGTAATTCTCCCCAATATATTCTTCTACCTTTCAAATGTTTTAGCCATTTTGGTCTTTTGCTAGTGTCTTTAAATAAAATTTGCCTCTTAAACAAATTGAATACTTTCTTTTTGTTGTTGTTTTCTTTTTTATTATATTTTATTTTACTTTACAACATTGTATTGGTTTCGCCATACTTCAACATGAATCCGCCACGGGTGTACACGTGTTCCCCATCCTGAACCCCCCTCCCTCCTCCCTCCTCGTACCAGCCCTCTGGGCCATCCCAGTGCACCAGCCCCAAGCATCCTGTATCCTGCATCGAACCTGGACTGGCGATTCGTTTCATACATGATATCATACATGTTTCAATGCCATTCTCCCAAATCATCCCACCCTCCCCCTCTCCCACAGAGTCCAAAAGACTGTTCTATACATCTGTGTCTCTTTTGCTGTCTCACATACAGGGTCATCATTGCCATCTTTCTAAATTCCATATACACGTGTTAGTATACTGTATTGGTGTTTTTCTTTCTGGCTTACTTCACTCTGTGTAATAGACTCCAGTTTCATCCATCTCATTAGAACTGATTCAAATGTATTCTTTTTAATGGCTGAGTAATACTCCATTGTGTATATGTACCACAGCTTTCTTATCCATTCATCTGCTGATGGACATCTAGGTTGCTTCCATGTCCTGGCTATTATAAACAGTGCTGTGATGAACATTGGGGTACATGTGCCTCTTTCAAGTGTGGTTTCCTCAGTGTGTATGCCCAGCAGTGGGATTGCTGGGTCATAAGGCAGTTCTATTTGCAATTTTTTAAGGAATCTCCACACTGTTCTCCATAGTGGCTGTACTAGTTTGCATTCCCACCAACAGTGTAAGAGGGTTCCCTTTTCTCCACACCCTCTCCAGCATTTATTGCTTGTAGACTTTTGGATCGCAGCCATTCTGACTGGTGTGAAATGGTACCTCATTGTGGCTTTGATTTGCATTTCTCTGATAATGAGTGATCTTGAGCATTTTTTATGTTTGTTAGCCATCTGTATGTCTTCTTTGGAGAAATGTCTATTTAGTTCTTTGGTCCATTTTTTGATTGGATCGTTTATTTTTCTGGAATTGAGCTGCAGGAGTTGCTTGTACATTTTTGAGATTAGTTGTTTGTCAGTTGCTTCATTTGCTATTATTTTCTCCCATTTCAAACGCTGTCTTTTCACCTTGCTTATAGTTTCCTTTGTTGTGCAGAAGCTTTTAATTTTAGTTAGATCCCATTTGTTTATTTTTGCTTTTATTTCCAATATTCTGGGAGGTGGGTCATAGAGGATCCTGCTGTGATTTATGTCGGAGAGTGTTTTGCCTAAGTTCTCCTCTAGGAGTTTTATAGTTTCTGGTCTTATGTTTAGGTCTTTAATTCATTTTGAGTTTATTTCTGTGTATGGTGTTATATTGAATACTTTCTGTTAGCTATATTCTTCAGTTCAGTTCAGTCACTCAGCCGTGTCCAACCCTTTGCGACCCCATGAATTTCAGCACGCCAGGCCTCCCTGTCCATCACCATCTCCCGGAGTTTACTCAAACTCATGTCCATTGAGTCGGTGATGCCATCCAGCTGTCTCATCATTTGTCGTCCCTTTCTCCTCCTGCCCCCAATCCCTCCCAGCATCAGAGTCTTTTCCAATGAGTCAACACTTCGCATGAGGTGGTCAAAGTACTGGAGTTTCAGCTTTAGTATCATTCCTTCCAAAGAACACCCAGGACTGATCTCCTTTAGAATGGACTGGTTGGATCTCCTTGCAGTCCAAGGGACTCTCAAGAGTCTTCTCCAACACCACAGTTCAAAAGCATCAGTTCTTCGGTGCTCAGCTTTCTCCACAATCCAACTCTCACATCCATACATGACTACTGGAAAAACCATAGCCTTGACTAGATGGACCTTTGTTGGCAAAGTAATGTCTCTACTTTTGAATATGCTATCTAGGTTGGTCATAACTTTCCTTCCAAGGAGTAATCATCTTTTAATTTCATGGCTGCAGTCACCATCTGCAGTGATTTTGGAGCTCCCAAAAATAAAGTCTGACACTATTTCCACTGTTTCCCCATCTATTTCCCATGAAGTGATGGGACCAGATGCCACAATCTTCGTTTTCTGAATGTTGAGCTTTAAGCCAACTTTTTCACTCTCCTCTTTCACTTTCATCAAGAGGCTTTTCAGTTCCTCTTCACTTTCTGCCATAAGGGTGGTATTCTGCATATGTGAGATTATTGATATATCTCCTGGCAATCTTGATTCCAGCTTGTGTTTCTTCCAGTCCAGTGTTTCTCATGATGGACTCTGCATAGAAGTTAAATAAGCAGGGTGACATTATACAGCACTGACGTACTCCTTTTCCTATTTGGAACCAGTCTGTTGTTCCATGTCCAGTTCTAACTGTTGCTTCCTGACCTGCATATAGGTTTCTCAAGAGGCAGGTCAGGTGGTCTGGGATTCCCATCTCTTTCAGAATTCTCCACGGTTTATTGTGATCCACACAGTCAAAAGCTTTTTCATAGTCAATAAAGCAGAATAGATGTTTTTCTGGAACTCTCTTGCTTTTTCCATGATCCAGTTGATGTTGGCAATTTGATCTCTGGTTCCTCTGCCTCTTCTAAATCTAGCTTGAACATCAGGAAGTCCACAGTTCATGTATTGCTGAAGCCTGGCTTGGAGAATTTTGAGCATTACTTTACTAGCATGTGAGATGAGTGCAATTGTGCGGTAGTTTGAGCATTCTTTGGCATTGCCTTTCTTTGGGATTGGAATGAAAATTGACCTTTTCCAGTCCTGTGGCCACTGCTGAGTTTTCCAAATTTGCTGGCAGATTGAGTGCAGCACTTTCACAGCATTATCTTTTAGGATTTAAAACAGCTCAACTGGAATTCCATCACCTCCACTAGCTTTGTTCGTAGTGATGCTTTCTAAGGCCCACTTGACTTCACATTCCAAGACATCTGGCTCTGGGTGAGTGATCACACCATCATAATTATGTGGGTCATGAAGATCTTTTTTGTACAGTTCTTCTGTGTATTCTTGCCATCTCTCCTTAATATCTTCTGCTTCTGTTAGGTCCATACCATTTCTGTTCTTTATCGAGCCCATCTTTGCATGAAATGTTCCCTTGGTATTTCTAATTTTCTTGAACAGATCTCTGCTGCTGCTAAGTCACTTCAGTTATGTCTGACTCTGCGCGACCACATAGACAGCAGCCCACCAGGCTCCCCCATCCCTGGGATTCTCCAGGCAAGAACACTGGGGTGGGTTGCCATTTCCTTCTCCAACGCATGAAAGGGAAAAGTGAAAGTGAAGTCGCTCATGCTTGCCCAACTCTTAGTGACTCCATGGACTGCAGCCCACCAGGCTCTTCCATCCAAGAGACTTTCCAGGCAAGAGTACTGGAGTGGGGTGCCGTTGCCTTCTCCGTGAACAGAACTCTAGTCTTTCCCATTCCGTTGTTTTCCTTTATTTCTTGCATTGATTGCTGAGTAAGGCTTTCTTATCTCTTCTTGCTATTCTTTGGAACTCTGCATTCAGATGCTTATATCTTTCCTTTCCTCCTTTGCTGTTCACTCTTCTTTTTACAGCATTTGTAAGGCCTCCCCAGACAGCCATTTTGCTTTTTTGCATTTCCTTTCCATGTTATATTCTTAAGTACTTGATTTTAGAAATCATTATTAATTACACATTTTTAAAACTGTATTTTTAACTGAGTTTACTGGTATTTAGAAATACATGTAGTTTTCAAAATGATCATAAAGTAACATTGACTTTTGCTATTCTTTTAGCAGAGAGTCCGATGAATGAAAATACATGTATGGATGCGTGTTGCTCAGTCGTGTCTGACTCTTTACCACACTATGGACTGTAGCCGACCAGACTCCCCTGTCCATGGAGTTCTCCAGGGAAGAATAGTGGAGTGGGAAGCCATTTCCTTCTCCCGTGCATCATCCTAACCCAGGGATCAAAGCCAGGCCTCCTGCTTTGCAGGCAGATTCCTTACCATCTGAGTCACCAGGAAAGTCCCAATACATGTATGTGCTCAGCTGCTTCAGTCGCGTCCAACTCTGTATGATCCTACAGACTGCTGCCTGCCAGGCCCCTCTGTCCACGGGGTTCTCCAAGGCAAAAATAGTGGAGCAGGTTGCCATTCCCTTCTCCTGGTGGATCCACCTGACCCAGAGATGGAAACCACAGCGCCTCCTGCCTCTTCTGCATTGCAGGCAGATTCTTTACCACTGACCCACCTGGGAAGCCCAAATACCTGTATAGATTTGCTTAACATCTTCTATAACTGGATATAGAACAATTCTATCACCTCAAGAAATGCCTTCATGCTATGAGTTTATGGTCACAGCCTACCCCAAGTCTTGGCCCTAGAAACCAGTGGTCTGTTTTGTATCATATGTTTTATCTTTCTGATAATGTCAGGTAAATGGAATAATAAAATATTTAACCTTTTGAGACTGGCTCTTTTTTTTTTTAACTTATAATGCCTTTGAGATTCATTCAAATTGTTACATTATATCGAAGCTCATTCTTTTTTTTGCTGAGTAATGTCCCATTGAATGAATGTGCCACAATGTATCGATTCATCCACTAAAGGGCATTTCAGTTTGGGGCAATAGTGAATCAAGATTCTGTAAACATTGATGCATTATTTTTGCTTGGATTTTGTTTTCATTTATCTAGAATAAATACCAAAAAGTAAAAATATTAGGTCATATGGTAATTGCTTTTTTAAATCTGTATAGTTTCAGAATAGTTTTACCATTTTGCATTCCCACCAGTAACGTATTAGAGACGCAGTTGCCCAGCATCCTCACTAGTACTCAGGATTGTCATCATATTTTTTTCATTTTAGCTATTCTATTAATCACACAATGGTATCCTTTGGTTTTAATATGCAATTCCCTAATAATTAATGTTATTATAATTGAATTATATGTGATTATAATTTAATTATAATTAATAATTAAAAATAGAGACTGGTTTCTCCAGTAATCATGTCAGAGTTAGACAATAAGTAATCATTGTCAGAGTTAGACAATAAGGAAGGCTGAGCATTGAAGAATTGATGCTTTTGAACTGTGGTGTTGGGGAAGACTCTTGAGAGTCCCTTGGACTGCAAGGAGATCCAACCAGTCCATCCTAAAGAAATCAATCCTGAATACTCATTGGATGCTGAAGCTGAAGCTCCAGTACTTTTTCCGCCTGATGTGAAGAGCTGACTGTTTAGAAAAGACCCTGGTGCTGGGAAAGATTGACGGCAGGAGGCAAAGGGGACGACAGAGGACGAGATGGCTGAATGGCATCACTGACTCGACGGACACCAGAAGATGGTGAAGGACCTGGAAGCCTGGCATGCTGCAGCTCAGGGAGCTGCAAACAGTCGGACACACCTGAGCGACTGAACAGCAACAGTTAACAACATTAAATATCTTCTCACATGGTTTCTCATCTTTATATATACTTTGTTCAAATGCCTAGTCAAGGGCCTTGTCCATTTTCAAAAATTTGATAGTTTGCTTTTTTAAATTGACTTTTGGATGTTCTTTACATAGGCTCAATATAAGCACTTTGCCAGGTGTGTGATTTGCCAACATTTTCAGTGTTTAGTTTACCCCTTCATTCTCATAATAAAAGTGTCTTTCATAAAAGATGTCTGTAATTTTGATAATGCCAAATTCATCTTTTCTTTGTTTGTTTTATGGACTGTGCTTTTGGTGTCATGGCTAGGAACTTTTGACCTAGCCAAGCCACAAAGATTTTCTTCTAGAAGTTTTACAGTTGTGCATTTTATTTTTAAATATACTATTAATTACAGCTATGAACTTTAGATCAAGACTTTTTCCACCTATGGGTAACCAATCATTCAAATATAATTTCCCGAAAAGACTGCTCTTTCTCCACTCATTGCTTTCACTATTAAGTGTGATGTTAGCTGTAAGTACTTTGTATATATCAATTAGTAATTTGAGGACGATCTCTTATATTCCTAATTTTCTGAGAGTTTTTATTGTACATAATGTTACATATGTCAGATGCTTTCATTGCATCAACTGACATGACAATACGACTTTTGTCTTTTGAATATTGAAATGATAGATATTACTGAATGATTCAGATTTTTCAAAATTTATAGTAAGGTGTCTAGTTGTACAGTATCCAAAAGTCAGCAATTGCAGCATTCAGCAATTGCAGCGTGGCTACTGATACCACTAAGAAGCTGAATATTTTAAGTTAGTTAATTTTAATTTAGACAGTAAGTGGAACTAATGACTACTGTGTTAGGTTTTGAAGATATAAAATAGCAAAGGAAAAGTGCTGAACAATGTTGACCTAGCTAAGCTTATATTAATTTTAATAATTTATCTGTCTACATAAAAAACAAAAGAAACTAAAATCAGACCATCTGTAACTAATTACTGTCTTACTTCTTCATTTCCAAATGTTATATTTTTTTCTTACTTCAGTGGTTGGAATGTTTAGCTCCACACGGAACAAAAATGGGGATAATATGCATCTTTGTTTTGCACTTGATCTAAAATGAAAGGCTTCTCATGTTTCACCCTGACACACACATATATACATAGACACACAATTTCTATACGAGAATACTGTCAGTATTGAACAACAGTAAACATTGTGTTAAGCCAATCTGTTTAACCAACATTCTTACACACTTGTTAATTCAAAGCAAAGCCATGTGGTTTAAAATGGCATTTAATAAATAAAAATCTTTGATATATTTTTTCTAATGGTAGCATATAAGGTATATTGAATATAATAAAAACAAAATCAAAATGCATCTCAATTATTATTCAAACTCTGAAGTTCTGTCTACAACTCTTAATCAATTTTTGTTCAACTCATTTATGGAGGGAGATTTGTTGATGTAACCCAACTACAAGGACACATAAGTTTTATCAGAGATATTTTTCATGTTCAACTGTGAATCTTTGCGTGCTTTACAGTCTGATGGGGGCACAAGACATGTTTTCAGGCAACTGGAATGGATGGATTGAAAGTACAGGGAACTAAGAACTCAGCTTCTTCCTGAGGCATCGTCAGGGACTCAGATTTCACCACAGCATCCTGCCTCATTTTAGAAAACAGTTTGTATAGGTTTAATGGTAGGAAAAAATATATTTCAAAAATTAATTTATGATTATTTCTCTTTGTGCATATGTGCTTTATGAAAAAATAAAAATGGCTTTATACTTAAATAAAGGAACTTCAGTTCATTTCAGTTCGGTCGCTCAGTCATGTCCAACTCTTTGTGACCCCATGGACTGCAGCATGCCAGGCTTCCCTGTCCATCACCAACTCCTGGAGCTTGCTCAAACTCATGTCCATCCAGCTGGTAATGCCATCCAACCATCTCACCTTCTGTCATCCTCCTCTCCTACCTTCAATCTTTCCCAGCATCAGGGTGTTTTCCAATGAGTCAGTTCTTCGCATCAGGTGGCCAGAGTATTGGAACTTCATTTTTATCATCAGTCCTTCCAATGAATATTCAGGACCGGTTTCCTTTAGGATGGACTGGTTGGATCTCCTTGCAGTCCAAGGGACTCTCAAGTGTCTTCTCCAACACCACAGTTCAAAAGCATAGATTATTTGGTGCTCAGCTTTCTTTATAGATCAACTCTCACATCTGTACATGACTACTGGAAAAATCATAGCTTTGACTAGACGAACCTTTGGTGGCAAAGACATGTCTCTGCTTTTTAATATGCTGTCTAGATTGGTCACAGCTTTTCTTCCAAGGAGTAAGCGTTTTTAAGTTTCATGGCTGCAGTCACCAACTGCAGTTATTTTGGAGCCCAAGAAAACAAAGTCTCTCACTGTTTCCACTGTTTCCCCATTTATTGGCCATGAAGTGATGGGACTGGATGCCATGATTTAAAGTTTTCTGACTGTTGAGCTTTAAGATAACTATTTCCACTCTCCTCTTTCACTTTCATCAAGAGGCACTTTAGTTCTTCTTTGCTTTCTGCAGTAAGGGTGGTGTCATCTGCATATCTGATGTTATTGATATTTCTCCAGGCAATCTTGATTCCAGTTTGTGCTTCATCCAGTCCAGCATTTCACATGATGTACTGTGCATATAAGTTAAACAAGCAGGGTGACAATATACAGCTTTCACGAACTCCTTTCCCGATTTGGAACCAGTCTGTTGTTCCATGTCCAGTTCTAACTATTGCTTCTTGACCTGCACACAGATTTCTCAGGAGGCAGGTCAGGCGGTCTAGGATTCCCATCTCTTTTAGAATTTTCCAGTTTGTTGTGATCCACACAGTCAAAGGCTTTGGCATAGGCAATAAAGCAGAAGTAGATGTTTTTCTGGAACTCTCTTGCTTTTTCCATGATCCAGTGGATGTTGGCAATTTGATCTCTGGTTCCACTGCCTTTTCTAAATTCAGCTTGAATGTCTGGAAGTTCACAGTTCATGTACTATTGAAGTCTGCCTAGGAGAATTTTGAGCATTACTTTGCTAACATGTGAGATGAGTGCAAGTGTGTGGTAGTTTGAGAATTCCTTGGCATTGCCTTTCTTTGGGATTGGAATGAAAACTGACTTTTCTAGTCTTGTGGCCATTACTGAGTTTTCCATATTTGCTGGCATATTGAGTGCAGCACTTTCACAGCATCATCTTTTAGGATTTGAAATACCTCAACTGGAATTCCATCACTTCCACTAGCTTTGTTCATAGAGATGCTTCCTAAGTCCCACTTGACTTCACATTCCAGGATGTTTGGCTCCAGGTAAGTGATCACACCATCATGATTAACTGGGTCATGAAGATCGTTTTTGTATAGTTCTTCTGTATATTCTTGCCACCTCTTCTTAATATCTTCTTTGCTTCTGTTAGTTCCATACTGTCTCTGTCCTTTGTTGTGCCCATCTTTGCATGAAATATTCCTCTGGTATCTCTAATTTTCTTGAAGAAATCTCTAGTCTTTCCCATTCTATTATTTTCCTCTATTTCTTTGCACTGAGGCTTTCTTACCTCTTCTTGCTATTCTTTGGAACTCTGCATTCAAATGGGAATATCTTTCCTTTTCTCCTTTGCCATGTGGTGCTCTTCTCTTCTCAGCTATTTGTAAGGCCTCCTCAGACAACCATTTTGCCTTTCTTTTTCTTGGGGGTGGTTTTGATCACTGCCTCTTGTACAACGTCATGAACCTCCATCCATAGTTCTTCAGGCACTCTGTCTGTCAGATCTAATCCCTTGAATCTGTCACTTCCACTGTATAATTGTAAGGGATTTGATTTAGGTTGTACCTGAATGGTCTAGTTTTCCCTTCTTTCTTTAAGACTGAATTTGGAAATAAGGAATTCATGAGCTGTGTCACAGCTCCCAGTCTTGTTTTTGCTGACTGTATAGAGCTTCTCCATCTTTGGCTGCAAAGCATATTATCAATCTGATTTTGGTGTTGGCTATCTGTTGATGTCCATGTGTAGAGTCTTCTCTTGTGTTGTTGGAAGAAGGTGTTTGCTATGACCAGCGCGTTCTCTTGGCAAAACTCTGTTAGTCTTGGCCCTGCTTCATTCCATATTCCAAGGCCAAATTTGCCTGTTACTCCAGGCATCTCTTGACTCTTGCTTTTGCATTCCAGCCCCCTATAATGAAAATGACACCTTTTTTTCCTTGTTAGGAAATGACACCTTGTTAGCTCTAGAAGGTCTTGTAGATCAACTTGAACAAGGAGAAATGAACTTGAAGAAAGGGAAATCCACTTGTAGTTGTATGGCATCTGTCTGCATCAACGTCTATTTCATAATATTTTCTAAGGAAAAGCCAGTTTGGTGTTAACAAGGAAAATATCTTTGCCACGTTATCCTTTATAAATTTTTAAATGTATATCAAAGCAAGTTGACTAAAGCAAAACATACAGGTTTAGAAATTTTCAATTCTACAGCTTATGTACCTGCTCCTGAACCTACTCTCATTACCCCTCTCCTTCTCTATTCCTTCCCATTGGGACTTAATGTGTGTTCACCTTCTACTTCTTAAAACTTAATGCAATGATTTTAATATAGTAATATTAGAATACACATAATTAACATACTAATCAAACATATATTATTATGTAATTAATAATCATGGAAGCTAAGTTGCATGACCTGAAAAACAAGGTTAGGAAAAAAAAAATGTATGTCTGGTTTTAAAAAAAATCTTGGATGTGTCAAAAAATTCCAATATATTCTCACTACTTCTCTTCCAGAACCCCTACAGTCCTCTGAAATATAACCAAGGGAGTGAGTTCCTGTGGTGCGATTTCCATGCTATTTCTATACATACATATTACCAAACTCAAAAGATAGCACCACTAATACACTTGTCTTCAGCTGAAACTTCTTTCAAACCACCTCTTTGAGGCAGTGCTGGAATCTGCATTAAGACAGTAGCCACAAAAGTCTGTCGGAAACTCATCTTAGATAAATGTATCATTTTATGATTGCAAAGAATTAGAAATATAAGGGCTTTACTGGTCGCTCACACAATAAAGAACCTGCCTGTAATGCATGAGACCCAGGTTTTTTCCCTGAGTGGGGAAGATTTCCTGGAGAAGGAAATGGCAACCCATTCTATTATTGTTACCTGGAGAATTCCATGGATCAAGGAGCCTGGTGGGCTACAGTTCATGGGGTTGGAAAGAGTCAGACACAACTGAAAGACTAACACACACACACACACACACAGAAATATAATACGGAAAAAAATCCAGGATTTCCATTTATGTAGACATATCAGTGACTTCCAGCATCATGATTATTATACTCTAGCCACCAAAGCTTACCTTTCCTTTACTGATGATAAAGAAGGTGTCCCCTCTTGCACCTTGCCTGATGATATATTCCCCATTTTCATAGTGGGTCTAAAAAACAGAAACAGTAACAGAAAAATAAATTAGAAAGAAGTAATTTACTAAACAGCTCAACCTCTTCAAATACTATTAGCTCCTAAGGGAGGAATTCATCCTTATGGAGTTTTACCCAAGGCTAGAATCCATCATTATTTAAGAATGATTAATAGTCAATGAACACAATGATTACAAAGAAATCATTTCTATCCTGCTCATCTTAAAAACTATTTCTTTAGTGCCATTTTTCTGGATGATTATATCTTCAAATTCATTCATTTTAATAGTCTGATGAAAATATTTCTGTCTCCCATCATCTGAGCATGAAATAAAACAGCAGAACTGATCATTAAACATGTCTTTTTGTATTATTTTATCTGTCATTTCCATTTGGCTCTAGTATTTTTGTGATGATAGCATTTTTTTCTTTTTTCCCTTCTGAGAAAGCCCTATGTATCTAGCATTTTTAAAGACCTTCGTTTGGAAACGGGGTTGATTTTTGGTGGGGGTTATATGGCACTCGTCACTTTTTAAGGCACTGCTTCAGGCTTTAATGTCCTGCTTCAGCAATTTAGATTTGGTCATGTCAAACAGAATGTCTGTATTTTATGTACTGAATCCTGGTCCAGCATCTGTGAGCTTGTAAACCACCAAACCAGGAGCAAAGTAAGACTGCAAGAGAATTATCACAGTCAGTGTCCCAGTATTCTGATTCACACACAGTTACTAGGTCGAGTCCGAGCGGAGACTGGTCCTGCAATAAACAAAAGTAATTACTATAAGCAGAGGTGGGAGAAAGCATACTGCAGGCTCAGGAGGTATAACAGAAAACTGAAAACTGCATCATCTGGCCCTGTCTTTCTCTGAAGCTTAGGAAGGGAGGCATATTTGGGGAAAGAAATGGTTACTCTGTATACTCCTTAGGAAACAGACTTCACAGTGCGCATGTAATGCTCACCAGGCCAATGGCTGTGATTTGTCCTGATACTTCAACATTGTTTCTTAATATTTTATTCACTCTTAAAATTACCTTTCATTAATACTAGCTATTAAGAATAGCCATGCTTTTCCTTGTACATCAAGAAAATTAACATACCACCTGTTAATTGTTTTTTCACTCATGTATTTAACTAATTACAAGTTCTCTAAGTAAAAAAAAAAAATTCCTCCTATTTCTTTTCCCCGATCTCAACCATTAGATGGTATACACAGTCTGGTATCTTTCAAGACTTTTTCCTATGCTTTTAAACGTATATCAAAGTGCATATAAATATTTATTTCTAAATAAAAATAAGATCATATAATACACATTCTTCAACTGACTTATTCTATTTAACAAAACATCTGTGTTCCATTTGTAAATATTGTTGCTTAGAAAGCAACAGAGGAAATCTCTTTGCGATGAGTGGATTAGAAAAACAATCACAATAGCCTATTTTCATTCATTCATTCATTCGAGAAACATTTCTGAATGACTTGGAGTCAGGCCTGGTAATATTCACTGATGATACAAAGATGAATAAGACAAAAATATCATGCTGGATCCATCATAGAGCCTTCCTTGATAGCGGTGATACTGTATAGCACACTGTCCAACATAGTAGCCAGTAGGCACATGTGGCGACAGAGAGATTGAAATGTTGCCAGTGTGACTAAGAAACTAAAATTTAACATATTTACATTAATTTAAATGTAGAGACTCACAGGGCTAGCACAGGTAGCAGGTAAAACCGGCAAGGGAAGGGTTACAATCTATAGCGGTAGGGCAGGGGCATGGGTGGAACACCTTCCATTCCCATAATGTCTCTTTCTTTTGAATACAGCTCGATTAGTAAAACTCAGGACCTCTTTCTGCCCTTTTCCTCACTCTGTACCAGAGGAGATGGGGTCATTTATCTGACTGATAAATTTGGAAATAATCGGTATAGGCATCTCAGCCTCTCATCGCTTTCAGGTGGGTGGGTGCGTGGGTGCCCACCCCTACCCCCTGCCCCGCCACAGGGGACTGGCGCTCTCTGCCGCTTCTCCAGGGCAAGAATCTTCTCCACTGCACAGTGAGCCTGCCCCTGTCTGGGCTTCCATGACAGGACAAGTAAATCTGCTCAAACAGAGGTCCAGTTGGGAAGCCTATTTATCTCTCATTCCTAAGCTACATTCTAGCCTAGAGCTTATTAGTGATAATAATAAAATTTCCTCTGGAGAAGGAAATGGCACCCCACTCCAGATTCTTGCCTGGAAAATCCCATGGACAGAGGAGCCTGGTGTGCGATAGTCCATGGGGTCTCAGAGAGTTGAACACAACTGAGAAACTGAGCACACCGTTTAGTCCACAGTTTAGTGATATTTTAGTCCCATGTATCTCCCTCTAGTTGAGAATGAATGCTTCAAATCTTTTTTTTTTTTAGACCCCAAAGAGCAATTTATTATTTACTAAGTGTTAATATGGAGAAGGCAATGGCACCCCACTCCAGTACTCTTGCCTGGCAAATCCCATGGATGGAGGAGCCTGGTGGGCCGCAGTCCTTGGGGTCGCTAGGAGTCGGACACAACTGAGCGACTTCACTTTCACTTTTCACTTTCATGCATTGGAGAAGGAAATGGCAACCCACTCCAGTGTTCTTGCCTGGAGAATCCCAGGGACGGGGGAGCCTGGTGGGCTAATAAGATTATTCTTTGGTTTCCCTTGGTGTCAGCTGGACTAACTGCAAGGTGCAATGCCTCCTGCTTATGAGCACTGAATGCCACTTGCTGGCTGGAGGCACAGCCAGGACTGTCAGCCCCTGTTTTCCCCCACATAAGCCTCTCTATGTGGCTGCCCAGTCTTCTCTATGGCATGGTAGTTGGCCCCTGGGAGTGGGCCAGCTTCTTACATGGCAGCTTGCTTCCTGTGATGCAAAGCAGATGTCAAGCTTTCCCAAGGCCCCAGTCCCCTATCATATATGTTGCATTCAATGAGTTCAAGCAGGTCCCAGGCTGATCCAGGCACAAGGGGAAGGGACTGCATAAAGGTGTGAGCCCCAGTAGATACGGTCCATCAGGAGCTGCCAAAACACAGTCTGGCACACACCTCAAACTTCAAGTGTACTGAACTGGGTTCCTGGCATCCTTTTTCCAGTCTTGCTTCTCCCAAAGCCAATGCCAACTTCAATCTTTCTGGGTGCTTGGGCCAAACCCCTTGGAATCATCTGTAAGTCTTCTATCTCACAGGCCACAATTGCTCTGTCAACAGACCTGGCTGATCTACCTTCCAAAAATGCCCAGGATTCAATCACCCCTCATCTCTGTGGCTATGACTGCCATCTTTTCTTACCCAATCCATGCAGCCATCTCTAGCTGGGATCTCTGCTCTGGCCAGGCCCCTTCAGTCCCTTCCCCACATAGCAGCCAAGTAACCCCGTTAACAACCAGCGCCTGCCCCTCTGTTCACACCCCGTAGGGCCCTTCTACACGTGTACAGTGCCCTACAGTCACTACAACGCACGAATAGCTCCTGTTTGCTTGCTTCTGTCTTTCGTCGCTTCACTACCCTCGCCTCCCGCCTCTCTCCCTCTCGTTCTCGTCTGTTCTGTTCAAACCACTTTCCCTGATGCTCCTTGGACACGCAGGTGCAGGCCCACCTTAGGCCCTTTGCGCAGGCTTTTCTCTCTGTCTGGAAGGTCCTTCCAACCCAGGTATCTCATGACTCTTTCATATCTTTGCCCAAATGTCACCTTCCTGATGAGATCTTTCTCAAACTTCCCTTTAAATCTGTTTGTCTTCTCTGTACTTGTAACTCTTCTTAATTTTCTATGTAGCACTTACCACCCTACATCTGTCAAAGTTCTGGCAGAAGAAACTGCCCCTTGGGAGAGGGAGGTGATCAAAGAAGGATGAATGATGGGAGTGAGGAATGGATTAGGGGATCAAAGAGGGCTGGTGGTAAATGGCCAGGGAGCAGGATTACTGGACCCTGCTGAGACCTGAAGCCATGGGAGAGATTAGCTCAACAGGAGCAGGAGCTGTAGCTTCCGATAAGGAACCGCTGCTGCTGCTGCTAAGTCGCTTCAGTCGTGTCCGACTCTGTGCGACCCCGTAGATGGCAGCCCACCAGGCTCCCCCGTCCCTGGGATTCTCCAGGCAAGAACCCTGGAGTGGGTCTGATAAGGAATATCCACTGCCAAACCCCTGCTTGGTTTGGGGAAAACTGAGGGGTAAATACCCTGACTTCTCTCTTCTCTACCTTCTAGTCTCCTGCTGAAGTTCTCCTTGGCTGAACTCAGCGGGAAGTCGTGAGACAATGGAGTCAGTGGAGCCCTTCTATTCAGATCAGCTTCTAGACAGAGAGAAGGGCCAGGAAGAATACAAGCTTCAGGTCCATGTTTAACATACCTTTCAGTCATTTATCAAGGTTTTCCTCCACTAGAAGGAAGGAACTCTATGAGAGATTTTTATGTTGCTCCCTGCTGTGTCCCTTGCCACTAGAAGAATGCCTAACTGTTCACTAAATATTTGTCAAATGAACAGTTTACATTATAAGAACACTTGGTCTATCATGTAACAAGAAGTCTGAAAATTGAGCAGTTCCAAGGCTGGTCAATTTGTTGGCTCAAAATGTCCTGTGAAAGACCAGGTTCTCTCCCTGTTTCATTTGGCTTGTCCTCACTGGAGGGGTCCTTATGGTTCCAGGATGACTGCCCCTGCTCCAGTCATCACACCTGGGTCAAAAGCAGAAAAGGTGAGTTTCTCATCTTACCACTACTTCTAGGTGAAAAATCTCAGAACACCCTAGTGATCATGTCCTTATGCCACCTCTGAGTTGCACACCTGTTCTTAAATGAATATCTGGTGAGATTAAATAATGATTCCAAATGGTTCTTATTAATCAAGCTTACCCACTAGGGCTGAGAAGAAACCATTTAAATGAAATAAAACTCTGGAAGTGGAAAAATGGAAAGAAGGGATTGTGGAGGCACCCAAGAGGGTATTTAATTCATGGAAAAACCCAAACAGACTCTGAAGGGTCAGGGCTGAGATGCAGGTGGAATGAAGAGAAGGGGCTAGTAAAGCTGGGATGGTAGGTTGTAAGAATAGATTCAGAGTCCACAGAATCTGTCTTCGAAGATCCACTGAGCTGTGGTGAAGGACAGGGAGGCACCTGCCCCTCGTGACAGTATGGTGGCCAATTAAACTCAACTGAGGGAGACCTGGGTTTGACCCCTGGGTTGGGAAGATCCCCTGGAGAAGGGAATGGCTATCCACTCCAGTATTCTTGCTGGAGAATTCCACGGAGAGAGGCGGCCTGTGGGCTACAGTCCATGGGTTCTCAAAGACTCAGACCTGACTGAGTACTAAGCATAGCTCAGTAGACGATCCTCAGTCTCCCAGCTGGCGCTAGTGGTAAAGAATCTGCCTCCAATGGAGCTACAGGAGACTCAGGGTCTATCTCTGGGTCAGGAAGATCCTTGGAAGAGGAAATGGCAACCCAGAATGCTCCAGTATTCTTGCCAGGATAATTCCATGGACCGAGGAGCCTGGTGAGCTACAGTCTATAGGGTTGCTCAGAGTTGGACACAACTCAGCACACATCCATAGATGATCCTAACAGATTTCTGGGGAATGTGCCCCAGTACTTGACCCCCACCTTCTCCCAGAAGCTCTGGCTCTGGTTGAAGCTGGAGTTCAGAGCCAACCAAGAGCTATGGCAAAAAGTGACGTCCTCCTTATCTTTGGAGTCATGGCTCATCTCATGGACGCTTCGCAATAACTGTAGAAGGGGTTATGGTTAAAACTCTTACGGTTTTAGCAAAGCTAAAGAAAATATAGCCTAAGTGACTGTCTCAAGGTCACACCCCTGACAAGAAGCGGGGGGGATCTTTTCTTTGCACATTTCATGAGAATCTGTGGAGGAGATGGAGGGAAGGCTAGGCCATGCCCTGACCCCATCCATTTCCCTGTCTGTTGCCGGGCAGTTTGGTGTGGGTAATGACCGGGCCCTATTATGTTGCAAAGGAGAGAGGCATCTAAGTCACCTTCAGTGATACACAAATAGATCCTTCACAACCTCCTAGTCAAAAGTGATAGAAATTCAACCACAACTGGTAGGTGAGAAGGTACTGAGTCACAAAACAGCATAGTCCAAAGTTAGTGGTGTCTGAAATGGCTGATTCCAGGGGTTAAATCATGGTGCCAGCTCTCCTCTCCTCACAGCTCTGTGACCCATGTTAGCCTCTCATGAGGCTCTAGGGCATGCCAAGATGACCGTGGGCTTCCCTCATGTTCCAGACAGCTGGCTCTTTCATGATTCTAATTCCTTTATCCCAGAGAGCAGAAAGTTTGGCAGGGATATCCATAATCTTTTTATTTAACTCATGGATATTATCTAATCACTTTCATATGGTTTTATAACTGCAAACCCACCATTGCTGCATCAATTCTTCTAGTTTACCTACATAGGGCATGCATTGCTCATATTTCTACGCTGCATAAGCTCATAAAACTCAAAGGTCCAGACAAGAGCCTCTGGGACAGTGGCCAAAGGCAGTCCAAGTTTGGGAAAGATGACATCAATGGTGTCATAATACCAGGACTCTAATGGATATGCTATCCTGAATCATTCAATTGTGCCTGAGGGGAAGATGATCATGCATGCTGATTCCTTAAGAGTCTCTCTAATTATGTTCATCAAATGCCAGCAATTTCACTGTTTTTTGAAGGTCACTTTGCCATTTTCTTATTTCAAATTAAATCATACAAATATACAGAATTTAGAAAGGGAAGGAATCCTAGCAATTAGGCAGATTCTTTTATGGGTTTCCATAGTTATGAGGATAAACGCCAAACTCCTTAACATAGCCTGCAAGACCATCTATAGCCTGCTCCATGCCACGCTTTCCAGCCTCTTCTCCTTCGCCCCAACTCTCCCGTCCAGCCCTGCTGGCCCTCGATGGTCCCTTTGTCAACTGCCACACTCCCTTCCTACCATCAGGACTAAGCCCTTCCACTGCTGTGCAGCCACTGCTTCTCGCCTGCTGCTGCTGCTAAGTCGCTTCAGTCGTGTCCGACTCTGTGAAACCCCATAGACCGCAGCCCACCAGGCTCCCCCCTCCCTGGGATTCTCCAGGCAAGAACACTGGAGTGGGCTGCCATTTCCTTCTCCAATGCTTCTCGCCTATTTACAGCCTAATTCTTTTTCGGACCTTAGCTTTACCTGACCTGGCATATCCTTCTCCTCTATACCCACCCCCACCCCCCCCCCCCCCACACACACAAAATCAGGTCTCCTTCATTGCCCTTTTCTGAGTTTGTAGTTATTCATCTACTTATATGATATTTTTATGATGTTTTCCACCAGATTTTAAGTTCTACTGAAGGCAAGGACTGTGGTTGGTTTTGTTCATTCTAATATCTTCAGAGCCTAACATAGAGCTTGGAACAGAATAAGGACTCAAAAAGAAGGAGATTAGGTCTTTTGTAGAGAAGTGGATGGACTTAGAGTCTGCCATACAGAGTGAAGTAAGTCAGGAAGATAAAGACAAATATTGTATACTAGCACAGATATGTGGAATCTAGAAAAGCAAGACAGATGAACCTGTTTGCAGAGCAGGAACAGAGGTGCAGATAGAGAAGGACCATGTGGGCACGGGAGAATGGGGAGGGTGGGATGAATGGGGAAATTAGGTTTGACGTAAATATACTACCTCGTGTAAACAGATGGTGGGAACTTGGTATATAGCACAGAAAGCTCAGCTCCGCGTTCTGTGGTGATGATGGGTGGGATGGAGGGAGGGTGGAGGAAAGTCCAAGAGGGAGGGGATCTAAATATACATAGAGCTGATTCACATTGTTGTATAGCAGAAACTAACACAACAATGTAAAGCAATTATACTCCAGCAAAAAACAAAACAGAAAACCTAATTGGATGAATGAGCCTTAATTTCCATCTTCCTAGCACTACCCATGGTCCAATCCAACAAAAGGCCTCCACCTCCAATAGCTGTGCTGAGACCAGCTGTCTTTCACTAGCTCCCCTGTTAACTCCCCAGTCCAGGCCAAAAATCACACCTTGTATTTTGTTAGTCCTCCCATCTGGCCCTCCTGCTTTGGCTCTTGCCCATCCATCCTATTCCACACCATTCCATCTAGTCTTCTCTTGACACCCAAAATGACCTTTCAAATAGCAAATCAACTGAAATCACTTTACTGTCAAAAACTTCCAATGGCTCCTTGCTACAATTAGCATCCTTAGCAAATTACTACAGTCTGTAAAGTTCTCTTATTGTGGCCCCTACCTCTCCATCCTCATTCCCTCCCTCTCACCTTCATTCTTTCTGTTTCAGAAATGCTGGCTCTCTCTCTCTGTGCTTTCTCTCTGTGCTTATCAGATTGGATCCATCCTCAGAAGTCTACATCAGGATACTCCATCTAGAATACTCCCCCTCAAGGTGTTGGTCATTATCTTATTCTCATCAGCAAGGTCTCAACAAGGCCTTTCCTCACCACTCTTGGAATGTGCCCTCTACCCTCATTCATGTTCTCTCCTATGTATGTCCTTGTTTTACTTTTTTATTTTAGAAAGTTCTCTAAAGCTGTGTGATTGTGCTTTGCTGCTATGAAAAGGCCACTGGACACGTCAGTGACTACTTGATGTAAACCACAGCTGCAAACCACAGCACAATGGAGCCTCTGCTGAGAGTCTTCCATCACAACCATCACGATTTGAAACTTTTCTTCTTAATTGGTGGAACCCTCTCCCTCTGTCACCTGCTGCTCAGAGGATTTAGAAAGCTTCACATTATGTCCATTCTTTGACTTAGAACAATGCCTAGCACACAACAGGCATTCAATGTATAATCTAGACAAAGGATAGATTTGGTCCAAACTCCTATATTTCGAATGGGAAAGCTGGGTTATAAATCATAGATTATAGGATGGATAGAGAAGGGGAATTGACAATATATCTAAATATAAGCTAGATATTCCCCAAAAGTAATAACTTAGAATAAATATGGCAAAACCAATACAGTATTGTAAAGTTAAAAAAATAATAATAATAAATAAATAAAGAATAAATATTTCCAAAATTTGTGAATTAGGAAAAGCTGGTCTTCTCTTTGCCACTAGAGAAAAAATGAATATAGATTTTATTATTGATATGGATGTGAGGATTTTTAGAATTTAACATTAATATGTAAATATCCATTTAGGCTTTTCAAAATGTTGTGTATTATGCTGACACTTGGCAGAAGGCTTAGTACAACACTGGATACAGCACTTTGAGGCCTTGGGGGTTATTTCCTGGTGAATTTATGATTCATTTTTACTTTTTAGATAAGACTTATAGCTACTGATATCAAACATGTACTTTTGGGGGGGTTTCCCTGGTGGCTCAGACCATAAAGAATTTGATGCAATTCAGGAAACCTGGGTTTGATCCCTGGGTTGTGAAGGTCCCTTGGAGAAGGGAAAGGCTACCCATTCCAGTATTCTTACCTGGAGAATTCCATGGACAGAGGCGCGTGGCGGGCTACAGCACATGGGACTGCAAAGAGTCAGACACGACTGAGTGACTGACACTTTCACTTTTCCTACCTGTGCTTTAACTGCTGTCTTATTTTCAGCTCTCAACTCTAACACAATCTTTAATCGAAGTTCATTTAATGTAAACTAATATAAATAAAGGGCAAAAATGGTATGGACCTATCAGAAGCAGAAGATATTAAGAAGAGGTGGCAAGAATACACGGAAGAACTGTACAAAAAAGATCTTCACAACCCAGATAATCATGATGGTGTGATCACTCACACTCTCCTAGAGGAAGACATCCTGGAATGTGAAGTCAAGTGGGCCTTAGAAAGCATCACTATGAACAAAGCTAGTGGAGGTGATGGAATTCCAGGTGAGCTATTTCAAATCCTGGGAGATGATGCTGTGAAAGTGCTGCACTCAATATGCCAGCAAATTTGGAAAACTCAGCAGTGGCCACAGGACTGGAAAAGGGTAGTTTTCATTCCAATCCCAAAGAAAGGCAATGCCAAAGAATGCTCAAACTACCGCACAATTGCACTCATCTCACATGCTAGTAAAGTGATGCTCAAAATTCTCCTAGCCAGGCTTCAGCAATACATGAACTGTGAACTTCCAGGTGTTCAAGCTGGATTTAGAAAAGGCAGAGGAACCAGAGATCAAACTGCCAACATCCGTTGGATCACTGATAAAGCAAGAAAGTTTCAGAAAAACATCTATTTCTGCTTTATTGACTATGCCAAAGCCCTGGACTGTGTGAATCACAATAAACTGTGGAAAATTCTGAAGGAGATAGGAATCCCAGACCACCTGACCTGCTTCTTGAGAAATCTGTATGCAGGTCAGGAAGCAACAGTTAGAACTGGACATGGAACAACAGACTGGTTCCAAATAGGAAAAGGAGTACGTCAAGGCTGTATATTGGCACCATGCCTATTTAACTTCTATGCAGAGTACGTCATGAGAAACGCTGGGCAAGAGGAAGCACAAGCTGGAGTCAAGACTGCTGGGAGAAATATCAATAACCTCAGATATGCAGATGACACCACCCTTATGGCAGAAAGTAAAGAAGAACTAAAGAGCCTCTTGATAAAAGTGAAAAAGGAGAGTGAAAATGTTGCCTTTAAGTTCAACATTCAGAAAAATAAGATCTAGTGGCATCCAGTCCCACCACTTCATGGCAAATAGATTTGGAAACAGTGGAAACAAATGGCTGACTTTATTTTTCTGGGCTCCAAATTCACTGCAGATGGTGATTGCAGCCGTGAAATTAAAAGACACTTACTCCTTGGAAGGAAAGCTATGACCAACCTAGACAGCATATTAAAAAGCAGAGACATTACTTTCTCAAAATGTCTGTCTAGTCAAGGCTATGGTTTTTCCATTGGTCATGTATGGATGTGAGATTTGGACTATAAAGAAAGCTGAGCACCAAAGAATTGATGCTTTTGAACTGTGGTGTTGGAGAAGACCCTTGAGAGCCCTGTAGACTGCAAGGAGATCCAACCAGTCCGTCTTAAAGGAGATCAGTCCTTGGTGTTCATTGGAAGGACTAACGTTGAAGCTGAAACTCCAATATTTTGGCCACCTGATGTGAAGAGTTGACTCATTTGAAAAGACCCTGATGCTGGGAAAGATTGAGGGCAGGAGGAGAAGGGGACGACAGAGGATTAGATGGTTGGATGGCATCACCAACTTAATGGACGTGGATTTGGGTGGACTCCAGGAGTTGGTGATGGACAGGGAGGCCTTGTCTGCTGTGGTTCACATGGTCACAAAGAGTCGGACATGACTGCGTGACTGAACTGAACTGAATATAGAGTTATCATTCTAAAGTAACTTCTCACTTAAATTACTTCAGTCAGAAATTATATCATTATCTCCCTTCATGTGTGAAAGTGAGAAATTGTTAATATCTCAGTCATGTCTGACACTCATGTCCATTGAGTTAGTAATGCCATCCATCTATCTTATCCTCTGTTGTCCCCTTCTCCTCCTGCCTTCAATCTTTCCCAGCATCAGGGTCTTTTCTAATGAGTCAGTTCTTTGCATCAGGTGGCCAAAGTATTGGAGTTTCAGCTTCAACATCAGTCCTTCCAATGAACATTCAGGACTGATCTCGTTTAGGATGGACTGGTTGGATCTCCTTGCAGTCCAAGGGACTCTCAAGAGCCTTCTCCAACACCACAGTTCAAAAGCATCAATTCTTCGGCGCTCAGCTTTCTTTATAGTCCAACTCTCACATCCATACATGACCACTGGAAAAACCACAGCCTTGACTAGACAGACCTTTGTTGACAAAGTGATGTCTCTGCTTTTGAATATACTGTCTAGGTTGGTCATGACTTTCCTTCCAAGAAGTAAATGTCTTTCAATTCCATGGGTACAGTGCATATACATTGTCATAAATGGGCCATTTCCCCTTTTATGGAACAATACCTGTCAAGGGGGCTTGTTCTGTTATGAAGTGCTTTCTTAGATAATATCTAACCTCATTAAGGCAAAAATTTTTTTGTACCCTCCTTCTTATCCTTCAGAGAGAAATTAATTATTCCTTATACCACCACTCACAAATTAACCAGAACACCAAAAGAACAGATCAAAGCATGGAACACTTTTTATAACCACCTCTGTTCCACAAACCACCACTACCCTGTTACCATCCAACTGGACATCTGGGGTACACATTTCTCTACCATACATTTTTTTTTCCTATTTCAATACCACACCTCACTTTACATTCAGGATAGTCTCTTACTTTACTTCTAAAACTTCCCCCCATTTCTTGGGCTGAACAACAACTTTATTCCAAGGCTTCTCAAACTAACCTTTAAAACCTCCCTTATCAACCCTGAAGTTTGCATACATATGGAATCTAGAAAAATGGTATTGACGAACCTATTTGCAGAGAAGGAATGGAGATGCAGATATAGAGAACAGAGCTGTAGACACAGTGGGGGAAGGAAAGAGTGGGACAAATGGAGGAAGCAGCATCAACATTTACACACTAACGTGTGTAAAACCGATAGCTGATCAGAAGTTGCTGTATAACACAGGAAGCCCAGTCTGGCACTGTGTGATGACCTAGAGGGGTGGGGTTGCGGGGTAGGTAGGAAGGCTCAAGAGGAGATGATATGTGTATAATTACAGCTTGCGTGCATGATTGTACAGCAGAAACCAACACAACAGTGAAAAGCAATGTTCCTCCAATTAAAAAAGAAAATCATGAACTTGGGGTCCAGATGAGAGATACCCTAAGAAGGATTAACTTCATCCAGCATCATTAATTCGTGTCTTCTATAAATAAGATACTGCACTTAACACTGAGGCCTCAAAGGCACACCAGACACAGTTTCTAGCCTGACAGGCAGCACAGCATGTGGCTAAACAGACAGACACTGGGGCCACACTGCCTGGCTGCAGTCCCAGCACTGGAACCCTGAACAGGTCACTTACCTTCCTGTGCAGCTTCCTTTTCTGCAAAGTAAAAGTCACGCCTCCATAAGCAGACTGTTGGAAGGATTGAATGAGCTACAGTCACAAACTGCAGGGCTTGCCACACTGTAAACACCATATACCTGCAAATATTATTTTCAGGGAAACTTGCTGTCAAAAGACATAATTGTATACAGGTAATTTATTATACATTGTACACAGCTTTCCCCAGACCAGTAGTGATTCCCTGCTGGATGGCAAAGAAGGGCTTTCCACGCAGAGGGAACAGTATTTTAAAAGTCACAGAGAAGTGAGTACAGGCAGTTAACACAGAGAACAGTAAAGTCAGAGTGACTGAACCTTAAACTCAACTGGGTTGAAGTGCCTTTATCCTTATCAGGTCATTTTCTAACTCTAATACCATTAATCCAGTGATCCTCAAACTCCCTGAATAACCTGAATTTTCCTGTGTGCCTTTTTTTTAAAAATCATTCTGTCTTCTATCTCAAAAAATCAAAACAGTAAACCTCATTCCCAATCTGATTTTGCATTCTAATTCACAGCTTTTGTTGTTTAGTTGCTAAGTTGTGTCTGACTCTTCTTCAACCCCATGGACTGTAGCCCACCAAGCTCCTCTGTCCATGGGGTTTTCCAGGAGGGAAATACTGGAGTGCATTGCCATTTCCTTCTCCAAATTCAGAGATATCCCTAATTAAATCTCTAGAAGGAATATAGAAATAGATCCTAAAGAGTCAAAACTGGAGGTGCAGCAAACACAAGCACACACTTAGCCTGCCTGCACATTTCACCAGGACAACCCACCATGCTGGTCCAGCAAGGTGCCTGTGGGAAGGTCAATGACAGGATTCCCATCATCAGAGTCATCATCCCAATCCCAAGGGCCATCATTCCACTGAGGGTCAGAATGCCAGACTCACAGAGCCCCTAGAGTCCCCAGACACCTTAGTAAAATCCAAATACAGACAGAAAATATATTTTTTTAAATCAAACCCAGCAATCCAGGACTTCTGGATAGAGAACCTGCCTATCATTGGTCCTCAAGGCACTAAGCCTGAGGACCAAAGCTATTTAAGAAACAGAGTCGAAGTCTCAAGTAGAAGTCTGTGCCACCTCCACCACTGAGGAGCTGTGTCTATACAGCAGCTGTTCCTTGGCACATTCTGTGATGCTGAAACAGCCCTGAGGAAACATGCCTCACTTGTCTGTCAAACTGTTTATTAAATGCCTACACCTTGAACTTGGCCTTTTGTGGCTCTATGATACCTTCTAACAACTAGGCACTTAAGCTCTGTCCTTGATGGCACTATCAGGATCCTGTCTCTACTGAGGTACCCACTTGTACTTGAAACCCAGGGATTGCTTTATAAGTCAGCCTGACCCCTCTGGATAGGATAGATATTGTGGGACCAGCTTAGCATTGTCAGCTCCTGAGGACACCCTGACTTACAAATCAGCCTTGCTTTAACTAGGTTGTGGGGCTAATTCTCACTAGCTTCCACACTAATGAAAAACAAAAAAAATCAGTGTAAAATCCTTAGAGCAAGAAGTCCTAGGGACTGTGTGACTTACCTTAAAAAATTCATTTATGACTTGTAGTGAAATGTATCAAGTCAATAGGCTGGATGGGAGTTGAAATTAACAGTCTCTGCATGGGCCTAGATGTAACTTCTTAAAGGAACTAATGGGATTGTCACCATGATAAACAGGAATTACTGGCAGCTTTGCATCCTCAAGGGTTCCAAAAGACCAAGGACAGCCATAATTTCATCTGCTGTGTCCCTTGCTCAATGCAACCCATTAAAAATATCATGAAATCTCTTTAGTGGATTATAAGCAGCTTTGTTTTAATGGAATAGACAATATCAAATGCATCACACATAGTAAAGAAAAACATAATTTATAAAAGTTTTGTATGCGTATGTGTGTGAATACATATGTGCACACTAGGCCCCAGTAAAATGTGTATTCCTTACTATACAAACACTATTTTGATAATGTAAGTATTTTTCTTTCTTTACAAAAGTCATGATATCTTCAGAGTAGGTAGATCATTATTTCTATATGAGCTAACTTTTATGAGTTTTATTAGCCTTAATAAAAACACTAGTGGTTTTTTTTTTTTTCATTTTTGAATTATTTCACTCTTGTAAAGGTGTATAGAAGTTGAAAATACTGACTCTTCCTTAAAAGGACGTATAATCCACATTTAGCAAATGGCACTTTGACTGAGTTCATCTCTCAGTTTTCTCTTTTGGCTCTCCAGTCTTAATCCTGCAGTCCTCCACCCCACAATTCCTATATTTTTGTGCATCTAAGAAACCAATTTTCCAAACTCATATTTTGCACTCCCCATAGTACAATAAAACTGTTATAAGCTTTTGTTCAACTAATACTGAATTCTGGTTCCTTCTCTGAATCTCAAACATTCCTGAGGTCTTTGTGCCTTTGGTGGCCAGATCACATCATTATCCTTTAAGCCTCTCGAATGCCTTCAGAGTTTCTAATTTAAAGACAGCTGTTAACCCAGCAAGTCACTGTCTAGACTAACTGAATCCTCACCCTAAATATCAGACAAAGGAGGGGAAAACCTAGGCTCAAATTCCATAAATGCTTGGGTTTGGTTTGATGTTTCACTGGGATCTTCAATGACATCATTCTAAATGGATTTTAAACCTCTGCTTTCACTTTCAGGGATTTCTGATGCAAACATATTCATACAACTCAGTGAGTAAGAGCTATCCTAAAGCAGACACACAAAATGCCAAAAAATCTCTACAAAGAATAGTTCATTCAGATCCAATCATTCACAACAGAATAAAACTGTTTACAGAGTAGACAGGCAGGCATTCCCATTCCACATAATTAAACTATAACTCAACTTTAACAATTTGATCTATAAAGGCAATTAGCTTCAGCAGAACTTGGAAACTGTTTGCCCTAACAGATTATGAGATGTGTCATGGAGAAGCATACAATTGAGTCTCTCAGAGTCACTATCTAAAGTATAAATAATGTTTTGAAGCTTCAACTAAAAGAAATGCTGTACTCAAAAAAGAAAAATAAAGATTAATCAGTTTCTCATGAACCCTATAACAAAACGAGTGGAGTGAGTCAAAAGTATGTGCAATTCACTCAATATTTTACTTCTTTAGGATTTTAAACATTCCATACTTTTCTTTGAGAAGACGCTATTTAGTTTAAAGGGCATTTTGAGTCACTGAGGATGAGATAAAAGAGAAAGCAGAGAGGATTTAGGTTACACAGGGAGGAAAGTGCTCCTTATGCATTGGAGGATTCTGTTGTCAATGCAAGGATATTTTGTTTCTGTCTAGACTGGTTTGAGAACGGGGTTGTTCACAGACGAGGTGATAGAATCATTTTACAATTCTGTCCCCTTTATTACCCCATATAATCATTTGGAGACAGTGCACTGGGGTGCTTCTCAATAACTGTGAGACAGAAGAAGAAAAGCTTCTTCCAGAATGTGAAATTAATGTGTTTACTGCTAATCTCTAAAGTAATACACAAAATATTTGATAACTAATACCTAAAGCAATACATAAAATAATGGAAACTACTACCTGAAAAGCACTAACCAATCGGAAAGGGCACAGGCTGTGGCAGGATCCTGGAGAGGCTCCCGGGTTGTGGGGAGGTTTGCTGCTGCTGCTGCTGCTAAGCCGCTTCAGTTGCATCGAGGTTTAGGGGCCCAGAAATGATCTGGGGAAAGCATTTTACTAATCAATGCAGTAGGTTAGGGCTTCCCAGGTGGCACTAGCGGTAAAGAACCCACCTGCCAATGCAAGGAGACCTAAGAGATGCAGGTTTGATCCCTGGGTCAGGAAGAAGGCCTGGAGGAAGAAAAGGCAACCCGTTCCAGAATTCTTGCCTGGGAAATCCACTGGACAGAGGAGCCTGGTGGGTTGTCTTCTATGAGGTCGCAAAACAGTTGGACATGACTCAGCAACTAAACAACAACAAACTGTTTCTTTCGGTTTTTATTTCCTTAGACAGACTTCTATCTCAATTAAAATGTATAGTAATTTTCAGACCCAGCAAGTGACCTTAAGAGGATTAACAAAAACTTTTCCTTCTCTACATAGCTGAAAGAGTGAAATGAACACAGTTAAGTGTTCTTGCCTGGAGAATCCTCATGGACAGAGGAGCCTGGCTGGCTACAGTCCATGGGGTCACAAAGAGTCAGACATGATGGAGCGACTAAGCACAAAGGAAAAAGAAACATACTAGGAGGGGTGTGCTTAGTGATAGGACATAGAGAATGTGTGTGACACGTGCAGGCGCGGTGGCCTCACAGATCTGAGGGTGGTGGATACTGTGGGCTCCCGAGACAGAGGCGCTGCTCTCAGCAGGCATATTTTACCTGCCTCGGCCCCCAGAATGAAATACACTTTCAGACAAGCCACTTCTCTTGGCTTTAGATGAACATGCAACCTTCTCATTAGATCGTCTGCTTCCCAGGTACCTTGACATCAGGAGGGAGAGAGTCTGATGCAAGATGTGTACATTACAGTTACATCAGGATGAGACCCCCACACACCAGAAAGTACTAGGCTTGCATTTGGGTCTCTATATTAAATTTCAGGTAAAAGTTGGAGTACTAGAAGTATGCTGGATACAGATATAAGATCTGGCTTCTTGTCCTGCCAGGGTGAAGCCCAGATTCTACGTATGATGCAGTTCAGCAGAGCCCGCCATCCTGTGATCTCCACAATGACTTGCTACTTACTCCTACCCTCAGGGTCCTGTACCTACAGGGTGCATCACGGTATCTCTGCAGACACTCACTATTATAAAGAAGAACCAGGACTTCTGCCATCTTAACACTCAGAGGGCTTTTACCGACTTCATGGAAGCATGTCTGATGCAACCAGTGTCCTGAGCACAGATTTACAGAATTTGGTTGCTGTGGAAACCCTGATGGTTAGCTTATTTGCATTTACATGAGACCACAGTGGTTGAGACTGCTTTCCAGCATGTTTATTTTCCTATTTTCCTCTGCAATGGAGAGAAAGGAATTGTTTTTAAAAGAAATGATTGGTTGCAATTCTGCTAATTCTCCAGATCACAACATGATTCAAAATTTTATAACTATAAAAATTTACTTCTATACTCCAGTATTAACTCACATCATAAAAAATCATAGCTACTATTAATTTAGGACTTGCTACATGCCAGACAATGTGTGAAGGAAATCTCAATTAGGACAATGACTCACTGAGGTTTTATAATTTCCATTTTCCTACAACGAAATGGAAACTTGGACAGGCTGAATGATTTTTCCAAAATCACCAGTAAGTAAACTTTAGAGGCAGAATGTGAATCCAAGTTTGCTTTAGAAAGCCCAACTTACAGTCTGACTTCCTGTTAATTTTACAGACAATTTTCCTTAATTCAAAAAAGAAAGGGAAAAAAAAAATCACATTGGTAGTAGGAATCCTAGGAAGACTACTCAAACACAAATGGAGAACCTGAAGTCCTGAACTTCATGGCAGTGTACTCAAGTCTCTCATTAGAAACTGACTCCTAGAACACTGCTATAATCCCACCAAACTCAGGTTCAAAAACTTGACTGCTTCAAGCTTCTCAATGGCATTAACATTTAAGCTCCTTGTTGTGGCATTTAAACCCCTCTGGAATCTGGTGCTGGCTGAAATACCTCCTCTGTCCCTCTCTACTCCAGTCATCCCAGGGCCTTAGCTGTCTTCCAGATCTCTTTTCACTTGTATGCTTAGCATCTGTGATTGCCCCTCAGCCTGGAATGCTCTTTCATCACCGTCTCTACTTATAAAACCTTCATTGCTGATAAGCTTCTCCCTTGATTCTCAAAATAGAAAGGCCTTCTTCATTTGCATCTTAAAAGCGCACCCTCTAACTTTTTACCTTTTATTTTTGTTCAATATTTATGTGTCTATCTTATTGCCAAAGGGCTTCCCTGGTGGCTTAGCAGTAAAGAATCTGCCTGCAATTCAGGAGCTGGAGGAGACATGGGTTCACTCCCTGGATCAGGAAGATCCCCTGGAGAAGGGCATGGCAACCCATTTTTGCCTGGCAGGCTACAGTCCATGGTGTTGCAAAGAGCTGGACACAACTGAAGCGTCTTCGCACACATGCTTCTCCCCAAATGAGAAGGTGCTGTGCTTAGGTGCTCAGCCGTGTCCGACTCTTCAAACAGAATCTACCTATTTTTTATCTTCCTTCTTCGACTATAGCCACCACAAAGCCTTTTGCTAAGAAAGGGCTCAAAAAAAAAAAACAAAAAAACTGTTAAACTGAATTAGCTTAAATTTACACTGAAGTACTGCTTGCTTTGCATTATTGTTAAAACACAGATACCTTTGACAGAGAGTACTCTGTCATTCAGCTTTGCAAAACCATTCACAAATTAATTTTACTAACACATACTTTACAAAGAACTTTCATATATATTAACTTGGATCATTACAAGGAGTCCTTTGGATAGCTAGTAAAAACTCCGTTTTTCAGATGAGGGCAAAACTAGAAATATTTAGTCAATTTGCAAAGTAATTCTGTAGCAGCTACAATGCTTAGCACCTGCAATGCTTAGCACCTGCCTGAGCTATTTTATTCCCTGAATGCTTGAGGTGAAACACAGAGTTGTTTCTTACAGGTGTTTGGGAGTTTATGAGCTACCAAAAATGGGAACAAGTTTATTTCCAAACCTGTGTATTTGGAGAAGAAATTCACAGGCAATAGCTTTGTATCTGTATTACTGGATGCATTTGGCCCCATAAACAGAATTGCCATGTAATCCTTTATTTTAACAGAGTTGGTTAAAATGCATTTATACTGTAATATTCATTTTACTTTTAAAACAACATCTCTGGGATCTAGTTAACCTTTTCTGACTGACCTGGGTCCATCATTATTCACATCAGTTAATGTCCTAAGCCACAGCATAGTCCTGTGGGATAGCTAAGGCACGCAGGTCAGGTGCCTGGGTCCATCATTTTCACCTCAGTTAATGTCCTAAGCCACAGCATAGTCCTGTGGGATAGCTAAGGCACGCAGGTCAGGTGATTTTACATAGTCAACCCACCTGCCTCCACTCAATGACTGACCTTTAGTAGATCTCGTTTCTTTTTTTTTTTTTTTTTCTGCCAAACTATTAGATCTGACTTCTCTGTACCTTAAGTATCATATTACAAGCAGCATCTTCAGAGAAGGCGATGGCACCCCACTCCAGTACTCTTGCCTGGAAAATCCCATGGACGGGGGAGCCTGGCGGGCTGCAGTCTATGGGGTCGCTACTAGTCAGACACGACTGAGCGACTTCACTTTCCCTTTTCACTTTCATGTATTGGAGAAGGAAATGGCAACCCACTCCAGTGTTCTTGCCTGGAGAATCCCAGGGACGGGGGAGCCTGGTGGACTGCTGTTTATGGAGTCGCAGTGAGCTGGACACGACTGAAGTGATTTAGCAGCAGCAGCATCTTAATCTGCCAAGCTCCAAATCAGTACCATTTCAGTAAACAAATGAGTGGTTCAGACACCACACTAGGAGATAGGCATATACTGGGAGATAAATAAGACATGCCTTGTAAGAGTCTGCAGTGCAGAAGGGGGCAGAAGTGAAACCATGAGATTGTATCATTTCAAAATAATACAGAAGTGCTTTGCTAGATGTATTTACAGCATGAAAGGTTGGTGGCATGGGGTGCAGAGAATGACTCCCAGAAAAGTTAGTGGCTGATCTGCACCTTGATGTATGAATAAGAACTTGCCAGATGACAGGGGAACTGTTGGGATAGAAGAAAAGAAGGGCAAATGCTTAGGAGCATAAAACAGCAGGGTTTGCACAGAGAATAACTAACTTCTCAGCAGTACTACAGCCCAAGTTTACACAGCAAGAGGCAGAACCTGAGGCTTGAGGGGTACAAAGGTGGCCTTTGGTGATATGACGTCTTCGACTTTATTTCAGGGATGATAGAAACTACTGGTGGAATTCAAACAAAGGAACAATATGGGGTCAGGACAAAAATTCAGAAAGACTTGGAGCCAGATACACATAGCTTCTCAAGTATTTTTCTGAACAAACATGAATTCCTCAAAAACGAATGTAATTCAGTAGATGACGAGTAAATATAGCAGGAAGAGTAGGTTTAATCTGGAATAATTTCTTGCAGGAAAGATGCCTGAGGATACATGCTGCCCATGTGTCTAGTGGAAAGTTAGATATCCTGTTTCTAATCACCTAAAGGATGGAAAACCATAACTGAGTGAGCCATACAGCTTCTAACTTTAGCTGTTCATTAACATCACCAGGGAGGTTTTAAGAGTCCTGATACCTAGCATTACCCCAAAAATATTAAATTAGACCCCCTAGAGCTATGACGAGTCCTCATTAAGGTTCTCCGAGTAATTTCAGTGTTCAGCCGCAGCTAAGCACCCTAACACTAGAGTACCAGGTTCAGACTTAAGACTCATAAGGAACCTTCTTTCCAGTAAAGCACATGGACTGTGATATTCTTGGATTTTACTCTATTTTGACACAGGAAATAGGCAAGTTTTTGAAGGCATGGCTCAACTGTTGCTTTCTCTAAGAAGCCTTCTCTAGGGGGCTTTAGAAGCTATTCCATTTCTAATAGTACTTTTCTTTCATGTTTATTGTGATGTTAGTGGAAAGGAGGACTATCAGTCTAAACAAAAGATCAGATAAGATGAAGTCAGACTATACTGGGAAGAAAATCTGGTATTTGCAAACATTTAAATGCAAGGTAAAAAAATAAATAAAAGAGTTCTGTTGTTGATGTCCAGCCAGGGAAGAGCTCTTTTACTTTAAGATCCTGATGCATCAAGCTTTCTGATTTCTCTGAAGAACAGGAGATAATACGCAGGGGTATCAATTTCTAGAGCACATGTTAGCAGTCCAGTGGAAAACAAGAAACATCACCTTGGATCACAGACCACACTGTTTAAACAAGCTTTATAAGTGTTCTATTCTTACCAGCAGTCGTGATCTGTAGGATTCATGAAGTTTTCAAGTCATGGCCTTGCAAATAGCAAGGGTCCTATTTATTTTTTAATCTGGAAATTTTAATTGGTATGTTGTTGTTTAGTCACTAAATTATGTCTGACACTTTCGTGACCCCATGGACTGCAGCCCGCCAGAATCCTCTGTCCATGGGATTTTCCAGGCAAGAATACTGGAGTGGGTTGCCTTTTCCTTCTCTGAGGGATCTTTCCAACCTAGGGATCGAACCTGAGACTCCTGCATTGGCAGGAAGACTCTTTACCAATGAGTCACCAGGGAAGCTCTTTAATCTGTATAGCGAGTTTTAAAACAAGACAGATTAAACCTAGAAATTGTTTCAAATGTTTATGTCATATTTTAACACTATCACTCATTTCTAAGAAGCCCCAACCAAGCATAAGGAGGTTATACTGCACTAATATTCTGGAATCATGGATAGTGATGTGGGTTTATGTACTGTCAAATTCTGTAACTAGTCTTTAATGTTTAAAATACCAAACCCAATTCTGAGTAGGCACTCAAACTTTGCAGAAGAAAGCATACCTTAGGGCAAAAATAAACTAAACTTTGGAACAATACATCTGGGATCTATTTAACACAGGTACAGGATTACAAGGAGCCCATAGTAAATTGTAGGCACAAATTCTATGTATACATTCTATGTATAATGTATATCATTTTCCTTCCCTTCTAGTCATTATGCTTAAAGGGGTACCCTGAAGTGGAGGTGATGATAAACGTTTTTAAAAAATGGTCTATCTTCAGAGGAGGAAGGCCAAGGAAAAGAGGCTTATGGAAAGGTAATCAGTTGGTTTAACTTTGAGTATAGTACATGAGAGACACAGAGCTTGTTGCAGATTAAAGACTCTCAGGCTTGTAGGGTTCTGTTCTCAAAACATGTATGCTGAACATAATAAGATGTGAAAATATGCCCCATGCACATCTGAAAGGTAGGAAAGTAAAAATCTTACAGAACTCTTAATTATAAGAACCTGGAAACCTCACCATGGTCTGTGTGACCTGAGTGTTCCGTGGACAATCTCCAGCTGTCATGCTAGGAATAATAACCCTCAACAAGAAAAGTAAAAACATGGTTACCTTTTGGTAATGAAAGGTGAAGATATAAGAGTTTTGGCTTAAAAAATGTCCAATTGGGCAAAACCAATGTTTTGGTGTTGTTTAATGTCAACCTAGTTTTAAAAATCAGCTTAAGGGCCATGTGTTGCAAAGCAGAAAGTTACCATCATAGACTTGCAGCATACAGATTGAAGTATGGCCTTCTCCTCATCCCATCCCCTCAATTGTTTATATCTATGTACCCAGACAAGGTTAAGGTAGAAAAGAGACGCAATTTTAATTTTCTGGATGGTTTCAAGAGTTGTTTTCCTCTTCAGTAGTGTACGAGAAATAAAACATGGTGTTTATAAAAACACACACCCGAGCTTTATCTTGCAAGATTCAGAGGCTGTAGCAGTGTCTATGATCTATATGTGCACTCACAGGGATGCACGCCTTTTGGTATACAAACTGTGTGCCAATTCACCGAAAATGAATCACACATTAGTTTCTCCCTCTTTCCCTCAGCCCATATGCACACACCACAGCACTCCGAATTGAGTTTTGCAAAACCCTTTCACCGGATGCTGGTGGTTACAGTCACCATCATCCATCAGGTGTGCACCTAGAATAACACACTTGAAGATTACCTAGGCGATCTGGAGGCACACAGCCAGCCAGCTGGAAAAATGCAGACCACAGTAACTGCTTTCTTCCTGAAGTGCAGTTATAGGTTGAGTTACAGGTGGGATTGAGTTGCAGGTTTAGCTGTCTTCTCTTACTCACCTAACCTGACCTGAACAGTCTCGAAATATTTCTTAATTGAAACCTAATTAATACACTGTAACAGCCATGCTTTTAAAGTGTACAATTCAGTGGCTTTCAGTAAATTCAGAGTTGAGCAACCATCCCACTATCTCCTTCAAGAACATCTTCACCACCTCAGCAAACGCCTCCACACCCATCAGAGTTCATTCTCCATTCTGTATTCTGTGAGTCTTTGGCGACCAGCAGTGTTCTCTGGACATGTCATATAAATGGAATCATGTAACATGTGGCCTTTCGTGCTGGCTTCTTTCACTTAGCATGTTTCATCAATATTGAAGCCTGAATCAATACTTCACTTCTTTTCATATCAAGTGGACAGATGAAATGGGGAAAGGGTAATTTTGTTTGTTACCTTCATCTCTTTGGTAATGAGTTGTTAAAGAAATACTGATTTTGTTTTACTTAACTAATGTGTTCCAATGATTAAATCTTCAGTTCAGTTCAGTCGCTCAGTCGTGTCCGACTCTTACCATCTACTATATACAGCTTTTTTCTTTGGGACACTGTCCCTTACACACCCTCCCTTCATATATTTTAATAAATCAAAATTACTTTTTCATAGTTTAAAAGGTACAAAAGTCTGATAAAGAAAAAACCCACTTCTTGTGACCTCAACTTCTTGCCTCCTTACAGTAATAATGATCAACAGTTTTCTGCTATTTATTCTATAATATATTTCTATACATTATTTATGGACTTCATTAGTTGCTCAGTCATGTCCGTGTGTGTGCCAAGTCATTCCAGTGTCTGACTCTGTGTGAACCTATGGACTGTAGCCCGCCAGGCTCTTCTGTTTATGGGATTCTCCCGGGCAAGGATACTGACTGGGTTGCCGTGCTCTCTCTCAGAAGATCTTCCCAACCCAGGGATGGAACCTGTGTCTCTCACATCTCCTGCACTGGCAGGTGAGTTCTTTACTACTAGCACATTCATGATGCTATCACCACAATAAAGACGATAAATACATTTATCATTTCAGGAAGTTCTCTCGGGTTGACTTTATTATCTCTCTCTTCCATCCCTCCTTAGATAACCACTCCTTTGTTTTCTGTTCCTATAAGTTACTGTGTATTTTCTAGTATATGAATAGAATCATAGAGTATGTACTCATTTTTGCTTCTCTTGTTCTCTTATTCAGCATAATGTGCTTGAGATTCATCCAAGGTATTGTTTGTTCCCATTCATTACTGAATGATAGATATATTACAATGTGTCTATCCATTAGACGCATTAGTCACTGGCTATTTGGCTTGTTTCCATCTTGGCTATCACAAATAAAGCTGCAATGAAAATTACATTCAAGTCTGTGTGACATATGCTTTGGTTTCTGTTAGGTGAATGACTCAGGTTAAAGTGCTGAGGCAGTGTGGTGGTAACATACTTAACATTTTAAGGAACTATCCTTCCTTAGGGAAACGTCCCAAAGTAGCTGTGCCATTTTGCTTATTCTGCCTGCAATGCAGGAGACCTGGGTTAGATCCCTGGGTCAGGAAGATCCCCTGGAGAAGGAAATGGCAACCCACTCCAGTACTCTTGCCTGGAAAATCCCATGGACAGAGAAGCCTGGTAGACTACAGTTCATGGGATCTCAAAGAGTCGGACACGACTGAGCGACTCCACTTCATCAGCAGTGCAGAAGAGTTTCATTACTCCATATCTTCACCAGTACTTAAGTATAATTCATTTTTTAAAAATAGCCATTCTAGAGGGTTTGCAGTGGTAACTTACATTGTATCAGTAGTTGAAACTTGCATTTTCTTAATGACAAATGGTGTTGAGCAACTTTTTGTGTTTTCATTTACTACCCATATATACCCTTTGGTAACATTTTTCAAATTTTGTGCCAATTTAAAAAGTGTGTTTTTTTGTTTTATTGTTAAATACTAGGAGTGGAGTTCTAGTTACAGGTGGCTTGTCTTTTACATAATGTACAAATATTTGTCTCAGTCTATATATTCCTTTTTCACTTCTGTAGAAGTATCATTTTTGACATGCATACATAAATAATTGACTGTTTTATTTTATAGATTGTACTTTTTGTGTCCTAGTTAACAAATTTTGCCAAACTCAGTGTCACCAAGATTTTCCTCTGTTTTCTTCTATAAGTTTCATAGTGTTAATTCTTACAATTAAGTGTATGATCCACTTAAAACTCCATCTTGTATACAATGTACAACCCAGAGTTCACTTAGTGCACATGACTATCAGATTATTTTAGTACCATTTACTGAGAAGATAGTCCTTTCCTCTCTGAACTGACTTAGCGCCTTTGCCAGCTGTTTACCAATATATATGTGAGTCTGTTTCTCGTCCTTGCCTTTCAGTTCTATTATATTGATCTTGTGTGTGAAAATGAAAGTGTGAGAGTATCAGTCATTTAGTCATGTCTGACTCTTTGTGACACCATGGACTGTAGCAAACCAGGCTCCTCTGTCCATGGAATTCTCTCCAGGCAAGAATACTGGAGTGTGTAGGCATTCCCTTCTCCAAGGGAATTCCCAACTCAGGGATCAAACCTGGCTCTCCTGCATTGCAGGCAGATTCTTTAACACCTGAGCCACCTGGGAAGCCTAACTTTAAATCCAGTAACACATTGCTTTAATTACGGTGAGTTGTGAAATAAAATAGTCTAAGTTCTACAGATTTTTCCTTTTTTATCATTGTTTTGGCTATTCTTAAGGTGTTCTAAATTTTCATGTAAATTTTAGAATTAGCTTCTCAATTTCTACAAAATATCTAGCTGAAGTTTTCATTGGTATATCACTGAAACTTTAGATCAGTTTGGAAAGAACTGGCATCCTAGTGTTATCGGCTCATCTTACACATAAATACAGTACATCTCTCTATTTCTCTTACTAACAGATTTTCTCAGTGACATATAGTGGTTTTCAGTATACACCTTTTTTTCAGTATACACACTTCTTATACATCTTTTGTTAAATTGATCCTTAGCTATTTTGCATTTTTGACACTACTATAAATGATACTGTTTTTAAATATCAATACTTGACTATTGCTAGTGCACAAATAAAGTTGATTTTTGTGAATTGACCTTGTTTCTGGCTAAACTCAATCTCTGACTTCTATTAATTCTAGTAGCTATTTTGTTGATTCCTCAGGATTGCCCACATTGATGATAACATCATCTGTGAATAAAGGTGATTTTATTTTATCCCTTTCAACTGACATAATTTTTATTTATTCTTGCTTCCTGTTGCATAAGCTAGAAGCTCTATTACAAATTGTTTACCAAAAGTGCTGAGAAAACATTCTGATCTTGTTCCTAATCTAAGAAGGAATGTATTCACCATGAAGAATGATATCATCTGCAAGTTTCATAGATGTTAAATCAGGTTGAGAAAATTCTTGAAATTTTCTGAGAATTTTTTCCTTTAGTGGATGCTATATTTTCTCAAATGCTTCACTGAGTCTAATAAGGAAACAATAAAGCTTTTTGGTTTTTATGCTACTAAAACAGTCAACTAAATGTGCTGATTTTTAGATGTTAATTAAGCCAAACTCTTTGGCTTTCTTGGGATGAGCCCTGCTTGGATATGATATGTTGTATTGCTGGACCCAATTGGCTAAAATTTTAACTATGTTCTCATCTATGTTCATGAAGCATATTATTCTGCATTTTTTTCTTTCTGTGATGTCTTTTATTGGGGGGGGGGGTTGTATACAAGGTTAATAATGGCCTTCTGGATGAGAAATCTTCATTTTTTTTTCTATTTTCTGGAAAATTTTAAGTACAATTGGTATTATTTTTTTCTTAAATATTTGGTATTCACTAACAATAGTCTGGAGTTTTCTTTGTGGATACATTTTTAATTAAAATTTCAATTTATTCAATAGACATAGGGCCTTTTAAATCTAGAAATATATATTGCTTATATCTGAGAAATATTTATGAATTGTCTCTGATAAAGCTCTTCCTTCCATTTTCTTTGTTCTTTCCTTCTCAACCTTTTGTTGCTTTTTGCATTATTTGAGATTCTAGATGGAGTCACTGATTTCCTTACCTATTTTCCCTCCATATTCCAGTTTCTGTCTTTTTGCTCTATATCATGTAAATGTATTTCTGATCTCATCTTTTGAATCTTCTTTTAAACTGCTCATTTCTGATAGCATATGAGGATGACGAGTCTATCTGCCTCTAATTCAGGTTTTTAGATAAATATTCCTACATTAACAAGAAGTACTTGTTTCTTCCAATGCTGTGTCTTTGTTGGGCGATAGAATCAACTGGTCTTCACCTGAGCTTTTCACTTTCCTGCTAACAGTCATTCATCTTTTTGAGCTTCCAAAATTGTGTTACTCTAGCCTTCTTTCTCATTCTGTAGCCTTTTTTCCTCTAATATACAGCTCTTCGGTTTGTTGATTAGGACTTCAAGAAGCAGCAACAATAAGCATGCATAATCCATCCATCACTTTACAGTGAGTATCTTCCAAATTAACTTGATGGATTTCTCAATAAAGATGCCACTCCAGTCTCTGCTATTACTGAATTACTAGTTCTACCCCTGTGTGATTTCAGTTAAACTCTAAGGCATCTGAATCTTGTGCAAAATAGTCCTCTCCCAGAAACAAACCAAAAAAACCTGCAGACAGCTGCGGCATTCTGAAGACTTCACCCTAAAGAGATTGCCTGTAAATTCCCATAACCTATGCCCATGTCTTCTTCAGACAGAAAATATCTCCAGGATCTATGTAAGGCTTCTTTAGCAACTTCTTCCCTATTCTCTACTCATATTAACCGACCCTGCCCACTGTTTCTCTTTTTCAGTCCCCACCTACGTGTCAAGAAAACCTAAAGTATAATGTTTTCAGTTTTCCTCTGATGGCTTTACAACTCAGATCCATCTTGTCACTGAGTCAGATATCTAAGCCAACTTTGACTTCTTTCCTCATCTTTAATCAGGTAGCAAATCCTGCCAATTGATCATCTTGACTATCTCCTCACCTATCTCCTCTTCCTTTGTTTCATAACCACTGACTCAGAAACTGTGTATAAAACTGGCCCATCCAATCTCCTCTCCTGAATCTATCACCCATGTTGCAGAAGCAGTCTTTCCAACACAAAAATCTAGTCACACATATATGGTATATATTGAAACACACACACATATATGTATGTGCATGTGTCTGTGTATATTTGTGTTAAAATGATCAGATATCTCCCAATTGCTGACAGAGAAAGCAACAATTCTTGAATTGGTACAAATGGTCTTTAAAATCTTGGCCTCCAGGCTTACTGCATCTCCTGTTTTCCCTGACTGACACTCTGCTTGTGGATTCCCAAATATGCCATATTTTATCTTTTACTGCTGAGTTTGTATATACTTGCTCCTCTCTGTGGAATGTAATTTCTTGAGTTTGTTTCATGAAATCCTATTATGTTCCGCAGTGCTCAATGCAACTCTCTCTTCCTCTGCGCTTGCCTAGCATTTCTGTTCTCTATAATCCTCTGCCTTGTTCTCATGTCTGCCGTTTTGACTCAGTTCTTTAGAGCAGGGACTGTGCCTTTATCATTATCATGGCTATTAGGCAGCACAGAGCCTGGCACTCGAAGGCAAATATTCAAACTAACACTTTTCATTGATCAAAAATGGGGTACACAATTAATCAAATCCATACCATAATATAGTAAGCTATATGATGTTATATTAACTGAAGTACTGACTACAAGTAAGGTGAAGATTATAAGAAACAACATGGATACGAGTAGCAAGAAAAAGCTACATCCACCCTCTCTTACTCTCGGCTCCAATACTGCCATAATCGGAATGTCATATTTAAGTAGGCTAGACTTTAGGATTCCTCAAATCTGTCTATACATTTGAATTAGCGGGGGTTTCCCTGATAGCTCCTCCTGCAAAGCAAAAGGTCCCGGTTCGATCCCTTGGTCAGGAAGATCTGCTGGAGGAGGGTTAGGCTACCCACTCCAGTATTTTTGGGCTTCCCTCCTGGCTCAGCTAGTAGAGAATCTGCCTGCAATGTGGGAGACCTGGGTTTGATCCCTGGGTTGGGAAGATCGTCTGGAGAAGGGAAAGGCTACCCACTCCAGTATTCTGGCCTGGAGAATTCCATGAACGGTATAGTCCACGGGGTCGTAAAGAGTCAGACACGATTGAGCCACTTAAACTTCAGTTCACTGTCACTCACTATCATCCTCCTCATCATCACAAAAGCAGTGCATACAATTCAGGAAGAAACTCAAACAGTGCAGAGTGTATGAAAGAGAACGAATGCCCCAGTTCTCCGATTCCATTCCCAAAAGGTAGCTACAAATTACTAGAGTATATTTTAAAAGTTTCTTTTGAATTATTTTTAGGTCTTTATACATCTTCCCACCCACCCATGCTCCTGTCACACACATACACAAACACACCTATATTTTTTCAAACATGAATGGAAAGGTGCCACACAGACTAGTCTAAAATTACTCTTTTCACCTAAGAGTGATCTTGGACATCTTTCTATATCAGCACATGGAGATTTACCTTATTTCTCACTCTTTTAAATGACTGAATCCTATTCCATTCATTCAAAAATACCTTCTGTGAAGCTACCATGTGCCTGGCACCAACCCAGATCCCTACAAGTGGAACTGAGAAGAACTTCGTAGCACTTCTCACCCTGGCCAAGTACTAAACCCCTCAACATCCCCTGCCTGTATTTTATAGAAAAGTTGAAGTCTCCCAGGCTTTCCCAAGCCACAAAAGAGCAGTCTCAAGTAGCTAATGATTAAGACAGAGTCACAGACTCAGTGTCTGATGCACATTAATTGTTTTACAGATACTATAACTGCCACCAGAGGAAATGACATAAGCTCCTTCATCCTGAGTAATACTGAATCTATGGCCTTGAGCGACTGGGACTAACATTATTGCTGATAATAATCTGTTTCCTTTGGGGTATCAAAATAATTGTAACTTGCTCTGCCTGTATATGTAAGAGGGTAACTAAAATTGTCAGCAAAGAGATGCTACAGACCCATGTTGACATTTTCCACTCTGAATATTATACCCTGTATCTTAGTTATAAAGATGCACCTTCATCCCTAAACTAACAGAAATGGAATAATGTTTGACAGTGGGGAATTGAAAGCAGCTCTTCTGACCCTCTTTTTTTATCCATTTCTGTTCCCCTCTAACTTTGAATCAAATCTAATTAACCTACTGATTCTTTTCCTAGACAGAAAGAAAAATTAAGGAGCTCAAGAATGACTAGCTCTCTACCTGCTACTGCCTGCTTAGCAATACTGCAAACAGATCACGGGCACAAGATACTGCCTGAAGAACCAGCCAGCCTGCACAAATGAAGAATGATGCAGAACCCAACCTCTTGCTTTGATGATCCACTGAGAATGTTCCCCGCCCCCACTTTCCCTTTCAAAACCGAGCAGAATCTTGGTCTCTAGACATGAGTCTACCTTCTTTCCAGATTTCTAGCTTTTAGGATTAAAGTCAGAGAAGGCACTTGTACCCCGCTCCAGTACTCTTGCCTGGAAAATCCCATGGATGGAGGAGCCTGGTAGGCTGTACTCCATGGGGTCTCGAAGAGTCGGACACGACCGAGCGACTTCACTTTGACTTTTCACTTTCATGCACTGGAGAGGGAAATGGCAACCCACTCCAGTGTTCTTGCCTGGAGAATCCCAGGGATGAGGAGCCTGGTGGGCTGCCGTCTATGGGGTCGCACAGAGTCGGACACAACTGAAGTGACTTAGCTGCAGCAGGATTAAAGTACTTCTCCTTTCTGTTGACATTTGCCTTTCAAATTATGGGCTTCTGAGCAGCGAGCAGCCAAACCTGAGGTGGGTAACAGAAGTGACACCAGCCTCTGCTTCATACCCTGTGTGCCTCATACTCCATGTTAAACTCTACCCGCAGCTCCATCACCCAGAGATTGAAGTCTAAACGAGCATGTCACACAGGATCTCACACCTCAGATGCCACCTCTCCTTGCTTTAAACCTTCTTTTTTTTTTCCTATAACATGAATAATTTGTTATTCTTCACATATTATGGGGCTAGCCAGCTGGGAATCTGTATATGATCTTAATAAACAGCTTGATTTCCAGACTACTGGCCTATAAGACATAATTTGAGAGGGAGATGAAGGAGACGAAGTCTAATGGAAGAAGAAATATCAAAATCCAAGAGATAATAACAAGGTAGTGTTAGGTAGTTAGAATATGAAAAAGGAGTCCAGAATGGCGGTGGCTAAAAGGCAGGGAAGGGAAAAGCCTGCAAAAACAGAATAAAGGAAGGTCCGAGGACCGGAGTGAGGACCTCAGGTGGAAGGGACAGCACTCCTGGCTAGCACAATTTACACTGGGCAGGCCCGGGGGGGGAACATAAACAGAGGAGTCAAAGAGCTGGGGGTCTCTCCCCCAGTGCATGAGTGGGCACGCATGCACACTCTCTCTCTCTCTTCTCTTCATGTCTTTTGGGTTGGCATGCCCTCACACCTCAAGGATGTATTTTCCTCTATTTTCTAAATAAAACTGAGCTGTAACACTGATCTGTCTGAGTATAACATGGTCTGTCCAAGAGCTGTGACACGCCAAGGGCTTTAACGTCCGTCACTTCAAATTTTTGTTGTGACGAGACAGAACCCAGGAAATTACACACTCCCCTGATGGCAGGAAACAGGTAAGGGCTTTTACTCTAAGTCCTGTAGTCTATTTTATATTCATATGATTGCATTTATCCTTATAATAACTCTAAAAAGTAAATTCTATTTTTATTATTATCATTATTATTTTTCTAATTTTATTAAAAGTAAAGAAATAAAGTTAAGAAGCTAAGGCAAGAGAAGTCAAGCAATCTGATAATAAATACAAGATAGTAAAATAATTTCTGCTAGCAAATAAAATCTAAGATTTTTTTTTTTTGGTAAATTTCTGACTTTCCATCTCCATTGTTTGCCTTTGTGAGGCTTCTCTGAACTCTAGAGTCTCTGAAATGCAAGTTACAGGAATTCAGAGCTCAATCACTGCCTGAGGCCATCCAGCTCACAGAATTTCATCTTGCTAGATTCTCCAGGGCCTGGAGAACTCTTCAAACTAGGAGGCTGTCAGTCCCCGGCAAGAAGAATTTCAACTCCAGCAAATGACTTTAAGCAATGTGAGGAAGATGAGGAAGATAAATCCACTTCCATAAATTATATGGCTAAGACTATTAAGTACAATAGCACTCCTGTTTTCCTCTAAAACTAAATGACTCTGTAGTCTTCCAATCTGCCTTCTTCAGAAATGACTGAGAGTTCTGCACCTCATGGGTGCAGTGTCTGCGAGATGCTGACCAAGCCCGCCTTAACATTCCTCTCAGCTTGACTAAACTTTAGACAGGTGTCTTCAAGAGGACAGAATTCAACATCCTTTTCCTTAGAGCATTTACCTCAGAAAATCTGCAATTGTAAACTCTTTCTCGCCCCTACCAGAGGTAAATCTTCTCTCAGCCTCTTGCCAGTTTTACAACTCAGGAGTGTCTTTCTCAAGGACCTAGAAGCCATTCCTTTGAGATGCAATCATCAAAGCTTAGCACCCCTATTTCCCAGTTTCTGTGGGAGGGGAGCAGCCTAACATTGAATTAGCACCAATCAGCAAATATAGATTGCTTAATCACATTGCCCAAGGCACCTGCTAACATCCTCTAGTGTGTTCCCTCTAGCTCATCCCAGCTCTTACTCAGCACCGAAAACTGCCCCTTACCCCGCTTTGTTTCAGAGGAGTTGAATGTCATCTTTCCCCTGTTGCAATAGTCTTGAGCAAAATCTGCTCAGCTAGTTTAACTGTTACAATTTTTCTGTAACATTGCTAAACACAAAATCATAAATAAGGACCTTAACCGCCCCATTCCCAGGAGAATATGGAAGACACTAGGTTATGTTTTACAAAATTCAAAGGCTCTAGGATTTGGGGGGCTATAAGAAGCCCAAATTTGTCAGAAGAGGCTGTCTAATAAGTTTCCTTTTAAAATATAACCCATTCTATGTTGATGGTATAGACAGGAAACGTGTATCTTGCTGTATGAGAGATGGACATATCATTATCAAGAAAAAAAATCTACCCCACAAACTTAAAATCCATCTTATAAATATTCATGCTTTCCATAAATATGTTTATGCTTTGAACGTTAATGGTACATGATTTCCGTTTTAAAAATGTTTTCAAAGCATGAAATGAATGAGAACAGAGTAAAATTTGGTCTAACACCACCTTCCACAAGCTGTTAAAAGGTCTCTGGAGTTCATGATACATTAATTTCACTCTAGAAAATACTAAATCTTTTAGAAAACATGCTATAGGTTACCCCTGTGTATCTGTGCTAAGTCGCTTCAGTCGTGTCCACCTCCGTGCAACCCTATGGACTGTAGCCCACCATGCTCCTCTGTCCATGGGATTCATCAAGCAAGCGATTTCAGTGAGCCCAGACTCTTGCATCTTCCCATACATAGAAAAACACCAAATTTCTTAACTTGAGATATCTGATTTTCTTTAATTAACAGTGATATTTTGATGTTCTGACTATCTGTTCTTTGGTTGCAAAAAATTCTATATATCCTGGTCCCCCCCACCTTGTTGCTTCAGAACAATAGTGTTCTCACTGTTATCTGAGATGCTGTATCCTGTGGTTCAAGTTCACAGACAGTCTACTGAGTAAAACATAAATCTCAACTTTTAGGCTGTGCCTTTTTTTCTTTTTTTTTCTGTTGACAATATCAAGAGCAGAGTGTTACACTACAGTTCCCTTACACTTTATCCAGAGCTTGTGTACTGATACATGGTCTCATCGGTCATCCCTTTTCTAAAACTTCTTAAGATCTCTCCATTTCTAATGCACACTGAAGTCCAAAGTTCTTAGATTTGTGACCTAAAATGACATTTCTCAGTGCCCCTCTAAATATACGCTGTACTCAAAGCAAACCAAACTCCCCACTTTTCTCAAACACAAGTTCATGCCTGTAGCCTCTGCTTATACTATACCTTTAGTCCAGGAGTCTCCCCTAATATCTTGAAGAGTCCTACCTCTTCAAGAGATAGTACGAATACCACCTCCCTCCTTAAAGTCTCCTCTGATTCCTTCAGTCCTCCCAGCCACCTTTCTTGAACCACTGGTTAGCATTTCTAGCACTATGTTTCACATGAAAAGTATTTTTAAGCATGCCTGACTTCACTATCCTACTGGACTAAGAAATTCTTAAGGAACAAGGATTATATCATATTTGTAGCCCTAGAAAAAAAGTGACCTTGGAGAATTTAATTTTTCTGAACCCTCAATTTCCTTATTAAACAGGAGAAAGAGTACTAATAATAATCACATAGTGTGCTGTATAAGAAGAAAATAATTTATCTAAAGCATTTAGAGTAGCCCTGGCCCATAAGAGCTAGTTATTACTGTTGTTAATTTAAAAATTATTACTATTATTAATAATTGTACCTCTCCATTCCAATATCTAGGATTTAGTTGGTATTTAATACAGCTTTTGAAAGGGCAAAGGAGGGAGCTTCCCTGGTGGCTCAGTGGCAAGGAATCTGCCTGCCAGCATGGGAGACATGGGTTTGATCCCTGATCCAGGAAGATGCCACATGCCGTGGAACAACTACGCCTGTGAGCCACATCTATTGAGCCTGTGCCCTATAGAGCTGGAAACCACAACTATTGACATCCATAAATCCTAGAGCCTGTTTTGTCCAACAAGAGTAGTCACCTCAACGAGAAGGCTGCACACTGCACCTAGGGGAAAGCCCGCACAGCAATGATGACCCAGCACAATCGAAAACAAATAAACATCATTATTAAAAAAACAGCAAGGGGATACCTGAAAAGTTGGAGAAGGAAATGACAATCCACTCCAGTATTCTTGCCTGCAGAATCCCATGGACAGAGGAGCCTGGTAGGCTACAGTCCTTGGGGTCACAAGAGTCGGGACATGACTTAGCAACTAAAACCACCACCTGAAAAGTACATTCTAGGGTGTGGGAAAGGGTTGCTAAGCACATGCTAGGTGATACAGAAAATCAAATTCTAGATAGCGAAAAAACAAAAACAAAAAAAACGAGGCAAGTAAGTATGAAAAGAAAGTGAAAGTGTTAGTCAAATCCAAATCTTTGTGACCTCATGGACTATATAGCTCACCAGACTCCTCTGTCCATGGTATTCTCCAGGCAAGAATACTGGAGTGGGTAGCCTTTCCCTTCTCCAGGAGATCTTCCTGACCCAGGGATCAAACCCTGGTCTCCTACATTGCAGGCAGATTCTTTGCCATCTGAGCCACCAAGGAAGCCTCAAGTATCCATGAGGAATTTCATGAAATGAAGAGGATGATGCAGAGTTACAGGTGGAGGTGACTAGAAACAGAGGCAATGTTCAAAATCTACTCTCTCAACCCATTTGCTGTGATGAGAAGGAGCAAGGCTGGGCACTGTAAGTGGTAACAACTTAAATAAGAAATCCACATTTGTTCTCTTTTAATTGAACCTGTTTCCAGGAGAGGCAAAGTAGCACTTGAAAAAGATAAGCTTGGTAGTATGAACAAAAGTATAAGTTAGGAGGAAGGAAGAGAGGGGTAAATATTGCAGCTTTGGGGCCGCAGATAGGAAAAGAGAAGAGGAAAGGAAATTATTTCAGATTGAAGGAAAAAGGAGAAACGTGTTGTCATGGAATTATCTAAGCCTGCTTTCCCAGTCCTTCTCCTGACCACTGACACATATTTTTGAGAAGCAAAATAACTGGAGGGGGCAAGAAATGCACAAGTAGATTCTGGCAAAACACCCACAGGCTCATTAACACCAGCCGATCTATCCTGCCCGGAACTATGTAGCAGGAAAAATGGATTCTAAAAATAAGGCCTGGATGGCTCCCTAAAGGCACAAACTTAAAGGAAAAAGCTCTTTGTGGAATCTTACTTCAGGCTGTTTGGCAAACCCAAGCAGACACAGCTCCATCCACGGGCACTTAATGAACACAAACTAATCACGTCACATTTTGCTCTGGGCAGTTGGTATTCTAAAATTAAATGCTAGCTCCCACTTGTTACCCATAACAGAGCTGAAGGAACTGTCCAACACTGTCAGAAGAGATTTCCATGCTTGCATCAAGCATAGGAAATGTGTAAGATCTGGGGTTAATAAACATCTCAGAAAGGGACTGAACAGAGGCACAAAATCTGAAAGTGTTCAGAAGTCAGAGGCTTGTCTCAGCCAGCACAGTCACCAAATTTGGCTTTCTCTTTCTGAAGCACTTATTTTTGCTGTATTTGTAAGTATTCTAAAATTTATCCCTAAAACCAGACTAATAACATTGGTTGCAAGACAATGGATAATGGAGAAGAGAATTCAATATAAGAATTTACACCATTCCCTCTTAAAAAATAAATGTATATATATGTATAACCAAATCACTTTGCTGTACAACAGGAATTAACAACATTGTATATCAACTAGACTTCAATTTAAAAAAGTGAAAAAAACAAAAATGATAATTTATACCATTCTTTACACCACTAGTTTCACATCACTGGCAGAGGTATGGGGGTTGGAAAGCCATGGGCTTATCTGGATTACTTGAGATCCTCCACTGGCTTCTGTAAATTCTTTCATGTCCTGGGTTGTGAGTATTTTGGGAAAGGGGGAAAAAAAACCCAAAAACCTATGATTATGATTAGGGTAAAAGCTCCTCCTGGTCTACTTGATCCTGATGAACTTATAATCATGACTTGAACTATGTCTCTTTGTCCAGAAAATGGACAGGCTCCTAGAAAGCTATTCGGGGACACAGGCTCAACCATTTATCTGTGTATGGACTGTGGCTGCTTTGTGCTTCAGTGGCCAAGCTGAAAGTTAGAACAGAGACTGTCTGGCCCACAGAGCTGAAAGTATATCTGGGCTTTGAAGAAAAAGTGTACCTTTATGGTAAGAAGGCAATGGCACCCCACTCCAGTGCTCTTGCCTGGAAAATCCCATGGAAGGAGGAGCCTGGAAGGCTGCAGTCCATGGGGTCGCTGAGGGTCGGACACGACTGAGCGACGTCACTTTCACTTTCATATATTCAGTATTGTTCTCACCATTGTTGGTGACTCAGGGATCATCTTAGACTTTCCTCATTTCAGACCCACTTGCTGTTGCTATTCTGCAAGTCGTGTCTGACTCTTTGCGACCCCATGGACTGCAGCCTGCCAGCCTCCCCTGTCCATGGAATTTTCCAGGCAAGAGTCCTGGAGTGGGTTGCCATTTGCTACCAGCTTATTAATATTATACACGTTGGAAATCTGTCTGCCAAAAGTCACACTCATATTCAAAGAATGAACACTCTGGGGAAAACCTCTCAAGAGTGCAAGGAGTGTAGCAAAAGCAGAGCAGTGAACCAATGGTGCCTCAAAGGTCTCAAGCAACTATAAGTGGAAATCATAACAAGAGTGAGATGTTCCTTACCAGTAAAAATACACTCCTCTGCCTCCTTAAACCTAGTCTTTGTAGAATGGTTTGCAAACATTCAAATCAGTACTCATATTAACTTCAAGGCCTTCACTAGGGATAGGGTGAGAAGTACTTTCTGAAAGGAGCCCTGATAAGATATTTCTAAGAGATATAGAGTATTTCCCCTTCATTTGTCCATAGGCAACTGTCACACCGTGTGAAACAGAAATTCCTTCCTGCCATATATATGGAATTTCTTAAAGGTATAAGTAATAACGAAAAGAAAAGTTTTAGAATGTAATAACTCAGGCAAAACTTTGTAAAGAACTTGCCTATAGAAAGTCAGGTAACACACTAGAAAGGAAGAAAATGTTTGTCTGACCATAAAATTATATGTGAAAAGAAAGTAAGGGGTGGGGAATCAAGGAAAACCATGTTTGCAATAGCAGAACCTATTTCAAATCCTACTTTAGTGCCAGAAACAGTGCGTGCTGGCTGAATAATACGGTCACAGAAGAGCAGGAAGGCAAGTGAATGTACCGCTGTCTGGGCACTCTGCGCTACCAAGCACTACTCCCTGAGAAAACTCTCACAGAAGGACACGGATATGATACTTCTTGGTAGGTGCTTTTAAATGAAGTTCAATTAACTTCCTATTTGTTGGATGCTGTTCACACATCCTCTCCTAGCTGGGGATCTTTTGTCCAGGTGGGCTTCTGGGAGGATGGAAATGCTGAAGAAAATTAAAGCTCCTTGATTTCAGCTAATGAGTGGCATTAATGCTTTATTTATCGCCTGTTTTCATATATATAAGGAGTTACTAACTGCTTACTGACAAGAAGTTGACATTATTATTACTGTTTTCGATAAATTAAACCCTTCCTTTCTTTCTTCTTCTAATTGTTATTTATGCTCAATCTGTATTAGGGTTTAAACTTATAATTTTAAAACCTTAAGATCCCTGCTATCATGGAGTTTATAGCCAAAAAGTGTTTTGTCAGAATTAGTATTTTGAAGAGAAACATCTAAAGGTTTACAGATTGAGCCAATGTCCGCTTAAAACACTTGGAGGGACAAGCATGGAGGCAATTATATGAAAGTGACTTTGTTGACTACTTATCATGTGCTATGAACTACACTAAATATTATACGTATTTTCTCAGTTCTCATAATCCTATCACAAAGGTACTATTATTATTACTATGCCCATTTTATAGATGAGACAACTGACAATGAGGTTATATGACTTCCCAAGACTACAAAGTAACTAACAACAGGAACTGAGAATCCAATGCAGGGAGCTTGACCCCAGAGTTCATTCTGGTGTAGTATGCTACAATAAGGGATTGAGAAGGATATGGGGGGACTGAGAAAATGGAAGGAGAGGAAGAGGAAAAGTTGAAGAATGGTTTCTGCAGACTGTGGGTATCCCAATCTCTCTGAGTCTCCAACGCATGCCCATAACGGTTTGTATATTGCTCAGTTAGAGAAAATACTGGCTTTCTTGTCTGTGCCTCCCACAGACTGATATTTGCAACTCTGTGGTTCATATCTAGATCCCTAGAGCCTGACAATGCCTGGCCTTTGGATGGGGCTCAACTATATTTGCTGAATGAATGTATCCATGTAAAAGACACAACTTCTGGGAGGGGCAAGGGAAGGGAAAGCAGGCTCAGACAACATTTTAAAACTTTTTATCAAAACTGTTCTTAAAATATTCCTTATCAAACTTGCTTAATCATATTAACATTTCCATTGTGTCTATATACGTTGAACATCTGGATTTGTAAAGGAATTTTGAGAATAATGAAATATAGACTAAAGAAAGCATAGACTATTGAAAACAAACTCAAAAGATTCACAAAACCTTAGAGAGCTGAACCATAGGTCAATTAGGAAACCATTATCAATTATCCTTTAGGAAACTCGATTCTAGCAAGGTTAAGTGTTTTCTTCAAAATTATCAGTTAGTAAGTGGCAAAGTCAAGGCCCTATCTCCTAAAAGTCTGACAGTCCCTCCCTCAGTACACAAAGAAGCTTGGCCATCAAAAAAAAAAAAAAAAAAAAGAAGAATGAAATAAGGACGGCACCGGGAAAGCAGAACCTGCAGGCCTCACCAACAAGCAGGAGTGTAGAGAGAGATCGGACGAGGGAAATACAGAGATGCAGAGCCGAGGGAGGCGAATGAAATACAATTCATAAACAAGTACCATTACTCCTTAAAATCAAAATCTCAAACCACACTGACTTTCACCAACTTGAAAGTCTTTAAGTCTTTTATATTTATCCTCATACTTCTGCCTAGTATTTCTCCAGGAGGATTGTATGGGGGTGGGGGGAACTTTAGTACATTGAGAAATGCTTCCAAGTATAATCATTTATGTCAAGAGAACTGGAAAACAAAAAAGCTGCTGCTAGTGATCTTACATACCGTTTTTAATATTTAAGTGGGAAAACAGAGTATTGATATCTGTATCTTGATGTATTATAAAATGGATCTTCTATGACTTTCCAGGCTCTCTGTCCATCTTCATTTTATCTATAGAACGTGTACTCTCTATCACAAGCAAATTACATGGTATGTTGGGTGGGTCTCAGGAAATGGCACAACCAATGCAAAGAAAACCTACCACTCAATCATGAGTAATACAAAATTCAGCAATGGATTGTATTCTTAATTGGAACAATCTCAAGAGTTAGTCAGCATACACGATGGCACATGATTTTGTTATTTCTGCTAAATAAGTCAGTTAATACTGGAATGTTATTTTAATTGAATGGATTTATGTCAACAATTCTCAAGAAAAAAAATGAGGAAAGGAGGAAGGGCAAAAGAAGGAAGGAAAGGGGAGTTACCAGCATGTCCCAGAAGACACACGATCACACAAGAAATAACAATTTTTAAAACATTACCTCAACCATAGATGGAAACAAAATTATTCCATCAAACTGTGTAGAGAACTGTATGAAGCTTGAGAAATGACTCAAGTAAAGACACATTTTAATTTCCCCAAATTGGAAATGTTCTGAGAAATTAACAGAATCTGCAAAGACCTTGTTAATATAGCCTATGTTTAAAAATGGGCCGTGTTCATGATGTAATCTGAAGGTTTCTGCCAATTAGTTGGATATTAATGAGTTTTTAAATCCTGAAAGATGATGCTGTGAAAGTGCTGCATTAAATATGCCAGCAAATTTGGAAAACTCAGCAGTGGCCACAGGACTGGAAAAGGTCAGTTTTCATTCCAATCCCAAAGAAAGGCAATGCCAAAGAATGCACAAACTACCACACAATGGCACTCATCTCACACACTAGTAAAGTAATGCTCAAAATTCTCCAAGCCAGGCTTCAGCAATACATGAACCGTGAACTTCCTGATGGTCAAGCTGGTTTTAGAAAAGTCAGAGGAGCCAGAGATCAAATTGCCAACATCCGCTGGATCATGGAAAAAGCAAGAGAGTTCCAGAAAAACATCTATTTCTGCTTTATTGACTATGCCAAAGCCTTTGACTGTGTGGGTTACAATAGACTGTGGAAAATTCTGAAAGAGATGGGAATATGAGACCACCTGACCTGCCTCTTGAGAAACCTCTATGCAGGTCAGGAAGCAACAGTTAGAACTGGACATGGAACAACAGACTGGTTCCAAATAGGAAAAGGAGTACGTCAAGGCTGTGTATTTACCCTGCTTATTTAACTTATATCTAGAGTATATCATGAAAAACGTTGGACTGAAAGAAGCACAAGCTGGAATCAAGATTGCCGGGAGAAATATCAATAACCTCAGATATGCAGATGACAGCACTCTTATGGCAGAAAGTGAAGAGGAACTAAAACGCCTCTTGATGAAAGTGAAAGAGGAGAGTGAAAAAGTTGGCTTAAAGCTCAACATTCAGAAAACGAAGATCATGGCATCTGGTCCCATCACTTCACGGGAAATAGATGGGGAAACAGTGGAAACAGTGGCAGACTTTATATATTTGGGCTCCAAAATCACTGCAGATGGTGATTGCAGTCATGAAATTAAGACGCTTACTCCTTGGAAGGAAAGTTATGACCAACCTAGATAGCATATTCAAAAGCAGGGACGTTACTTTGCCGACTAAGGTCCGTCTAGTCAAGGCTATGGTTTTTCCTGTGGTCACGTATGGATGTGAGAGTGGGACTGTGAAGAAGGCTGAGCCCCGAAGAATTGATGCTTTTGAACTGTGGTGTTGGAGAAGACTCTTGAGAGTCCCTTGGACTGCAAGGAGATCCAACCAGTCCATTCTGAAGGAGATCAGTCCTGGGATTTCTTTGGAGCGAATGATGCTAAAGCTGAAACTCCAGTACTTTGGCCACCTCTTGCGAAGGGTTGACTCACTGGAAAAGACCCTGATGCTGAGAGGGATTGGGGGGCAGGAGGAGAAGGGGATGACAGAGGATGAGATGGCTGGATGGCATCACGGACTCGATGGACGTGAGTCTGAGTGAACTCCAGGGGTTGGTGATGGACAGGGAGGCCTGGTGTGCTGCGATTCATGGGGTTGCAAAGAGTCGGACACGACTGAGCGACTGAACTGAACTGAATGAGTTTTTAATCCTTTAGGTTAAAGAAGAAATGGATTTATGGGCCCCTCTAATAGTTACCAGTTTACCTTCTTTCCTTTCCTCTGATCACATTAGATTATCTCATGGTGTCTGTTCTCCCTTCCTTCCGGTAGAGATACAGAAGCAACATTAAATTTCATTAGTGTAACTACTGGCTTTAGTTTTAAAACCTATGTTCTGTGAAGTAATATGAAGAATGTACATTGTTTTGTTATTAAATATGATCATTAACTTTGACTGCTGCTAAGTCGCTTCAGTCATGTCTGACTCTGCATGACCCCATAGACGGCAGCCCACCAGGGTCCTCCCTCCCTGGGATTCTCCAGGCAAGAACACTGGAGTGGGTTACCATTTCCTTCTCCAATGCATGAAAGTGAAAAGTGAAAGTGAAGTCACTCAGTCATGTCTGACTCTTAGCGACCCCATGGACTGCAGCCCACCCGGCTCCTCCATCCATGGGATTTTTCCAGGCAAGGGTACTGGAGTGGGGTGCCAATCACCAACAAGGCAACAGTTTTAATAGCTTAGCATTTATTATTGACAAAGGCTAAATAAGAGGAAGGAAACATAAGGACAAACTTATGGGTCTGAGGTCCATACTCTATAGTTAAGATCCAAGGGTTTTAATAATAAACAATAACAAATACTAAATGCGCATCTGAGATGGCAATTCTGTGTGTTTAAACCAATTCCCTAGTGTAGTGGTGAAGATTATTATTTTTTGTTGTTGTTGTTGTTTAATGTGTATTTATTTTTGCTAATTAGGGATTTTTTAAAGGTCAAGTAGTAAGCTGGAGAGTATTCTACTTACAGGAATACCTTGGAGATATGTGGTTTCAGTCCCAGATCACTGCTAAAAGCAAATATTGCAATAAAGTGAGTCACATAAATTTTCTGTTTCCCAGTGCATTTAGATGTTTACACTTAGCCCACTAAGTTTGTAACAGCACTGTTTCCAAAAGAAGTATGCATAATTTTACAAAAAAAATACTTTATTGGTAAAACACATTTACTAAGATCTCGCTCACAGTAGGACTCTATGTATATCTATTTTAGTTCCACTTTTTTGGGAAGAACTTTGACAGTTATACGGTTTCCCTGGTGGCTCAATGGTGAAGAATATGCCTGCCAATACCTGCCAATGCAGAAGACATGGGTTTGATCCCTGGGTTGGGAAGATCCCCTGGAAAGGGAAATGGCAACCCATGCCAGTATTTTTGTCTGGGAAATCCAGTGGACAGAGGAGTCTGGAGGCTATATATAATCCACGGGGTCACAAAGAGTTGGACACGACTTAGCAACTAAACAACAACAAATTGACAGTTATAACAAATTCAAAAAATTCAGATACAGTTGTATTTTTCCAGTATTGAGTCTAATTTGAGCGTTCTCTTGCATTTTAAGGACTCATTAGGTCAAAAGGTTAATTTTCTTTTGCAACTGTATATATATTCAGTATTTTTTGAGTGAAATTTTCTGAGCTACTCAAGAGGAATCTAAACATAAAAAGTAAGAAAGACTGGCATTTATATGATCCTGGCCTGTATTTTATTGAAAACTTAAATTGACTACTTTTGGTGAGCTCTGTTTTTTTTTTTTTTTTTTTTAATGGTACAGAAATGCAAAGCTGTACTTTATCTGGGATTTGCTTTGAAAAACTGTGACAGCAAGGCAGTGGATGAAGTTTACAGAAGAAAATAAAAGACCAAAAATGAAAATGCATTAAAAATCAGCAACAGTTACTGTATTCCCTAGGAAGTTAAAACACCAAATTGAAAGCTTTTATTAGAAGCATTTAAAATGGAAACTATCACATTTAAAATGTGGTCATCATGTGATGCCACATTTTGCCTAACTTCACTGTCCTTCAGTCTTATCATTAGTTCTGTTTACATGTATTTAAAAATATTGAATACATGGTTTAAAAAGAAAATTAACATTTGATCCTGAGTCCTTAAAATGAAGGAGGATGCTCAAATTATACTGCTGCTGCTGCTGCTAAGTCGCTTCAGTCATATTCGACTCTGCGTGACCCCATAGACGGCAGCCCATTAGGCTCCTCCGTCCCTGGGATTCTCCAGGCAAGAACACTGGAGTGGCTTGCCATTTCCTTCTCCAATGTATGAAAGTGAAAAGTGAAAGTGAAGTCGCTCAGGCATGCCTGACTCTTAGCGACCCCATGGACTGCAGCCTACCAGGCTCTTCCGTCCATGGGATTTTCCAAGCAAGAGTACTGGAGTGGGTTGCCATTGCCTTCTCTGCAAATTATACTAGATACTGGAAAAAATACAACTGTATCTGAACTTTTATAAATATGCTATAAATATTAAAGGTCCTTCCTGAAAAAGTGGAGCCAAAATAGATATACACAGAATCCTAAATATAGGAGACATCATATTCTGAAGAAAAGAATCCCATATCAATGGCTGTAAAAGTACCCCCACCCCCACCCCATATATGTAGTTAGAAAAAATTGCCTATCTTTTTACTTTTTAACAGGTAAATACAAAGAAATGGATACAGATTTTATAGATATATCTAAAAAGTAATAGAGCAAATATATTCTAAATTTTAAATTTAATCAGATTTTATGTTTATTCTGGTCTAGGTGCAATTCAAACCGTAAAACATATCTGAAGCCTACACAGGTCCTTTTAAGAAAGCTCAGCTTCACAAAGCTCAGCCCCTGACAGTCCTGCATGGGAGTCCTTTCCCTCACAGTCAGTCATTTAACAGATGGCAAGATTTCTGGGCATGTTCTATGATACAAAATGTAGTTCTGTCCTGGACAATGTAATGCCTTCAGCCTGTATTTGGAAGCAGAAATGAGGAAGTAAAGGGAGGAATGCTGCATTCATAATGGAGAACTAGCTTGGAGTAGAGCATAAATTCAGTAACTTAAATTCTTCACTTCCCCCCCAACCCTACCTTATACCTTTAGTCCAGCATCTGCTGCTTTTGGTTTGGTTACAGCAAGAGTCCTCTCTGATTTAAAATTTTAGAGAAAGTCCCTCTAACTCACTCCCCCTCCCCCAGAGAAAACGGAGTGAAGGGGCAGGTGACTTTCACAAAGAAATTTTTTAAATGATATAAAGTTTGTCTGAAGATTTAACAGTTATCACTCTATACAGGAAAGTAGCAGAAGAGCCCCTAGGCTTCTGCTTATAGTTCTGGGGTTTCTCAGCATCAAACATGTAATGAAAGAGGTGAAAAATTCCCCTTGGAAGTGCCCCAGGGAAAATGACTTTGACATGGAAGGGAGATGTGAGTAACCTAAAGGGAAAAAAAGTCAAAGATTATAATATGGGCTAAATGCTTTCACTGGTAAGCAGAATATCTCTTAAAAAACACAAAACTACTGGGCTTTTATTGTCAAAATATATATATATTACAGGAAAAATATAATGAACACTAATGCATGCTTCACTTAGATATAATACAAACAGAAAGAAAAATTTTAAAATAAATAATGCATTAGATTTCTGTATTCAACAGTATGTGCCATAAATACCCTGATGAACCAAGCTGTGGGTAACAACTAAGCACACTAAATAAAATATTTAAAAAAAAAACTTTCCAAATGTATTATAAGCTGGCAAGACACTAAGGAATATTTCAAGACAAAAACAAAATGACTAAAGGAAAGTAGAAAGGTAAGCAGACCTTCAGGGTATTCCATCCTAGGGACATATGTTGAACCCTAGTGTCTGTAAATCTCCATTTGGATGGCTAAATTGAGTTCCCCATGGAACTGGGGCCCCAAAGTTCTACAATGTCAATGTGATGGACAGCACAACTATCACTTAGACATTTTTATAGCTTCAAAACACATAGATGAGGCAGAGAATCAATGAATGCCATTCATATTAACCAATTCAAGAATTTTCAAAAAATCTTCAAAAAATGAAGATTAAGAGTCCAAATAAATTCAACATTATTTTGTGATTAAAAATGCATATTCTTGGCAAATATGGAACAGAAAAAAAACCTTCTACTGCCTGATAGAGTATCTACCATAAAGCTAGAGAAAAAAAGATATTTTTAGAAAGAAATATTGATAGATTTCCCTTGAGAATAGGAAAAAAGGCAAAAATGCCCACTATCACCCCTCTATCCAACATTATGATACAAGAACTGGTCAGCAAGGCAAGAGAACAACAACAACAAACACACACACACACACACAAAGAGAGAGAGAGAGAGAACAAAAAGGAAGCGAGGGAAAGGAAAAAAACTGTCATTTGCAGCTAATATAATTATGCACATAGAAAATCCAAAAGAATACACTGATAAACATTAAAGTAACTGAATACCAAGCAAAGTAGCAGGATACCAAGTGAATAAACAAATTAAAACTCAGCATTCAGAAAACTAAGATCACGGCATCTGGTCTCATCACTTCATGGCAAATAGATGGGGAAACAGTGACAGATTTTATTTATTTATTTATTTATTTATTGACTCCAAAATCACTGCAGATGGTGATTGCAGCAATGAAATTAAAAGACGCTTGCTCCTTAGAAGAAAAGTTATGACCAACCTAGACAGCATATTAAAAGGCAGAGACATAACTTTGCCAACAAAGGTCTGTCTAGTCAAAGCTCTGGTTTTTCCAGTAGTCGTGTATGGATGTGAGTGTTGGACAAAAAGAAAGCTGAGCACCGAAGAACTGATGCTTTTAAACTGTGGTGTTGGAAAAGACTCTTGAGAGTTCCTTGGACTGCAAGGAGATCCAACCAGTCCATCCTGAAGGAAATCAGTCCTGGCTGTTCATTGGAAGGACTAATGTTGAAGCCGAAACACCAATACTTTGGCCACCTGATGTGAAGAACTGACTCATTTGAAAAGACCCTGATGCTGAGAAAGATTGAGGGCAGGAGAAGGGGATGGTATGTGATGAGATGGTTGGATGGCATCACCAACTCAATGGACATGAGTCTGAGTAAACTTCAGGAGTTGGTGATGGACTGGGAGGCCTGTCATGCTGCAGTCCATGGGGTCTCAAAGAATTGGACACGAATGAGTGACTGAACTTAACTGATGATTAGAAACTGTGCTGTAATACAGAGTATTTAGTTCACCCTGCTTATTTAACTTATATGCAGAGTACATCATGAGAAACGCTGGACTGGAAGAAACACAAGCTGGAATCAAGATTGCCGAGAGAAATATCAATAACCTCAGATATGCAGATGACACCACTCTTATGGCAGAAAGTGAAGAGGAACTAAAACGCCTCTTGATGAAAGTAAAAGAGGAGAGTGAAAAAGTTGGCTTAAAGCTCAACGTTCAGAAAATGAAGATCATGGCATCTGGTCCCATCACTCCATGGGAAATAGATGGAGAAACAGTGGAAACAGTGTCAGACTTTATATTTTTGGGCTCCAAAATCACTGCAGATGGTGATTGCAGCCATGAAATTAAAAGATGCCTACTCCTTGGAAGAAAAGTTATGACCAACCTAGATAACATATTCAAAAGCAGAGACATTACTTTGCCGGCTAAGGTCCGTCTAGTCAAGGCTATGGTTTACCCAGTGAAGAAGGCTGAACACTGAAGAATTGATGCTTTTTAACTGTGGTGTTGGAGAAAACTCTTGAGAGCCCCTTGGACTGCAAGGAGATCCAACCAGTCCATTCTGAAGGAGATCAGCCCTGGGATTTCTTTGGAAGGAATGATGCTAAAGCTGAAACTCCAGTACTTTGGCCACCTCATGCGGAGAGTTGACTCATTGGAAAAGACCCTGATGCTGAGAGGGATTAGGGGCAGGAGAAGAAGGGGACGACCGAGGATGAGATGGCTGGATGGCATCACGGACTTGATAGACGCGAGTGTGAGTGAACTCCGGGAGTTGGAGATGGACAGGGAGGCCTGGCGTGCTGCAATTCATGGGGTCGCAGAGTCGGACACGACTGAGCGACTGCACTGAACTGAAATAGTAAATCTCTGGGAATAAATTAAATGATTTATAAAACCTCTATAGAAGAAAATAATAAAATATTAATGACAGACATCCAAGAAGACTTAAATAAATGAAAAGATATAACATATTCAGGAACCAGAAGACCTGATATCATAAAGATGTCAACTTTACCCAGATCACTCTATAGTTTTACAATAATTACAAACAAAATGTCACGTTTTAAACACCTTGGATGTCAAATTATTTTGAAATGATATGGAAGATCAAAATATCAAGACCAACTGGGAAGCTCCTGAAGAGTAATAAGATCTAGAACTTATTTTACCAGATATCAGAGCTTATTATAGGGCTTTAGCTACCAAGAGAATATGATACTGACAAAATATAGACAAATAGCCCAAGTAAAGTAGAATACGATCAGTTAAATCGATATGTTTGCATGTAACATATGATAGATAGTGAATATATCTTGGACATGACGGTGGTGCTATTGCAGATTACTGAGTGAGTGGAAGGCACACTTTCCAACGGTGGAAGTGAAAGCTGCTCGGTCGCGTCTGACTCTTTGCGACCCCATGGAATTCTACACAGTCCACACAGTCCATGGAATTCTCCTGGCTAGAATACTGGAGTGGGTAGCCTTTTCCTTCTCCAGGGGATCTTCTCAACCCAGGGAGTGAACCCAGGTCCCCCGCATTGCAGGCAGATTCTTTACCAGCTGAGCCACAAGGGAAGCCCACAGTAAAGATTGCTGGCATAATTCAGTATAATATATGGGAAAAATGAATTTGGACCCTTACAGCCTTCGAGACCCTCAAACCAATTATGATATCTTTAGAAGACAATATAAGAAAATATCTAAAGACATAAACGCTCATTACATAAAACTGTAAAATACATAAAATGTAAATCAAACACTGATAGAGTATTTTAGTATTAATCTTCTCATTAAATTACTATAAAGTGATGGCACAAAAAAGGGAAAATAATTTTAATGTATACAATTCATAGGAAATTATCATGAAGAATATAATTTGAACTTTCATATATCAACAAAGAAAACATACATATTCATATAAAATCAATTTAAGATAAAGCCAATGTAACTACATGGTCATACATGATAGGACCCTGTCTAGGACTCATTCACTATTAAAACAAGCATTTTGTCAAACAGCTAACACCTACAAATCATTAACCATAACCTTTTGTTCAGAATGTTGTCAGTGGTTTCAAAGTTGTTCAAATAGCTTGCAGTCAGTACTAGAGAGAGTAAAAAGTACGTAAGCTTTGGAGCCAACAGAAATGGCTTTCAATCAAAGCCTGTCTGTTACTACTTATGTAATCATAAGCAAGAGATTTACCCTCTCCAAATTTAGTTCCTATGAATATCAAGTAGAGATAATAGCAACTACATTTCAAGGTTACTCTGAAGATCCAAAGAGCTAATGTATGCAAGCTACCGGCTGTTTATTAAGTACTCATAAAAGTGACAGTGAGAGTGATGCTGGGAGGCCACCATTGTCAGAATTTCCTTTCAGCTCAGTGTTGAAGTCAGTTTACCACATTTCATTGTCAAGGTGATAGAAGTAATGACGCCTTTTTTCAAGTTTAGGGAGCACCTATGAGCGTTCTATATGTCAAATAAGGGGATTCTCTTCCCTCTAGACTGGGAAAGCTCAGCAGGTGTGTTTCAATATATGAAGGAAAAACAGCACTGTCTTTCCTCCTGGGAGCTATGAAGGAGAACATAGTCCTTAGGAAAGAATGATAAAGAATATTGCAAAGAATAAAAGCACTATAGTCCTTGGGATTAGGGCCCTTCAGGGACAGCTCAGTCTTTTTTAGCTGGAAAAGTCTACGCCTCCACACACGCCCTGAGGGCAGAGCTTGGGACTTGACTAGCACATATGGCTGAGACAAGGCCAAAGGAAAATCACGATTTCCTGTGAGAAATACCCAACGGTGTTCCTAGAGGGGCAGCAAACTAGCAACATTACCTCCTTTGGAGGTCTTCAAAGATACACATTGCCTCCCTGAGATAATAAGGACACCTCTTGTTTAACCTACAAAGGAACATGGCAATACAGAGCCATGTGGAGAAAGGGATCCATGTGGTTTTCTCTGAAGAGCAGAGAGGAAGACGGAAAGACTAACATGAAAGTCAAGGTAAGGGAATTGCACTGTGAAACCGAGCCTTTTAAGATGAGAAGAAAGGAAAAATTAGGCTCCGTTCCTCAAACCTGTCTCTACGGAGAAAGTCGGAGAAAGTCAGAGAAATGTAGCAGTCTGGTGGTGTGAAGACGGTATGGCACCCTCAAAAAGACGAAGTGGCTAAAGGAAGTGAATGACTTCCTAGTTGCAGAACAGGACTTTGGGATCATGATATCCTGTGCTATTTCCTCACGGAGAATATCTTAGTCAAGTCCACCAAGTGCCAGAGACAGACCATCTCTCATGGCAGCAGGTTAACCTGGGAAGGAAGTTCCCAAGGAAGGCTTAGTGCTGACCAAGCACTGAGCTGGAGAGAGTCCTAGAGGTGGGATTAAAGTTTCACCTGAATAAAGGTGGTTTCAAGATAGTGAGGAAGAAGATATTCAGAACCAACTGGAGGCTTTAAGTCAACCTCACGATTGAGATGCAAATAAAAACATTGAGAAGTAATATATGAATGAATCTGCAGCCATCTGAATGAAAATCTAGAGGAAAGGCATGCAGGAGGCTGAGGAGTGGCTGCCGCTGCTTCTCTTCAGCTCCTCCTTCTCCCCACTCCCAGGGCAGGGCTGGTGCCATATCTTTGGCTCTGGGATGAGTACTTTACCTGGGTCAACCTTTTAAATCCTCAGTATGACCCTACAAGGGCCAAAATTTGGGTACTGCCAACTGCTAGCAACGTAAATTAAAGCAAGTTATTCCAATTCTCTCTGCCTCAGTCTTATCATGTAGAACACACAGATGATGGTAATCCTACCCACTGGTTAAAACAAGCACTACATAAAATAAGCATAAGAGCTCAATTAAATGGAAATTTTTATTAATGTTCTCACTAGGTCTGTTCCCTTGATCCAAGTTTCTTGCTCCAAATTTCTATTCCTTTTGTTACTCGCACATGGCTTTGAAGAGGGACATGTAGCCTGTATTATTTTTTTAATGAGAAGATTCATCAAGGCACAGTATAGATTTATTATAGCCTGTAACACAGAGCCAGACTTACTAAAGATGAAATAAAGAGCTAGGGATAATGAGAGGAGAGAAATCTTACACAACTGTGCTGGGTATCTACTATATTCAAGCTTTACATGTGTCTGTGCTGGATAATGAGCAGGTAAGTTTTACAAACTATTCAGTTTCTTCTTATAAAAGGTGACTACAAAAAAAAATAGTTTTTGAATGATATATTATGCTTCTTTCAGATGGTAACTTAATGCCTTCAATTTGATTCTCTCCTTCAGCAGATAGGGAGAAAGTACCAGACACAAATCTCAGCCTCAGTTTTGTAAGTATCAAGCTAGGGGCAGATTTTTTAATCAAACCGACAAGATCAATTTAAAACTAACTCATCATCCTAGACTCCTACTTTCTTTTACTAACTCAAACTGACTTGGGATATGAAAATAATTATCTAGGTTACATCCAAGTAGAAAACCAACTTTTAAATTTAGTTGAGGCATTTGAGGAGAAATAATATCAATATATATGTACATTTATATATATACACATATAAGCATATGAATACACATAGAAATACATATCATGTCCAATTTTACACTTGATTAGTCTAAGAGAGAAGACTGCATTATTCTGATGTGTAATCTGGAGATCACTTCATGTTAGGCCCAGAACAACAGAAGTGTGATTAGGAAAAAAAAAAAAATGATACAATACTTCTTATATAAGTCCTACCAATGTCTTTTTAAGCAATCATCTCAAAAAAATAAAAATAATGTCTCCTTCCATACTTTCAAAGTATTTCCAAAGAAGAAGGAAAGTGAAGATGGTAAAGAAATAGGTAATCTTTAGTTCAATAGATTGATGGTGGGGAAGGTGAGACCATGAAATTTATATTGCTTCTCTATGTATACATTTTCCACACTCATGCATTTGCCCATGAAATTAAGCATATAATTTTGATGGGTTCATGGATTTCAGGTTGGAAACCACTGCAATGCTGGAAAGAATACAAAATGGATTTATCATATGCCTGCAATTTATTAATGGACTTACCCACATGGGGAATATGCATACAATTTCCATGTATAAATTAAGACAGAACTTAAACTATATTAAAAAGGTATTATAGTATTTCTCAAATTATAGAGTTTTTCAAATGTCTACTTTTTGAATTGGTGTTTAGAACTTAGAATGCATGTTTTTCCATAGAACAACTGCACGAACTGATATTCTAACTCCCAGACTCCCCCCTTCCATCCAGTTTTATCCCATTCAATAGTCTAAACCTCAATGCTGTTAAAACCATCGAAATACCAAATTCAGGCAAAGAATTACTGAATTACGTAAAAATAATGAAGAGGAGAGTGGGATAAAAAGGACATAAGAACATGCAGAAAAAATTGTTTTTCTTCTTTGGGGATAAAAAAGTTTTTCAGAGGTAACTCTAAAATGCAGAATTTCATCTCCTTTTATCCCTTGAAAATTAGGATCTCAAGATGACTTACAGATTTATTCAACGAGTGTATTAATATAAATTTGTCTCAACCCATTATAACTCGAAAGTGGCTTTTCCTCCTTTATTGTAAATAAAAACTTTCTTTTCCTTTAGTGTAGATGGGTTCAGCCAGCAATCTGATTCAATATCAGTATGTTGCCATGACGTTTAAATGATTAAACCTCCAGACTCTGAAATGCTTGTATGGTTAAGCAATTTGTTAATACTGAAAATACATAACTGTTAGAAATCAATGTACCATGATGACATGTTGGGGAGATAGGAAAGATGTTTTGGGTAAGAGCACAAGGACAAGCAAAGATTCATTACTTAGTGGTCTGTGAGAAAGTCACTCTTAAAGATGAGCCTGGCTTATAGCAGACAGTTTCTTCTCTGCTGACTTTACAGATTCTCTAAATTGTTCCCATGCTCATGATACGCATGCTGCTCAATGCACTATGAGACAGTTCTTGAAGTAAGGATGGGTCCTGGGACAAATGTTCTATTTAGAACTTTTTAAGTTTCCTTTTATCATCATGAACTTCTTTGGAGGCAACAGACACAGCTGTCAATTGGCACTACAAGACATCTGATTATCTTCTAAATTTATTTTGAACTTTTCTCCATCTCTGGAGAGAGTAGCATAGAGATTGTCCCTATCTTGGTCTCAGTTGCTTAAACTTAACCTTGGATTATCACACAGTTTTACCTACCTGGTCCTGTTTCATCCAGCCCTTTTTAATCCATTTCCCACATTACAGAGAATGATTTTTTTTTAATGTACGTTTGATGATGCTACTTTCACTTTTTAACACCCTGCAATTGCCCTCTACCAATTTCAATATAAAATCAAACTCCTTAAGCGGATTTAAGTCCTAGTATAACAAGGTTCATCTAGCGTCATCCATTCCGTCTTCTTTAAGCCTCTCTCCTTCCATCTATCCAATAATGCCCCTACAATTTGGTTTAACTGGTTTTGTTCTTTCCATTTTTTTACATTTGCACTTGCCATGCCTTCTCTTAACCTCTGGATGTTTCCCTTACACTAAAGCTGCTATCACAACCTTCTGTGTTCTTTCTCTCTCAGCTGCCTAAATGTGAAGCAAGATGATAGGCTATAAGGTAATTTGGAACCTACAGGAAAAGTTTAAAAATATAAGCTAACATTTAAAAGAAAATATAGAATAGTTTTATGATATTTGAGAAGGGAAGGATTTCTTAAACAAGATATAAAAAAGGTCAAAGCAGAAATAAAAGATTAAAACATCAATTAAACCTTAAAACTACATTTAAATTAACATAAACTTTCTGCAGGACAAAAGATCTTACTGAAGTTCAGAGACAAGCCAAAGAGAAGGCGAGGATGTAAGAGATCAGTGTCTAAAAAATAGAATGAACTCTTACAATCAACAAGAAAAAGATACTTGCTCCAGATAAAAATGGAAAGAAAAAATATAAAAAAATACACATAGGCAATTCACAGACATCCTTCCTTTCCTTTCCTGGACATTATTTATATCACAAACATCACAAAACTTACATATTTACTGGCCTCAAATTTAAAGGCATTTTTAATGCCTTTTAAAATGCAAGTTTATGCATTTTTAAGACATATTTTTTACTTGAAGCTTTTAACAGAATCTGTAATTTCCAAATAGGATATATGTTTTGCTCTTATTCTTAACTCTAGTTGTAGATATACTATGCATGCTTTTACCAATGGAGACTGGTTCCCTCTCTCTCTCTCTTTCTCTCTCTCTCTCTCTCTCTCTATATATATATATATATATGATATACGTATATATATGATATACATATATATATATATGATATACATATATATATGAAACACTTAAGTGTTCTTTAATCGCTTCCATGGTAAGCTTTCTTTTTTGAAGCTATCCAATGATCAATAAGTAAAACAAGAGTATTGAAGACACAAACTGGACAGACTTCCCTGTATTCCTTAAGAGCACTTCTTTTAGCAAGATGTGACTACTCAAGATAGAAACCTAGTTTATCTATTCTTTCTGTGGAAGAATGTCCACAATACCAGCTTCCCTGAAAGAGGCATCTTATTTTTCCATGGGAACAAGCTAGTTCTAACATCTCATGTGCTCTGGACTGCACACATGTGAGACACCACTGCAGCTGAGGTTTCACTTCTAATCCTGGACATCTGTTATCATGGTGAAGGCTACTCTGAAGAATCAAATAACCCAAGCCTAGGGACCAAAGCTCACTTTGGGGCAGGTGTTTTCACAGTGATCAGGCCACAGTGGACTCCGTCTCTTGCAGCTGGTGCTCAGCGTCTCAGCATAACTATGGTTTAAACTATGTAGAATTTGATATTAAGCTCACATCATGTCATGTTCTCCTACTTTGCCCAAATCTCCAAGAAAATGCTCATCAAAAATCATAATGTTTTTGTGTAAATTCTTCCTTCACTGAAACTTGGAAAATGTCTCTTTTCAAGCGGCTGCTTTCTTTGTTTCATGTTACTATATTAAAATAAATTCTTTTGAACACTACAGCTTTGGAGGACATACTGAAGTAAATCATTACAAGAGTTACTTGAACAAAAATTAAAGGTGGTCAGTGGTCAATCCCTAGTCCAGAAACTTCTAGACCCCTTTTCTCCCTGAAAACATACACAAACTAAAAAGACCAGAGTAAACTATGCAAATTGTCCCTTAAGATAGGCTAACTTTTCCTGACATTATCAGTAAATTTCATATTTAAGACATAACACCTTCATTTTTTAAATGGCAGATTACAGACAGAGAACACATAGTTATATATAACTGAGATGCATACTTCTGTAACTTCCCCAAGCTCAAAACTGAGGAAATGATGAGATTTTCTTCCCCTGCTTGCTGTGCTGAGTCACAAGAAGTAATCTCAAAAAAGAATAATTTTCATGATACAATTTTCATGTTCATTTCATAAGCTTATTACATTTTAACACTGCTAAATATTTTTGCAATATCAGTCATTTAAATACAGTGACAGATAGATAATCAACAAGTACCTACTACATAGCACAGGGAACTTGTACTCAATGTTCTGTGATAACCTATATGTGAAAAAAAATCTTAAAAAGAATGAATATACTGCATGCGTATCTGAATCACTTTTCTGTACACCCGAAACTAACAGAGCATTGTAAAGCAACTATAATCCAATAAAATCTAAATACAGTGAACAATAACAGTTTCCAACATTGATATTAATAGTATATACATAATATTATGGATACTGAAGGATTTTGCTCTAAGACGGTCTGAATTTTGTGCAGCTGATAAGTTAACCATGTTTTGCCTCTGTCATTCATGTGAAATAAATCTGAACTATTTTTTCCAAATAGTCCATGAGTACTTCAGCTCATGTGCTAATCTCATTTTCTGTTACTTTCTAACAGAGGCTTGATTAACTCAGTATGAACTGGAAAAGAAAAAGCTTAACATTAGGCATGGAATCCAACTTCAAGATGTGCTCTTTGAATGACCATTCTTCAATATTCTTCTTTTTTTTTTTTTAGCTTTTATTTATTTTTATTTTTTTTTTTTAATTTTAAAATCTTTAATTCTTACATGCGTTCCCAAACATGAACCCCCCTCCCACCTCCCTCCCCACAACATCTCTCTAGGTCATCCCCATGCACCAGCCCCAAGCATGCTGCACCCTGCGTCAGACAAAGACTGGCGATTCAATTCTTACATGATAGTATACATGTTAGAATTCCCATTCTCCCAAATCATCCCACCCTCTCCCTCTCCCTCTGAGTCCAAAAGTCCGTTATACACCTCTGTGTCTTTTTTGCTGTCTTGCATACAGGGTTGTCATTGCCATCTTCCTAAATTCCATATATATTCTAATTTAGAATGAACTACTGCATAAATATATATGGTGCGGAATTGATAAAACATTAGCCAAAGGTAAGCAGTTCATTTGGTTGTCCAGTATTCTAATATGGAACTTTCTTTTTTAGACATGTAATCTTCAATGAAGCATTAATGGCATTAAAAAGAGAAAATAACACCATTCAAGAACAGAATCTGACTTTACTGTCATGTTCTTGTCTTATAATTGAAAGCACCTGATGCATTTTATATTTTTCTGCTACATTTTAATCCAGACTTGAGGGAGTTAAGATCATTCAGCATGATTAGGACTCAGCCCCAGCCAAGATACCTAAGCAGCGTTCAGCATCGACTTCTATCCAACTGAAACCATTTTTATAGACTAGAAAATAACTCTCATTACCAGAAGTTCCACTTTAGCAGTCGCAGTTGGAGACCTGAAGATTGTAAACTACAATATTTCCTAATAGTTCTTTGAATTACACTTGGCTACATTGCATCTACAGGTGTAACAAAGGTCTCTTAGGAACTTCTATCTTCCCTGTTCAGCCTGGAAAAATCCTACAATGCAGCCACAATTTAGCTAATTATAACTGCACACATCTTGAGTACAATCTGAAAAACAATTAAAACATCATCTGGCATTCAAAACTTAAAACAATCTAAATCTACCAAAAGAAAATTTTCTTTAACAATTACATCATTTTAAAAATGGCAGAAGTAAACAATAAACTATGTTGACACTCTCACACTTGCTAGTGCAACTTCAGCTTATAAACAGTATCTGCCAATCTTTACAAATGAGTCTTGTATTATGGAAGTTTTGAACCACATACCATCTTGGTTCACAACCCAACTTGAGTACAGTTTTAGATGGGTCCCTCTTATAAAATATGACTACCATGTACTCCTCTCAAGTCATTTCCTACATCACCCTCTGTGACATAAAACGTAAAGAAGTAAGTTTCCCTTCTCCAGGTTGTGTGTGCACTTTGCTACTATACTATAATATCACACAGTTCAGTTCAGTAGCTCAGTTGTGTCTGACTCTACGATTCCATGAACCACAGCACACCAGGCCTCCCTGTCCATCACCAACTCCCGGAGTCCACCCAAACCCATGTCCATTGAGTCAGTGATGCCATCCAACCATCTCATCCTCTGTTGTCCCATTTTCCTCCTGCCCTCAATCTTCCCCAGCATCAGGGTCTTTTCAAATGAGTCAGCTCTTTGCATCAGGTGGCCAAAGTATTGGAGTTTCAGCTCCCACATCAGTCCTTCCAATGAACACCCAGGACTGGTTTCCTTTAGATCTTTTCAAAATACCTTTGGTGGTTAATGTATCTGCATTGTGTGTGTTTTATTTTTTTTTAATTTATTTTTAGTTGGAGGATAGTTGCTTTATAATGTGTTGGTTTCTGCTGCATGACATCGTGAATCAGCTATAAGTATGCTTCTTAACCCCATGAACTGTATAAAAATGCAAAAAGATATGACACCAAAAGATGAGCCCCCAGGGTCAGAAGGTGTCCAATATGCTACTGGGGAAGAACGGAAGACAATTACCAATAGCTCTAGAAAGAATGAAGTGGCTGGGTCAAAGCAGAAACGATGCTCAATTGTCTGGTGATGAATGTAAAATCTGATGCCGTAAAGAATAGTATTGCATAGGAACTTGGAACATTAGGCCCATGAATCAAGGTAAACTTGGACATAGTCAGGCAGGAGCTGGCAGGAATAAACATCAACATCTTAGGAGTAAATGAACTAAACGGACAGGAATGGGTGAATTCAATTCTGATGACTATTTTATCTGCTACTGTGAGCAAGAATCCTATAGAAGAAATGAAGTAGTCCTCATAATCAACAAAAGAGTCTGAAATGTGGTACTTTGCTGCAAACTTAAAAATGACAGAATGACCTTGGTTCATTCCCAAGATAATCCATTTAACATCATAGTAATTCCAGTCTCTGCCCTGACCACTGATACCGACGAAGCTGAAGGTGACCAGTTCACTAAAGACCCAGAAGACCTCCGAGAACTAACACCAAAAAAAAAAAAAAAAAGATATCTATTCATTACAGGGGACTGGAATGCAAAAGTAGGAAGTCAAAAGAAACCTAGATTAACAGGCAAGTTAAGCCTTAAGAGTACAAAATGAAGCAGGGCAAAGGCTAACCGAATTCTGCCAAAAGAACACACTGGTCATAGCAAACACCCTTTTTCAACAACATAAGAGATGATTTTACACATGGACATCACCAAATGGTCAATACCAAAATCAGATTGACTGCACTCTTTGTAGCCAAAGATGGAGAAGCTATATATAGTTAGCAAAAACAAGACCTGGAGCTTACTGTGGCTCAGATCATAAACTCATAGCAAAATTCAGGCCTAAACTAAAGAAAGCAGGGAAAACCACTTGACCAGTCAGGTACGACTTAAATTGACTCCCCTATGAATACACAGTGGAGGAGACAAAGAGATTCCAGGGATTATGTCTAGTGAAGAGAGTACCTAAAGAACTGTGGGCAGAGGTTTGTACCATTACACAGGAGGCAGCAAACAAAACCATCTCAAAGAAAAAGAAAAGCAAAAAGGCAAAGTGGTTGTCTCAGGAGGCTTTACAAACAGTTGGAGAAAGAAGAGAAGTGAAAAGCAAGGGAGAAAAAGAAAGGAGTATGTGTTTATGTGTGTGTGCATGTGTGTGCATATGTGTGCACGAGCACACGCTTAGTTGTTCAGTCCTGTCCGACTCTTTGCGACCCCATGGACTGTAGCCCGCCAGGCTCCTCTGTCCATGGGGATTCCCCAAGTAAGAATACTGCAGTGGGTACACCCAACTAAATGCAGAGTTCCAGAGAATATTAAGCAGAGACAAGAAGGCCTTCTTTAATGAACACTGCAAAGTAACAGGAAAACAACAGAAAGGGTACCACTAGCGATCTCATCAAGAAAATCAGAAATACTAAAGGAATATTTCATCCAAAGATAGGCACAATGAAGGACAGCAATGCTAAAGACCTAGTAGAAGCAGAAGAGATCAAGAAGAAGTGGAAAGAATATACAGAAGAATGATACAAAAAAGATCTTTAATGTCCTGGGTAACCACAATGATACATTCTCTCAGGGCCAGACACTCTGGCTTGTGAAATCAAGTGGGCCTTAGGAAGTCTGCGGCCAATAAAGCTAGTGGAAGTGATGGAATTCCAGCAGAGCTATTTAAAATCTTAAAGATGATGTTATTAAAGTGCTACACTCAACATGGCATCAAATTTGGAAAACCCAGCAGTGACCAGAGGACTGGAAATGGTCAACCCTCATTCTAATTACCAAGAAGGGCAGCACTAAAGAATGTTCACACCATCAGACAAATGCATTCATCTCCCATGCTAGTAAGGTTATGCTCAAAATCCTCCCAAGCCAGGCTTCAGCGTTACGTGAACCGAGATTTTCCAGATGTTCAAGCTGGTTTTAGAAAAGGAAGAGGAACCAGAGATCAAATTGCCAATGCTTTCTGGACTGTAGAGAAAGCAAGGGAATTCCAGAAAAACATCAACCTCTGCTTCACTGACTATGCTAAAGCCTTTGACAGTGTGGATCATAACAAACTGTGGAAAACTGTTAAACATATGGGAATACCAGATCATCTTACCTGTTTCCTAGAAAAATTTGTGGGTGGTCAAGAAGCAATAGTTAAAACCATGTCAGAACAAATGACTGGCTCAGGACTGAGAAAGGAGTACAACAAGGCTGTTAAATGTCACCCTGTTTGTTTAACTTATATGCAGAACACATCATGCAAAATGCTTGGCTGGACGAGTTACAAGCTGGAATCAAGATTTCCAAGTGAAATATCAACAACCTCAGATATGTAGATGATAAGGCTCTAATGGCAGACAGTGAAGAGGAACTAAAGAGCCTCTAGATGAGGGTGAAGGAGGAGAGTGAAAAGGGCATTTTTAAAACTCAATTATTAAAAAACTAAGATCATGGCACCAGTCCCGTCACGTCATGGCAAGTAGAAGGGGAAAAAAGTAGAAGCAGTGACAAATTCCTCTTTGGGGCTCTAAAGTCACTGCAGATGGTGACTGTAGCCATGAAATTAGAAGACAACTGCTTGTTGGCAGGAAAGCTATGACAAGCCTAGACAGTGTGTGCGAAAGCAAAGCTATCACTTTGCCAACAAAGGTCTGCAGAGTCAAGGCTATAGTTTTCCAGCAGTCATGTACGAATGTGAGAGCTGGACAGTTAAGAAAGCAGAGCGCCAAAGAACTGATGCTTTTGAATTGCAGTGCTGGAAAAGACTCTTGAAAAGCAAGGAGTCCCTTGGAAAGCAAGGAGATCAAACCAGTAAATCTTAACAGAAATCAACCCTGAATACTCTTTGGAAGGACTGATGCTGAAGCTCCAATACTTCGGCTACTTGATGTGAACAGCTGTCTCACTGGAAAAGAGCCTGATGCTGGGAAGGACTGAAGGAAGAAGAAGAGGGGACAGAGGATGAGATGGTTGGATGGCATCACCAACTCAATGGATATGAGCTTGAGTGAACTCCAGGAGATGGTGAGGGTCAGGGAAGCCTAGGATGCTGGAGTCCATGGGGTCATGCAGAGTCAGACATGACTTGGCAACTGAACAACAACAACAGCATGCTTCTTAAGGTAAGTGTGGCTTCCTCATCCTAACCCCACACTACATACGTAGTCAATCATGTTGCAAGCAAGTCCCCCTCATTGCTGGCAATTTTACTTATCATTTAGATACACTGCTTTTATTAATCTTCATGTTTGGAACAGTTACATATCCACAGGAAAAAAAAAACTGATTAAACTTGATTGCTGCTTTGAGTACAGTCACGAAAACAAGGGACTAGAAATCCATGTCCAGAATTTCATTAAAAATTTAAATGTAGTTTGTCCTAATGAATTGTACACCGAGTATTCTTTTATTATCTCTATTGAGATACAACCCATACACCATAAAATTCAGCATTTAAAGTGCACATTTCAGTGAGTTTTAGTATAGTCAAAGGGTTGTGCAACCACTACCACAATCTAACTTTAGGTCTTCCTCTTCACACCCAAAAGACTATCTACTAGACGTCGTTTCCCATTTTCACACACTCCCATCATCCCAGCCTCTGGCAACAACTAATCTGCTATTTCTACTCATTTGCCTAATGAGGCAATTGACATAAATGGAATCATGCACGATGCGGTCCTTTGTAACTGGCTTCTTTCACAGAGCATCTTATTCGAGGGTTTGACTTTGTGCAGCCTGTATGAGTATTCCATTTTCAATGGCTGAGCAATAGTCTATTGTGTGCATAAACTACATTTTGTTTATCCTTTAACCAGCTGACAGACTTTGGGGTAATTTCCACTTTTGACCATTTTGAATAATGCTTCTACACACATTCACGTAAAAGTACATCAAATTTACTCTTTAAGAAATTGCCAAATAGTTTTCCAAAGTGACAGCACCCTGTTAGAGTCCCATCATCAATGCATGAGAATCCCAATTTCTCCGCACCTTCCCTAACACTTGTTATCACCTGTTGTCATTTTTTTTAAATTACAACCAACCCAGTGGGTGTGAAGGAATAGCTCTATGGTTTTGATTCCTATTTTCCTAATGACTTGTGATGTTGATTACAACATCTTTTTATAGGTTTATTTAGCATAGAAAAAGGCTTTATTTAGCCTATAATAAAAAAGTTTTATTGTTTGGAAAACATCGACTCAACCCTTAACCCAGTTTTTAATTGGGCTATTTGTCTTTTTTTATTGAATTGTAAGAGTTATATGTTCTAAATGCAAGTCCCCTTTCAGATGATTTTTAAATGTTTTCTTCCAAAAGGTTTTTGTTCACTTTATTGATATCATCATTTGGAACACAAAACATATTAATTTTAATGAAGTCAATTTTACCTCCACCTTTTTGTTCCTTCTTGCAACGTCTGCTTCTGGGGCAAGGCTAAGAAACCACTGGCCAACCCAAGGTCACAGAGTCAATGTGTATTCTAACAATACTGTACTCTGAACTCACAGTGCTGTCAACTATGAGATGGCAAACACATGGATTAACCCACAGCACAATGTCACCAACACTACATGCTTGTACACACAAAACTACCAGTGGCATAAATCTTTAAATCTACTTAAGAGATTTTTACAAGCTTGATAGTATAGATATGAGTAATGTTTACAACTAGTATGCTATAAAAGAACTTGTTTTCCCAATTTTTTACATGGGTTTCATTATTGCTTTCTAATTATGACAGACAACTTATTTTCCTCTTATGATTCCTTAGGTTGTAGTAAAGTATGAAAGAGTCACCTTTCTAATCACCATAACGGGCCATGTGAAGGCTCTGTTCTAAGGTGATGGAAACAGCCTGGACTAAACTAAGGACTCTGTTAATCAGACTTGGGTTCTAAAATTCCATATTGTATCTCCTCAAGCAAAGAACTCTGAATCTATTTCCTTAATTAAAAAATGAACCCATTAAGCCCATTTTTGATGGTTCGTTGTTAGTACTGAAAGAGAGAACATTTAATGCACTCAGCATAAAATCTGCCATTAAACAGATACTTTATAATACATGAATTTTCCCTCCCCAAATCCCAATTAATATAATCAATATATTTTTCTATTTTCTGCTATTTCAAAATGGAAACCTTTTGTCTAACTTCCAAAACTATCTCTGTATAATTGTGTGACAAATTCTAATATATTCTCACTCATTCAATATCTCTTACTAGGTATAAGGTACTGGGCAGGGTTTAAAAAATGTTCTCAACCTCAAGGGCCTTCCTATCTTCCAGGAAAGGCTTAAAGATTTTATTTTAAAAAGGCATAATGTTATCAGTATCCTAAGAGACACAGGCAAATCACTTTGGGGTTCAGAAAATGATAAGGTTATGCAGATGGGGAAGTCAGAGAGAAATTCCTGGAGGAGCAATTAAAGTGAAATTTGAAAGACAGGATTTGGATAGAGTAAAATAAAACTTGCATAAAAATACAAAGATATGAAGAGAGTTAATCCTTGAAAAAAGGAAGGAGAACTCTGATTCCTGATGAGTCTGCAGTGTAGGGTAAACATAGGAGTCAGATGGGTATAGAGCAGAGAGGGCATTGAATGGTAGGTTGAGTTGGACCTTTACTTGGCAGTTGATGAAGGGCTAAGCAGAGAAGTAACCTGTCAAGAAGGGTATCCTAGAAAGGTCATTCTGCCAACAATATACAAACTGATTTGGGTGGAGAAGAGCAGAGACAGACCAGCTGTCTGTCTGAGAGGCAAGTTAGCTGTAATATTTCCAGTAAGGCCAGCATTGTTATGTGCCTGCCACCAGCTATCATCCCCTCAGGGTTTTGCTAACAACCCTGATTTTGTTCCAGAATCATGCAAGCAGCAATATATCCAAGGAAAGTGGACCCCTATCTAAGGGATGAAAAGGGGATGATCTAAGCCAGGAGAAGTAAACTTTTACCGTAAATGGCCAGAGAGGAAATATCTTAGGTTTGCAGGCTGTGTGGTTTCAGTCGTATCTCTGTCCTTGTGATGGGAAAGAAATGGTACATGACAGTAAACGAATGAAGATAACTGCTCATCAAATTTTATCTGTGGATACTGAAATTTGAACTTCATTTAATTTTCATGTGTCATGAAATATTATTCTTTATTTTAACCATTTAAAAATGTAAAAGTGACTCTTACTCCCAGCCCTTAGAAAATCAGCAATGGACTGAATTTGACCCATGGGTCCTAGCTTGCCAACCCCTGATCTAAACCAACCATAGCTGCTCTAAACTCTTTGCCAGGTATTTTTTAGGGAGCAGTTTGGTATGTGGTGAGGTTTTGAGCAGCAGGATATAAGGGAAAGTATGCTGAAGGGTTTCCAGAATATATGTTCCCATCCAATAAAAAGAGATGTGCCAGAAAAATTAAATTTCTGAAGATGAATTGTTGAGAGCTGCGTAAGCTGTTTTGCAACTATGAGAGGAAGTCCAAGAGATTTGTGAAGGACTATCCTGATACAACAAGCGAAAGGAATAGGCATGCCTTGAATGAGCACAGAGAAATGGGGCAGGAAAAGAGCTGGTTCAAGAGAAACTGTAGAAGGGGAACTGGTATTCCAGCGGCTCCTGGGAGAGGACACAGGAGAAGCAACATGATAAACGTTACAACCAGGCGGCACTAGTGGTAAAGAACCCTCCTGCCGATGCAGGAGACTTAAGAGACTTGGGTTCGATCCCTGGGTTGGGAAGATCCCTTGTTAGAGAGCAAAGCAACCCACTCCAGTATTCTCGCCTAAAGAATCCCACAGATGGAGGAAACTGGCAGGCTAAGTCCACAGGGTTGTAAAGAGTTGGACACAACTGAAGCGACTTGGCACGCACACCCTCATGCTGCTGCTGCTGCTAAGTCACTTCAGTCATGTCCAACTCTCTGCGACCCCATAGATGGCAGCCCACCAGGCTCCCCCATCCCTGGGATCCTCCAGGCAAGGACACTGGAGTGGATTGCCATTTCCTTCTCCAATGCGTGAAAGTGAAGTCGTTCAGTCGTGTTTGACTCTTAGCGACCCCATGGACTGCAGCCTACCAGGCTCCTCCATCCATGGGATCCTCCAAGCAAGAGTACTGGAGTGGGGAACCATTGCCTTCTCTGTCACAGTCATGCATTTGAGTCTAAATGAAGAGGAGAATGGTCTTACTTTTAAGGAAGAAGAGATGGTTTGAATGGAAAATGAATGTGGTCTGGAATCTCAGGGAGGCAGCGAGAGATGAATAAAGAAGACTGTTGGATGATAGCAAGGGTTCTGCTGAGCCAAGCATGCTGGAATGTGCAGCAGGCCATTGCACCCTGGTTGTTACCAGGAGTGTTTTGCAGCTCCTGGAGGTGCTAATAAGACCATGACAGGCAGTGGTCACACATTCTGTGGGACAGAATCAGCCTGCACGTTTCCCCGAAAAGAATCTCAGCACCAGAAATTAGGACGGCCAAGCCCTGGGCTGATCCTGCCACTCCAAAGTGTGGCTGTCTCAGTGGGGTGTCACACCAGAGAGCCCTTAGGAAAAGGCAGCTTCAGTCCCTCAATTTTCTGCGCTTCTGTCTGACCAGATCAGTGACTTGCAGTCTGTACTCCTGGGAGGCTTCGTGTTCAGTGATACACTGGGAACTGCCATGGGCAGCAATGATGCCTCCAATAAAATGACAAAAACACACAATGTTGCAAAAAGAAACGTGATAAATCAGAATGTCAAAAAAGTCCAAAATATATTATTCTGAAAAACTATTAACAAGATGGGATATAGCTTTCAATGTTTGCTATACTATAACAATACATGCCTATGTAACTAAAAAAGGACAGGTCAGTTTTTAACTTGGGGTTAAATTCTAATTTAATTTATGAGGGCAAAAACAATTTCATAAAGACAGAAAGTTAAAAATAGAACAACCGTCTGATCCAGCAATCCAAGTTCTGGGTATTTATCTAAAAGAATTAAAATCAGGATCTCAAAGAGAGGTTCACAGTCCCATATCCATTGCAGTATGGTTCTCAATAGCCAAGACGGAGAAACAGCCTGAAGGTCCATCTGTTGATGAATGGATAAAGAAGCTGCAGTATACACATGCCGTGGAGTACTATTCAACCTTGAAAAAAGAAGTCCTACAATGTGCAACAGCTGAAGATGAAGGTAGTTTAGATGGATTCAACACAGGATGAACTTTCAGAATGTTACACTAAGTGAATTAAGTCAGTCACAGAAAGGTACATAATACATGATTCTGCCTATTATAGGATATCCTGATATACATGTTATCTTATATGACCCTGGAGAAGGAAACGGCAACCCACTCCAGTATTCTTGCCTGGAGAATCCCATGGATGGAGGAGCTTGGTGTATGATATATTAATATATGGTATCTTAAATTACCAAATTCATAGAATTTTGTGGTTGCCAGGGATTGGGAAGATAAGGAAATGGGGAATTATTAATCAATGAGGAATAAAGTTTGTCAAGCAAGATAAAGAGTTTTGGAAACTACGTATAGCAGCTATATGATCTTGTACCTAAAATTAACAACAATATGCTGTACACTTAAAAACGTGTGATGAGGGCAGATCTCATGTTAAGTACTCTTTCCACAATAAAGTAAAATAACAATGGTAGACAAGGTAAACTAATCCACTGCTTGTTTTAATAATAAGAGTAACTCACAACTAAAGTTTAAAGAAAACCAATTATTCGAGGGCACGGAGGAAAGTAAGAAATCCCCTTTACTGCTGGTAAGAGTATAAATTGGTACGTCCCCTTGGACAGCCATTTTTCAAGGTCTAGTAGAGTAACTGTAAATTTTCTATGACTCGGCACAGCAATCTCACTGTTAGGTATATGCCCAGAAATAATGTTGCGGTGTGACGTGAATGAAGACCCTGTGTAGGACAAGCTTTCACAACACTGTTGTACCAGCACACAATGGTTAACAATGGATGGATAAATTATGCCGTACTCATTAAATGGAAAACTTCAATTGAACAGGAGGGAAGGGGGCAGGGCACAATCTTAAAAAATGTGACACAGTCCAAGGACACGACATAAACTGAAAAGAATCAAATAGGTCCAAGATTGCAGACAAGCCCACTTCCACTAGACCATGAGCCTCAGTCTACACTCGTTATAACACATCAACATGCTAAATGACACGCCCACAGGTGCCATGGGCAGTTTCAAGGCCTACCATAAAGGTCAAAGTGGACAGTGGCCCAATTTCTGGAAATCCCCACCTCTTCCCCCAAATAGCCAGAATACTCCCTCTCACTCAGTACCCTATGAAAGTATATACCCCTACAGAAACTGAAAACCCATACACTGGTGCTATTCTCCCCTTCTGAAATGACCCCCACTCTGCAGAGTGTGTTTCTCTCTAAATAAACCTACCTCTTACCTATTACTTTGTCTTTCACTGAAGTCTTTCTATGGCAAGACATCAAGAATCTGAACTTAGTCATTAAGACCTGATTCCAGGTGTGTGGTTAAAACACCATGGGTTCAAGTCCCAATCTGAGTTACATAGTTTCACAATTACATGGTTGATTTTGATATCGCAAAGTGTGTGCAAAAAATAAATGCAAAGGCTATATACAGTCTACAGTCAGTCTGCCATACCTGTGATTTCTCCATCAGCCAATTCAACCATGGGTGGAAGAATATTTTTTTAAAAAAGAAATTCCCCAAAGCTTCTAAAAGCAAAAATTAAATTTGCTGCAAGGAAATGGCAACCCACTCCAGTGTTCTTGCCTGGAGAATCCCAGGGACGGGGGAGCCTGGTGGGCTGCCATCTATGGGGTCGCACAGAGTCGGACACGACTGAAGTGACTTAGCAGCAGTAACTATTTATATAGCATTTACCTTGTATTTGCAACTATTTACATAGCATTTACATTGGACTAGATATTATAAGTGATATAGAGATGATTTAAAGTATATAGAAGCATATGCATAGTTTTATGCAAATACTATATCATTTTACATAAGCGACTTGAGCCTCCAAAGATTTTGATATCCAAGTGAATTCCTGGAATCAATCCTACATGGACAACAAGGGTCGGCTATACAATAATTTATGTAAAAATTTTTACATACAAAACATATTATTGTACTTGCTTACATGTGTCACAAGCATAATTATAAAGCTGTGCACTGACTTCAGGAGATTTGGACTTGGGAAGGAGGGAGAAAGGAGGTAGAGGTTATGGGGAATAGGACAGAAAAGGGAAGGGTTTGAAAGAATCTTTATTTTAAACTTCATTTAATGTAACAAAGACCTGTAGTAAATGTGTTAAAATGCTAAAATGTATTGTATCTAGATAGTGGATTCATGGGTACTTACAAAAATGTGTAATTGTAGGTGTGAAATATTATATACTTTTTAAAGAATGCCTTCAGAGCTGATTTTAATAGCAATATTTTTTTTTTAAGGAAGAACACTCCAAATCACCAAGTCTATGACAAAATTAAACATTTTCTTTTACTGCACATAATAAGGTGCTATAATAAAAAACGAAGTATAGATCAGGATGAAGTATTTTTGTGAGATTATAAAAGAGATAAAGAACCATTCAATTCACTAGATGATACAAGCAACCTAATCCACTTGCAGAAGATAGATGGACCAACATTTTTCCCAGCAGTAGGCTGAAGCAATCACTTATATGGCTGGGAAAGCAGGGAGAAAAGACTCTTAACTTTTACAACCTTATATTTTATATAAAATACTCCAACATATATACTCAAAACATTTTGACAGTAAGATAGAAAGGAGAAACTGCCTGAATGCAAAGACTTAAAAAATACTATTACTCCCATCATTTCAAAACAATTTTCTCATTTTAAGATTTAATGCAATAGCACCTTAACTGTTTAGCAAGAAAATAAGTAAAATGTTATATGATTTTTTTTAAATAATTTGAAACAGTGTCCTTATACAAAAATACAGATATATTAAGATATATAAAACAACCTGCTTAAATTTTTAAAAATAATTTTTATTGAATTATAATGAACATAGAGAAGAGCACAACTCTAAAGCTCTATGAATGTTCATAAAGTATACAAAAATGTAATTAAAACCCATTAAAATAGAAATAGAATATCACCAGCATCCTAGAAGACCCTCTAATAATGATTATCATATCGCTCCCCAAACTAAACACTATCCTGACTTCTAATATCATAGATTCATTTTCCTGTTTTTGACCAAAATCCATTCTACTTCTCTTTGTTCAACTTAATTTTTGTGAGATTCATCAGTGCTTTGCAAGCAGCGTTATTTTACTGACTTGCATTGCTGTATACTACTCCACTGTATTAATATACCACAAGGTGCCAGTTCATTATACTAATAAAGGACATTCGGATTGTTTTCAGTTCTTGGCATTTATGATCAAGGCTGCTATAAACATTCTAGTCCATATCCTTTAAGGCACACAAATAGGCCTTTCCACTGAAGATACACACACACACAAAGTTGATGATTTATAATGTATGCAATATATTCAGCTTTAAAGTTCTCAGTTATATGATTAGTAGAAGTAGAAATGAAATCGAATTGACAAAAGTTAATGGTTCTTGAAGCTAAGTGATTGTGAGATTCACAGTATTATTCTACTTACAATACATATATATTTGGAATTTTTGATAAAAATTTCCACCAACCCTTTATTTTATAAAAAGAGGGGAGTTGCCTTCTTTAAATTATGTCATAAAAGACAAAGAAAGTCTTTGGGCATGTTCTAGATTGAAGGAGGCTAAAGAGACATGACAACTAGACCAAACACCTCTTCCATGACTGGATCCTGAGGAAAAAGGGGGAAAGTACTATGATGGCCATTAGTAGCTCAACAATTAGCTCAAATGATAAAATTGAAAAGTAAATGGTAAGTAAAGTAAAAAAGAATTTAACAATGCTAAATTTCAACAATGCTAAAATGTACAAAGGTTATGTAAGAAAATATTCCTACTTTCTGGGTCATGATATTCTTCATGACCCAGATAACCATGATGGTGTGATCACTCACCTACAGCCAGACATCCTGGAATGTGAAGTCAAGCTGGCCTTAGGAAGCATCACTATGAATAAAGCTAATGGAGGTGAGGGAATTCCAGTTGAGCTATTTCAAATCCTAAAAGATGATGCTGTGAAAGTGCTGCACTCAATATGTTGGCAAATTTGGAAAACTCAGCAGTGGACAGAGGACTGGAAAAGGTCAGTTTTCATTCGAATCCCAAAGAAAGGCGATGCCAAAGAATGCTCAAACTACTGCACAATGGCACTCATCTCACATGCTATTAAAGTAATGCTCAAAATTCTCTCAGCCAGGCTTCAACAGTATGTGAACCATGAACTTCCAGATGTCCAAGCTGGATTTAGAAAAGGCAGAGGAATCAGAGATCAAATTGCCAACATCTGTTGGATCACTGAAAAATCAAAAGAGTTTCAGAAAAATATCTACTTCTGCTTTATTGACTATGCCAAAGCATTTGACTGTGTGGATCACAGTAAACTGTGGAAAATTCTGAAAGAAATGGGAATACCAGACTACCTGACCTGCCTCCTCAGAAACCTGTATGCAGGTCAAGAATCAACATTTAGAACTGAACATGGAACAACAGACTGATTTCAAATCGTGAAAGGAGTATGTCAAGGCTATATATTGTTACCCTGCTTGTTTAACTTATATGCAGAGTACATCATGAGAAATGCTGGACTGGAAGAAGCACAAGCTGGAATCAAGATTGCTGGGAGATAGAGCAAGAACCTCACATATGCAGATGACACCACTCTTATGGCAGATAGTGAAGAACTAAAGAGCCTCTTGATGAAAGTGAAAGAGGAGAGTGAAAAAATTGGCTTAAAGCTCAACATTCAGAAAACTAAGATCATGGCATCTGGTCCCATCACTTCATGGCCAACAGATGGGGAAATAATGGAAAGAGTGAGAGACTTTATTTTCTTTGGCTCCAAAATCACTGCAGATGTTGACGGCAGCCATGAAATCAAAAGACACTTGCTCCTTGGAAGAAAAGCTATGACCAACCCAAACAGCATATTAAAAAGCAGAGACATTACTTTGCCAACAAAGTTCTGTCTAGTCAAGGGTTTTTCCAGTAGTCATTTAAGGATGTGAGAGTTGGACTATAAAGAAAGCTGTAAGTAAGTAAGAAAGTAAAGTCGCTCAGTCATGTCCAACTCTTGGCAACCCCGTGGACTGTAGCCCACCAGGCTCCTCCATCCATGGGATTCTCCGGGCAAGAATACTGGAGTGGGTTACCCTTTCCTTTGATGCTTTTGAACTGTGGTATTGGAGAAGACTCTTGAGAGTCTCTTGGACTGCAAGGAGATCCAACCAGTCAATCCTAAAGGAAATCAGTCCTGAATATTCATTGGAAGGACTGATGCTGAAGCCGAAACTCCAATACTTTGGCCACCTGATGCGAAGAACTGACTCACTGGAAAAGACCCTGATGCTGGGAAAGACTGAAGGCAGGAGGAGAAGGGGACAACAAAAGATGAGATGGTTGGATGGCATCACTAACTCAATGGACATGAATTTGAGTAAACTCCGGGAGTTGGTGATGGACAGGGAAGTCTGGTGTGCTGCAGTCCGTGGGGTCGCAGAGTTGGATATGACTAAGTGAGTGAACTGAAGAAAATATTCTTACTTTCAGGAAACACACATTGTAGTATTTTGGGGTCAAGAGTCCCGACATGCTGCTGCTAAGTCACTTCAGTCCTGTCCGACTCTGTGCGACCCCATAGACAGCAGCCCACCAGGCTCCTCCATCCCTGGGATTCTCCAGGCAAGAACACTGGAGTGGCTTGCCATTTCCTTCTCCAATGCATGAAAGTGAAAAGTGAAAGTGAAGTCACTCAGTCGTGTCCAACTCTTAGCGACCCCACGGACTGCAGCCCACCCGGCTCCTCCATCCATGGGATCTTCCAGGCAAGAGTACTGGAGTGGGGTGCCACTGCCTTCTCCAAGTCCTGACATATTTACCCTCAAGTCATTCAGGGTTGACTGAGGGTTGATATCATATATCACATATATGATATATATGTGTGTGTACATATATAAAGAATATAGGCAGTTAAAACAATAAAGTAGAATGTTAGCAACTGATGATCTGGATAAGAAGTATACAAGTATACTCTGTACTAGTTTTACGTATTTTTATTTTCATAACTTTTCTGTATATTTGAAGTTATTTCCAAATAAAAAGTTTTTTAAATGCTGTGCTAACTTATATCCCAGTAGTATGGTATGAGTTCTCACAGCTCAATCCTAGTCATTGACTGGTTGATGTGAACCTTTGTATTTTAGCATTTCTGGTGGGAAGACAAGTATATTTCACTGGGGCTTTAGTTTGCATGCTTCATTTTCTTGAAAATTACTGGTATTAAGCTCTTTTTCTTATTGTATTTGGCTACTTAAATATTCTCCACTATGAATTAACAGTTTGAGTCTTTTCCCCATTTTCCTTCTGGATTGTCTTTTTCTTACCGATTTCTTTCACATGATTTCACATAAATTTTCAAGAAATAAAAAAGTGGTTTCAAAGAAACTCCAAATTTATAGGGAAAAAGGCTTGAGTTATATTCCCAGTCTTTGAGGAGTGTTTTTTGTCACCATGTTATAAGCTCCACATTAGATCAATAGGAGGAACTTTTATTTACACCCTGATGGGTTTTGTTTAAATCTTACTCGAACAGGTAACCCCAGAGTAGTCACAGTTCTGCTTTTTCTTCCTGACAGAGGCACAAGGCATAAAGATAACTAAAAGGACATCCATGCAGCGGTGAGGGCAGAGTTGGCACGACTTGCCAGAGACTGAGTAGACTTACTAAGCAGGGTCTTGTATCTGCTACAGTGAGGTTGTCCTGACTGTATTTATCAACAGTAAGGAATTTATCTTATATCATGATCCCAAGATACACAAATATGACTGAAAAAAAGTCCAAATCAATGTTTATCTTTACTCCATTTTTGGTTTTTGTACTTTGGTATTTTCTATATACTGTTTCATCCCCCATTTTCATGGTTGCTTTTAGCACACAGTGTAATTCACTAAACTGATTTCACACGACGGCTCTTAGAAAAACACCACTTTAGGATGCTGCTTCTCAAATGTCAACACATGCGCAGATTATCCAAAATTCTCATTGAAATGCAGACTCTGTTTTGGTAACTTGGGAAAAATTATTATTATTATTAGTATCATCAATGTCACCATTAACTCCATTCAATATAGACACAAATTGAAGGAAACACACCTGGGTAATCTGGCGTCCCTGAAACTTATTCTATAGTCTATATATCTTTTCTCCCATTCCTTCCACTCATAGTATTTCCATGTTCTGCTTTTTTTTTGCTATATCTAGATTGAAAGTGAAAGTGAAAATTTTAGTTATTCAGTCCTATCTGACTCTTTGCAATCCCATGGACTATAGCCCACCAGGCTCCTGTGCCATGGGATTTTCCAGGCAATAATACCGGAGTGGGTTTCCATGCCATACACTCCAGGGGATCTTCCCAACCCAGGACTGAAATCGGGTCTCCTGCATTGCAAGCAGATTCTTTACCATCTGAACCACCAGGGAAGGCCATGCTTAGATTACCTGGAACCAATCAATCACCCTTAGAGTTTATCTGCCTTGCCAGAGAAGAGAAAAGGACTACAGATATCCTTAGTCCCTTGGTGCCCTGGAGCAGGGGTCCCCAGTCTCCAGGATCTAGTGCTTGATGATCTGAGGTGGAGCTGATACAAAGCACACAATAAATGTAATGTGTTTGAATCATCCCTAAACCATCCCCTGACCCTGATCCATGGGAAAACTGTCTACCATGAAACCTGGTGCACAAAAGACTGGATTCCACTGCTCTAGAGCAGTGTTTCTCCAATTTGAATGCACATAAATGTTAAAATGCAGATTCTGATGCACAGTTCTGGGGCAAGGCCCGAGACTCTGAATCTCTAACAAGCTTCCAATTGATACAGGTACTACACAGGTCCACAGCCGCCATTCTCAGGAACAAAACTCAGGAAGACAATAAAGCAGACAGTTTAGAATTTCAGATTCAAATACTAATAAGAATGAAATAGCTCGACACAACACTAAGCTCCAAAACTTGTAAAAGCCAAGACAGAAAGATTCCTAAGGAGGTAGTACACAGAAATACTGAAATGGCCGATGGGGTTCTGACTGCAAAGGAAAACAAATAAGGCCTAATTCAGGGGATAGGTTGAGAAAATAGAGCTGTACCAAAGCACTGATGCCCTGGGTTTATATGGAAAGCAGATTTCTTAGGAAGAGGAAGAAGGTGAATGGTCACAAAAGCCATGCAAAATCCCACAATGTTTCAGGAAGACCCTGAGTAATGAGATCCCAGCTCTGAAAGCAACTACAGTGATATCCTGGTATTGAGGGTATAAAAAGGCTCTGAAGTCAACAATTCTTGAAATTGCAAAGAGCAATGTCAAGGCCAAAGGTTGAGGTCTTTGGGACATAAGGAGGCAGTTGTTTCCCATGTCTGGAAGACAATCTTGGCTAGGGTGAGGAAAGCCTGGTCCAGACAGAGCTGAGGCTCCTACAAGACAGTGGGGGTGGTCACTTGGGTGCTGCTGGCCTATGTGACACTTTTGTAACACCTTAAGAAATCAGAGGGCTTCCTAGGTAGCACTAGTAGTAAAGAACCTACCTGCTAACACAGGAGTATTAGAGACACTGGTTTGATCCCTGGATCAGGAAGATCCCCTGGAGAAGGGCATGGCAACCCACGCCAGTTTTCTTGCCTGGAGGATACCAACAGAGGAGCCTAGTGGGTCCACAGGGTGACAGAGAGTCAAACATGACTGAAGAGACTATGTACACACGCATACAACTAATCAGAGCTTGTGCCTGTTCCCTCACACAGCACTGGGCTAGAAACACAATGCAGCACCACAGCGGGATATATTAATAGGTACAGTCAGCCCTTCTTCCCAGTGACGGTCAAAGGAAGTGGGAGAAAGGGAACTGTCTTTTGCCCAATGCTTTGAAATAAATGGGACCAACAGGAAACGCCGATTAAAGTTAGGAAACAGGAAAACGATGCTGATGGAAACTAACTCTTAAGGCAATGAAAAAGGAAAAGAAATTATGGAAGAGGTTAAAAAATAAAATATCACACACAATAACATTGAACTTACGTGTAATGAGAGTGTTCCACAGGCCACAGAGAAAGATTATTAAAGGTTAGGGGGCTCAGAAGGTCTTTCACTAAGCTGCTTATGGCAATAACAAGAGATTACAGTGAGCCAGGTATTGTGCTAAGGGTTTTCTACATAGGATTGCAATATAATTGTATTAACCAGACCACAACATCCAAAGAATGAAAAAATGCTAAAATTATTAATCACATAAAATCATGAATAATTATTTGCTAACCAACTTGCTTCTCTTATTATATTAGACCTATGACAGTTCTATTCAAAAACTATTCTATGTCATTCAAATAAATAAAATATAACCATATATTTAGAGCAAAATTAAATAAAATTTTATATATATATGAAAGTGAAAGAGTGAGTGTTAGTCACTCAGTCTCGTCTGATACTTTGCGACCCTGTGGACTAGCTTGTCAGTTTCCTTCTGTCCATGGAATTCTTCAGGCAAGAATACTGGAGGGGCTTGCCTACCTTCTCCAGGGGATCTCCCCAACCCAAAATTCAAACTCAGGTCTTCCGCAAGGCAGACAGATTCTTTACCATCTGAGCCACCAGGGAATATTTAAATACTAAAAATCACAATGCAATAATAATAATTATTACGATTAAAAATCAATATCACACAATAATTATTCAGTTCAGTCGCTCAGTCATGTCCGACTCTTTGCGACCCCATGAATCGCAGCATGCCAGGCCTCCTTGTCCATCACCAACTCCTGGAATTCACTCAGACTCACGTCCATCGATTCGGTGATGCCATCCAGCCATCTCATCCTCTGTCGTCCCCTTCTCCCCCTGCCCCCAATCCCTCCCAGCATCAGAGTCTTTTCCAATGAGTCAACTCTTCGCATGAGGTGGCCAAAGTACTGGAGTTTCAGCTTTAGCATCATTCCTTCCAAAGAACACCCAGGACTCATCTCCTTTAGAATGGACTGGTTGGATCTCCTTGCAGTCCAAGGGACTCTCAAGAGTCTTCTCCAACACCTCAGTTTAAAAGCATCAATTCTTCAGCACTCAGCCTTCTTCACAGTCCAACTCTCACATCCATACATGACCACTGGAAAAACCATAGCCTTGACTAGACGGACCTTTGTTGGCAAAGTAATGTTTCTGCTTTTCAATATGCTATCTAGGTTGGTCATAATTTTCCTTCCAAGGAGTAAGCGTCTTTTAATTTCATGGCGCAGTCACCATCTGCAGTGATTTTGGAGCCCCCCAAAATTAAGTCTGACACTGTTTTCATTGTCTCCCCATTGATTTCCCATGAAGTGATGGGACCAGATGCCATGATCTTAGTTTTCTGAATGTTGAGCTTTAAGCCAACTTTCACTCTCCTCTTTCACTTTCATCAAGAGGCTTTTTAGTTCCTCTTCTCTTTCTGCCATAAGGGTGGCGTCATCTGCATATCTGAGGTTATTGATATTTCTCCCGGCAATCTTGATTCCAGCTTGTGCTTCTTCCAGCCCAGCATTTCTTATGATGTACTTGGCATACAAATTAAATAAGCAGGGTGACAGTATACAGCCTTGACGTACTCCTTTTCCTATTGGGAACCAGTCTGTTGTTCCATGTCCAGTTCTAACTGTTGCTTCCTGACCTGCATATAGGTTTCTCAAGAAGGTCAGATGGTCTGGTATTCATTCCCATCTCTTTCAGAATTTTCCAGTTTCTTGTGATCCACATAGTCAAAAGCTTTGGCATAGTCAATAAAGCAGAAATAGATGTTTTTCTTGGTAAATAACCATATACTAGACCCACATTTGTATCTGTCTGTAATACATGTCAGTGGTATTTCTTAAAATAACTTGTTTTCCTAAAAGATATTATTGCTTAACAAAATTTCCTGTAATGTTCTTCCAAATTACATTTTAAGTTTCTTAAATTTGAAAGTGACATTTTCAATAGACTGTGCTCTGTGTGTCATACCATTTTTGAGAAAATATTCTTTCTACAGCTGTGAAATTATCTGTTTGGATAAAAGCCATTTTCTAAACGGAAGATATTCTCAAATCTAATTTTTTTTATATTGAAATCTGTAAATACTTCCATCCAGATATTGTTACTGTTACCATGATAGTGACTCCCCCTAGAATATGCTTTATCAAAAAATATTTTTGAAAGGAAATTTCATCAAGTAACAGTTTTGATACATTATTCTTTTCAAAATCATAGACCTTCCTTATTTTCATTATATTCTGATATGAATACAAATTTATCAAATTAAATATAAGCACTTAATCAAAAGATTCTTCCTACAAGTCATGATAGTTCAAAAGACAACCATAGATTTCTAAAATTAAATCTTTGAGTTCTCAAAATTTTAATTTGTTCCATTTATTTCATGCTTTTATAAGAATAAATTTCAATGTCTTCCTGTAAGCTTTTGGTTTTTAATAACTGCAATTTTCTAAGAGCTTCTAAATCTTAATTCTGGCTTTCAATGTACTGAATATTCTGATTTAAAGATTCCAACTTATTTTAAATAAAATGCATAAAATTTAGGTGTTTCATTTATAAATTAGTTGAAGATCACTGTCAATAGGACACTTGGATTGATTTGCAACCTATTCCTTCATAGCCTCAAACATTTTAAAATCCAACTAAAGGAGAACAGCAAGAAAAAGACTGTGATGCTGAAGTTTTACTTTGTTATTTTTTAAAATCCAATGTCAACTTCATCATGAAAGTTTTTTAGTTGAGTTACTGAGTTGTGTGTATTTGTGTGTACCTGTAAAACTTGATAACCGGAGCATCTACTTTGATTGGTGAAATATTCTAGGATTAATTATGGGCACATCAATAATTTTTATACCACAACCTGTTTCAAACACATTTCTGCTCCATGAATTCCTCATTGTGTAAGAACATTGCTTTCACCAGGACACCACTCTGCCTAATTTGTGGTTGTCTCAAGAACAGTAACTTTATCTATGTTGAACTTTTTCACTTAATTTACAGTAGCATTCATAAAAGGAAAATTCTGGCAAATTTGATAGAACTTCCAAGAGCTTTATTTAATTCTCTGTATTGGTCAACTATTATTGGAATTACCAAAACTAATAATGATTTAAAGCATCTCTGTTAAGCAGATGGTGGCTCAGATGGTAAAGTATCCACCCCCAATGCAGGAGACCTGGGTTCAGTCCCTGGGTTGGAAAGATCCTCTGGAGGAAGGCATGGCAACCCACTCCAGTATTCTCGCCTGGAGAATCCCTATGGACAGAGGAGCTTGGCAGGCTACAGTCCATGGAGTTGCAAAGAGTTGGACACAACTGAGCTACTAAGCACAGCACAGCACAAAGACATCTGAACCTCAATTCCCCAAACTGGTACATGTGTTACCTACAAGGTAAGGATCTTTACAGAGGTGATTAAGTTAAGGGTCTTAAGGTGGGGAGACTATCTTGAACTATCTGAGTGGACTCTACCACAAGGGTCATTATAAGGCAGAGGAAAGAGGGTCAACGACAAAAAAGATATGTGACAACAGAAACTGAGGTTAGAGTAACGTACTTTGAAGAGATCACAAGCCAAAGGATGCAAATGGCCTCCAGAAGCCACAGAGGGCCAAAAACAGATTACCCTTAGAGCTTCCAAAAGACCACAAACCTGCTGACATCTTAATTTTAACCAGTTAGATTCATTTCAGACTTCTGATCACTCCAAAGACAGTAATATATATTATGTTTGTGATATAACACTGTTTATGTTAATTTGGTTCAGCAGCAATAGAAAACTAATGCAGCATCTCATAATACTGATGTTAAACTGGAATCATCTGAACGTTGGCAGAGTTCTTCTGCTAAAGGAGCCAATGTTTTCACAGGTTTCACCTTATTTTTCTTATGTGCACAAGAAAACACAGAATAAAAACTGAGTGGGATTGTGGGACCTCCCTGTGGTCCAGTGCTTAAGACTTGGTACTCCCAATGCCAGGGCCCTGGGTTAGACCTAGTTCCCTGGTCAAGAAACTAGAGCCCACAGGTCACAGCTAAAATATTCCATGCACTGCAACTGAGACCTGGTACCGTCAAGTCAATAAATATATTTTTTTAATGAGTAAGATTACTTTAAAACAATAGACACTTGATCTAAATAAAAATTCGTGCTTTATATGACATTTGATACCTATAAACATTCCTATTAGTCTTTATTATTTTGTTGAATTCAAAGAACAGCATAGTAACTCTTGTATATCCATCTTTGGAGAGGGAAACTAAGACTAACTGCTCTAAGAGGCAGAAGCAAAATTTGAATCCAGACCAAGCAATCCTAGACCTAGGGCTCCTGTTCAACTTCAACCTCCAGCTTAGCTCTTAGGAATCCCTCCTCCTGGGTCTTTTCCTGAACTGTATCTCCCAAACAAATCTTCTCAAGACCGCAGTTTATTCTCTTCTTTCAAGCCTTTGACTTAGCTCTCCTTAGTTAAGGAATTTCAGTTTTTGTCCCGCAGTTCTTTAGTCAAAATCAACTTGCTTTCTTGTATTTCACTTCAAAAGAGCTGGATGTTTGCGGTGCTATTCTTTCAAATTATGCTTATTGAGGGACTTCTCTTTGTGGTCCAGTAGTTAAGAATCCAACTTGCAATGGAGGAGACACCAGTTTAATCCCTGGTCTGAGAAGATCCCATATGACTCAAAGCAACCACGCCCAGGTGCCCCAACTACCGAGCCTGTGCTCTGGAGCCCAGGTGCCCCAACTACCGAGCCTGCGCTCTGGAGCCCATGGGTCCCAACTACCGAGCCTGCGCCCTGGAGCCCGTGTGCCCTAACTACCGAGCCTGCGCTTTGGAGCCCATGGGTCCCAACTACCGAGCCTGCACCCTGGAGCCCGTGTGCCCCAACTACCGAGCCTGCGCTCTGGAGCCCGTGTGCCCCAAGTACTGAGCCTGTGCTCCACAACAAGGGAAGCCACCTCAATGATAAGCTGGGCTACCTCTAAAAATGATCAAGTATCAACTACTCAAGGAACAGTACTCAAAAGCGAACAAACTAATCATAAGTCCCTTCTGTCATATAAAAATCTGGAGAAATGCAGCTTGTGGTAGGGGAGGATCTGACTAAACCTTTCAATTTAAAACAAATAATAACCACCATAAATGTGTTCTCTGTATTTTTACTCAAATAGTCTTGCATGCTGTAGAAGAGGAACTGAGTCTCATCAATTTTTGTACATTACCACACTGGTCTCTAGCCTGCATCTTTCTGTGTGTGCACATATGATAATGCACGTGTGCCTGAACATCAACATTGGGGAAAATGCTGGAATTTGTTACATTTACTAATGTTCTAAAGATCCAGTTACTCCTTTCTCAACCACATATACTACACCTTACTTTGTACCTATGCAAGCTCTCTAGAGAGAACATCTTTCCCACAGAGAAACAGAATATAATTGAGAAAGGGAAAATCACACTGACTACTCTTACAAAATTTTTTTCAAATTAAATATGTTCAGTGAAAATGAAGGCCTTTGTTGTCACTTAATAGCCTGCATGATAATAGGAAGACTCTGGCAGAGTGTTTCTCAGATGAGCTCACTACTTCAGGTTGATGTTTCTAAAAGGCAATAATCCCACTGGAGCAGCAAGACACAGAAGCAATTTGTGCCCTAATACGTGGGAACTGCTGAATTCTTCGAATCCCTTAGCAGTTTTATAGCCTCTTCTTTTCTGGCAGAGCCAGGAACTGGGGAAGTAGGATATTCTGCTTTCCTGCTCCCTTTTGGATCCCTGCTAAATGACAAAATTGAGTATTCCACGTGAGCATTCATTTCCCATTTTAGTCAGATCACTGACAGCATCTGCTTCCTAACAGCTGTCTGCAAAAATCCAGGGCAGATCTCTTAAGAAACCATGGAATCAATTTCAGTGTATACAAAAACTGGCTATGCCATCATTGCTTCATTTTACCAATAGGTGGCACTGTGAGCAATGATATGGAATGAATGAGAAATTACAATAACAGAAAAAAAAAAAAAAAAAAAAAAACCAGAAAAAGGTTTTTGGGGAAGATGGTGGTGGAAATAGTCCCTCCTATTTAAAACTATCTTGGTCACATAAATATTTTTTATAGTTTCATAATTTTACCTTGGTTGCTTTTTTTTTTCTTTCATATATTGCTTAACCAAAGACTGTAAGGTCAATCATTTAACCCAGTTTCACATCTATTATATGAGAAGGTTGGATTAGCCCACGGGTAGAAAACTCAAGTGCTTGCTAGAGCCAGGCAACTTATTTAAATAAGTTCAGAGGGTCTGGTTTAAGAGGATAAGAAGCTAATTGGAGCCCATCCAAAATAATTCCATTTTAAATGCTTTTGTTTGTTTTCTGGTTAGTTTCACTTTAAAAACTAAATAAAAGAAAGTAAAATTGCCTTTGAGAACATGTCTTTGTTTTCTTCATTAGCGGATGTCTAGAAGCTCCCCCAGGTATAAGATACTGTAATGGATTCTTTTTTTTTTTTTTTTTTGTAATGGATTCTAAACTCTACTAGAGAAATATCTATATAAAACCACACATATATTTCTAATCATGTGCATATAATTAATATGCATCATTCTAATATCATCAGTCTTTGATAAATCTGCTTAAGGCTAATGTGAAATAAAGTACAAAGATACTATTTCCCTTCTGTTAAAACCCAGGACAATATGAATTAAATTTTGAGACCATACAATTCCCTAACCTCCAACTTTTTCCATCTCTGATAACAGCATCACCATCCACTTGCATCTTGACAGAAATATTTCAGTTGTGTTAAGCTTCAATCTTCTTTACCTTTGGCATTTCATAAATCCCTGAGCCCAACCAATTTTACCTCCAAACTCTTTCTGTATACCCTTCCTAATTTTTAATCCCTAAGACTCCTGCCTTAATTCATATGTTCACTGTTTGTATCTCACTCCATGCTGAGTAAAGTAGTTGGAGCAGTTTATGGGTGGTTTACTGGTAGGGAAAAATCGTAATTGACTCAGGAGGCATCAGGGCAGAAACTGGGATACAAGCATTTGGTCCATTCTTACCTTTCCAGTCTTATCTCTTTCATATTCTCTCAAACATACCCTACATTCCCATCCTCACTTGTGCAGAGCTACTTACTGTTATAACAGCAAAACGTGTGGCATGCTTGGACAGGTTCCATAGTCTGCAGAGCCTTTGAGGCCTAACAAATTCCTAGATGTCTTTCAAGATTCAGCTCAACTCTTTTCTCCTCTAAAAAATCTTCTCTAATTTTCCCTGATAAAAAGTAATGAAGATTTACTCCATAATTACATATCCATATCCATGTCTCACATAACACTATCACAACATATTGAATATGTTTTTACTACCAGAGAAGAGACTTCAGCCATTTCACTTTCATTAATTACTGAATTGCATCTGAAATAGAATGATCTCCCGAATCAGTGGGCTGATGATTAAATCCTAGGACTCTCACCAAGTCACCGGGAAATTTTGAGCAAGTTAACATAACCTTTCCAAACCCCATTTATTCATTATTAGGAGCAGACAGCATGGAAGTGCTGTGAAGATAGGTGTGAAAGGGACGGAGAGCACCACAGCGTTTGGCATATGTGACCCACTTCATTATTTTGATTTCAACATCCTCACCTATAGAATATTGGGCTTGGAATAGAAGACCCATGAGATCCCTTCAAGCTCTCACATTATTTGACTTTAATTCCTGATTCGAGTAGACATAGAACAGTGTTAAACAAGTCTGTCACATACACGGGAGTAGCAACGTCACAAGAAGTCATAGTCCGTCATGCTAAATGAGACCATTTTACTGAAATCCAAGTGTTGGACAATATATTTTAACTTATTAAAATAATAAAATATATATCATTAATTTATGTCATTCCTGATGTTGCCTTAATTTCGCTTAACTTTGCTTCCCCTTAACTTTGCTTCCAACACTCACATATACAAATATTCATTTCCAGAAAGATTTATTCTGGAGCCAACCAACTGACAAACAAAAAGAACCGCTTAACTATTACTTAAAATACTTGAAGATCATCACGGTCTCAGAAAACTCTGGCAAAGTTTTAAACCTCTACTATCCTTGCCCCAGTCCCAGCACAGACACACAGACACACAGACACACAGACGCACAGACACCCCTCCAATATCGGCTTCCTTTGCTTGGATTCTCTCTTTTCTTCTTCCTCCCATTTTTGTTGTTTCTACAAACACAGATTCTCCACAGGTTTTCAGTTCTTTTGGTTTGATTTAGTTTGTCATAAGAACTTCTGATAGACGCCCAAAAGGCTTGAGAGATGCGAGACAATAAATCAGGAGGAAGGTATGTTGGTGTTAGCCACTCAGCCATGTCCAACTCTTTGCGACCCCACGGACTATAGACTGCCAAGCTCCTCTGTTCACGGAATTCTCCAGGCAAGAATACTGAAGTTAATAGTCATTCCCTTCTCCAGGGGATCTTCCTGACCCAGGGATTGAACCCAGGTCTCCTGCATTGCAGGTGGATTCTTTACCAACCGAGCCACCAGGGAAGCCTGGTAGAAGGTATATATATGCCAGAAGATGCTAGATGTGGTAAAACTATTTTGCCTGTGCTCACAAGTGCAAAATGTTTATTCATGGGAATCTGTGCTCTGGTTAAAGCTCTTTTTGCAGAGAAATGAAATTGGTAAAATGCTACCATTTTATTCAAATTTGAGTACTTGCTATGTGAAACACTCTAAGGTAAATACCATAAATTATACTTTAAGAATTTTACTATTTACATTTTTACTTATTCAAAAACATCATTCAACTGAGCATTTAAGTACCAGGCACTGTCTTTATTTTTTATTTTTTCTAAAGTTCATGATTTTATTGATCCTAGGGAACAAGTTTGCTATGAGATAAGTCAAAAATAAAGTAAAAATTTAAAAAAAAAGTATGTCATGCTTTTACTTTCTATTTTGGAATTGATTTTTCTCAGGCACTGTCTTTAAATGGCACTGTGAACAATACCTGGTCCCAGACTTCAGGGAACTTATAGAATATAGGAAATATACAAGATTACCTAATTATATGGTCTATATAATTATAAGAGAAGTTAGAAACTGATTTCACTGAATGATGAAAAATGGTTTTTACCAGATCCATATATTCCTAACCAGAAGAGAACTGAACAAATACTTGGTAAGTTATAAAGGTACAGACAGACTCCCTGATTCTGAAAAGAAAAAAAAATTCAAACTGAAGAAATTAGACTCATGTAATACAATCACTTCATGGGAAATAGATGGGGAAACAGTGGAAACAGTGGCAGACTTTATTTTTGGGGGCTCCAAAATCACTGCAGATGGTGATTGCAGCCATGAAATTAAAAGATGCTTACTCCTTGGAAGAAAAGTTATGACCAACCTAGACAGCATATTCAAAAGCAGAGACATTACTTTGGCAACAAAGGTCTGTCTAGTCAAGGCTATGGTTTTTCCAGTAGTCATGTAGGGATGCAAGAGTTGGACTGGGAAGAAGGCTGAGCACCGAAGAATTGATGCTTTTGAACTCTGGTGTTGGAGAAGACTCTTGAGAGTCCCTTGGACTGCAAGGAGATCCAATCAGTCCATTCTAAAGGAGATCAGCCCTGGGTGTTCTTTGGAAGGATGATGCTAAAGCTGAAACTCCAGTACTTTGGTCACCTCATGCGAAGAGTTGACTCATTGGAAAAGACTCTGATGCTGGGAGGGATTGGGAGCAGGAGGAGAAGGGGACGACAGAGGATGAGAAGGCTGGATGGAATCACTGGCTCGACAGACATGAGTCTGAGTGAACTCCCGGAGTTAGTGATGGACAGGGCGGCCTGGCGTGCTGCGATTCATGGGGTCACATAGAGTCGGACACGACTGAGCAACTGAACTGAACTGAATACAATCATAGGGGGCTTCCCTGTGGCTCAGTGGTAAAGAATCTGCCTACTAACGCAGGAGACACGGGTTTGATCCCTGAGTTGGGAAGAGCCCCTGGAGAAGAAAATGACAACCCACTCCAGTATTCTTGCCTGGAAATCCCATGGACAGATGAACCTGGCAGTCCATGGGACTGCAAAAGAATTGGACATGACTTAGCGACTAAATAACAATCCAATCACAACAGTTTTAAAGTATTTTTCTCCCCAACTTACCTTCAAGACCCAAAGCATGACTGCATTCTCACATCTCAGGACTAGCAATTCATGGACCAGTGGATATGCTATGTAGATGAAGAATTGGCACACACTAAACATGAATGGGATAATTTATAATTTTACTGTGGTATAAAAAATAGAAGGGAGAGTTTTATGTTTAGACTATGAAACATTTCATCCACTTATATATCAATAGTTTAAGATTCATAGCTTAAGAGAAAAGAAGTGCTAACTCAATAAAGTTCTAAATCTGCAAAGGTTTAAAGCCATGGAGTACAATTAAAATGTCCTCAGCTTCAGCTCTTTTTCTTCAAATTTAGACTGAACAATACCCAGAAGGTTGATGATGAACACGTAGAAAACTATCCTTAGTTTAAGTTTAAATATCATCTGGCCACCCCTATGTTAACTGCATCATTATTTACAATAGAAAAGGAAAGGAAGTGCCTATCAACCTAAGTGCCTATCAATAGGTAAATGGATAAAGATGTGATATAAATACAATGAAATATCACTGAGCCACAAAAGAGAATAAAATCTTGTCATTCATATGAATGCAGATATGCCTAGGGAGTATTATGCGAAGAGAAGTCAGAAAGAGAAAGACAAATACTGCATCATTTCACTTATACATGGAATTTAAAAATGAAAGAATGACTAAACTTAACAAAACAGAAATGGAGTTACAGAGAAAGAGAACAAGCAGGAGGCTGCCAGAGTGAAGGAGAGTAGAAAAACAGGTAGACTTGGAGCCACAAAGCGAGATTTAGACCTACGAATTTTTAGTTACAAAATAAACCAAAGGTATGAAACATACAGTGTGGGGAATGCAGCCAGTAGTTACGTATGGTGTGTGTGTGTCAGTCACTCAGTCGTGTCTGATTCCTCGCAAGTCCACGGACTGTAGCCCACCAGGCTCCTCTGTAGCCCACCAGGCTCCTCTGTCCATGGGAATTCCCAAACAGGAATACTGGAGTGGGTTGCCATTTCTTTCTCCAGAGGATCTTCCTGACCCAGGGATCAAACCCAGGTCTCCGGTATTACAGGCAGATTCTTTAACATCTGAGACACCAGGGAAATAGTTTGTATGGTGACAGATGACAACGATACTTGTCATAATGCTCACTTTAAAATGTATAGATATTGAATCACTATATTGTATACCAGAATCTAAAATCATATTATAGGTCAATTATACTTAAAATATAAACTAAACAAATTTACAGAAAAAGAAATAACATTTGTGATTTACCAGAGGCATGGATTAAGGGAGAGGGGGGAATGGATGAACACAGTGAAAAAGTACAAACTCCTGGTTATAAGTAAGTACTGCTGCTGCTGCTGCTAAGTCGCTTCAGTTGTGTCTGACTCTGTGCGACCCCATAGACGGCAGCCCACCAGGCTCCCCTGTCCCTGTGATTCTGCAGGCAAGAACACTGGAGTGGGTTGCCATTTCCTTCTCCAATGCATGAAGGTGAGAAGAGAAAGTAAAGTCGCTCAGTCATGTCTGACTCTTAGCGACCCCATGGACTGCAGCCTACCAGGCTCTTCCACCCATGGGATTTTCCAGGCAAGAGTACTGGAGTGGGGTGCCATTGCCTTCTCCGAAGTAAGTACTAAGGATGTAATATACAACATGGTAGGTAAAATTAACACTACTATATATTATATATGAAAGTTGTTAAGAAGAGTTCTTACCACAAGGAAAACTATTTTTCTATTTAATGTCATATCTATATGAGATGATGGATGCTCACTAAACTTACTCTGGTAATGATTTCATGATGTATGTTAAGTCAAATCAGTATGCTATGTGTCTTAAACTTACATAATGCTGTATGTGAATTATATCTCAATAAAATTGGAAGACAAAAATTAACTGGGCAGACTCACATTTTGATTCCTATTTCAAAAATACTGGCCAGTGTTATTCAAAAACAATGCAAGTATTTCTATTAAATGATACATATGCATTCTTGAGAAAGGTGGGTCTAACAACATTGCACACTTAAGAATCACAGAGCTTATGGGAAAAGCAGATCATTTAAAATGTGTCAGATGATAAAACCAAAACACCAACAATAATAACAATTCTAATAAAAATACTAGCACAGCTAAACCTTAACTGACTTTTGGACCAAGAATACATGCTGTCAGTCACCCTCTGCAGCCCTGGATCATGAGAATCATATTTCCCTCCTCAAGACATACTTCCTTAAAGAATTTGCTTCTAGTTAGAGACCAGTTCCATCAAAATTAAAAGTAGCCCAAACAGCCCTATATTTTTCCTTTCCACCCAAACACAGAGTAAATGCTCTTTTATCTTTTTTTCTGTACCTGCAGCTTCCCCAGAAGCGTGACACAGTGAAAAGAGAATGACAACTTTAAAAGCCACAAAATCCGCTCTTCTTTCATGAGAGAAAGGCATGTTCTAAGACCATCTCCTAATTTAAAAAAGCTTGCTTCCTATCATTTCAAAACATTAACATATGGGGAAAATTATGTATACACTCCCACAAATTCCATGTCATACTGATCACTCCCCATTTTACCAACCATGTATGAACCAGTTCTCATTATGAGAACATGGATAATACAGAATCAACTATACCAGACTAATGATTTCCAGAGGTTTTTAAATCTAAAATGGTCTAGACCACTTTAAAAAGCTATTAATCATATACGCAAAGTCAAATGACATCTTGCATACAAGATCTCAATTTGAGTGCTATTTAATATGCTGATGCTTACAAAATATTTAACAGATTCATGTGGTAAGAAATGTGTTTTTAGAATTATTGGTCTTTCAAAGAGTTTAAAAAATAGATACCCTATTTCTTTTAAAGTATGGTATGTACAAAAAATGCTTGATATATTTTAGGGTTTCAATATGCTATAGTAACCCATAAAATGACAGAACTTTTCCTATCAAAAGGAATGTAATGATCAGAACTTGACCTGAAATGGCTGCTAAATATTAGAGGATGGGACAAGTTCACTGATTCTGCCTCCCTGGTAAGGGGGGGTCCCCTAACATACACAACTTCCCATTAGCTGATATCCAGAAACCAGTTCATGATTGGTTCCCCTATAGAATAACTTGTAGAAACCTGGATTCTACTTTTCAGCAACTCCCCAGCAGATTCTGTCCCACAAGCTAAAGAAGAAATCCTAAAAACTAACAAGTCTGTATTATTTAAAAGATAAAACCAAGGACTTAAAAGTAAGAGGGACACAGTGATGTTTTAGACCATTGAAGTGGCATGCTATCTGAGCTTGTTTTAAATACCCAGCCACACCTCCCCCCCACCAAAAAAAAAAAAAAAAACTATTTAAAAGAAAGCAGAGCTGACAAAAGACTAGCACAATGTTGATAATTATTGAAGTTGAGTGAAAGGTACAAGGAGAGGTGCATTTATTCGATCTTTGTATATTTGAGTATTTGTCTCCTGGTGGGAACTAAAAAGGAATCATAAGCTATACCAATTCTATTCCATTTTGCACAGTGAATATTAGTTACAAAAAATAAAAATTCAATGTTCTGGTCATTTACGAAGCTAAATAAATTCCTATGGTTTACAAATTTATTGCCAAGACACAAACATATGACTGTTTCCAAAATCAAGTTCTGAGCAAACACAGGTCTGTGTTCAGAGAATTTCATTATAATAACATATGTTATCTAAGTATTGTCTCAAATGCAAACAAACACAAAGCATTCTAAGTGTTGCTAACAAATCTAATAGCCACTCTGCATAATATGGAGTTATCATAAGACATTCTAAAACTCTATTATAAACATTTGTCTTCAAAACATTTGGATTTTTAAAAATTCTAGTATATTCTGTAAAGCTTTATTTTAGCAATGTTGCTTTAAAAAATGAGTATCGCTAATTCATTTCTTAATTACTAGGCAAAGTCAGAAGAGCAATGACTATATTCTTCTCTTTCTGGTTCAGTTCATATGTACACAGAACAACTAGCCATTTTATACCAATATTCCAATAAACTGGGCCCACCATTTTCAAGGGGTTATTATAAAACTCATCATTTTAAAATCATTTTTAAAAACCTAGAGAGTGCTCTGGTTTTTTCAACCAAATCTGGCATTCTCTGACATGTACTTGTGATTCCCCTGGAATCACCTGCATAGAATCCTCAATAAGAACATGATCTCATAGTAAGAACACTTCATTCATACATCATTAACAATATTAGAGAAAACAAATGTCTTCATCCCAATCCTAAACCGTGGATTTAAAAGAGCACATGCCTAGTTCTGCTCAGTGGGAATTCATATCAGATACAAAACAGAGGCGATTTGCTTATGACAAAGATACAGAGTCATTGGTTGTAAAAAAAAATAAAAGCAGAGTGTTTCCATGTAAAATGTTCATTTAACACTCATCAATCAAATGTTTTTGAGCACTTTCTCTGTGTCAGGAACTGTGCTAGGCCCAGTGAACAAGGGCCACTGCCTGTACCTCCCCAATCAACTTGTCACCAGTGATTCCTTATCACTGTTCTATAGTCTCCATGAAGTTAGCAGCCTGTGGTAAAAAGGGGGAATTAGGCCAAATGGAGCCAAATAATTAGTTAAAAAGGAAGCTTTGATGACACCAGTCCACACCTACAAGTTGGAAATCACTAAAAATTTGAATACAAGCTGGAAAGAACTGATTTTGTTTCTCATATTTTAAAACCTGTGTTGTCACTTATATTCTGACACTTAAATTTCTGCCTGGAAAACAGTTTGAGGGTATGTGGGATTTTTAGGGGTGAGAAAAGTCACTTTTAGATGTTTTTCCTCCTTTCAAATTTCCAAAAATTTGCAAACTTATCATCTTCCATTCGAAGGATCCCTGCCTTTCCCACAGCAATCATTTCTGATCTTGCCACCAGGATTTTGACTCTAGTGGGGAAACGAGCAGCAGGAGAAAATGAACTCTTAATTGAAAACAAATTTTGACTTACATATAGATAGGAGAAACTAAAGACATTTATAGACTGTTGCATTTGAGCAAAGGACATTTTGAAGGGGAACAAACAAAAAAATAGGATCAAAGTAGAAAATATTAATATTACTTTGCATTGGGCATAAGTCAGTTAGAGTTCCTTAGATATAACAAACATGTTATTAATCACATTGTGCCTGGCTCTGTACTGCATACTAGAATAGAGTTGGTAGCATTTATATTACTTTTTGCAATTTTCAGAGTTTTTAGAAATGACTAAGATGTATGTGTATTTTTGTTTGCATTTCCATTTTACATATGAAGCAAAGGAGGTTTCCAATGAGGCTAAGTAGCTCAATGTTACACATCTAATTAGAGACAGAATTGTAACTCATATTCACGTCTTCTGATTCTTAAGTATAACTCTCTCACTGAGATGTCTTATTTAATCTGTATCTCTAATAAAACTACTGCTAATGATACTTAAAAAATAGCAATAGTAGGTAATTGTTATTAAGCATTTACTATGTGCTAGGCATTGTGTTAGGAGAAGTCACTGGCACCCCACTCCAGTACTCTTGCCTGGAAAATCCCATGGACGGAGGAGCCTGGTGGGCTGCAGTCCTTGGGGTCGCTAAGAGTTGGACATGACTGAGCGAGTTCACTTTCACTTTTCACTTTCATGCACTGGAGAAGGAAATGGCAACCCACTCCAGTATTCTTGCCTAGAGAATCCCAGGGATGGGGGAGCCTGGTGGGCTGCCGTCTATGGGGTCGCACAGAGTCGGACACGACTGAAGCGACTTAGCAGCAGCAGGCATTGTGTTAACACTATATCTAAATTTGTTACTTAATTGAAGCATCTCAACAACCTAATGAATTACCTATCTTTCCTGTCATTGTATATACAAATTTATTGAGGCTTACAAGGCAAGTATATTATGCTGTACAAGAGAGCCCAAGGTTTCCCAGCCATTACGTAGTAGAGCTCAGATTTGAATCCTACCTGTTTCTACAGCCTGTGTTCATGGCCAGAACCAGTGATTCCCAAATTTGCCTGATAAGAGCACACACTTGGGGACTTATTAAAAGGACAGACTTTCAGGTCTTTGCTCCTGGATTCTGATTCAGTAGTTCAGGCCTAAGGCCAAAAATATGAATTTTTAATAAGCATTGGACAAATATTAGACAAGTAAACAAAACACACATTCTATAAAGGCACTGTTTAATTTCAACTTCTCTAACATATCCCCTGGCTGAGAGGTTGACAAGAGTTTTCTGTAAAGGGTCAGACAGCAGACACTTTAGGCTTCGTGTGCCATGCAGCTTCTGCTGCAAATACTCATCTCTGCGACTGTGGTTTGAAAGTAGCCAAAGGCATTATGTTAACAAGTGGAGGTGGTAGTGTTCCAGTAAAACTTTTTTTTTGTGAGCACTAAACTTTGAATTCCATATAATATCCATGAGTCATACAATACTACTCTTCTTTGATTTTTTTCAACCATTTAAAATATAAAAATAGTCACAGGTTACAGGCCATACAAAAACAGGTTGTGTGGACTTGCCTTGTGGGTTTGTTTTTTGCCTGTATCTGCTCTAATCCTCTTTCTGTAAGAAGTTCTTTTCAGCCGGAACAGTGGCTGAAAGAAAAATTCTTTTCCCAACTTACTCCTACTGACATTTTTAGCAATATCTCATTGCTTTTTGCTTTTTTTTCTTCCTGTCTCCTGCCTTCCTACCCTGATGTCTGGATACTGTCTCATTTTAAATTCTAAGACACAAAAGAGTATTCTTTGAACAATTCTGTAAATAGTACCATGAGGTCTTTGGAGAAATAAACTAATAAGCCAAAACATATTTACTATAAATAAATGCATTATAAGGAATAAGAATCTCTTGCAAACTATTTAGGCTATATCCACAGGATGATAAGTGGGTTTATCATTTCAGTGGATCACTACCAATAAGCATTAAGGTTAAGAATCATAAAGAGGATCATTTGGCAGGCAACCATCTAGGTTCGTGACATTCAGATTGGCTGTGCATCTCTGAAAGTCAAGAAACCTTTGCCTCATAGCTTTAATCGATGTATAATAACATACTTCTGGCTTTCCACTTCACTGAATCCTTTTCTAATAAGATGCTCCTACAACCTTTTCTCTTCCAAAGAACCTCACTTGTGATTCTCTATAATCGAAAATAAAAAATTTTAAACCAGGTCAATAAGTACTTTATTCACCATGTACTTGGTACTCTAGTTTATCCTTCGGTTTTTCTGGTTTATTGCAATTACTTTCTAAGAGACACACGTTTTGTTTGCTAGAAAGAATACTTTTCAGGTGTTAATTATACATTAAAGAGAAAAGTCAGATGCACATATCATGGTCTTTGAACACACCCATGATATGATTTTGTGAGGGCAAGTGTGATATTTGGAAAAACTGAGACTCTTGAAGACTTACATGTATGGCAGGGATATAGGAATTAACTAGCTCAACTTTTTTCTTTATTTTGTGCTCTTCCTCAATGGAATCACTCATTAATTGCTTAAATACCTTCAGGGACAGAGTGATCAGCACTTATTATAGCAATTATCACCATTTTTAACCAATTCGGTTAGTTCTTCCTTCCTTGTTTTTAGCTGGAATTCTCTCTTTATAACTTTCACTCTATTGTTCTTTGGGCACAATCATTCCAAGTTAATGATAATACATATTAATATACTCAGAAATGCTTTTTGTATGTATGCACACACACACACACACACACACACATATTCTATGATAAACATAAAGCCTTTCAGCCAAATAAATAAATCAGGAAAAAATGTCAATAATGATGCCCAGCTCTGCCCCATGTGAGTGCTCTGGTTTCAGCATTGCCTAAATTAAAAGTCACAGACTGAAAGAGGTGAAGAGAGATCTGGTTTGCATCAAAGCAAGCTTGGGAAAAAGTCACTTGATGAAGAAGTCAGCTTCATTCCTATCTGGTTTATAACTTCAGTATCTGACATCTCATTCCAAGCATGTGGGATTCTTCTAAACATCAAATTCATAGCAGGAGTTAGAAGTTAAACTTGAAATTCCATTGAAAAAGTTGGAAACAGGAAAGGAAAAAATATTGAGTAAACTCACATTTATTCATCTGGATACAATAAGATGAAAGGGGCGTCCTGAAAAATATCCTAAAAAAACCCCTAGGAATTCAGATGAGTAGACTAAACAGCTGAACCAAGGACATCTTATGATACTTCAAGACTGTTCCAATTCAGATTTTCAGTCTTTCTCAATCAAGAAATACTGGAACCCAGCTAGTAGGACAATCATCGAGGAAATGTGTATGTAGATACAAAACATTGATAGTAGTCAAAACTACTGACTCAGTCACATAATAAAATTTATACCCTGGAGCTGATGCTATTGTTACAAAATGGTAACAACAGCACCTACTATACTGTGAACATTATATGAGCTAATATATGCAAAGTATATAGAACAGTATTTGGCATAAATATGCAAACAAATATTATTTACCTATTACCAATTTAATATCACTCTATCTTAATATTTACTAAACTGCCATTTGATTACAGGTTTTAGCGTTTGTTGCAAACTGTAAACTCTTTAAGACCTGGAAACTTTGTTCTAATTACTGATCAGTTATTGTCTCGTTAGTGCCCTGCATAAAGCCTGAAACACAGTATGGATATTCAATAAATGTTTACAGAAAAATGGACTGAATGAGTTGCTTTCTCATATTTCATTTGGCTGGTAACTTGCTCTTTAGATAATTTAATTTTTTGTAAATACTTCCAACATGCCGAAGTTATGATAGGAAGTTTGGGATTTCATAATAAATCTCGTTAACTATGAAATCTAATAGGTTTGCTTTAATCACTGAGAATATAATGTACTGAATTGTATAAATAGCCTGTTAAAATCTCTCCTTGACTACCTAAATTAAAAGCCTCATATTAAAACTTGCAAATAGGACAATAAGCAGCAGTGAATAAGTCCAGAAACTGACATGCTGTTATGATCCTGCAAAAGCAATCTCTTTCAATTAATGAATCTCCAGGACTATTTAATCAGTAATTTGCATAAGAATTTTAAATTTCATTTTTATCTTGGACAGCTAAGCAGAGAGCATTTTATAAATGTATCCAAACCCCATTCTACCCAAGGACTGCCAAATGAAGCTCAGCCAGACAACGAAAATATACGCAAAAAAAATGTAAACACAGTAGTCTTGGGGAATGAGACTCCCATATCCTGATGGTTTTACATCTGGTTCTTTCCATGTATCTCACTGCAAATTTTAAATATGAGATCTGACTTGTGGTATGGTTTAATTTCTGTAATGGTAACCATGTTAACAAGGCTCTACTCACTTTGTGAAATTCCTTGAATCAAAGTTTACATGAGGAAATGTCAAGTTGCTTGCCACTTTCATGGAAGAGAACTCCAAGGTTTCCTTGGGTGCCATGGGGTTCCCAAAGGAACCCAGCTGGTATTCATAGGATTAATAGTGTTGCAAATCAGACAAGCAGCCTTAGCAAAGGCTTACTTGAATGTAGGCTAAGGAACTCCATGATAGAAAACTCAGTTTAAGGCAAAAAGCACAAATAGCATGATCTAGTACTGAAGCTTTAGTTATGAATAGAAACTAGAAGTATGGGTGGCTGTTACCTTTACCTGTGACAGGGAGACAAGAAGCTACTCCTAAACAGAGTTTGGGACGGATAACAAATTGTGACACGATTGAGGATGGGGGAAGGGAGGGAAGTCTTCTCCTTTCTGCATGGATCTTGGTATGGTTCTAATGGAGGGAGGCCTAATTGGGGCACCATAGGACTCTGGGGACTCCAGCAGACATTGACCTAGAAGTTAGGTCATGCTCTTACAGATAGTGACCAGCTGCCTCTCACTAGGACTTTGTGGGAAGATGACATCCACTGCTGAGAAGATGCCCCCTGAGATGCTGGGGAGGTGCAGCAGCAAAATAAGACCATTTAAGTATAATGTAAACATAGCTTCCTCTATGTCTGTAAGTAATAAGACCTGGGGATGTCGGTGTTAAACGAGGGATATTGGGAAAATTATTTTATCAAACCTAGAACCCTGGAAACACAAAGTTCTCAACTATCAGGTTGCATGCTCCCTAGCCAATCTGTTTCTCTGACTCCCCCACACACCTTTCTGAATGGCAACTCTGCTTCCTATCACTGTACACATATTCCTGCGCTCATTGCTTTTCCTATTAACTGCTCACCTGTCATGCTGTCTACTCTGTTCCAACAATCTCACTCTCACAATCCTAGTCCTCAAAAATGCAAACCACCCACCCCATCTTGCCTCCTACAAGATAGCAAGCATATTATATTTTGTACTATGTGCTAAGTTTTTCTCACATGTTTAAATAGACTCTGCAATTAAATTGTGGGTTTCAGAAAGATAAGATTTAAGTCTTAAATGTTTATATATATTGAAACAATGCTCAGTTACTAGAGTGTTGAGCATGTGGAAGACAAAGACACTAAATAAAACCATAGGGCTTCCCTGGTGGCCATAAAATCATACAGTTGATTTACAACTTTTCTGTCCTGGTGGATGTCTTACATAGACTAACAAAACTGGGGAAAACACACACACAGTAAACTCATACTGATCTGGTTATCTTATATTTTATAATCACTATTGATCAATTTTTAGGCAGTTAAATTTACTTCAAGGAGAGTGCCCTAGAGTATAGTTTACCAGTAAATGAGTGGCCAAAAGACACGTCTCTTTCTAAACTATACAACACTGAGTAGCTTTTGTTAATCTCCTCTTAAATGTCTTTTAAGGTGTCCATGTAGTGATGGTGGTCAGAAAGCCTGTCTTTGACAACTCAGAAAATTAATACCCAGATCAAACTTAAACATAACATTTTCTGCTAAAATTATTTATCAATTTTACATATATACACATAGAAAGTATATAAATATATATTCATATATACATATGTACACACAGTACAATATATGCATTTATAAATATATATACACAAATATATTCATATAAATATATAAATATATTAATATATACTTAGTACAATATATGTACTTATGAATATATATACATATACAGATATACACATACAGGTATACATATACATATACACACACATATGCATTTATCAACACATATGTAAACATTATACACACGTACACATATATGCATTTATAAACACACATACATGAACACTTATACATTTACACACCTACATATATATAGGAGCTTCCCTGGTGGTTCAGGTGGTAAAGAACCTGCCTGCAGTGCAGGAGACCCAGGTTTGTTCTCTGGGTTGGGAAGATCCCCTGGAGAAGGGAATGTTTACCCACTCCAGTATTCCTGCCTGGAGAATTCCAGGGACAGAGGAGCCTAGCAGGCTATAGGTCAAGTGATCGCAAAGAGGTGGACACAACTGAGCTATTACCACTTTCACATATATATGTATACATATATATTTTATATTTGTGAACCAAGTTTTATGAAATAACCTTTGCATCACATACAATCCAAAATCCTTATCAATTGCAGCCTATTCTCGATATTTTCTATACTGTTCTTTTTTAATGCTCATACTTCAACACATCAATCTCAATTTCATTAATATCACAATCTACAATTTAAAAATATTACTAACGTGGGGGAAGAGTATAATTTTTAAAAACTAGACAGTTTTAAACTGGCAAGGAAAAGCCACCTCAATGTCTTCAAAGTCAAATCTATGAAAAAAGGTCCAGCTTATGGCAATAACCTAGTCTCAGTATATCAAACTTCTGAAATGTATGTTATAAATCATGGTGAGGTGAGTTAGAATTTGACTGAAGTAACAATTTAAATAAATATATATTTTAAATTCAGAAAGGTTTTTATAAACCTACATTTTTTCATCAGATATCACTTAGACAAAGGCAACAATAAATATAAAGTTGATTTTTTATTTTGGTCACACTGCACATCATGTGGGATCTTAGTTCCCCAACCAGGGATCAAACCTGTGCTTTCTGGTATTGGAAGTGCACAGCCATAACCAATGGACCACCACGGAAGTCCCAAATAATAAGGAGATCAAAGAATAAACTTTTAAAAAGGCATACAGTCCATGGAAAGGCAAAAAGTCAGACATGACTGAGCAACTGAATTGAGCTGAGCATGGAGTACTTCCTAAGATTTTAGTAAAATGCATATGGAAAGCAAAAAGTTAAGAAGAGATAAGACAATTTTGAAAAACATTAAAAGAGGGAGTTATCCTATTTACCATAAAGTAATTATAATTAAGAGAATAATACTGACCTATATGGTCCCAGACTGACCCATACGGATGGATGGAACAGAAGTGTGTGTACAGGAACTACTCTGACACACACAACACACAGTCTTGTTTCTTCGTGGGGAGAGAAGGACAGAGTGGTACTACTAACATTGAATATCCATATGGAAAGGGAGAATATTCACTGGGAAGGTCCACAGTTTGGTTTTGTTTTTTTTTCCCCCAACGATAAATGTCAAGGAAAGAAGCGGTGAGTAGAAAACTGATAGATATAAAGAAACCTAAAAGACATACCAATCAAATCCACATGCCAAATTTGGTTGGATTCTGATTCAAACAAAACAACTATAAAAAGAAATCTCTAAAATATATGGAAAAATGTGGTACATTTACTGGTATTTAAGGAATATATGTTAAGGAATTATCATTTGTTGTTTCAATGATGATTACTGTCATACTGGCTGTGCTTTCTAAAGTTCTTTATCATTTAGTGATATATACTAAAGCATTTACTGAAAAAGATATGATGTTTGGAATTTACTTCAATCCAGTAGTGGGGGAGGGAAGAGAGAAGTGGGGTGATGGATGAAACAGTATTGGTCAAGTATTTATAATAATTAAAACTAGAAAACAGGTAAGTGCGTATTTATTAAACTACTTCTACTTTTGAGTTTAAAGTTTTAGATAACCAAAGAAAATTAAGATTGTGAAACAAACTAAAAATTGCTTATCAACATTCACATATGTGATAAAAATATAAAGACATGCTCATGAATGCTAAATTCAGTATAGGGTTTGCTACAGGTGGCTGAGCCAGGATATTGTACTTGGAAGTACACACTGGAAGCTTCAACTTCATGTATTGTTTTATTTCTTAAACCACATGGTTAGTGCTTGAGTGTTCACCATGTCATTCTTTATTATCTCTTCCATTTTGAACATATTTTATGTTTAAGAGAAAAAAAATGCACAGAAGAAAATTTCCTAAACCACACATGAAAGCTATTTACCAAATTTCATGGGTTCTTAGATGTTTCTATTTACATTCACTGTCTCTAAAAAATTAGGATGTGTCTTACAATTGAGGGTACCTAAAACTCAACGAAATACAGTGTTTTGGTACATAATAAACAGGACAGATAGACTAACTAAGATGGAAAGTTAGTACTTTTCCCTATATAACTAGAACTGGTTTCCCCAAACTTAGAGCCTGAGAAGTAAAATTTTCCTGCTTTTCAAGTTCATCTCATGGATACTCATGATAATAATACCTACTGTGACTTGATAGGGATTTCTCCCTTAAAAGATTTTTCACTCATTCTAGCACAGAAAATAGGTAAGGCTTTGGTTCTTTGGTGGGAAAAAGAAGGGAGAGGAAAGAATCTTGAAAGGAAAGTAACAGGAATGCCAAAGTTGAAGAGAAACAGTGTTTTGGAATTCCAATAAACAGCTCCCCAAGGATGGAATTGTAGAGTGGAACCTATATGTTAGTAGGACTCTCAAGAACCTTACTGTTTGGAACTCAAGCCAGCTTTCCCAAAGATACCTCTGGTTGACACTTCAGTGAGGTGGGGCTTGCTCCTCCTTGAACTTGAAAAACCAGTACCCAGCCATGGTAGTATTAAAATGCCAGGGGCGATGATATTAAGCAGAGGTCTAGTCTCAACCCCATTTCCTCGCATCAGATCAACAGGGATTCTCTCTTCCTCAAAGTAGTGCAGTTGTTCAGGTGCAGCAAACTTTGGAGAAAAGGACATGCCCTGGGGACGTCCTATGATTTTCACCAGAGGAACAATCCCCCAAATAATTGGAGGACTTTCTTGAAATAAACAAGTTGAAGCTCAAACTGTTTAAAATAAAAGAAGTAATTTATTTTTCACTACAAACCAGAAAACATAGATAATATTGGTTATATCCATCTTGCTAGCAATAAAGAGAAGTCAGGGGGAACAAAGTTGAATTAATAGCCACAGTGAATGACTAATTACCTATCTCTTTCAAAAGGGAAAGTATAGAATCTCAGAAATTCTCCATCAATGCAAATTTTAATTCAAAGGAAGTACACAGTGAACCAGTCAGTACATAAAAGATTCTCCTTCACTGCAGGTTTCAACTTTTCTAGGAACTCAACAAAGTCTCAATTGTTCTTAGTATCTAAGTCTTGCTTAAAGTAAAGTCGCTCAGTCGTGTCGGACTCTTTGCAACCCCATGGACTGTAGCCTACCAGGCTCCTCTGTCCATGGGATTTTCCAGGCAAGAGTACCGAAGTGGGTTGCCAAAAGTCTTACTTAGGGATGTCTAACAAAAACAAACAAGGAAGCAAACTAAATAAATTGGGTCATTCATCAATATGAATTCTCATAGAAATCAAATTTTAGTAAGTGTGAGGGAAAATGCAAGATTTTTCTTCTTTAGCAGTACTTCTGCATTTGTCTATCATATTTTTATTATTCCCATTGGTATTTTAAAAATGCCATTTCATAGCCATATAATATTTAAAAATTCTTCTCCTAAAAATTGTTACGAGAGGCATGCAGAGATAAACATACTATGGTCAAGATAGCAAAGTCTCTCCAAAACCAAGTAGAAAATCCTTATTATGTTTCTTTTCAGTTTTACTGAGATATAATTGATATATAGCACTATGTAAGTTTGGGCTTCCCTATTAGCTCAGTTGGTAAAGAATCCACCTGCAATGCAGGAGACCCCAGTTCGATTCCTGGGTTGTGTCAAGAAGATCTGCTGGAGAAGGGATAGTCTACCCATTCCAGTATTCTTAGGCTTCCCTTGTGGCTCAGCTGGTAAAGAATCCACCTGCAATGTGGGAGATCTAGGTTCAATCCCTGTGTTGGGAAGATCCCCTGGAGAAGGGAAAGGCTACCCACTCCAGTATTTTGGTCTAAAGAATTCCATGGTGTCGAGAAGTCCATGGGGTCGCAAAGGACATGACTGAGCGACTTTCACTTTCAAAAGAGAAAACAAAACTTTGTCTTTTAAATGAGAACTCTTAAAAATTATTCTCTTTAAAACTTTTAACAACATGATGTAGCAGTGTTAACTACAGTCATGTTGTACATTATATCCCTAGTACTTATTTATCTTACAACTGAAAGTCTGTGCCTGTGGATCACCTTCATCCAGTTCCCACTTGCCTCAACCACCACCTGTCTGACTTACTTCACTGAGTAGAATGCTCTCAAGGTCTGTTCACATTGTTACAAACAGCAAGATTTCCTTTTCTAATAGTTGGATAATATTTGCATACGTGTGTGTGTGTGTGTGTGTGTGTACTTCACAATTTCTTTTTCTGTTGATCTGTTGATGGACACAGGTTGTTTCTGGGTCTTGGCTATTGTAAACAATGCTGCTATGAACATGAGGGGTATAGATATCTCTTTAATACAGTGTTTTCGCTTCCTTCGGAATATTCCCAGAAGTAGAATTGCTAGGTCCACCCTTTATTTCTGACTAAGCATTCAGAAACCCATCAAGGAAGAAGAGATGTAAGAATGGGATCAGAGTTTGCTCTTAATTTTATATATTTGTTAAATGCAGGCTCTACTTCCTTATATCATTTGGAGTTTGTATGTTTAATCAGGCTTATAAAGGACTGTGAATTTTTAAAAATGAGTGGTGGTATCAAAATTAAAATAACCAAACAGAAATCAGCACCAGTTATAACAGGGCAGAAAGTTCTCAGTTTGGCTGTATGTTATATGCTTTCTGTATCAAAAGCAAATAAACAAAAATTTTTGAGAACTTTCTGTTATAGTTGCTTTGGAAATAGTTACATACGAAATAAATTGAGGTTCTGAAAAGAACATATCACAAAATAATGTTCAGTTATGGTAAACAATGTTTGATAATAATGGGATGATGGCAAGAGCATAAAAAACTATAAAACCTGGAGTTGTTCTAGACAGCAAGGGTGATCTGATTGATGGGATGAACTAATGAAAACCAAGCCAAGCACAAGCACATAACTAGAATTACTAGACACTTTCAACAGCTCCACAGGCTCATGTACAACAAAATTCATCCTTTCTGATAAGTCCACCCATACACCCTGTTACTATATGCCTCCCACTTTGAAAATAGAGACAATAAAATAATATTAACAATTCGTTGTTCAGTCGTTCAGTTGTGTCCAACTCGTTGTGACCCCATGGACCACAGCGTGGCAGACTTTCCTGTCCTTCATCATCTCATTTAATCATTCCCAAATCTCACAAAAACCCTCTGGAATACACACAATTATATTACTCCCATTTCAGTTGATAGAGAAACTGAGCCTTAGAAGGTTAAACAATTGGCCCAAAGTCACACATCTGGAAGGGAAGTAGAACTGGGATTTGAACGTGAGTATCCTGACACGAGTGCTCACACTGGTACACTGCAAAGTAAACTGGGGGTGCCCTCTAAGCAATGGAATCCTGGGGGGCCATCACATGCTAGTGTGGCTTCTCAATGGAATAAAAGTTAAGTAAGAAGGAAGAAAGAGGCAAACGTCATTATGTCTTAAAATAAAATGGTTGAGCAGAAAGAAATTTTTGAGAATGTACTTTCTAATCATTTTAAAGAAGAGGAATGATACCAATGCCCTCCTAAAGAGAAAACACATCTTTCCATCTTGCTCTAAAGCACATTTCAGTTCAGAGTCAGTAAGAGCTTATTAGCATATGAATCCTTGGACTTTTGCAAAAGTAGCCAGTGGTTATTGGGCAATTAAATACTCCTGGGTGGTGGCTATACCAAAGGTCTTCAGTTTTAGTTCATACAAAAGGGAAAACACAGCATTATTTTTAAGAAATTAAAGTACAGAGAAACTAAACAGTAAATAAACAGGGAGTTTACAGAGTCTTTGGATATAGATGGTTTGTAGAACTCTTAAATTTCTACAGTCAGGCTGGAGCAAAAGGAAGTCAGGCTAACCAAGGACTTAGTTCTCATACTTATGCCAAGATTTAAAAACCATGGCCTATTTCAATATACTCTCTCTCAAAGCACATCATAGCTAAACCCCCCTGGAAACATTAAATCAGGTTAACCACTCAAAACAGGCCAGCACTGGAGAAGAGTCAGATGCATATTAATTTATTCTTTATTTCATAGGTTTATTCAATGCCTTTCTTTTTAAGAGCTCATGATGTACAGAGTATGGCCAAAATAAATAATGTGAAATATACAAATCTCTCTGCTTTCATTTGGAGAACTATTTTATACTTGTAAATGAAGTCCTATCAAGTGGTCTGGAAAATCTAGCAATAACATTATAAACATTAAAGCCATCACTTTACCAGTACTGAGAGTATCTCTTCTTTGTTTCTGTAATTTTCTTAAAAGCAAAGTGATTTCCAACTCTAGTCTAAGAAGTTAAATTGAAGAGAAGTTACTTCTGCTGACTGAAGAGCAAAAATAATTATTTCTTTCTGAATTTCTGTAAATCATGGAAACCTTCCCATAAATCTCTTACACTTCCAGCAAATTTCAATTTCCATGACCACTGCCATCCTCCTTTGACTGGATGCTGATAAAATTTTCCTAAACCTGTAAGTCATAGTTCTGCTCCAAACCCTATCATTTGATTTTTCTTCTTTCCTGACTAATTGTCTTGTCACTTAATACTTGATTAAAATCCATGTAATAAAGAATGGTTCAACTTTTTATTCAGTTTCTCTATAAGAAAATATACTACTCAGACACAACTTTGAGCTTTATCTTTGGAAATACAGTCTAATAATGCTAAAGGAAATCAGGGATGCTTCTTACAGTTTTCCTCTTCACCAACTGGTAAAGTTAATTTTTCAATATTATTTTCAATTCAAAATTGTCAGAGGTTCTAGAAAGAAGGTAGGAGAAACAGGGATAAAATCCTGTTAGCCTTGGTCTGTGAGAGACCACAATCAGCAGAACACCCAGAGTGACCTACCCTGAACATGTAACACGAGTGTGAAATAAACTTAAACTTAAGCTGATACTTGGGGACTGTTACCGTAGCATAACTTAGTCTATCTTAACCAACATAAGGTAATCGGTGTTACTGATCTTAACTAATATAAGGTGATTAGTAATTTTCAATAGATTTCAAAAGTATGAAGTCAAAAATGTCCAAAAAAGGGATTTCCCCAGAATAATTTTCAGAACATGAAAGCTGAAGAAAATAGAGTTACTTCTTAATGCACATTGTGCTTTGGTGACATAACCCAAAAAGCAACCTGAAACAGCCCAAGTTGTGTGTGTGTACACACATGTACACATGGATGAAATATGTGTGTATTTTCTCTTTTCCAGTGATTGCTCTGCCTTTCCTATCTGATTTGTTCTCCTAATCTTGGAAACTGAGTGATTGCTTTTTCAATTATATCAGCAAAGCTCTTCTTCCAACTTCAATTTTTATGTGATTCTATCACGGTAGCTCAGCAAAAGGTATTTCTCACAAGTCCACTGATTATTTAGCTTGTGCATGTGCATAAATACACTCATAAGTATTCTACTCACTCAAAGTAAAAAGTTTGCAACTCTTTTTAACAGAAATCCAAGCAATTCTCTTAAACTAATTTTAAAGACGACACTACAACTAGACATTACCTGTGTCTCTGTCACTTCATTGCCGAAACCCCTGTTTTGTAACTGTGATTCTGCAAACTTTCTCTTTTCTGCTGCACTGCTAGTGATGTGAAATATTGTTATTATTACTATTAAATCAGGTACACATTAGTAAGCAGCTGAAGGTTTGTGCTAGATATATTCTAATTATCTAACTGAATCCTCACAACAACCTTATGACACTACCTCATTATATAGCGTTATATCAGTATCTCATTGGAGAAGGCATAGAGCACACAGAGACTGTGTAACTTGCTCAGGATAATACTGAAGGTAAATGATAGAAACAGGATTCGAACCCAAGAAGACGGATTCTGAAGTTTTAGTTTCAACTTAGATAGCTTCAAGTTCTGATTTTTGTCTTCAGTTTTCAGAGTGTGTCCTGCCTGTTTTTCCAGATAGCTCAACAACAGCATCATGAATAAAAATAAATTTAGTAGGTTCACTTCAGTTCAGTTCAGTCGCTTAGTCGTGTCCGACTCTTTGTGACTCCATAAATCGCAGAAAGCCAGGCCTCCCTGTCCATCACCATCTCTCGGAGTTCACTCAGACTCACGTCCATTGAGTCAGTGATGCCATCCAGCCATCTCAGCCAGGGTCGTTCCCTTCTCCTCCTGCCCCCAATCCCTCCCAGCATCAGAGTCTTTTCCAATGAGTCAACATTTCGCATGAGGTGGCCAAAGTACTGGAGTTTCAGCTTTAGCATCATTCCTTCCAAAGAAATCCCAGGGCTGATCTCCTTCAGAATGGACTGGTTGGATCTCCTTGCATTCCAAGGGACTCTCAAGAGTCTTCTTCAGCACCATAGTTCAAAAGCATCAATTCTTCGGTGTTCAGCCTTCTTCACAGTCCAATTCTCACATCCATACATGACCACTGGAAAAACCATAGCCTTGACTAGACGGACCTTAGTCAGCAAAGTAATGTCTCTGCTTTTGAATATACTATCTAGGTTGGTCATAACTTTTCTTCCAAGGAGTAAGCGTCTTTTAATTTCATGGCTGCAATCATCATCTGCAGTGATTTTGGAGCCCCCCAAAAAATAAAGTCTGACACTGTTTCCACTGTTTCCCCATCTATTTCCCATGAAGTGATAGGAGAAGATGCCAGGATCTTCATTTTCTGAATGTTGAGCTTTAAGCCAACTTTTTCACTCTCCTCTTTCACTTTCATCAAGAGGCTTTTTAGTTCCTCTTCACTTTCTGCCATAAGGGTGGTGTCATCTGCATATCTGAGGTTATTGAGATTTCTACCAGCAATCTTGATTCCAGCTTGTGTTTCTTCCAGCCCAGAGTTTCTCATGACGTACTCTGCATATAAGTTAAATACACAGAGTGACAATATACAGCCTTGACGTACTCCTTTTCCTATTTGGAACCAGTCTGTTGTTCCATGTTCAGTTCTAACTGTTGCTTCCTGACCTGCATATAGGTTTCTCAAGAGGCAGGTTAGGTGGTCTTGTATTCCCATCTCTTTCAGAATTTTCCACACTTTATTGTGATCCACACAGTCAAAGTCTTTGGCATAGTCAACAAAGCAGAAATAGATGTTTTTCTGGAACTCTCTTGCTTTTTCCATGATCCAGTGGATGTTGGTAATTTGATCTCTGGCTCCTCTGCCTTTTCTAAAACCAGCTTGAACATCAGGGAGTTCATGGTTCACATATTGCTGAAGCCTGGCTTGGAGAATTTTGAGCATTACTTTACTAGTGTGTGAGATGAGTGCAATTGTATGGTAGTTTGAGCATTCTTTTGCATTGCCTTTCTTTGGAATTGGAATGAAAACGGACCTTTTCCAGTCTTGTGGCCACTGCTGAGTTTTCCAAATTTGCTGGCATATTGAGTGTAGCACTTTCACAGCACCATCTTTCAGGATTTGAAATAGCTCAACTGGAAGTCCATCACCTCCACTAGCTTTGTTTGTAGTGATGCTTTCTAAGGCCCACTTGACTTCACATTCCAGGAAGTCTGGCTCTAGATGAGTGATCACATCATCATGATTATCTGGGGTGTGAAGATCTTTTTTGTACAGTTCTTCCGTGTATTCTTGCCACCTCTTCTTAATATCTTCTGCTTCTGTTAGGTCCAGACCATTTCTGTCCTTTATCGAGCCCATCTTTGCAAGAAATCTCTAATTTCTTGAAAAGTTCTCTAGTCTTTCCCATTGTGTTGTTTTCCTCTATTTCTTTGCATTGGTCACTGAAGAAGGCTTTCTTATCTCTCCTTGCTGTTCTTTGGAACTCTGCATTCAGATGCTTATATCTTTCCTGTTCTCCTTTGCTTTTCCTTCTCTTCTTTTCACAGCTATTTGTAAGGCCTCCCCAGACAGCCATTTTGCTTTTTTGCATTTCTTTTCCATGGGGATGGTCTTGATCCCTGTCTCCTGTACAATGTCACGAACCTTACATACTGAAATTAATATTGAAGATTTATTTCCTTTAACTTGATAGAATTTTCTAAAAAAAAAAATCTTGAAAATAAACATGGATTTTTGTGCTTAAAAAAAAGTCAGAACAGGTGCAACAGTAGCCCTTCATTCCTGCACAGAAAGAACTGCTGATAGCAGGACAGCTGCCCGTCTGAGACCAGAAACATTTCCTACCGTGCTGGCCTCAACCAGCATATGCACGTGCATTCATTTCCCCTTTAGTATAGTGTGAAACACCAGGAAAGATAAGGCAGGACTGTGATCAAGAGGCACCGTCCCAATCCATGCATGCTGCTTTACATTTGTGCTTTGAAAATATGACATCATCACACTGGGACTACTATCCAAATCCCCTGGATAATATCTGTTGGTCTAGACTACAATGTTAAAAAAAAAAAACAATTAAGAACAAAAAAGAGGCAGGCAGGTTGCCCAGATGCAATTTCTGACAAAAGTATCAGCTGTTCCAGAAAAACACTTCAGGAACTGATTATGAAAAGAATAAGTTTTTTTTTTTTTTCCTTCTCATTTTGCTTCTGAGACAGCTCTCACCTTACTTCCTTTTGCAGTACAAAGCTAGCATCCTTGTCAAGTTCATCGTCAGTTCACCGGCAGCAGTCAGTAGAGTTACTTGAAAGCTTTTCATTGAGAAAGAAATTTTAAAGTGATAGAAAGCTTTCCATGGTTCAACCTTTCATAAGAAGCTGATATTTCTGCCTTTTGAAGTTCCTTGGCCACATCCATATTACAGTCCCCACTGGGTTGGGCCTTTTTAAAAGGGCACGACTAAACCTCAAATTGGTTCCCACTCCCAGTGGCTCAGCGGTAAAGAATCTGTCTGCAATGCAGGAGACACAGGAGATGCAGGTTCTATTCCTAGGTCAGGAAGTTCCCCTGGAGTAGGGCATGGCATTTTTTACCTATAAAATGGCCTTAATATTCCATCATAGCTTTTACCTAAGAACTTAGCAACTGAACTAAAATAGTCTTTGATATCCGACACACAATGACTATTCAATAAATAGCAACTATTGTTATTACCAAACAATAATAATTCAGGGTCAACAGTGAGCTAATTTTCTCAGATACTGTTCCTTTATTGCTTTTTCAGATAGTGTAGTATGTTCTGGGTATTTTTAGAATTAATAGAAACAATCTCATTGAAATGAATTAAAGAACATTATCCTCAATTAGCAAAAAAAATCAACGCCAAACCAACTCAGGGAAGGGCAAATGATATTCAATGTTTAAATGAGAATGTTTCTGAGGTGAGGAATGTAACAGAATATTTATAAGAATAAGTGAATTATAGCATTACATTAACAAAAATTACCCTTTCTAATGAGGAGCACTCAGGCTAAATTTCTACATTAGTCAACAGAGAAAATTACTTTCCACAGAGAAAGACTGAAAGTAATGTTAGATTTTCAAACATTTCAACTACGTATGGTAGTAATATTTGTCTCCTTTTTTTAAAAAAAAATACTAACTTTGAAGACAGAACTCCACAGTACATTATTTGGGCTGAACATGTTTATGAGGTGATCTCGTAAATACTTCAATAAGAAAAACAAAATTCTAACTGTTTTTCCTAAATGTGGGTTCTGTTAATTTACTAACAGTTTATGATAATTTATATACTGTGATTAGCTTATCCTGATATCCTAAATGTGGGTTCTGTTAATTCACTAACAATTTGTGATAATTTATATACTGTGATTAGCTTATCCTGACACAACTGCAAGTCCTTCCTCTTCTACAGGAAATAAGGGAGCACTTTTAATTGAGTGGAGTTTAATTAGTTGATATCTAGGAAACTATTTTTATTACATCAAATCTGGCTTACTCATTTACAACATGAAAGGGTTGACCAAGATCACTTCCTGGGCCTCTCTCATCTCTAACATTTTACTTATAACCACTCTATGACTTTCCTAGTACCGAGGTTATTATAATTTGGAGATGCTGATTTGATCCCCGGTTCATCAGTTTCCGGGTAATAACACTGTAATAGGTGCAGTCCAGGACAATTAGTTCTGTGTCAGACAGCTGTGCCAGAAACATAAAGAATGAATATTCAGTTCCATAATGGGGCAATGAACTTTGCTAAGAGCAAATCCACTTCACAGCCACAGTTCTCTCTTAGCACACAAACCTATACTGCTGTCAGAAAAGAAGCAGAGAAAGACATCTGCAATAAAAGAAGTAGCTGGTTCACTAAGACCAGCGGGGCTCATTGCTACCTGCTGGAATCGGCTGCGTGGGAGAGGTGGAGGAGGTGGAGGAAGCAACTCTAAGATATTGTAAATTCTTGCAGAGGCTAGCAACTCGGTAATATTTTTAAAATAATATAAAAACAACCTGGGGATAGCATTTTCCCCAAGTAAGAACAGCTAAACATACAATGCAATTAAAACTATGCTTCTCCAGTTTTTAATAAAAGAAAGCCCATTTAGACATGAAAAAAATCAGTCTCATAATAGAAACCATTCTTTTAAATTAAATAAATTTTAGCTTAGAAAATCTAACTCTATTGGTCTTTTGGGTATCATCATAGATCCTCCATGAACCAACAGTGATAATGAGCACTTGAAGCCACTTTGTTTATAACATTTTATAAACATATATATTGGTTTATATATTTTTATAAACCAATATTAACATGCATGAATGCATCATTACTTTCATACTAAAAATGATGAACTCTAATTTCACTGCAGAGGATCTAGACAATAAAAAAAATAAATTTAGGAAACGAACAGAAGCGTCACCCACTACTATGTATAAAATAGGTAACTAATGAAGCCCTATTATGTAGCACAGTGAACTCTACTCAGTGCTCTGTGTGACCTAATGGGGAAGGAAATTCAAAAAGGAGGGGATGCATGCATATGTATAGCTGATTCACTTTGCTGTACAGCAGAAACTAACAACAGTATTGTAAAGCAACTATACGCCAACCAATATTAAATACAAACATATGACCTGATGCAGAAATCCATACTCAGATGAAAGAATGTGCGTCTTAGAAGATGGTTGGTGAGGCAGTGAGGTGGAGCTCATCTGGGGTTCATATGGCAGCACTCCTGCTCCCCAGGGGCACCTGTTCAGCACACTGAGTATAAACTCTGAATCTCTCAGAGATTAACACCTTGGACCTCATTGCTTCCTTCCCTTCCAGGGCTCCCGAGGCTGTCATGCAGTAATCAAAATCTCCCACACTTCCTTCCTACTCAAGTCAACTTCATTGCAAGAAGCTGCACGCCTAGACCAGCATCTCCTGCTGTCTCTTTCATGGTGCTCTGTGTAATGTTGATACATAAAAAGTGAAAACTATATGCCTTGAAAATGCCCTGGGTCAAGTTTGGGAAATTCTGAAAGAAAATTCAGAAGATCTTATTAGGTTTCAAAATGTCAGCATCCTTCAAAGCAAGGCTGTGGAATGACTATTTCTCAAAAATTTAACTTGGAAAATAGTTTTTGAAATTCTAATTTGTTCTGTTTTGGCACTCATCTTCAAATTCAGATCTGAAACAAGTAATGCTGGGAAATAGATTATACATTCGGGATGGAAAGAAATCATTTCCTTTCAATACTTTTCCACTTAAAAACAAATTAATGTAGTCTTATGGCTGAAGGTGTTGCCTTAAGGTTATTGATAAAGCCCATTCTTGATTTATTGATAAATATTTAGCAATTGGCAGATGAGCCCCCTTTGATTAATCAGAATTTAGATAAGGTAGAAAATTAATTAGTCTCAGTCATTTAAATTCAGCCTTTCTGATTTATACACTATAATTACAAGTATATTATTTTTTTGTCTGATTTTGGATATATTTATCATTGAGTTTGACGTGCACAGTTTAACTGTTCTCTTTGAACATCAAATAAAAGCAACTCAAAGATGAATGCCTGGGGCAATACTCCCTTTTCTGCAATTTCAGAATAATGGATTAAGTAACTAAACAGAGAAGAATACATTTTAGACTACTGCACACAGTTGTGTGGGCTGCTTCTAAACAACAGATTTACTATTTTTAAAATATTAAAGCCACTCTCCCACTAACTATCTCTTTTTTTGCAGATCAGCAGTAATATGCCCGGAGGTAACTGATTATTGCCAAGCAGTGATGATAGCTGTTTGCAAATTCAGCAGGGGAGTCACATTTGAGAAGTCAAGGTCTATACGTGCAACTTAAACTATTATGGAACAAATCCAACAACCCTTGAAATCAGTTAAGCAGAATGAAAGTAGGGTGTCACTCTCCAAAATTCTTTTAGCTGGTGAACCCCAACTCAACAAGACATTAAACAGCTACCCTGTCCTTTCAATAACTACTTTGCTCTTACAAATAGCTTCGTTTCTAGAGCTGGGAATGATAATTAGGATTTCAGAGTTTGGTATAGCCAGCCAGCATTAGCATTGTGGTTTTGTATGTTGGGGATTAATAACAGTAGCCATAACGATGACAGAAAACGAGAATAGTTTTAATTACTGATATTCGTCTCAGGATGGTGAGCAGCGGTTAAAACATCTCTTTAGAAGTGAAAGTTCACCCACATATCTTTTTCACCAAATAGGGGAAGCTTTAATGCTAATCAGGAAGGAAGATTAACAAATCAAGTGTCAGTCAGAGCACACTGGGATTGTTCTTTATTAACTTTTCTTTTCTCTCTACCTTAAGCTTTCTGGCCCTTAAGCTTTTCAGCAGCTGACACTGAGAGCAATGACAGAAGCCCCAGGAGCCTCCTGGTTTCCACTTACAACAACCCTTTCTAATTCAATATGGGAAGTATCTCATCTGCCTGCATTTGAAGAATGTGATCTGTTTCCTTAAAGGTGTCACTGACTGGTATGCCTAGAAAGTCACTGCCTACTAGTGATTATTTTAAGGCATATGATATAATGCCAAGAAAGTCTTTCAGAGAATTGAAGTTTAGTCCATCACTTCCAAAGATCAGTTACAAATACCTTCAGCAAATAACTTGACACCTTGACAAGCAAGTTCATCATTTCCTTCATAAAATCAAGTTAGAACTGGCGTTTCCTAAATTATCTGGACCACATTAATCACCAGGATATTAGGGAGGGAATGGATTGTGACTCTGGTTTTCAGCCTAAAGTCATTATCAGAACCTCCAGGTCAGAGGATATAAAATCAGAGTCAAGTTTAAGTGGGTGGAATGTTTCCAGGTCCCTGGAAAATGGGGAGCAGAGAGTGATCCTTCAAGATCCCTGACTCCACTTCCATCAGATAAGGACGGTACTCTGCTGATGTTGGTCACAATCCCCGAGAGTTCGATACCTGTCAACGTCTCTTAAATCAGGGTTTGTTTTTTCTGTAAAGGTCCAGCTAGCGAATATTCCAGGTTTTCAGGTCTTGTCTGTTTGTAACTACTTAGCTTTTACTGCAGGGTCAAAGCAGTCATAGACAGTAAGTAAAGAAATGAGTGTGGCTGGCTTCCAATAAAAGTTACTTTTGAATTTCACATACATTTCATTTGACATGAAGTGCTATTATTATTCTGATTTTTTTCAACCATTTAAAAGTTAAAAAAATATTCTTAGCTCACATACAAAAATAGGTGGAAGGCTATTTGCTGATCCCTGCCTTCAATGAAAATGCCAAAATTTTAAGGCAATGTCTTCTCAAATGACAACATATGCCACATAATGAAAGGACACGGACAGAATCAAGTGTCACCTTCTCTTTTAGTCCTAGCAGGATCCTGCCTGTCTCAAATGTCACTCACAGCAGGGTATCCATAGGAGGAAGAGGCATTCCACTGTGTTCTGTTTCCATAACTAAACAAAGTGGGAATCTATGAAAAGTGAAGGCACACATATCTGTGCACACGTGGGTAAGCACGTGTATGGTCTCTGATGCCAATCTGTAACTTGAACTGCAAAGTTGCAGTATTATGGAAAATCCAGGCTTTGAGGCCCCTCCCTAGATACATCTCAGTTGTTCTGAGGTATATTAAAATCTGATTTTAAGCAACCTCCCCAGGTGAGTCACATGATCTAATCTTTTTAGGAAACTAATATCAGAATCAAGGTCTAGCACAAACTGAAAGTTCATGGGGCTTTAGGGTCCAATTTAGGGTCCAATCTTCTTTCAGGCTGCAAGGATGACCTTTTTTCTATCTTATCCATCTAAAATTGATTTTCTAAAGTGATATCAACATACATACCTATCTTAATACTATAAACTAAGGAAGGATGTAGAGCATGAGATCCTGAAGCAAGAAAAGCTTCTAGAGCTACTTAGAAGTGGTAAGAAAAAAATAAAAATGCTAAGCAAGAAATGTTCAAGGAAAATAGGGCACAAGCAATCAGTCTATGGTGAACTGGTATGACCATAGTAGGCAAGTCAGACAGATCACCCTTTCTTTGCAGGTACTTTTCAAACACTGACAGTTCCAAACCACTGAGAAGTTCAGCAGCACACAGGGCAAGTGAACCCCTAGAAACCCATGGTACTCAGGGATAAGGAGGTTCTGTTTGAGAGAAGAGGTTGGGCAGGCCACATGTCTATGACAGCTTTGCTCTAAACAGTGGCGACAGCTGTGAACCAAAGGGCAGCCTTTCTTGGATAAACTTCAGCATCTCCTGGAACGAATAGCTATACTGAACAGAAGCACGATCTTTGAATACAAAAGATGAAGCTGGCTGCATCAGTTCTGCTATGGGTCAACCATCTAAAAAGGCTATGATCTCCTTCATCACCTTTTCTATTCCCAAACTTACATTCCCTTGAGTTTAATGTTTGCTATTTTTCTTCATGTTCCTGACTGGTCCCTCTCCTTATAGATTCTCTGGCTCAGCTTTCAGCTTAGATTTGTTCTTCATGCCAGCATCACCCTGTAATTCTGATTGCTCCAGACCTCTGACCAGAGCCAATTCCTTCCCTAAACCTATAACATTGTGAAGAACTTATCTTTTAGTTTGCTCAGAGCGATGCAGTAACTTTTTTGATGCGTTTTATACCATGTTATTTAAATATTATTAGAAAATAATATTGATGAAATCAATAATACATTACAGTAATAACTATATAGTTTCACTTTATGGCATGAGTTATGCCAAGTGCTTTACAGGGATATTACATTTAATAATAAAACACAGTGGTTTCCAGTATGACACGTAAGGAGTTTGGAAGTCGTCATCATTTTCACAACAAGAAAAAAACCTGAACAAATTGACGATTGGTAATTTTTCTTAGATCCATCAGAAAACTGAGGTCACAGGACAAACTGCAGCCCTGAAAACTGGTGATGGGGATAGAGATTCACAGCAAAAGCCCAGAGGGAGAAGTCCCCAACTGAAGTCAGTACAGGTAAGAACGCTTCAACCTGTCATTGATGCACCCCTAGAAGCTCACTGAAGACTAGCTTGAGAATTGAAAACTCCTTGGAGGCCCAATCTTAGGGGGCCTCCCCACATTTCCAGGAGTACTACCCTCTACCACGTTCTAACCTTGAATGTAAGATAAAAATTCTGAGTGCTTTCCTCTGGGAAAGAGGAAAGCCTTATTGTTAAATATACTCAGAGCTCTCTCTTTTCTATTTAACAAGACCTACACTTGGGAAAACTATTTTAGCAGAGCCAAAGAAGGTTTTACCAAAGGTTGATGAACCTCAGTGAAGAAAATACTCAATTCTAGTCCCATCTAGCCTTTGATGGGAGGGGGAAGGAAATACCTAACTCAGGCTCACTAAAAGACTGAGACTTAGTAACAGGAGTACAGAATACATTCCTCCCCTCCACACCTTACCATCTGTGAGGGTTAATTTTATGTCAGCTCAATTGGATCACAGGGTGCCTAGATATCTGGCTAAACATCATTTGTGAACATATCCGTGAGAGTGTTTCTGGATGAAACTAGCATTTGAACTAGTGGATGGGCATCATCCAACCCACTGAGAGCTTGAAGAGAACTAAAAGACAGAGGAAAAAGGAATTTGGACTTCTTGCCTGATTGTTTAAGCCAGAACGTCAATCTCCTACCGTTAGTATGCCTGCTTCTTAGGTTTTCAGATTCAGATCGGAACCTACACTATTTATTGATTCCCCTGATTCTCAGGCCTTTACATATTCAGACTGAATTATACTAGCAAATTCTCTGGGTGTCCAGCTTGCAGATGACAGAGTTTTAAGATGTCTATGCTTCCAAAATTATATGGGCCAATTCCATATAATCTCTCTCTCTCCACCCCCCCATATATATACATACACACATACACAAACATGCACACACACACACACAATCTCCTTGTTCTGCTTTTCTGGAGAACCCTAATACTCTACTGCATCAATACAATAGCTCCTGTAGAATAATGAGAGATTATAGCTGGAAGACGGCAAATCTCAGAATCTATTTAAGAAGGAGTTTCCACAAAGACCCAAAGAGAAGGATACAAAAACACTAGAGGAAATCATAGCCTTTAACACTACCACTACAGCAAACAGTAAACAAAATCCAACTCTTAGCAAGATAAACACAAAATTTCTCACGAAATGTCTATCTACTTGATTCTTGTTACCCAATACATCATGTCTTACTCTCAACAGAAAAGCTGAAAGGCATGCTAAAAGCCAGAAACACAATTTGAAAAACAAAGTAAGCCTCAGGACCAAACTCAGATATGGCAGGAATTCTGAAATTATCAGATAGGAAATTTAAAATAACAATGAATGATATGCTAAAGGTTCTTGCAGAAAAAGTGGACAACATACTAGTGCAGATGGGTAATGTAAGCAGAAAGGTAGCAATTCTGTGGAAGAATGCTAGAAAATAAAAACCTTGTACCTGAAATGAAGAATGCTTCTGATGGGCCCATCAGCAGACTGGACATGACCAAGACAAAGATCAGTGTGCTTGAAAAACATGTGAATAGAAACTTCCAAAACGGAAATATAAAGAGAAAGAAATGAATGAAAAAATAGGACAGAATATCCAAAATCTGAGGAACAATTAAAAAAGGAGTTGATTATTTTGTTATATTACATATGTCTAATGGGAAGATCCCCTGGAGAAGAAAACAGCAACCCACTCCAGTATTCTTGCCTGGGAAATCCCATCAACAGAGGAGCCTCATGGGCGATAGTCCATGGGGTCACAAAAGAGTCAGACGTGACTTAGCAACTAAACAATAACAGCACACACGTGTCAGGGAACCATCTCTATTCTTTAGATGAGAAGCTAAGTAAAAAGACAGAACAGATATATACACTGTAAAACTGTAGATTGGGGGATTGCCATAAACAAGTACTGAACTTCAATTGCAGGAAATTGGGAAGGTGATTTCTAGAGGCCTTTATCCCCTAGCTATCAAGCAATAATTTACTCAGCTCTCTGCCTACGGACATTACATTGGAATGTTTATGAGAGTGTTCCCCTTCCTTTGGAAGGAGCTATCCTTCCAAAAGTTTGGCTTTTGTTATATCTCCCTGAATGACCAAGAGAAACCAGACAGCTGACCGAAGAACCATGTCGTACTCCTTTTCCATGATCTTGTAAGCTGTTGATGCGCCACGGCATCTCTCTGTAGCCGACCTTCATTCTGGGTCCCTGGGAATCCTCTGTCTACCCTCTCTATATCCTCAGGTCGCTGTTGTTACTTAGTTGCTAAGTCGTGCCCGACTCTCTTGCGACCCCATGGAGCCTGCCAGGCTCCTCTCTCCATGGAATTTCCCAGGCAAGAATACTAGAATGGACAGCCATTTCCTTCTCCAGGGGATCTTCCTGACCCAGAGACTGAATCCACGTCTCTTGCAGTGGCAGGCAGATTATTTACCACTGAGCGATCAGAGAAGCCTGTGTCATCAGATAATACTTATAAATTCTTATATTTCAGAACACATGCCTCTGATCCTCGACACGTTTGCAGTCTGGATGTATGCGAGAGCATCCAAACATAAAACAGAACAGTTTTGTTTCATTCACTGCATCACTCACATAGCACATATTTACTGGAAACCAACTTAGACTATTCATTCAGAAAATACTTATTGGCTATGCAGTAAATGTCGGGCAAATTCTTGCTCAGCTGGAAATGGGATATAAGCTGAGACACATCCTATCCTTAAGGCATTTAGAGAAAACTGGGGGAAAAAAAGACAAGTTCCAGGCAATACAGGAGCAAGCATATGATTCTGAAGCACAAACTATGAAAGAATTAAGGAAACAACAAGCAAAATGATAAAGCTGCCTTAGGGCAAGCTTCTAAAAAAGAAAGACTTGATCTTAAAGAATATCTTTGGAAGAGAGAAGAGGAGTCAGGGATAGCTCAGCTGCTCTCATGCTCACAATAGTGAATGATTCTTGGAAACATAAAGTAATTTGCACAAGTCATATGAAGCAAAGAGAAATGACAGAATGGTGTTGCACTGCAAGTCTATTTACAAAACAAAGCATGCTACTTTTATTAAAATAATAATTTTCCATTGTAAGTTCAAAAAATAAATAAATAAATGGTAACTCTTCCCAGAGAGCTGAGAAGCTCACTGATAATATCTCATAGCAATTAAGAGAAGACAGAGGCCATGAGACACACAGGATTTTTCCATACAGATGCAGTCTCACTACAGCCTTGGCTGGTCACAGTTCCTTCCTTATTGATATTGACTGACTTCTGATGAACATTCATGCCTGAAATACTGTCTGCCCATGTTCAGAGCCTTATCTACTAGGAAGCAGCCTTGTAGCTATTTGGCCTAAGAAACTGCATGACTCCTTCTCTGCAGGGGAGTGGTAGGTTACCTTGTAATGGATTTCCAGGAGGACCTATAGCCAGAGGCCTTTGGGAGACCTGGAAATTAACACCCACATTGCTTCCTGCCTAAGCTGTTTGATAGCTCTCTCAAACCCAGACAAGCTTTGTATTTTGTGAAAAAACTAAAAGTCCAACTGATTTTCTTATCTTCAGCTTCTTACTGTAAGTGCAAGTGGGTGGCTTATATTCATCAATTGTTTATGTCTCAGATGCCAACTGTGCACAGGCTCCTAAACTAGTTTTTTAGTAGCTACAAAGATGCCTCGATTAAAAAAGAAAAGTTTAAAAAATCAGGTTATACTTTAATTGGAGCAATTCGTAAAATTCAGACCAAGGTTTATGACTCTGCTCTCTGAAAGGAATTTAAGGTTTATCATGATCTGCTCCAATACTACCAACTAGCATTCTGTAAATAGGATCTCATACTTATGTTAAAGATGAGCTACTTATTCATACTTCACACAAATTCACTATTTGTTTACAAACCCCCTAAAGGGGAGAAAACCACAAGTACCAAGCACGCTTATATATTATTACGTGACAACAACTTCAAGTGCTCTCTAGACAGAGTGCCTGATGAACTACGACAGAGGTTCCTAACATTGTACAGGAGACAGGGATCAAGATCATCCCCAAGAAAAAGGCAAAATGGCTGTCTGGGGAGGCCTTACATATAGCTGTGAAAAGAAGAGAAGTGAAAAGCCAAAGAGAAAAGGAAAGATATAAGCATCTGGATGCAGAGTTCCAAAGAATAGCAAGGAGAGATAAGAAAGCCTTCCAAGCGATCAATGCAAAGAAATAGAGAAAAACAACAGAATGGTAAAAACTAGAGATCTCTTCAGGAAATTAGAGATACCAAGGGAACATTTCATGCAAAGATGGGCTCAATAAAGGACAGAAATGGTATGGACTTCACAGAAGCAGAAGATATTAAGAAGAGGTGGCAAGAATACACGGAAGAACCGCACAAAAAAGATCTTCACGACTCAATCACAATGGTATGATCACTCACCTAGAGCCAGACATCCTGGAATGTAAAGTCATGTGGGCCTTAGGAAGCATCACTACTCTAGTAGTGGGGGTGATGGGATTCCAGTTAAGCTATTTCATATCCTAAAAGATGATGCTGTGAAAGTGCTGCACTCAATATGTTGGCAAATTTGGAAAACTCAGCAGTGGCCACAGGACTAGAAAAGATCAGTTTTCATGCCAATCCCAAAGAAAGGCAACACCAAAGAATGCTCAAACTACTGCACAATTGCACTCATCTCACGCTAATAAAGTAATGCTAAAATTCTCCAAGCCAGGCTTCAGCAATACGTGAACCGTGAACTTCCTGATATTCAAGCTGGTTTTAGAAAAGGCAGAGGAACTAGATCAAATTGCCAACATCCGCTGGATCATGGAAAAAGCAAGAGAGTTCCAGAAAAAACATCTATTTCTGCTTTATTGACTATGCCAAAGCCTTTGACTGTGTGGATAACAATAAACTGTGGAAAATTCTGAAAGGGATGGGAATACCAGACCACCTGACCTGCCTCTTGAGAAACCTGTATGCAGGTTAGGAAACAACAGTTAGAACTGGACATGGAACAACAGACTGGTTCCAAATAGGAAAAGAAGTATGTCAAGGCTGTATACTGTCACCCTGTTTATTTAATTTATATGCAGAGTACATCATGAGAAACACTGGGCTGGAGAAAGCACAAGCTGGAATCAAGATTGCTGGGAGAAATATCAGTAACCTCAGATATGCAGATGACACCACCCTTATGGCAGAAAGTGAAGAAGAACTAAAGAGCCTCTTGATGAAAGTGAAAAAGGAGAGTCAAAAAGCTGGCTTAAAGCTCAACATTCAGAAAACGAAGATCATGGCATCTGGTCCCATCACTTCATGGGAAATAGATGGGGCAACAGTGCAAACAGTGTCAGACTTTATTTTTTTGGGCTCCAAAATCACCGCAGATGGTGACTGCAGCCATGAAATTAAAAGATGCTTACTCCTTGGAAAGAAAGTTATGACCAACCTAGACAGCATATTAAAAAGCAGAGACATTATTTTGTCAACAAAGTTCTGTCTAGTCAAGGCTATGGTTTTTCCAGTGGTCATGTATGGATGTGAGATTTGGACTATAAAGAATGCTGAGTGCCAAAGAATTGATGCTTTTGAACTGTGGTGTTGGAGAAGACTCTTGAGAGTCCCTTGGACTGCAAGGAGATCCAACCAGTCCATCCTAAAGGAGATCAGTCCTGTGTGTCCATTGGAAGAACTGATGTTGAAGCTGAAACTCCAATACTTTGGCCACCTGTTGCAGAGAGGTGACTCATTTGAAAAGACCCTGATGCTGGGAAAGATTGAGGGCAGAAGGAGAAGGGGACGATAGAGGATGAGATACTTGGATGGCATCACCAACTCGATGGACATGAGTTTGGGTAAACTCTGGGAGTTGGTGATGGACAGGGAGGTTTGGTGTGTTGTGGTTCATGGGGTCATAAAGAGTTGAACACGACTGAGAGACTGAACTGAACTGAACTGATGAATGTTGTCTAGAAAGCTGACTTATTACAGATTGGTTTCATATTTGGAGAGCACATACATTTTAATGAGTTACAGACCTCATAAGGCAAAATATATACATCCTAGTGATAAAAAGACTAGAAACTGCTTGGTTTTGAAGTTTGTTAAAGGCATAAAATGGATTCCTGTCATAACAAATTAAAAATGCTGACTGGGAAAAAGTTTACTACTCCCAAGGAGAAAAAAGAGAAAGACAAGTAAATATTTTGAAAAGTAGGCATCTCCTATTAAAAAAAAAGTAGGTAATGGGGGAAAATAATTTTTTTCTTCTTTATTTATGCTATGAATTTTCAAGATGGAATACAGCATAGTAATGAAAGGTGCCAATTCCAGCATCAGATTGGATGGAATAAACTACTTTCGCATTAGCTGTATTACTTGATCCTCAGTTCCCCCATGGTGACTGCAGCCATGAAATTAAAAGATGCTTGCTCCTTGCAAGCAGTTATGACCAACCTAGATAGCATATTGAAAAGCAGAGACATTACTTTGTCAACAAAGTTCTGTCTAGTCAAGGCTATGGTTTTTCCTGTGGTCATGTTGGATGTGAGAGTTGGACTGTGAAGAAGGCTGAGTGCCGAAGAATTGATGCTTTTGAACTGTGGTGTTGGAGAAGACTCTTGAGAGTCCCTTGGACTGCAAGGAGATCCAACCAGGCCATTCTAAAGGAGATCAGTCCTGGGTGTTCTTTGGAAGGACTGATGCTGAAGCTGAAACTCCAATACTTTGGCTACCTCATATGAAGTGTTGACTCATCGGAAGAACTCTGATGCTGGGAATGATTGTGGGCAGGAGGAGAAGGGGACGACAGAGGATGAGATGGCTGGATGGCATTACTGACTCGATGGACATGAGTTTGATTGAACTCCGGGAGTTGGTGATGGACCAGGAGGCCTGGCGTGCTGCAATTCATGGGGTTGCAAAGAGTCAGACACGACTGAGTGGCTGAACTGAACTGAACAGTTTCCCCAGTTATAAACTACGAATAGTAAAAGCACAGTTGACCCTCGAACAACATGCCTTTTAAATGTGGGGGTCCACATACATGCAGATTTTTTTCACTAAATATGACAGTCCAGTACTATAAGTAATGCAAGGTCAGTTGAACCTGTGGTTCCAAATCTATGTATACCAGGACCTACTGTAAACTTATGCAGTAGTGCTTTTGATTGTGGCATTTTGATTGCATGGAGAGTCAGTACCGCTAACACCTGCTGTCGTTCAAGGGTCAACTGTAATAGTAGTGACCTCAGAGGTTTAAACAGATGCCCTTAGCCTGGCACAGTCAACCTTAATAAGTTGAAGGTATTACTGTTGCTTCTTTCAACTGCCTACAAGTACCCTGCGAAAAGAAATTATGAATATATCATTAGCCTTTACTAGACAGAGGATGAGATGATTAGATGGCATCATCAACTCAACAGACATGAGTGTGAGCAAACTCATGTTTGGAGATAGTGAAGGACAGGAATGTCTGGGGTGCTGTAGTCCATGGGGTCACAAAGAACTGGACGTGACTGAACAGCAACAGCCTTTAAAGAACTTACAGTCTAAAGTGATAAAAGTTCACAAAACTAGAGACTAATTTAAAGCAATGGACAAGCACTTATTTCTTCCATATAATGATAGCTAAATAGATCAAGGAGATAAAGGAGAAGACACTTCCCACAGGGGTAGAAATGAAAATGACTGAGGCTCTGGACTAGAGAGATCTCAACCGAGAATGTGATTGTACAGAATGTTAAGAGTTAGATAGAATCCAAAAAATCAATATTGTTCAAGCACCAAATCAATGCATGAGTATGTACACTATCTTAACTAATTTCTTATATACTGCAGTTTTTCAAATATGCATGATATCTAGTCATACTTAACATTATATACTATATTTTGCTATCTGTGATGCTTGCAATCGCTGTCAACTCAAAGTCACCTCTTCAGATGAAACTTTCCTAACCACTCTGGCCAAAGTAGTCCACCAGTCCTTGGCAGCCTTAATCATATTACATGATTTTATCTCCTTCACACTTTCAGCGGAGTTTCCCAAGTCCTACCACATTTACTCTATAGGAGAATTTCCCAGACTCAGCACTACTGACGTCTGGTACTGGACAAATTCTTGTAAAGCTGTCCTATGCATTGTAGAATGATTCATAGCGCCTTGGCTCCTTCCCATTAGAGGGTAGCCTTCTGCCCTCAGTGGCAGCCTTCTGTTAACCTCACTCAATATTATAACTGGCATAGATGTCTCAAGACATTACAAAATGCCTCCTCAGCCATTCAGATGGAGAGTCCAGTAGGACTTGGGACAGTCAAAATCCCTGACCAGTCACCTCCAGCCATAAGGAGTTTTACTTGTTAACCTCAATATGTGTGCAGGATAAACATTTTCCGTTATGTATCAACAGGTGAAAGGGGTTGGTAAGCACTGATGATGGACATCTGAAATGATGCTTGCATGCTAATAATTTTACAATAATTACACAATTTAAGACCTATAGTACTACAAGAGGCAGACACTGCTTTGTCCCTGTTCATCTGTGATGGGTTAAATCCTTCATCCAGGCTATTTTTAGAGATGGAGTTCTCCATCCTTTGTACACAGAAAGCTGTGTCCACTAAGTTAAAAAGGAATCCAGTACCTTTCCCCAAAGTCTTCTCCAGGGCAAATTTATAAGTTATTTCAATTGTTTTCTTCCCTTGTTTCCAGCAACATTGCCTACAGTCTGCCCTGTCTTCACCATCCTATCCTTCTGTTCCTTCCTTCTGTATTTTTTTCTGTTTAATCATGTGCAAAACTATATTCTCCTCTGTTACCTAATTTTAGTGGATTCCATCCATTATTCCAACCTGTTTAGATATTTTGGGTCTTTGTCAGGCATAGGGCTACTGGTTCAACTCAAGTGAGGAAGTTGAATAAAAATGAAAACTGAATATTTTGTAGACTATGGGTATAGATTATACAAATAAGCAAAATACATAATTTAAAGAGGTAGAAACTTCAGGGTAAGAAGGAATTATATAAATGCTTACAAATCAAGTTCTAGAACATTTTTCAAAGAAGTTGCATCATTTTACAATCCCACAAGCAACAAATGAGAGTTACAATTTCTCTACATCCTCACCAAGATTTGTCATTGTCTTTTTTATTCTAGCCACCCTAGAGGGTATGAAGTGGTGCATAATTAGGGTTCTTATTTTTGTTTCCTTGATGATTGCTAATAAGAAACATGTACTTATTGGATTTTTGTATATCTCCTTTTGAAAAATATCTATTCACTCATTTTTATCTATTAACTTTTAAAATCCACTCATTTTTAAATTGAACTATTTATCATTTTAGTATCAATTTATAAGTATTCTTTATATATTCTAGACATAAGTCTTATGATAATATTATGTGTCAACTTAGCTGGGCCATAGTGCTCAGATATTTAGTCAAACATTATTCTGAATTTTTTTGTATATGTTATAAGATTAATGTTTCAGCAAGTGAACTTGGAGACTAGATTACTCAAAACTCATTGATTTAAATGTGAAAGTGGATTACCATCCATAATGTGTGCGGGCCTCATTCAATCAAAGGAAGATCTTAAAGGAACAGAGCCTGACATTCCCCAGGCAAGAAGGAACTCTGCCAGCAGATGGCATTGATCTCGAGCCACAGCGTCAGCTTTCCCACGGCCTGCCAGTTTATTCTGCAGATTCTGAAATGGCCAGCATCCGTAATTCAGCAGCCAATTCCTTAAAATAAATCTCTCTTTCAACCATGCACATCATACTGGTTCCATTTTCTCTGGAGAGCTCTGACTAATACAACTACCTTATCCCATCTCTAATTTGCAAATATATTCTCCCATTGCACTTAACTTGTCTAATAGAATAAGACAGGCAGATATTCACGTGAACTGAAAGTCTGTCTTTACTTTTTAATCTCTCCACCCTGCCACAAAAATACAAACATACACGCTTCTACTTCTTCCTCCTTCAGAAGCAGTCATTTGCCCTGTAGATGTGAAAACCCAAAAAGAATCAAAAGGAACCAGGTAGATCTAAACAGAATTGTCCAAATTCAGAGTCCTTCAGGCCAAAGCAACTGGAAAAGAATGGGTACTTAAAATTCCCTCCAACTTGGCTCTGAATAGCAAGAATCAAAAAGTTTAGTCACAACAATAGATCTTGAAGAGAATTAATAATGTTTCTGTCTACTCCACTGGGTTGGGAAGATCCCCTGGAGAAGGAAATGGCAACCAGGCCAAAGCAACTGGAAAAGAACGGGTACCTAAAATTCCCTCCAACTTGGCCCTGAATAGCAAGAATCAAAAAGTTTAGTCAAAACAATAGATTTCGAAGAGAATCAATATTGTTTCTTTCTATTTCCCTGGGTTGGGAAGATCCCCTGGAGAAGGAAATGGCACCCCACTCCAGTACTCCTGCCTGGAAAATCCATGGACAGAGGAGCCTGGTAGGCTACAGTCCACGGGGTCGCTAAGAGTCAGACACGACTGAGCGACTTCACTTCTTACTTTTGGTACTACACTAGTTTCTTTCGAAAGAGTCTAGACCTGCTTAGAATGATTAAAAGAGAAAGCGTCAGAGCATTCCAATAACTCATCAAGTGCAGTACTTATTCCTTGTATTACTCGCAACTGGAGAGAATGCAAAGGAATTTGAGAAGATGTCAGCATGACATGGTGACTCCAAGCAACAGTCGCACAGCTAGAACAATGCATACTGAACCAGCCGTGGGGCACCTTGTGTTACATTAACCTCCTTTTCCAAAAGTGATCCCTGGACTGTGATCCCGTATTTGCTTTTTAGCATATTACCGAGCAATGGTAAGATGAAAAAAAAAAAAAAAGTTTTCTCTCCCTGCCTCTTTTCTGTTTCTATTTTTCTCATCCTGTCCTCTTCGATATTTCAGAAACTTGGAGGAGTATTATTTGTCCAAGATCTTGTCAGGGCCAAAACAGTATAAATATCCCCAAACTGAAAACATAAATAAATGCCCTGTATAAGGACACAAACCAGAACAATCCATTATTTAGACTCAAATGTATCTCAGATCTAATCACATAAAGCTGCAGACCCAGAGGTAGAGAGCTCTTAAAAAGGTGGTGAAGCAGAAGTTTTTTCTTTTTTTTTTTTTGATGAAGTAAGGTGTACAATTTTTTAATAGAAATTTATTTATTTTAATTGGAGGTTAATTACTTTACAATATTGTATTGCTTTTGCCATACATCAATATGAATCCGCCATGGGTGTACACATGTTCCCCATCCTGAACCCCCCTCCCACCTCACCCCATACCATCCCTCTGGGTCATCCCAGTGCATCAGCCCCAAGCATCCTGTATCATGCATCAAACCTGGGCTGGCGATTCATTTCTTAAATGATATTATACATGTGTCAATGCCATTCTCCCAAATCATCCCACCCTCTCCAACTCCCACAGAGTCCAAAAGACTGTTCTATACATCTGTGTCTCTTTTGCTGTCTTGCATACAGGGTTATCTTACCATCTTTCTAAATTCCATATATATGCGTTAGTATACTGTATTGGTATTTTTCTTTCTGGCTTACTTCACTCTGTATAATCGGCTCCAGTTTCATCCACCTCATTAGAACTGATTCAAATGTATTCTTTTTAATGGCTGAGTAACACTCCATTGTGTATATGTACCATAGCTTTCTTATCCATTCGTCTGCTGATGGACATCTAGGTTGCTTCCATGTCCTGGCTATTATAAATAGTGCTGCGATGAACACTGGGGCACACGTGTCTCGTTCAATTCTGGTTTCCTCGGTGTGTATGCCCAGCAGTGGGATTGCTGAGTTGTACGGGAGTTTCTCATTCTAAGAGAACCGAATCCAGTGTTTCATGAGAGAACTGGATGTGAAAAGATTTCAGTGTAACCAGAGAAGTGATTCTCACATGTTTTATTTTCTATTTAAAAATCAGGAGACTTAAATATAGCACCCATGTCCCACTTCTATTTACAAAGAAATAATGAGCTATACCAGTGGTAAAAAGCGAATTTGTTGGCTTAACTTGATTTTTTAATCTATTGTCTTCAATAAAAACATGGTTTTACTTGTGTTATATAAGCATTTTCACCCTTATTGGTGAAAGCGTAACTCCTTCCCAAATTAATTTCCAAGCTTCTTTGTAACATGATATCAGGTTAATCTCTTCTCCTCCTCTCTATAAGAAATTGTTTTTATTTGTTGTTTCCTTTAAAGATCTCACCACAGTTCTAATATGCGGATATATATTAGACACTGAGTTATTTATAGTGACTTTCCTCCATTGTGTTTGGGTAGGTAGCCACTGAAGGAAGCTATTTCTCAGGTGGAGATTAGCTACAGGTTACAGGTTGTTCCAGCCATCTGAAAAATGTAATTCATCTACAGAGACTAATTATGTGTACATAAAGGAAGAAGGAAAGTGTTAGGCTGCTATAGTAAGAAAAACAGATTAGATCCTAGTTATAATTTCACAGCTCTTTTCATTTACCCATAAGAACTTCCTAGGCTTTCAGACTAGATTTCAGTATTTGACTACATTCAATATGAATGAATTCAACATAGTTCTCACTCTAGTATACAGAACAGTATAGAAGTTAATGAAACTAGTTTACAAAGTCAGTCAGATCTTGCTATTCCCTATATATGCCCAAAAGTTCTCCTATAATTTATTTAAATTTATTTAAATTTAATTTAATTTATTTAAAAACTATAAAATACCTTCTTTAGCAAAACAAATCTGAAGCTCTAAAAATGATTTCCACTAATTATTAAGACTTGCTTTAAGTCAGATATGAGATGAGAAGAACATACTATGGTGACAATGAAGGTGAATACTTAGAGAATCAATTAATTACTTCAACTTGTCTTGCAAAACACAACCTAAGAAAATGTTGGAACTGTTGATCTTGATCTGGATAGACCTTTGACCAAGAATCTCTTGATATCTATGCATAAACACAACTTCTCAAAGGAACTAGAGAAAATTTTCCTATGTTCCTGAAAAAGTCATGAGAGATTCAATAAAGAAAATACTTGTACTACGTGATATAAAGGAAACAGAAAGGGGCACTAAATTCCAGCACTAAGAATAAGGATATTTGTTCCTGGTTTATAATCTCATAAGGAAGAACAGATAAATGGGTACATCTGCACTACAAATTATGGAAGAGGGAAGTGGGGAGGTGGGCGGGCAATGGCAGAAATTACTCATATAATGGTTTCTTTTTCAATTTTAGAGTAGGATGCCCCAAACATCATGTATCTGTCCTGCAGTCACAAATACCATCCTAAATCACTTAACCAACAACATTATGCTCATTTCTCTTTCATTATGTTTGTTTCCTTTTTTGGGTTAACTCTCAGTCCTGAAAGGTGATGTTGTGAAAGTGCTGCACTCAATATGCCAACAAATTTGGAAAACTCAGCAGTGGCCACAGGATTGGAAAAGGTCCGTTTTCATTCCAATCCCAAAGAAAGGCAACGCCAAAGAATGCTCAAACTACTGCACAATTGCACTCATCTCACATGCTAGTAAAGTAATGCTCAAAATTCTCCAAACCAGGCTTCAGCAATACGTGAACCATGAACTTCCTGATGTTCAAGCTGGTTTTAGAAAAGACAGAGGAACCAGATATCAAATTGCCAACATCCATTGGATCATGGAAAAAGCAAGAGAGTTCCAGAAAAACATCTGTTTCTTCTTTATTGACTATGCCAAAGCCTTTGACTGTGTGGATCACAATAAAGTGTGGAAAATTCTGAAAGAGAAGGGAATACCAGACCACCTAACCTGCCTCTTGAGAAATCTGTATGCAGGTCAGGAAGCAACAGTTAGAACTGGAAATGGAACAACAGACTGGTTCCAAATAGGAAAAGGAGTACGCCAAGGCTGTATATTGTCACCCTGCTTATTTAACTTCTATGCAGAGTACATCATGAGAAACGCTGGACTGGAAGAAACACAAGCTGGAATCAAGATTGCCAGGAGAAATCTCAATAACCTCAGATATGCAGATGACACCACCCTTATGGCAGAAAGTGAAGAGGAGCTAAAAAGCTTCTTGATGAAAGTGAAAGAGGAGAGTGAAAAAGTTGGCTTAAAGCTCAACATTCAGAAAACTAAGATCATGGCATCTGGTCCCATCCCTTCATGAGAAATAGGTGGGGAAACAGTGGAAACAGTGTCAGACTTTACTTTTTTGGGCTCCAAAATCACTGCAGATGGTGATTGCAGCCATGAAATTAAAAGATGCTTACTCCTTGGAAGACAAGTTATGACCAACCTAGATAGCATATTCAAAAGCAGGGACATTACTTTGCCGACTAAGGTCCGTCTAGTCAAGGCTATGGTTTTTCCTGTGGTCATGTATGGATGTGAGAGTTGGACTGTGAAGAAGGCTGAGCGCCGAAGAATTGATGCGTTTGAACTGTGATGTTGCAGAAGACTCTTGAGGGTCCCTTGGACTGCAAGGAGATCCAACCAGTCCATTCTGAAGGAGATCAGCCCTGGGATTTCTCTGGAGGGAATGATGCTAAAGCTGAAGCTCCAGTACTTTGGCCACTTCATGTGAAGAGTTGACTCATTGGAAAAGACTCTGATGCTGGGAGGGATTGGGGGCAGTAGGAGAAAGGGACAACCGAGGATGAGATGGCTGGATGGCATCACGGACTCGATGGACGTGAGTCTGAGTGAACTCCGGGAGATGGTGATGAACAGGGAGGCCTGGCGTGCTGCGATTCATGGGGTCGCAAAGAGTCGGACACGACTGAGCGACTGAACTGAACTGAACTCAGTCCTTGTGTACCCTGCCCCTATCCTTTAAAGATCTTCCCCTCACGCTGGAAGTTTTGTTTCGTAATGAATGGAATGAAACAGTCAATAAGAAAGTATATCCACATACAAACATCTACCCTCATCTGGGGCTATTTTGTCTAAATAATTGATTTGTCCGTCTATAATCCATTCTTCTCACAGAGAGCTATCATTTAAACACAACCCAAATCATGTCATTTTATGGCTTAGAACCCTAAAAATCTTCTCATTGCACTTAAAAACCTTATCATAACTCCTATCACAATCAGCAAAGTCCCCTGCCACCTGGCCTTGGCTATTTTCTTTAGCCTCATCTCATTTCACTGTAATTTTTTTTTTCCCTATTCCTTAAGAACAGCAAACTCATTCCTAGTTTAGGATATTATGCTTTCTCTTCTCTCTGTCCTATACACATGGCATCCTGTATCTGCTTTTAGATTTCAGCTTGAGACCAGAGAGGTCTTCCCTCCCTAAACCAATAAAGAGTGGCCTTCTCACTCAATGCTATTTTGATGCCATTTCCTTATGTCTCATCTGTACCTTCCACTGAAACATGCTTTGTGTGGACAAGGTCCTGAATCCCAGAGCTTGGAACAGTTACTGGCACATGGCAGATGTTCCATAAGTATTTGTTTTAACAAGGCTATAAGCTTCTTTGTGAAACACAATGATTATACAGGCTTTCTTTTCAAAACGATCTGGGATTCTTTCATTTTCTTGTAGTTGTTGCAGGAAGAAAGACAGCTCAATTATTATGCAAGCACATTTTCCTTTAATGTTAAGTGACACTGGTATTGCTTTTGTTCTTCCAAATTTGCTTCACTCTATCTGATACATAATTTAATCTAATTTCTCATTGTGCTTGTTTATTCAACATGAATTGAACACTTTTGTGCATTGGGTAGTACATTCATACGTCTAACTACATATTTTGGCTGTTTACTTCATTTGTATGTCTTCAGAGCAAATGTGTGGGCACTTAATCATCTGTTTCTATTTTCATGCAGTTTTGCTGTAGACTGTACTGTGGCTTGTATAACATAAATTAAGGCATCTTCTGATGAGAAAATCGGACATAAAATACTAAAATATTTCTTTGGTCAAAATTATTTATAGAGCTATGGCTATTGTTTTGCAAAACATAGCAAATGCTTCCACAGCTGTGGAAAAGAAAGAAAATGATTAAAGCATTTCATGGGGTTTTATTATATTTTATTTTGGACAGGCTTGATTGGGGCCAGTGATTTTGCACTTTATTTCATTTCGTTTAGAAAAAAAGAAAAAGAAAAAGGTCATCAGAGAGTTCTTCAGTGTATTCAACAAAGAACAGAACTGGGGAAAGCAGCTTTTCATTTACAGAGGTTGCAAGTACAGCGGTTGGCACATTCAGAAAAAAAGGAAGCCAGTAATTTTTTCTCAGGGATCTCTTATATTTTAACATAGGAATCAAATGTTACTTCTGTTTTACTTTGTGTTCCCATATAAGATGAGAGAGAACAGTAAATCCTAGGAGAGCTCACTCTGATAAAAGACTCTTGAGAATTTGTGGACATAAACCTTTGAAATTCTGTGTATCATATAATTACTGGCATTGTGAGCGGTGGTGGTTTAGTCACTAAGTCCTGTCCGACTCTTGTGACCCCGTGGACTGTAGCCCACCAGGCTCCTCTGTCCATGAGATTTTCCAGGCAAGAATACTGGACTGAATTGCCATTTCCTTCTCCAGGGGATCTTCCCGACCAAGGAATTGAACCTGTGTCTCCTGCATTTCAGGCAGATTCTTTACTGACTGAGTTATGAGGTATTGTGAGTAAGTACTTAGAGACAAAAACTTTTTCAGTATCTTTCCGGTTAATCTCTATGATAGCACAACTCCAAAAAATTCTTCAGCCTCCTGAGACTAAAATCCATTGATCCCAGTCACTCACTGACCCTTGTTCCTTCCAGCATCCCTCTCCTTCTTGCCCAATCGAAATTCCAGGAGTAGTCTCTATAATCCTTCCTTCACTTGCATCTTCAACCCCTTTTCCCTCTTTCAACCACTCAGCTTTCCCTGGCAAAATGCCAGCCCTAGTTAAATCCCCTTCTTTGTCTACTTGGGACTTGAATCTAGAGAAACAAATGGGGCTGAAAAAGCACACAAGAGCAAATGGGCTGGCAAGCAAGACAGAATGCACAGCCCCCTCACTTGACTAAACTTAGGCTCCTCTCTGATACTATCAGGCTCCCGATTTCCCTTTTCTTAGGGTGTTTACTTTAGAAAATTTTCAACTGTAAATTCTCAATTTGCCTGTTTTGAGATACACATCTTCTTCCAGGCTGATGATCTCCTGTTTTACAGCTCAGGAATGTCTTTCTCAAGGACTAAATAAGGACAAAAATCCTTCCTACCCTGGAAGGTAGAGCTAGGATGAAAATCAGGAAATATATAACCCCAAACCCCTCTCTCCTCCATGAATATTCTGTCCATTTATTTTCACACCTCATATAACCAACTTGCCAAAGAAACTCAGGGCAACTGCCCACCTGGTTCCCAGCTCTTCCCTTAAGAGCTTAATAAATCTTCACTTTTCTTTCTTGACTTCCATCTCATTTCTGAATTCTTTCTGCAATGAGACAAGAACCTACTCTGTGGTAACACCCCTACTGGAATACTTTTCCACCAACCCATTCCAGTGCTTTAAAAATTCTCCCATCCTTTGGTGCAACAGAGTGGAGTTTGATCTACCTGTCTTATCATACATCCTGGATGAACTCTTTTTGCCTGTTTAATTGAGATTTGGGATTGGTAATATCCAATAGTGCCTGCATGATGATTGGCAATCATACTATGCCTTCCTAGTCCATTTCCTCTTCTACTTTTCTCATACCTTCTCTTCTGTCTTCAAACCTCTCAAACATCTGCCCCATAGTTGGTGGTCTTGCTTTCTAGATCACTGAGAAATTAGATGTCAGAACAGATTTGCCACAGAGCCAGCCATTCCATCAACCTCCCTGCCTGCATAATTGCCCAGGTACTGTGGCTTCCTTGTTTCTATAGGCACCAGGGACCCTATACTCTTGTGTTCACTCAAGCTCTACTTGTCTAAACCTCCTGCATTTCTCCTGCTTCAATATTTCCTGTGCTTTATAGGTGCAGAGAAAAAGAAGTGACCGTGATAGTTTCACATTCACACATACAATTACATGCATAAAATACTCATATGCTAAAAAAAAAAGTACCCAACCTTCTAATTCATGTTATAAATTTGCTAATTTATATCTTCAGAGTAGCAATGACTACAGTGTTGCTTATCACCAATTGAAATAAGAGATATATATGCCATCTCCCTTTCTTGGAAATCAAAGTAACAATATGTTTGCCACAGTGAAAAAATTTCCTTCTGCTATAGTTAAGTTGATTTTCACATTACTAATTGCCTATAAATGTCAGATATGCTGGAGCTGCTTTTATTTGAAGCCAAATATATATCTCATCCCAGTGCTCAAAAAAACGTAAAAGGTCTCTGCAGTTTGTGACTTATTGCACAGCTGTGATGGGTTGAGTCCCATCTCAAAAAGTTCAAGGACTAAAAACAATTACCTCTTCAAGGACGTCAGCAAGCTTACTGAGGATCTCTTCAGGAAGGCTCTGGAATGTTGGAACGCTGAAAAACAATACAGAGATGATGCTGAAGGCATGTACTGCAGCTCACTTTTATAAATAAAACAGCAATATATCTGAATGAACATGCAAAAAGATCTCTTCACTAAGAATCTTCAGATGAAGATCATAGCAATAACTTAAGCATAAATCTGAAGACTAACAGGGGAAATGTACAAGAAAGAATTGGAGGTTGGACAGAACTTTCATGATGTCCAAGAAAGAATTGGAGGTTGGACAGAACTGAGTTCAAATTTCACTTAGATTTCCTTGTGTGACCTTGAATGCCTCAGTTACAACGGGGAGAAAACCACCCTCTCCCTTATCAGCCTGCTGTCACGAGATTCCTTCCAGTCCCATCACCCTCTCCAGGAACTCCCCCTACATATACATACTCTCTGTCTCCCCTCTCAACAGGCCAACTGCTACCCATCTTTTAAGACGTAGCTTGATTGCCGACACGTTCAGCACTGCAAGCATGCATTCAATAATACTGGACGTTTCCCACTTTCACCAGTCTCTCCCCAGCTAGATAAGGTTTGCCTATTATGATCTCTTTTATCCCTTCCTGCAATTGTAATTAGATAATTAGTCAGATATTTGCTACTGGCCGTCCTTACTGCCAAAATCAAACGCCACAAAAATAAGACCTGTATCTATTTTGCTCAGTTCCTATATCTTTAGTGATTTGTTAACAACTCAAGAACATGTGTTGAATAAAGTTATGAAAAGATGGATGTCCAAATGCTTCCCAGGACAGTTATAGGGATCAGATCAGACAGGATGGAGAAAAAAAGTCCAGATTCATAGTAGACCCTGAAAAATGTCTTCTCAGCTTCTGATTAGGGAAACTCACAGACCAGCAAGGAAATATTGAATTACGTTGAATACACAAATCAACGAAACTTATTTTCTATGGATAATAACAGCAGCTTTAAAAGAAAAAAAAAACTTATTAACATAAAATTCTTGAAAATCCACTCCACTAGAAAATCTAACTGGGATGTGGAACTAAATTCTCATGTAACCCTATTTCAATCTTGAGTAGAGAAAAGACTATAGATGAGTGGATATACATTTGTATGTAAGGTATTTTATTAAAGACTGATCTTTAGATAAACTCAATCTTTAGGTAAACTGCTATAGAACAAACATTTAAATGAGTTAGATGAGCGGGATGAGACTTATCTCAGCTTTGTTGCTAGAGGACAATGGTTTTGGCTTGATTAGAATGAATACAATGTAAGAAGCCAGAACATCGTGTTTGGATATAAGCATGAAAGTTTTACTGTTAATTTGTCACTGATTCCCATTACTTAGTGTAGAGCCTATTGATAAAATCCTAAGGTTTTATGCAGAGGTAAAACGATTCACCAGGACCATCTGTTCCACCAGATTTACTGCTATGGTCTGAGCCACGCGGGTTTTAATTTCCAGAAGGCGGTCTATTTCAGCAGCTGGATGAAACATATCAGAGAAAGAGAGGAAGACAGAGGAAGCTGTTTCCATGAGTTATGCAGGCTGAAAAAGCTAGTCCTTCCATGTTCTTTTAATGAGCTACATATTTCAGTTTCTTCTGAGATGCAAGAATAATTAGAATATTTCTATCCCGGTGGGTATTTATGAAAAACACAAACTACAACTGAGTTTTTCTCATTTCATTATAATTGGCTGCCTTCTTTAGAGAGCCCTAATACTTCTGTGGTAAGTCTATGTCAAGCCACTCTATATTTTCATTTTCATGAGCATTCTTAGTCATGAGAAAAAAATAATATTTGCATGACTATGTAACCCACTAAAGAAAACAAAACCGTTAAGTTTTAGGAGGTCATTTTAATAAATTATTTTTTATAATTTTACTTAGTTTTTAAAAATTTAGCTTCATTTAGGTATAATTGACAAAAATGCAAGATATTTAAAGTGAAAATAGTGAAACAATTCCTCTCATCCAGTTAACCTAATTAACACATTTGTATATTTATTCTTACGTACTTTTCAAATGTATAAGTTCTACTCTTTTTGTAAATTTCAGTTATACAATACAGTGCTGTCAACTATGGTTAGAAGCTGAAACTCTGTAACCTATTCCCCCGACTTCTCAGTCCCTGACAACTACTGTTGTATGTTTTCATGAGTTCTTCATTTAGATTCCACGTAGAGGTGATGCCATGAAGTATTTTTCTCCCTCTGTCCAGCATAATGCCCTCAAGGCCCACCCATGTAGTAGAAAACAAAATAGCTGGATTTCCTTCTAATGTATTATTTCATATTATACAATAATATTCCGTTGTTTGTGTGTGTGTGTGTATGTACATATATACACATATGGACTTCCCTGGTGGTTCAGTGGTAAAGAATCCCACTACAATGCAGGAAAAACAGGAGACGTGGGCTTGATCCCTAGATGGGGGAAGATCCTCTGGAGGAGGGCGTGGCAACCCGCTCCAGCATTCTTGCCCGAAGAATTCCATAGACAGAGGAGCCTGGTGGTCTACAGTCCACAGAGTCACAAAGAGTCAGACACAACTAAAGTGACTGAGCATGAACACACACACACATGATCTTCACACACACACACACACACACACACACATGATCTTTTACAATCTTAAATGCTTCAAAACATTCAGTGCCATTTATTATCAATAAAAATTAAGGATGATTTTAAAGAAGAAACACTAATGAATTCTTGGTAACAATTTAAGCACTTTCAAATCTAATAAAGTGGAAATCAATTAACAGGAAATAAATACTTATCAAAGAACCATTGTTATAGTCATCCATTTTATAGCTAAAATAACTGGGATCTTGAGACTCTTCTAGAGGTCACAACACAATACAGATAAGAAAGAAAAAGGAAGAACATTTTTATCTGAATGACTATCATGCTGATGACTTGTTGAGCTACCCACCTCACAGCAGGCTTCCCTGGTGTCTCAGATGATAAAGAATACACCTGCAATGTGGGAGACCTGGGTTCGATCCCTGAGTTGGGAAGATCCCCTGGAGGAGAAGGACATGGCAACCCACTCCAGTACTCTTGCCTGGAGAATCCCCACGGACAGAGGAGCCTGGTGGACTACAGTCCGTGGGGTTGCAAAGAGTCAGACACGACCGAGTGATTAAGAACAGCAGAGCAGAGCACACTTCACAATAAAACTATTTTAAAATACCTCATGTAATTTTTAAAACCATGCCATATTCTTTTAATGACTTAGAAGTGAAGCAATAATATGAATAACCTTTGATTCAGTGACTTCATTTATTAACTAACTTTTTACTATGAAAAATGTCAAATAAATGGAAACGCTGAAAGAAGAGCTCAAGAATCACCTGTATCCCCACCACCTAGATTAGCAACTGTTAACACTGTGCCATCTTTATCTGCCTTCAATCCATCTAACTTTATATGCATATTGATAAATAGGTTTATAGATATTTTTGATGATAATCTGAAAGCAAACTGTAGGTTTCATGAAATTCCATCCCAAATATTTGCACATACAGATCTAAAAATAAGAACAATTTAAACATACTATTATGTTACTTATGATATCATTTTGTGCCCAATCATTCAAAATTTACAGAAAAGGAAACAAATTTTTAATGTAAACATGATGAAGTTTTTAAGCTTAAAATTGTTTGGTACACCTTTTCAAAGTGCAAATGAAGAAGTAAGTGAAGCCCCTGACGGAATGAGTTACCATACTCCACTGACTGGAGAAGACATAACAGGAGGCCGAAAAATAAAGTCTTAGAGAGCTGACTTTGCTGAACGACTGCTGGAGAAGGCGGTAAAGAAATTATTGTAATGCCTCTTTTCAAAGATACCGTACTTTGCTGAATTAAAGATTTTGCTGCAAACACAAAGATGGGTGAAAATCTTGTCCACAGAATTGCACTTTTGCCCTATAAATGGATTGATCAGTCATGGCGGGACTAGCTCTTTGGCTACTGTTCATTTGACATGAGAATCAACCAATCATTAAGGAAGACCGCACATGAATACGTGGTGATAAACACAAATGGTGCTGGACTACTTAGCTGGAAGAACTTTTCAAATGGAAGACCTACTGAAACTGAGTGGGGCCCTATGGAGCTCCACGGCACGGAGGTCTTTTTTTGTCCCTGTTCCCTGTAGACAAAACTCATGACCTTTCCTGAGTTCCAAAGGGCAGTTTCTAACAGTTGCTCTTCAAGAAAATTGGAGATATCAAGGGAATATTTCATGTAGAGATAGGCATGATAAAGGAGAAAAACAGCAAGTATCTAATAGAGACAGAAGAGATTAAGAAGAGGGGTCAAGAATACACAGAACTATACAAAAAATATCTTAATGACCTGGATAACCATGATGGTGTAGTCACTCACCTAGAGCCAGATATCCTGGAATGAGAAGTCAAGTGGACCTCTGGAAGCATTACTATGAACAAAGCTAGTGGAGGTGATGGGATTCCAGCTGAGCTATTTCAGATCAACTGTGCTCATTTCATATGCTAGCAAGGTTATGCTGAAAATCCTTCAAGCTAGGCTTCAGCAGTACATGATCTGAGAACTTCCAGATGTAAACAAACTGGGTTTAGAAATGGCAGAGGAACAAGAGATCAAATTGCCAACATTCGCTGGAGCACAGAAAAGCAACGGAATTTGAGAAGAACAACTAGTTCTGCTTCACTGACTATACCAAAGCCTTTGACTGTGTGGATCACAATAAACTGTAGAAAATTCTCAAAGAGATAAGAATACCATATGACCTTAGTTGCCTCCTGAGAAGCCTATATGCAGGTCAAGAAACAACAGTTAGAACCAGACATGGAACAATGGACTGGTTCAAAACTGGGAAAGCAGTAAGTCAAGGCTATATATTGTCACCCTGCTTATTTAACTTCTATGCAGAGTACCTCATGCAAGATGCTAGACTGGAAGAATCACAAAGTGGAATCCAGACTGCTGGGAGAAATATTAACAACTTCAGATACATAGATGATAGCACCCTAATGGCAGAAAGCAAAGACGAACTAAAGAGCCTCTTGACTAAAGTGAAAGAGGAGAGTGAAAAAGCTGGCCTAAAACTCAACATTCAAAAAACTAAGATCATGGCGTCCAGCGCCATCACTTCATGGCAAATAGATGGGGGAAAATGGAAGCAGTGAGAGACTTTATTTTCTTGGGCTCCAAAATCACTGCAGGTGGTGACTGTAGCCATGAAATTAAAAGACACTTGCTCCTTGGAAGAAAAGCTATGACCAACCTAGACAGCATATTAAGAAGCAGAGATATTACTTTGCTGACAAAGGTCTGTCTGTGATTTTTCCAGTAATCACGTATGGATGTGAGATTTGGTCCATTGAGAAGGCTGATCACTGATGAGTTGATGCTTTCAAACTGTGGTGCTAAAGAAGATTCTTGAGAGTCCCTTGGTCAGCAAGGAGACCCAACCAGTTAATCCTAAAGGAAATCAACACTGGATATTCATTAGAAGGATTGAAGCTCTAATACTGAAGATAAAGGTCTAATACTTTGGTTACCTGACTCGAGTTGACTCACTGGAAAAGACCCTGATGCTGGGGAAGACTGAAGGCAAGAGAAGAAGGGGGCAACAGAGGATGAGATAGTTGGATGGCATCACCGACTCAACGGACATGAGTTTGAGCAATCTCTGAGAGATAGTGAAGGACAGAGAAGCCTGGCGTGCTGCAGACCATTGGGTACAAAGTGTTGTACAGGACAACAACAATAATCAAGAGAGAAGCAGCCAGGGAAACAACAGAGGCAAAACTAAAGGGTCCAGAGAAGGCCATCAAGATTAGGAGGTTAACGGATTAAAGGCATGCAAGCCCTCTGTGTGCGTTAAGTCGCTTGTGTGACCCCATGAACTGTAGCCCACCAGGCTCCTCTGTCCACGCGATTCTCCAGGCAACAATACTGGAGTGGGTTGCCATGCTCTCCTCCAGGCTCCCCACACACCTTAATCTTGTCAGAGATCCCACCCTTGGACCATTGTTATAAACCCCCTCATCAAACCCTCTGGGCGTTGAGACACATAGTTGTTCCAGGCAGGAACCCACTTTGTCCCCCTTTTTCCGGCAAAGTAATAAAGCTATCCCTTTCTACTTCACCTAAAACTCTATCTCCAAGGTTCAATCTGGCACTGGTGTACAGAGAGTTGAGCTTTTAGCATTATTATGTTGCACTGGTGGTGTAAAAGCAAAGCCCCCTCAACACAAATTAAGGCAGTGACACCAAGTATGTGTGTGCTAAGTCACTTCAGTCGTGTCCAACTCTTTGCAACCCTATGGACTGTAGCCCACCAGGCTCCTCTGTCCATGGGATTCTCCAGGCAATAATACAGGAGTGGGTTCCCATACCCTCCTCCAGGGGATCTCCCCAACCCAGAGATTGAACTAGAGTCACTTTATATATTCTGCTTTGGCAGGTGGGTTCTTTACCACTAGCACCACCTGGGAAGTCTGGAGGTTCCACCAAGACTTGAACTTGGATCGCTGGATTCAGAGTCTAGAGTGCTAATCACTACACCATAGCCCTAGTATACTAGTCATCATTATATTCTTATACTTACATTATATCCTTTACTCACTATATATGGAATATCAAGTATATTAGTCAGTATAGTCTTATACACACAGAAAAAATTGATAAAGTAAAAATCTAGTTTTAGTTTAAACTGTTTTGGTGAATCACTGAGTTATTAATTGCATTGAATTTTAACCCTTGAGTACACATCATTTTAACATTCTATATGACAAAATGGCAAACATTGAGAATGTGTCTCTGCTGCTTACTGAAGTACAATGGTTTTCTCAAGAAAAATCCCTTGTATAATTGCTGCAGTTGCAAGCTGAATTAGCCACTTTTTTATACAGCATAAGTTTTTACTAGGCAAAAATCATAAACTGTGCTTATTCAGACTTGAGTATTTGGCAGATAATTTTTCAAAGAAAAAACAAAGTGAGACTGTCACTTCAAGGGAAACAACAGATAGCATTTGCTGCCAATAATAAAATTCTAAGTTTCAAATGAAAGCTCAGACTTCAGAAAACTTTTATCTGCCATTGTGGACTTAATGATTTTCTAATAATTGAAGACTTTTTTGATGGGATCATTGGTGAATGTTGATATTAACAAATGTGATTCTTTTGGTATCATAAATTTTGTAATTTCTGAACCAGTATTTTCCAGATGATTAATGTATGACGTTACAAGGTCATGCAGAGAAAGAGCTATTCCAAGTACAAGATGGGTAAACAGATTACAATTTAATAAAGTAAGAAAAGTTCATTGATATGGTTTCAGATTTCACATTACAACTAAGTTGTAAGAAAGTACCCTTTGCTGGGCTTTGGTGTAGTGTCAAATAAGAATGTCTACTATTATCGGAAAAGGCCATTAATATACTCTTCCCTTTTTATGCTCTATATCTTTGTGAGGCTGGTTTTTTTAAATACTTGAACCAAAAAAACCCAGAAATTCAACAGACTGAATAATACTGAAGCAGATATGAGAATGCGCTGTCTTCTAAGGCAGATACTGACAGACTTGCAAAAATATAAAATCAAGTTTCTTTTCACTGTTTTTTGTTTGTTTGTTTGTTTGTTTTGGAAAACATTTTCTTTAAAATAGGTTATATTAATATGTGAAAAAAATTAAAGTTTTAGTCGCTCAGTCACGTCTGACTCTTTGTGACCCCATGGACTATAGCCCGCCAGGCTCCTCTGTCCATGGAATTCTCCAGACAAAAACAGCAGAAAGCAAAAGTTGCTCAGTCGTGTCTGACTCTTTGTGATCCCATGGACTACACAGTCCATGGAATTCTACAGGCCAGAATACTGGAGTGCGTACCCTTTTCCTTCTCCAGGGGATCTTCCCAACCCAGGGTTCAAATCCAGGTCTCTGCATTGCTGGTGGATTCTTTACCAGCTGAGCCACAAAGGAGGCCCAAGAGCTACCCCTTCTCCAGGGCATCTTCCCAAACCAGCGTCTGAATCCAGGCCTCCTGCACTGCAGGTAACTTCTTTACTGTCTGAACCACCAGGGAAGACCAGGGTAATACGTGTTGTTATTTTTTTGCCCCAAGAATTTTTGTTTGAATATTTTGTTTGAAGCACACTACATTGGAGGACAAAGAGGCTGAGGATCTCGAAGGCACAGAGGTAAACCCACATTTCCCACAGAACTTTGGAACATCTATGAAGGGGCGCATGATAAGATTCTAAGAACAAAAAGTAGTACAGAGGTTTCTACAAAGTGATACAAAGCTCAGTTATACATATATATTCTGGAATTCAGAAACTGATACCTCTCTTAACGAAGGAAAACATTATAGCAAAAAAGAAAAAGTGGTACACTGAATGAGGAGACAAATCAACAAGCAAAAAGCTTCTAATATTTTGAATGAAAAACTTCAAAGACAAGTGCTCATTATAATCCACAAGATAAAATCAGTTATTTGGTAGGACTGTCACAAATCTACACACATTTTTTAATCAATTTTTTAACTGCATCCTATGAGGGTATACAGAGTATTATAGGAAACTGACTTTGTTTCACAGTGACTATATACCAGATTTACATTTTTGAACTTTTTTAATGACTTAGTGAATAAATTTTTAAAAATATGCTTATTTTTAACTCAACACAGTCAACATCAATAAATGATACCCACATGAGATTTGGAAAGAGTAGACTCAACAGAGGTGGTGAGAAGTGGTTGAGCTCTGCTATATTTGGGGAGTAGAAACAACACGATTTCCTAGCAGACTAAATGTGGGATGAGAGACAGAGGAGACAAGGATGACTGTACAATGGGAAGGAACATATACATGCAGGTTAAATGTTTTTCACATTGAATAAGCAATTTTTTTTAACCAACTCAGTAGCAAAGTGTTTGATTTTATCAGAAGACCTCAGTTTTTAAATATAACCAGAGAGCATCAGATATAGCCCTATATTTATTTTATTTTTTATTATAAATTTATTAATTTTAATTAGAGGCTAATTACTTTATAATATTATATTGGTTTTGCCATACATCAACATGAATCCACCACGGGTATCCACGTGTTCCCCATCCTGAACCTCCCTCCCACCTCCCTCCCTGTACCATCCCTCTGGGTCATCCCAGTGCACCAGCCCCAAGCATCCTGTATCCTGCATCGAACCTGGACTGGCGATTCATTTCATATATGATATTATACATGTTTCAATGCCATTCTCCCAAATCATCCCACCCTCTCCGTCTCCCACAGAAGATATCTCTTCAATAAACACTTCAAGAATGTCCTAACCTAGAACAAGACATACAGAGTTATATTAATTATTTTGAGGTAGCATTTAGAAAACAATAGCCTCTTCATTATGACATGAGACATCAGCCTTGTATTCAGTTTAATGACAAGAAAATTGACACATATTGTTTATTTCAGGCTTCCTACAGTTCATACTAACTAAATAAAAGCAGATGTATCTGGCTTACCAAAGAAATCAATTTCTATCGAATCTACTTTAATTGAAAGAATTAAAGTAAAGGTCCTTCTTAATCTTACAGGTATCTAATCTTTCCCCTTAGTAAGCTCAGCAAAAGGTTTTCTGCTCTCAACATACTTTTTTTTCTTAATTGAATCATTTGGCATTGATCTTGGTTCATTCTGTTATTGAAGCCTTAAAACTGGTCTTTCTCCACCCCCTTCCCAGCCTCCCACCAAAATATACTTCAGATTTATTTTATATCAGCAGCATTTAGTCCTTATCACACAATGGCTCCAACCCTTTAATAGCTGCCTGTCATCTTGCCCCAGATAATAAAAATTAGAAGAATTTTTTTCTTGCATGTAAAAATACTTTAGGTAAAACAAATCATTATAGAGACATGAGGCATAATTTTACTCTCTGTGTGATAAATACAAACTCCTTATCTAGGAAGACTCTATAGTGACTAAGCATATGTACTTTAGAATAAAGGAGAACAGCTGAATTAGGCTCTGCTACTTATTGTTAGCTATGCTTTTAATAAGTAATTTAACTTCACTAGGTTTCAGCCTCCTTAGATTAAAATAAAAGGGAATAACACCACCTGCTGCATAGGGCTGTGGTAAAAATGAGCTAGATGGTAGATATAAGACATTAAAAATGTACCTGGCACATAGTAAACATTTGCACCCACCGAGCCCCTGATGCTGGGAAAGATTGAAGGCAGGGGGAGACAGGAACCACAGAGGATGAAATGGTTGGATGGCATCACCTACTCAAGGGACGAGTTTGAGGAAGCTCTGGGAAATTGGGACGGACAGGGAGCATGGAGGGCTGCAGTCCATGGAGTCGCCAAGAGTCGGACGCAACTGAGCGACTGAACAACAACAGCAACAGAGACGAATTTTTTGCTGTCCTAACTGTTAACATTATTTAACACATTTCATAATTGAAACAAACTTTCTAATGCATCAGAAATGTATCTTAGTGTAGACTCAGGAGTGCTGAAAAGATCTATGTCTTCATTGTTTTAAATCAAATTATATCTGGAGTATCAACCCTTGTTTTTTAATGAGCTATTTAATCACATTCATTTTTTAGCTCTTCTTCAGGGTCATACCTGAACCCAGGGGGCATGTCATGCCCAGAAAGTAGGGGATAAAGTCTCTTATTTCTCTGCTACTATGGTCATAAAGAACCCTTGAAGTCACATCTCTATGGTTTATTGCCCACAGAGGAGGAAGGAATCCTTTGGTCAAGCTAGGAACTCTAGTGCTTCCCCTTCACCTCCTTAGGCATGTCCATGCAGAGGAACCCACTTCTTGGGGGGGAAAAAAAAGTGTATATATATATATGTGTGTGTGTGTGTGTGTGTGTGTGTGTGTGTGTGTAAGATCCTCCCCCTTCTCTTTTGACCCCAGACAATTCTTTGTAATCTCTTTATATGAATTTAGGCTTTAAAAATAGATAGGCAGTATCTTCTAGAAGTTTCTAGGACTGAGCAAAAACAGAGATTAAAAAAAAAAAAACAGGCAAAGAGCCTATGAAACTGCCTAAAAAGGTATAACATAGGGGGAAATATTTCAATAATTTATACCTGAACAAACTATCTTCCAGATCCCCTTATTTCAGGACCCTGATTCCCCATGCGAGCACCATCCACTACAACCAATCTTTCCCCACACAGAACGCAGCCACCGTCATGTAAACACTTGGACATAGAGGTGGGTAAAATGGCAGGGAAGGAAGAAAAGATCTGGGAAGAGGTTTCTAAACAGCTAGAAAGGAGCTCAAGGCCATTTGGGCAGAAAATTCCAAGATCCTGATCTTGGCATGGCACATCCTCTGGCTCCTCAGCAACAGCATGGATGTACGCAAAAGAAATTAGAGAGGAGTCCTTAAAAAGTAAATAATTCAGAGGAAGGCAGCTCCTAGAACGGAACCAGTGTCCTATTCCCTGGTTATCCATTCTCTTCTTGCTCTCACTGAGAGCTGCAGCCAGACACTGCCTTTCCCTACATAAGCCTAAGCCAAATGCATTTTGTTATATAAACCCTTCAGGTACATTCTCCACATCTCTTTATTCATTTGCAACGTGTCCGTTTAAATAATTAATGGTGGCATAAAATTTAAATTTTTTTCAATGATTAAAAAGAGAAAAATCTATGAAACTATTATCTCTGCTACTCTCATTAAGATAAGAGTTATATTCTCATCAATTAGGTATCTTAAACATCATCGTAACTCTAGGAGTATGTGCAAAAGACAGGCAAATCACTTTAGCTCAGTGAATCTTCTCACTTCAGCTCTAACTCACATATAACAATTCGAGGCTGAGTAATCTCAAACAAACACCATGAAATAATACGAAAGAATGTATGTGAAATTGCTTTTCAAACTAAAGCCCTAAACAAATTTCAATGGTCAGGTTTCATGTTAAAATAACAAAAATCCTAAAAGTATTATCTTGAAAACCATCCTCTATAACTACATTATAGTCAACTATAAACTTTTAGATTTGATTATAAAGTTTCCAGTTCTGCAGATTCATTTTCTAAAGCAACTATCAATCTCTTAGGCCAGATCCTTGCTCAAAATGTCCTAGGTCAGTTTCCAAATTTTTTAAAAAAAATCAGGTTAAATAAGTTATGTACTGAGATCCAAGAAATCAATGAATTACTATAAATTATAATAAAATATACAAAACAAATGTATCATTTTAAGTGCACAATGCAATGGCACTAAGAACATTCACATTGTTGTGCAACCATCGCCACTATCCACCTACAGAACACGTTCATCCCCCCAAACTGAAATGCTGTACCCATTAAAAAATAGCTCTTCATTTCTCTCTCCTTTCAGCCTCTGGCAGCCACCATTCTACTCTTTGATTCTATGAATTTCAGTATCTTAGATATCTTATATAGGTAGAATCATGTAGCATTTTTCTTTCTGTTGACTTATTTCACTGAGCATTATGTCCTCAAGGGCCATCCATGTTGCATATTTCAGATTTTCCTCCTTTTTCCAGGCTGAATAATATTCCATCACACACACCACACACACATACAAGTATATATAGAGATATCACAGTTTATCTATACATTCATTGATGGATGGATATTTAGTTTGTTTCTACATCTTTGCAATTGCAAATAGTGCCACAGTAAACACAGGAATGCCAGTATCTCTTAAGAGATCCTGATTTCAATTCTTTCCAATACATATCCAGAAATGATGGGATTGCTGGATCATACAGTGGCTCTATTTTGATTTTTTGAGGAAACTCTATACTGGTTTTCATAGTAGCAACTGTACCATTTTGCATCCCTTCAAACAGTGTGCAAAAGTTTCAAAAGTTTCAATTTCTCCATATCCTCATGAACACTTTTTTTTGAATAATAGCCATCCTAACAGGATGAAGTGATATCTCACTGTGGTTTTGATTTATCAGTCTCTGAATTCCCACATATTTATGCAAACTTCTTGAAGATTCAGCTGAGGGACAAACTCTTGAGAAATGGTTCCTGGCAACTTTCTTTCTCTATCTAAGTAGGTATCTTGCCTAAATAGCACCTACACTTTTACTTTAACCATGTGTTAATATATTTGCCTTCTCACAATAATGTATAAATTCTGTGAAAGCCCTATAGTATAGTAACTAAGAGCATGGATTTTAGAATCAGAAAATAACAAGATAATTTTGAAACCCAGTGCCTCCACTTCCTAGCTATGTAACTATGGGCAAGTTATTTAAAACCAGAAAGTTCAGATTCCTTAGTCAGGGAATGAAAACAACAAAACTTGGCTCTTGGAGCAGAGTGTTAATAAATATGAAGTACTTAGCAAAGAAGCTCTGCCATGGAGTAAACACTCAAAGGGACATACAATTTAGCTTGTAGAATACCAACAACATAGATTGTATTGTGGAGTAGGCACTCAAAAACATGCATGTTTTTTGAACATGCACACACACACACACACACAGAGGAAAGACAAATGAACTAAGGCTATAGTGGTTTTAATCAAGGGTCTCTATATAGAGATGTGCAGTTTGCTCATTGTACAAGGCACTTGCATGGGGGATGGGTGAAACTCAGCTGATCTACTCTCTGCATGCCTTTCAGCTTACCCTGGCAGGGGTTACACCAACCCATATGAAGTACTTATATTTTTAAAAAATTGCCTTGGATTGGTTCCAGATGACAGAGTATAAAAACATGTTCTTATCTCCTCCTGTGATAGTGAAAGTCACTCAGTCGTGTCAGACTCTTTGTGACCCCATGGACTATACAGTCCATGGAATTCTACAGGGCAGAACACTGGAGTGGGTAGCCTTTCCCTTCTCCAGGGGATCTTCCCAGCCCAGGAATTGAACCCAGGTCTCCCACATTGCAGGTGGATTCTTTATCAGCTGAGCCACAGGGGAAGCCCAAGAATACTGGAGTGGGTAGCCTATCCCTTCTCCAGCAGATCTACCCAACTCAGGAATCAAACTGGGGTTTCCTGCATTGCAGACGGATTCTTTACCAACTGAGCTATCAGGGAAGCCCTTTATCTCCTCCTGTGAAAGCACAGAAACTGTGAGCAGCTGTTGAACAACCATTGAGAGGAGGACACTGGAACCCAATGAAAAAAGATACTCTGTGTCCAAAGACAAAGGAGAAGCTGCAACACCATGGTAGGAGGGGCACAGTCACAATAAAATCAAATCTCATTACTTCTGGATAGGTGACCCCAAAACTGGGGAACAATAAGACTAAAGAAGCTCTCCTCCTGTTGTGAAGGTTCTGAGCCCCACAACAGACTTCTCTGCCTGGGGATTTGGCAGAGGGACTCAAGAGTCCCTAGGAAATCCGACTTTCAAGGCCATAAGGATTTAATTGAAGACTTTGGTGGTACTGGGGCAGAGACTCCACTATTGAAGAGCACACACAAAATCTTGTGCACACCAACACCCAGGGGATAGGAGGAGTGACCCCCACAGGAGACTGAACCAGACCTACCTGCTAGTGTTAGAGGGTCAGCAGTGCCTTGCTGTGGGGATAAGGACACTGGGAGCAGCTGTCCTGACAGATGGTCCTTGGTGTGAGTTCTCTTGGAGGTCACCATTAGCCCTACCATAGAGCCTCTGGACTCTAGGGATGGATCAGCTTAGGCAAAACAATGAACAGGGAGGGAGAACAGCACCACTTATCAGCACACAATTTGACTAAACTTTTCCTGAGCATTGTCTTGCCCACCAGAGAAAGACCCAGTTTTACCCACTGCTAGTTCCTCCCATCAGGAAGCTTGCACAAGTCTCTTAGCCTCTTCCACCAGAGAGCAGACAGGAAAAGCAAGAACTGAAATTCTGCAGCTTCCAGAACAAAGACCATGATCATAGAAAGTTAATAAAAATGAAATGCGGAGCATTATGTTCCAGATGAAGAACAAGATAAAACCAAAGAAAAACAACTAAATAAAATGGAGATAGACAATCTTCCTAACAGAAGCTGAAGGTATTAAGAAGAGGTGGCAAGAATACACAGTAGAATGATAGAAAAAAAAGTCTTAATGAGCCAGATAACTATGATGGTATGATCACTCACCTACAGCCAGACATCCTGGGATGCAAAGTCAAGTGGACCTTAGGAAGCATCACTACCAACAAAGCTAGTGGAGGTGATGGAATTCCAACTGAGCTATTTCAAATCCTAAAAGATAATGCTGTGAAAGTGCTGCACTCAATATGCCAGCAAATTTGAAAAAATTCAGCAGTGGCACAGGACTGGAAAAGGTCAGTTTCATCCCAGTGTCAAAGAATGTTCAAACTACCACACAATTGTACTCATCTCACACACTAGCAAAGTAATGCTCAAAATTCTCCAAGTCAGGCTTGAACAGTATGTCAACCAAGAATATCCAGATGTTCAAGCTGGATTTAGCAAAGGCAGAAGAACCAGAGATCAAATTGTCAACATCCATTGGATCATAGAAAAAGCAAGAGAATTCCAGAAAAACACCCATTTTTGTTTTATTGACTACGCTAAAGCCTTTGAAAGCGTGGATCACAATAAACTGTGGAGAATTCTTCAAGAGATGGGAATATCAGACCACCTTACCTGCCTCCTGAGAAACTTGTATACAGGTCAAGAATCAACAATCAGAATCAGACATGCAACAATGGGCTGGTTTCAAATTGGGAAAGTAGTACATCAAGGCTGTATATTGTCATGCTGCTTATTTAACTTATATGCTGCATACATCATGCGAAATCTCGGGCTGGATGGAGAACAAGCTGGAATCAAGATTGCCAGGAGAAATACTAATAACCTCAGGTATGCAGATGATGTCACCCTTATGGCAGAAAGTGAAGAAGAACTAAAGAGCCTCTTGATGAAGAGAAAGAGGAGAGTGAAAAAGCTGTCTTAAAACTCAACATTCAAAAAACAAAGATCATAGCATCTGGTCCCATCACTTCATGGCAAATATATGGGAAACAATGGAAATAGTAACAGACCTTATTTTCTTGGGTTCCAAAATCACTGCGGGTGGTGACTGCAGCCATGAAATTAAAAGAAACACTTACTCCTTGGAAGAAAAGCTATGGCAAACCAAGACAGCATATTAAAAAGCAGAGACATTACCGTGCCAGCAAAGATCCATATATTTAAAGCTATGGTTTTTCTAGTAGTCATGTATGGAGGTGAGATTTGGACCATAAAGAAAGCTGAGTCCTGGCGAATTGATGCTTTTGAACTGTGGTGTTGCAGACACCTTGAGACTCTTGAGAGTCCCTTGGACTAAAAGGAGATTAAGCCAGTTGATCCTAATGGTATTCAGTCATTATTCATTGGAAGGACTGATGTTGAAGCTGAAGCTCCAATACTTTGGCTACCTGACGCAAAGAACTGACTCATTGGGATGAGTGGGAAAACCTGATGCTGGGAAAGATTGAAGGCAGGAGGAAAAGGGGATGACAGGATGAGATGGTTGGATGGCATCACTGACTTGATGGACATGAGTTTGTTCAAGCTCCAGGATTTGGTGAGGGACAGGGAGGCCTGGCGTACTGTGGTTCATGGGGTTGCAAATAGTCGGAAATGACAGAGCAACTGAGCTGAACTGAGACAACCTTCCAGAATTATAATTAAGAATAATGATAGTAAAGATGATCCAGGATCTTGGAAAAGGAATGGAGAAGATGAAAGAAACGTTTGTCAAAGACCTAGATGAACTAAAGGACAAACAGAGATGGATAAAACACTCAAAGGAATTAATAACAGAATAACTGAAGCAGAAGTACTGATAAGTGACTTATAAAATGGAATGGTAAAAATCACTGCTTTTAAAAAATAAAAAAAACTAAAAATAAAAATAAATAAAATAAAAAAAAATCACTGCTGCAAAACAGAATATAGAAAAAAAAAGAATGAAAGGAGTGAAGACACTCTAAAGAGCTCTGGGACAACATTAAGCAGAACAACATTAACAATACAGGAGTCCCACAGGGAGAAGAGAGAGAGAAAGAACCCGAGAAAACATCTGAAGGGATAATTGCTGGAAACTTCCTTAACATGGGAAAGGAAATAGTCAAACAAGTCCAGGAAGCACAGAGTCCCAGGCAAGAAAAACCCAAGGAGGAACACACTGAGACACATAGTAATCAAACTGGCAATAGTTAAAGACAAAAATAAAATATTAAAAGCAACAAGGGAAAAACAACAAATAACATACAAGAGAACACTCAAAAGGTTATAAGCTTATTTCTCAACAGAAACTGTACAAGCCAGAAGAGAATGGCACAATATATTTAAAGTGATAAAGAGAAGAACTTATAACTAAGAATACCCTACACAGCAAGACTTTTGTCCAGATAGGAAAAAGCTTTACAGACAAGCAAAAATTAGCAGAATTCAGCATCACCAAATCAGCTTTACAAAAAATGCTGAAGGAACTTCTCTAGGCAAGGAACACAAGAGAAGGAAAAGACCTACAAAAAATAAACCCCAAACAATCAAGAAAATTACACTGGGATCATAAATAAATATCTTAAATATACATGGATGAAATGCATCAACAAAAGACATAGACTGGCTGGGTGGATACAAAAACAGGACCTGTTGTGGAGGAGCTAGAAGGCTTTAAGCAAATACTAAAAATGTATTTGCTCCACTCATGATGAAGGTTGGATGCTAGGACGAGCATAACAAAGGGTTATGAGTGTTCACTGAGTGCCCAAGGCTGGGAACGGATGACGGAGGGTCATACGCCCGGCCTTGAGGCGTTCGGGGGCTTCCTTCTGACCACCTGTTTCTGGGAGCAAGGACTGCTGTTTCATGATAAGACTTCCTTTCGAGTTTCGCCAAAGCTATGTTATGGCTTGGGCAGTGGGAACTGTATTTTATGCTTGAATGCTTTGATGTTTTATCGAGAAAGGCTACGTGCAAGTCCGCTTTATGCTCTGCTCCCTGAGACCATATATCTGCGAAAGCTGGGTAGTAAAATTTGTCAGTCCACTAGAGGCTGTCCCTGAGTGTCCCCTTCAGAGTGCAGCCCTCTGAGCCTTAAAACCTGTATACATGCTTTCTACAAGAGACCCACCTCAGACCTAGAGACTCAGACCTGGACACTTCGAGACTGAAACTAGGGATGGGAGAAGGTATTCCATGCAAACGGAAATCAGACATAAGCCAGAGTAACAATACTGATAGCAGAAAAAAATATTCTTTAAAGCAAAGATTGTCCTAAGAGATGAAGAATACTATGTAATGATTAACAGTTCAAACCAAGAAAAGATGTAACAATTTTAAGTATATATGCTCCCAACATAGGAGTACCTCAATATGTAAGGCTAAAATTAACAACAATAAAGGAAGAAACTGACAATAACACAATAATGGTGGGTAACTTTAACACCCCACTTTTGTCAATGGACAGATTGTCAAAACAGAAATGTAATAAAGAAATATAGGCCTTAGATGACACTTTAGACTAGATGGACTTAATTGATAATTTATATAGCACTGTATCCAAAGGCAGCAGACTATACATTCTTCTGAAGTGCACCTGGAACATTCTTCAGGATTGGCCACATGCTGGGCTCAAGGTGAGCCTTAGCACATTTAAGAAAATTGAAATCATATCACATATCTTTTTGGATTATAACACTATGAGGTTAGAATAAATCACAAGAAAAAAGAAAGCTATAAAAACTATGAACACATGGCAGCCAAACATTATGCTACTAAACAACCAATGGATCATTGAAGAAATCAAAGAGAGATTTAAAAAAAAAAAAAAAAGAAAAACCTAGAGAAAAATGAAAATGAAAGCACCTATGTGCTTTCTCAAAGTCCAAAACCTATGAGATGCAGCAAAAACAGTTCTAAGAGGGAAATTTATAGCAATACAGTCTCACTCCAAGAAACAAGAAAAATCTCAAATAAACAACCTAAAACTACACCTAAAACAACTAGAGAAAGAACAAATAAAATCTAAAGTTAGTAGAAGGGAAGAAATCATACAGAGAAATAAATGAAATACAAAGAAAACAATTGAAAAGATCAATGAAACCAAAAGCCAGTTCTTTGAAAAGATAAATAAAAATGATAAATCTTTAGCTAGACTCATCAAGAAAAGAAAAAAAAAAGTGGACTCACATCGGTAAAATTAGAAATGAAAAAGGAGAAGTTACAACTGAATCCACAAAAATACAAAGAATCACAGTAGACTACTATGAGCAATTGTGTGCCAATAAAATGAACAACCTGGAAGAAATGGACAAATTCTTATAAAAGTACAATCTCCCAAAATTAAACTGAAAAGAAATAGAAAAATGAACAGACCAATCATAAGCACTGAAATTGAAACTGTGATTTAAAAACTCCCAACAAAAGTTCAGGGCATGACGGCTTCACAGGCAAATTCTATCAAACATTTAGAGAACAGTTAACACATATCCTTCTGAATTTGTTTCAACAAACTACAGAAGAAGGAAAACTTCCAAATTCATTCCGTGAAGACATCATCACCCTGACACCAAAGCCAGACAAAGATATCACAAAAAAAGAAAAGTACAGGCCAATATCACTGATGAACATAGATTAAAAATCCTCAACAAAACACTATCTGTATCCAACAATATACTGAAATGATCATTCACCATGATCCAGTGGGATTCATTCCCAGGGATGCAAGATTTTTCAGTATCTGCAAATCAGTCAACGTAATATAACACATCAAGAACTTAAAGAGTAAAAACCATATGATCATCTCAATAGACGGAAAAATAGTTTTTTGACACAATTCAGCACCCTTTTATGGTAAAAACTCTCCAGAAAGCGAGCATGGAGGGAACTAACATCAACAAAACAAAGCCATATACAACAAACCAACAGCTAACATCATATTCAATGGTGAAAAGATGAAAACATTTCCTGGAAGATCAGGAACAAGACAAGGATGTTCACTGTCATTTTTATTTATCATAGTTTTGGAAGTCCTAACTATGGCAATCAGAGAAGAAAACAAACTAAAGGCAATCCAAAATGAAAAAGAAGAATTTAAACTGTCACTGTTTGCAGATATGGTACTATATATTCAGTTCAGTTCAGTTCAGTCACAGAGTCATGTCCAACTCTTTGCGACCCCACGGACTGCAGCATGACAGGCTTCCCTATCCATCACCAACTCCCAGACCTTATTCTAACTCATGTCCATTGAGTTGGTGATGCCATTTAACCATCTAATGCTCTGTCATCCCTTTCTCCTCCCGCCTTCAATCTTTCCCAACATCAGGGTCTTTTCCAATGAGTCAGTTCTTCGCATCAGGTGCCCAAAGTATTGGAGTTTCAGCTTCAATATCAGTCCTTCCAATGAATAATCAGGACTGATTTCCTTTAGGATGAACTGGTTAGATCTCCTTGCAGTCCAAGGGACTCTCAAGAGTCTTCTCCAACACCACAGTTCAAAAGCATCCATTCTTCAGCACTCAGCTTTCTTCACAGTACAACTCTCACATCCATACATGACTACTGGAAAAACTATAGCTTTGACTAGATGGACCTTTGTTGGCAAAGTAATGTCTCTGCGTTTTATTATGCTGTCTATGTTGGTCATAACTTTCCTTCCAAGAAGTAAGCGTCTTTTAATTTCATGGCTGCAGTCACCATCTGCACTGATTTTGGAGCCCCCCAAAATAAAGTCTGTCACTGTCTCCACTGTTTCCACATCTATTTTCCATGAAGTGATTGGACCAGATGCCATGATCTTAGTTTTCTGAATGTTGAGTTTTAAACCAACTTTTTAACTTTCCTCTTTCACTTTCAACAAGAGGCTCAATAGTTCTTCTTTGCTTTCTGCCGTAAGTGCGGTGTTAGAAGATCCTAAAGATGATACCAGAAAACTTCCTGAACTCAATGAATCTGGTAAGGGTGCAGGTTACAAAATTAATACACAAAAATCTGTTGCATGTCTATACACTTACAATCGAAGATCAGAAAGAGAAATTCAAGAAACAATTCCTTTTACCATCACATCAAAAACAATAAAATACTTATGAATAAACCTACCTAAGAAGATAGAAGACCTGTACTCAGAAAACTATAAGACACTAATGAAATAAATCAAAGACATGAAGAGATGGAAATATATACCATATCTGTAGATTGGAAGAATCAGTATTGTCAAGATGACTATACTACTGAAAGCAATCTACAGATTCTATGCAATCCCTATCAAATCACTAAGCCTTTTTTCACAGAACTAGAACAAAAAAATGTTAAAATCTGTACAGAGACACAAAAGACCCCAAATAGCCAAAGCATTCTTGAGAAAGAAAACCAGAGCTAGAGGAAGCAGGTTCCCTGGTTTCAGACAATACTACAAAGCTACAGTCAGCAAAACAGTATGGTACTGGCAGAAAAATAAATTATAGATCAATAATCAATAAACTGTGGAAAATTCTGAAAGAGATGGGAATACCAGACCACCTGACCTGCCTCTTGAGAAACCTGTATGCAGGTCAGGAAGCAACAGTTAGAACTGAACATGGAACAATAGACTGGTTCCAAATAGGAAAAGGAGTATGTCAAGGCTGTATATTGTCACTGTGCTTATTCAATTTATATGCAAAGTACATCATGACAAACATTGGGCTGGAGGAAGCACAAGCTGGAATCAAGATTGCCAGGAGAAATGTCAGTAACCTTAGATATGCAGATGACATCACCCTTATGGCAGTAAGTGAAGAGGAACTAAAAAGCCTCTTGATGGAAGTGAAAGAGGAGAATGAAAAAGTTGGCTTAAAGCTCAACATTCAGAAAACGAAGATCATGGCATCTGGTCCCATCACTTCATGGGAAATAGATGGGGAAACAGTGTCAGACTTTATCTTTTGGGGCCCCAAAATCACTGCAGATGGTGACTGCAGCCATGAAATTAAAAGACGCTTACTTCTTGGAAGAAAAGTTATGACCAACCTAGATAGCATATTGAAAAGCAGAGACATTACTTTGCCAACAAAGGTCCATCTAGTCAAGGCTATGGTTTTTCCTGTGGTCATTAATGGATGTGAGAGCTGGACTATAAAGAAAGCTGAGTACCAAAGAATTGATGCTTTTGAACTGTGGTGTTGGAGAAGACTCTTGAGAGTCCCTTGGACTGCAAGGAGATCCAATCAGTCCATTCTAAATGAGATCAGCCCTGGGTGTTCTTTGGAAGGACTGATGCTGAGGCTGAAACTCCAATACTTTGGTCACCTCATGCAAAGAGTTGACTCATTGGAAAAGACCCTGATGCTGGGAGGGATTGGGGGCAGGAGGAGAAGGGGATGACAGAGGATGAAATGGGTGGATGGCATCACTGACTTGATGTACATGAGTTTGATTGAACTTTGGGAGTTGGTGTTGGACAGGGGGGCCTGGCGTGCCCTGGGGTCGCAATTCATGGGGTCGCAAAGAGTCAGACACAACTGAGTGACTGAACTGAACTGACTGAATAGGAACAGGAAAGAAACCCAGAAATAAATGCATGCACCTATGGTCAATTAATCTATGACAAAGGAGGCAAGGCTACATAATGTTGGAAAGAGCCTCTTCAACAAATGGTGCTTGCAAAACTGGACAGCTATATGTTTTTTTTTTTTTTAAGTGAAATTAGATCATTCTTTAACACCACACAAAAAATAAGCTCAAAATGGATTACAGACATAAATATGAAACTGGGCACTATTAAAACTCCTAAAGGAAAACAGGCAGAATAATATCTTTTTTCATCCATCTGGAAACACTTCCTCCAGCCCAGTGTTTCTCATGATGTACTTTGCATATAAATTAAATAAGCACAGTGACAATATCTTATTCCATCTTCCAGATTAATAGAAATAAAAATAAACAACTGGGACCTATTTAAACCCAAAAGGGTTTGCTCAGCAAAGGAAACAATAAAACAAAAAGACTAGCCACAGATTGGGAGAAAATATTTGTAAATGACGTGACCAACAAGGGATTAGTCTCCAAAATTTATAAATGGCTCATGACACTTAACATAATCAAAACAAATAACCCAATCAAAAAGTGGGAAGATGACCTAAATAGGTATTTCTTCAGAAAAGATATACAGCCATCCAAGAGACATGTGAACCTCATTGGTGGGAATGTAAATTGGTACAGGCACTATGGAGAACAGTATGAGGGTTCCTTTAAAAAAACAAAAATAGAACTGCCATAGGACTCGGTAATCTCACTCCCGGGCATATAAAAAAAAAAATACATGATCCAAAAGGATACATGCCCCCAGCATTCATGCCAGCACTGTTTACAACAGCCATGACTGTGAAGCAACCTACGTGTCCGCTGACAGAGGAATCGATGAAGACTGCGTTGTACGTATACACAATGGATTATTACTCAGACTTAAAGAGAATGAGATAATGCCATTTGCTGAAACACAGATGAACCTAGAGGCTGTCATATCGAGTGGAATAAGTCAGACAGAGGAGAAGAAATATCAACTAACATCCCTTACACATTCAATCTAAAAAGAAATGACAGAAATGAAGTTACAAAACAGAAACAGACTCACAGTCTTAAAGAGCAAACTTCTGGTTGCTGGGTAGGAAAAATGAGGGGAAGGCATAGTTAAGGAGTTTGGGATGGGCATGTACACACTGCTGTATTTCAAGGAGATGACCAACAAAGGTATACTGTATGGCACATGAAACTCTGGTCAATGTTATGTGGCAGCCTGGAAGGGAGGGGAGTTTGAGGGGAGAACACATACATGTATTTGTATGGCTGAGTCCCTTTGCTGTTCACCTGAAATTATTACAACATTGTTAATCAGTTATACCTTGGTAAAAAATGAATTTTTTAATGTGCTTATTTAAGCAACTGTGGTCATTTCAAGAGATATTCTGCTTGATATTTTTTAGGAACCACAGGAATATTTTCTTGAGGCTATTTACTCAAGATGAATTCAGAAAAGAAAATTATGTATTGACTGACAGAGTCTACTTTAAAAATGAATCAGTCAGTTCAGTTGCTCAGTCATGTCGGACTCTTTGCGACCCCATGAATTGCAGCATGCCAGGCCTCCCTGTCCATCACCAACTCCTGGAGTTCACTCAGACTCACGTCCATCGAGTCAGTGATGCCATCACAAACAAACAAAAACAACTCACCAAAGAGCCACTTTCAAAATCAAAACTAAGGTTACTCTGGTGCTCCTGTCAAAATGACCATGAGGTGAGACACTAATAACATACTTACTAAATTATCTCTTAAATGCTTTCTCTAACACTGCCTTATTCAGAAGATCACACTGTACTTGATCTTTGCTTTGTAAATCTTACAATGGCCTACACCTGAAGAAAACTAAAATTGGATGAATTTTTAAACAATTAAGCAAATTATATCTGGTGTTAAAACCAGAAAAAGGAGTATTAGGACATATTTTTCCATTTTAAAAATATAACACTGCACTAATGATTCAGAATCAGCCTAAAAGTTCTGCCCAGATTTTCTACCCAGTCTTTTAAACTTTGTGATGAGTGATCCCCTGGTCTCATAGGCTAAGCCTTCCCTACAGTACTGTTTGTCCACAGGCTTCCCTTTGTACCCAGGCAGGGTACACCTTCACTGCACAGGGATGTCCTAGGTACTACATCTCTTGTTCCTACCAATGAAATGCCAGTAGTAGTCTTTGTCACTGTGAGAAGAAAAAATCCTCCAGGGATGGTACTGCCCAAGGATTAGAACCATCACTCTGTAATTTCATTATCTTCCCAATTCACTAGGTGAGTTCACTAACTGTTCTGCCTGAAATCTCAAAACCCCTGGTACTTACTCAACCTTGCATCTCCCAGTGTCTAGATAACTCTTACCCAGTAATTTAAAGACTAAAAGGTCATCCATTTAAAGTGGTTCTACATACTGTTTTGATGACTGTGGCTTTGTAGTAGAGCCTGAAGTCAGGCAAGTTGATTCCTCCAGTTCCATTCTTATTTCTCAAGATTGCTTTGGCAATTTGAGGTTTTTTGTATTTCCATACAAATCTTGAAATTATTTGTTCTAGTTCTGTGAAAAATATGGCTGGTAGCTTGATAGGGATTGCACTGAATTTGTAAATTGCTTTGGGTAGTATACTCATTTTCACTATATTGATTCTTCCGATCCATGAACATGGTATGTTCCTCCATCTATTAGTATCCTCTTTGATTTCTTTCATCAGTGTTTTATAGTTTTCTATATATAGGTCTTTAGTTTCTTTAGGTAGATATATTCCTAAGTATTTTATTCTTTTCGTTGCAATGGTGAATGGAATTGTTTCCTTAATTTCTTTTTCCACTTTCTCATTATTAGTGTATAGGAATGCAAGGGATTTCTGTGTGTTGATTTTATATCCTGCAACTTTACTGTATTCATTGATGAGCTCTAGTAATTTTCTGGTGGAGTCTTTAGGGTTTTCTATGTAGAGGATCATGTCATCTGCAAACAGTGAAAGTTTTACTTCTTTTCCAATTTGGATTCCTTTTATTTCTTTTTCTGCTCTGATTGCTGTGGCCAAAACTTCCAGAACTATGTTGAATAGTAGCGGTGAAAGTGGGCACCCTTGTCTTGTTCCTGACTTTAGGGGAAATGCTTTCAATTTTTCACCATTGAGGATAATGTTTGCTGTGGGTTTGTCATAGATAGCTTTTATTATGTTGAGGTATGTTCCTTCTATTCCTGCTTTCTGGAGAGTTTTTATCATAAATGGATGTTGAATTTTGTCAAAGGCCTTCTCTGCATCTATTGAGATAATCATACGGTTTTTATTTTTCAGTTTGTTAATGTGGTGAATTACATTGATTGATTTGTGGATATTGAAGAATCCTTGCATCCCTGGGATGAAGCCCACTTGGTCACAGTGTGTATGATCTTTTTAATGTGTTGTTGGATTCTGATTGCTAGAATTTTGTTGAGGATTTTTGCATCTATGTTCATCAGTGATATTGGCCTGTAGTTTTCTTTTTTTGTGACATCTTTGTCAGGTTTTGGTATTAGGGTGATGGTGGCCTCATAGAATGAGTTTGGAAGTTTACCTTCCTCTGCAATTTTCTGGAAGAGTTTGAGTAGGATAGGTGTTAGCTCTTCTCGAAATTTTTGGTAGAATTCAGCTGTGAAGCCATCTGGACCTGGGCTTTGGTTTGCTGGAAGATTTTTTTTTTTTTTTTTGAACTTTATTTCTATTTTTATTGTTATTTTTTTTATTTTTTTTTTAGTTTTTTATTTTTTAAATTTTAAAATGTTTAATTCTTACATGCGTTCCCAAACATGAACCCCCCTCCCACCTCCCTCCCCATAACATCTCTCTGGGTCATCCCCATGCACCAGCCCCAAGCATGCTGCATCCTGCGTCAGACATAGACTGGTGATTCAATTCTTACATGATCAATGGAACAAAATAGAAAGCCCGGAGATAAATCCACACACATATGGACACCTTATCTTTGACAAAGGAGGCAAGAATATACAATGGAGTAAAGACAATCTCTTTAACAAGTGGTGCTGGGAAAACTGGTCAACCACTTGTAAATGAATGAAACTAGATCACTTTCTAACACCGCACACAAAAATAAACTCAAAATGGATTAAAGATCTAAATGTAAGACCAGAAACTATAAAACTCCTAGAGGAGAACATAGGCAAAACACTCTCAGACATAAATCACAGCAGGATCCTCTATGATCCACCTCCCAGAATGCTGGAAATAAAAGCAAAAATAAACAAATGGGATCTAATTAAAATTAAAAGCTTCTGCACAACAAAGGAAAATATAAGCAAGGTGAAAAGACAGCCTTCTGAATGGGAGAAAACAATAGCAAATGAAGCAACTGACAAACAACTAATCTAAAAAATATACAAGCAGCTTATGCAGCTCAATTCCAGAAAAATAAACGACCCAATCAAAAAATGGGCCAAAGAACTAAATAGACATTTCTCCAAAGAAGACATACGGATGGCTAACAAACACATGAAAAGATGCTCAACATCACTCATTATCAGAGAAATGCAAATCAAAACCACAATGAGGTACCACTTCACACCAGTCAGAATGGCTGCGATCCAAAAATCTGCAAGCAATAAATGCTGGAGAGGGTGTGGAGAAAAGGGAACCCTCCTACACTGCTGGTGGAAATGCAAACTAATACAGCCACTATGGAGAACAGTGTGGAGATTCCTTAAAAAATTGCAAATAGAACTCCCTTATGACCCAGCAATCCCACTGCTGGGCATACACACCGAGGAAACCAGAATTGAAAGAGACACATGTACCCCAATGTTCATCGCAGCACTGTTTATAATAGCCAGGACATGGAAACAACCTAGATGTCCATCAGCAGATGAATGGATAAGAAAGCTGTGGTACATATACACAATGGAGTATTACTCAGCCGTTAAAAAGAATTCATTTGAATCAGTTCTGATGAGATGGATGAAACTGGAGCCGATTATACAGAGTGAAGTAAGCCAGAAAGAAAAACACCAATACAGTATACTAACACATATATATGGAATTTAGAAAGATGGCAATGACGACCCTGTATGCAAGACAGGAAAAAAGACACAGATGTGTATAACGGGCTTTTGGACTCAGAGGGAGAGGGAGAGGGTGGGATGATTTGGGAGAATGGCATTCTAACATGTATACTATCATGTAAGAATCGAATCGCCAGTCTATGTCTGACGCAGGATGCAGCATGCTTGGGGCTGGTGCATGGGGATGACCCAGAGAGATGTTATGGGGAGGGAGGTGGGAGGGGGGTTCATGTTTGGGAACGCATGTAAGAATTAAAGATTTTAAAATTTAAAAAAAAAAGAAAAAAAATAAAGGAGTAAAGAGACATGAAAAAAAAATAAATAAAGTGGTTCTACAACCTAGCTGTCTATACATTGACAAATGGGATCTAGGACTCTTCATCCTAGTTTTATGGCTGATTTCAAAGTAACATTATTCAAAACAGTACTTATGAATTCTATTAATAGACAGTCCGCACCAAAAGAAGGGTTCTACAGACAAATAACTGGGATTTGGGAGTTACAGAAAATTAAAATTTTTTCTTGACTACAAGATTTATCAGAGCCTTCATCTTGAATAAAAAACTGATAAGCTAACCATAGAAGGAAGAGAAATAGTAATTTGCAAGCTCATTTAACTAGGTAGCCCCTTTATTTAGGATTATCTATTAACCCAATGAGGAACTAGAGTCCCATGCTGTTGGTACATCATTTAGAATCACTGACTTATATTAAGATGACAGATTTCACAGTAGTTCTCACACTTCACATGCAGGAAAAGTTAGCATGGTCTAAGAATGATTTGCTCAATATTTTTAAGATGAAATTCAGCTATAAAATTTTCTGAAAAGCCTGAGTGATAATCTCCTTACTCTTCTTCCCAGCCTACTGTAGATTTTGCACATTTCAATTCAGTTCAGTCACTCAGTTGTGTCCAACTCTTTGTGATCCCATGTACCGCACTATGCCAGGCCTCACTGTCCATCACCAACTCATGTCCATCGAGTCGATGATGGCATCCAACCCTCTCATCCTCTGTCATTCCCTTCTCCTCTTGCCCTCAATCTTTCCCAGAATCAGGGTCGTTTCCAATGAGTCAGGTCTTTGCATCAGGTGGCCAAAGTATTGGAGTTTCAGCTTTAGCATCAGTCCCTCCAATGAACACCCAGGACTGATCTCCTTTAGAATGGATTGGTTGATCTCCTTACAGTCCAAGGGACTCTTACGAGTCTTCTCAGGCACCACAGTTCAAAAGCATCAATTCTTCGGTGCTCAGCTTTCTTTATAGTCCAACTCTCACATCCATACATGACCACTGGAAAAACCATAGCCTTCACTAGACAGAACTTTCTTGGAAAAGTAATGTCTCTGCTTTTCAACGTGCTGTCTAGGTTGGTCAGAACTTTCCTTCCAAGGAGTAAGCGTCTTTTAATTTCATGGCTGCAGTCTCCATCTGCAATGATTTAGGAGCCCAGTAAAATAAAGTCAGCCACTGTTTCCACTGTTTCCCCATCTATTTCCCATGAAGTGATGGGACCAGATGCCATATCTTAGTTTTCTGAATGTTGAGCTTTAAGCCAACTTTTTCACTCTCCTCTTTCACTTTCATCAAGAGGCTCTTTAGTTCTTCTTCACTTATTGCCATACGGGTGGTGTCATCTGCATATCTGAGGTTACTGATATTTCTCCTGGCAATCTTGATTCCAGCTTGTGCTTCCTCCAGCCCAGCGTTTCTCATGATGTACTCTGCATATAAGTTAAATAAGCACAGTGATAATATACAGCCTTGACATACTCCTTTTCCTATTTGGAACCAGTCTGTTGTTCCATGTCCAGTTCTAACTCTTGCTTCCTGACCTGCATACAGGTTTCTCAAGAGGCAGGTCAGGTGGTCTGGTATTCTCATCTCTTTCAGAAATTTCCACAGTTTATTGTGATCCACCTAGTCGAAGGCTTTGGCATAGTCAATAAAGCAGAAATAGATGTTTCTCTGGAACTCTCTTGCTTTTTCCATGATCCAGCGGATGTTGGCAATTTGATCTCTGATTCCTCTGCCTTTTCTAAAACCAGCTTGAACATCTGGAAGTTCACGGTTCACATATTGCTGAAGTCTGGCTTGGAGAATTTTGAGCATTACTTTAGTAGCATGTGATATGAATGCAATTGTGTGGTAGTTTGAGCATTCTTTGGCATTACGTTTCTTTTGGATTGGAATGAAAACGAACCTTTTCCAGTCCTGTGGCAACTGCTGAGTTTTCCAAATTTGCTGGCATATTGAGCGCAGCACTTTCACAGCATCATCTTTCAGGATTTGAAATGGCTCGACTGGAATTCCATCACCTCCACTAGCTTTGTTTGTAGTGATGCTTTCTAAGGCCCACTTGACTTCACATTCCAGGAAGTCTGGCTCTAGGTGAGTGATCACACCATCATGATTATCTTGGTCATGAAGATCTTCTTTGTACAGTTCTTCTGTGTATTCTTGCCATCTCTTCTTAATATCTTCTGCTTCTGTTAGGTCCATACCAATTCTGTCCTTTTTTGTGCCCATCTTTGCATGAAATGTTCCCTTGGTATCTCTAATTTTCTTGAAGAGATCTCTAGTCTTTCCCATTCTGTCATTTTCCTCTATTTCTTTGCATTGAGGAAGGCTTTGTTGTTTCTCCTTGCTATTCTTTGGAACTCTTCATTCAGATGCTTGTATCTTTCCTTTTCTCCTTTGCTTTTAGCTCCCCTTCTTTTCACAGCTATTTGTAAGGCCTCCTCAGACAGCCATTTTGCTTTTTTGCATTTCTTTTTCTTGGGGATTGTCTTGACTCCTGTCTCCTGTACAATGTCAAGAACCTCCATCCATAGTTCATCCGGCACTTTATCTATCAGATCTAGCCCTTTAAATCTAATTCTCACTGTACAGTCATAAGGGATTTCATTTAGGTCATACCTGAATAGTCTAGTGGTTTTCTCCACTTTCTTCAATTTCAGTCTGAATTTGGCAATAAGGAGTTAATGATCTGAGCCACAGTCAGCTTCAGGTCTTGTTTTTGCTGACTGTATAGAGCGTCTCCATCTTTGGCTGCAAAGAATATAATCAATCTGATTACAGTGTGGACCATCTGGTGATGTCCATGTGCAGAGTCTTCTCTTGTGTTGTTGGAAGAGGGTGTTTGCTATGACCAGTGAGTTCTCTTGGCAGAACTCTATCAGTCTTTGCCCAGCTTCATTCTGTACTCCAAGACCAAATTTGCCTGTTACTCCAGGTGTTTCTTGACTTTCTACTTTTGCATTCAGGTCCCCTATAATGAAAAGACATCTTTTTTGGGTGTTGGTTCTAGAAGGTCTTGTAGGTCCTCATAGAACCGTTCAACTTCAGCTTCTTCAGTGTTACTGTTCGGGGCATAGACTTGGATTACAGTGATGCTGAATGGTTTGCCTCGGAAAGGAACAGAGATCATTCTGTCGTTTTTGAGACTGCATCCAAGTCCTGCACTTCAGACTCTTTTGTTGACTATTATGGCTATTCCATTTCTTCTAAGGGATTCCTGCCCACAGTAGCAGATATAATGGTCATCTGAGTTAAATTCACCCATTCCAGTCCATCTTAGTTCTCTGATTCCTAGAATGTCAACGTTCACTCTTGCCATCTCCTGTTTGACCACTTCCAATTTGCCTTGATTCATGAACCTAACATTCCAGGTTCCTATGCAATATTCCTCTTTACAGCATCGAACCCTGCTTCCATCACCAGTCCCATTCACAGCTGGGTGTTGTTTTTGCTTTGGCTCTATCCCTTCATTCTTTTTTTTTTTTTTTAGTTTTTTATTATTTAAATTTTAAAATCTTTAATTCTTACATGCATTCCCAAACATGAACCCCCCTCCCACCTCCCTCCCCATAACATCTTTCTGGGTCATCCCCATGCACCAGCCCCAAGCATGCTGTATCCTGCGTCAGACATAGACTGGCAATTCAATTCACATGATAGTATACATGTTAGAATGTCATTCTCCCAAATCATCCCACCCTCTCCCTCTCCCTCTGAGTCCAAAAGTCCGTTATACACATCTGTGTCTCTTTCCCTGTCTTGCATACAGGGTCATCATTGCCATCTTCCTAAATTCCATATATATGTGTTAGTATACTGTATTGATGTTTTTCTTTCTGGCTTACTTCACTCTGTATAATCGGCTCCAGTTTCATCCATCTCATCAGAACTGATTCAAATGAATTCTTTTTACGGCTGAGTAATACTCCATTGTGTATATGTACCACAGCTTTCTTATCCATTCATCTGCTGATGGACATCTAGGTTGTTTCCATGTCCTGGCTATTATAAACAGTGCTGCGATGAACATTGGGGTACATGTGTCTCTTTCAATTCTGGTTTCCTCGGTGTGTATGCCCAGCAGTGGGATTGCTGGGTCATAAGGTAGTTCTATTTGCAATTCATTCTTTCTGGAGTTATTTCTCTATTGATCTCCAATAGCATATTGGACACCTTTCCGACCCGGGGAGTTCCTCTTTCAGTGTCCTATCTTTTTGCCTTTTCAAACTGTTCATGGGGATCTCAAGGCAGGAATACTGAAGCAGTTTGCCATTCCCTTCTCCAGTGGACCACATTCTGTCAGACATCTCCACCATGACCCAGCTGTCTTGGGTGGCCCCATGCGGCTTGGTTTCACTGAGTTAGACAAGGCTGTGGTCCTGTGATCAGATTAGCTAGCCGTCTATATTTGTAGTTTCAGCCTGTCTGCCCTCTGATCTCCTCTCTCAGTGCCTAGCATCTTACTTGGGTTTCTCCTACCTTGGACGTGGGGTCTCTCTTCACGGCTGCTCCAGCAAAGCACAGCTGCTGCTCCTTACCTCTGATGAGAGGGTAGCTCCTCTCAGCCCCTGCCCCTGCCCTCAGGCTCCAGGTAGCTCCTCTGGCTACCACCTGTGCCTTTGGGCGTTAGCCTCAGATGACCAAAATACTGAAGCTCAGCTTCAGCATCAGTCCTTCCAACAAGTATTCAGGGTTGATTTCCCTTAAGATTGACTGCTTTGATCTTCTTGCTGTCCAAGGGAACTCAGAGGTCTTCTCCAATACCACAGTTTGAATGCGTCAATTCTTCAGCACTCCACCTTCTTTTTGGCCCAGTTCTCACAACAGTACAGGACCACTGGGAAGACCATAGCCTTAACTATATGGACTTTGGAGGTAGAGTAATGTCTCTGCTTTTCAATACACTGTCTAGGTTTTCATAGCTTTCATGCCAAGAGGCAATCATCTTCTGATTTCATGGCTGTAGTCACCATCTGCAGTGATTTTAGAGTCTGAGAATAGGAAATCTATCACTATTTCCAACTTTTTCCCCTCTATTTGCCATGACATATTAGAATTGTATGCCATGCATGATCTTAGTTTTTTTTAATATTTAGTTTTAAGCTAGGTCTTTCACTTTCCTCCTTCACCCTCATCAAGAGGCTCTTTAGTTCCTCTTCACTTTCTGCAGTTAGAGTGGTATCATCTGCATACCTGAGGTTGCTGATGTTTGTCCCGCCTATCTTGATTCTATCTGGTAATTCATATTATGACCTAGGTGCCAGCAAATTTGGAAAACTCAGCAGTGGCTATGGGACTGGAAAAGGTCAATTTTCATTCCATTCCCAAAGAAGGTTCATGCCAAAGAATGTTCAAACTATTGCACAATTGCATTCATTTCACATGCTAGCAAAGTAATGCTCAAAATCCTTCAAGCTAGGCTTCAACAGTATGCAAACGGAGAACTTCCAGATGTACAACCTGAATTCAGAAAAAGGTAGAAGAACCAGAGATGAAATTGCCAAAATTCACTGGATCATAGAAAAAGCAAGAGAATTCCAGAAAAACATCTACCTATGCTAAAGCCTTTGTGTGGATCTGTGGAAAATTCTTAAAGAGATGGAAATCCAAGACCACCTTACCTGTCTCCTAAGAAACCTGTATGCAGGTCAAGAAGCAACAGTTAGAACCAGACATGCAATAACGAACTGGTTTCAAATTGGGAAAGTAATACATCAAGGCTGTATATTGTCACCCTGCTTACTTAACTTATATATAGAATACATCATGTGAAATGCTGGGCTGGATGACCCCCAAGCTGGAATCAATATTGCCAGGCAAAATATCAATAACCTCAGATATGTAGATGACACAATGCTAATGGCAGAAAGTGAAAAGGAACTAAAGAGACTCTTGCTGAAAGTGAAAGAGGAGAGTGAAAAAGTTGGCTTAAAACTCAACATTCAAAAAACGAAGACCACGGCATCTGGTCCCATCACTTCATGGCAAATAAATGGAAAACAATGGCAACATTGTCAGACTTTATTTTCTTGGGCTCCAAAATCAGTGCAGATGGTGACTGCAGCCATGAAATTAAAAGATGTTTGATCCTTGGAAGAAAACCTGTGATGAACCTAGACAACAGATTAAAAAGCAAAGGTATTATTTTGCTGGCAAATGCCCATGTAGTCAAAGCTATGGTTTTTCCAGTAGCCATGTATGGATGTGAGAGCTGGACAATAAAAAAGGCTGAGCACCAACAAATTGATCCCTTTGAACTATGGTGTTGGAGAAAACTCTTGAGAGTCTCTTGGAATGCAAGGAGATCAAACCAGTCAAACCTAAAAGAAATCTACCCTAAATATTCATTGGAAGGACTGATGCTGAAGATGAAGCTCCAATACTTCGGCCACCTGATGTGAAGGGCTGGCTCACTGAAAAAGATCCTGACGCTGGGAACGACTGAGACAGGAAGAGGGGATAACAGAGGATGAGGCGGTTGAATGGTATAACTGACTCAATGGACATGAGTTTGAGCAAGCTCTGAGAGATGGTAAAAGACAGGGATGCCTGGCATGCTGCAGTTCATGGTGTTGCAAAGAGTCAGACATGACTGAGCAACTGAACAACAATAATGTGAGTATTCTTTCACTGGTTTACAATTTAATTTGTTCATAGAACAACTCTTTCAACCCAAAAGGATTTAATACAATTTATATAGTGATGTTTCTTTAGTTATCATCCATATTAATTTTCAACCAACCTTAATAACATAACTTAGTTCTAAATTGATGCACATTTCTTCAATTTATCATAGGGTTATCTGAACAAATGCCATTTAGGAGATTTTTGCAGTTAAGTCAATGGCCTATGTAATCTGACTAATTAATTTATCCTAGGATATCTGTAAGTGATGATTGCTTGATCTATTATCTTTTCAGCTGCACATTTTGATTTCTGAAGACAAATGTCATAATCCAAATGACTGACTTTGGATAGAAAATATAGGAATTAGGAAAGATTAATATGAAAGATGAGCATAGATGCCAGGTAGAGAGCCATATGGACCTCTGTCAGGACTGGAAGTAATACACAACCCGACATTGAGTGCATGAAGAAAATCCATTTGGGAGGAAAAAATCAGACCACTCTCACTTACTTTATAATGGCAATAAAGTACCATTATATTTTATCATCCTTAAGCATTTAGTAAATTTATCTCAGCCTTTGCATACTTTTGTGATCATTAAAATTTAAGCTTGCCATTTTAGCTACAGCCATAAATGTCAGAGGCTCCTAAGATAGACAGTGTCAAATGTTTATTCAAACATAATGGTGTTTTTTAAGATATGACATATACCTTCAACATCAAAAATTTTTTACAACTAGTGCTATGTTCCAAGCACAGTGCTATATTGGTTTTAATCCCAACCATCTTGATTAGTTACTGTTTGACTCTGAATAAGTTAATAGAACTGAGTCTATTTTCTCATCAGTGAAACGGTGATGATAGAATACTGTATGAATTAAGTTATTTTATTGTTCAATAGTTCTCACGTTTCCTCATCATCTATATTACGCACATCAGAAGATGGAACCTTTAAGACCTCTCTGAAACAACATTACCTCTCTGTGTCGAAGTGGCAGAGCCTGGACTCAACCCCAGAGCTGAAACTCTAGTGGGAACTCTCAAACAAGCAGGGTCTGGGTTCATTTGCCAACATCTTAGATTCCTTAACTAGCAGACATTAGAAAGTTAAATATAGTGAAGTGAAGTCATTCAGTCATGTCCAACTCTTTGTGACCCCATGGACTGCAGCCTACCAGGCTTCTCCGTCCAAGGGATTTTTTCAGGCAAGAGTACTGGAGCGGGTTGCCATTTCCTTCTCCAGGGGATCTTCCTGACCCAGGGATCAAACCGGGGTCTCCTGCATTGTAGGCAGATGCTTTCACCGTCTGAGCCACTAGGGAAGTCTAAATAAATATAAGCTTGATGGTATTACCTCTGAAATTTACCCTCTGCATTGTACATCTCTCCTGTTCTAGAGTGAGGCTACCATGGAGGAAGCTAGTGGCTCTTTCAAAAAGTAAAGCTATTTCTACCACCAGCCTATAAAAGTCACAGTGACCTGAGATATAAAGTTGTAAGATGACAAAAATCGCGAAAGCCTGGACAGAAGGGACAGAAGTCTTTTGGGCTCACATGTCAGAATACAGTTTGTTGGAAGACAAGACGTTGTACCTTTTTCTTAAATGGAATTTGTACTGCCAGTACTTTAGTTAGACTAATCTAACCTTGTCAGCAGTTTGCAAGCAGTGCTTTGGCAAAAGGTCTACTATTTGTGGCCACCACTCCCCTGACTTCAGACTGACCTGAACCTCAAGCCCAATCTTCAATGACTAAAGCATATTGCAACATGAGCATTGACAAGAGACCCTGTTATCTCACATAAAAATCTATTAGAAGTGTACTGGTCCTGAAAATCTGGTTTAGAAAAATATTCAGGAAAATAAAATGTACATGTGTAAATTCTAAAAATCCTATTTGTTGGATTCTTCAGTGAGTTAGACTAAGTGACAAAAGTTGATGTTTTTTAAAAAGGCTATGGCTTACAATGGCAGTTGTGACGTATGTGCAACATGTATAAATATTTCGTCAAAGAGTAAACCTTGGTTCTGTCTCCCATTGTGAAGAATCCTGGATTTAGAATACATATTAAGAAGTCTTATTCTTGGAACTAACTATGCATGTGATGACACAGCCTTTCTGGCACTAGGCAAGGCTTTGAGAAGTCAGAGGGGGAAAAAAAGATGCATTTCACACTTTACAGTTTACAGAGGCTATAGACATGGATAAGCAATAAATAATTTAAAATGTGGTTAAGTCTTATTAAAGAAGGAATCACATGAGGTTTGGGAACAAGAAAAAAAAAAAGTACCAAAATAAATTCAGGTTAAGAGAAGATATCAAGAAAGGAACTGGGAATATCCAGGAGAAAGAAAGAGAAACAGATAATAGCTAGCTTTAAAATACTAGACTATGGGCATTCCAAGAACTGAGTGTGGTCTATATAAAAGCCCAGAGGTATGAAATAGCACCGTAAATGTGGGAGCAACATGTGATCTGACATGTCTGGAGTGCAGGACTGGACAGGAAAGAAGTGAAAGGAGACCTGAAGAGATGAGGCAGTGATTAGTCATGAAGGGCCATGATAGTAACTGGAGTCAGAAAAAAATCAGAATGGAAAATATGTCCTGAAACTTGCTTGCAAAATGTTTCCAGAAAGTTTATTAAAAAAGCAAGACCACTATATTTTACAGGACTCTCTGCTCAGTCTTATAAGAATTGCAAGGCAGTTTTATCTTGTGCTGCTAAAACAATCAGTCATTTAATAGCTGAGTAGCCAAGTCACCAATTGGCTTTCCTTTTCTCATTAGTGATAACAGAAATAACGACTACTTTGTGAGTTGCTACATGCCTGGCCCCACTCTTCACATGCATTAACTCATTCTATGTGCTCTACATGTATTAACACCACAATCATGAAAATTTGATTACTTATTACATGTAAACCAACCATTCTTATAATTATGCCCATTTTGCAAACGAGAAGAATAAGTCATGGAGATGAAAAGAAAGTTGACCAAGATGCAGTTTGCCAGCAGTGAAGCTAAAAGAGAGTTGAACAAGATACACCCTGGAGGGACTACTCCTCATAGCCCTAAGAATAATACCAGGCATAGGAGACATTCGAATCTTAAATGAATGAATGAACAAATATCTCTGAGGTGATATTAAAGACAGATGCAGATACTTTGGCATTTCTCCCATCAAGGAATGAAGGCTAATTTCTTCCCATTGAATCTGGGTTAACCTGGTGACTTGCTTTGAATCAAAGGAATAGGGTCAAAATGCCATTTCTGGATCTAACCCTTTAAAAGGTGTGTAATTTCACTTTGTGGCTATTGAAAGGCAGCAACCAAGCTATAAGGTAGCTCAGCCTAGACTACTGCATGGAGACAGAAATTTGGAGAGACCATGGAGGACATGACGACATCTTGGATGTTCCAGCTATAACCAGACCTCAGCTATACCACATGGAGCTCCAGAATTGGCCACTGAGTCTAGCAAACCCATAGAATCATGGGAAACATTGTATCACTGTTGTTTTAAACCACTACATTTTGGGGTGGTTTAGGGCATAGAAAAATCTCTGTGGCAGTATATATCCTTGCCTGCTAAGTCACTTCAGCCATGTCCAACTCTTTGCGACCCCATGGACTGTGTAGCCTCCCAGGCCCCTTTGTCCATGGGATTCTCCAGGCAAGAATACTGAAGTGGGTTGCCATTTACCTCCTCTAAAAACAAACTTCTGTCATAATTAATCTATGGCCCAGTCAAACAAAGCTGTTACTGCCATAGGTAGTGAATTATATTCAGAAGTGCAAAGTGACCTTTTTCTTTTTTAAGAAAAAAAGAGAACACTTTGGTTTCAAGAAATTAATTTTCAAAGAAAACCCATTTCTGTTTTACAACGGCTTTTCTTCTAGGAAGTTTCTCAAATATTGAAGAACACAATTATTTTCCCTCTCTTTATTTCCTCCAACAGTCAAGGCCTTCTATCATCTGGAAGGTCAAATGGGCTAATAACAGGAAAACTGCAGTTTCAGATTGCCACAGTCACACATAAAAACTTTTATAAGCAAAACCAGTTCTTTTCAAAGTACATTTATTATCTCAACCAGTTCTCTTCTGACACACAGATCTGCCAGTGGGAACATGTTGCCAAGTTTCTTTCAGAGAAAACACCTGTGTCCTTTAAAACATCAAAACAACTCAGAAATAAGTAAAAATGTTAATCCATCAAGTGGTTGTTTGGGTAACATGATGAATTAATAGCATGCATGTAGACCCAACAATTTACATCCTTTCATAAGAAAACATGTCTTTCTTAACCCATGGGTAAATCACGATTACCTCAATACTGCAGTAAACTCACATAAGGTTGGGCTATAAAATATGTATGAAGTCATAGAAAATGTTAGCATGATAAGGACACCAGCTCAAGCCTAAGTTGTGTTTTAGAACCCAGTATCCATACATACACAACCATGTCTGGAAGACTAGGAGACAGCTCTCAGAAGTCTACTGGCATGAGGGGTTGATTATCCTTCTGGGAGAAAATTCATCGTAATAAGATGAAGTCAGAAAATCTCAAACCAATATCAAAGCCTTGGTCAACAGAGGGAGACACAAATCTCCTGGTACTGTACAGTACTGGCCATTTGGATTTGTCCTGGGGAAGGAAGACCTAGAGATATAAAATCCCTCCTCTGTGTGACTTATATCTTTCCACTAAAAGTCTTGTAATTTATTAGGATGTGAGGTGGAACAGGAGGCAGAATCTCTAATAGCAATAAACACGAGGAAAGAGGCAAACCTCCTACTTCAGCAGCAAATACATAAGGAGGTTTTAGATGCATGGAAATTTTGCATGGTAATCTCACTAAAAATGCTGGAATAGGAGAGAAGAGAAGTAGTGAACACCATGTGGTAGTCCAAAGATGTATTAATGATACCACATGGGACATCTCTTTGAGAATTCCAGAAATAGGCAGGCAACTGGCAAGGGTAGCTGGATGGAGAGAGTGCCTCTAATGTCACAGATAATGCGTCTACTACACCTGACCAGTAGAACTTTGGGAATCTCAGCTTATAACAATAAGAGTAGCTGGGGCTAGCAAGTTGGAGCTAATGAACTCCTTTGTTCATAAATTATTAATCCATTTTCTGAAACACATCAGGAAACAAATCAATAATGAGATTTTCCAAAGGCAGAAACTATTATGCTTTAAAACATGTGTATGATGACTTTAATTATTATGATCCTAACTTTTAACTCATCCTCATAGAACTTGTCATGATTGAAAAGGTGACAAAACTATGATGGAGAGCCAGCAAAATGTAACACAGCAGCACAACGGTCGAAAACCCAGACTGGTGAGACTGGAGAGACTTCCCTGGTGGTCTACTGGTTAAGAATCTTGCTGCCAATGCAGGGATTTGACTCCTGATCTTGGAAGATTCTACATACTGTGGGGAAACTAGCATGCTTGGGGCTGGTGCATGGGGATGACCCAGAGAGATGTTATGGGGAGGGAGGTGGGAGGGGGGTTCATGTTTGGGAATGCATGTAAGAATTAAAGATTTTAAAATTAAAAAAATAAAAAACTAAAAAAAAAAAATGTCTGCGTGCCACAACTACTGAGCCTGGGCTCTAGGGCCCGTGAGCCGTAACTACTGAGCCCACACTCCACAATTACTAAAGCCTGTGCACTCTAGAGCCCATGTTTTGCAACTACTGAAGCCCAGGTGCCTAGAGCCAGTTCTCCAGAACAAGAGAAGCCATCCCGTGCACCACAAGGAAGAGCAGCCCCTGCTCGCCACTGCTGGAGAAAGCTCAACCTCCCCACTGAAGACCCAGCGTAACCATAAATAAACAAACAGAAACAGGAAACAAAAAACAGACTGGCTCCAGTTAGACCTCCATCAGTGCCTGGTCCTGTCACTTAATAGCTTTGTGACCCACCTGACCTAAGGAGGAAATGTTAATATTGATTATTTTACAACACTACTGTGAGGATCCTGGGAAATAAGGCCCTGCAAGCACACTGGGTATGCAATGAATAATAACAATCTCAATTCCAAAATGCTTACATTTTTCTATGTGGTACATTGTCTTCAAAGATGCTTCAAAACAAATCTTCTCCCTCCCTCTACAGCCTTGTCAAAACCCTTAAGAAAAGATGGAGTTTATTTCCACACAAATAAAGGATGAGAATTGCTTTGACCAACAGAACAGCTGGGCCAATTCTGGGACCAGGTCATAAGAGGTCTGACACATTTAGTCCCCACCCTCTTGAAATCTAGCCAGCCTTCTCGAAGCTCTGGCTAAGACCAGTGAATTATAAGAGACCATGCATAAAGGCCCCAGCTATTCCAGCCACCCTGAGGAAACCATAGACACATGAAACCCTAGCTGAGCTCACAGGTAAACACAGCTAGCAGCTAACATGCAGAGCAATAGAACCACCTAATTGAGCCCAGCCAACACATACAGTTATGAGAAATGATAAATCATTGTTTTAAGCATCTAAGATTTGGTTTGTTATGCTGCAACAGATAAAGAAACAATCTATAAGGTCATGTATGTCACTGTTAGTGTCACCAATATTAACTCTTCCCCTTCCCCCTCCTTCATGTCACACCAGCCATTGTGACCTTTGGAGTTTTCAGATATATGATGGAGCACAGGACGGTCACACATGCTACCTCCTCTGCCTGGAACATGTGCCCAGCAACCCCTCCATCACTCAGGCCCATACACAGTATATCTCCTTTTTCTCTAAGTAATTCCTACTTATCCTTGCAGTCTCAGAGACCTAGCTGAATCTTACTAGCCTTATTAGTCCATAGACTAATTCAGCTGCTTGCCATTTACTCTTATAAAAGACTAATTTCTTTATAGTGTATCATCATTACAATTATTTGTGTAATTATTTAATGTATGTCTTCCTTTTACCCACTAAGTTTACTGAAGGTGCTATGCTCAACGGTTTTTTTTTTTTAATCTAGTGGGACTTCCCTGGTGGCTCAGTCAGTAAAGAATCTAGCAATGCAGGAGACTTGAGTTGGATTCCTGAATCAGGAAGATCCTCTGGAGAAGGAAATGGCAACCCAATTCAGTATTCTTGCCTGGAGAAATCCATGGATAGAGGAGCCTGGCAGACTTATGGGGTCACAAAGAGTCAGACATGACTGAGCAACTAACCCTTTCATTTTTCAAATGCTTAATATTAATTGCTTGAGTTAATGAACCAAAAGGTTGATGGCAGTAAAGCCAAAATTAAAAGCTGTGTCTCCTGACCTATAAATCCCTGGTCTTATTCTCAAAATTTACCATTCTATTTGCTTTTGTGAGTAATCAGTATGAGGTTTTATTTATAATATCTTCTGCATTTTAAATTCAAGATATAGGTTGTTATCATTTTTAGAGGAGGAGATTTTAAAGAATTAACACATATCAAAATACAGAACTTACATTAGTTACTGATTTATCCTTCTCTGAAATCCTCAGATTATTCTATAATTCTTGTTTTAAAAACTTTACTTCCCATTTCCCCATAGAAATACAGAAAGGGAGAAAGTGGGAATCTGGCAATTGCAGCAGAGAAAACCACTGTTCAGTGGAAAGCTCTCAGGACGTGGGACAGAGCAGACCCAGCAGACCTGGTCTCAGCTATGGGGGCTCATCTCCCCCATCCCCAATCTTGCTGACAAAATATCATCAAACTTGGACATAATCAAGCTCTGATTCCATCACTTAGAAGGTAGCCTAAGTCACATTATGTAATCTTTTGCAGGTCATCTCCACCTATAAAACTGGACTAAAAACTATTTCCTAGAAGAATTGCAAGAATTAAAGTGCTTTGTAAAATATAAGCCATAATTTTTATATATGGTATCACACAAAATTCTTTTTAAAAATCAAAAGCAATATATTTTTTGTTTCTGTTGTACAAAAAGTTATATCTTTCTGATGTAAAAGATGAAGACTGAAAAAAAAAAATACTTCCAGAAGCAAATTTCCCACGGGTGTGCAGGCTAGCAGTGCGCAATTACAGGAGCGCCACTCACCTTTCAGTCCCTGTAACGCCGCTCGCTGCAACTGCGCAGGACATGGCCTGGGAATTCTTACGCTGCGGCAGCAATTCCATTGCTCACCGCGGTACCTCTAGCGGGATTTGGGTGGCACAGTTTTGACATTCTTCCCACTCCATAACCTGCATCAAATTTTAGAACCCAGGTGCCCATGTGTGGCATTAACTCTACAGTTCCCCAGGAGTGACTGCAGCTGCTTTCCTTAAGTTGAGACCTACTCTTGAGCCAACATGAGGAAAGCTAATTACTACATGGTAACAGCAGAAGATCAGTGTCGAGTCCATACAAAACTCTGTTTCCTACAGATGGAAGCACATTTAAAGCCATGGACACATAGCTCTAACAATGCAGTTCGGTTTATCACACAGAGAGATCCAGACTCATGGAACTCAAGTGAAAAAGAAACCTTCAGAGACAGTGATTCATGCTAGTTTTCCTGTTTGCAGACAATTATTTCCTCTCTGCTTCAGGCTCTCAGAACACTTTCTATCTCTTCTAGAACTTCTCACATATGGACATGAATCATACTTGTGTTTGTGTCTGTTTCCAAAGTGGTACTTGAGGACAGCAACTTATCTTATTCATCTCAGGGTGACTCAGATGTAACTAAGCTTCCTTGAGTCAGCCCTGTACTCACCCTGACCAGACTTGAAACCAGTCTTATCCACAGCAAAGCATATACAAAAGAAAACTAACTAAAGAATAAAAAGTTTAAGAATACGTGAGTGTGTAGGCTTCTATTATTTTTAAAAAGTCCAGATAATGTCATAAAAGTCCACATAAAGAAGATTACATGTAAATGCAAAGTTTTATTTACAAACAGATGATGTTGGTTTCATTCTGCTGCTGCTGCTGCCGCTAAGTCGCTTCAGTCGTGTCTGACTCTGTGCGATCCCATAGACGGCAGCCCACCAGGCTCTCCCGTCCCTGGGATTCTCCAGGCAAGAACACTGGAGTGGGTTGCCATTTCCTTCTCCAATGCATGAAACTGAAAAGTGAAAGTGAAGTCGCTCAGTCGTGTCCAACCCTCAGCGACCCCATGGACTGCAGCCTACCAGGCTCCTCCGTCCATGGGATTTTCCAGGCAAGAGTACTGGAGTGGGGTGCCATTGCCTTCTCTGTGGTTTCATTCTAGCCCCTGCCTATTCTGTGTTGATATAAACCAAAGTATTTGGGGGTGGGAAAAAAAAAAAAACAGCAAAAGTAACAGGCCCTGGATATCCTGAACAGTTACAAAGAAAGACCAGTAATGCTGCTTCTATGTGGACAAACCTGGGATAATGCGATCAGACATCCCAACTCCATTTGTAGAAGATTGTTTCTTATACAAGTGACTCAAGCAGCTCATTTTGTCACGGCATTAAAGTCAATGTGTGTGTCTGTATTTTACTACACGTTGCTTTCTCTCTGACAAAAACTCATTATGAAAGTCAGCCACTTAGACAGAAGCTTATTTTGAATTTACTATGTAGCCATTTCTAGTCAGTATGCGGAGAAAGGAAAATGACTTCTGACAAGAATAAACCCTCAGTAGAAACTGTGGGTATTTCCTTTCTGATGATGCTCTGGGAAGTAACTGAGGTGGGTAGCGTTAAAGGAGAATCTCAAGAATTAGCTTTAAAAAAAGATGACTGCATCGTTTGATGATACAGGATAAAGTATTTATTTCTTTTGGATCACCAAGAAAAATACAGTACTTTTATGAGAGATATTAGGTGTAAAGACAATTAATTAACTCTGCATATTTTCACTTGCACACTTCTTAGGCCTGTTATCCATTGGTATAGACTTGCCAATTACATACTGAGAGAAAATTCCTTACTGATGCAACAAAGGAAACTTATCGCTATTCAGCACTGCATATGGAGCCAATCAGAATGATTCCAAAGTCTAATTCTATTCCCCAAAACTAACTGGTAAGTAGCCATGGGTATATATGTTCTGAAGGTAGCCTTTGTGACGGTATTAAGAGGTGAGGCTTTGGGGAGGTGATTACGTCATGAGAGTGGGGCTCTCATGAATGGGATTAATGCTTTATAAAAGAAGCCCTCAGGAGCTCCCTCACCCCTTTTACCATGTGAGGATACAAGGAGAAAACAGACCTGGAAGACAACCCTCAGCTGACCATGCTGGCAACTAACATCAGGCTTCCAAACCCCAGAACGATAAGAAATACAATTCTGTTATTTATAAGGTACTACTCTGTGGTATTTTGTTACAGCAGCCCAAAAGAACTACAATTAAATCTAAATATATATGCCTTTAAAAATATTTGTATGTAAGCCAAGACATGGCATCAACCTAATGCCCATCAACAGGTGAACAGATAAAGAAGCTGCAGTACACATATATGATGGAATATTGCTCAGCCATAAAAAATAATGAAATAACGTCATTTGTAGCAACATGGATGGACCCAGAGATTACCACATGAAGTGAAGCAAGTCAAAGACAGAGACAAATATCAAGTGACACTGCTTACATGTGGAACCTAAAAAAGTGATAACAGATGAACTTGTTTACAAAATAGAAATGGACATACACACAGAAAATAAATGTATACATACCAAAGGAGAAAAGGAGGGGGGATAAATTAGGAGTCTGGGATTAGCAGATACAAGCTGCTATATATAAAACAGATAAACTACAAGGTTACCTATAGTACAAGGAAATATATTCAGTATCTTATGATAAACTGTAATGGAAGATAATCTGAAAAATATACATACATGTATAACTGAATCACTCTCCTGAATATCAGAAACTAACACAATATTATAAATCAACTATATTTCAATCAAAAAAACTGATATGTATATGCAGACATATATTTTTAAAAGCATACTTTTGTTACCATGTTTAATCTTCTTTAACCTTTCTGTGATGGTTAAAAATGTATAAAATGTAGAGTCACCCCTCAGAATCTACAGGTTTTGCACTCAAGTATTCAACTAACCACAGATGCAAATATTTGGAAAACATTTTTTTCAGAAATTTCCAAAAAACAATGTTTGAATTTGTCACACACCAGCAACTATTTATATATCTTCTATGTTGTATTTACAACTATTTAAAGAGTATTTAGTTTGAACTAGCAATTATAAGTAATCTAGAGATGATTTGAAGAGTACAAGAGGAGAGTATAGGCAAATACTAAGCCATTTTGTATAAGAAATGTGAGCATCCAAGGATTCTGGTATCCGAGGGGGATCCTGAAACAAACCCCCATAGATACCAAGGAATAACTGTGCTTAGAAGCACACAGGGAAAAAAATACATAAAAACTAAATTATGTCAACTCAGTTATACACTTTATTGAGAAAAAAGACAAAAACAAAAACGAGTTCTCTAGGACAATTTATCAATACAAAAAAAAAAAGAGAATTTAATTTCAAAATGTTAACTGGTCTTTCAATCGCTGAAGAGCCAGCACACGTCTGAATGTTCATCCTACCAACTTCTGAGTGTGTTTTTGGCCTAATTATGAGAAACAGTCATTTAACGAAATAATTCTAATCTGGATGCTGTTGTCATGCTGTGGGAGACTGGAGTAAAACAGGTTTTTGAATTAGCTTTATGAAAAATTACTGCTTAGACTATGTATGACGCGAAGCAATGGCAGGTCTTGAAGAGCATAAAAAAAACTCTACAGAAGAAAAATCTTCTCAGTGCAATCTTCTTGAAATGAGTTTACTATTATCTACATTTCTGTGGCAAATGCTATTATGGAAAGCTATTCAATGGTCATGGACCAGTGATTACAGAGATTGGGTGCTAGCGTAATAAAGAAGTGAATTTCGTGATTTTTAAAAATACATATTTCACTCGGAAGCCTGAACTTTTGAAAACCAAACTGAGTTAAAATATAATCAACAAATTCTGGACAAAAAAAATGTTGCTCCACAAATAGTACCTGTTTACAGTGATAAGCCAGGCAGTAATACGTACAATATGCCACTGGGGAAGAGTGAAGGCCAATTAATAGCTTCAGAAAGAATGAAGCAGCTGGGACAGAGTGGAAATGACTCTCAGTTGTGAGTGTGTCTCGTGGTGAAAGTAAAGTCTGATGCTGTAAAGAATACCACTACATAGGAAACTGGAATGCTGGGTCCATGAATTAAGGTAAATTGGACATGGTCAAGCGGGACATGGCAAGGGTGAACATCGATATCTTAGGAATCAGTGAACTAAAATGGATGGGAATGGGTGAATTTAATTCTGATGACCATAATATCTACTACTGTGGGTAAGAATCCCTTAGAAGAAATGGAGTAGCCCTCATAGCCAACAAAAGTCCAAAATGCAGGACTTGGGTGAAATCTCAAAAACAACAGAGATGTGACCATCCAAGGATTCTGGTATCTGAGGGGGATCTTGAAACAAACCCCCTGTAGATACCAAGGAATAACTGTTTGTTATTTGTTTACTGTTGTTAACTGTTCAGTTTGTTTCCAAGGCAAATCATTCAACATCACAGTAATCCAAGTCAATGACCAAACCACTGATGCTGGAGAAGCTGAAGCTGACCTTCTATAAAGAACTACAAGACCTTCTAGAAGTAACACCAAAAAAAGATATCCTTTCCATCATAGAAGACTGGAATGCAAAAGTAGGAAGTCAAGAGATACCTGGAGTAACAGGCAAGTTTGGCCTTGGAGTACAAAATGAAGCAGGGCAAAGGCTAACAGAGTTTTGTCAAGAGAACACGTTGGTCATAGCAAACACCTTTTGCAAGAACACAAGAGATGATTACACATCAACATCACCAAATGGTCAAAAAGGAAATAAAATTGATTATATTCATTGCAACTGAAGATGGAGAAGCTCTATACTGTTAGTAAAAACAAGACTGAGAGCTGACTGTGGCTCAGATCATGAGCTCTTTATTGCAAAATTCAGGATTAAATTGAAGAAAGGAGGGAAAACCACTAGGCCATTCATGTATGACCTAAATCAAATCCCTTTTGATTATACAGTGGGGGTGATAAATAGATTCAAGGGACTAGATCTGGTAGACAGGGTGCCTGAGGTTTGTAACATTGTACAGAAGGCAGTGACCAAAATCATCCCAGAGAAAAAGAAACACAAGAAGACAAAGTGGTTTTCTGAGGAAGCTTTACAAATAGCCAAGGAAAGAAGACAAGCAAAAAGCAAGGGAGAAAGGGAAAGATATCCCCAACTGAATGCAGAATTCCATAGAATAGCAAGGAGAGAGTAAAAAAAAAAAAGAAAGAAAGAAAGAAAAGAAAAGCCTTAAGTGAACAATGCAAAGAAATAGAGGAAAACAATAGAATGAGAAAGACTATAGATCTCTTCAAGAAAACTGGAGATATCAAAGGAATATTTCATGCAAGGATGGGCACAATAAAGGACAGAAACAGTATGGACCTAACAGAAGCAGAAAAGATCAAGAAGAGGTGGCAAGAATACACAGAGCTATACAAAAAAGGTCTTAATGACCATGATGGCGTGGTCACTCACCTAGAACCAGACATCCTGGAGTGTGAAGTCAAGAGGGAATTAGACTATGAACAAAGCCAGTGAAGGTGATAGAACTTCAGCTGAGCTATTTAAAATCCTAAAAGATGATGTTGTTAAAGTGATGCACTCAATACATCAGCAAATATGAAAAACTCAGCAGTGGCCACAAGGACTGGAAAAGGTCAGTTTTTGTTCCAATCCCAAAGAAGGGCAATGTCAAAGAATGTTCTAACGACTGCACAGTTACACTTATTTCATATGCTAGCAAGGTTATGCTGAAAATCCTTCAAGTTAGGCTTCAGCAGTACATGAACTGAGAACTTCCAGATGTACAAGCTGGGTTTAGAAAAGGAAGAGGAACCAGAGATCAAATTGCCAACATTCCTTGGATCTTAGAAAAACATCTATCTCTGCTTCACTGACTATGCTAAAGCCTTTGACTGTGTGGAAACAATGAACTAGAAAATTCTTAAAGAGCTGAGAACAGAAGACCTCCTTACTTGTCTCCTGAGAAACCTGTATTCGGATCAAGAAGCAACATTAGAACCAGACATGGGATAACTGACTGGTTCAAAACTGGGAGAGGAGTTAACAAAACAGTATATTGTCACCTTGCTTATTGAACTTATATGCAGAGTACATCATATGAAATGCCAGGCTGGATGACTCACAAGCTGGAATCAAGACTTCCAGGAGAAATATCAACAACCTCAGATATACAGATGATACTATTCTAGGGCAGAAAGTGAAGATAAACTAAAAAACCTCTTGAAGAGGGTGAAAGAGGAGCATGAAAAAGCTGGCTTAAAACTCAACGTTAAACAAACTAAGATCACGGCATCTGGTCCCATCACTTCATGGCAAACAGATGGGGGAAAAATGGAAGAGGTGACCAATTTTGTTTTCTGGGGCTCCAAAATCACTGTGGACAGTGACTGCTGTCATGAAATTAAAACACACTTGCTCGTTGGAAGGAAATTTATGACAAATTTAGACAATGTATTAAAAAGCAGAGACATCACTTTGCTGACAAAGGTCTGTCTAGTCAAAGCTATGGTTTTTCCAGCAGTCATGTATGGATGTGAGAGTTTGACCATAAAGAAGGATGAGCACCAAAGAATTGGTGCTTTTGAAGTGTGGTGCTGGAAAAAACTCTTGAGAGTCCCTTGGACTGCAAGGAGATCCAACCAGTCAATCCTAAAGGAAATCAGTCCTGAATATTCACTGTAAGGACTGATGCTGAAGCTGAAACTCCAATACTCTGGCAACCTGATACGAAGAGCTGACTCATTGGAAAAGACCCTGAGGCTGGGAAAAACTGAAGGCAGGTGGAAAAGGGGACGGCAGACGATGAGATGGTTGGATGGCATCACCGACTCATGGGACATGAGTTTGAGCAAACTCAGGGAGATAGCGAGAAACATGGAAGCCCGGCATGCTGTAGTCCATGGGGTAGCAAAGAGTCGGACATGACTTAGCAAGTGAACAACAGCAACAAAGCGTTAGAGACGATGCATTTATTTGGTGGGTAGATAGGAAATTTACATCAAAAAAATCTGAAAAAAAGGCTTCTGTGGTTGCTTCAGTTTTTTCAGACAGGAATGTACCTTGACTCACAATACTTAATCAGATTACTTCAATACTTTTGGCAGGCTGAAAACCCTGAGAATATAATCTGCAGACTAAACCTAAATTCACAGAAAAGACACCTTTAGCCAGTGTTTTATTTTATGTGTCCCTTCTACCAACCTCTAAAAGACCCTAGACATGATTTAAGCATGAGGAGCGTAGTTGTGAGACAATCACAAAAACCAATGGTGAGGATGGTAGCATAGTCTAGGGCATTTTCATTATGAAGCATATTTCCACTGTGTATAGCTGGAGCTTGATTCTGCTGGGAAATACTGGGAACCAGGGTAAAACATAGAACTAAACCTTAGAATGCTCCCTGACCCCAGGCTGCTTGGGTGTGCAGGCACCAGGTCCTACTGGTCTCTAGGGAAGAGCTGCTTCCTAAGGTATGGCACCCCTGGCACTTCCAGCTTGCCACATGGGAAGGCAGTGTACGCTCTGGCGGCAAAAGGAAAGCATCTTCAAGCAACCAAGTGCCAGTCCTGGCAGCTGGGCGTCTGAATGGGAAAGGAAAGCCATGCGGGTAGCATACTGACATCATTTGCTATACAAAGTAACTGGCTGATATGAGTGATGAAATTAACATTAATTTGCCTGAGTGCCTATATATAAGCAATTCAAGAACAAACATTTGAAAAACAGAAATATCAAGACATACTCAGAAATGAGTAAGAAACTAAAGCATACATTTAAGCCTTATGAGGTGTGACAAGGTTCATCCTTATACCTGCAAGAAGATTAGGCACCTGCCTCTGGAGTCTGATTTAAGAACAGAAAAGTCCATTAACCAAATATTTTCTCTAAGGCCTCCCTGTCCCAGGATCTAAAATGTTTCCATTTGAAATTCATCACTTTGGGTAACCTATGTTATTGTGTGTGTGTGCGTGTGTGTGTGTGTGTGTTTATAAATACATATATATCTATATGGGTTTCCCTGGTGGCTTAGTGGTAAAGAATCCACCTGCCAATGAAGGAGATGAAAAGGACATGGGTTTGATCCCTGGGTCAGGAAGATCCCCTGGAGAAGGAAATGGAAACCCACTCCAGTATTTTTGCCTGGTTAATCCCATGGACAGAGGAACCTGGAGGTCTATAGTCCACAGAGTCACAAAAGACTTAGACACGACTTAGCGACTAAACAACATCTAAACACATGCAAGCTCTCACACGTGGTGGGGGTGGGGCAAATGTATTAATTTCTGTAAGATTAGTTTAATAATTTTGAGCTGTGGTGTTGGAGAAATCTCAAGAGTCCCTTGGACTGCAAGGAGATCAAACCAGTCAATCCGAAAGGAAGTCAGTCCTGAATATTCACTAGAAGGACTGATGCTGAAGCTAAAAAATCCAATACTTCGGCCACCTGGTGCAAAGAATTGACTCCTTAGAAAAGACTGATGCTGGGAAAGATTGAAGGCAGGAGGAGATGGGGACAACAGAGGATGAGATGGTTGGATGGCATCACGGACTCGAAAGACATGAGTTTGAGCAAGCCCTGGGAGATGGTGATGGACAGGGAAGTCTGGCGTGCTACAGTCCATGGGGTCGCAAAGAGTTGAACACGACTGAGCAACTGAACTGAACTAAAGTGAGTTTAATAATTAGTTATCTTGAAGAAATAGAATGCAGAAAAGTACTAATTTTTAAAGGGACTTCTTCTCTCCTTAAGGAAAAGACAGGAAAGCTTTAGATCCCATGTTTCACATACCTTCAGATAGCATGTTTAGATAAGAAGCCAAAGGCCATGAGGCACTGGGACACTGGGAAATATTCTCTGGGGGGAAATAAAAGGAAAACAAAAGAATTAGAAGAGGAGGAGTGGGCTAAAAGGACTCTGGAGATAATGTTTATTCCTGTCAGTTGTACTGGATAGCTGTGCAGGGCCACAGTGAAATAACAACTCCAGATGGTATCATTCTTACAAAATACAAAATGAATTGTGTCTGTGGAGTCGTGAAATATGATGTCCTTATACACAGGGTTGCAATGTTTTCCCCTTAAGCTTGAGTATTACTTCAAAATTAACTTTATTAAGTCATTTTTAAGTAAATATATTGTAAGTGTTCCTTAAAAGCTTAAGGATACCTGGTGAATCAAAACATTTTTAAAGCTCATTAGATGAGCTCTCTATTTAAAGGGAATCTGGAGTACATTTTTAAAAAGTCTTTCAAAAGCCAAATCAATGTGTTTGGTATATTCAGATTATCATATATAGTTTTTTTTTTTCCATTAAATCTTAGAATGTTTCTGACATTCACCAATTACTGGCTGTATGGCCTGAGATACTTGGCCACCCTGGAGGACACCATCCTTATTTCTTCATGAATTCATTCAACACTCATCTGACCCCAGGTGATGCTTGGTATTTCTAGTATTCCTAAAATATATAGTTGGAAAAGAGTTGGATTTGATGGAATAGTATCCTATTATTTTATGCCTTTTTCATCTAGCCAGCCAGGCTCTCACAGAGCAGAAGTCAGTCCAAAGTGAGAGGGAGAGGATGAGTACTATGGTAATAACTGTTTTCAAGAGACTTCATTTCTAAGGCCCAGAGCTTTAGAAGGTAGAGACTCTGGCCCACCCTAGTCCCAGAATCCAGCAAGCATCTGGCACACAGTAGGGGCTCAAATAATATGTGCTCAATTAATTAAATAATTGACTGTACACAATCCTCTGAATAAGAATGGAAATAAATATGATTAACTTCATTCTAAAGTGGGAAGATTGAATCGAATAAATTACATAATTATTCCCAGTGATAAACAACTGGTAAGTGTTAGAAGTCTATGCCTATATGAATTTTCTAGAGAAAAAACAACTGCTCTCTTTCACTATATTTTCTATAATTGAGTGACATATATTTTACCATAATTTGCTGGTGATAAATCACATGCCTTTTTGTAGGAAGGAAGTGGGTTAAAGGACCAGTAAAGATCTATTTAGATGCTGGGGGCTTTGGATTTTAGCACTTTTTCAAAGCATTAATATTCCCAGTTCAAGTGAACATAAAATTTGCTTCCACAACATGATTTGCAGATAATGAATTTAAGCAAAGATGGTGAAAATATTTAAAAAAATTACTTCACAGTCCTGTGATATCTCGATGTTATCTGTCCTGCTACTTCTTTCCCGATCTCTTGTATAAATTATCTAACTTCTACTTTCTCTATGAAAGCGTTCTTGAAAAAGTTGGATATCCACGTATTCTTAGTGAAGTAGAAGAGTCTGCCGAAGAATGCAAACGGCAACAGTTTTACCGTGCTCCCTAAGCATGCAGACTGGTGGCCATGAGACAGAGAATCGTATTTAGAAAATTCCCCATATAAGTTAAGCAAGATAAGAAGTAGTCTCTAAAGTCTGACCAGTAACCAAGATTTAGGGAATTTGTCTGCCTGGCATTTGCATTTGCTCTTAAACTTGGCTCAGATCTTTCCACAGGCACACGTGGGCAACAGGTCTTCATTTCACCACTAAGTAGCTAAAGAGAATGAATGAAGGCCAAAGGAAAGTACAAGACTTTTAGTTCAACACAAGGACAAATTCGGTACAATGAAATGTGAAGAAGAGAATTGATTTTTTAAAAGTAATTATGCAGAGAAGTGAGAGTATGAAAAGCATGAATTATTCCATAACTAAGGGAAAGATTCAAAAACTTGTTATAAAGATTCTTTTACTTTTATTAATTTGGTAGTTATTCAGGCTATGAATACAGATAAACAGTTACAGATACGATAGATTTAAATGTCCAAAAACTTGAAAAATAACTACCTAGAACTCTCACATTAAACTTTGACTGTACTACAGTTTCAAGGAGAGAAGGTTGAGTCAATCCTAAGCAAATCCACCACCAAAAATGAAATTCCTGAAATATAGCTTTTGAGAAACTAAATAATCCCAACCTACAACTATGGCATTATTCAAGGACAAAATATAGTATTTTAAAATCCTATAATATCACAAATTAAAAATATTTATCATGTTTAATAACTAAGAAAGGGAGATGGAAATCTTTTAAAGTCAATCCTCATACTAAAGAATTTAAATAATCAGAGATTAGAGATTATTACATGTAAATTCTAGTTAACCAATATTTTATTGCACATCTTCCTAAATATTTGGCACAAAAATAACTATCCCATTTTAAGAAGATGTCAAAGAATATTTTACAGAAATGTTTATACAACATTTTAGTTTTCAACTAATTTTAATTTCTTAAAACAAGTGATTACAGAAATAGACTATGATCCTAAGGAAATAGGCACCTAATGATACCGCCAATATTCAACCATTTTTATCCCAAATCCAATCATTTTATACAGTTTCAACCTAGTACAAATCAATTCAGTCTATAAACATATATTGAGCATCTGTTATCTAATAGTTGCTATGGGGAATACAAAGATTAATGAAACAAAGATGTTACTTATTTATAAAGAAATTATAGCACATAAGGATTTACCAGTAAGCATGTGGTAAGCATAAATTAACAATGCTGAAAGAAATTTTAGCTTTCTTGAAAGAATTTGAAAAATATATAAATCATGTAGTTATTTCTATTTTTTGCCACAAGGGATGAATGTATTGTTAAACTAAATGGAGTTCAGCTTATTGAACTATAACTTGCCGACTCAAAAAGCTACTTAGAATTGCAATGCTTGAATATTTACCATAGGCTAAATACTGGTCTTGCCTCTATTAATCTTACAAAAACTCTATGAAGTTGAAATAATGCCTTGATGTTACAGATAAAGAAACAGACAAAGTGAGGGAAAAAAAAGAATAGTTACTCAAACAGGGGCTGATAAATTGCAAAACTGTGACTGAAATCTGGTAGCCTGCAATGCGGGAGACCTGGATCCAATCCCTGGGTTGGAAAGATTCCCTGTCCCAGTTACCTATTCCAGTATTCTGGCCTGGCGAATTTCACGGACAGAGGAGCTTGGCAGGCGACAGTTCATGGGGTCCCAAAAAGTCAGACATAGCTGAGCAACTTTCACTTTCACTTTTAAATATCTGGCTCAAAACCTGAATTCTTCAGTTCAGTTCAGTCATTCAGTTAGCTCAGTTCAGTTGCTCAGTCGTGTCCAACTCTTTGTGACCCCATGAATTGCAGCACGTCAGGCCTCCCTGTCCATCACCAACTCCCAGACTTCACTCAAACTCATGTCCATCGAGTTGGTGATGCCATCCAGCCATCTCATCCTCTGTCGTTCCCTGTTCCTCCTGCCCCCAATCCCTCCCAGCATCAGAGTCTTTTCCAATGAGTCAACTCTTCGCATGAGGTGGCCAAAGTACTGGAGTTTCAGCTTTAGCATCATTCCTTTCAAAGGACACCCAGGACTGAATCTCCTTCAAAATGGACTGGTTGGATATCCTTGCAGTCCAAGGGACTCTCAAGTCTTCTCCAACACCACAGTTCAAAAGCATCAATTCTTCGGTGCTCAGCTTTCTTCACAGTCCAACTCTCACATTCATACATGACCACTGGAAAAACCATAGCCTTGACTAGACGGAACTTTGTTGGCAAAATAACATCTCTGCTTTTGAATATGCTATCTAGGTTGGTCATAACTTTCCTTCCAATGAGTAAGCATCTTTTAATTTCATAGTTGCAGTCACCATCTGCAGTGATTTTGGAGCCCAAAAAGATAAAGTCTGACACTATTTCCACTGTTTCCCCATCTATTTCCCATGAAGTGATGGGACCAGATGCCATGATCTTCGTTTTCTGAATGTTGAGCTTTAAGCCAACTTTTTCACTTTCCTATTTCACTTTCATCAAGAGGCTCTTTAGTTTTTCTTCACTTTCTGCCATAAGGGTGGTGTCATCTGCATATCTGAGGTTATTGATATTTCTCCCAGCAATCTTGATTCCAGCTTGTGTTTCTTCCAGTCCAGCATTTCTCATGATGTACTCTGCATAGAAGTTAAATAAGCAGGGTGACAATATCCAGCCTTGATGTACTCCTTTTCCTATTTGGAGCCAGTCTGTTGTTCCATGTCCAGTTCTAACTGTTGCTTCCTGACCTGCATACAGGTTTCTCAAGAGGCAGGCCAGGTGGTCTGGTATTCCCATCTCTTTCAGAATTTTCCACAGTTTATTGTGATGCACACAGTCAAAGGCTTTGGCATAAACAATAAAGCAGAAATAGATGTTTTTTTATCTACTGAAATGAAGTGCAGTGAAGTTGCTCAGTCGTGTCTGACGCTATAAATAGATGTCCAATTCTTTGCGACCACATGGACTGCAGCATGCCAGGCCTCCCTGTCCATCACCAACTCCCAGAGTTTACTCAAACTCATGTCCATTGAGTCGGTGATGCCATCCAACCATCTCATCCTCTGTCGTCCCCTTCTCCTCCTGCCCTCAATCCTTCCCAGCATCCAGGTCTTTTCAAATGAGTCAGCTATTTGCATCAGGTGGCCAAAGTACTGGAATTTCAGCTTCAACATCAGTCCTTCCAGTGAACACCCAGGACTGATCTCCTTTAGGATGGACTGGTTGGATCTTTTTGCAGTCCATGGGACTGTCAAGAGTCTTCTCCAACACCACAGTTCAAAAGCATCAGTTCTTTGGTTCTCAGCTTTCTTTGTAGTCCAACTCACATCCATACATGACTACTGGAAAAACCATAGCCTTGACTAGATGGACCTTTGTTGGCAAAGTAATGTCTGCTCTTAATATGCTGTCTAGGTTGGTCACAGCTTTTTTTTCAAGGAGGAAGTGTCTTTTAATTTCATGGCTGCAGTCACCATCTGCAGTGATTTTGAAACCCCAAAAAATAAAGTCTGCCACTGTTTCCCCATCTATTTGCCATGAAGTGATGGGACCGGATGCTATGATCTTAGTTTTCTGAATTCTTAACCACTACTAAAGCACTACCCTGTTGTGCTTTGGGTATTTAGGTTCAATTTTCTAATACTCTATGGAAAGTGCTGCATTTGGGAAATAAGCCAAGAATTTTGTTGTTGTTTAGTGGCTGAGCAAGGAAGTGAAAGTTGCTCAGTCGTGTCCAACTCTCTGAGACCCCATGGACTGTAGCCTACTCCAGGCTTCTCTGTCCATGGAATTCTCCAGGCAAGAATACTAGAGTGGGTAGCCATTCGCTTCTCCAAGGAATCTTGCCAATCCAGGGATCGAACTCAGGTCTCCTGTATTACAGGCAGATTCTTTACCCCCTGCCTGAGCCATCGGGGAAGCCTAGAATTGGAGTACAGCAAAAAAGTAGGCATGAAACATGTAATGCAATTGAAGAATGTGGCCAAGACCAACTAGCTACAAAATTTGCAAGGCCCAGTACAAGATAAAAATGAAGGTCTCCTTGTTCAAAATGCAGGGGCAAAAGTTCACTAAAGATTACTAAAATATAAAACTCTAAAAAAAAAAGAGAGAGAGAAAAATATAAAACTCTTTCTTTCCTCTCTCCACTTGTCATACGTTTTTTATTTGCTATTTAATCTTGTATTCTTTCAAACACAGGGATGTTTCCAGGCAAATACAAATCCCTAGAATCCCCTGCACTGCCTACCCCATGGACCAAGACCACACTAGTGCAAGTCACTGGCTGCCTGCCCCATCCCCTCCTGCCAACTGTTGGATATACGAGCTGTACCCCAGCCAGACTCAGAAGACTCAACTCAGATATCTCCTCTTCCCACAAGTCCACCCTACCAACCCATGGTGGGAGAGGCATTGCCACCTTTCAGCTGGAATGTGTGAGGTGCTTGCATAGGGGCAGCGAGTGGGCAAGAGTCTCTTTCGGAGGACTTCCCTCGTGGCCCCGTGGCTGAGACTCTGTGCTCCTAGTGAAGTGGGCCTAAGTTCAATCCCTGCTCAGGGAACTAAATACCCCATGTGACAACCAAGACCTGGTACAGCAAATAAATAAAAATATATTTTTAAGCTAAAAAAAGAGGATCCTCCTAGCTGAGCCCCATCAAATCACCAGTGTTGAGAGTCTGTGACTGGAATGGCAAGTGTACATGTCCCTGCCCCGGCTCCCATTGTAGGCAGTGGTAGGAAGTGTGAAGGGAAGGACACGCAGGGGCCAGGGGTGTGAGGGACCCTGAGCCAGCTCTCAGAATGTGGGAAGGCCTGAAGAGGTGGGGTCGCTGATAAGCCAGGCTCCAAGTGGCTTCACTGTCCCATTGAATTCTAATGATACAAACGTAATGGTAAAATTATTGAGAATTTCAAGACAGTGGTCACAGAGCATTAAAGTGGAAGCGATGGACTCTTCTGAGCTCCAAGCCCTGTGTGATTCCATTGGCCCCTGGCCCTCAGAGGGGCCATGACTCAAAATAGCCCAGAGAGTAAGTGGACAGGGCACCTTGGTTATTACTGAAAGGGGATATGGGGCATCCTCATAGAAAACAAAGTCAGAAAGGTTGGGACAAATCCAGGAAAGGGAAAGTCAAAGTGTTAGTCACTCAGTCGTGTCCAACTCTTTGCAACCTCATGAACTATAGCCTGTCCGGTTCCTCTGCCTATGGAATTCTCCAGTGGGTTGCCATTTCCTTCTCCAGGGGTTATCCCAACCCAGGGATCGAATTTTGGTCTCCTGCATTACTGGCAGATTCTTTACCATCTGACCCACCTGGGAAGCCAGGGAGAAATCTGAGAGTCTACAGCAAAACACAAAAATGGGCATTCAAGACATCAGAAGAGTCAAGTAATTACTACCAGTTGAGAGGAAGCTTCTGAGAATAAAGCCAAAGGTCAGAAGACCAACAGTTCTATAGTAAACAACTGTCTTCCGGCTCAGAGAAAGGAGAAAATGATCAGAAGCCATCTGCATGGCAAGCAGGTAGTTTTGCTCGGCTGGTGGAGGGAAGTGGAGTGAGTGGGGGGGGGTAGAGGGGTGCAAGCTCACTGGCTGACAGCAGTTGTGAAGTAGACGTTTAAACCTCAGAAATCACAACCTTATAACCATAGATATTTGTGGGGGCAGAGTCTGGAGGAACATGAAAGAGTACTTTTTGGAGTGGGGATTAGCAAGGGGTGGGGGCAGGGAAGCCTGGCATGCTGCAGTCCATGGGTTGCAGACAGTTGGAATGAACTGGCAATTGAACAACAACAGGCAATGGGGAGCCATTCATCTGATCCATATGGTGCTTCATCAAACTGAATCTGACTGCAGTGCAGAGGACTGTATTGGAGGAGAAACTGATAGGAGGAATATCATATGGCACAACAAAGAGACAATAGTAGGGCAAGAGAAATGCAAGGCGGTCTGAAAGAGCAGATAACCAATGAAAACGGATTTTATAAACTGGGGAAAAGCATGTGGATGAAGGAGTTATTTAAAAAAAATCTCCCAGGTTTAAACCCTGGTATACCGGGAAGTCACTGGTACTGCTCACAAGTAGAGAAAAGCAGATGGTGCGACAGATTTGACAGAACGTTGATTTCAATTTACACATGTGTTTTTAGGTACTACACTGTGCCCCCAGGCAAGCTGCAGATAGGCATTCAGGAGTTCAGGAGTGGGGACCCAGTTAGAGATAATAACAAGTGAACAATCCACCTAGGAATCATTTACTAAGAACGACAGTTGAAGAAATGGGGTTGGGAAAGTGTGAGGAGGAAGCAGCAGAAGAGCAAAGGATGAAGGGAAAAGCCCTGGGAAGTATAGGCAGACGGAAAACGAGAGGAAGAGGAGGAATCATAAAAGAAGTTAGAGGACACCCACCCCATTATTAGCTAATGATTTATTTCTGATCACGGAAGAAATAGGCCTCTTTAATAAAGAAACTTGTTCCTGACCGTTACTGAAAATCTACTGTCTAGAGGACTTACTTCGAAAAGCACTGAAAACACAGCAGCAACTAATTAATCCACATCATGTCACTTGACTGGGGGAAATCTAACACTTTATTTCCTAATAATGCAAATGATGATATTTACAAAAGCCGCTTAAGGAACAGCATTAAACTTTTACTGTCAGAACTGCCTTGTCTTAGGAACAAAGCCATCACAAACGTGTTCATTGTTTGTGAAGTTGGCATGTGATTGGTTGGGGGGGGGGGTATGAAAAAGTACACAGTGAAACATCGATTATCCTGGGTTGTTCAGGGAAGAATCCTTTCTTAGTGCTTTGGTTTTCTTTGTAAAATAACTGGGGAATAATAAACCGTTTTTCCTTCAATTCCTTAGCATTGAAATTTTTTTTTTTTAAGCATCAAGTTGTTTCTAGAATAATTAGTAAGACATAACATTATAACTTACAGACACAGCCCTATTCTCCAGTTAATAATCTGTAAGTTTGATTTAACAGTAATGCCATTTATGTATATAATAGTAATCTATCTTTACTAAATACATAAAGTGTTTTATCTCCTTTCTCTTTTCACTGTTGTGTATAGGTCAGATTACATAAATAGGCACAGGGTTTTGCTCTTTGTTTCTTGTTTCATGAGAAATTTCTCATTCCATCTTCTATTTTCCCTTCAAGTATAGTTCAGGGTGAACAAATGATGATAAGGCAGATGAGCTAAATAATAAGACCTTGAAGTTCAAAGCCTGTATTTTTCTTTTTATCTCCTGTACTTAGGTTTGTGACACTTTGCATTGTCCCTATAGAAGTTTTGTTTAGAATGCTGTTTGTTTTTTGGATAGAAAGCAGTCACAAAGTAACACAACTTCTTCTTCTTTTTTTTTTTTTTTTAAGGCAATCATACAGAACGTTCACAGCCAAATAGGCCAAAATTGATAAGCAAAGAGCTGGCCTATGATAAGCAATGAATTTCAAGTTAGGGTAACCCAGGACACATCAAACACAAGACCAAATGCATATAATCCAAATGGCAGGATTCCTAGTTACAGCTGGAAACTACAGCCACACAGAGACTGACACCATAAGGGGGACGGGCTCCTCTCATAGCTCAGTTGGTAAAGTATCTGCCTGCAATGCAGGAGACCCTGGTTCAATTCCTGTGTTGGGAAGATCCTCCGGAGAAGGGGAAGGCTACCCACTCCAGTATTCTGGCCTGCAGAATTTCATGGACTGTATAATCCATGGGATCGCAAAGAGTCGGACACAACTGAGCGACTTTCACTTCACTTCATATCAAAGGAACACAGACTTACAGGAAGAGTGTCAGAGGCAGAGATGTAAACACAGGTGGCACACAGCACCTGAGGTGCAAAGCACACTCACAGCAGACACATGCTGAGAAACGGCCTTTTCAGTCACTTAGTGATCAGCATTGGTGGTGTCAGTTTTCACACAGGCAGAAATATATTAAGAAAGGTACAATCATAACATGTCGCTATCAAAACGAAATGCTTACATTGCAGCTGAACATTCACAGACTGAAAGTCATATTGCAAAATTCAGTTTGAAAGCATTTGAAAACAATCAGTCCATAAAAGAAAAAGACTCAGTAAATATTATGAATATGAATAGAGCAATAAAATTATTCATTGGAAAGACAAACCTGGGAAAATGCCCTAAGCACATTTAAATTAGAAAACAAATTTATTCGGCATTCTTGCCTCACTTACTCAACAAGTCCCCCCTTATATGGAATTATAATATAGACAGAGTCTAGTTTATCTTTGACATCCTGTACAGAATTCATACCTTTAGGTTCTTGTCCTAGGACCTTAGTAAATATTAATACACATCTGGGGGTTTTCTGGGTTTTAGAGAAAGTTTATATTATTTATGGCAGGAGTCGGTATACACTGGATAAGTCTGGACCAAGGGGAACTATATAGTTTCCTGAAATAAGGAATTCTCCAAGAGTGCTGGAATAAAGAGGAGAGTCCTGAAGGGAAACTGGCTATTGGGCAGGATTCTGTAAAACTATTGATAGGGTTCCAAACAAGCTAACCCAAAATATGGTACTGTGGCATACTGAGTATTTTAAGTTGAAGGAGTTTCAGAAAACAGCAGAAGCAGGATGGATATGTTGACCTTTGTCCCTTTGCCCTTTTCCCCTGAAATAGGTCATAAAACTCTCATGTGAAAGGTGCCTCCCTGTATCTGGAGTAAAGGGAAATCCTTATCTCCAAAGATAAAGTGATGCTGAAAAGACTTAGCAAACAGGTCTTATTAAGCTTTACTCAGTTGACTATACGCACCTCATAGTCATGGACCCATCACAGTTCTGCATGCTTGCTCTCTCTTCATTAACCCTAGCACAGAAATACTCAGGTTTTCACTGTTCCTTCGGGTCTTCATTTCTTTATGAAGGCTCCCATGTTACATACAACTTATATTAAATAAAACTGTATGCTGTTTTTCCTGTTAATTTGTCTTTATTTACTTTTCAGACTCAGTCAAGGACCCTACAAGGAAAAGATTTTCCTGCCTTATATTATAAAGATCTGCCTGTTAGCAATATTCTTGGAAGGACTGATGCTGAGGCTGAAGCTCCAATACTTTGGTTACTCATCGGAAAAGACCTTGATGCTGGGAAAGACTGAAGGCGGGAGGAGAAGGGGATGACAGAGGATGGGATGGCATCACTGACTTGATGGACATGAGTCTGAGCAAGCTCTGGGAGATGGTGATGGACAGGGAAGCCTGATGTGCTGCAGTCCACGGGGCTGCAAAGTCGGACACAACTGAGCAACTGAACAAGAACAAATGGAGCAGAGGAAGGAACGCCTCCCAGAATGCCACGCCAGCCCGTGATATTTTCTGCATTCTACAGGTGAAAAGAAAGAAATTTAGAGAGAGTTCAAGGAAACAGTAACAGTTATTCTTGCATTTATTAGTAATGTACCCCTCACGGTCACAAGTCATGATACTTACTGTTTTTACACCCCAGCTAAATTCCACTGACCTCCAAGGCACTCCACGAACATGCCATACTCCCCTACTAGCTGCTTCCTGTTTCACCGTGACTACTGCAGCCTCACTGTCCATGGACAACCACGGTTGTTGACCTTCACTTCTCTTCTCTTCTCCTGGAAAGCTACTTACTAATCAAAACCCATTCGTGTATGAGTCATCTGTACCTTTTCCAGGACTGGTGAGGTTTTTCTCCTACACTGATACACATTATTCTTCATTCCATTTTCCTTCCACAAATGTTACCTAAGGCTTAGTTATCCACTACGCCCTGGTGCACACAGACCCTGGGTATGGAACCATGAACAAAACTCCCATACTCAAGGACTTTCATATTTGTAGTTAAGATTAAGGCACAAATGGAACTGTACTTTAAATTTTATTATTAATAAAATGTAACTTTCAAAAATATTTCAACATATATCTTTTTTGTGTTTATTAACCATATCTTACTCCCTCAAGTTCTTGAAGGACAGAGATCTTTGATCCAGTGATTTTAAGTGTCTTCTCAATTCAGATGTTTAGATCTGTGGTATACACATTCAACACGGAATTTGTCTTAACACATCCGAAAATGGCACCACTTCTAAAATACCCCCTTCCCTGCTGATCCTCTTATCTCTCAATTCTTAGGCAGTTATCACCTCTAACTAGCCACTCAAACTGGGCAGTTTCCTAGACCCCTTCCTTTCCCCACATATACTTCGTTACCATGTCCAGTTGATAAAACTAAATCCATCTATAGTATTCCATTCCCACTGCCATGATATAGCATCACATACTTTTTATTTCTCACTTGGCAAATCATATCACTTCCATTCCTCTCCCCTCTTTCAATCTCCTTTACAGACTATTTCAGAGTGTTCTTATCAAATGCGGACCCAATATATCTGTCTCCTTCTTAGAACTATTTAATGGCTATCTACATATCTTTCAGATAAAACCCAACTATTTGGCATGGGACACATGGTTCTTCATGTGTTAGGCCCCGACTTGCCCCTCTAGGCTACCTGTACCTACATTATAGCCTCAGTCTCCATGGATGTTAAAGTGAAAGTAAAAGTGAAGCCGCTCAGTCAAGTCCAACTCTTTGCGACCCCATGGACTGTAGCCTACCATGCCCCTCTGTCCGTGGATTTTCCAGGCAAGAGTACTGGAGTGGGTGGCCATTTCCTTCTCCAGAAGATCTTCCCAACCCAGGTATCGAACCTGGGTCGCCTGCATTGTAGGCAGACACTTTACTGTCTGAAATTCTCTAAACATATGCTCTCATCTTTCTATTTGAGTATTTTACTCCCCTGCCTGGAATGATTTTCTCCTCCCCTCTCTACTTTTTAGGTGACTTATGAATTTAAAATTAAGACCCCTTGTACTGTACTGTTGGTGTTGTCTTTTTGCATTGATGATACAACAGCAATGGCATTGTAAAGTAACTGTTAAAAGACTAACTGGGAATACAGTGTTTACTCCAAATTTTCTTGTCTAAGGAAAAACACCACAAAAAGTTACAAGCAAATGGAAAGAAAGGGTGGTCCTTCAGCATCTGTATGAAGTGATGATGAAGAACTAAAGTGTTTATAAAAGTGAGAAAAAAAGCTAAGCTCAATTGTATAGATTTTACGAAGAAGTCTTTGAACTCCACCTACTCCCCACTCCTCAGTCCATCCTCTAGATTGGAGTAGATACCTTCTCATAACACCTTTTTATATATCTCCATCATTGAACACAGAAATAATCATCTGTAGCCCCAACTACAGTGTTGGGTATTAGGGGTATGGTGTCCCTTAAGGGCCAATATTATCAGCTATTCCATCTTCGCAGTTCTCCCTCCAAGCACTTTTCCTAGCACAAAGGAGATGCTCAGTAATGACTGAATGAATCCATAGAGTAAGAATTCAGATGCTTATTGGCTGAATTGACACTAATTCTTCCCTCCTCCAGGGGATCTTCCCAACCCAGGGAAGAACACGGTCTCCCACAGTGCAGGCAGACTCTTTACCTTCTAAGCTACCAGGTAATTCCATTTTGGAAAACAGAACTTATAATATTTTATATGTCTAAGAAGAAGAATATTAATCTTCATTGTTACAAAAGTGAAGATATCTTAAATTAATACATCTTAAGGACAAAATAAACACATGAATTTACCAGTGACTTTTTCACTGGCAAGTTGATACAAAAGGAATCTCAACAGCAATTAATCCAGAAATTATCTGTGGCATTTGATTTGGCTTTTTCAAGCTTTCTGAGTTTCCCTGGAAGCTCCGCTTGTAAAGAATCTGCCTGCAATATAGGAGACGCCAGTTCCATTCCTGGGTCAGGAAGATTCCCTGGAGAAGGGATAGGCTGTCTACTCCAATATTCTTGGGTTTCCCTGGTGGCTCAGCTGGTAAAGTCCACCTACAGTGTGGGAGACCTGGGTCAATCTGGGTGCCATCCCTGGATTGGGAAGACCCCCTGGAGAAAGGAATGGCTATCCACTCCAGTATTCTGGCCTGGAGAATTCCATGCACTGTATAGTCCATGGGGTCACAAAGAGTCGGACATGAGTGAGCCACTCTCCCTTTCACTTTTTTTCAAGTTTTCTATTAAAAATTGTTTTTAACTAATACCAGCTCTCTAATAGAGATCTCTTCAAGAAAATTAGAGATACCAAAGGAACATTTCATGCAAAGATGGGCACAATAAAGGCCAAAAATGGTATGGACCTAACAGAAGCAGAAGATATTATGAAGAGGTGGCAAGAATACACAGAAGAACCATACAAAACAGATCTTCGTGACCCAGATGGCCATGATGGTGTGATCACTCACCTAGAGCCAGACATCCTGGAATGCGAAGTCAATTAGACCTTAGGAATCATTACTATGAACTACAGAAATACTATGAAGTCCAGAAGCACGAGGACTGGAAATCGGATTATTTTCCTCCAGAACAATTCATACCAACTTCATTTCTGAACACCCAGATCTGGTGTTCCAAGCAAGAAGTCCTTAGAAGACAACTATGGGCACATTATATTACTTCAACCTCAGTTTTAATGCCATTCAAAATATATGCGTGGACTTAACCGAGAGGATCTTTCAGAAATATTCTAATTGAAATACTACAATTTGTTTTTTCTCTAATACAAGGCAGACTCATGAATGGAAAGGTCAGAATGAGGAGAAGGGAAATGAAATCTAAGTGTTCATCAGTTCCTTAACTTTTTAATTTTTTTCTACTCACTGAAATGAAAATCATGCTGAACCCTACACAGGAATAGTACACATAAAATGAGAAAAAACAGTCTTCATCATCAGAAAAGAATAGTTTTATCTATGCCCCATTGTAAACTATAAAATCAGTAATAAACACTGATGGTGTGTGTTTAATTAGATGAAGATATATAATATTAACAAAATCAGAATTATTTATCTTCTTAAACTAATTACACTGTGAACTTATCTTACTAACAGTAGAACATGATGACACTCTGAAAACAATGTTTTTATAAGTATTCAGTTCAGTTCAGTTGCTCAGTCATGTCCGACTCTTTGCGACCCCATGAATCGCAGCACGCCAGGCCTCCCTGTCCATCACCAACTCCCAGAGTTCACTCAGATTCATGTCCATCGAGTCAGTGATGCCATCCAGCCATCTCATCCTCTGTCGTCCCCTTCTCCTCCTGCCCCCAATCCCTCTCAGCATCAAAGGTTATAAGTATTAATATAATCTTTAATATTTATATTTTAAAGAAATACAAGTGTTGCCTGGGTATAGAGAACCTGATTTATAAATTTTCCTGAGAATGTAAAATCCTTCCATAATGTACCAATGTAGCTGGTACACAATATAAAAGCTCTGTCTTTAACAAAATTCAACTTTCATTTATATTCCATAATTCTACTGGACCAAGACACTTATCAACAACATTGCTTAATTGATACACAGCTTCATCATTCTTGAGAAATAATAAAAGGAAAAAATCTGCTGATAAATACTTAACACTGGAGATTTACGGAAAATAAATACCAAGGTGAAGTCAAGACATTTATTCCCCAAGCAGACAGGAGTATGGACAATAATTTTATTCCAAAATCTATGTCATTCAACACTAAATGAATAATGTAGAGATAAGTGTTTTGTTTGAAACATAGTGTGGCTAAGAACATAAAATTTCTTGTCAGTGATACCCAATCTACCATAAATATCTAGTTTCCCAACCTTCTGGTTTCATTTTAAGTTCTGGGGAAATGTAGTATTTTAAAGGATATACTCTGATAAAACACATATGTGTTCAACAGAGTGTAAAATAATGTTTTAATATGGAATGTTCTGAAAGGAATTTGAGACAAAATCCATTATCTTGCAATTACTACATGCAAGTCAGTAGAGTAGCTAACATGTGATATACTGTGTTGGGAATTATCTATGTCTGTAAAGCCTAACTACAGACTTTTATTAACATATGGCACATGTAGAATATGAGGCTACTTATCAACATCTGGAGTAAGTAGATAAGTCTGCAGAGAGAGACCAATGGCCCAGAGCTCTAGCTAATTTGAAGGCCAAGGGAATCAATAACTCAGCACACTTTACACTTTTAACTTATGATAGCGTACCCTGGCAGGATGCTCTAATTAAAGAGGAGCAATGTATTTTATCTCCCATGACAACCTGAATCAGTTGGTAGTGCTGTTTCTAGTATAGGGTTACCAATTTATCCTGTTTTTTCAGGACATTTCCACTTCAAAACTGAAAGTCTTATGTCTCGGGTATCAGCTTCAGTGCCAGGCAAACCAAATCAGTTGGTCACCCTACTCTAGTGGAGTGCTAGGAGGAAGCTGAGACTGCATCCAGGATTGGAGGGAAAGAAATGCCATACATTTGGAAATCGAGAGGTGACATGTAAGTTACCTCTGTGAGAGCCAAGCAAGAATTTTCCACGTGGATGAAACAAAGAGGACTGTTTATAAGCAGAGATACAAACTAAACTGATGGACAGAGACGAAGCAAGACTTGCAAACCATATGAAGTGGATTAAAAGATGAAGGCAAGAAAATGTAAGAGAATTGCAAACTTAAGTGAGTGGCATCTTCAAGAGTTTAAAACATGGTAAGAGAAATAGAGCATACCTAAAAATAGCCATAGCTCAAGACTTAGCACATATAATAAGTATAGAAAGGTAGATATATACAAAATAGTGAGAAATTTTAGAAAAGGAAAATCATTCCTAACATGGGAAATGGAGAATGTATAATTAATGGTATGGAATTTTTAATGAACCTTAAAAAATAAAGACTATTTAAAGGTAAAGATGAAAATAATTAAGGAGTAGAGGAGGTAAAAATACTTCAGAAGATGAAGAAAGTATACTTCATATATTTACCATATCCATTTGTATAGAGTATTAGACATGTAGCTTCCATGCTCTGTCCATGGCGTTAGGATTTTTTCTCTGATGTGAGCAAGACTAGGTCAAGAGCTGCATATATATATTATATATATATATATATTATATATATATATTTATTTTTTAAGTTCAGCATCTTCTAGTATGAAAAAAGTGAAAGTGTTAGTCGCTTAGTCGTGTCTGACTCTTTGTGACCCCCTGCCAGGCTCCTCTGTCCATGGGATTCTCCAAACAAGAACACTGGAGTGGGTTGCCATGGCCTTCTCCAGGGGACCTTCCTGACCCAGGGATCCGATCTGTGTCTCCTACACTGAAGGCAAATTCCTTACCATCTGAGCCACTAGGGGAGCCTATACAGGGGCATTTAATATGAGCGCTGTTGGAGACTACAAACATGAAGGTCTGTTTCCTTGACCTGAGAAAAAAATGGACAAAGTCTTTTTGAATTAAAGCCCAGAGGAGTCATCAGATGTTTTCTCTGAGTTTAATACCTTAGCACTTGATCGTTTTCACAGATAAAGGTGCATATAACTTCCATAATTCTATGTAGAATCTCAGTCCTTGAAAAGAGCCCATGGCAGAGCCTCTGAACATCTGTGTAAATACAGCTTTGAACACCAATTTGAGGGAATCAAGTTTATGGATTTAAACCAATCCCAGGTCATTATGCAAATCTCCATTCACACCTAACATTCAGAATATTCCTTTCTAAGGATACTTCTCATTTCCTCAAATACACAGAAATTTTTATTCTAGCAAATAAATGATATTGGAGGTGGGGGAGTGGTGCGGGGAGGAAGCATAGTGTTAATGATACCTGTCAATAGCTGCTCCATGGGAAGAATGAGAAAAGCCATGGGAATAGTGAAAACAGAAATAGGTGGCTAGGAAAATCACTGTTTGCCTATTGAGGTAAAGACCATCGAATCCATTAAGACTGGTGATTCACTAAAAATGTCTTTAAAGCATGACGAGGAAAGCCTATACCACAGAGCAGATTTGCAAGTGCTTTTACTAGATTAAAAGTATCAGTAAGCTCTCTGAGGGCAAGGATTATGTCTTGTCTCTTTCATCACCCTGGTTGTCAGATGTGGAATATGGCTGGTACACGATAAATGCTACCAAGCAAACATATGCTGAGATGCAGGTATCTAAATGGATACTATGTTTACCACTCAAGTATGATGCTGTACCTGTAAGTCTTATAAAGAGGTTATTTCTTTTTCCAGCCTTGAGAAGGTTTGTGTTTGAATGCTAGGGATTTAAGGATGCTCAAATCAAATCACATTTATACTTTTGTGCCAATTTGAAGAGAATCCTGAACTTTTGTTACTCAAGTAATGAAAGCTAAAATAAAAACATTTTTCTCTACATATCTGGTTTATACTGCATACATAAACATAGATGTATTTTGTTCTCTTTTATGTCATTACATCTGAGTATTCCTACCTTTGATCTGGATTTTCCCACCTTCAAATACATGTGGGCTTTCTGTGAATGTTGACCAGTGTTCAAAACAACACAAGGAATTGAGGTGATAGCATCCAGAAGTTTTTTCTCCCACTTTGGCAATAAGAGCTTCAATTTTTTAATCATCTTCTCATTATACTTGGGGGTAGGGGACTGTGCTTATAATCATTTTCTCTCCACTGGCTTCATAAACACCCTAACTGCTATGTGCCCTGAATGTATTTATATTTTGCTACCTTTGAAGAGAAGTGAAAAACATTGAGAAGAAAAAGCTTTGAAAACTTGGTTTTGGTTCTGAAAACAAAGGCTCTAAGTACAGCTTTAAACATTCTAATAAGCCGTTTATTTCCCTTCAGCTGATTGCCTTGGAATGAAATAAAATCAAGAAACACACAAACAAAACCAGAATTGATTAGCTCTTTTCCTCCCTCATCTCCAATTGCTATTTGCTCAGCAGGAAAAAGAAAACCACAGCATACAACTCAGAACCTCCTTCACTGAATGAGCAGCCCTTCCTGGTGGGAAGTCTATTTACTCCACATGCCCCTCCATCCATGTTTACTAAACTCAGAAAGGGGTGGTTATGAAGTTCTCAAAAGGGATTTATAATGCAGGTGTCTACTAAGCTGGCATCAAATGCGATGTAATAAGGCTTTGAAAATAATAATGTATCACCCAAGTGAACATTTGTTTTTTACTATTATTTGTTCATAAGGGATTACTAATATTATTACAAAATTTAATTATCTCCTGAATAGGGCTATCCGCCAGAACCAAGATAACAGGATTATGGCATTCTTGAACTCATCTAGCTCTTCTGTTTAACTGTAACAATGAAGAGAGAAATGTCCAAAGAAACAAACTGATTTGGAATCTCCCATGAAATAATCATATAAAATGCAAAACCTAAGGGAAGATAGTATCTAAAAATGCTGGATTAAAGCTTTTTAGAGAGATATTAAGAGGTAAACTTCCAAAGGCAAAATAAATGAGTCATGGGTATGAAATATACAGTGTAGGGAATATAGTCAATAATTATGTAATGACTTTGTATGGTGACATATCATAACTAGACTTATCATGGTCAGTTTGAAATATATATAAAAATTAAATCACTACATTGTGTAATAGAAACTAACAGTGTGATGGGTCCATCGCACTTCAAAACAAGCAGACTCGGAAAAAGAGATTGGATTTGTGGTTATAAGAGGCAGGGGTGGGGGAAAAATTTGGATAAAGGCAGTCAAAATGTACAAACTTCCAGTTGTAAGATAATAAGTACTATGGATGGAATGTACAACATGATAGATGTAATGAGCACTGCTACATGTTATACATGAAAGGTGTAATTAACACTGCTATATATTATATATGAAAGTTGCTCAGAGAGTAAACCCTAAGAATTATCATCACAAGAAAAAAATTCTTGTGTCATATCTATATGAGATGATGCTGGTCCCTACATTTACTGTTGTGACCATTTCATCCTGCATGTAAGTCAAACCATTATGCTGTGCACCTTAACATTACACAGCACCGTAGTCAATTATATCAAAGAAATAAAAGTGGAAGAAAACATTTTAAAAACTTAAGAAAGACTAGATTATGTCACAATTATGAACACAAACATTAGAAGGAGCATCAGTGGCAGAAGCTCAGGTTGGCTGAGAACTTCAAGCTTGTTCTAAGCCCCTTAAGTATAATATTAACCTATCACCACTACCTTGTGAAGTGGGTTATATTACCATAGCCACCTTATAGACGAGGAAACTGGGGCAAAAGGCATTAAGTTAGCACAAGCAAGGTTCTCACACCAAGTGGCTGGTGCAGTCAGGATTTGAACCCTAGCAGCCTGACTGTAGATTATAGTGCAAAACCAGCAGACAGCTGTGCAGTGAACACCAACCAGTATTTACCACGTGATTTCAAAAATGATTACTTCTTTGCCTCAGTAGTAAACAGCAGAGTAAACTTTTAACCTGGTGTGGTGGGCTGAATAATGGCTCCCAGAGGTGCCCACATCCTAGTCCCCCGAACCTGTGAATGTTGTCTTACTCAGAGAAAAGATTTTGTAGACATGATTAAGGATTTTGATATGGGGAAATTATCCTGGATTAACTGAGTGAGCTCTGAAGGTAATCTCAATGTTCCTCATAAGAGACAGATAAGAGAGTCAAAGGAGGAGAAGGGTCAAGTGACAATCAGTTCAGTTCGGTTGCTCAGTCATGTCCGACTCTTTGCTACCCCATAGACTACAGCATGCCAGGCTTCCCTGTAGTCTGACCATAACCAGGTACTGTTGCCAAGCTGAAAGAGGCAAACAGAACCTCCAGAGGGAAGCAGCCGTTCTGACACCTGTATTTCAGCACTTTAAACTCATGTTGGAATTCTCACCTTTAAAACTATTAAGAGAATTTACTTGTGACATTTCAAGACACCCGTTTGTGGTAATTTGTTGCAGCAGCAAAAGGAAACTATGTACCTGGATTTTTTTTTTCCAGGACAAACTGACAGGAATTCACCTTGATGACCATCTCCATGTCAGAGTTTCTAGGGAGTAGCACTGAAATTCCTATACAGCAGGCAAATCAGGACAGCTGGTCACCTTATTTTTAAGTGAGCATATCATAGACAGAAAAGAAAAAAAAAGAGGTTCCTTGAAGTAGGAAACAATGATTAACTGCCTGAAATTTAGAGGCAAATTCAACTTCATGCTTGTAAAATGCTTTGCTTGGACTTGGATGGACTGGAAATGTATGTAATTGTACCCTTCACAGCAGAACAGTTATCACGGTTCACAAGGAGTAGAAGACACTTGCACTCAACTAAAACATTGGGTGATTCCTAATTATTAAACTTAACCTTAAAACATCCAATAAGGAAGGTTGTTTCCCTCTCACCATCAAGAGTATCTCTAACCACCCTAGAACGAAAATCAGAATGTCTGATAGAAAACCTGATGTGTCAGAAACATATGGATGAGTGATAGGAGGCAGGTGAGGACTCATCAAGCCTTGCCTGATACTCCACTCACACCTGAAGCTGAAGAATGCAGCACAATCCTTGGAAATATGACCAACTTTTCTCATTTTTCTTAGTCTAATGACTAAAGAAGTAATGTACTACTTAATAGATATAGGGGTCTTCCCAGGTGGCTCAGCGGCAAAGAATCTACCTGCTAATATAGGAAACTCAAGTCCTTGGGTTGGTAAGATTCCCTGGAGGAGGGAATGGCAACCCATTCCACTATTCTTACCCAGACAATCCCAAGGAGAGAGGAGCCTGGCAGGCTACAGTTCATGGGGTTGCAGACAGTTGGTCATGCTGCTGCTGCTAAGTCACTTCAGTCGTGTCCGACTCTGTGCGACCCCATAGAAGGCAGCCCACCAGGCTCCTCCGTCCATGGGATTTTCCAGGCAAGAATGCTGGAGTGGGGTGCTAAGCACAAATGCAGACATTAATAGGTAAAGGAACAACAAAGGATAATATTAAAGGATTCTACTTTATCAAAGGGCCTAGGCAAAAAGAGGGAGGTTACTAATGCCTATTGACCTACTGACTGAATGACTATATTTCATGTTACAAATATTAAAATTAAATTTACTCTTCTACTTCGCCTTCCTAACCCCAATTTACATTAACATATTCTCCATTTTGCTTTTTTTGTTTAACATAGGCATTAGGAGGATATTGACATATGACTTCCCTAATATCGTACATGAGAGAATTTAGTAAAACAACTGCTCTTTTTTGAAATGAAAACAATTTTGCAAGTCTGCATTTCACCACTTACTGGTTGAACAATTAAAAAAAAAATCAAACTTGGATAAAGGGACAAATGCTTAAGACAGCAAAACTCACAAACACAACTAAAATGACAATAAAAGACCGGTGTTGTGATTAGATAACCAGCTATGGAAGAGTGCTGAGTCAAGCAGAGGTCACTTCTTTCCCAAATCGGCCTTTTCCTGGAGCTTTTATGATGCCTGTGTGACACATTTGACAATAAATGTATATGGTGCCTGCCTGCCTGCGGAGCATAGATATAAAATGCAAAATCCCATAGAGTGACATAATTATTTAGTATTTTGAAAGCTTTTTGTTTTCTTGACAAACATGCTTAAGGTATTACCACTGAAATTCATGAAGCCATTGCTGTCTGCTAAAGTCTGAGGGAAACAATCTTCCAACAATATTAAGGCACACAAGATACTAACACACAACAGCAAGTGTCTGCGACGTACTTCTCTACTTGAGCTAGGCATGAAAGGAGCATTTTTTTCCTTTCCAGTCTTTGTTCTGCAGGTGTTTTACTTTGTGCAAATGTTCCTGAAGCCAAACTGCACAGAGCAGGTGTTACACAGATTTTCCATGTGGAATTTGGATAATTCTTGGTAATTTTGTTGCTTTCCTTTTTGAGGTTTAGGCATTCATAGAACATTCATTTACTGTCCATTGTACACAGTTTAGACTAGTCCCTGGCACAAAGTAGGTGTTAAAGAAATAATTGCTAAAATACTGATGCCAATACTAAGGTGAGATACACGGAAGATGTATTAGCAAAAGCATCTGCCCAGTTCTTTCTGCATCTTGAATCAATGCTGATTTAGCACAAGATACTGAATATCACTAGTCTTTAATTACATGTATAAAATATGTAAGCATATCACCATGGTTTTTTTGTGTGTGCATGCCAATCTGAGGGATTTATTTTAGACTTCCCTCTACATACCTATCTATTTTCATTTGGATTCAAAATGTGCTTAAAAGATAATATCCCAGTCTTGGGAGAACTGATAAAACTTTACTTTTATAGCAGCTCATCTAGGGAAAACTATCAAAAGACACAAAAATGAGAACTGCTGAAGTTCATAAACATAAACATGTGTTCCAAACTAAAGAGGTTGCTGGTTTTACTTACGGATCAAACTACTTGCTCTTAATTCTCTCAGAATTTAGACAATTAAACATTTTTTAAAGTGTGATATATGTGTGTGTATATATATATATGCATTATTCCTATGCATGCTCATATATGCAGGGGGTTTCTCCATGTGGCTCAGGGGTACAGAATTCACCTGCCAGTGCAGGAGACACATGTTTGATCCCTGGGTTGGGAAGATTTTTTGGAGGAGAAAAGGGTAACCCACTCCAGTACTCTTGCCTGGGAAATCCCATGGACAGAGGAACCTGGTGGTCTATAGCCCATTGGGGTCACAAAGAGTAGGACATGACTGACCACATACTCAGGATATATACAGAAAGTGAAGTCGCTCAGTTGTGTCTGACTCTTTGCGACCCTGTGGAGAGTAGCCCACCAGGCTCTTCCATCCATGGGATTCTCCAGGCAAGAATACTGGAGTGGGTTGCCATTTCCTTCTCCAGGGGATCTTCCCGACCCAGGGATAGAACCCAGGTCTCCCGCACTGCAGGCAGACGCTTTAACCTCTGAGCCACCAGGGAAGCCAGGATATATACAAAATAAACCACAAAGAGTAACAGAAAGGACTGACTTTCAGGGTCAGAAGCTTGAATTTCACTTTTGTTTCAGGTTCTCACTATCCACATGGGCTCTAGCAGGTTACTCAACTGAGCTTCATATTTGAAATGCAGATATCATAGAGCTGTGTAGATTAGAGATCAACTGCCTGGTTACATGTTAGCAATATCATTTCTGGTGTCTGGATCCCCAACAATATTTTCTTGTCCAATTTAAAGAACTAGGGTGTACCTATGGCTGATTCTTATTGATGTATGACAGAAAACTACAAAATTCTATAAAGCAATTATTCTTCACTTAAGAAAAGAACTATATTTCTATCCCCATATATACATATATATATATATATACACATATATATAGTTTTAGTGTTTTCTGATACACATAATATATGTGTCTATGTGTGTATATCTTACATTTGCCCTAAAATTGTTTTTTCCCAATGTTTAAAAATAAATAGCACCATAATAATAATGAATATTGAAACAATTGAATAAATCAGAGATAGCAAGTGCTTCAAAACACATGCTATGCTTTCCACTCCTTGGCCACAGCAGCATCACTAACTGATCCTGGCTGCCTTACCAGGAGACCAAAAAAGGCCTCAAATCCTTTTCGAGAAAGCACTCCTGTCAACTCTTACTAGTCTGCTGGGTTAGCTCTTACCATGAGATTTATTTGCCTACCTTGGCATCAGAGAAATAAATTGCATGTGGGTATCCAGAGTGTTACCAACACTGCAATTCAGTTCCTAAATATTCAGAACATTGCAAAACTGAGAAACGCACTTCAGAAAACACCTTTTAAACCACTGTCTCAACCTGACCTTGCTTATATAGCTCAAGAAGGGGGAAAAAAAGAGCTTTTATCCTGTCAACTTCTATAGTTTATATTCAAATTGGAGCAAACACACAGGTAATCTTATATTGGAATTTGTATATAATTCTCACTTCACATAAATTGAGGATTAGATTACTTATTTATTTTTATTGAAATAAAGTCATTTTAGGTACTTACATATTGTAATCCTTAGTTTCATTTTCAGATAACCCATTACCTCTTTAGGTTTTCCTCTTTTCATTAATCATCTACCAGGCATTGTTCTAAGAACTCAGACTAAAACCTTGACTAACTATAGACCAAAATACCTGCCTTCAGAGAGCTTACAGTTAATTATGACTAAAGAGACTTTCTTCAGATGAGCCATCCATCATGATGATGGATAAGAGGAAATGGATAAAGCTTAGTTGGGTTCTGCCACAAGTGAAAAAAACCCCATGCTCTTGTGTTGAATTACTTAACAGCCCTGATGCTGTAACCTAAACCACGTTTTAGGTAAAAAAGTTTTCACTTGAGAATTGAAACAATTTTAAACTCTGCCATAATGAATACCTCGGCTCTGCTTTCAAAATGGCACCCTTCAAAGTTTATAACCATTTTTCCTACTCAATTTTTTTTTTTCTCAGTAACAAGGAAAGAAATTTATGCCATAACACCTACCAGTCTGTTCACGAAGGCCACACTCCTGGGAGGCCCTGGTGTCCATGGCCACTCAAGGCAGGATCTGAGGCTTCATCTGGCATTTACATTTGAATGCCTGTATGAAATAGCTTGGGCTTCCTAGGTGGCACTAGTGGCAAAGAACCCACCTACCAGTGGGTTCTTTGGAGATGTAAGAGACACAGGTCCAATCCTTGAGTCAGGAAGATCCTCTGGAGTAGGAAATGGCAACCCCCTCCAATATTCTCGCCAGGAGAATCCCATGGAGAGAGAAGCCTGGCTGGCTACAGTCCACAGGATCCCAAAGAGTCGGACACGACTGAAGCGATTGAGCACACACACACACACACACACACACACACACGCAAGAGGTAGCTTCAGAAGGAAATACACAAACCACAACACTCCTCAGCAACAACAGTCAGAGAACCGAAGCCCTCTCCCCACCTGCTTGTTCTTTTCTAATACATCTATGCAGTGAATCACACAGAGCTTCAAATTTTATATCAGATAGAAAGGGATGTATTTGGTACTTTTTACTATATACTGTGATTTGGGGTAGAGAAAAAATGATGGACATTGTATAAGAAGTTAATGCATATGTGTGTGAACTTAAAAAAAATGTTATATGCTGTGCTTAGCCACTCAGTTGTGTTAAACTCTTCCAGATCCCATGGACTGTAGCCCGCCAGACTCCTTGGTCCATGAGGATTCTCCAGGCAAGAATACTGGAATGGGTTGCCGTGCCCTCTTCCAGGGGATCTTCCCAACCCAAGGATGTAGTCTGCCACTAAATATACTAAGTCAGTAGAATGGGAATAGACTTCCCTGGTGGCTCAAATGGTAAAGAATCCACCTGCAATGTGGGAGACCTGGGTTCAATCCCTGGGTTGGGAAGATCCCCTAAGGAGGGCATGTCAACTCACTCCTTAATCTTGCCTGGAGAATTCCATGGACAGAGGAGGCTGGCGGGCTACAGTCCATGGGGTCACAAAGAGTTGGACACGACCGAGCGACTAAGCACAGCACAGAATGGGAACAGTGCTAGCCCTCCTACTGCTTGCCTGCTTGCAGTTCTTCCAGACACTAATATGTAATTGATTATTTCCTACTCACAAGGTATTTTCAAAAACCAGTTCTCTCTTCACCCTTCTCTCCCCTTTTATGATGAGCCGTAAAGTTTATGTATCTGAGGGTTGGGCATGCATTGTGAAATTTAGTGTATTAGTGTCTCTGCTCAAATTACTAGAAACACTAGACCAAGGTCCTGATTAGTAGTCCTTAATAAACTTGGAATTTATTGCACACAATTTCTCTGCTATAAAGAGAAGATAATTGTTTAACTCGGTGACTGATAGGATAAGTTGTAAACAACAAAAGAAAACCCCATCACTGATTATTATATATTTAGCATAACGAATATTTTATAGAGTGAGTTAACAACTATGTTGCCTAAAAGGGTATGGTTTAAACAATAAAACTGCATAAATAATACATACTTTTGGCTATAAAAGGATCTTTAGAAACAGTCTCAGCAATAATTGGTAATAATTTTAATCAGCTGTTTTCAATGGATTTTTTTTTCTAACTTGGTGATTTTTTGTTCCTTAATTCTTCAAAGTTCATTACGGTAATATAATTGTAAATCTTGTCACATTGAAATGATTAATGTTAATTGAGGCTACCATTTAATAGCTCTAAGTATTATCAGCAAGGAGATCAAACCAGTATATCCTAAAGGAAATCAACCCTGAATATTCATTGAAAGGATTGATGCTGAAACTGAAGCTCCAATACTTTGGCCACCTGATGCAAAGAACTGACTCATTGGAAAAGACCCTGATGCTGGAAAAGATTGAAGGGGGGAGGGGACGGGGTAAACAGAGGATGAGACAGTTGGATGGCATCACCAAGTCGATGGACATGAGTTTGAGTAAGCTCCAGAAATTGGTGATGGATAGGGCAGTCCATGGGTTGCAGAGTCAGACATGACTGAGCAAGTGAACAAGTATTATTAGAAATCACTCAAGATCGCTCCTTGATCTCTTTTCAGTGTTAATATTTTCAGCAACAGATAAGCACCTTGTCTCTACCACAGCATTCTGTACCCAAAGTCTCTCCCTTTCTTACCTTGGCTCTTCCTATCCCATTTGCTCTTAAAACTTCCAAAATATCCCACACCCTTGTGTGTGTATGTGTGTATAAGTACTTTTAACAAAAATCTTTCTACAAGGTTCTTGATGCCACAGATAAAGAAACTACAGTAATCCCGCTGAAGTATGTCAATGATAACATTTGCATTAAGTCTATTTTTAAATACCTTCAGCACTCTTATTTTATATCCCTACTTCATAACCAGGAGAAAATCTTGCTTCCTCAGAGTACTGAAAAGTACTTATACATCTAAGTGGTCAACAAAGAACAATGAATTATTTTCAATTGTATAATGTTGTAGAAATATAAATATTTAAAGAAATGGGATAATAAATAAAATAAAATGGATACTGAGCTTGAAGATCCCTGAGCAACAAAACCAGTTGCTCAAGCATGAGCAACTTCAAAGCCATGTAAGTAAAACTTTAGCTTATTTCATAAACATAACAAACTCAATATAGGTTATGTTTTATAAATGTCACTAATAATTATAAATATAATTTAAGTCATCTTCCAAAAATGATATAAGATAATCACTTTTAAACAATCCTTAACCATCTGGAAAATCTCATTATGATAACAAATAATTTTGAAGGTTAAACAGCTTCCTGATGTTCACGTTATAAGCCATCCTGCAATGACATGCCTCTGAGCTTCATATCAGTTTTGGCTTTGAAAGGTCCTTGTTCTTCAATATTTTGTTTCCTGCTTAACAAAATATTCATAACAAGTAAATCTCTGAATTTTCTTTGACTGATAATAATATAAACAGTACTCAAATAACCAAGTGTTCTATTTTAAAAAATGACTGATTTGAAATATGTATACCATATGTGAAGACCGAAGGACAGAGGTTTGTAACATTGTACAGAAGGCAGTTACCAAAACCATCTGAAGGAAAAGGAATGCAAGAAGGCAAAGTGGTTTTCTGAGGAGACTTTACAAATATTAGTAACTGAGGAAAGAAGAGAAATGAAGGCAAGGGAGGAAGGGAAAGATATACCCAATGGAATGTAGAATTTCAGAGAAAAGCAAGAAGAGAAAAGAAGACCCTAAATAAACAATGCAAAAAAAATAAGTAGAGGAAGACAATAGAATGGGAAAAACTAGAGATCTCTTCAAGAAAATTGAAGATATCAAGGGAACATTTCATGCAAGGATGGGATGGGTACAAAAAAGGACAGAAATGGTAAAGATCTAACAGAAACAGAAGAGATTAAGAAGAGGTGGTAAGAATACACAAGAAAAACTATACAAGAAAGGTCTTAATGAACTGGAGAACCATGATGCTGTGGTCACTCACCTACAGCCAGACAACATGGAGTGTGAAGTCAGGTGGGCCTCGGGAAGCATGACTATGAACAAAGCTGCTAGTGAAGATGACAGCATTCCAGCTGAGCTATTTCAAATCCTAAAGTATGGGGCTGTTAAAGCGCTGCACTCGATGTGTCAGCAGATTTAGAAAATTCAGTAGTGGTTCAAGGATTGGAAAAGGTCTGTTAACATTCCAATCCCAAAGAAGGGCAGTGCCAAAGAACATTCAAACTACCACACAACTGTGCTTATTTCACATGCTAGCAAGGTAATGCTCAAAATTCTTCAAACTAGGCTTCAGCAGTATGTGAACCAAGAATTTCCAGATGTGTAAGCTGGATTTAGGAAAGGCAGAAGAACCAGAGGTCAAATTGCCAACATTCACTGGATCATGGAGAAAGCAAGGGGGATTCCAGAGAAACATCTACCTCTGTTTTGCTGACTACACTAAAGCCTTTGCATGTGCATATCACAACAAACTGCGGAAAAATTGTAAAGAGATGGGAATACCACCTTATCTGTTTCCTGAGAAACCTGCATGCAGGTCAAAAAACAACAGTTAGAACTGGACATAGAACAACTGATTTGTTTCACATTAGGGAAAGGAGTACCTCAAGGTGGCACATTGTCATCCTGTTTATTTAATCTATATACAGAGTACCTCCTGCAAAATGCTGGGCTGGATGAATCACAAGCTGGAATCAAGATTGCTGGGAGAAATATCAACAGCCTCAGATATGTAGATGATACCACTTTAACGGTAGAAAGTGAAGAGGAACTAATGAGCTGCTTGATGGGGGCAAAAGAGGGGAGTGAAAAATCTGGCTTAAAACTCAACATTCAGAAAACTAAGATTGTGGCATCTGATACCATCACTTCATGGCAAACAGAAAGGGGCAAAAGTGGAAGCAATGACCGATTGTCTTTTCTTGGGCTCCAAAGTCACTGCAGACAGTGACCATAGACATGCAACTAAAAGATTCTCACTCCTTGGAAGGAAAGCTGTTGTCAACCTAGATAGCATGTTAAAAAGCAGAGACATCACTTTGCTGACAAAGGTCCATAACGTCAAAGCTGTGGTTTTCCCACTGGTCATGTATAGATGTGAGAATTGGACCAGCTGAGCACTGAAGAACTGATGCTTTTGAACTGTGGTGCTGGAGAAGACTCTTGAGAGTACCTTGGACTGCAAAGAGAAAAACTAGTCAATCCTAAAGGAAATCAACTCTAAATAACCCTTGGAAGGACTGATACTAAAGCTTCAATACTTTGGCCACCTGATGCAAAGAGCCAACTCATGGAAAAGATCCTTATGCTGGGAAAGTTTGAAGGCAAAAGGAGAATGGGGAAGTATCGGATGAGATGATTAGCCATTAATGGCATCACTGACTCAATGGACATGACTTTGAGCAAACTCTGGAAGATAGTGTAGGACAGAGGAGCCTGGTGTGCTGCAGTCCATGGAGTCAAAAGGAATCAGACACAACTGATTCCTTGACTGAACAACAACAACCTTATTGGTCATAATATTTACAAGTATTTTCTCCTGTTCAGTAGGTTATCATTTCATTTTTTCAATGGTTTCCTTTGCTATACAACAGCTTTAAGTTTAAATAGGTCCAACTTATTTTTCCTTTCATTTCCTTTACTTTAGGAGATAAAAAAAAACAAAAGCTGTGATTTATGTCAAAGAGTGTTCTTTGATGTTTTTCCTCTAGAAACTTTATAGTATCCAGCCTTAATGTAGTTCTCTAATTCTTTCTGAGTTTATTTTTTTACATGGTGTTAGAAAATGTTCTAATTTCTCTCTTTTACACGTAGCTGTCCAATTTTCCCAACACCACTTATTGAAGAGACTGTATTTCTTCCATTGTGTATATCTTCTTGTCTCCTTTGTCACAAACCAAATAATTATAAAACATGAATTTATTTCTGGGCTTTCTATTCTGTTCTATTGATCTGTATGTCTGTTTTTGTGCCAGTACCATATGGTTTTGAAGGCTGTAGCTTTGTAGTATAGTCTGAAGTCAGGAAGCATGTTTCTTTCAGCGCTGTTCTTTCTCAAGATTGTTTTGTCTATTTGGTATTTTGCGTTTCCATAAAAATTTTAAAACTATTTTGTTCTAGTTTCATGGAAAATGTCATTGTATTTTGATGGGGATTGCACTGAATCTGTAGATTGTCTTGAGGAAAATAGTCATTTTAGCAATATTAATTCTTCCAGTCCATAGACTTGGTGTATCTTTCCATGTGTCTGGGCCATCTTTAATTTCATTCATCAGTGAATAGTTTTCCAAGTTTTCCATAGTTTTCCAAGTACAGCATTCTTTTTGATGTGATCGTAAATGGAATCATTCCCTTAATTTTTCTCTCTGGTATTTTGTTGTTAATACATAGAAACGTGATAGATTTCTATATATTAATTTTGTACCTGAAAATTTGACAAAATTGTCATTTTTTGGTGGCATCTTTTTCCATATATAATACTATGTCATCGGTCAGTAGTGATCGTTTTACTTCTTCCTCTCCAATCTGGCTTTATTTTATTTCTTCTTGTTGTCGGACTGCTACGGCTAGGGATTCCAGTATTATGTTGATTTCAAGTGGTGTGAGTCAATGTTCTTGTCTTGTTCCTAATCTTGGGAGAAATGCTTCCAGGTTTTCTCCATTCAATCCACACTTATTAAAAAAATAAAAAAAACTTTTCTAAGAAATACTTGGTCAGAGGAACTGTAATCATTTAATGTATATTAAGCAGTTTCTACAAATGTCACTGTGTGGCATAATTATATGGAATTTAGAAAGATGGCAATGACGACCCTGTATGCAAGACAGCAAAAAAGACATAATGTGTACAACGGACTTTTCGACTCAGAGGGAGAGGGAGAGGGCGGGATGATTTGGAAGAATGGCATTGTAACATGTATACTATCATGTAAGAATCGAATTGCCAGTCTATGCCCGACGCAGGATACAGCATGCTTGGGGCTGGTGCACGGTGATGACCCAGAGAGATGTTACGGGGAGGGATGTGGGAAGGGGGTTCATGTTTGGGAATGCATGTACACCCGTGGTGGATTCATGTCAATGTATGGCAAAACCAATACAGTATTGTAAAGTAAAATAAAGTAAAAATAAAAATTAAAAAAAAAGCAAACAACAAGGAAGACTATTTTGAAAACTATGACATATTATATTCATTGAAGATGGTATAAAACTGTTAAGTGTAACCATTCTCTCGAAGAAAAAAACAATTTACACATGTGGGTTGAAAATCAATCTTATCACAAGAAGTGAGATTATACAGTAAAGCACATTTTATGTGCTCAAGAACTGACATTCTAGCATTAGAGTGATAACAGATGAGAAATGGTGGTATTATATGCCATGCTGGTAATCAAAGCAGCTATCATTTATTTGGTGCTTATTTACACACCAGATTACTTCATCTTCACACCAACTTTGTAACAAGACAATTTAATTTTACACATAAGGAAATGATGACTGAAAGACTTGCTAAACTTATAGAAACTAGGTAAAGAGAGAATTGGTATTCAAATCAATAGTTGTCGGTATTGCTGCTTTTAGTTTAAAAGACAACACTCTTAAGTGCAATATAATACTGATAAATAAGTCCTTAGAGATTTTTAACTGAAGCAATCAGGAGATATTACATGGCAGGTGGTATTTAAGGAGAGACTCAGAGAACTAATAACGTACGTGTGTGTGTGTGTGTGTGTGTGTGTGAGTTGCTGAGTCATGTCAGACTCTTTGCAACCCCATGCACTGTAGCTGGTCAGGCTCCTCTGTCCATGGGATTCTCCAGGCAAGAATACTCGAGTGGGAAGTAATTCCCTTCTCTAGGGGATATTCCTGACGCAGGGATCAAACCAAGGTCTTCTGCATAGCAGGCAGAATCTTTACCATCTGAGCCACCAGGGAAGCCCCTAATAACATCTGGAAAGAATTATTTGGAAAGAGAGCCCAAAAGAGCCAAAGGCATCCCAAACATGGAAAATAATATAGAAAAATCATAGAAGTTGCAAAGTGTACATTATCTTCCGTGAAACAGTCAGTCCTTTGCCAAGCTTGTGTGAGGGAAGCACCTGCAACAGTGCGTATGGTAAGAACCCTGAGGATATGTGAGGTCAGCAGATGCAGAAGCACACGGGGCAACAGATAAGGCAGTGAGACCGTCATATCTTTAAAGGTCTAAATAAAGCCAATTTTATTTTCTTTCACATCTACTTTAATACAGATGAATCAGATCAATATAGGGTAACCAATCAAATAATGTATGGTAATATAACTGAAATATAGTCTAGTCTCAATGGAAGTTTGTTTGGGACCCTCAAGAAGCAGTACTGTGGAATGATAAACACTGAGAAGGCAAATTGTTCAACACACTTCATTTTGGTTGGACCATTTCTGAACTCCTGTTCTTGTCTTTAATAAGACACCTCTGCTCTCTTACTCCCAAGCTAGTTTTGACCTTAAATTTAACTTTCTATTTATTGACCTCCCTAGATGTTAAACACTGATATTCCTCCAGAATTTATTTCAAAGTCTGATGCTCATTCATCCTTCCTGTTAGTACATCCACATCTATTCTTGCTGCCGAAAACAAAGAAAATAAGCATTTGGTGCCAAATTATTTTCTTATTAATATACTTAAAGTTTAGGCACACATTGTATTTTAGGGGTAGTAACTAAATGTGATTCAAAACTAATAAACCTGGGTACAGGTATAAAATAAAACCTGTCAAAGTTTTTAATAGACATAAGCTGTCTCTCCAGATATTTTAAAAACTTTGTATTTTATCTTCAGAACAAAACTGTAAAGATAGTAACTTCTGCATGACCTATATTTTTCATTCTTCCCTTAATGTTTCAATCTTCTGACTCATGATTATAATTTTTATTCTCAATTTCCATATTTTTTCATGCCTAAGATGAATTCTTCAATCACATTTTGACATTTCTGTAATTAGAAGTTGCCTTGTTCTCACTGCATATTTTAACAGTTTTGTCTCCCCTTCCCCAAATCTGTCATTAGAATGATGGTTCATCATATCATCAGTGTTGTTGCAGAATCTCAGAAATACAATATAATATTCTTTTAATTTTTCTTCCTTTTTTGTCAAATGGTATTTTGGGAAAAAGATGAATAGCAACAAAATACTGCTGAAAATAAGTTATAAAGTAAACAAACATATTCACCACAATCGAATGATACTAGGATAAAAGTATGTACACCCTACTACTACTACTACTACTATTACTACTACTACTAAGTCACTTCAGTCGTGTCCGACTCTGTGCGACCCCATAGACGGCAGCCCACCAGGCTCCCCGTCCCTGGGATTCTCCAGGCAAAAACACTGGGGTGGGTTGCCATTTCCTTCTCCAGTGCATGAAAGTGAAAAGTGAAAGTGAAGTCACTCAGTCGTGTCCGACTCTTAGCGACCCCATGGACTGCAGCCCACCAGGCTCCTCCATCCATGGGATTTTCCAGGCGAGAGTACAGGAGTGGGGTGCCATGTACACCCTAATGATAACTAAACATGAAGACAACATTTTCTTCTCTGAATGCTTTATTCTTCATTCTTATCTTTACTCACTCACTTTTCTCAGGTGTAATAAGAGGCTCACTTCTAAGTGGGACAATAGAAAAAGTAAAAATTTAACCATGGGGCTTCCAAAGACATATTTACCCAATACCCTATTTGTAATTTTGTTTAAAATTAATTATTTCTCTATAAGAGGAAAAAAACTTTAGCATCCATTCTGAATTGAAGCTGAATCAGAAGTTGAAAGAGAATGATGGCATGAAGAATTAGAATTTGGATTCCCTGTTCAGAGCCAGGCAGTTTCTTGTTTCCCTACACTCCTTCAATGGTGGACACTGCCATCGCTCAGTTTGGCAGCAGGAAATGGGTAACATTCAAGCTGAACACTGTACTACGGGTGTGGGTATTTTTAAGATTTGACCTGCCCCGGTCTCCCCAAAATTTATTTCAGTTAGTCACTAAGCTGGTTTGACTACACAATGTTGAAAACAAGCCCTTTTATATTAACCTGCCTACACAGCCTATTAAACTAGATTCTAAATGGTCACTATGGCAACAAAATTGCTACTGCCTAACCTTGTATGCACCCACACAAATCTGGTGAGACCATTCTAGCACTCTTAGGCTAATCATATGAACTTTGTCTTCTCTGAATAAAAATAAAACATTTAAACTTTTTTATTATATTAAAGACATTACTATTATAAAGTCAATATTTACATTAACTTGAAACCTAATAATTTCCCAAACTTTTAAATAAAAATAAATGTGCTGAAAACTTACATCTGTGTTTAGTGATGATCTGTACTGGATGTGTACTCATCGTTATTTGATGTCTAAATGCACCAAAACCTTAAAGACAGCTCTATTAATATTCTAAATTTTGAAAAACATTACATTGTTCCACATTTTCTAGAGTAAAGGTTCAATGTAACAACAGGTCAGAAAGTTCTTAAAAGGCAGACAGGATACCATTTCTCACTAATATCCCAATTTGATAACATTAGAGTAAGAGTTTGAAAGATCACTTTTTAAAAAAATTGCATATATATATTGTATCACATACATTCCATACATATATACACACAAATACATATATACAGATTAGGAGCAAAGGAATCAACACTTTAAAGTGACATATTTATCTATACACAGGCACACATATAACTTTATTATCCAACATAAAATTCTAGCAGCAGTCCTAAAATGATCACTAAAAGCCACTCAAATACAAAGCACGGACTTCTGTTTCTTACAATAAAGACAAATGGCAAACCTAGTGTTGTGGAACATGTTTGCCAATACTGACCAAAACCCCAAGAACCTCATACAGATGTCAGAAGGAAGAAGTAACCAGAAGCCCCATGAGATGGCATCCCCTCCTGCAATCCAGACATCAGCTAGGGCAACACACAGCTTGGCTTCCATGGGTTTAAGCTTCCTGCAAGTTGGACAGCACCCCCGAGAATACACTCTCACAGCATTCAGAGATCAGCTGGGGATACCACCTCCATGTAACTCAAACCACACAGCTCCATTTCAGTAACCTCAGACTCACTGTTCTCACTACTCGTAACTGGTGGAGTTACAAGCTTCCTCAGAAGAAACAGGCCACACGATGCAGACCACAGTGTTTACCTGCAAGCACTGCAATGAGGCTCAAGTGAAGGGCTGTATGGATAGCCCAGAGCACCAGTGTGAATCAGAGGTAGATCCTGGAGCCACTGGGCCAGGGAAGGGAGTCCAGTCGACCAACATTCAGTCTGGGTTAACTGAGAATCTGGACAGAGTTTTCACAAATAGCATTATGAAACTCAAGGAGCTATTATATTTTGCTCTTTTTGTTTGTTTGTTTGTACAAATTCAGTCAGCACATACATTTCTGACATTTCTAAATAGATCTGAAAACTGAACTACATGAGAATTTTCTTTTACTCTTTTTAAAATCTTATATTGTCTTAATATTTCCAGTTCATTGTACAGGACTGATCTTAAATACACCTCCTCAAAGCCTGCCCATATATCAAGGGTCTGTGCTTTCTTAACACAGTCCTGTCTGACTCCATGTTGACTACTAACATAGCATTTACCACACTGTACTGCAATCTTTTGTTTTTCTTTCCTGTTACCCTTATCTGAAGTTGAGTTCTTTGGTGGGTGGCGGAGGAGGACTGTATACTTTTCATTCATGCAGTTTAGAAACCTGGCTCCATGCTTGGTACAGAGTTGATTTTCAATAAATGTCTGATGAAAAAATAAACAATCTAACAGGAATCTCTTTTGAGTTAAAAAAAAAAAAGTGAGAGAGACAGAGAGATCGGCTCACTGGAGATAAATTACACAAAAGCCAAGAGACATTTTGAAAATGCAATGACTGTCTCTAAGAGGAGGTGTTTTCTATCACTGGAAGAATTTAAGTGGGTGCAAATGACTATTTGACAAAGAAACTAAGTCATTCATCACCTGGTGACCAGATGGATGAATTGTGTGATTCCCTCCAATGCTGATATTCTGACACTTATCATCTCGATTCCATAAAAATAAAGCCATTATTTTAATTATCCTGTTTACTGACTAAAATTGAATATTTGTTTTCTTATAAGCATTACAGATGCTGCATCATGCTTACTTCTCTATATAAAAGCAGGTTTAATAAGGATATCGGTGGTGTTTTAAAAAGCCGTGTTCTGTGTCTCCAGAGGAGACATGATACGTGATTCATATCAACTGTTAGCCAATTCATGATTCTAAGAAATATTAGAATAAAAATGGAGTGTTGAACCTATTTGAAATGTAAAAGCAGTTTTTCTGATACACACACACACACAAACCGTAAGAAAAGAGATGGTAGCTTAACCAGGAAGCTCTCGGTCAAGTGGAAAACATAAAATGGAAAAACAAAATCAAACAGCTTCAAAAGTCCTTAACATCCGCAGATGCCTTATTACAAACTACCACCTGTGGTCTCTGCTGTAGCAAACAGGCTTTCCAATTGTGTACACCACTGTTCTGTGTAACAAGCTGGTTCCCGCTAGACATTTCAATTTATCATTTTAGTGAAGTCTCATAGGGCTTCACAGATGGACATCAGGGAGAAAAGTGGTCTGCCACCTGCATTTGGCAAATAATCTGTTCCTGAACTGCTGATATAAATTAAAACTAGATTTAAAATGCATGGGAGAAACACAGGGCTGTCACTCTGTAAACTCGATTAGTTAAAATTACCAACTAAATGCAGATATTACATCTCACTATAGCAGACTATAATGATACGCTTTTGGAAAATGGTGGGGGTGCTATTAGTTGGTATGAATTTTATTCAAATGGCTAACTAATACTAAGGAGCAATTTCCTATCTACATTGGGGTTCCCCTCATGGACTGGGTGAGTGAGAAGCTATAGCAGAAGGTCCTTCTATTTCATCTAAAAAACTTGGGAATTTCAACTCCATAGGAAGGCAAGGCTCCACAATATTACAGTAAGGTTGGGAGCAATTTTTTCAGTGTACTGGTTAGTAATCACCCAGACTGTTGAGAACCGTAGGTACTCAACCCAAACCTGTTCCCTGCTTTTCATGGCAATTTGTCTGGTTTTCAGTAATTTCTGTCAGTTTGGCATACTTTCCCAATATATAGACAGACTTTCAAACATAATCAGTTCAGTTCAGTCACTCAGGTGTGTCCGACTCTTTGCAACCCCATGAACCGCAGCACACCAGGCCTCCCTGTCCATCACCAACTCCCATGGTCCACCAAAACCTATGTCCATTGAGTTGGTGATGCCATCCAACCATCTCATCCTCTGTCGTCCCCTTCTCCTCCAGTCCTCAATCTTTCCCAGCATCAGGGTCTTTTCCAATAAGTCAGCTCTTCGCATTAGGTGGCCAAAGTATTGGAGTTTCAGCTTCAACATCAGTCCTTCCAATGAACATTGAGGACTGATGTCCTTTAGGATGGACTGGTTGGATCTCCTTACAGCCCAAGGGACTCTCAAGAATCTTCTCCAACACCACAGTTCAAAATCATCAATTCTTCGGTGCTCAGCTTTCTTTATAGTCCAACTCTCACATCCATACATGACTACTGGAAAAACCATAGCCTTAACTAGATGGACCTTTGTTGGCAAATTAATGTCTCTGCTTTTCAATATGCTATCTAGGTTGATCATAACTTTCCTTTCAAGGAGTAAGTGTCTTTTAATTTCATGGCTGCAAGCATCATCTGCAGTGATTTTGGAGCCCCCCAAAATAAAGTCAGCCACTGTTTCCCCATCTATTTCCCATGAAGTGATGGGACAAGATGCCAGGATCTTCATTTTCTGAATGTTGAGCTTTAAGCCAACTTTTTCACTCTCTTCTTTCACTTTTATCAAGAGGCTCCTTAGTTCTTCTTCAATTTCTGCCATAAGGGTGGTGTCATCTCCATATCTGAGGTAATTGATATTTCTCCTGGCAATCTTGATTCCAACTTGTGCTTCTTCCAGCCCAGCATTTCTCATGATGTACTCTGCATATAAGTTAAATAAGTAGGGTGACAATATACAGCCTTGACGTACTCCTTTTCCTATTTGGAATCAGTCTGTTGTTCCATGTCCAGTTCTAACTGTTGCTTCCTGACCTGCATATAGGTTTCTCAAGAGACAGGTCAGGTGGTCTGGTATTCCCATCTCTTTCAGAATTTTCCACAGTTTGGCATAGTCAATAAAGCAGAAATAGATGTTTTTCTGGAACTCTGTTGCTTTTTCCATGATCCAGCGGATGTCGGCAATTTGATCTCTGGTTCCTCTGACTTTTCTAAAACCAGCTTGGACATCTGGAAGTTCACGGTTCATATATTGCTGAAGCCAGGCTTGCAGAATTTTAAGCATTACCTTACTAGTGTATGAGATGAGTGCAATTATGTGGTAGCATAATACCTGTATTTAAAATCAGTGAGCAAATTTTTTCTACTGATCATAATACTTTCTTTTCAACCTCTTTAAAAATCTGTATATAAACTTTGAAATTGATGCCTGAATCACTGAATTGAATGTTTCCACTAAACAAGGTGGGGGTAGAGTGGGCATGGTAAGAATGGGAAGCTGAACTGATTTGGTGGCTACCATGTTAAATCTTCCCACCATCACTTTGAATATGAAACTGTGAAAAGCACAATGACAGAAAATTAAGTGCAGACATGAGCTGGGAAGGTCAGTAATAAAGGCACTGAATAAAATAACCATGTATATTTCATCTTTATTTCAATCATCATTTCATTTCTGAAAACTCCTACTCAACCAACCATGGTGGGTGGCAGGGAGAGCAGTTCTTCTTTATGGTATGAGTTTAAGGGGATAGTCCCGAAATGTCAGTTTATGCATTTCTGATACATTGGTTCTGTGACTAAAGCCCTCTTACTACAGTCAGAAATTCTTTATTTTCCCTTCAAAAACATCAACCCCCAAACTTACATGACATTAATGAAGCCAATAATGGGCCTCAGTTTGGGCTGGGAAAATTGGGCTATCTCAGCACTTAAAATCTCTATTTGGTTCAGAACTAAATTAGTTGTTTATTCCTTATTACACCAACCATAGGCTACACAGCCCCAGGGGCATCTTAATTGTTTTCACTGAACTGGAAAATTCCTGCTACTACTAGCTTTTGAATCCAAGAATTAGTGGGAGAAGAAAAGGTTCCCAAAATGTCTTTTGCTTTCCTTCTCAGGGACAGAGAACAAAGAAAGAGATAAAAAAAAGAAGCACTGAGACCACAAGGAGTACAATTAGTAGTTTGTAGTTGGTAGAGTCCCTTCAAAGTAAAACTATCTTTATCTTTGACAGAAAGAAAAAGGCTTCCTTAGGAAAAAAAAAAAAAAGGATCTGGAGATCTAACTGAGTCTAAGAGATATTTCCTTTTAGAAAGTGCTAAAACTGCCCAATGGTTGTTTTTCACATTTAGATTTTGTCTCTAAATGACTTTTAACCATGTCTCATGTATTAGAACAAATGTGAGGTAACAGATAATGATATCTATGTTACTATGTTTTATTATTCTGAATAGAACCTAATCAAACCAAAACCGCAACAACTACAGATACTTTTAGCCTAGAAAAAATTCTTTAAATCACTGTATGCATTTGTAATTGGACTTTAATGTTGAATTATATTTTAAATATTTTTCTAAAAAGTCCTAATTATCAAGCATACATTCCATCATTTCCAATCTGATTTTTTTTTTTACTAATAAATGCTTTTAACTATCGCTATGTTTTTAATGATTGATATTGACCACAAAGAGAACTACAAGTGGAGTAAGCTTCATCTAGGCCTTCCAAGGGGAGTGCATAGTGAGTGAGAGCACGAAGTGGCTGATGCAGTGAATTTCCTTCCATTATAAGAGTTTGATATTTAAAAGGTCAGTCTGATATGGAAAGAGTCTGATATGGAAAAGGTCAGTTTTCATTCCAATCCCAAAGAAAGGCAATGTCAAAGAATGTTCAAACTACTGCACAATTGCACTCATCTCACACGCCTGCAAAGTGAAATTGAAAGTTGCTCAGTCGTGTCTGACTCTTTGTGACACCATAGACTATACAGTCCATGGAATTCTCCAGGCCAGAACATTGGAGTGGTAGTCATTCCCTTCTCCAGGGGAATCTTCCCAACCCAGGGATTGAACCCAGGTCTCCCACAAAGTAATGCTCAAAATTCTCCAAGCCAGGATTCAATGATATGTGAACTTAGAACTTCACGATGTTCAAGATGGATTTATAAAACGCAGAGGAAGCAGAGATCAAACTGCCAATATCCACTGGATCATCGAAAAAGCAAGAGAGTGTCAGAAAAACATTTATTTCTGCTTCATTGACTACACTAAAGCCTCTGAGTGTGTGGATCACAACACACCATAGAAAATTCTTAAAGAAATAGAAATACCAGACCACCTTACCTGCCTCCTGAAAAATCGGTATGGAGGTCAAGAAGCAACACTTAGAGCTGGACCTGGAACAGACTGGTTCCAAATCGGGAAAGGAGTATGTCAAGGCTGTATATTGTCACCCTGATTATTTAACTTATATGCAGAGCACATCATGCAAAATGCAGGACTAAATGAAGCACAACCTGGAATCAAGATTGCAGAGAGAAATATCAATAACTCCATATATGCCAATGACACCACTCTTATGGCAGAAAGTGAAGAACTAAAGAGTCTCTTGATTAAAGTCAAAGAGGAGAATGAAAAAGTTGGCTTAAAGCTCAACAGTCAGAAAATTAAGATTATGGCATCACTCTTGCAAATAGATGGAGAAACTATGGAAACTGTGACAGACTTAATTTTCTTGGGCTCCATAATCACTGCAGATGGTGACTGCAGTCATGAAATTAAAAGATGCTTGTCCTTGGAAGAAACGCTATGGTCAACATAGACAGCCTATTAAAATGCAGAGACATTACTTTGCCAACAAAGGTCGGTCTAGTCAAGGCTGTGGTTTTTCCAATAGTCATGTATGGATGTGAGAGTTGGACCATAAAGAGGGCTGAGTTCCAAAGAATTGATGCTTTTGAACTGTATTGTTGGAGAAGACTCTTGAGAGTCCCAAGGAGATCAAGCCAGCCCATCCTAAAGGAAATTAGTCCTGAATATTCACCGGAAGAACTGATGCTGAAGCTGAAGCTCCAATACTTTGGCCACCTGATGCAAAGAACCAATTCATTGGAAAAGACCCTGATGCTGGGAAGGATTGAAGGCAGGAGGAGAAGGGGATCAAAGGATGAGATGGTTGGATGGCATCACCGACTCAATGGACAAGAGTTTGAACAAGCTCCCAGAGTTGTTGATGGACAGGGAAGCCTGGCATGCTGCAGTCCATAGGGTTGAAAAGAGTCAGAAAGGATTGAGCAACTGAACTGATATTTAAAAGCTTGTCTAAAAGTAGAAAAAGTGTTAGTCACTCAGTCATTTTTGACTCTGCGACCCCATGAACTCTAGCTTCCTAGGTTCCTCTGTCCTTGGAATTCTCCAGGCAAGAATACTGGAGTGGGTAGTCATTCCCTTTCCAGGGGATAGGCTTGACCCAGGGATTGAACTCAGGTCTCCAGCTTTATAGGCTGTTTCTTTACCATCTTGAGCCACCAGTGAAGCCCAAAAGTAGAAAGTAGGGTGAATTAGAAGCAAACACACTGTTAAAAAAATCAAGTATACCTTAGTACACAAATTATCTAGTATGCATTAGCTGATAGCATGTTAGAGGCCAGACACTGGTTTACAGAGACAAAAGACACAGTCTCTGTCCACAAGGACTTCACAAACCACTGAGAAAAATCAATAAGCAACTGCTAGTACAGGGTGACCAGTGTTAGGCAAGAGAGAAATTCACGTAGATTCTGAGCCGATGGAAGACAATCCCCTACCCCCCTAACCTGGGGGATACCCAGGGTGGATGAAGTATCAGTAGGGATTGGCTCAGTGGAGAGGGAGGAAGGTTCTCTCAGGCAATAGGAAGAGCAGAGCAAAGCATCAGAGGAAAAGAAAGAACTGTGTGTATTTGAGGAAATCAGGTTTATAGCAGGAATAAAAGATTAGTGGTAGCAAACAGCAAGAGAGGAGGCTAGAAAGGTAAACAGCTTCAGAGCACAAAAGGCCTCAAACTAATAAAATGCTGTTTATATTTCCACTCGTATTCCTCAATGCCCCATAAAGCGTGCTATTTAATCGCTTTAACTACCATATTCAAAAGATTTGAGAAGTTTGTTCTAAATGTTTTATTTGGAAGAATTTTACAAAGCCTATTAACTCCCATCTTTGGAGCAAGTTCTACCTGTGCAGCAAATCATTTCTGTCAACCTCACTTTGACAGCTTTTATATTTGAATTGTGCTATTTAATCACGTAAACAGAAAGTAAGCCTCAGCAGCAAAATACTGAGAAAGATTTTATTTTCTCAGTAGTTTTCCAGTAGCTTCATATTTGATATTCAAACTCAAAAATTCACATCACTTCCCAAATATACTCAACGACTTTAGGAACCACTGTAATTGTGGTGCCAGTCCAACCCAGAAATACGAAATTTATCACACAAGGAAGATGACGCTAAAGCAGTCAAAGACACGCTCTGGGCACACTTGCAGCACAACCTTTTGGGTTGGTATTAACTAGCATAACCAGAAGCATGGTACCTAGAATGGAAAGGACATGACCACCTACAATTGTGTGAATTGGAAATGACTTTACCTCACTAGCCTCAATTTCCTCATTTCTCAAGTTGGAACAATTCATACCTATCAGGGTTACCGTGACAATTAGAACTTCAGTACTAGCTATTTACTAAGTGTGGAAAGCCATGGGCACTCAATGGAGATGGATATGATTAATATATTCACAATGATTTTATCCCTGCAACTGCTGCTGCTTACTTGCTTCAGTCATGTCTGACTCTGTGTGACTCTATGGACTGTAGCCCACCAGGCTCCTTTGTCCATGGGAGTCTCTAGGCAAGAGTTCTGAAGTGGACTGCCATGCCCTCCTCGAGGGATCTTCCCGATCCAGGGATCAAACTCAGGTCTCCTGCATTGCAGAAAGATTCTTTACTGCTGAGCCACCAGGGAAGTCCAATTTTATCTCTACTGAGGTCCTTTAAACCTCTAGCTATTGAGAACCAACGAAATTTCAAGGCAGTCAGTAGCCCCACTCTCCATGCTCCATTCACCATGACACCTTCCTAAAAGGCCCTTTCTTTTCAGCTCCAATGTAGTCTGTCATTTCTGATTTTTGAGCATGTGGCTCAGTAAGTCAGGTCCCTCCTGTAAGAGCAACTTGTTACGATTCAAGATTAATATGCTGCATTCCATATTTATCTCTTGGATGACAACTCAGGTCCCTGAGTCTTCTTTTCAAGAGGCAATCATAGTATCATTTCCATTGAACAGGGAATGAAAACAGTATAATCTCTCAAAATCGTTATTTTCAAATACAGTTAAAACATTGATTAACTCTCCTCCTCTTCCCTTTGAACACAAAGAATTCAGACTGCACAGATGACAAGGGGTAAGACAAGTGAAATGAAATAAATCCTGGAGCAAGACATAGCCTCACCTTCTCAAGAGTTTGTTCAATGGGTTTACTTAATAGGTCTCTAAATCGCTTAAAGTACGCAAAGGTATCAGGTGAGATGAAGGACCTGACTTCAACCCACCAGATCCTGGTAGAACCCAGAAATACTCTTCCCTCCAGATGACACTTTTTTCCACTAGAGAATCTGTGTTTCTGCATAAGAGTTTACATATTCTGCAGCATAGCCAAGTAGAAACAGCACAGGTTTAGGAGTCAGATAAACACGGGTCCAATCTCAATCCTGCTATTTACTAATTTTGTGAATACAAGCAAGTGCTCTAAACCACTGTTTGTTCATCTGAAGAACAATCAAATCATTGTATGGATCCTGAAAATGTCTCCTTATTGAAAAATTCAGTCTTAAATTGAAGAAAGTAGGAAAAACCACTAGATCATTCAGGTATGACCTAAACCAAATCCATTATGACTCTACAGTGGAAGTGACAAATAGATTCAAGAGATTAGATCTGAAAGAGTGTCTGAAGAACTATGGACGGAGGTTGATAATATTTTACAGGAGGCAGTGATCAAAACCATCCCCATGAAAAAATGCAAAAAGGCAAAATAGTTGTCTGAGGAGGCCTTACAAATAGCTGAGAAGAGAAGAGCACCAAAAGGCAAAGGAGAGAAGGAAAGATATATCCATCTGAATGCAGAGTTCCCAAGAATAGCAAGACAGATAAGAAAGCCTTCCTCAGTGATGAGTGCAAAGAGATAGAAGAAAACAATAGAATGGGAAAGACTAGAGATCTCTTCAAGAAAATTAGAGATACCAAGGGAACTTTTCATGCAAGGATGGGCATAATAAAGGACAGAAATTGCGTGTACCTAACAGAAGCAGAAGATATTAAGAAGAGGCAGCAAGAATATACAAAAGAACCATACAAAAAAGATCTTAATGATCCAGATAACCACAATGGTGTGATCACTCACCTAGAGTCAGATATCCCAGAACACAAAGTCAAGTGGGCCTTAGGAAGCATCACTATGAACAAAGCTAGTGAAGGTGATGGAATTCCAGCTGAGCTGTTTCAAATCCTCAAAGATGACACTGTGTAAGTGCTGCACTCAATATGCCAGCAAATTTGGAAGACTCAGCAGTGGCCACAGGACTGGAAAAGGGCAGTTTTCATTCCAATCCCAAAGGAAGGCAATGCCAAAGAATGTTCAAACTACCACACAATTGCAATCATCTCACATGCTAGCAAAGAAATGCTCAAAATTCTCCAAGCCAGGCTTCAATAGTATGTGAACCATGAACTTTCAGATATTAAACTAGATTTAGAAAAGGCAGAGGAACCAGAGATCAAATTGCCCATACCCGTTGGATCATCAAAAAAGCAAGAGAGTTCCAGAAAAACATCTATTTCTGCTTTATTGACTAAGCCAAAGCCTTTAACTGTGTAGATCACAAAAAAACTGTGGAAAATCCTTACTGCTGCTGCTGCTGCTAAGTCGCTTCAGTCGTATCCTACTCTGTGCAGTCCCATAGATGGCAGCCCACCAGGCTCCCCTGTCTCTGGGATTCTCTAGGCAAGAACACCGGAGTGGGTTGCCATTTCCTTCTCCAATGCATGAAAGTGAAAAGTGAAAGTGAAGCCACTCAGTCGTGTCCGACTCTTAGCGACCCCATGGACTGCAGCCTACCAGGCTCCTCCATCCATGGGATTTTCTAGGCAAGAGTACTGGAGTGTGTTGCCATTGCCTTTTCTGGGAAAATTTTTAAAGAGATGGTAATACCAGACCACCTAAACTGCCTCCTGAGGAATCTGTATACAGGGCAAGAAGCAAGTTTGAACTGGACATGGAACAACAGACTAGTCCCAAATTGGGAAAGCATGGAACAACAGACTAGTTCCAAACTGGGAAAGGAGTACATCAAGGCTATATATTGTCACCCTGCCTATTTAACTTATATGTATAGTGCATGATGTGAAATGCCAGACTGGATGCAGCCCAAGCTGGAATCAAGATTGCAGGGGGAAATATCAATAATCCCAGATACGCAGAGGACACCACCCTTACAGCAGAAAGCAAAGAACTAAAGAGCCTCTTGATGAAAGTGAAAGAGGAGAATGAAAAAAAACTGGCTTAAAATGCAACATTCAAAAAATGAAGATCATGGCATATGGTCCCATCACTTCACTGCAAGTAGATGGGGAACGATGATAACAGTGACAGACCTTATTTTCTTAGGCTCCAAAATCAGTGCAGATGGTGACTGTAGCCATGAAAGATGCTGGCTCCTTGGAAGAAAAGCTGTGACCAACCCAGACAGCATATTAAAAAACAGAGACATTACTTTGCTGACAAAGGTCCATCTAGTCAAAGCTATGGTTTTTCCGGTGGTCATCTATGGAAGTGATAGTTGGACCATAAAGACAGCTGAGCACTGAAGAATTGATGCTTTTGAATTGCAGTGTTGAAGAGGACTCTTGAGAGTCCCTTGGACTGCAAGGAGATCAAACAAGTCAATCCTACAGGAAATCAATCCTGAATATTCATTACAGGGACTGATGCTGAGGTGCCAGTACTTTGGCCATCTGATGTGAAGAGCGGACTCACTGGAAAAGAAGCTGATGCTGGGGAAGATTTCAGGCAGGAGGAGACGGAGATGACAGAGCATGAGATAGCTGAATGGCATCACCGGCTCAATGAATAGGCGTTTGAGCAAGCTCCCTGGTGTGCTGCAGTTCATGGGGTCACAGAGTCGGACACGACTGAGCAATTGAACTGAACTGAAGGATCACTGGGCTGTGTAGAACAGAGCTTGGCAATCTAGGGCCAGCCACCTGATTTTTTTACCTCCAGTGAGTTAAGAATGGTTTGTGCATTTTTTAATGCTTTAAAAAATATTTTTATTTTAGTTATATAAGAACCTCAATAATATTTTTGATTTTGCATCTTGGCCCTCAAAGCAATTTTATAGAAAATGTTTGCTGGCCGTTGGTTTAGATGAATAAGTAGACTAGGAATCCAATGTATATACTGTATGTACTTGGGACATCAAGTTGCTTCATAAACTTATTTCTCCTCCTTTGAGGGAATAATTGGCTTTGCACAATAAGCACTAATGTAAAATAAGTTCTCTTTATGTGCTTAACAGTTTTCATCACTCATAAAGTTTGTGGTATTGGAAAAATTATTAACATCTCTGGAGAATCAGTTTGCCTCTCTTCAAAATGAGAATATTGGTATAATTTTTCTTTACAGGTTTTTTTCTAAAAAAAAAAAAGCTAATTATTTCAAAGCAAAGGAAAATGTCTGATATATTCAGCTCTTTTACAGAAAGTAGCTCTTTGCAGGCTTACTAATATACAGATGCACACATATATATGGAAAGTCACCCCCATCCTACCATCTAATTACTGTCAGCATACGTTGGAATATTGCCTTTCATTTATTCTCACGCTTTCTCAAAGACTCCTACTTTGCACCCAGACATCCTTGCAAGTAGGTAATTAAGTTATGACCAATTGAACGTATACTGGGAGGAACATAAGAAATTTTCAAAAACTCTCAAGAGCAGAGAGCGGGCTTCCATTTGATTGCCTTTCTCCACTGTACTGGCTACAATGCAGAGATGAGGGATACCTTATTTCTCCTCCTTTGAGGGAATAATTGGCTTTGCACAATAAGCACTAATGTAAAATAAGTAGGTTACCTTTTTGGACCATGAGGGTGATGCACCGTTAAGGATGTAGGGAACCCTAGAGATGCCATAGGAATAGGCAAGGAATAACTCAAGTCTGGAAAAACTGATGGAGACAGGATGTCAGGTCTGGATAGCCTTCTGACCCCAGATCGTTTTACTCATCCTTTTCACAGTTTGTTTTGTTTCGGTCTTTGTTCTCTTATATGCAGACACTCTCATCTTACTTCATATACACGCTCTTGGTGGGTGTTGGAAGGATAGTTTGAAACAGACCAAAATGATTTTCCCTGAGTGGTGGGGTTAAAGTGACTTTCGATTTTTAATCTATGCTTTATTTTATAATTGTTTTACAGTGAATATATAACGATGCTGCTACCAGAAACACATTTTTTAAACAGTGGCACATCGCTTGAAATTTCCTAGTCTTAGGGTTCAACTATGAAAATACCCATGATTTTACAGTAGAATACAATAATACCTAAAAATAAGACTTAGTTTCTCTCAAACATCCCTAAGAACAGAAGGGATTGTCACGCATCAGTCCTCACTAACTTCTATTGATAATGTTGATTTTGACGACCAAAGTGCTGTTGAGAGAAGTCATGTCAGTCTGAAAAGTAAACAATGGTTTGGTTGTTACAGAGGTTAGCTAATGGAGTCATTAAGAAAAAAAATAGGAAAAATTTAACATAGATTTAGAAATTATTCCTAGGCATATGATACCATGATTGAAAGTGCTAAATGTTATTACAAACAGCTTTTTAAAGATCACTTTAAAAACAGCTTCACATAAGATTACTCTGTGGAGGTCATATTTATATTACAATAGGACTAGAAAAAATAAATAAGCCAATTTTCCTAATGTTGGTGGATGTGTACCAATGGCCTGGGATACAATTTAAAGATAGAGCATTACTTATGATTTATGAAGGCATTTGCTGTTGTTTGTTGTTGATTAGTTACTAAGTCATGTCGCACTCTATGCGACCCCATGGACTGTAACCTTTAATGAAAGCAAAGTATCTTTAACAAATCAGAAAACTTTGTGCTTTGGAAAACTGACCAATGGCTCAAAAAGTAGTTCTAGTGAAGACATATATGATAAACAGAGGCAAATCATCACACTGAAGATTCATTAACCAAGAGTGTTTGAACATAATAAAATATTGACAGGGTAAAGAAGTAGATTTAGGTAGAAGAGAGGTTATACGGTGAAGCATGGAAGCTATGGTTTTCCTGATCGTCATGTATAGATGTGAGAGCTGGACCATAAAGAAGGCCAAGCATCAGAGAACTGATATTTTTGAATTGTGGTAATAGAGAAGACTCTTGAGAGTCCCCTGGACAGCAAGGAGATCAAACAAGTCAATCCTACAGGAAATCAACCCTGAATATTCGTTACAGCGACTGATGCTGAAGTTGAAGCGCCAATACTTTGACCACCTGATGCAAAGAGCCGACTCACTGGAAAAGAACCTGGCGTCAGGAAAGATTGAAGGCAGGAGAAGAAGGGGGTACAGAGGATGAGATGGTTATCACCTACTCTATGAATATGAGTTTGAGAAAACTCCAGGAGACAGTGAAGGACAGGGAAGCCTGGCATGCTACAGTCTAACAAACAGACAAACTTAGCAACTGAACAACAGCATGGAAATTTCCAAAACAGAAACTGATAAAAACCCTGAAGGAAAGCATAAAAGGAGTAAAAATCATAGCCTGGCTATGTTAGTTCATTACAGTTAACATCCCCAGATCCCTGCTCTCCCAGGAAATCTTTTCATCCTTTTCCAAAGTGGCCATGCTCTCAACACAAGTATTAGAGATTGAAATAAGTATTACCACAGTGAAAGTGAACTTGGGAAAAGCTAGATATTGATATTATGAGTGTTTTACCTATATAATATCTTGAACATCTCTTGACAGTTAGATAAGCTTGTATAGTCTTGTGCAACTGGTTTTCCTGGACTCGCTGGAAGAAGACAGGTAAAGCTGACTTTACATACAATCTTAATTAACATTTTCTTTTAGAAAAATATTTCAAAACAGACTGAAAATCTGAAGGAATAGGATAATGATCACCCATATACCCACTACGTAGGTAGATTCAGCCACTGTTATTATTTTATGTTTTCATCTATATATGTATTTATGTATACATATATTTAAGTGTAGACTTTTATTGGTATGTGTATATATAGTTAGGAAATAAGTTACAGACATCACAATACTTTGTACCTAAATACTCAAGCCTGCATCTTCTAAGAATATGTACATTCTTACATAAACACATCACTGACAACTAAAAATAAAAAAATGGTTCCCTAATATTAACATAAAATTCATGTTCAAATTTTCCTGTTTGCCTCAGGAATAAATTCTATACATTTTTTCTGTAACTGGAATCAATCAGGTTTTATTCAGTTTGTGGTCAGTACCCTCTAAGAGAACCCCAAAAGATTTCTGTCTCCTGGTCTTCATGTCTCTATTGTTCTGCCACCATAGCCTCTTGAATGTGAGCTGGACTTGTTAAATCACTTCTAAGGACAATAATACAGAAGGGGCAGGATGTCACTTTTGAGATAAAATTATGGATTTTATTTTTGGCATTCTCTGCTCTTTCTTGAATCACTCACCTTGACAGAAGCCAACTGCTATGCTGTGAGCCAGGCCTGTGGAAAGCCCCTACAGCAAGGAGATAAGGCCTGCCAATAGCTATGTGAGTGAACTGGCAACATTTCCTCCCCCCACCGCCCCCAGATGAGCCTTCAGATGAGACTGCATCCTAGTCAACAACTTGACTGCAACCTCGTGAGAGACTATCAGCCAAAGGCACCCAGCAAAGCTGCACCCAAGGTTTCACTCCCATAGAAATTATTAGATGATAGATGTTAGTGGTTTTAAATCAGTATGTTTCAGGATAATGTTACAACAGATAACTAACACAGGTTTAATTTGGCTACAACACCTCTTTACTTTCTTGTAACCTTCAACAGTCCCGTGAATATTCTTTTCATTAATGTTTTGAAGCTATCATTTTCAGTTTCCCTAGTGAATGGCCACACTGCAATTTGTTTCACTGCTTCCTTGTTGTGTCATTTAACTTGTTCCTTTATCCTGATACTTCCTATAAACTGAAAGTTATGTTGAAAGGCTTCATTGGGTTAAAATTTAACATTGCTGGCAAGAACACTTCAGAGAGAATGCTACGTACTTTGTATTGCATCACATTAAGAGTCCTAAGATGTCAAGTTGTTGCCAATATTAGTGATGCTAATTTTAATGCTTTATAAAAAGTAATAATCACAGTTTTATACTGTAAAGGCTCTTTATCCCCTTGCCATTACCAAATAATTCCCTAACAAACCTTGGAATGCTGTGTCCTTTCTCCTCAGTAGTACTAGGAAAACTCCATCTGTTTGGAGATAACCCTCAGCACCAAAGAGTCAGTCAAATGGCTTCCTTGTGAAGAGACCATCAGTTCAGTTCAGTTCAGTTCAGTTCAGTTGCTCAGTCATGTCCGACTCTTTGCAACCCCATGAATCACAGCACGTCAGGCCTCCCGGTCCGTCACCAACTACCGGAGTTCACTCAGACTCATGTCCATCAAGTCCGTGATGCCATCCAGCCATCTCATCCTCTGTCGTCCCCTTCTCCTCCTGCCCCCAATCCCTCCCAGCATCAGAGTCTTTTCCAATGAGTCAACTCTTCCCATGAAGTGGCCAAAGTACTGGAGCTTCAGCTTTAGCATCATTCCTTCCAAAGAAATCCCAGGGCTGATCTCCTTCAGAATGGACTGGTTGGATCTCCTTGCAGTCCAAGGGACTCTCAAGAGTCTTCTCCAACACCACAGTTAAAAAGCATCAATTCTTCGGCGCTCAGCCTTTTTAGCAGTCCAACTCTCACATCCATACATGACCACTGGAAAAAACATAGCCTTGACTAGACGGACCTTAGTCGGCAAAGTAATGCCTCTGCTTTTGAATATGCTATCTAGGTTGGTCATAACTTTTCTTCCAAGGAGTAAGCGTCTTTTAATTTCATGGCTGCAGTCACCATCTGCAGTGATTTTGGAGCCCCCCAAAATAAAGTCTGACACTGTTTCCACTGTTTCCCCTTCTATTTCCCATGGAGTGATGGGACCAGATGCCATGATCTTCGTTTTCTGAATGTTGAGATTTAAGCCAAATTTTTCACTCTCCTCTTTCACTTTCATCAAGAGGCTTTTTAGTTCCTCTTCACTTTCTGCCATAAGGGTGGTGTCATCTGCATATCTGAGGTTATTGAGATGTCTCCCGGCAATCCTGATTCCAGCTTGTGTTTCTTCCAGTCCAGTGTTTCTCATGATGTACTCTGCATAGAAGTTAAATAAGCAGGGTGACAATATACAGCCTTGACGTACTCCTTTTCCTATTTGAAACCAGTCTGTTGTTTCATGTCCAATTCTAACCGTTGCTTCCTGGCCTGCATACAGATTTCTCAAGAGGCAGGTTAGGTGGTCTGGTATTACCATCTGTTTCAGAATTTTCCAGTTTATTGTGATCCACACCGTCAAAGGCTTTGGCATAGTCAATAAAGCAGAAACAGATGTTTTTCTGGAACTCTCTTGCTTTTTCCATGATCCAGCAGATGTTGGCAATTTGATCTCCGGTTCCTCTGCCTTTTCTAAAACCAACTTGAACATCAGGAAGTTCCCGGTTCATGTTGCTGAAGCCTGGCTTGGAGAATTTTGAGCATTACTTTAGTAGCATGTGAGATGAGTGCAATTGTGCGGTAGTTTGAGCATTCTTTGGCATTGCCTTTCTTTGGGATTGGAATGAAAACGGCCCTTTTCCATTCCTGTGGAGACTGCTGAGTTTTCCAACTTTGCTGGCATATTGAGTGCGGCACTTTCACAGCATTATCTTTCAGGATTTGAAATAGCTCTACCAGAATTCCATCACGTCCACTAGCTTTGTTCGTAGTGATGCTTTCTTTTTTTTTTTTTTTTTTTTTTTTTTTTTTGCTGACAAAGCAAGAGATTTTATTGGGAAAGGGCACCCAGGTGGAGAGCAGTAGGGTAAGGGAACCCAGGAGAACTGCTCTGCCGCGTGGCTCACAGTCTCGGGTTTTATGGTGATGAGATTAGTTTCCGGGTGGTCTTTGGCCAATCATTCTAATTCAGAGTCTTTTCTGGTGGCGCATGCATCGCTCAGCCAAGATGGATGCTAGTGAGAGGGATTCTGGGAAGTGGACGGACACGTGGCATCTCTTTTAGACTTTTCCCAAACTCTTCCAGGGGTGATGGCTTATTAGTTCCGTATTCCTTATCAGGATCTCCTGTCATAAAACAACTCATGCAAATGGTTACTATGGTGGCTGGCCAGGGCGGGTGGTTTCAATCAGTGTGCTTCCCCTAACAACATCCCCCTGAGAGACTTCATACTGGAGATACTTTTTGGGAATTGGGGCGGAGGTCTCTTTCTTCTGTAACTTCTTCCTGCTGTGCATGGGCGTAGGCCTGCCTAGCAAAGCAGAAGTCTCTCTACCTGATCTAAGTTGGGGTTTTCCACATCTGAAACCAGCTTCTACCCTTGTAGTTGCAGCAATTTAGTTGGCCCCTCTCAGAGATGAAATAGACAAGGCCCAAACAGGAGACCTAACAGGATGGTCATCTCTGGCCCCTGGAAACAGAAGGCAACATTTGGGGTGAGGGTGGCAGGGTTTGTGACCCTTTCTGATTGGTTGGTGGTGAGGCAACAGGTGTGCTCCAGGAATCTTGTGTTCAGTCTGAAGTTACCATCCTGCACCTGGGTGGGGGCTCAAAGACATTGTTATGCATATTTCTTTGAGTAGGAACCAGGACTCTGTCTGGAGGCTGTACCAACCTTTGAATGTTTCTGTTTTTGTATCCTCTCCCTTCCCTGATGAGCAATTGTTTGAATCCACGCTTTGGAATTCAGGGAAGGCCAAGGAGGCTGAATGAAGCCTATATCCTACAGGTAAGAAATGGAGAACACAGAACAGATCTGTACTCCAGAGCCCCACAGAGTCCCGCTCAGTTTTAATTTAGGGAACTGGGCAGCTATGACTGTGATAACTTCCTGTCAAAATGGGGGCATAGGACTGCCTCAGCTTGGAGTATAGACACTGAATTGGAAGTATTTCTGAGTTCCAAGTTCTAGATCTGAGTCTTGTATGATTAAAATCCTAATCCTTTGGTCTGCCATTTTGGTGTAACAGACTCAATTAGAAGTAGTTAGAGGAGTGATAGCTGGAATTTAGTAGACAAAACATATCTCATTTCTTTTTAGAAGAATAGGCCTGAAACCCAGTCTGGACCTGGCACTTCAGGGAGACTTGTAGCGATGTAGCCAGTTGCCTAGTTTTATAAAAAGTAAGGTTACTAGCTCCCAGCAGACATTGTTTTGAGAATGGTGGCACCCAAGCCTGACACGACTCAGAAAACTCAAGTGTTTAGCAAAACAAGGTCTAATCTGAAAGTACACCCATAGCATCACCTAGTTATTTCCCAGGATATCTGAACCATAGCTACTCTATTTTGACTTTTAATTGTAAACTTTTCCTTAATAGCCAAAGCAGATTTCACTGTTAATGACGTCAGTGTTTCTCTAGGTATGAGAAGATGCAAGAATTGGGACTCATAAAATCTTCTCCTGAAAAGATCTAACTATCTGAAGGCCTGTTCTGCCAGTTTTTCCCAGAGCACAGAGTGCCTCATTCCTGATTTTCACCCTGAACTCCTTTCAGGGGTGTTGAAAGTCAGCAGTTGCAGCGGCCATGATTTAATCTTCGTAGATGCAGATGGTGAGTGTCAGTCTTCAGTTGGCAGAGCCCCTTTTTGCTCATAAACTTGACCATGATTATGAGGGGGGGCATTTCATGACCATTTTATCCCATGGTGCTGAGAATGTCCATTCTCAGGTTTGGCAAAGATTTTGTTGACAGGCCGCTCAATGTGCTGTTGCTGGACTAGGCCATAAAACAGTATCTAAAATTCTCTGGACCACCTGTCTTACTAGCTTCTTGGTCCAGGAAAATATTCCCTCTTGTTGCTTCTTCCCATATCTAGAGTTACACTGTTACCAACATTGATCTCATATGGGGCTATCTATTATTCTATTAGAGGCCTCACACACACATTTGACTGCATAAGAAACAGTAATTTTGTAAAACAGGTGAAATACAAACAACATAGCCAGCAGTTAGTCTGCTCTGTAGAATCTTTACCTTCCAGGGAAATTATATATTGGCATCGTCTATAACACACATGGCCCCATTTTCTCGTGTTACTAGACTGATTGTCCTTAGTATGATTTAATTGTTTCCAACACAGAGGAGACTTTAAACCAAAATTACCATAGCCTGGTATTATCTATGTAAATCCATCCCATAATTCTGGGAAGTTTTCCCCTCTTTTGCAGAAACTTCTCTTGTTCTGATTGAGCTTGGGTAATAGAAAAAAGCTCAAATTTATGGCCAGAGTCAGAGCAGGCATTATTAATTGACCTGGTGAGGGGATCCTATCTAGTAATATCACAGTAACCTGAATATGACTATAATTTTAAAAAAATTTTTTAAGTAAATTTTCTCAGGGCCAACCAGTTAGAGTCTTGTAGTAGAGAAATTTACCAAGGTAACCCAGAACTAGACACAGGTTATTGGCCACAAACCCAACAATTGGATTGATTTTGAAACTAGCATAGGATCAGGCCTATGATAGAAAAGCATTTGACTTATATGCAAAGGTCTAAGAAGTCAAGAAAACATAAATGATCATACAAATCAGGTCCAGCATCTTGGGGAAGCTGTCTCCCTCTGATGTCGTCGTCTTCTCATCCTGGTGTAGTGTAGTTTCTCCTGATAAAAAAAGCCCTCCCATCCAGGTTGGAGACAGTCCCTTAAATTATGTCTTTTTTGAGTCCTGGTTGCAGGTCATGAGGCATCTGATCTTCATCCAAAGATAGATTACTGAGATGAACTTCAGAAACAAACTTAGGTTGTTCTTTAAGATTTCAATTAAATTTTACATTAATATCACATAACAGCAAAGAACTGTCTAAGAGAATATGACAACACTTTGGTAAAATTAAAAGTTATAAACAAAACAATTTTCTATCTGACTCCTCCAAAAATTGGATGTTCTTAGGTTTCCAGTAAGTTTATCAGATGAGTTAGGAAGGTAATCTCACGGGTTCAAAAATCTCAAGAAATTTTTGAGACCTTAAAAAGGGAAGAATTCACCTAGATTTGTTAGGCAAAATCTGTGATAAGCCTTTGGTGTGAGTTTCCCAGCCCTGTTTTATAAGTTCAGTCTGAGGCTCTATAAATGTTTCAGCAAAATAAAAAGTCTATAATCAGTTATGGTTATATAAATCATCAGACCAAAATTAGGGAGAACAGACCTATTTTGCAAACAAACTAACCTTAATTTGGTTATATTTGATAAAAATGAGGGTAAGTTAAGGGAGAAAAAGATATTTCAAAAAATGTTAAATCCCAGTTTGTTAACGTAGTGATGCTTTCTAAGGCCCACTTGACTTCACATTCCAGGATGTCTGGCTCTAGGTGAGTGATCATACCATCGTGCCCATAATCAATATATTAAAATGTTTCTGATTTTTTCATATATGGATTATGAAATATATAGTGAAAACTCTTCCTGCAATATGTGAAGGTCAACTAAAGAAAAGTTTTGGAAATCTAAGTTTCTAAACTATGCTGGAAATTTGAGTTCCTTTGACAGCTTGCTGTCACTCTATCTACAGATACAAAAATATGCATGTTCAACATTTTCAGTGTAAGTAAAATTAAAAGTCATCTCTGACTTTTCTAATAAATCAGATATACCTTCTCTATATGATGAAAGTCAATTACACACTCAACATATGACATCACTGTCATTTTATAAGCTCTCATCAAACAAAAAGCTTCTCAGGGACCCAGAGAAAACCTGCGATCTTAAGGAAAATGGAGAAGTTCACTGTTCAAAAAAATAGAAGTTGTCTGAGAATCAGTCTCTTATTCCATAGATGACACTTTGCCAGTTAGAAAGTCTATAAGATGGCAGTGAAAGATAAAGTCATATATTTAAAAAAAAATAACTACTCATGCAGAATTATCATGATCTTCCATAATGTGTTAATATGGGGTCTTTGATTTCAATTCTCTAGAAATTATCATTTATTGCAGTTCAATGATGAATACATATAGACTCATCTTAATAAGCCCAAGTCAAAATATACTGAATCATTACTTCCAGTGATTAAGAGTATCAAAAACAAGTATTATCTTTTCTCCACTAAAGGATCCTCAAAATAAGACAATCACATGGTTCACAGAACCATTCTGGGTCTAAAAGTCTTTGATTAAGCAAGTTATTGCTGATAAATAACTCTGACTAATGCTTTTTATTTATTTTTTTAATCACAGGGTATATCTCTCTCTCTTTTTTTTTTTTTTTTTTTACTTTACAATACTGTATTGGTTTTGCCATACATTGACATGAATCCACCACAGGTGTACATGAATTCCCAACTCTGAACCCCCCTCCCACCACCCTCCCCATATCATCTCTCTGGGTCATCCCAGTGCACCAGCCCCAAGCATCCTGTATCCTGTATCGAACCTAGACTAGCAATTCGTTTCTTACATGATAGTATATATGTTTCAAAGCCATTCTCCCAAATCATCCCACCCTCTCCCTCCCCCACAGAGTCCAAAAGTCTGTTCTTTAAAGTTATATGTTATATTCAATTTAATTCTCATTATGAAAGTTTGCCAAAAATACTGGAAATATTTAATCTTTCAAGGATTTTTCATAATTTTTATGTTATTTATATGAGAATCTTGTCAGCTGGTGAGTTTATATAGAAATAGTTCTATAGAATTCAGGAAATTAAACAGGGCAAATATCTGAATGCTGAAATAAACTATAAATAGAGCTTCATTGTTTCTCTTTGAATGTTTTAGAAAATTCTGCTTTGTTGTTGTAGCCTTCATGTTTATAAACAAGTTACAGTAATCCATCAGTCATCAGTAAAAAAACTAATTCTTTCCCTTCGTGTTAATGGACTGTACAATGCAGAGGCTGTCTCTCAGGGCCGCTGTTATGGCTTATTTTTTCCTCAGGGGAAACTAAACTTGTTACTGCGAGTTTGTTCAATTAATCTTTTCATGCAGGCAATAGAGAGAGTGGAGTTCCTTCTCATCCTGTCCATTGTACTACGTTTTAATAAGATGCAAATGACTTCACAAATACCCCACTTTCTCTCTTGATGATTGATAACTGGTGAAGAGTATTAAGAATGAGCACCTTCCTTCCTCCTGCTTCGTTCTCTTCCTGGGAAGCAAGGCCCCTAGCACCCTTGGTTCCCTTTCTCTGGAAGCAGCCGCGCTCTCAGCGACAGTGAAGCCACTCATCTACAAGGTTCATTTATTCTATGTAGCAATTACCATTTTCCTCATGTGCAAGGCCTGGAGTTCATCCAACTGATATGAACATTTAATGGTTCTTGGTTTTAGGTCATTTCTGAAGGCTTAAGTACAAAGCAAACTACTAAAATTGAAATTTTTTTGCTGTGAACTGAACCCTCATCAGCACTTATACAAACACCTGCAGGGCTAGCTGCATTTAGTTGAAAGATTCTTGGTTCCCAGAGGAGCAGTTCAATGAATCTTTTTCTTTTGCCACATATTTTACTAAAACTGAATCTTAAGAACTTAAATTTCATGGGATCCAGGGGGAAAGCATTGGTTTAGTATAGCAGCTATTAGCTTCTTTTGTTGGAATTTTTAGAAACTGAACTTAGAGGGGTGTGCTGTGGGACTCTTTTCGTATTTGGCCTGAATTGTTCCATCTTATCTACAACAACACAGATTTTAAATGCACCAACACACCCTAACCCATGGTGTCTGCTGCATCCTCTCCAACTGACAGCTTGGTAAACTCACCCAAGAAAGAGAAGATGCGATGGAGGACTCCTGATTGCTTCTAAAAAACATAGTTTTGTTTTTTTTTTCATTACCTACTCTCATTACTCGGAGAAGGTAATGGCACCCCACTCCAGTACTCTTGCCTGGAAAATCCCATGGACGGGGGAGCCTGGTAGGATGCAGTCCATAGGGTCGCAAACAGTCGGACAGGACTGAGCGACTTCACTTTCACTTTTCACTTTCATGCATTGGAGAAGGAAATGGCAAGCCACTCCAGTGTTCTTGCCTGGAGAATCCCAGGGACAGGGGAGCCTGGTGGGCTGCTGTCTATGGGGTCGCACAGAGTCGGACACGACTGAAGCAACTCAGCAGCAGCAGCAGCACTCTCATTACTACACTCTTCTAGAATTATAGCCTTGAAAGGACTATTTTACTATGACAGTTTACTATTCTGTGTTCATGGAAATCACCTGCTTCTTCTTTCATCTGTTTCTCAGACTTCATCCAAATGCTGGGAAATTACAAATGAAGGCCAAACTTTGAAACTGTAATCTTGAGATTTCAGAAATGGGACAGTTTTGAGTCTTGGTGATGGATTCTCCCAGCCTTTGTCTGCTGTTTTCTCCATACTCCAACCCTTTCTACACTGACATTCACAATCACGTTACACACTAATCCACTGATATAAATATTTACTTATGTATTTGATTTCAGCTATGCCTATATCTCAGAGAAGGCAGTGGCAACCCACTGCAGTACTCTTGCCTGGAGAATCTCATGGACGGAGGAGCCTGGTAGGCTGCAGTCCATGGGGTCGCAAAGAGTCGGGCACGACTGAGCAACTTCACTTTCACTTTTCACTTTCATGCACTGGAGAAGGAAATGGCAACCCACTCCACTGTTCTTGCCTGGAGAATCCCAGGGAGGGGGGAGCCTGGTGGGCTGCCGTCTATGGGGTTGCACAGAGTCGGACATGACTGAAGCAACTTAGCAGCAGCAGCAGCATGCCTATATCTACAAAAGACAGGGAGCAATTTAAAATCTCAAAACACAAATAAATGAAGAAAGGAAAATCTAGAATATCAAAATTAAATTTTCCACGGGAGAAAAATGTAAACAGGTCTTCTGGCATTAAAGTTACTTTAATTGAGCATTAGACTTAGAACCAAATTTCTCACAGCTAAGGAAGTAATGGTAATGTAATTCTCAATATCTGAATAAAGTATCCATGCTCATTGGGAGACATGACAGATATTGACCAGAACTGAGTCTTAGAGGGAACTTAATCACCTGGATATGAAAACTCTGGATAATATAACCAATAATTTATCTGAATGCAATTCTTATAAAAATTAGAGGAATATTTAAAATCATTTTAACATTTCTATGGAATGCTAGCATAGTCCAGACATGTTACACATTGATGCCCTAACCATTCCAAGACAAAATTTAGAAAACAAAGAATTACCAACACTGAGCCCTAACTTGTCTCTCTCCAACATCAAAATGTTTCAGGAAACATTCAACAATTTATAGACAAAATAAATTCATGGATGGATTCCCTGACATGTGTCAGAAGTGCCAAGAACGGATAGAGGTACAGTATCAGTTGTTGAGTAGAGAGGCACACTTAAATTTCATATATTGGATATGCGGACAGGAGAAGGGACCTTCCACTGAGAAAATCTGGAAGCGTCACAGCTTATGTTTAAGTTCAGTCATTTCAGTTCAGTCACTCAGTCACATCCGACTCTTTTAATGAGGCCTTGCTACTAGCCTTTCTTCCTTAACATATTTTCCTTCATAAGCTAGTACTACAACGGATATTTCTAATAAAGTCTCCTCAAGAGTTTTTGTCCTCGTTTTAACTGATTTTAATTTAAAAGAGTGGTTCTCAAAGTTTTTGTTCTCAAGACCCCTTCACAACTTTTAAAAATTATTGAGAACTCCAAAATTTGTTTATATGGGTTATAACTATGTTTACAATAATAGATTATCAACTTAAAAATTAAACGCAAAAATACATAAGCACATATTCCATTAGCTATTTTAACCTCTGGAAAACTTTCATGAGATACTGAAAATGGAAAAACAACACCTTCAGTCCAGTTCAGTCGCTCAGTCGTGTCCGACTCTTTGCGACCCCATGAATTGCAGCACACCAGGCCTCCCTGTCCATCACCAACTCCCGGAGTTCACTCAGACTCACATCCCTTGAGTCAGTGATGCCATCCAGCCATCTCATCCTCTGTCGTCCCCTTGTCCTCCTGCCCCGAATCCCTCCCAGCATCAGAGTCTTTTCCAATAAGTCAACTCTTCTCATGATGTGGCCAAAGTACTGGAGTTTCAGCTTTAGCATCATTCCTTCCAAAGAAATCCCAGGGCTGATCTCCTTCAGAATGGACTGGTTGGATCTCCTTGCAGTCCAAGGGACTCTCAAGAGTCTTCTCCAACGCCACAGTTCAAAAGCATCAATTCTTCGGTGCTCAGCTTTCTTCACAGTCCAACTCTCACATCCATACATGACCACTGGAAAAACCATAGCCTTGACTAGACGGACCTTTGTTGGCAAAGTACTGTCTCTGCTTTTGAATATACTATCTAGGTTGGTCATAATCCTTCCAAGGAGTAAGTGTCTTTTAACTTCATGGCTGCAGTCACCATCTGCAGTGATTTTGGAGCCCCCAAAAATAAAGTCTGACACTGTTTCCACTATTTCCCCATCTTATTCCCATGAAATGATGGGACAAGATACCATGATCTTTGTTTTCTGAACGTTGAGATTTAAGCCAACTTTTTCACTCTGCACTTTCACTTTCAAGAAGCTTTTTAGTTCCTCTTCACTTTCTGCCATAAGGGTGGTATCATCTGCATATCTGAGGTTATTGATATTTCTCCCAGCAATCTTGATTCCAGCCTGTGCTTCTTCCAGCCCAGCATTTCTCATGATGTACTCTGCATAGAAGTTAAATAAGCAGGGTGACGGTATACAGCCTTGACGTACTCCTTTTCCTATTTGGAACCAGTCTGTTGTTCCATCTCCAGTTCTAACTGTTGCTTCCTGACCTGCATATAGGTTTCTCAAGAGGCAGGTCAGGTGGTCAGGTGTGCCCATCTCTTTCAGAATTTTCTACAGTTGATTGTGATCCACACAGTCAAAGGCTTTGGCATAGTCAATAAGGCAGAAATAAATGTTTTTCTGGAACTCTCTTGCTTTTTTGATGATCCAGTGGATGTTGGCAATTTGATCTCTGGTTCCTCTGCCTTTTCTAAAACCAGCTTGAACATCTGGAAGTTCACGGTTCACGTATTAGAAAATTACTTTTGACCTTGTGGATTCCCCTAGAATGTTAGGGATGCCCAGAGTTACTCATAGTATACCTTGAGAAACATCCGTTTAAAGGACCCCCAGTAGCCGAGGAAAAATCAACTACATGCACAGTACACACAGGACCAAGACGGTCTAAACTCCAGGCGTGCACACAGGCCTTAAAGTTGCCTGCTGGGGTGCTTCCCTGGTGGTCCAGTGGTTAAGGATCTGCCTTGCCATTCAAGGGACACTGGTTCAGTACTTGGTCCAAGAAGTTCCCACACGCTGCAGAGCAGCTAAGGCCATGCACAACTACTGAGCCTGTGCTCTGGAGCCTGGGAGGCATAACTACTGAGCCCATGCGTGGCAACTACTGAAGCCTGCATGCCTAGAGCCCATGCTCTGCAACAAGAGAAGCAACTTCAATGAGAGGTCCACACCCTGCAACCAGAGAAAGCCCCCATACAGCAAAGACCCACCACAGCCAATAAACAGACTAATAAATAAATCTTTAAAAAAAAAATGGGCTACCTGTCAGGGTACACTGGCCTGATGCATAGCACACAAGAGAAGACAAAAGGGGCCAGCTACACTGGAATGATTCACAATCATCAGACTCCAAATTCTCTTCTACGTTTTGATTCTGGACCTAGGCAAACTTCAGTCTCGTCTAGTTTAGATTGTCTCCAAAACAGGACCAGGAGAAACTGATAGCACCCAGAGCACCCAAGGACAGACTTCTATGCAACAGGTATTAGAGTCATTCCATCTGCAATCACTGATTCCATTATGATCAAGGGTATGAACGGAGGGCTTCTTGCAAAAAATGTGTAACAAAATATAGGGGACAATGGGGCTGATGAAAGGAATATTACTAGTTCTATTTAATTTCACCTTTCAGAAAAGCCTTATTTTCTGTATGTTTTAGTCCAGAAGTATCTATATTTCATTTATAAATAAATGTTTGTGTGTGGGTCTGTGTGTGTGTGTGTGGCAGTACACTAAAAAACGTTAATAAGATGTGCAATCAAAATGATTCGGAGACTATGTGATATTCTATTTTATTAAAATGCTTTAACCAAAAAAATGCTAAATTTTTTCAAGTATCGAGAGTTGGCAAGGATCTGAAAAAGGATCAATACACCTTTTTCATATTTGAGGAGGGAGTATAAATTGATTCCAGAGAAGGCAATGGCAGTACACTCCAGTACTCTTGCCTGGAAAATCCCATGGATGGAGGAGCCTGGTGGGCTACAGTCCATGGGGTCGCCAAGAGTTGGACAGGACTGAGCGACGCCACTTTCACTTTTCACTTTCATGCATTGGAGAAGGAAATGGCAACCCACTCCAGTGTTCTTGCCTGGAAAATCCCATGGATGGAGGAGCCTGGTGGGCTGCAGTCCATGGGGTCGCTAAGTGTTGGACAGGACTGAACGACGTCACTTTCACTTTTCACTTTCATGCATTGGAGAAGGAAATGGCAACCCACTCCAGTGTTCTTGCCTGCAGAATCCCAGGGCCGGTGGAGCCTGTTGGGCTGCCGTCTATGGGGTCACACAGAGTCGGACACGACTGAAGGGGCTTAGCAGCAGCAGCAGCAGCATAAATTGATTTAACCAGTTTAGAGGATTATATAGCACTATCTCTAAAATGTAAATATATGACTTCTCTATGGTTCAGAAATTTTATTCCAGGGTATACACTAAAGAGAAATGAAGGCAGCCATTCACCAAAAGACATAGTCAAGAAAGTTTTCAAGAAAGAAAGAAAGAAAGCTTCCAGCAGCTTTATTTATAAAAGCCTGAAACTGTTAAGAACTCAAATGACCATTGTCATTAAAGTGGACAAAAAAATTGTGGCATATTATACACAGCAATAGGAAAGAATGAACTATTGATACACACAACGAAAGAGATGGCTCTCTCGGACATAACGTTAAGCCAAAAAAAGCCAGTTACAGAAGAGTACATATTATATGACTCCGTTAACATGATGTTGAAAGACAGGCAAAACTAATCAATGATGGTCAAGCTCAGAATAATGGTTATCCTTGACAGAGGAGATTAACTGGGAAGGAACACAGGAGAGCCTTCTAAGGAACTGAAAACATCCTCTATCTTGATCTTGATCTGGTTACCTGGGCATATAGATCAGTATGTGTTGACTTGTACCTTTAAGCTTCGTGCACATTGTAGTAATATAATATATTGCAATAAACATGTTCTTAAAATGTTAAACCCAAATCAAGAAGTGTCTTATTGTTTTCTTCCATGAAAAATACAGAGGATCTGTCTAAACCTTCATGCACCTGAAAACCCAATGTGGAAAGAACACTTAAGATCAATACACAAACTTTCCTTTTTAAAGCTAAGTAACAGTCTCACTCCTCCCCAGGATCTTGCCTTGACACTGACCAGTTCCCACTATCTGAATAAAATCTGATAAACATATGCACAGCATTCACAGCAAGTGTACATAAGTAGGTCGAAATTGTGTCACTTTCATTCTAAATCTCTTTCTTATTGCATCTCCCCTACCCCCTGGTCTTGCAAACCTGAGTCCCTTAAACTCAAGTAGAGAAGTCAATGGTGACAGCAGAGTGTTCCAAGATTTAATATTAAATAATATGGAAGAATGTAATATTAACAGAAACATTTAAAACTGTATACATCCTGAGCATAATTAGGTAAAATATTCACATGGGTAGAAAAATACTACAAGTAAAATCCTCAAATGCTGACAACAGGAACCATTTTGAAAAGTAACAATTTTCTTTCTCATTTTTTAGAATTTTTATGAAATGTGCTTTATTAATGCATAACCGTTAAAATGAAATAATTTAGAAAAGCAATATTTTTAAAAGGTATTTGAGAGCTACATAAAGATATCACCTATGCCTCAATTTTCATGATTATGATGCCTTTGATTCTCAATGATTATGAATTTATTCTCAACGTCAGCTCTTTTAAAGTTACAGTTCTTCCCTGGTGTGTCAAAATGTCTAGCTACAATGCTACTCCTCACTGATACAGCCCTTCAGCTTCACATAACCTCCAGCTCTGCCCCTGTGTGCTGGGAGACTATTATGACTTATTTCCTTGGTTTCTGGCTCTTTCATCAACATGGGTTTCATCAAATGGGTTTTAGCTACAGGACCCCATACTCCTCTAGACCTGTCCTCTCTGTCATCCAAAAAGCACTGCCTATTTACTTTATCACACTCAGCTTTCTGAGAGACCAAATTAAGGGAGTCAATGGCAGCAACAGATGAACCAGGTGACACCAGGATAGGAACACAGGCAGGTTCGTGAACCAAAACAGCAAGGTATACAGGAACGCGGACATGATGGAGCTTGATGATAAGGTTAGTATAGTAGGGACTTATGAATGTAGGCATTTGCAGACATCCAGGGCTTGAATAAGACAGCACAAACAGTGGCTCAGACAAAGAAAGGCCAGAAAAATGATATCCTGAAGATCAATCAGAAAAATAATGTCAGCCACAGGTCTGCCTTATAGTATTACAGTGTACTTGTTAACTCTAAAATCTGCTTTGAATAAATCTGTCTTTACTTGAGTTTAAGGATCTTAAGTATGAATAGTCTACCACTTTTCAGAAAAGGGAGAGTAAGTTGCATTAGTGTTTAAGTCCACAGCTTTGGAGTGGGCTAGGATCTTTCCAGAGTCCTCACATGGTCTCAAGAGGGAAACTAAGTTTCCACCTTAGGTTAAGGGCTGCTGCTGCTGCTGCTAAGTCAATTCAGTCGTGTCCAACTCTGTGTGACCCCAGAGATGGCAGCCCACCAGGCTCCCCTGTCCCTGGGATTCTCCAGGCAAGAACATTGGAGTGGCTTGCCATTTCCTTCTCCAATGCATGAAAGTGAAAAGTGAAAGTGAAGTTGCTCAGTCATGTCCGACTCCTAGTGACCCCATGGGCTGCAGCCCACCAGGCTCCTCCATCCATGGGATTTGCCAGCCAAGAGTACTGGAGTGGGTGCCATTGCCTTCTCCAGGTTAAGGGCATTGATCTAAAAATAAAAGGCATTTTCACTTTATTTCTTTATTGACAATTTATTAAAACATTTCTGAAATGAATTCTTTGTTTACCTGAATTATTTCTTATATAAGAAAAAAAGTATACAATATAGTATAGTCACATTAATGTGAAGTCTATATTGAGGGGGGATTTAAAAAGTTAATTGTGTACGTTGAAATGTCAGAGCAATTTAACAAGGACTATGAAGAACAATGATTAGTGTCAGAAGAAATAATCTCTTTCCTACAAAGAACTTGATTTTTTTTAAACTTAAACAGGCTATGTTTTTGTGTTAGCTTCAAATTGAATTAAAAAGAGTTTAGTGCTAAAGAGCCTAATTAACTAGCTGTTAGAATTCTGAGAATCAGAGCTTAAGTCATCAAGAGTGAGGACTGAGTGAACTGTCATTAGGGAGACAATACATCTTCAAAACAGGCTAAATAAATGAGAATTGTTTTTCCGAGAGGCAACTCCAGTTTCCAGGGATGCATCTTATTTCTTGTTTAATACAAAAAGCTCATTTTATGTATTTATATGTGCAATAGAATCTCATTTGGGTTAATTCTACATATCCAATACAGAATTCTTTATTTTGCCAAGTGGTCTTAATGTTACTACTAAATACTCAGCACATCTTCACCTTGTGTAATAAGTGTCTAAAAGTATTTAAAATATGAATATAATATTTTTAACATGGAATAATGTATTTGTTTAAATCTACCCTTTTGATCACATGTTGTTTGTACCAAAACTTTACCCTTTACTACTTCTACATCTGGATGTATTTATTTACTGAGGGAAAGAAAGGAGGAGGAGGGCAGGAAGAAGAGGAGAAAGGTGGAAGCAAAGAAGAAAGAGAAGAAGAAGGAAAGGGGAGCAGGGAAAGCAAAGTATAGCGGGACGAAGGAAGGTTGGCTTAACGCCATTCACATTAATATTCACTAACTTTACTAAAGACAAATCACTAAATTCTTGCTGGTTAGGGTTTAGCTACTTTTCAGACTCATCTTTTAGATGCTCTTACAGTATGTCTTCCTATTTTTATCCAAACAATATTGGAACATAAATTAACTACATCACCCAAAATCTCTCATTCCCCAACCACCACCCCCTCCGGCCCTGTCTCTAACACCAGCGCATAATTTCAGCAAATACTGCTACTTCTAAGTACATAGAACTCAGAACGCACATAACCAAAAGAGATGAAATTTGTAAGAACTCAGAATCCTCTGGAATTAAAGTCTTTGAATTTTCATATGTTCCTTGTATTGTCTTGAATCTTGGCCCTGTCTGTGTTAGATTCAGTCATGGGTTTAATTTCTTTCAAAAAATAAACAAATCCATCCTCTGAGGTAACTCTGATTTATCTCTGTTTGCACAACAGACCAGAGCATTTAAGGAGTCTTTTCCAAACATGGAATGCAATGTTTACTCATTGGACCCCGTCCAGTCAATTGAGGAAACAGAATTCATTTAATTTCTTGAAAAGTACTGAATGATTTTAAGCCCTATGTATTTATAGAGTAATTGAAGTTATGCTACTTAACTGGAATTCTTCTAGGGTTCAGCATAAATATTCCATCATTTGTTGTATACATACAAAGTAAATTTTAAAATAATATACATATCAAGAGATTTCAAAGAAAAACTATACTCTCCCTTCTGGTCTTAAATGACTATTCAAAATCTCAAGATTCCTTTCATATATGGATATACGATTACACAGAAATGCTAGAAATTTTTTTCAATGGTTGAAATTCATCAAGAAATGAATTTTCAAATATTTTTTTGGTCATTTTTTATCCTTATGACTATTTTTTAATACATTTACCAATTGGCACTTCCCACATATAGATATGGGCTTCCCTGGTGGCTCAGCAGTAAAGCATCCACCTGCCAGTGAAGGAGATGTGAGTTCAACCCCTGGGTCTGGAAGATCCCTTAGAGAAGGAAATGGCAACCCATCCCAGTATTCTTGCCTGGGAAATTCCATAGACAGAGGAGCCTGGCAGGCTACAATCCATGGGGTCACAACAGAGTCAGACTCAACCTAGCAACTAAACAACAGTATATGGATACAACTATAGGTATGAACAATAAATACCAATCTACTGATCTGCCAATATTACCCATCTTTAGGAAACTGGCTTGATATGATCAAGAGAACAAGGACCTGGGACTCATCTGTGTGATGCTGGGAAGGCTTATTTCCATAATTCCAGTTGCCAACTACCTCGAAGGGTCTTACCCAAGTTTAGTGAGATAATGTGTGTGAAGCAGCAGGTGCGGGCCATTTTGTTCTTATTTTCTCCCTCATCTCCTTCACTACTCTGAAAGTGCTCACTGCCCGTGAGTGATCAGAACTTAGCTCATCTTTCTGTCACCAAATATCACGTCTGCTGCTCCCTCTCATGGGCTCCCTACCCTGTGTGCATTTCCCCTACACCAAAGGCAAAGCAGAAAAGCAGGACTGTCTGGTTCAGAGATACCCATTCTGCTTAACTGCCAGACTCTAAGCTTAAGAGGTCACCTTTGTAAAATCATATTGGTAAATAAATTATGACTAACCTTATTCCAAGCCCCCCAAACCCAACAAAACCCTAAAAACACAAACTATGTTTCATGTTTCTTCTTTCATTTATTTGCTTTTTCTAAACAAATAAATTGATGTACTCTTCTCTTCCCAAGACAGATAAAACATACAAGCTGAGACACATACTTAGTCTAAGTCACCCAGATGTTTACTTTGTTCCTTGACAGCATTTCCCCATCCACACTCAAGATTCTCAGATTTCTCTCCAGTTGTGAAGAAGTAGGTTTCTCTATCTAGTGGAGAAATCTATGTGGCTGGGATCTGAGAACTTATCTTCTTAGTTTCCCTAAAAGTTTGTGGACTCCTTCTGAACTGTCCATTGAGGAACAGTTCTCCTGATGGAAAAAAAAAAAAAAAAAAAAAAACTCCCTCCCAAATGTACCACACCCTTTGCATACAAAACATTTTTCAAAGATAGGACCATAAGTAGGCTCAGTATCAAAGATACAGAAATATAAGCCTCTAATAATGTAAAACAACTATTGTTGTTAAGTTGCTACGTCGTTAATCAACTGTGTGTACATTTGTGTGTGTGTGTGCGTGCGTGCATGCTCAGTTGCCCAGCTGTGTCCGACTCTTTGTAACCCCATGAACTCTAGCCCACCAGGCTCCTCTGCCCATAAAAATCAATTATACTTCACTAAAAAAAGCTTCACAACAGAAATTATTTATGAGGATCAAAACTACAGCAAGAAAATGGAGAAATATTAAACTGCTTTAACATACTGCCATTGCTTTTTAAACCCCAAAGTGTTGAGAAACTATCCATAGGGACATGATGAGGCAAAGAAAGTTAGACTCTGATCCCCAAAGGGATGCATCCTTTCAAGCCCAGACTCAAGAAGGAGCAGCATAATGGACTGATTAGTATTGATATCAAGTCCCTTAGTCAGGGACATGTTTTCTCTGGGAACAAACAGGATCTGTCTATATGAGTCATTACCTGACTTAAACTGGAAATTTTAGCCACAAACACCATAAATCAGATATCTTATCTTTTGTAAGGATTAGAAGGAGTTCACACATGTGGAACTGAGTGTACCTATATGGGAATGTTGTAGATGAATAATTTTTATCACCATGTCATTATGCAAATAACAGATTACATTGTTTTTCTTTTTTAAAAGAAGGATCAATATGGAGACATTTGTGCAAATGCTAAATGACAACATGAAATTAATGGTCACTTGTACATATATCTGCTCCTGCGTCATCCTTAATGAGAATGGATCTGCTACCATGAAATGGGTTGTGAGCAGGCCAACTTGAAAATGGGGTGAGAAAGTGTCTCTTCATTTATTCATCACATTATTTCCCTTAAAACTATGCCAGCTTTGCCAAGCTCAATTCTAACGCAGGTTTCACAGTCATCTAGAAAAGCTTTATTAAAGCTCAAAGCTTAAGAGCTTAAAAAGGTCTGTCACTTATTTTTTGAGTATTAAAAAAAATGATCTAAAATCCCTAACATTATTTTCATATGCATCTTCTTTTGCCATCTCTCCCTGTAAAAGCTAGGAAAAGGGGCTTCGTGATTTTCATCTTACACAAATGTGAACTCAACACAAGTCAGTCAGACTATGTTACTGTCACTTACATAATTTATGCGTAAAAAAGTAGCATCATAGTTTCTTCCAGCTAAAGTATACCAACAATACTCCATCAATAAATGTCCAAATAGTGCAGTTCCTGAAAGGAATTTCACAGAACTCAGCCTAACTAAGCAAGGACAGGTCCTGCCTAAAGACTACCATCTGTGCTTCAAAGTCTCTATGCAGGAGGGTATAAAGGAGCTTCCAGCCATAAACACTTTCCTTTGAAGCCAGAAGACACTGAATCCTGAGCTCTTGGTTATTTAATATCCATTTAGTAACAATGGTGCCTCCTTACATACAGATGCTAGAATTCTAAACAGCTGAAGGCTCCATCACTGAGCCCATGCAGTTTAACACATCATCACCATTGTATTCATCACCACTTGAAGTGACAGCTCTTATGCTAATATGGAGCTTTATTTCTGAGAACATATCCTAGCAGGGTATGAGATGCTTTCAAATTGTGGTGCTGGAGAAGACTCCTGAGAGTCCTCTGGACAGGAAAGAATCAAACCAATCCATCTAAAAGGAAATCAACCCTGAAAGTTCCTTGGAAGGACTGAGGCTGAAGCTCCAATACTTTGCCCACCTGATGTGAAGAGCTGACTCATCAGAAAAGTCCTCGATGCTGCAAAGGATTGAAGGCAGGAGGAGAAGGGGACAACAGAGGATGAGATGGTTGGATGGCATCACTGATTCAATGGACATGAGTTTGAGCAAACTCCACGAGACAGTGAAGGATGGGGAAGCCTGGCATGCTCCAATTCATGGGGTCACAAAGAGTTGGACACAACTTAGTGACTACACAACAACATCCTAGGGTGGTAGGAGGAAGGAATAAATTATTGAGGTTTAGGGAAAGGGGACTATTAAAGAAAAAACGCAGTAAATTGGAAACCCAGATAAACCAAGAATAAAGTCAACTGACTGCCCAAATGTCCAAGCAAAGTAAATTTACGTTTGTTGAGAAGGGTAGCAATGGGTGGGAACTACTATTTGAGGATTCAATAGTTACTGACGCAGCATGGGGCCAATTTAAGTATCATTTCTGGAACCACTGGCTTTAAAGACTTTTCTTGAGGATTAAATAAGTTAATACATCTAGAGTATTTTCAAAACTGCTTGGCATACACTCAGTAACTGTTTGCTCATATTATCTATTTTGTTTATTCCTAATTATACTCCTTCATGGTGGGAGGGTCCCCTATTTTTGATTGCAAAACCTTAGTCAGATTAAACAAACATGCATGTATCTAGAAAAATGGTACGCTGCTGCAGCTAAGTCACTTCAGTCGTGTCCGACTCTGTGAGACCCCATAGGCGGCAGCCCACCAGGCTCCCCCATCCCTGGGATTCTCCAGGCAAGAACACTGGAGTGGGTTGCCATTTCCTTCTCCAATGCATGAAAGTGAAAAGTGAAAGGGAAGTCACTCTGTTGAGTCTGACTCTTCAAGACCCATGGACTGCAGCCCACCAGGCTCCTCCATCCATGGGATTTTCCAGGCAAGAGTACTGGAGTGGGGTGCCACTGCCTTCTCTGAGAAAAATGGTACAGATGAACTTATAAGCAAAGCGGAAACAGTCACATATGGAGACAACACATTTGTGGTCAGCAAGGGGGAGGAGGGTGGGACAAACGGGAGACTGGGATTGACATATATACATACATAACATAGGTGAGTGATGAGCACAGACTATACAGCACCGGGGACTCTATTCAATGCTTTACGGCGATCCAAATAGGAAGGAAATGTACAAAAGAGCGGATATATGTATATCTATGACAGTCACTTCACAGTAAAGCAGAAACTAACAACATTGTAAAGCAACTATCCTCCATTAAAAAAAAAAATACAGAAACTTTTCTAAGATTGAAGTGAAGTGAAGTGAAGTCGCTCAGTCGTGTCCGACTCTTTGCGACCCTGTGGACTGTAGCCTGCCAGGCTCCTCGGTCCATGGGATTCTCCAGGCAAGAATACTGGAGTGGGTTATCATTTCCTTCTCCAGGGGATCTTCCCGACCCAGGGATCGAAGCCGGTTCTGCTGCATTGGAGGCAGACGCTTTAACCTCTGAGCTGCCAGGGTACATATCTATAAATGAATCCAAAATTGAAACATACTCTTTTTCTAACACATCATACAAACATCTGGAATATTTGAAATATAATCTCTACTTTCATCTTATACACTAGATCAATGATTCCCAAGAGTAGTTCTCAGACCAAAAGCATGAGCATCCGCTGAGAACTTGTTAAAAATGTCAATTTCCAGACCCCACCCCACATCTGTCATTCAAAACTGACATTACAAGGGCAGCTACAAGCAGTTACTTTCTCTTTCTACGGCAAATAAACCAATCTTAGCAGGGACATTAAAACTTATCCTAGAGGAATTGTGAAACACCAGAACATATGTTTAGTCATGATCATGCTGAGTTCTACTCTGGAGATTTTGAACAAAAGACAGCTGACATTCTATACAATAGCACAATTTCAGCTTTACTTTAGGGCAGAGAATTTGATCAGTATATAGTTGACTCTTGAACAGCGGTGACTTTTTTTTTCTATAGTAAACACTACAGTGTCTCACAATCCATGGTTGGTTGGAGCTGATGATGTGGTATGGTAGATACAGAGGAATCGTAAATATAGAGGGCTGACTATAAGTTATACTCGTGTTTGACTGCAAAAGGGCTGGTGCCCCAATCACCACGTTGTTCAAGGGTTAACCGTACTATCAATTGCCTGTGTGACCCTGGGCAACTTCCATAACCAGTCTAGGTCTTGGCTCTCCCATTAGTGGAATGAGAAAACTCCTATATCCTTTATAAGTTTATATTCTACTCTAAGAACTCTATATCTCTATGTTCTTTTATAAATATGATAGAAAATAAAAATCTGTGAAATAAGGTGACCTGTTGGATTGAGTTAAGAATATGAAATTTTTTAGATTTTTAAACTGGATCAGAGAAAGAAATACTTGAAGGCATTTTAAAATTTCATTAATCCAAGGCTGAAATTAAATCATATAGAGTATAGGGACTTCTCTAGAAATCCAATGGTTGATTCCACTCCTCAGGCTCAATCCCTTGTCAGGGAACTAAGATCCCATATGCCATGTTCAGTTCAGTTCGGTCATGTCCGACTCTGTGACCCCATGAACTGCAGCATGCCAGGCCTCTCTGTCCATCACCAAGTCCCAGAGTCCACCCAAACCCATGTCCATTTAGTCAGTGATGCCATCCAACCATCTCATCCTGTCTTCCCCTTCTCCTCCTGCCCTCGATCTTCCCCAGCATCAGGGTCTTTTCAAATGAGTCAACTCTTCGCATCAGGTGGCCAAAGTACTGGAGTTTCAGTTTCAACATCAGTCCTTCCAATGAACCCTCAGGACTGATCTCCTTTAGGATGGACTGATTGGATCACCTTGCAGTCCAAGGGACTCTCAAGAGTCTTCCTCAGTACCACAGTTCAAAAGCATCAATTCTTCAGTGCTCAGCTTTCTTTATAGTCCAACTCTCACATCCATACATGAGCACTGGAAAAATCATAGCCTTGACTAGATGGACCTTTGTTGACAAAGTAATGTCTCTGCTTTTTAATATGCTGTCTAGGTTGGTCATAACTTTCCTTCCAAGGAGTAAGCATCTTTCAATTTCATATGCCATGAGGCATGTCCAAAAAATAAAATACATATATAGAGAGTATAGAAAAATGTCTATATGACAACAAACTAATACTTTTTGTAGGTTATCTTTTTGGAGAGGCAAAAATAATACCACCAACCCACTCTCATGTTAAGCTTGCTACAGTGAAGAGCTTCATAATATACAAACTATGAACTTGTGTCCATATATTATAGGATACCCAGATGAGGAATTCATAAGCCTGGGTTCCAAGTTTTCTTTATAACTAAATATGACTTTATTCTGGGCTCTAAGAGTCAACTGCTATACCTATAACATGTCAACAGAGATGAAACTATCTTGTCTTAAATTTTTCTAAATCTAAAATGTAATCATTATTGCTGTATCAGACCAGACATGAAGATGCATCGTTATGTGGGCACCTGCTAGTGGTAGGTATGGCAAAAACTATTGGGTGAGAGAAATGTAAAGGCATTAAAGAGAAGATTCAATAAGTTTTGGTCTGGGGTAGAGGCTGAAGTCACAGTCAAACCAAAATGAAATTATCCTCATAGTGAATGACATTCTGATATATAAAAGTTAGCAGGAGTTTATAGAAGAAAAGTCATACTGCTTTTTAAAAAGGAATATTACTTACTTTTCTAATATACATATGTTAATAACATATTTAATTATGTTAGGTGTCTATACAAATATTATTGTTTTAGAAGATAAGGTGGAATAGCAAACCAGACTTGGCCTTACTCCCTAGGAATGGGCATATAGAAGAAGGAAACTTTATATTGAGCTTCTCTGGTGGCTCAGACAGTTAAGAATCTATCTGCAAAGCAGGAGGCCTGGGTTTGATCCCTGGGTTGGAAAGACCCCCCAGGGAAGAGAATGGCTACCCGCTCCAGTATTCTTGCCTGAAGAATTCCACGGGCAGAGGAGCTCGGCAGGCTATGCTCCATGGGCTCACAAAGAGTTGGACTTGACTGAGCGACTAACACAGTACACAGCACACAATGTGCAGCAGGGCTCTCCACAAGAAAACCGTGGCAGAAGGATTAAGTCAGCATTGTAGCTCTATGATTTACTAAAAGTCCACTCTTCCTCCTGACATGAGTTTGAGTAAACTCGGGGAGTTGGCGATGGGCAGCGAGGCCCGGCATGCTGCAGTCCGTGGAGTCGCAGAGTCGGACACGACTGAGCGACTGGACTGGACTGAACGTGACTAGAGCAAAGAGCCAGTGAGCAGACGAGGAAGAGGATGGAGAGTGAGATGAGCCTGGAGAGCCGAGCAGCACCCAAAGGAGGCAGGGCCTTGGAGACAACGCCAAAGGGCTACTCTATCTGAAGAGCGGGGAGCAGCCATGGAGAGGTTCCATGCACAATGATGGTACCAAAGATGCCTTAGTGGGTCAAGAAAAGTGTTGCTCTTTTTTTGAGGATCAGCAAGCTTGATTGAGTAATTTAAATTCCAAAGAGTCCCTGTTGTGTTTCTGATGTGTCAGTGAGGCATTAAGATAAATACGAGGTGCAGCAGCAGCAGCAGCAGCAGCAGCAGCAGCAGCAGCAGCAGCAGCAGCAGCAGCCTAGTTTGGGATGAACAGAAAACCCAGTTCCTACAAGTATATCCCGTTGGCCACACAGCTCATTCTCGTGCTGCTCTGGGTACAGAGAAAACCCAGTTCCTACAACTATATCCCGTTGGCCACACAGCTGCATTCTAGTGCTGCTCTGGGTACAGAGAAAACCCAGTTCCTACAAGTATATCCCGTTGGCCACACAGCTGCATCCTAGTGCTGCTCTGGGTACAGAGAAAACCCAGCTCCTACAAGTATATCCCGTTGGCCACACAGCTGCATCCTAGCACTGCTCTGGGTGCACGTGCGTCGCCAATAGCAGCACAGAGAGAATGCTCAGGAGAAAGCGACACAAGTGGGCTCTGGCAGTTATGTGGCTCATTTTTCAGATTCCATCTGTCAAACTAGTCCATGCTTCAGTAGCCAAAGAAGATGGAAAATGTTGGCAACAGACAAAACTGCTACCAGACCTACAGAAACTGTGCCTTGCTTAGGAGCACTGCTCTGTGGAAAAAAAGTGTTGTTGTTTGTTTGTTTGTTTGCTTTTGCTATGCTTGCATAGGAACATCTGTGTTTTCATCAGGGAATGTGAAATATAAGCACAAAAGAGAATGGACTAAACAGCATTAAAGAACTAGAATCATGTTTGATGTGGCATTTAAGAGCAAAAAGGAGGCCAAACCACATGACTAGTATCTATAAAATGGGTTAAAACACTGAAATGAAAATAAAAGCTGACTGTAAGAAAGAAACCCTTGCATTTCGGCTCTGCATTTCCATGCCTGATGTGTCCCCTTTTCCTACCCTTCAAATTTACTGCTTGTTTAGAAAAGTGATGAAAAGCGGTATAGGGAGGTGAGCAGTGATAATACAATCATTTCTCTTTCAGTCTCTCTCTACCCTTGAAATCACTTCATTAGGAAGGCATTCCTATGTACAACAGAGACCCTCACTGCAAAGAATTCTGATGATTTCTAAAACCATTTCCCAGAGTTTTTCTTTTTTCCTTATAGTGTCACAATTGCTTTAACTGCTTAACAAAATAGTGCATGTGTCTATAGTAGAAAAATTCAGATCAAAGTTATATTTAGCAAGTGTACTGGACAAAAACACCCCTCCACATGCATGTACCTGCACACACATACACACATACACAGGCTGCTATAGAGAATTTTGGAGTTAAGTCTATATTTTTATGACACAGTAAGTCTTTATAAACATGAAACTATAAAGGAAAAAAAATTTTGGTTGACTTAACAATATAAAATGTTAAAGCTTTTACATAATGTAAAAGAGTGTTAAGCAAATTTTTAAAATCTACAATACACAGGGAAATAAGGATAATTCTGAAGTTATGATAGACAAGTTCAATTTTGATCATCTTAGTTTTTGACAAGATCTATCATTTCCTTGGGAAATATATGGCATCTCAACAGCTTTGCCAAATAAATGGCAGAACACATTAACTTTGGAAAATGGAGGAATGAGTATTATTCACGTTTAATTTCACTAGGATAATAGTGCAGGACCCAAGATTAGACGATCCCTATGCTTTGGAGAAGGCAATGGCACCCCACTCCAGCACTCTTGCCTGGAAAATCCCATGGATAAAGGAGCCTGGTAGGCTGCAGTCCATGGGGTCGCTCAGAGTCAGACACGACTGACGACTTCACTTTCACTTTTCACTTTCATGCATTGGAGAAGGAAATGGCAACCCACTCCAGTGTTCTTGCCTGCAGAATCCCGGGGATGGGGGAGCCTGGTGGGCTGCCGTCTATGGGGTCGCACAGAGTTGGACACGACTGAAGCGACTTTGCAGCAGCAGCAGCAGCGGCATGCTTTGATACTATGCCACCAGTGACTTGAAATGTTTCCCTATTTTGCAAAAAGAGCCTTGAATTTTATTTTCCAGTGGGCCCTGCAAATTACATACTTGCCCCACACTCACTGTCCTATAAAATCCCTATCTACAAAAGGACAAGCTTTGTGCTAAAGAAGAGTATCAAGATGCTTAAGAAATAGCTCTAGTCCTTCAAAGTATATAGCTTAAAAGTAGAGTTAAGTTTAGTAGTAAGGTTATAATATAGTAGAAATGAGGCTTCAGAGGAAGGGGAGGTTACTTCTCAGTAGAAACACCAGTATCTATGGAGAGGGAAGCTTCTAGTTAGTGAAGATATAAACAGTGGAGACATGAACATTGACTGTGGGGGAAAAGGCAACAGAGGCAGGAGGCTGTGTAAAAGCACAGGGTCTGCTTGAGCACCTGGAATCATTAGGTTTGCCCCAGGGCAAGAAGAAACCAGGCTGAAAACGCAGGGTGCCGCTGGCTGGGGCAGGACCTTAAATCCAGTTAATGAGGCTATAGCTAATTCAACAGAAACTGCCAGCCATTGAAAGGTTATAGAGGGAGCCAGCTGGTCACTGTCATAATTTAGGAAGATTAAAACCAGCCTGAGGCAACAGTGGTCATTGTGTCATCTCTCTGGACTCCCAGTCCAGTACTATGCATGCAAATGATGTGGACTTGATGTTTTACAGAGTGGCCAGATGCAAAGTGACATCAAAGTCAGGCCTAGCTCATTCATATTAAATCAGGTAAACTCCACTTGCTCTAAGATGATCAACAAGGAATGTTCACAAATCCTACAGAACCAACTTTTATGGCTTAAGGTTTGAATTGTCAAAATAGATGACAAATTTGAATAGCTCTGAGAATATTACAAAAATAAAAGTTTATCCAGGGTGAATTTCTCACTCACACACACACACACACACACACACACACACACACACACACACACGGAGCACGGAGGGATCTCCAATTTCCTGAAACTGTGCCTCTAAAAAGTTTTTGTTGGTGTCATGCAAGACAGCATTGCCACAATTCCATTTCCTTATGAAAACTTATGGAAGCTGAAGTCAGTGTGGTGAGTACCCAGCTCCTAGGTATGTGAGACAAACAGTGAGTTCTGTCCCACAAACAAGCATTTCACTGATTACCAATTGGGATCTTTCTGTTTCAGGGCTATGTCACAAGAAAATCAGTAACTTGCACTTTGGTAGAGGCTTACAGTGAATTTTCACTCTGTCTCCTTCCATCCCTCTCCATTCATATACACACATCTATATATCAATATACATATCAACATTTATCTATATGCATATTAATACAAGTGCCGTATCATGGGGCACTTGAATCATTTCCTTGTGAACTATACTAACATTTAAACAGAAACTCCCATTTCCACTTTTCCTAAGTGTTTCACTAAATCACACTGAGATAAAAAACTGACACCCTACCAACACAGTAATTTTTTTAACACATTATCACTTGACATATTTGAATTTTAGCAAGAATATAAAGAAAAATATGTGGAAATGAAAAATGTATGAACAGTTAATCAGAAACAAACCAAAAGAAATATCCAAGTATACAACTGCATTTAAGAAAATCCAATAAATATCCATTAAAACTTTTGTATTACAGATACAAAGTATGAATTTGATTTTTTTAGTTCAACTTAGGTCATTTATTTGCCAAAAATAAAAATATTAAATGAAAAGGCCAGTTTCACATTTTAGCTCTCAAAAATGAAAATGAAATCTTAATTGGTATTGCACCCCCATTTAGCTCACATACTCTATATATAACTACTTAAAGATGATTCTATTTTTAAAAGAAAAGTTGTACAAAATAACTACTTTCTGAAAAAAGGCAAAGTTATCAATATTATTTTTAATGATATAGGTTCTCTAAAATAAGCTTAGAGACAAATTAATTTCAATGAATACCAGTATATTCCTAAGAAATGAAAACTGGTGTTTCATTCTAATTCCCATGGTATATTGAGTTATTATGATAATATATAATATAAAGACAAGAAAAGCCTTTGATACTTCAGAACTGCAACATAAAATGAATTTAATTTTGGAAATTAAACTCAGGATTAAAGGATAATAAGTTGCTTCTTGGAACTTTTTCACCTTAGTCATCTGATCTTTAATATGTAACTTCATATAAGAGATGATTCAGTCTTATACTGTGGGTTGCTTGAGAAGAGTTACAATATATTAACTGATAAATAGAGATGACCTCAATATCCTTTTTTGTTCATGCAGATACTCACTTGTTTCTCTCCTCTATAACAGAATATTGAATGAAACTCTGAAGTTCTGACTTAAGCACATATCATGAAATTTGGCAGCAGAAATAGAAAGAAGCCAGTCTAAAATCTTGTACTTCCATAAATTAGCAGGCTAATAAGACGGAGATAAAGGCAAAAAGTGTTCCCTGGGCTGCATTTCAGGAAAAGGTTGAAAAGACAAGAAAACACTCTCAGGAGAAAAGAAAAGCCTCCTACCTTTTTAAAAATTCCATATACTCGGTATGCTTGATAAGTCCTGTCCTCATCATTATCGTCTGAAAACATTGTCGATCAATGGCCCAGAGTTTCACATTTACAAGAGCTGGGGAAAAAGAAAAAACAAATAGGGAAAAATTAGAGAACTTCAACAGTGAGCTATACTGTGTAAAAGTGATGAGTTATTCAGAGGAATGAAAGTGATTAACCTTCGTTTAAAGCTCATATCCTAATGCTGTTCTATTTAGTTAAGAAGACAAGTTCTTACAGACAAAATGTAGTTCATAATTTAACACTAGTATTACTATCTGTAAGGAAGGTTCCTGTCACTCAGGTTCTCAAGGGATGATAAGGTCTAAGTACACACGGGAAGTATTTAGTTATATACAAAGAAAACCATGTAAAGAGAGGTTCACAAGAAGTAACACTTGGTAATTAACCAGAATAGTGTTAATGACTCACATGACCATGTTTTAATTGTAAAAAATGCAGGTGTAAATTCAGGTTTAGGAGTTAATAGAAATGATAATTACAATTAAATTGTACCCTGTGTCCACAGTTACCATAAAAAACTATATTAGATATGTTTGTTGAATTTTAATTTCTGTTCTCCCATACCACTGGCTTTGACAATGATTAAGTACAGAAACTCAATACCACAGATAGATCACCTTTTGATCTAATAAGTACATGACTAAAAGACAAGTTTTAGAAAAAGACAGATGTTACAGTGTAAGAAAACAGAAATATTAAGATAAAACTTTCTTTTAAAAGAAGAGTATGCTAAAAATGTTGATAATTAAATCTGTGTGATGAGTATTTAACAGGCATATTTTACTATGCTCTCTATTTTTATTGATGTCTGCAAATTTTCATAATGGACTTCCCAGATAGCACTGCTGCTTCTGCTGCTACTAAGTCACTTCAGTTGTGTCCAACTCTGTGCGACCCCAAAGACGGCAGTCCACGAGGCTCCCCTATCCCTGGGATTCACCAGGCAAGAACACTGGAGTGGGTTGCCATTTCCTTCTCCAATGCATGAAAGTGAAAAGTGAAAGTGAAGTTGCTCAGTCGTGTCTGACTCTAATGGTAAAGAATCTGCCTGCCAGTGCAGGAGACGCAAGAGATGTGGTTCAATCCCTGGGTCAGAAGTCCCGCTGGAGTAGCCAATGTCAATTTACTCCAGTATTCTCGCCTGGAGAACCCCAAGGACAGAGGAGCCCCGCGGGCTACAGTTCATAGGGTCTCAAAGAGTCGGACACCACTCAAGCTACTTAGCATGCACGCATACATCGTACCCACAGAGTATAGGGTAGAGAAGGGCTGTGCACAGGTTTGCGCAAGACCAGTGAATGGGGCCAGGTTATAGTTCAATGAGGGAAATCCAGGTGGTGCAGTGGTAAAGAATCCACCTGCAGTACAGAAGATTTGAGTTTGATCCCTGGGTCAGGAAGATATCCAGGAGAAAGGAATGGCTACCCACTCCAGTATTCTTGCCTGGAGAATGCTATGGACAGAGGAGTCTGGAAGACTACAATCCATGGGGTCACAAAGAGTCAAACATAACTGAGCAACTGAGCACTCATAATTTAATGAATCAAACATAGAAATATGGATGAATGCAGTTCTCTTTTCTTCACAGTTCTCAGACCAAGCCCAGTGAATGCAACAGATCAAGGATTGGGGCAAGGAAGTGGAGAAAATGTTGGAATAAGTAGGCCATGTATGTGCCCTGAGGGAAGATGCTAGAAGTAACACAGAGAGGGAAAAGATGATAAAAGGATTATTGAGTAAATAGAATAAAACTTTATTTTTTTGAATTTTACCTAATTTTTCCTTGAACAATTATTTGAAGCTTAGAGAGAAAACATGACTTCTTCCTTAGCCAGTTCTTTATTGAAGAAAACAGATGTTCAATTAAGTAGGAAAAGAACAAGGGAGCACGGACTGGTGTGTACATGGCTCCATTCCAAATAGCCTTCAAAAATGAACCTTCATCAGAAAACAAAGCTCATCTCACAGATATTCTCCAGTTACATTCTAGTTCCTTCGGTTGAGTCCGGGCTCTTTTCCAGAACACCTGTTTACTTGAGATGAACCAAAGAGCTGGATAATAACCACCACAAGGGACTGAGAAAATCTTGACAAGATTCGTAAGAAGTAGAACTTTGAAAACCAACAGAAGTTGAACTAGGACAGAGATAGACAAAGGGCAGTCAAGTGGGGAAAGCACATAAACAAGAACACCATTAGGAATGAGTTTGGGCTCTGGGAGTCCAGTCAGAGAAAAAACAGACTGAAATGGCTCAGATTTCAACAGGGCTGCTACACAGTTTTGAGAGCAGGCTGATGCAGGGTCCTTGAAGCCAGGCAGAAGCAGCAAGGATTAATTTGATGAACAACAGGAAGCTAGCAGAGATCTTAAAAAGACAGAACAAAAGAACCACAATTTTAAAGGACACACCATGGGGAAATTAAAAAAAGTAACATGCTTACTAGAAAAAAAATAGTATTTTCTATATTCACCATCATTTTTAATGTTTCCCATGTATTTTGAGTATAAATACTCTTCCCTCCAAAGGATCAATTAGGATAACCAACAAATTGTGTTATTTTAAAAAACAGCAGCAATAAAAATAGCTTTACTATGATATGGGTTTTTTAAACACATCTCAAAGGCATGATCGGAAGCATAACGTTAGAATGAAATACAGCATAGATGCATCTTAAGGCTTTGCCCTACAGAAAGGTTTCATAATGCACACCCCTGGTAACAGTATATGAAGGCTTCTATTATAATCTCTGAAACCCAAAGACGAGATCATGGCGATAGCGGAGAAAGACTACTCTAGAAGGGACACACTGGATTCAGAAACACCTTAGTCAAGCAGAATACAGACCATCACTAGTGCCATCAAATATGGACTTTATGTACAAACCGTGGGACAGAGCGGTAATATGATGAAAGCTCAGCGTGAGGAAAATTGTTCTGATCATACATTGCGTGCCCAGATTCAGACCAGGAGTAATGAGCATGAGACAGAGGCCACAGTAACTCAGGAATGAAGTGAGGAGGGTCTAAGTGAATAAGACAACAATGGGAGTAACAGCCAAAAGCTTCGGTGGATGTGGGGGTGGGAGGGAAGCAGAGGGGTGTGTGTGTGTGTACTGAGTTACCTGCAGCATTATTAGTGTTAGTTCACACTTCCAAGTCCGTTTTCCATCTGTGGTCTCTCCTGATCAGCAACCTTTAGTCCTATGAAGTGCTATAGCTCTATCTATCTGTGTCACTCATCGGCACTTTACACGTTGCTAATTTTATCAATTATCTCTATGTCTATATTATGTTACCTCAAATAATAATGTACCATATTCCCTCATAGAAAAGTCCCTGTCTCGTTTCTTATAACCTCCCCCAACTCAAGAAACTTGCTTTTTATTTGATAACCACTGGGTATAATTGGTAATTAATATAGTTACATGAAATTCACCTGCAAAAAATATATATATATATATATATATATGTCTAGTCAAACTCTAAGATTACATTTAAATATCTAAACTGAATTTATTAGATATCATGATTCATGTGTTGAAAAATGATCTCTAAAAATAAGTTCACAGAATTCAGTATTTTTATCTTCTACTTCCATTTCCATGGGCTGTTGAACTGTCTAAAACCATGTTTCAGATATTTTGTATGATAATGAATATGGCTTGAGGAAATTGCAAGTTTTCCCATGACCTTGGCCAAGATGCCAACATCTTTTTATATGTAGCCAATATACACATTAGTGAGGTCAGCATTTTATACAGGTGGGCAAGCATGACTAACAATCACCTTGCTGTGTTGTCAGAAGCATGGTTATCCTGGAGCTGTGATTAGTATCTTGCTTCTTAAACAGCGTGTTGGAGTATAAGTCTGTTGCTTCCATAACTTGAAGAGAACGCTTTCTTAAAAACCCATTTACCTTTGATCTTAAGTGGTGTATTAATCTCTGTAGGGTGTATGCACTTCAGGAACAAAATTCCTGCGATTTTCACAACGACTGCTGTTGGTGAACAAAGAAGTCAGAGGAGCATAAAGCAGAAAAAAGGCCTGGCTGAAGGCATTTCCCTTTTCATTCAGTTATGTATCTAGAATGCTCTACTGAAACATTCGTCATTTTTTCTTCAGGTTGAGGCCAGATTGAACTATATGGAAAAGATACAAGTTACCTTTACCCTGATCTCTTAAGTGCATGAGTATACCAAGAATACCTTCAACAGAGGTAAAATTAGCATTTGTTTAGGAGGCACCAAAATTATAGAAGAATGAGACATAAAACTGTGCTGGACTATGAAACCACAAATCTGGTTTGGCTGAAATTCTCCTATCAAGGAATGTATCTGTTGCCAAATTCAAATTTTGGAAGAATTCTCAGAAAGCATGTGTGGGTACAGAACACATGACTCAAAGGTTTATTCTGCCCATATTTATTTCACACCAATTTAGCTGAAACTATTGCTGTATATGAGGGACAGAAAATAGGCTGACAATTCCTGCCCTCAAGAAACTCGTGGTCTAGTGCAGAGGCCAACAAACTATTATTCCTGCCAAATCTGGTCAATGATTAATTGCTTTCCTCGCTTAGGAAATTCCAAGAATGAATTTCCAAGGATTTTAGGAGCTCAATGCCAGAAAACAGATGAAGACCAAATATATATTTTTTATTACAAATCACAGTAGTACAGGAAGTTATCAGGTCTAGACGAGGCACTGAGGATGAGGTCCTCATGATGTGTTTAGTGCCCTTATAGAAAGAGTCTCTCTCCCCCAATGCACACGTCAGGATAACGCCACTTGAGGATATAACTGGGAAGAGATCTCACACCAAGAACCCCACTGTATTAGCTCCCTGATCTTGAACTCCACAACTCCTGTGAGTTCTGTGACATAAACTGTGAGCAAATTCATTGTTGTTTAAGGCAACCAGTCTGAGGTGATTGTTACAGAAGTTTGAATGGAGACACCTGGGGTCCATGGAGCCCGAAGGAGTTTGTGGAAGGAATGCAAGGGATTCGAGAATGTGAGGTGAGAAAACAACATCTTTACTTTTATTACGCTGTTACTGAAATTCAGCATATCTCTCCTAAGTGTAGGTGACATGACTTCCCTAGTGGTACAGCGGATAGGAGTCCACCTGCCAATGCAGGAGACACGGGTTTGATCCCTGATTGAAAAGATGCCATGTGCAATGGGCAACTAAGCTCACACACTGCAACTATTGAGCCCGCCCACTGCAATTACTGAAGCCCAGGTGCCTAGAGCCCGTGCTCTCCAACAATAGAAGCCACCAAAATGAGAAGCCTCTGCACTCAACGAAGATGAAGCCCTGCTCACTGCAACTAGAGAAAGCCTACGTGCAGCAAGGAAGACCCGGCACAACTGAAAAGGAAATAAATAATCTTAAAAAAATAGAGGCAACAAGTCACTTTACTGTAGAAAAATGGCTATTTTTATATCATCCTATATTTGTTGAGGATATCCTAAATATAATTTACATTCATCATTATTTTGAGATTATGGTAGTTAACTGGACCTCTGCTGCTAAGTCGCTTGAGTCGTGTCTGACTCTGTGCGACCCCAGAGACGGCAGCCCACGAGGCTCCCCCATCCCTGGGATTCTCCAGGCAAGAACACTGGAGTGGGTTGCCATTTCCTTCTCCAATGCATGAAAGTGAAAAGTGAAAGTGAAGTCGCTCAGTCGTGTCCAGCTCTTAGCGACCCCATGCAGCCCACCAGGCTCCTCTGTCCATGGGATTTTCCAGGCAAGAGTACTGGAGTGGGGTGCCATTGCCTTCACCGAACTAGACCTCTAGATCTTATGTTATTTTACCACAATTATTAAATGTTTTATCACTCTATTTCAATGTGAATGGTTCTATGCAATCCTGTGTGTTTTATGCTTTAATAATCACTTAGACGAGTCCATATGCTTCATCAGTGACAAATAGTCCATGGCATCCTTAAGATTAAGAGTCCCTGCCCTAAGTATCCTAGACAAAGAATTATCCCAGAAAAGCAGACAGGAAGCATGGTGAGGGAAGAGGTAATACTTAGCTGGTCTGCATGCATGCGTGCTAAGTCACTTCAGTTGTGTCCAATTCTATATGACTCTATAGGCTCCTCTGATTCTCCAGGCAAGAATTCTGGAGCACATTGCTATGCCCTCCTCCAGAGGAACCTTCCTGACCCAAGGATTAAACCCCTGTCTCTTATATTTCCTGCATTGGCAGGCAGGTTTTTTACCAGTAGTACCACCTGGGAAACCCAGGTCTACATCCACAGGGACATACAAATTGTCACAGATGGTGAAGAATCTGCCTGTAATACTGGAGACCCAAGTTTGATCCCTGGGTTGGAAAGATCCCCTAGAGAAGGGAATGGCTAACAACTCCAGTATTCTGGCCTAGAGAATTCCATGAAGAGAGGAACCTGGCGGGCTGTAGTCAATGGAGTAACAAAGAGTCAGACAGGACTAAGAGTCTAACACTTCCACTTTCTCAAACGAGACTTCTTCAGTAAACAGCCACTTCCCTAAGTTCCCAGACTATTTCAGTCCTCCCCCCAGGACTCCAGAGAGTTTCCTCAGCTCAGCCAATAAAGGGGTGAACACTGAGCACAGCATATCGATATTCGTATTCTCTTTACATGCTTCTTCTCTGCCTAGGATAGCACAAAGTTCAGTTCAGTTCAGTTGCTCAGTCATGTCCAACTCTGCAACCCCATGAATCGCAGCACGCCAGGCCTCCCTGTCCATCAACCCCCGGAGTTCACTCAGACTCACGTCCATCGAGTCAGTAACGCCATCCAGCCATCTCATCCTCTGTCGTCCCCTTCTCCTCCTGCCCCCAATCCCTCCCAGCATCAGAGTCTTTTCCAATGAGTCAACTCTTCGCATGAGGTGGTCAAAGTACTGGAGTTTCAGCTTTAGCATCATTCCTTCCAAAGAAATCCCAGGGTTGATCTCCTTCAGAATGGACTGGTTGGATCTCCTTGCAGTCCAAGGGACTCTCAAGAGTCTTCTCCAAAACCACAGTTCAAGAGCATCAATACTTTGGCGCTCAGCCTTCTTCACAGTCCAACTCTCACATCCATACATGACCACTGGAAAAACCATAGCCTTGACTAGATGGACTTAGTCAGCAAAGTAATGTCTCTGCTTTTGAATATACTATCTAGGTTGGTCATAACTTTTCTTCCAAGGAGCAAGCGTCTTTTAATTTCATGGCTGCAATCACCATTTGCAGTGATTTGGGAGTCCCAAAAATAAAGTCTGACACTGTTTCCACTGTCTCCCTAATTCCCATGAAGTGATGGGACTGGATGCCATGATCTTCGTTTTCTGAATGTTGAGATTTAAGCCAACTTTTTCACTCTCCTCTTTCACTTTCATCAAGAGGCTTTTTAGTTCCTCTTCACTTTCTGCCATAAGGGTGGTGTCATCTGCATATCTGAGGTTATTGAGATTTCTCCCTGCAATCTTGATTCCAGCTTGGGTTTCTTCCAGTCCAGTATTTCTCATGATGTGCTCTGCATAGAAGTTAAACAAGCAGGGTGACAATATACAGCCTTGACGTACTCCTTTTCCTATTTGAAATCAGTCTGTTGTTCCGTGTCCAGTTCTAACTGTTGCTTCCTGACCTGCATACAGATTTCTCAAGAGGCGGGTTAGGTGGTCTGGTATTCCCATCTCTTTCAGAATTTTCCAGTTTATTGTGATCCACACAGCCAAAGGCTTTGGCATAGTCCATAAAGCAGAAATAGATGTTTTTCTGGAACTCTCTTGCTTTTTCCATGATCCAGCAGATGTTGGAAATTTCATCTCTGGTTCCTCTGCCTTTTCTAAATCCAGCTTGAACATCAGGAAGTTCACCGTTCACGTATTGCTGAAGCCTGGCTTGGGGAATTTTGAGCATTACTTTACTAGCATGTGAGATGAGTGCAATTGTGCGGTAGTTTGAGCATTCTTTGGCATTGCCTTTCTTTGGGATTGGAATGAAAACTGACCTTTTCCAGTCCTGTGGCCACTGCTTCATTTTCCAAATATGCTGGCATATTGAGTGCAGCACTTTCACAGCATCATGTTTCAGGATTTGAAACAGCTCAACTGGAATGCCATCACCTCCACTAGCTTTGTTCTTAGTGATGCTTTCTAAGGTCCACTTGACTTCACATTCCAGGATGTCTGGCTCGAGATGAGTGATCACATTATCATGATTATCTGGGTTGTGAAGATCTTTTTTGTACAGTTCTTCTGTGTATTCTTGCCACCTCTTCTTAATATCTTCTGCTTCTGTTAGGTCCATACCATTTCTGTCCTTTATCGAGCCCATCTTTGCATGAAATGTTCCGTTGGTATCTCTATTTTTCTTGAAGAGATCTCTAGTCTTCCCCATTCTGTTGTTTTCCTCTATTTCTTTGCATTGATCACTCAAAAGAAGTAGCACAAAGTAGCGCTCATCAAGTATTTCTAAATTGAATTTTGTGTGTATGTCAAACATTTTGTCCAAATAAAATCTATTTCTGTACTTCACTGGAAAAATTATTGTAGACCGTGATAATCTCCATCAGAAAAGAACCGGTTTTTCAACTTGAGCTTTTCAAAGTGACATTTCTTGGCAGCAAAACACAAGTTGAGTTTTCTGACAAGGGTTTCAGAGTAATCTGTTCTTCCGCAAGTCTTACCGTTCTCCAGAGAACATTCTCAGATAATAGGTGGGTCTCATCTATGTTTCTGCTGATCTAAACTTTGAATGAGCTAGAATCTTTGGAGGGTTTAATGTGTGCGGAAGAACAAGAAAGATGTCCTTCAGTTCATTTCAGTTCAGTCGCTCAGTCATGTCTGACTCTTTGTGACCCCATGAATCGCAGCACGCCAGGCCTCCCGGAGTTCTATTTCACCTTCAACATTAAAAGAGCACCAGCTCATACCATAAGGTACTTTACTGTATGCTCCAGAAATCCCAGAAACTTTATTTTTATACCCTACCCTACCCCCATTTTCTTGAAGCTTGAATCACTCAGATACTTAGCGCTACAGAATCAGCTTAGAAGAGACCTTGAGGGCGTCCATGAAGCCCACAACTGTTTCCCAACATTATTAAGACATATGTTTGCCTAAAGCCAATTCCAACTGCTGGAATGTTCTAGGACAAATGCTTCATAATCAGAACAGGCCATTTGCTGTTTACAATGCATCTGGAAAGTGCTGATACCTCCACTGTGCAGACTGCCTCATTGTTAGTATGGGAGTTATATTCTAAACATTCTTGCCTTGAAAAGTTATCTCTTTAATGATACATATTCTATAAAGATGGTGGATTATAAAATTGGACATTGAAGATAAGGATAATCATTACTATAAACTTAATAATAGAAAAATCACTTATCAGTGTTGTCATGATTTTGATATACTTGAAACGATGTGGTACAGTGAGCTGTCCTTTAATGAAAGCAAAAGAAATGAAATAGATTTGTTTTTTTTTTTCCCCTCTAAATTCTGCTCAACATTGCTTCCCTGGTGGCTCAGAGGTTAAAGCATCTGCCTGCAGTGCGGGAGACCCGGGTTTGATCCCTGGGTCAGGAAGATCCCCTGGAGAAGGAAATGGCAACCCACTCCAGTATTCTTGCCTGGAGAATCCCATGGAGAGAGGAGCCTGGTATGCTACAGTCCACGGGGTCGCAGAGTCGGACACAACTGAGCGAGTTCACTTTCACTTTCCTCTATACCTTGACCAATGCAACTGGTAAGGCCAAATGATAAACTTTTTGAAAATACTATGACATTAACTAACGTAATAATTTTAAAAAGTTATTCACTTTCAAATACAGAAAAAATTACAAAAAACAAACAAAAAACCCCACAAAAGTTAAGGCTACTTAAATGACCAAATGGATGATGATTTTAGAATATAAAAATATTAAGGAGCACTATTTTGGTAACATAATTCAGCATTTATTACATGATATAAGAACTTCATGTCTTATATCTACCCTGTATTAATCCTACGAAGTATTCTTGTCCCTTTTCTATCAATATGGAAACTGCGTCTCAGAGAGGCTAAGTTATTGCCCAGGTCACACATATAATAAGAGTCAGTTTCCTTCTGACTCCAAAGCCTACTTTCTTTTCACTATCACATATTTCTGAAACTGGACTAAGAATACCTGCTTTCCTCATCCTATTCTTCTGACCCACTTTATCACCCTGTGTGTGTGTGTGAGTTGCTCAGTCCTCATCGCTAAATATCATAGGAGCAAAGAGAAACATAAACTTGACTTCAATAATGGAGGTGGGGAAGATTTCTTGAAATTAAAACTGAAATGGGCTGCATACTTTACCCAAGTTTTAATATAAGGGAGCCTTCCTCAAAAGTAGTTTGCATCTGAGGCAGGCTCCTTGTGACTGACATCTACTATACTTCCGCTGGCTCTCAACACCATGTCATGCCTAGCACAACCCCTTCCCTCACCTCCAGAGTTACTAGAACTACCTTCTGTCTTTAGGTGGCCTTCTGTGAAAAAGCTCAAGAAGTACTGTGCTTCACTCTACAAGCTCCAACTGTTTATGCACAGTGAGTCCCAGTGGTGTCAAAGAGTCACCTTTGAAATTAAAACCGTGTGAACCATCCTGAGTCCAGCTGACAGCAGCCATCAAGGGCAGCAGAGACAAATATATGTGAGGCCAAGTGTGCCAGAGCAAATTCAATTAATGCAGAACTCTAACCACATCTCCCTTCTTGTTGGCCAAAGCCCACAAACACTAAAAACTAAGTGCTAATTAGTAACAGCGTCTGAGGATACAAAACCTGGCCGTGGAAGCAGGTGATTCCCTAGGTGTCCCCATCTTTCTCCTGGAAGTTCTTGTTTAGAAAACCAGTGTACTGTTGTAAACGTCTATGAAACCAAAGTGCAATTATTTAGAAACCTGTAGACACTTAGCTCTGTATAAAGCTTATAGTTGGGGCGGGGGCTGGTGGGTGGAGGGAGGGGTATAAGAATGAATAAACAAGCAAACCAATCAACCTCAGGTCATCTGAAACAACCCTGATATGAAGCACAGTGTCAAGCATATTAGCACAAAGAGAAGGAAGAAAGGGGGAATAAGCCTTTAGGAAATAAGAGGATTTCTCTGTAACTCAGATACAAATTAGGGAACAAGAGAGAAAGGAGGAGCCAAAAGACCTCCAGAGAACAATAGTCATGAAGACAAAAGTACTGAGTCCTGTCTAACAAAGAACAATAAAAATCACATTATCACTTCGTGAACTACTACAAAGAAGGACTGTTAAAGCGATAAGCTACTCCAAGACAGTCTTGCAAGACTGATCTTCATAAAATACTATTCTAATCCTGTTCTTCTGCCCACAACATTGTCAATGGCTCCCCACTGCCAATAAACAAACCAAAACCTATTCATTTTTGCATTTTATCTACAAAGTACCATTCAAGCTTCATCGCTCACAATTCTTGATACAGACCTTTTATTTTGCCCAATAATTCTACTGTCAAGTTTCCAAATCTACCCTTCCATTCTCTGCCTTCTAGTCTTTGCTCTTATTATTTTTCTCTAATCATGACAATTCTAGTAGTCTTTCAAGAGTCAATTTAAAGACCACTTTCTCCATGAAGACTTTCCAGTTCACCCCAGCTAGAATTTCTCTGTTTTTCTACAAACTTCTGATTGTGTCTGCTGTGTGGTTTTTATCACTGTGACTTGCATCATAGTTATTCATGGACCTGAATGATGTATCAGCACGATACATGGTTCACCATGAGTAGTGTGACACCTCACAGAATTCAATAAATGTTTTAGGGTAAATACGTTACTAGATCACCAGGGGAAAACTATCTACAAATAAAAATAAAGAAACTGAGGATGCTCACTCTGGATAAGAGAAAGGGAAAACTCATTAACTGTCCTAAAAGATTCGATGGGTTTATTAGCCTTTAAGTGAATTCAATAAAGCTGCTTATATTCAATAAAGCTGTTTATAGTGGCCTTAAGAGCCAGCCTGAAACCAAAAGTTGGGGGATACTTATAACAAACATCCTTCAGACATTGACTGAGACCTTACTACTTGCCAAGAACTGTACTGGGCACTGGTGGTACAAAGATACAGATACAGACCTTGTTCTCAAGTACCTTCTTGGTGCCCAAAGTTAACTTTCTTTAGTTTCCTCTTTGTTTATACATTCACTTGTTTATTATCCCATCTTGTGATAATAGCCTTAATTATTCTATCTCAAGCAAAATTTGAATCAATCTACTCCATAATGCTTCTGGTGAATTAAGAGGCAGTTCCTTTTGACTTGTCAAGAATAGAACTAAGCCAGTAATTAGAACTGACAGGGCTGATGATCAGACTCAATGTAAAGACAAAGAGAACACAGCAATGGCTAACGTGTCCTAAGCTATTTCTCATCACAGGAAATGCTCCAGTAGACCACCTGATAAAATAGAGGAAGAATTCTCTATCAGGTGGGAAACTGAACTGGATCACCTCAAAGGAATAACTGAACTGCAAGATTTTATAGTAGATAACAGATCAATGCAGAGAGCAGAGTCAGAACTGCTGGTAGGGTAAGGTGAAGTCGCTCAGTCGTGTCCGACTCTTTGCGACCCCGTGGACTATAACCTACTAGGCTTCTCCGTCCATGGGATTCTCCAGGCAAGAATACTGGAATGGATTGCCATTTCCTTCTTCAGGGGATATTCCCAACCCAGGGATCGAACCCGGGTCTCCCACAACGGAAGCAGACGCTTTAACCTCTGAGCCACCAGGGAAGCCCCTGCGTTGGTCAAAAAGCTTGAAAAAACTTGAATGAATGAATGAATGAATGAATACATTAAATTATAGTTACTTTGAAGTAACATACTCCTGTAAGGGGCATTGTACACAAGGATGATGGTTTAGTGACAGGTCTTATGCCAGACAGTCAAATATCTAGAAAAACGTGATGTCCTTTGTTGATGTTAATGAAGGAAATGTTGTTTCAGGCAATCCTTTCTGCACAAATTGAAAATCTCAGGAATAGAAAACTAGAGGCATGAAACAGCATTCTACAACATGTGAGTCCATAATCTGGCCTGTGTATCTTCTACACAGGGACTGTGTGGCCTTGGGCAAGTAATTTGAGCTTCCATCAGTCTATTTAGAAAACTGAGATAATAATGGATGCCTCATGAAATTCTTCTCAGGTATCGATGAAATAACTCATGATACTTAGCGTGGTAACTGTTGCCTAGCACGTTCTTCACGCAAGGATGCCCTTTAATGATGTTTCCATCTTTTAAACATGCAGAAAACAAACATCAGCTTGTAGGCTACAGACAGTGAATTCTGAGTTTTTAAAAGAACAAAAAACAAATTTAGAGCAGTCATGAAGTTGGCTTACTGCCTCAGAATAATAAACAGAAACATCACTTGGTGAATTGCATACAGGTTTAGGAAAGCTTAAAGGTCAAGCAGGAAATTATGATAAAGACTCAGTGTGTTAATAGGATAAGATGAGATGCTGGCTTTCAACAACATAGAGCTTTTTGAGGGTAAAAAGTGTGTCTTGTTCATCTTTTCAGTCCCCAGAGCAGGGTGTCTGCAGTTACTGGTACTTAGAAAAGGACCAACACATGTTTGCTGACTGAGTAACTCATACATATTCCTGTCGGGAACTTTTAGGCATAAGTATCTCCCTACTCTTCATTTCTCTGGATGGCCCTTAATTCTATTATAAATGGGCCTCATATAATTTAGCTGAATCCAAATCTTGGAAAAATTCTAGAATTAAAAACAATCCAACAGATGGCATACAATCCTTTAGAAAAATAACCAGAGGTAGGGTAGCCATTCCACCTCAATGAGATTTATTTTCAATAGGCTCTGCAATACATACAGTCCCCAGAACATGAGTGAGGCCCCAAACATGACACATTTTGGACTTCAATCATAAACTTCAATTTCTGGCAAGTTCCTGAGATGGTTTTGCTGGCAGCTTCTGTTATGGTGACACCATTTCCTGCAGGTTTGCACATTTTGAACAGTGTGCCCAATTCAAAAATATCCGTTTGGTAAATGTCACTGCACATCTGTGCATAACAACAGATTTTGTCTCAAATCTCATTAAGGAAATGGATATTACATCTGTAAGTCCTCTTGTCAGTTGACTGGGCTGCATCCCTAAACACTGCACCAACATGTTGAAAACGTATGTTTCCAAATTTGCTGAAATTCAAACAAACATCTTTACAAAGTCATACTAATAACTTTTCTTCGCAAGTTGAATTACACAACTTCAACTCAGAAACGTTACTAAAATTTTGTCTCCCAAAGGAAGGGTTTCCTTTTTCCTAGCCAGTTCTTACAGTATACTGTTTCTTTTTCTGCAAATGTGTCTATATGCCAGAAGGTATATATTTGATGTACCCTTAATTAATCTTATTTCTCGAGGGGCAAAAAAGCAGCATTGAGGTTAGATGTCTATTAACCCCCTGCTGTATCTCCCTGAGAAACTCGGAGATGTGCTTTAGAAGTCGCCATCTCTATTGCGCACCTCTACATCACCTTAGTTTACTGCCACCTTAAGGCTAGACTCAACAGCCATGAATTATGATCCCTTTCAAGCTCTCACATAAATATGAAAACCAATGCTTCTGTCTTGGCCCCATTAAGGAAGTATATGACCCAGGTGGTTAAAAGAACCAGCTGTAATACTACTTCACATTTATTTTCTAGGCACTAGTAGGCTTTGAAATAGAAGTGTTGCTTTCTGGACTATCTCTTCTTTAGTAAATTATATGTAATTCTCTATGTTTGGCAGAAGTCTGGGGAAAAAAGAATCATCAGGAAAGGGAGCTCTCTAGCCATCTCCTCTGCTGGCAGATGAAGAAGACAACATCAAGAAATGTCAAGTGAGCTCAGCTGTTTTACATTTTCCGAAGTGTCTACTTTTGGCAAACTACGAGAATGCCATTTTCCTTCTTGTGATTTCACTTGTGTGGAAGACACACAGTGTTGCAATGAAAACTGACCATTCAACAATTAGAAAAATGAGTTTTAATTGACCTGAAAGACAGAGGCTGGCTGTGCTAGGATACAAAATAGAAACAAAGTTTTGTTCTGTTTTTACAGATGAAAGAAACAGTATCTTCTATTTAGAACAGGTCACTGGTTTCTGCCAGAGGGGAAAAAAAATCTAGAAAACAGGATTCTCCGCTTAAACATATCAAATATATCCACTTCTCTTACATCAAGCATCATATTCACACAACAGCACCAATTGTGAAGACACAAAGGTGATATTCAGAAAGAAAACTAGACCTAATGATTTGCCTTTGGTCAGCACAGTTGTGTCGACTCTTTCAGCAAATAGTGGTGGACCCAGCAGAGGGTGTCATTTGCTTACACCACTGAAGGATATATATTTGCTGAGGAGGTGGAGACTGGTGCACCTACATCTAGCAGAGTTGCTTCTTAACTCAGCCTGAGCATGGCTGAGGCTTCTAAGGATGTGTTATTGAGGCTGATCCAGCGGAGTCTCTTCCTTGGAGAATCACCATGCTGAGGAATTCAATCCTAGGGTCCCATCCCTTCCCATTCTTCACTCTCTGACCCCCCTTTCTGAGTAAATGATCAATCAAATTACATTTTTGCTTAAGCCACACCGAGTCTGATCTCTAGAGCCCCAGAAGGAGCCCTACATGCCTTGAAAGTGAAAGTGAAGTCGCTCAGTCGTGTCCGACTCTTTGTGATCCCGTGGACTGTAGCCCACCAGGCTCCTCTGTCCATGGGATTGCTAATTCTGGCATAGTCACTGCATAGAATAGAAAAGAGATTATGCTTCAAAATCTTTAAGCCACTTCAATAGAAGTGTATAGTTTTTAGGGTTTTCACATAAATAATTCTAATTTTTGAAATGATACTTAAATAAAACTATTTATAATGATTCCATTGTGTCAGTAGGAAAAACCACACACACAAAAAGGTAGAGTGATTAAGTGACTTTATAAATAATTATTCAGCTATACAATGACAGCTACAGAGTTCATTTCCCCAAATTCCTTCAAAAGCATTATCAATTCGTACGTTGCAGTTTTAACCAAAATGACCAAAACCATTCACATCAATATAGTACTCTTGTACTATACAATCAAATTACATTTTCCAAATTATAAATTTGGACTGCATGACCTCTATACAAAGTAGATTTTTTCAAAGATAAGTTGTCCAATAATAACTGACACATTTCTGGAAATCTTAAGCATTCTAGTTGATCTAATTCTTGGAAGCTATTTATGAGACATAAGGAGTCTCAAGACACAGCTGAATCATTACAAAGCACTGAAACATAAACGGGAAAAAGGGGAAGTGCTAAAGTCATAAATACTAAAGTCATATGAGCTTGAATACGGTAAGTTAGTTGTTCCACAGAAAAATATTTAGGAAATTCTAACTGGTAGCAAACAATATTCACACATCATCTATCTTCTGGAAGCTTACAATGGTTCAGTGGAAAAGGGAACAGTGAACAAAGCAGTATCGATACGGTGCGCTGAGTGGTAGGGTCACCTGGCAGGTTCACAAGGTCTGGAGAAAGCATCTATAAGGAGCATCTAATCCAGCCCTAGGGGTAAGGAGAGATTTCCCGGGGTGGGGGGCGGGGGCGGTGGGGTGGGGTGGGAAGTGTTTCTGGTGAGACCAGGAAGAGGACAAAAAAGGAAGACTTCGCCAAATTCCTGATGTTAATAAAGCCAGCAAAACCTCACTTTACAACTATATATATATATATATATAAAAATCCTATTTCTTTTTTCCCTTTCATTCCACTCCATCTTCTACACAGACACTCTTTATTCAGCTCAAAGACATAAACTCCTAAAACACAGGCAAGGCATCTCTACCCGCTCACTACTCAGTTCAGAGATAAGAAATCCACCTGCTTAAACTGCTGTGCTGCCATATTTTATAGACTCCAGCCATGACTTCAGCAGATCCTAGCCAAAATGAATGAAACATTAACAAATTCTCCACCTTCTGACTTGATTAGTACCATTCACTTCATTCTTAAACTTAAGATTTCTAAAAATTACCCCATGCATCCTGACAATATTGTCAGTTATGGATTTCTGGGGATTTCAAATCTATAATCTTCAGTATAACTAATACCACCTACTTTAAGGATGTAATGAACCACAAGAAACAGAGGCAATACAGCTCAAACTCCTTAACCCAGATGCTACAATTCAACCACAGATACATCATTACTGTTAGGATAAATCAAAGTTAACATCTTACACTAACTACTGGTCTGTTCATCTATACTGGCTGATTGAAATCTCCCCCAGCCACTGACAAAAGTAGCTAATACATACTTTCTCAACCACATGATGTCTTTATCAATTTGGCTTTATGCGTTTAAATACGGCATAATTATGTTATGTCTGTTCAAACACAAACCTGCGTCAGACATGGTACAGGGCTGACAGCAGTCTTGCTGGGGCACAGATGGATCTAAAATGCAGAATGAGGGACTGGGAGATAATCAGCGTAACCAGCCTCAGTCTTCATTGCTCCTTGCATCTTGTTTCTGCTTAGCACTGCAAAATGAATCTACTGACAAACTTGGAATCTTCATTGTAAGTCAGTAATAAAATAGACAGAAAGTGATTTGATACAAGTTGCATTTAAGTAGAAAGCCAGGAAGATACTTTAGTATATAAATTTGACCCTTTCAATTTTCTTTGTTGGCTCTTTCAGCTTCCCTTGGCCAGTTTTTTAATGCATTTTTTCCCTTTTGTTATTTTCCAATCAGGAAAACAATGGTAAAGAGGAACAAAACCTGTCAGGGTAGAAGTGGAAAGATGAGTATGGAAAGGACTAACAGGGAACGAAAGATCAGAATTTATACTAAAAAATACCACTGTTTTTCCTCCTCTCATTGCAGGTACTGTTTATCATTCACCTGTTGTCATCCATTTGTAAGGGCATTAATGAAAAATACCAAGAAGAAATAAAGGAGGTATTTCGGATGAGGATTTGACATGATTCCAAATGTTCTTTATATATAAATAATCGAATCACATTTTTATGGCTAAAGAAGGAAGAAGGAAATAACAACCCCAGTGAGCAACTTGGATTCTAAAAGATGAGAAGAGCATTTATTTTAATTAGTCATGGTCTTTACACTAACTGCTCTCCTGTCACAAGTAAGCCTTTTTCCATCAATACAATGCTTCTCTTTTCAATAATAAAAAGTGAGATGAGAGGCAACAAAACAAAACAATGTAATTTTTTATCCCACAAGCTGTGACCATTTTTAAAGCTAAATTAAAGGCAGCCTAACTGACGCTAATGAAACTATACAGTCAGATCGAGACTTAGGATATTGTTCCTTATTTCATCAGGGAAGGAAGTTCAATACTGAAATTGTATGGCCAGGTACATGCCTGAATTAAGCATGCAGAATAAGGTAGCTTACTTCAAGTAGGTAAGTTAGACAACCGTCCCCCCATAATCTATTACAAGCTCTGGTGTTCAGACAGGGTACATTGAGGCTGCTCCAATAATCTGCAAAATGACTATCACTTCAGGATTTAAGATTTAAAAACACATCCCCATTACTCTAGAAATGTCTCATGATTGAAACCATTTTTTCTTCCTGACAGGTGTAAGGTGTTTTGCTTTTTTTAACTTTGGAAAAGAAGATCAACCTATGTTTGCAATTTTAAAACACCAGAGCCCACAGCAGCTGATGCTGAATAGTTAATGGTAAAGCCACACACACAGCTGCAACTAAGTACTAGGGAGGAAACAGCATTCCAGGGTCATTTCCAAGAAGGCTATTCATCTCTACACCAGACACAATGAATGGCGTTACCAGGCAGGGAGAGAAGGCTGAGTCCAAGGACAGCATCCTGCATGAACAGCATGCGTGCCATCTTAAATAGGCCTCAACCAGGAGACCCTGCAGGCAGCCAAGGGAATGACTGCTGTGGAGACCCGAGTCAGAAGGCTGTCCAAGGGTAGCCTCAGCCAGAGCGGAGGAGAAACACACCAGACAACCGAGCAAAAGCAGGCCTTTCACAAGCAGTGGTAAAAGTGGCAGTCACTTATAATGAAATGGCAAAAGGGATGGAGAAAGAGGTAAACAAGAGGACAAAGGGGCAGATGCCAGAGCCAACACTTTCCAAAGAATTAGCCACACTGGAAAAGTGGCTAATTCAGCCGCCTTATTCGTATGCAAGAAGTATATTCCCATTTTCAGGACAGTGGCTTGTTTTCCATGACACTAAAGTCCACATCGTAGATTTTTCTACACACTCGTTTTCCAAACAAAGGAACTTTACCTTTAAAGGAAGGGTCTACAGCAAAGTAGGCTTTCCTGGTGACTCAGTGGTCGAGGATCCGCTTGCCAGAGCAGGAGACACAGGTTTGCTCCCTGGGTTAGGCAGATCCCTGGAGTAGGAAATGGCAACCCACTCCAGTATTCTTGCCTGGGAAATCCCATGGACAAAGGAGCCTGACAGGCTACAATCCAGGGATTCGTTAAAGAGTCAGACATGATTTACTGACTAAACAACTGCAGCAAAGTATAACCCACAAAGTCACTGCAATCATGCACTATCTTGGAAGAACTAAGGCGCTGTTCTCAAACTTGAGAAACACTAAAGCACCTGGAGAGTTTTCAAAATAGGTTTCTGGGCTCCACCCTCAACAGATACTGGTTAGACCCCAAGGATTTACACAATAATTACCATGTGGTGCTGATGGATGCTGCTGGTCAGGGCACCACCGCTTAAGAACTACTGGTCTAAGAATAAGTGATGAGCACATATAATTTTATGCCTAGACTTACAACTAAACAAACAGAATGTGGTGGTTTAGTTGCTTACATCGTGTCCGACTCTTGTGGCCCCATGGACTGAACAGAATAGCTTACTTGCCGGGAGCCAGCGTGAGAATTCCACCCGTGACAAGGTCATGTGGCAGAGCTCTGATGGCAAGGCTAATCAGACCTCAGGTTTTCCCCCTGGAATTTCCTGAGCATCCACCCCCCAAAAATAAGAATCTGCCTGCTTTTCCACTCTTCTAATATTCTCTGGAAAAAGTCAACTCAGGGCTTTAGTCTTCTGCATTTGAAAGGGATGTTTCAGTTAAACCCCCTCTGATAACTCTCTAGCTTGCCTAACAGGTTCCCCCAGACCTCTTACAGCTTGTGAATTGCTTACAGCCCCCCAACTGCTAGAGGCACAATGCTTAAAAGCATCTTAAAGATACAGAGCCTTTTCTAAAGAGTTAAAAATTATATTGGTAGAGGGTTTTCACTGTTGACTCAATGACTGCTGCCAGGGCTCCATATTCTTTATCTTTTAGGCACCTGGAAGGATGTTACTCAATGTAAACGGGATATGGAAAAAGATATACAGTAGTTTTGATGTTAGCAACACTAGACTTTTGAGTTAATTACTTTTCTCTTTGTTATATATCACTGCACTCCTCTTGTGTCCTTGCTATGTAAGAATGTAACTTTATTTAGTGCTTTCTGAGAATGGCACCAGACTTTGGGAAGATCAACACAAATAAGTCTTCTGGTTGACAAACCCTTATCAGAAAAAAGGCTGTAAAATGTTAATTGGCCCTTTTGGCTGGAAGATGATGTAAATTACCTAAGACTTGTGTATACAATTAGGTATGCAGAGAGAAAAGCCTGGTTTTGATAAGAGTCTGGACTGCTAACGCTGCATAACTTTGTGTTACCCATTGATCTTCATGTTTTATCAAAAGTATAAAAGGCCTTATGAACAATAGAGGACAGAGCCAGTCGCTGGACTGGTTTCCCCCGTGTGTGTGTGTGTGTGTGTGTGTGTCTCTCTCTCTCTTTTTCTCCCTCTCCCTCCTTTTCCTCTTTACTTTAATTTCAGGCTGAACTCCCATCTGGGGTGTGGAGGCTCCCCAAGTCTACTTACTTGCCCTGGCTGTTATGACCCACGTGAAAGGAGTCTAAGGCGAGGCACCCTTAGATATTCAAGCCAGCGCCAGTGGCCCACCGTAGATGGTGCAAGTTCCTTGTCTGGAATTGTATTGGTCTTCCACGTAATCCAAGTTATTCAGCCTTCTTTCTCCACTTAGTTTTCCTACTACACTATTTCTTCCTAATCTAATCTTATATTAATAAATAAATAAGTTTTCCTTGCCAATGCCGTCCCTGCTTCGAATTCCCTGGATCCACCAGGGCTGGACCCCGGCACTTACTTAAATACTTTAAATCATTTTAGACATATTTTTCTTCTCAATTATTTTCTATTAGTAAATGTCTTAGATCAGTACATTGCAAACTTAAATGTATATAATAAGCTCCCAGTGGCCTTGCTAAAGTACTGATTTTTTATTGTATAGGTCTGGGGCAGGGCCTTAGATTTAACCTTTCTAACAAGCGCCCAGGTGATAGTACTGCTGTTGGTCTAGGACCTCATAGGCAAAATCTATGATACAATGAGAAGCAATGGAGCCTGGGGGTCAACAGTAAGGACTCAGGAGTCAAGCTGCTCAGATACAAGTCCAAGCTCCGTGATTTACTAACTTGCAGGACAGGGCAGGTTACCTAACCTCTCTATGGCTAGCTTCATCCATGAAATTAGATAAGAAAGAGTACCTACCTCACACAGTGCTGTGAGAATTAAAAGGTCTCTATGTGTATGGTGCTTGGCATGGTAAGTATTCCACAGTCATTACCACAGTATACAGAAAAAGGAAGTGGATTTGCTTTTATGAAACCTAGGTCTATATTTGCTTTTCATATTATCTTTATAGCTGCCTAAAGTTAAGCAGTTCTTGTTGAAGATGGGAGGCAAGAGTTTCATAAGATTAAATATTTGATTTGACAGAATTCATCTAAATATTGATTGCTATTGAAATTGTTTACATTTCTTAATGCTATAATATAAAACAATCCTATCCCTGAAGACTTCAATAAGCTTTTACCATTTTTGCTTGTTTGTTTGTTTTTCATCCAAGGCAGGACTGAACTCAGTCGTGTGTGTGTGTGTGTGTGTGTGTGTGTGTGTGTGTGTGTGTGTACAGGTACATGGAGGGGGTTCTGATAAAAAACATTTTAATAAAAGTACTTTGCCTAATGCTGTAGACATTAAGTAGTAGTGAAGCATTCACAAACAACTACTTTCTTGTTTTGTTTATAAAATAGAATTGCAGGGACTTCTGACTCCTTCTGCTACTCAAGTTTTCTTAGAAGCAACAGTTCTTACACACTTACAGAAACATACTTTTTCCTACTTTGCTTGCTCCACCAATAGCAAGTAGTGTATTCAAGCTGCAATTATTTAAGGGTTTCTACACGCTTTTGTTGTCTAACGGGGAATATAAAGTTCTGGTGAACTAGAAGGTGCTGGCTGAATATGTATGAAGTGAGAAAAGCAATAGTTTTCTATTAACAATATAAAGAGGCTTCCTGAGACCCAAACCACTGCTGTTAAAGACGGAACATTTAGAAATGCCTGTCTGCTTCCAAAAGTCAGCACAGTAAGGCTGTTTTTGCGAGGCTGTCAACGTTTTATTGGAAGGGTAATCTGGGATAATTGCAGAGTCCTGAAACTGCACCTGCTATAATTTCACTCCTAGCTTTGGGGAAACAGCCTCTTTAAAAATGACAACATAACAGAATAGCTTTGTAACCAAAGGCTTTTTCACAACTACACCATTCATATTTGAGATCATGTAGACACACTGAGCATGACATTTGATGACTGAAATGGCTGTTGCTTTGGGTTTTTTAAATTCTTTATAATGCAGAGAGGGCATTTGGCCCCCAAAAGAGAGAGGAAATTATATCAAAAAGGGGAGAATTTCCAATTTTAGTGACAACTGTTCTCTTGATAGAACACAGTAATTATTATGAACATCTTTAATACCATTTTATCCAACAAGACGTCCTTTATTTCCACTGTCTTTAGAATAAATAGAATAACCTTTCTAGAACTTCAGAATCTTAAAATAAATCCTGTAATTATAGGGAGATAAGAATTCCTTTCAAAGGAATATTTGTGATTACTCTATATTAAAGTTTGATAAGACAGTACTGTGCACACGTGCTCAGTTGCCCAGTCGTGTTGACTCTGCAGCTACATAGACTGCAGCCCGCCAGACTCTTCCGTCCATGAAATTTTCCAGGCAAGAGTGCTGCAGTGGGTTGCCTGCTTTCACATAAATAAGGGGGAGCAGGGTGTAAGTAGGCTATCTATTTGGTTTACAAATGAAATGCAAGACCTGTAAATAACTAAGCAATGCATGCTTAATGACCTCACCAGGTTTATTAGTAGAAAATTCACTGTCCATCAACTAATATACAATCTTTAGCCAAGCACAGTGACAATCATCAGAGTGAATTAGGCTAAATAAAAATCAGTCTACCAAACCAAGTCAGTAATGGATGAATATGGGAAACTTGTGACATACTTCAAGACAGACTCAATCAAAGGTATATGCATGAGCTTATTTGCATGGCAGAAAGGGGACCCATGATAGGAAGTTTTGGGGGAGTTCTGTGTATTGTCACCTAAGAGAAAAGTTGGTAAAGATAAAAATGCCTGTTCCCCAACTAGGACTGCCCTGTTGCCCCAACTAAAATACCAAATCACACGAGAAAATCTTATAATCAAGCATATAACAAGATCAAGATTACAGAAAACATGTCTAGTAAATGAGCAGGGGACCTCGGAAACATGTTATTAGTGGGTGGTTCTTCTGTGGAAATAAATGACAATTATTGGACTGCCAGTTCAAACATGGATGCCTGACAATCCTTGACTTTGCTTAAAGCTCTGCGCCCTCTGTTCTCCACCTTCATTCTAAGGAACTCCAAGCATCTCTTTTCCAATGCTTTTATGAACAATATCTTCATAATGATTAAAAAAAAAACTCTGTAAAACTTATCAGCTCATTCCTAATAGAATAGCTGTTGACACTATTAAACAGAATATATTCTTTATTTTGATACCTCCCAGAACTGGTAAATAATCTGCCTCTAATATGAAAGACCTGGCTTCAATCTCTGGGTTGGGAAGATCCCCTGAGGAAGGGATTGGCTACCCACTCCAGTATTCTGGCCTGCAGAATTTCATGGACTGTATAGTCCATGGGGTTGCAAAGAATCAGACATGACTGAGTGACTTTCAGAACAAGGAACACTTTCCCATAGATAAATATCACTGCTATAAGGTCATTTCTGGCATTTTTCAATTACTGTGCTTTTCCTAACTCCAGCCACAGAAAATTCAGAAAAATGGAAATTGAGTGTTTTTAAAATTTATTTATTTTAATTGGAGGATAATTATGTTATATTATTGTGATGGTGTTCACCATACATCAACATGAATCAGCCACAGATATACAGGTATCCTCCCCCCACCCCGCCTCCCACCTCCCTCTCCACCCCATCTGTCTTTAGTCTTATATTAAAGCACCAGACATTTTTGATGGAATTAAACACTAAGCACAATTCACATTTTTTCCATTTTTTTTTCTATTCTTTAAAAATTAATTTTCCTTTTACCAAATAGAAAGCTAAATAGTCTGAGCAAAACAAAGTAAGGCACTAGTACGTCTGGATTCTGCAGCCTCAGAAACATTCAGGTACAACACCCAAAATAGCAGCACAGCCTCTGCTGGCCAGCAGAAGCAACAGAAGCAGTGATGAGCACTCAAATGGCTTTACAGGCAGCCAGTCTTGAGGAGGAGGTCAGAGCATCACAAAGTGGCTGCTCTAGCATACACAGAAACATACCAGGCACTCCTAACAAGATCTAATGTGGGCTTTCATGCCTGGTGCTAATTTTTATATCCTCACAGGTTGGCATGCCCTGAAGCATTCCAAGTCATAGCTGTTAAACCTTTACCATGAACAGTCTACCAAGACAGGGGATACCAAGTAAAATACAGATCTAGCTGTGAAGATGCACAGTGTACTATAGAAAAACTCATGAATAATCAAACAATTAGAACAGTGACTGGAAGCAACCAGGATGTCTTTCAATAGATGAATGCATTAATAAACTACTGTATCTACAGCCAATGGAATATTATTTAGAGCTCTAAAAAAATGAGTTATCACACCAGGGTGGCTCAGATGGTAAAGCGTCTGCCAATAATGCAGGACACCTGGGTTCAATCCTTGGGTCCGGAAGATCTCCTGGAGAAGGAAATGGCAATCTATTCTGGTATTCTGGCTTGGAATGGAAATCCCATGAACAGAGGAGCCTGGTAGGATACAGTCCATGGGGTCACAAAGAGTCGGACACGACTGAGCGACTTCACGTCTAGCACATATTACTAAGTGCGTGCATTATTGATCAGTCCTGTCTGAGTCTTTGTGACCCCATGGACTATAGCTCACCAGGCTCCTTTATCCATGGAATTCTCTTGACAAGAATACTGGAGTGGGTTGCCATTTCCTACTTCAGGATATCTTTCTGACTCAACACTGAATCTACATCTGTTGCAACTCCTGCACTGGCAGGAATATTCTTTACCACTGAACCACCTGAATAGCCCACTACTAAGTAAAAGAAGCCAATCAGAAAAGGCTACCTACTGTAAACTACAGAAACAGGGAAAGGATCAGAAACTGCCAGAGGCCACGGGGAGGGAGAGGTGACTAGGCGGAGCACAGAGGATTTTTAAGGCGGGGGGACATTACTCTGCATGAAGGTGGGATGGTGGATACAAGTCACTATACCTTTGTCACAACCCAGAGAATACACGTCATGAAGAGTGAGCCCTAAAGGTACACTGTGGACTCTGGGTGATGATGATATGTCAATGTGGGTTCATCAACATAACAGATGCACCACTCTGGTACATGACTTTAATAGTGGAAAACTGTGCAGTTATAGGGGCAGGGAATAAATGGGAACTCTCTGTACTTTCTGCTTAATTTGTATGTTAATGTAAAACTGCTTAAAAACAATCAATTAAAAAAAAAAAGATCAATCTAATGATAGAACATGATGCTATGTGAACACACCAGATGGACATCTTATTTTGTGGATATGAAGGATGCTTTCTGGGAAGGAAGGTGAAGAGTGTTAGTTGTACTTTCTAGCTACGTATGTTACTTTCTATAACCAATTTAAATGTCAAGTGCTTCCTCATTAAAATGGCTATAATAATGCACACCTTTCCCATTACTGTGGGGATTACTGTGAGGATTATATGTGTAAATCATCTAATAAACCCAAAAAAGGGTCTAATCACTATCTTGTGCAGTGCAGATTAGACTATTATTTTATCACTCTAAAACAAAGGTGTACAAATTATAAATCAATTATCTTAAAATTATAGTAAGATATTCTAGCAATTGGGAGAATTGAATGAGCTAATGAAAAAATTCATTGCATTATGATTCTAAGTTTGTTTTTAAAACAGTTAAAGTCATTTTGCTAGCCTGTCAACTGGAGAGCTTCCCTAGAACGGCAGATGGCCTCTGTAGAACAGGCTTTTCAAAACACTAAGACCGTGTCTACTCTCATCTCAACCTATGGACCATTCAAAAGTTGTTCATTCAATAACCATTAATTTGCTTTCCTATTTAAGAAAAAAAGTGTATTAATTTATTCTGGCATTTTGAAGTAGTAAAAATAGCCTTCAGGCATCCATTACTGTCTCAATATCTTTCTGATTTTAGAAACTACCCCCTGCATGTGTAGCTATCTCTTAAATTATATGCAACCAACATCTTAGCCAAGAAGGCATACAATCTGAATTGTCTCTAATTCTAGACAGTCACTAAGCATCATTACAAGATAAATATACTGTGGTTTTTCCTTACAAATATAACAGAGCTCCCCTGGTGGCTCAGATGGTAAAGAATCTGCCTGCAATGGGGACCTGGATTTGAGCCCTGGGTCAAAAGATCCTCTGAAGAAGGGAATGGCTACCCGCTCTAGTATTCTTGCCTGGAGAATCCCATAGACAGAGAAGTCTGGCAGGCTACAGTTCATGGAATTGCAAAGAATCAGACATTACTAAGTGACTAACACACAACATTTTACATATTTTCTTTTATTTTTAGGAATATCTTAGAAAATAATATTTATCATGGGTTTGAGTGTTAACTAAAATTCAGTCTCCAGGTAAATAAATACTTTACTTAAAATCACTTTGCTTTTTACTCTCAACCCACTGAAGTAGATTAGTGTGGAAACTAGGAAAAATAGAATGACGTGCAGAAGGTCTCACAGGAGGGTGGAGTCGGGGTCTGAACTAAAGCAAAGAAAATAATTAATAAAGGAGATACTTGTTTCAGCAAATAACAAAGAGTATAGAGGGTAGCAATAAGAAAGGAAAACCAGGAAGGAATGAAAATGAAAGTACAGTAGTGGCCTCCTCAGCAACAGAAAAGGAGACAGTCCTTCTTTTATCCATAAACTCATCTCAATTTTTCATCAGTCTTGCAGTTCAAACTTCCCATACAATAAGGCCTTTCAGGGTGGGAGAAGTTACCATTTGGTAAGCACTCAATTAAATATCAACTCAAAGGACTTAAATGAAAGTGACTCAGCATCTTCTTTTGGCTTCAGCTACTCCCAAGAAAGAAATCAAGCAATCTTTGAAGACATGTAAACTCTTCCCTGGTGGTTCAGATGGTAAAGAATCCTCCTGCAATGCAGGAGACCCGGTTTTGATCCCTAGGTTGGGAAGGTCCCCTGGAGGAGGGCATGGCAACCCACTCCAGTATCTTTGCCTGGAGAATTCCCATGGACAGAGGAGCCTGGTGGCTTATAGTCCATGGTGTCACAAGAGTTGCACACGACTTGAGCAACTAAGCACAAACTCTTTTAGACCATTATGGTATTTATGCACTAAAACACCAAGTTACTACAGGATAGCTTGGTCACTACAAGGACAGATTTTTCAACACAGTTATAATTTGAAATTGTATTGCCATAGACCCTAGGGGCACAGTAACCTCCTCTAGAGCAGATCTATAACGAGCACCTATCCTTAATTTAAAAAAGCAACTGCACACACTGCTATATTTAAAATGGGTAACCAACAAGGACAGCACAGGGCACTATAGAACACGGAACTCTGCTCAATGTTATGTGGCAACCTGGACGGGAGAAGAATGGACACATGTACATGTATGGCCGTGCCTCCTCACTGTTCACCTGAAACTATCACAATACTGTTAATCACTTATATCCCAACACAAAACAACACGTTTTAAAAAAGTAACAAAGCCCCAAACAAATCTTTAAATTTTTTAAAAAAGTCTTCTGAAAGAAGATTTTAAATTTATATAATGTATCACACTATAATATTGATCTTTGGGGATAAAAGTTATAGAGAATAAAATAAATATTTTAAGGCATTAACAAGGTAGGAAGTTAAATAAGTTTAGTACCTACTCCCTAATAATATCATTCTTAAAATCAACCAACCAAACATCAATGTTTTAAAAGGCTTTATTTCCGATTTGTATATTCCCATCTGCACATTCATTTTATGAGCTTCTTAGGTACACCATGAAATATGCATGTCATCACTCTCTTGTGTAGTATTTTAAACTAACCTTTTTCTTCATGAAAACATCTCTTTAGAAAAATTGCTGAGATAGTTTTATAGCACTAAGGTAGTTTTAGTGCCAACTTCAATTTATTTTAAATAAATCACTGCTTAAAATATAAATGAAAAATGCTTGAATTTTAAAATTCAAGTATTAGGCAATTACCACTGATATTCTTGAAATTCTTTCATATGATAAACATCTATCTACTTGCAAAGCAGTCAATAAATACGAATGTGTGAAGAGTTAAAAAAAATTCACTACACTTCTGAAACTTTGGATTCAGTGAATTTTAAGTTAAAATTGAATTTTTTTTTTTAAGATCATATTAAACTACAAACTCCATTGCTCACAGATGCCTATATCGCAATGTTGGATGAGAATATAAGGGAAAAATTGGAAATTTTTCCATTTAATTTTTGTGTTTAATCTGTTTTTAATAGACACTCCAAGAAGAACAAATCAAACATAGTCTTTCTCTTGTTAGGCAACAGTATAAAAGATATGGGTTACAGAGCCAGAGAAGCCTCAGTTTACATCAGGATGTGGTCATGTGATACTGGGCAAGTAGATTCTAACTGAGCACCCATTTATCAACTGAAAAAGAGAGACCCCCGCATCCCCAACAAGGTTTCTGGGAAGAGCTACTAATCTAAGTAAAGCACTCTGAACATATAAACAGTTGGACAAATGTTGTTGTTCAGTCACTAAATCATGTCTGACTCTTTGCAACCCCATCGACTGCAGCATGCCAGGCTTCCTTGTCCTCCACTATCTCCAGGAGTTTACTCAAACTCATGTCCATTGAATTGGTGATGCTACCTAACCATCTCATCCTCTGTTGCCCCCTTCTCCTTTTGCCTGCAGTCTTTTCCAGCATCAGGGTTTTTTTCCAATGAGTTGGCTCTTCACATCAGCTGGCCTATTTGGAACTTCAGCTTCAGCATCAATCCTTTCAATGAATATTCAGGGTTGATTTCCTTTAGGATTGACTGATTTGATATCCTTGCTGTAAAAGGGACTCTCAAGAGTCTTTTCCAGCACCACAATTAGAAAGCATCAGTTCTTCAGCACTCAGCCTTCTTTATGGTCCAGCTCTCACATCCATACATGACTACAGGAAAAACCATAGCTTTGACTATACAAATCTTCATTGGCAAAGTGATGTCTTTGTTTTTTAACATGCTGTCTAGGTTTGTCATAGCTTTTATTCTAAGGAGCAAGTGTCTTTTAATTCTATGGCTGCAGTCACCATCTTCAGTGATTTTGGAGCCCAAGAAAATAAAGTCTGCCTCTAACAACAGATGGAGACCAATTAAAAGTGTTCAGTTCCATAGTGATGATAGCTCTTTCAAGTGACTGTTAGTACCATGTTCTTTTTAACAATACATACATTTTTCTTCATGATTTTTAAGTCACAAAGTCACAACCATTTTCCTGCTGTGCAGCATGACCTTTCTTGTTCATGTTGTGATTTCTTGAAGAAAATGGAGAAAGGTTTCTTAAAACAAACCAACAAACAGAAAACCTAGGAGGCTTAGCTGTATAGAACTTTAACTACTCATTCAGATTTCCTGAGGGCCACATAAAATCTCCCAAATGTGCAGATTTTGTTGGTGGTGGTGGTTCATGAAACATCCATTTGTAAAGCATCCAGTTTGAATGGTAATATTTTAAGTAACATTTATTTATTTATTTTTAATGAAAGGACTGTAAAAAAATGTGTTTATTTGGGGAAGACTAGTTCCAAAAATAGATCCGTACCTATGTCCTCTGCCTGCCTTTTTTCCTGTAGAAAAACTTTAGTCAAAGAATAAACTTAATCAGAAAAATCAGGAAATGCAGAATGAGAAACAATCAAGCAAGACAAAATAGTAACACTTTGGCCATTAAACAAAATCAAGGACCTTCCTGAGCCATGTCCTTTGAACTGTTTTGCAGATACTGAAACCCCTACCTGGTGAAAGAAGCTTACTATATTCAGCCCACAAGCACAGAGATCCCAGACCAGTAGAAATTAGAAGGTTGCTGACTCACAATTTTCTCACCACCAACCAATCAGAAGAACGTCCTTGAGCTAATCATTCCCTGCTCCTTGAACACTTTAAGACTCCTCACTACACTCTCCAGGGCAGGACATAGTTTTGAGGCCATTAGTCCCTTTTCCCTGGCAAAGCAATGAAAACTACTCTATTTCACTCATTTGGCACCAGTGAACAGAGGCCAAGTTTTAGCAACAGACTAACACAATAGGATTTATATTTTCTCACCTATTTCTCTAAGGAATGCTATCAAAGTCATCATACATGAAGTCAGTTCTCATATATCATTCACTAGAGGAAAGTCATCCAGTGATCTAAAGTGGGAAAATTGACACTGAAAACGATATCCATTTCCAAATATCCAAATAGACTTAATATAACATAAGGCTGCCTTTATTTATTTATTTATTTATTTTGTAATTAGAAGGTTTGGGTCAAAGCAGTAGGACATGATTCAGAGAAGGCAGTGGCACCCCACTCCAGTACTCTTGCCTGGAAAATCCCATGGATGGAACAGCCTGGAAGGCTGCAGTCCGTGGGGTCGCTAAGAGTCAGACATGACTGAGCGACTTCACTTTCACTTTTCACTTTCCTGCATTGGAGAAGGGAATGGCGACCCACTCCAGTGTTCTTGCCTGCAGAATCCCAGGGACGGGGGAGCCTGGTGGGCTGCTGTCTATGGGGTCACACAGAGTCGGACACGACTGAAGCGACTTAGCAGCAGCAGCAGCAGGACATGATAGTTGAAGATTATTTAATATGTTACATCTTCCTTGGAAAGGAACAAATAATACAGAGCACAAGAATCCTCCCAATATGAAACCAGAAGTATTAATGGGAGTAATTACAAATGATTCAAAGAAAAATATATAATTTTATATAAACACTTTGGATTGACTTAAATATTTAGTTTAATTTCTACCATGTATTCTCCCAGTAATTACTTCCTTATTTCATATGCATGAACTATGCTAGACAGCTGAGACTAGAAAAGATAATTGGTTCAGTTCCCTGTTTCCAATGCAGTAATTCTAAAATTTGAGTGTGTTTAAGAAGCATTAAGGGAGATTTCAAGGCCCCAACTACAGGGCTCCTATTCAGTGTGTTTAATGTGGGAATAAGAAATGCAATTTGTACAGCCAGCTATTTTGTGCACTTCTTTCCAGAAGATGGGGAGCAGTGTTCTAATGACTGTCTAGATCACTCAGACATTTTTTTTTAAAGAATCCCCAAAGACAAAACTCTCCAAATATTTGAGTACCTCATTATAGTTTTGTTTATCCCTGTGATGGCCAAAACAACTTTTTCTTCCCTATGTCCATTAAAACTGTCTATAATTAAAACAAGACGGTTTAATCGCTAAGTCTTATCCTACTCTTTGCAACCCCACGGACTGTAGCCCATCCATCAGTTTCCTCTGTCCATGGGATTCCCCAGGCAAGAATACTGGAGTGGGTTGCCATTTCCTTCTCCAGGAGCTCTTCCTGGCCCAGGGATTGAACCTACGTCTCCTGTACTGTGGTTGGATACTTTACCACTGAGCCACTAGGGAAGCCCATAAAATAAAATACAACATATTAATAGTCAGTGTGGGCTATGTACCTTTATGATTTATGATACTCCAGTACCTTTTCTTTGTTGAACAGTCTTGCTGTGTGCTGTGCTTAGTCACTTGGTCATGTCCAGCTCTTTGTGATCCCATGAACTGTAGCCCACCAGGGTCCTCTGTCTATGAAGATTCTCTAAGCAAGAATACTAGAGTGGGTTGCCATGCCCTGCTTCAGGAGCTTTTCCCAACCCAAGGCTTGAACCCAGGTCTCCCTTATTGCAGGTGGACTGCTTACTGCCTGAGCCACAGAGGAAGCCTGACATGATACTCTAGTACCTTTTGCTTTGGAATTATGATACTCCAGCACCTTATCTTTGTTGAATAGTCTTAGCTCTTAAAAGTATTTTACCATTGAGCTAGCTAACTTCACTAAGACTATTCTTTACTCAAAAGATAGATCTCATACTATCATCTCCCTTCACATCCCTATTCTGTTTCAAATTTTTAACTACTTTATGGAGAAGAATTAAAAAGCCTCTTGATGAAAGTGAAAGAGTAGAGTGAAAAAGTTGGCTTAAAACTCAACATTAGAAAACAAAGATCATGGCATCCAGTCCCATTACTTCATGGTGAATACATGGGGAAACAGTGGAAACAGTGGCAGGCTTTATTTTTTGGAGCTCCAAAATCACTGCAGATGGTGACTGCAGCCATGAAATTAAAAGACACTTACTCCTTGGAAGGAAAGTTATGACCAACCTAGACAGCATATTAAAAAGCAGAGATATTACTTTGTCAACAAAGGTCCATCTAGTAAAGGTTATGTTTTTTCCAGTGGTCATACATGGACGTGAGAGTTGGACTATAAAGAAAGCTGAGCACAGAAGAATTGATGTTTTTGAACTGTGGTATTGGAAAAGATGCTTGAGAGTCCCTTGGACTGCAAGGATATCCAACCAGTCCATCCTAAAGGAGATCAGTCCTGAAGGTTCATTGGAAGGACTGATGTTGAAGCTGAAACTCCAATACTTTGGCCACCTGATGCAAAGAGTTGACTCATTTGAAAAGACCCTGATGCTGGGAAAGATTGAGGGCAGGAGGAGAAGGGGTCGACAGAGGACAAGATGGTTGGATGGCATCACCGACTCAATGGATATGAGTTTGGGTAAACTCCGGGAGTTGGTGATGGACAGGGAGGCCTGGCATGCTGCGGTTCATGGGGTTGCAAAGAGTCGGACACGACTGAGTGACTGAACCGAACTTACGCTTTCCTGGAATAATTGATTAGGATTTGTAAAACACATAGTGGGGGAAATCACCCAGAGTTTTCTTTATAAATTTCATTAGTTCTCAATTCTAGTACCTACTTACTGAAATAGTAAACAGTAACTCAGATAAAGTTTTAAACTTAGGAATGCCATCATAGTCTCCAAAATTGAAGTATTACAATGTAGACGAAAGATTTGTTTTTGTCATTCCAGACTTTTTTTTTTTTTTGCTTCTGTGCAGTTTTTACAAAATATATGTTCCAGCAATATTTTAGAAAACAAAATACACCCAAAGAGAACTATGTGTAAAAGACCTAAGATAATTTTTTTACGAAATTATGGCCAACTCCAGAGATGTGGAAAAGCAGTAGATACAGCCAACACAATGCCTAGCTTATGAAAAATCAGATACAGAATGTATTCTAACTTAATAAGTAAAAAATTCTGCCTCTAGCTTTTTCTGAAGTAGCATTTTGTAACAGTTCCATGCGTGTAATTTTGAAATCTAATTTTTCACTCCCAAACCAGCACAAATCTGCATTTCACAATAGCTACCTTTTATATTATATTCTAAAAAATTACGTAAATTCTAACTTCGATTTTAGAGACAGTTTGTCTGGAACAATAGTTTACGGCTTAAGAAAAGAAAGAAAGAAAATGAAAGCAGTGGCCAAATACGTTTACCTAAAAATGGATCCATTTCTCGACATGTCTAAAATGCAACATAGGTATATCTCAATTATTAAGTAGCTGACTATCTGTCCTTTAACTTCTCCATCCACATCCCATCTTTCCACACCCATGGCTAATTTTCTTGGAGGTCTTATAATATCTTTTAAGTAGTACTGAAAACGCCACTACCACTACCATCAAAAAAGATGAAATTTAGATACATCAATTTGTTTTCTAATACTTCTTTACCTCTAATAAAATGACTGAGAATGATTCTTAGGTCACCTATTATTATATGCTGAAATTTGCATGTGCTTTGGAAATGATTTTTTCCAACAGTCTGATGTTATGAGTAAGAAAATGCAGATATAGAGAAATTAAGCAGTGAGCCCATGATCACAAAGCTAGTAAGCAGTAGCTGATCCTAAAACCCAGGTCTTCTGATTACAAATTGAAAAACCTTTTTCATCATACCATTTGTAGGCAGGTGATCATTGCAGAGAAGAATGAAGAGGCTTCTGACATTTATTTTTAAATTTCCTAACATTCGATGATATTTACCTTAACTTTACCAACCAAATTTCAGGTCCTATAACCTGTTTTGTAAGAAACTGGAAATATTTTTCCATCATTAAAATAATCATTTAACAATGTATTACCTGACTATAACTGTTCAACCTGCATATGTGTTTTTAAAATCTCATGTGCTATTTAAAATCTTCCTGGGGATTCAGTTCAACTAGCTCCTCACAGGAAAGAGGAGTGCTGAATTTTGGCAAGCATACATGTACGTACACCAGTCTCCACCCATATTCTCATCTAGGAACATAAAATCTTGTAGAAAGGGTGCGGAGAGAAAATTACCTATGATTTGAAAGTTCCCTATAGGATTCTGATTACACTGTATCTAGCTAAGAACCACTTAAAGGCATCCTGTAGATTCATTATGCCCCCAAAAAATTACTTTCAAATGAATAGAAAATTTCAGTGTGGTTGATGCCACAGTTTACCATTAGATTCCCTGGATTCAAGGAAATTTATGCAGGAGTTACAGTGAAAACACTCTGATGAGGTCAAAGTTCGTTACTCCCACCATGCCTGAAATGGTGCCTGAAATTGTCTCAAAGAGATTAAATCATCATAATAGGTATAATCTTTAGAAGACCTAGGTTTAAAAATCTGTTACTTGATCCAGGAACCTGGTTGAGTTCTCATTTTCTGTCACTAACACATATTAGCATGAACTGACTTATTACACCAATTCTCAGTTTAGGAGAGATAGATTGGCACTGAGAAGATGAAATCCCAAGCATTCAATACTATGGGAAACACATCAGATCTATTAGCGTCCTATAGAAATTCAGACCCAGAAGTCTGTGGACCTTACTAAAAGGTAGCCAACTGGAAGGCACACCATACCTTTCTCACAGTTCTGCCTCAACCTGGGCCAGACTGACAATTTTCATATTTTAGAAAGAAAACATTCATACATCAAGATTAACCTTTTACTTCATGGAAATTCAGAGGATGGAAGCATCAGCAACTTGATTATAATCTCAGAGCTATTCTTCTCTACCGAAGGTAAGCAATTTACTTGATCTGAAAAGCTGGGGTGTGAGAATCTCACCTCTACATTCAAACCTTCCAGAGTTCAAAGACTTTCCTACACTGATAATATGAGCAATTACTCCAAAGTCTGGCTAAACCCAGTCATGATAGATCTATAACCGAGGATTGATTTTTTTGCATAAGTTTGTTTATGTGATAAGAGTGGGCTTTGTCCTATTTTTGTCCTGAGAGAAAGGCCTGTCACCTTGAAGAAAAAAAAAAGTAGTAGGAACCAGCTGGTACTTGGCCAATGGATCAGCAATCAAGAGGGTGGGGGAGAATACTTTATTTTGCATCTGTTAAGTGTTTTCCAAAATTTAAATCATTTAAAAATACATAAGGTGGTGCTAGTGGTAAACAATGTGCCCACCAATTCAAGAGACACAAGAGATGTGGGTTTGATCCCTGGGTCAGGAAGATCCCCTGGAGGAGGAAATGGCAACCCACTCCAGTATTCTTGCCTAGAAAATTCCATGGACAGAGGAGCTTGGCAGGCTTCACTCTATGAGATAGCAGAGTCGGCTATTACTGAAGTGACTTAGCTAGCACGCAAATGGTAAAGAACCCACCTGCCAATGCACAGAGGAGCCTGGTGAACTATAGTCCGTAGGGTGGCAAAAAATCAGACACGACTGAAGTGACTTAGCATGCACATGCAAGCAAAAGTAACTAATGTAAAATTATCTTTACAACCACATGGGAAACAGCCTAAAGCATTCTGTGTGTGTGCTGTCAGCCAGTCATTCTTGCCTGGAGAATCCCAGGGACAGGGGAGCCTGGTGGGCTGCCGTCTATGGGGTCACACAGAGTTGGACACGACTGAAGTGACTTAGCAGCAGCAGCTGTCAGCCAGTCACGCCCAACTCTTTGCAATCCTCTGGGCTGTAGCACACCAGGCTCCTCTGTCAATGGGATTTCCCGGGTAAGGATATTGGAGCAGGCTGCCGTGTCCTTCTCTTGGGCATCTTCCCTACACAGGGATGGAACCTGTGTCTCTATGTTTCCTGCATGGGCAGGTGTGTTCTTTACCGCTAGTGCCACCTGAAAATCTAAAGCAGTCTATTACCTGAATTATCATTCCAATAATCTACCCAAAGTAAAACTTGAACACAGATCTTTTAAACTCTAGTTCTTCCCTTCTTTCTGTTCCATGACACTGACTACAAAGATACCTCGATGTGCATCAGTGTGAGGGTTTGGATGCTTCAAACCATGACAATGGTGAGAAGAATGCAGGTCTTAGAAGCACAGCCTTAGGATCTGCTTTGGGCAGATACTAAAAATGGTTTTCAAGGGGTTAAGCAAAAGAAAGCAAGGACTATTTGTAATTGAGGAGTGGTTTTAAAAAGGCAATTTACTATTTTATTCTGTTGATTAGTCCAGGAAGAGGCTGGTATGGATGAGGAGCCAGGGGCAATGGGAATTTTCTTTAACACCGCCAGGTAAAAGGAAGTCAGTGTTATCAGGGCTGAGTTTAATAGTAACCATTCACTGCTATATTTTGCATTTTATCCATCATATTTTAGACACTTAATTTAATTGAATATACTATTATAGATGCAAATTTCAGACTTAGAATTTAGATTGAATATACTATTAACCTTAAAACAATACATTTTAAGGAAATCAATTAATACTTATATTTTTTTATGAAACATCTTCATCTATCAAGTATACACTCAAGAAGAGCTTTACCACTGTGACCAAACAGCTATATTTAGGCAATGACACTTCCCTTATTTGGGTTACCCAAATGAGAAGCATACCAATTATATCGAATTCATAGATAATAATAATCTTTCAATCTTGTAAGACATTATGGGAAACTAGGGGATTCACATTAAATAACACCTCCTGAATTATCTTTTGAAATACGCTCACCTACCACGTGGACCATGGGTTTGAATGCCAGAGGGTCAACAATGTGCCCTTATAGCTGCTTCTATAAAACTACAAACTTAAGGAATATTCTCTTGAGTATTTTCTATGTAAAAACCTCTTTTTAAAATACAATATACAATTTATACTATTTGAGTTTTATGTAAATGTTATATCTAGTTTATATCTTAGAAAGATGGGAGCCATAACATCTTAACATTAAACAGATATTCAAACAACATAATTAGCTCTCCAAAGGAAAACATTACCTGTGCTAAGAGAAATGTGCTTTTATTTTTAATGTTTAGGGATGTACATAGATCTGGCTCATTAGAAAAGACCCTGATGCTGGGAAAGACTGAAGGCAGAAGGAGAAGGGGGTGACAGAGGACGAGATGGTTGGATGCATCACTGACTCAACGGACATGAGTTTGAGCAAACTCCGGGAGAGGGTGAAGGACAGGGAGGCCTGGTGTGCAGCAGTCCCTGGGGTCCCAAAGAGTCAGACATGACTGAGCGACTGAACAACGACAGTAATAAGTAAGCTCCTAGCTAAGTAAAAATTATACATATATATTTTTTTAAGTAGTAAGTCATTCTACTTTCTACCACTTAACACAACCTGGAAAATCGATAAACAATGTTTTCCTTTTGAAAAGTATTGAAATGCCTTCTCCTTACTTTGTTCTAATATGCATTTTCACATCATCAGTGGTGCCCTTGTGTTCACAGAATGGCTACCAAAATACATTTTCTACAAAGCTCTTTCAAGTAGATTGGACAGCAGGAAGCCAAGTGGAATCCCATTTACACAGCTAGATTCTTTTAAATGCATAGAATGCTCAGCTGGCTACTTTCATTCATTAGCAGCAACAACAATAAGGACAACTATAATCTCTACCATAACACCAATAATAATAATAAGAGGGCACAGCCCTATATCAGCACTTAAGTAAAGCTGATTGCAAGCTAAGATCCAGGGGTGGTATTATTTTTAAAAAATTGTTTTAATCTAATTAAAGACACAAAGGATCAAGAAAAAGGAGAGCAAATGAACATCAGAGGTTCAAGCAATACTTCATATTACAAAGAGATGATTGTTGAAATAATAGGTTCCTGCTGATCCTAATCACAGTTTTCCTGACTTTCCTTTTAATTTGGCCTTTCTGAAAAGCCAACAATATATTTAATAAATAAATAACTTACTACAAGGTATCAAAACTACTAGAGACTGAAAGCTGTTGTCTCTTAAAATAGTCGTTTATTTGTATATGAATAGAGTGACTTTTGGCTTCCCTGTTGGCCAGTGCAGGAGACATAAGAGACGTCGGTTTGATCCCTGGGTCAGGAAGATCCCCTGGAGGAGGGCTTGGCAACCCACTCCGGTATTGTTGCCTGGAGAATCCCACTGACAGAGGAGCCTGGTGGGCTATAGTCCATAGGGTTGCAAAGAGTCAGATATGACTGACGTGACTTAATACACACTCATGGAGTGATATTACCATTAGCTAAAACGTCGTTTGACTCCTGGAGCTTCACCATCTCATGTCTAAGGTCATTTTATAACAGACTAAGAAGCAAAACAGATGATGTAAAAGGTAAACATTTTGACATACCAAAATGATGACCACCAAAACTTTCAAGCGAGAAATATTTTTATAGCATGTTAGGTGAGAATCAGTACCTTGAATAAAGCACACACACACACATCAGGGAGACAAGCAGGGGCAGAAGAGCCATCTCTAGACTGTGCTCCTCAGTGCTTCAGACTTCAGATGCTGAGATGGGCCACCCAACGTGGGAGGATTCCAGGTCCCCACCCTACCTCTCAGCCAGATGAGTCTTGCTTTTATTGATTTTATATACTGGACTTTGGAATAAAGCTTTTGTTTGCAAAAAAAGTACACTGCTGATATTAAAAACTCGAAAGCCCACTGTTTTAAACATACCTTTGAAAGTGCTAGTCACTCAGTCATGTCCAACTCTGCAACCCCAGGGACTGCAGCCCGTCAGACTCCTCTGACCATGGCATTCTCCAGGCAAGAATACTGGAGTGGGTTGCCATGCCCTCCTCCAGGGGACCTTCCTGACCCAGGGATCAAACCCTCCTCTCCTGGACTGTAGGCAGATTCTTTACCATATGAACCCCCAGGGAAGCCCAGACATACCTTTATGGAGCCAGAAAAAACAGTTTATAAATAAATGTTAATATATAAACAAAATTAATTATAAATTGCTTAATCCCATTTTTATTATATACACACAAAGAGACAATTGCCAAACTGATGTTAACAGATTATTTTATTTGCAAAAGGAAATAAGATTATCCTTATATTCTAACTTTCTATAATGAAAATGCATTGTTTATATATATTTTTTACAATCACAAGTTAAGGCCAGAAATAATAAAACTGATTTAAAACAAAAAACAACTGAGGCTGGATGTTGTGTCCATTTTACTCTATCTCATTAGCACAGCTTGTTGAGAAATAATTGCAGTAACAGGTGGCAGCTGGGAGGAGCTACCCCGCGTCTGAGGTCAGGGGCGGCAGCCGGGAGGAGACACCCTTGCATCGGAGGTCGGGGCGGCGGCCGAGAGGAACTACCTCGAATCCGATGTCAGTGGCGGCCAAGAGGAGACACCCCACGTCCGAGGTCAGGGCGGCGGCCGGGAGGAGCTACCCTGCATCCGAGGCCAGTGGCAGCCGGGAGAAGACACTCCACGATGGAGGTCAGGGGCAGCCCGGAGAAGCCACCTCTCGCCCGAGGCCAGGGGTGGTGACCCTGAGGAGCCACCCCGAGCCCGAGGCCAGGGGCGGCAGCTGGGAGGAGCCACCCACGTCCGAGGCCAGGGCCAGTGGCAGGGAGGAGCAACCCGAGGAGTGGTGGCTGCGCAGCACAGGAGGGCCTAGAGAAGCTATCCCACGTTGAAGGTCAGGAACGGCAGTGGTAAGGAGATACCCCTCGTCCAAGGTAAGGCGCAGCAGCTGTGCTTTGCTGGAGCAGCCGTGAAGAGATACCACATGCCCAAGGTAAGAGAAACTCAAGTAAGATGGTAGGTGTTGCAAAAGGGCATCAGAGGGCAGACACACTGAAACCAATCACACTAGGACCACAGCCTTGTCTAACTCAGTGAAACCAAGCCATGCCTGCGGGGCACCCCAAGATGGGCAGGTCATGGTGGAAAGGTCTGACAGAATGTGGTCCCCTGGAGAAGGGAATGGCAAGCCACTTCAGTATTCTTGCCTTGAGAACCCCATGATCAGTATGAAAAGGCAAAATCATAGGATACCAAAAGAGGAACTCCCCAGGTCATTAGGTGCCCAATATGCTACTGGAGATCAGTGGAGAAATAACTCCAGAAAGAATGAAGGGATGAAGCCAAAGCAAAACAATACCCAGTTGTGGATGTGACTGGTGATAGAAGCAAGATCCGATGCTGTAAAGAGCAATATTGCATAGGAACCTGGAATGTCAGGTCCATGAATCAAGGCAAATTGGAAGTGGTCAAAGAGGAGATGGCAAGGGTGAACGTTGACATTCTAGGAATCAGTGAACTAAAATGGACTGGAATGGGTGAATTTAACTCAGATGACCATTGTATCTACTGATGCGGGCAGGAATCCCTCAGAAGAAATGGAGTAGCCATCATGGTCAACAAAAGAGTCCAAAATGCAGTACTTGGATGCAATCTCAAAAATGACAGAATGATCTCTGTTCGTCTCCGAGGCAAACCATTCAATATCACAGTTATCCAAGTCTATGCCCCAACCAGTAATGCTGAAGAAACTGAAGTTGAACGGATTTATGAAGACCTACAAGACCTTTTAGAACTAACACCCAAAAAAGATGTCACTTTCATTCTAGGGGACTGGAATGCAAAAGTAGGAAGTCAAGAAACACCTGGCGTAACAGGCAAATTTGGCCTTGGAATGCAGAATGAAGCAGGGCAAAGACTAATCGAGTTTTGCCAAGAAAATGCACTGGTCATAGCAAACACCCTCTTCCAACAACACAAGAGAAGACTCTACACAAGGACCTCACCAGATGGTCAACACCGAAATCAGATTGATTATATTCTTTGCAGTCAAAGATGGAGAAGCTCTATACAGTCAACAAAAACAAGACCAGGAACTGACTATGGCTCAGATCATGAACTCCTTATTACCAAATTCAGACTCAAACTGAAGAAAGTAGGGAAAATCGCTAGACCATTCAGGTATGACCCAAAACAAATCCTTTATGATTATACAGTGGAAGTGAGAAATAGATTTAAGGGCCTAGATCTGATAGATAGAGTGCCTGATGAACTACGGAATGAGGTTCATGACATTGTACAGGAGACAGGGATCAAGACCATCCCCACGGAAAAGAAATGCAAAAAAGCAAAATGGCTGTCTGGGGAGGCCTTACAAATAGCTGTGAAAAGAAGAGAGGTGAAAAGCAAAGGAGAAAAGGAAAGATATAAGCATCTGAATGCAGAGTTCCAAAGAATAGCAAGAAGAGATAAGAAAGCCTTCTTCAGCGATCAATGCAAAGAAATCGAGGAAAACAACAGAATGGGAAAGACTAGAGATCTCTTCAAGAAAATAAGAGATACCAAGGGAACATTTCATGCAAAGATGGGCTCGATAAAGGACAGAAATGGTATGGACCTAACAGAAGCAGAAGATATTAAGAAGAGGTGGCAAGAATACACGGAAGAACTGTACAAAAAAGATCTTCACGACCCAGATAATCATGATGATGTCATCACTAATCTAGAGCCAGACATCCTGGAATATGAAGTCAAATGGGCCTTAGAAACCATCACTACGAACAAAGCTAGTGGAGGTGATGGAATTCCAGTTGAGCTATTTCAAATCCTGAAACATGATGCTATGAAGGTGCTGCACTCAATATGCCAGCAAATTTGGAAAACTCAGCAGTGGCCACAGGACTGGAAAAGGGCAGTTTTCATTCCAATCCCAAAGAAAGGCAATGCCAAAGAATGCTCAAACTACCGCACAATTGCACTCATCTCACATGCTAGTAAAGTAATGCTCAAAATTCTCCAAGCCAGGCTTCAGCAATACGTGAACCGTGAACTCCCTGATGTTCAAGCTGGTTTCAAAAAAGGCAGAGGAACCAGAGATCAAACTGCCAACATCTGCTGGATCATGGAAAAAGCAAGAGAGGTCCAGAAAAACATCTATTTCTGCTGTATTGACTATGCCAAAGCCTTTGACTGTGTGGATCACAATAAACTGTGGAATATTCTGAAAGAGATGGGAATACCAGACCACCTGACCTGCCTCTTGAGAAATCTGTATGCAGGTGAGGAAGCAACAGTTAGAACTGGACATGGAAAAACAGACTGGTTCCAAATAGGAAAAGGAGTCCGTCAAGGCTGTATATTGTCACCCTGCTTATTTAACTTCTATGCAGAGTACATCATGAGAAACGCTGGACTGGAAGAAACACAAGCTGGAATCAAGATTGCCGGGAGAAATACCAATAACAGATATGCAGATGACACTACCCTTATGGCAGAAAGTGAAGAGGAGCTAAAAAGCCTCTTGATGAAAGTGAAAGAGGAGAGTGAAAAAGTTGGCTTAAAGCTCAACATTCAGAAAACGAAGCTCATGGCATCCAGTCCCATCACTTCATGGGAAATAGATGGGGAAACAGTGGAAACAGTCTCAGACTTTATTTTTGGGGGCTCCAAAATCACTGCAGATGGTGACTGCAGCCATGAAATTAAAAGACGCTTACTCCTTGGAAAAAAAGTTATGACCAACCTAGATAGTATATTCAAAAGCAGACATTACTTTGCCGACTAAGGTCCGTCTAGTCAAGGCTATGGTTTTTCCTGTGGTCATGTATGGATGTGAGAGTTGGACTGTGAAGAAGGCTGAGCGCCGAAGAATTGATGCTTTTGAACTGTGGTGTCGGAGAAGACTCTTGAGAGTCCCTTGGACTACAAGGAGATCCAACCAGTCCATTCTGAAGGAGATCAACCCTGGGATTTCTTTGGAAGAAATGATGCTGAAGCTGAAACTCCAGTACTTTGGCCACCTCATGCGAAGAGGTGACTCATTAGAAAAGACTCTGATGCTGGGACGGACTGGGGGCAGGAGCAGAAGGGGACTACCGAGGATGAGATGGCTGGATGGCATCACGGACTCAACGGACCTGAGTCTGAGTGAACTCCGGGAGTTGGTGATGGACAGGGAGGCCTGGTGTGCTGTGATTCATGGGGTCGCAAAGCGTCAGACACGACTGAGCGACTGAACTGAACTGAACTGAATAGGCTCTTAATGTACACGTGTTCATCTTTCTTTCAGAATCAAACAGTGATATCACAAAGGAATACAGTTTAAGAGTTTTCTTTCTAGACTGCTTTTGAAAAAGTCATATGTGATGAAATAATTAATTTTCTTAGTTCTCTATTTCACTTTGAATTTTAGACAGATGCAGTATAAACAATAGGATCTATCAAATTTATATATAAAAGAACAGATAGCAAAGTAAATAATAAAACCCAAAGTCTTTATTATGGGCAAATTTAGGTCAGCACTCAAGAAAGTCTTTCTTCCTGAAATGTGTTGAGTTCCTTTGATTGTTGACTCGGTTTCAAATGATAAGACCTAGGTAGCCTACAACTAAAAAGTTGAATAGATTACAGTATTTTACACTAGTGTTGCCTAAGACCAATGCAATGCAAGACAAAGATTCTATTTTAAACTTTTTATTAGCTATATTAAGAATAAATAGTTGGAAAGAAACTTTAATAATATTTTATTTAACTCAATATATCCAAAGATTACCATATTTATATGTAATAAAGATAAAAATTATTAATGTTTTACATTTTCATATTAACTTTTATAAGTCAGCATGCGTTTTCTACTTATAGCACATGTCAATTCAGACTAGCATTTCAAATGCTCAATAGCCACCTGTGGCTAGGGGTTACCATACTGGACAACTCAACTACACAATAACACATAAAACTATAAGGGAGAGTCTTCCCTTGGTACAGAAAGCATTTCATATCTCCTCCAATCATTCTACAGCAAACAAAGACTTTTATATGTAATTTCCTCCAGTCTTACCTACTCTATCTACTTCTCAGTTGTCTACAAAGTAGGCCTCTGAGTTCAGCCAAATCACTTTCCTCAGTTTCCCGAAAAAAAGACTCCCTGACAACCTGACTAATTTTTTTCTATCCTCCAAGGCTCAACACAAACCTCATCATCTGTAAGAATGTGTTCCTGATTATTCTACAAGTCCTATAGCATGCAATGTCTATATCATTACTTTTGATGTTTAATTGTAAATGTAGCTATTTTTAATTATTATTTCTTTTGAATTCTAATATTCCTGAGAATAAGGATTATGTTTTATCTGTTTCTTGTCTGTCTCCAATGCTACCTAGTAGAGTATTTTGTACATATTGAATTGAAACACTTTAGGTAAGTCTTCTGTATTTTAAATTTTATTTTCTGTCTCCAAAGTCACGTACAGAGCATTTGAACTTAAAAAAAAAAAAAAAAAAAAAAACAGGAAAGAAAGGAAAAGGAATGAAAAAACCCAATAGATGCAAAGAAAAAGAACTTACTAATAATTAAAACTGCTGAAGCAAGAAATGAGTTGGTCATGAGGGTCTCATTATTGGAAGACAGTGTAGTTAGCCACTTTTTTGGGAAATAAGGAGAATTTCTATACGAAACAAACAGTTAAATTTGATGATGCCTAAATACTGTTCTGATTTTAAGACTCTGTACATAAGAAAACTAATGTGAAAGAAAGAAAACTCATAAGAAAGAAAATTCAAATTTACAATGCATCTGTTATTTCAGGATCTGTCAGTCTGCAAAACAGCACTGGTTAAATAAATAAATAACTGGACAGCTTTTAAAAGACCTGATTAGCTTTTACTTATCCCCAACTATAAAGTTAACTTTGACAAAGCTGGCTTGCAGTTTTAACATAAAGCAGGTATAAATCTAATCAGTTGTGCAAAAACCGCTTTGGCTTATAAGACAAGATGCTGACTGGACTGTTTTTGGAAGTTATTTTAATACCAACAGATCTCTAGCTTCTAATTACTTAAAGGTAGATTGTTAAAGAGATTATTTACTAGGTGAGGCCATGAGAAGGTTTACGACTCAACCACACCCCAGTCCAACCCTGAATAATCCCTAATTTGCTAAGAACAAAAGACAACACCAGGCAGTCAGCCAACAATCAGCTCTCTAGATGGTTGGTATCAAGCAGCATCGATCTGCCCCTGGCAGCACTTCAGAGAGGACCATCCCCTTCTTAATTGTCCAGGGGGCATGCACAGCTTAACAACTGAGAAGTGCCTCCACATTAGCTCGAAACCTCAGAGGCAGAGGATTAAAGCAAATCCACAAGTTCAGAATCAGTGAGCTCAATTCCTAAGTAGTAAAATTCTTATTCTATACTTCTAAAAACAGAGATTCCATATTTCTAGAGAGAGATTAGAACCAGTAGCTGATTCACATGTGTATGTATTCTTTGGAATTGAGTTTCAGTTTTCTTCCAAACCATAATTGAGAGGGCTAATGTTCCAAATTGAATTGCCTTGTCATTATTGGTGTCCATGGGGAGCCAATACATACTCATTTAACTCAGCACTACCTTTCTAGTGACAGAACACCCCCAGAAGAAACAGATTCTGAATGTCTGATCTAAATTAGTCCATATTAAAGACTTACGCTTGCATTATTTAAATAGCTTATCTGGAATTCATGCTACATTCTCCTGAAAGTTAATTTGAAGGGAGATAAAATCTTACTTTAGTGGCAGAGGATATTCATGGTGACCACTCGAAAAATGGGCACTTTGTTTGTGACAGGCTGAAAGTTCTGTGAGTTTGGCTGAAGGTCCAATGGTTCAGCTGGTGATGGACTGAAGAAATAAACAAACACAAAGTTCCACAAGGTACAGAGCCCAATTTCGCTCTGAAGGCAGAGACCTGAGTTCTAATCAAAGACTTCCTGAAGCTAGCCTTGTGTCCTTCCTTGCTAACTCACTTAACTTCAGTGAACTTCAGTATCACCCTGTGTTAATGTTAAATCACCCACTTAGGGGGCTTTCCTAGTGGGCAGGTGATTAAGAATCTCCCTGCCAACACAGGGGACACGATTTCGATCCCAGGTCTGGGAAGATTCTACCTGCTTCAGGGCAACTGAGCCTGCCAACCAGAACTACTGAGCCTGTTCACCTCAAGTACTGAAGCCCATGCACCACAGCTACTGAAGCTCATGCGCCCTAGAGAAGCTACTACCATGAGAAGCTCACACATCACAGCAAAGAGGAGACCCACTTACCGCAACCAGAGAAACCCGTGCAGCAGTGAAGACCCAGCACGGCCAAAAATAAAGCAAGCAAACAAAATATCAACCGTCAGGGTGACAGATTCCTCAGGCAAGTAAAGGAAAAAGCCACTACCACATGGTGGGTGCCTAACAGGAGTTAATGAAGTCCTTGTGACTGAATGGGTCATGCAGCCACAGAATTATTAATAAGACCTGAAGTGCCATCTCAAGACGGATCAGGATGGAAAACGGAGACTTGCTTGAGGGTTAAGGACTAGATCCAAATAAGCACAAAGGACCAAGCTAGGTCAGAAAAGGGGCTCACTGAGTGAGACTTTCAGATCGCAGTCAGAGAAGCACAAGCAAGGTAAGGGCAAAGCAGGCACCTGGGGAATAACTAATTCCAGAGAAAAGTCAGAGGAGTCACAGAAAACACGGCCCAAAGGCTGAAATGAACCAATGACTGTTTGGTTCAAAAAGGACTTCCCATCCGGGGCTAAAGGGCCTCTGTTAAAATGAGCTTAGGATTCACAAGAATCCCAAGAAATTTCAAAACAAAGCAGCAAAATCAGAGTGAAAAAAAAGAAAAGAATGTTCACGAGCTTCATTGAAACAGACCTTGCTATGCTACCAAATACCGGTAGCAACTCAAAGGGCTAAAAAATTTACATTAAGGAAGAAATCCATTTTACAGTTTACAGTTCATATTTCAAAAACCATGCTAATTGAAGTAGAGTTACCCTGGGCCATTAAATTATAAAAGATATACTTTCTTAATATGTCAGTCGAAGCACATGCTTTCAGCAAACATTTATTAAGAGCTTACTATACTCAAGACATAGGACCCTGTAAATGAAATCTAGACCCACATAAAGTTGACTCTTTTTGACTACATGCCTATTGGTATAATGATCAGGCCAGTCATTTTGATGGCAACTAACTGTACTGAGAAAACAAAATAGAACTGAACAGACTGTCTCAGTCTTGCCTGATTTGTACAGAGAGGCTTCGCTTCTCACAATTTTGGGAACGGTTCTGTTACAACTGATTTTGTCATACAGATATGAATAGCTCATCTAAAATTCTTTTATGCTTGGATTTTTCCAAAAGGCAATTCAATAGGAACTGAATTTTAGAATTCAAACGAACAGGGATCTAGAAATTTTCATCATTATAGACACAAGTATTTTAATATATGTAGGTTTTGAACATTATACAATCACTTGTTGAATATTTTCTTCCATGAAATTGCTTCTGTATTTCACCAAATTTTTACTAACTTCTACTAATTTTTACTAACTATATGCATATGTGTTCATATGGTTAAGCACAAAGGCACTACCTTGAAAAGACTCAAAGGCCTCTCAGGTAAGAGTTGCCAGGTAATATTGAGGCTACTATTTAATTTGAGCTTGAAATAAGCAAGTTCAAATTAAACTGCTATATTCCCAATAACTTACTAAAAGATATTTCATTTATAATTTAATTAAGCACCAAATGTATGAAGTCCCAATTGTTTGGTGCTAAATTCAGTATCACTAGTTTCTTTTACTCAAGCAACAGACAAAATGTTAATATTAGAGCTTTACTGCTGCTGCTGCTGCTGCTAAGCCACTTCAGTCGTGTCTGACTCTGTGCGACCCCACAGACGGCAGCCCACCAGGCTCCCCCGTCCCTGGGATTCTGCAGGCAAGAACACTGGAGTGGGTTGCCATTTCCTTCTTCAATGCATGAAAGTGAAAAGTGAAAGTAAAGTCGCTCAGTCACATCTGACTCTTAGCGACCCCATGGACTGCAGCCTACCAGGCTCCTCCACCCGTGGGATTTTCCAGGCAAGAGTACTGGAGTGGGGTGCCATTGCCTTCTCTGATTAGAGCTTTACAGTACTATATAAAAGGTACACGTGAAATAATATATATACTTAAAGCTCAACATTCAGAAGACTAAGATCATGGCATCTGGTCCAATCACTTCATGGGAAATAGATGGGGAAACAGTGGAAACAGTGTCGGACTTTATATTTTGGGGCTACAAAATCACTGCAGATGGTGATTGCAGCCATGAAATTAAAAGACACTTACTCCTTGGAAGGAAAGTTATGACCAATCTAGATAGCATATTCAAAAGTAGAGACATTACTTTGCCAACAAAGGTCCGTCTAGTCAAGGCTATGGTTTTTCTAGTGGTCATGTATGGATGTGAGAGTTGAACTGTGAAGAAAGCTGAGCGCCAAACAATTGATGCCTTTGAACTGTGGTGTTGGAGAATACTCTTGAGAATCCCTTGAACTGCAAGGAGATCCAACCAGTCCATTCTAATGGAGATCAGTTCTGGGTGTTCACTGGAAGGACTGATGTTAAAGCTGAAACTCCAATACGTTGGCCATCTCAGGCGAAGAGTTGACTCATTGGAAAAGACTCTGATGCTGGGAGGGATTGGGGGCAGGAGGAGAAGGGGAAGACAGGATGAGATGGCTGGATGGCATCACCAACTCGATGGACATGAGTTTGAGTGAATTCCAGGAGTTGGTGATGGACAGGGAGGCCTGGCGTGCTGTGATTCACGCGACTGAACTGAACTGATAATATAAATATAGCAAGGTACACACACACACACACACACACACACACACAGAGTTTTCTGTCCCCAGTATCTGAGAGCTCCTAAAACTCTTGTAAATAGGGATATTAAGAGAATCTTTTGTTCTAATATCCAGACTTTGATCCCAATTTCCGAAAGAGCTTTTTCTGGGTGAAATGAGCATCTTTTGCATTAATGACACAACCCCTGGTGGGCACCTGAATGGGGGCTAGGCACTAGAAAGACCAAGCCATAGTTAGAGGTTTGGAAACTTCATCCCTATCCCCTGTTCTCTGGAGAGAAGACAAGGGTTGGAAGTGGAGTTAATAACTGCTCATGCCTACATGATAAAACCTCAACAGAAATCCTCCAAGTATGAGGCTCAGAGAGCTTCCAGGTTGTGAACATATCCAACATGCCAGGAGGGTGGCACACCTGAACTCCTCAAGGACAGACGCTCCTGTGCTTGAGACCTTCCAGACCTTGCCGTGTGTATCACTTTGCCTGGCTGTTCATGTGTATCCTATATTACAGCCTTTAAAATAAGCCAGTAAATAAAAGTGTCTCCCTGCATTCTGTATGCCATTCTAGCATACTGCCAAATCCAAGCAGGAGGTCGTGGGAACCCCAGTTTATAGCCAGTTGCTCAGAAGCAAAGATAACAAACCACCTAGACTTAAAACCGACTTCTCAAGTGTGGGGGAGCAGCCCTGTGGGACTAAGCCTTTGATCTGTGGAATCTGACGCTTACTCCACTGAAAAAAATATCAGAACCGAACTGAATGGTAGGACATCCAGCTAGTGTCGGAAAATTGTTTGATGTGTGGAAAACGCACATAGCTTGTGTCAGAACTGTTTTGAGTATGGTAGGGCTGTGAGAGTAAAGGAAAACAGAGGAGAGTTTTTCTAAGACAGCATGTCACAGACAGTGAAATCAAACACTGCAAAATCGCTTCAGCGATGCTGACAATTGCAGCAATATTTAACTACAAAATCTGTTGGGTGCAAAGAAGGAAAGCATACGGTTTTGTGCAACTGTACACCTGGGTAGGGCTGCCAGATTTACCAAATAAAATGCAGGATGCATACAGAAATCTGAATTTCCAAAAACATAAAAAAATAAATTACGTCCTATGCAATATGTCAGATAACTTATGCTACAAAATTATTTGCTGCTTATCTGAAGTTCAAATTTAATTGGATATCCTATATATTTTTTCTGGCAACCTTGTATCTAAGGGGCCTTCATCTAGTCTGAAGCCTCAAGAAAGGTGTCCCTGAGGAGGTAGACTGTTCTGATATGATTATGAAATATCTTTACAAGTTTTATGGGAGGGATAAAAATGCCTTATAAGGAGATTCATGCCCTACATTAAATTCAAAGGGTTGTCATATGTAAAGCCTGATGGTCTGAGTTAGTTTGATTTCATTATGTTTTGATTCCTAACTGCAGAGTTTTTTTCCCAGAGCTCTTGACACAGTATCTCTGTGATTTTTGGACTGTCTTTCCTATGAGACAATAAACCCCTAAAGGCAGTAAATACTTCCTCCCCTATGATAAACCCAAAGGCTAGCTCAATGCTAGACACGTATCTCTTAGAGCATTAATGTTTTAAATAAATAGGATAATTATTAACTGTGATTCACGGTAAAGTGGCCATTAGTCAATCAATGTAAACTTGTTACAAAATTAAATATATTTATTCTATTTTAATCCCTGTTAGGTCTTCTAATGAATTCACATTAAGCCCAGATTTATAAAACCTTCATATGAAATTGATAAATACATTATTTGGGTGCAAGTTGGTTGTGGGATCACACCTGCAGAATTATGGCTAATATTTAGAGATTAAAAATTAAATACTTATTAAACAGAGATATAGCTTTAATATACTTTAAGATCAAATTCATAAGTCCTTCAAATAAAGTGCTGCAAAGCCTTTAAACATCACATAAACCTGATTAAATGTTAGAGATTGGCATCAGTCCCCTGAGGACCACTTTAATATAATAAGAATTAGAGTTGAATCTTCCAGGGTAAATCTAGGAAAAAAATACTTGAGAATGATATATTGAGAGGTTAAAACTGGAGTTACGTATTTTAATCAGCTCTTGTATTACAGTTGGAACTGGCACCTTACATAGTAAACAACTTGCCAGACATTGGATTGCCAATGGCCCTCAGTTCATATGTCGAAGCCTTAACCCCCAGTAGGACTGTACTTGAAGATGGGGCTGCTGAAGAGGTGATAAAGATTAAATAAGATCATAAGAGTGGAATTCTAGTTCAACAGGATTCGTGGACTTACAAGGAGAGAGAGAGAGAGAGAGACCGCTTCTACTCATGTTCCAAGGGAAGGCCATGTAGGCACACAGCAAGAAGGCAGCCGTCTGCAAACCTGGGAGAGAATCCTCACCGGAACCCAACCAGGCTGGCACTCTGACTTAAGACCTCCAAGTTGCAGGACGTCCAACTTAGACTGTTGTTTAAGCCACCTGATCCATGGTATTTTGTTACAGTAGCCTGAGCAAACTAGCAGAGAACTGAAATAAAGAGCACAAAGCATTTTCTCATAGACGCCAGACACCGTGACTGGCACTACCCAGTTCAGTATTCATTCCTGAAATGTCAGTGATTTAGTCTATGTATGTTTCATAATCTCAACTTTTCAACGTTAACCTTGTCTGGCTTCCAGACCAATGAAAGGCAGGACATTTCTAGGCAAATCCACTAAAACTTTTTTGAAATCACAACAGACAATCACCGTAGAGTAAGCAAAAGTAAAATGAGTAATGGACTCACTTTCCAATAGATTCAGTTCAGTTCAGTTCAGTTGCTCAGTCATGTCCGACTCTTTGTGACCCCATGGACTGCAGCGCGCCAGGCCTCCCTGTCCATCACCAACTGCTGGAGCTTACTCAAACTCATGTCCATCGAGTCGTTGATGCCATCCAACAATCTCCTCCTCTGTTGTCCCCTTCTCCTCTTGCCTTCAATCTTTCCCAGCACCAGGGTCTTTTCCAATGAGTCAGCTCTTTGCCTCAGGTGCCCAACGTATTGGAGTTTCATCTTCAGAAGAGTCTTCTCCAAAACCACAATTCCATCTAGTCAAAGCTATGTTTTTTCCACTAGTTATATATGGATGTTAAAGTTGAACTATAAAGAAAGCTGAGTGTGGAAGATTTGATGGTTTTGAACTGTGGTGTTGGAGAAGATTCTTGAGAGTCCCTTGGACTGCAAGGAGATCCATCCCAAAGAAAATCAGTCCTGAATAGTCATTGGAAGGACTGATGCTGAAGATGAAGCTCCAATACTTTGGCCACTTGATGCGAAGAGCTGACTTATTTGAAAAGACCCTGATGCTGGGAAAGATTGAAGGCGGGAGGAGAAGGGGACCGCAGAGAATGAGATGGTTGGATGGCATCACCAACATGATGGACATGAGTGTGAGTAAGTGCCAGGAGTTGGTGAAGGACAGGGAAGCCTGGTGTGCTGCAGTCCATGGGGTCACAAAGAGTCAGACACAACTGAGTGACTGAACTGAACTGATCAAAACAGATTCAGTCATCTCCACTGTTCAAATCAGAATGTTCAGTCTTTTGACTACACTCCCTTCTCTCTTCAGTGATACTAGATGGATACTGCCAATATGAGGGGGCCAAAACGAAAATTTTATCAAGTGAATAATCACCCCTCTGGAGAGTCAAAATTTATACTTAGATATTGCTGGACTAGAAATAACAGAATAACAACATTATTAAAGGTCAGGGATCATGGTTCTACTGCTACTGTTGTTGGTTATTGTTTATTTGCTAAGTTCTATCCAACTCTTTTGCAACCCCATGGACTGTAGCCCATCAGGCTCCTCTGTTCATGAGATTTTTCCAGGCAAGAATACTTGAGTGAGTTGTCATTTCCTTTTCCAGGGGATCTTCCCAATCCAGGGATCAAACCCACATCTCTTGCATTGGCAGGCGGATTCTTTACCACTGAGTTACCAGGAGACCTTCACACATCTTGAAAAAGTAAGGGGCTTACTTGGTTCCAGGTTTATACACTTAATGGAACAAGATTCGGTGATTTCTAGGGTACTTTGTGGCCTTGATATCTGAAAATTCAAGGAGTTATATGCTGGAAAAATTAAAAAGTCACTTACTACTTATTGTCAGTATTTTATTAAAGTTTCCTGCAAACTGCCATTGACAGCTTATAGACTTCAAAATCAAAACTATGAATTTATTGGGATTTATCTCATTCTCCCTTGAGTTCCTATGTCCTAAGGTGTTCTCATACCCACGCCTTCAGGTATCCTAGCAGAGCCTCTTGTGGTTTTTGGCAGAACCTGAGAAGAAGGCTCTTGGTGGGAAGCCTGCTAAGGCAATTTCTACCTCTGATTAGTGAGCAGCTTCCTGCAACAGCTCAACTCCAGAGTGCCCAGAGTCACATGTGGAAAACATGACAAGGACAGCCTGCTTCTTAGCGAAGGAGGTGCACTCTGTCACACAAGGCAAGTGCCTGCATATTTTTCAGTCTGAGTCAGTGATGACTATGAAATGCATGTGATATGACTGGTGTTGAACTCTTTCTATATACATCTGAACAACTTCTGACTAATGCAAAATATTTTATTCTTTTTTTCTGCTGAATAGTTGGAAATGCTGACTTCTCTGACAAGTAAAGACCTTCAGTGACCCCAGATTAAATAATAGTACACAAAGATTGGTGTCTCCAGGCTATTGGGTGCCATTGGTATAGATTGAGAATGACAAGGCATTAATAATTCTTTAGAAAATTGAGGTGGTAACCAGAACAACTGTCCTTCAAGTTCCTAAAACAGTTCTGTGGACTAAAGACAGACCATGAGTATATGGGGAAAATACTATTTTGTTTTGCCAGACCTACATGGCAACTCCTCTGGGGCCCAGAAGAGGACTGACCACAAACGTGCCAGCCCGCTTCATGGTGGAGTAAATGCTTTAAAGTGAGAAGGTATAAAGACGGGTGGAGAGAGCTTCACAGTGAAGCACAATCTCTGAGTCAAAGGCAGAACTCCAAGGCAGAAGAAAGAATGGCCTGAAAGTGAAGGGAACCCCACGTTGATAGCAGACAGCATATAGCTAAGTTTTTTTTTTTTCATGTAGACTAGTCTTGACCCCTGCTCACAACACTTGTATGCATTATGTAGCTTGTCTTGTGCAAAATATGCAACCATGTGTATGAGCCTAAATAGGAAGAGGATGCTTTCAAAGATCGATATTCATTCATCAAAGCAATTACTTAACAATTCACCAGTTTTAATATAAAAAGCCACAAAATAAGCACAAGAAAAAAATCCTGACTTTGGGCAACAGTTTTGTGCTTAAGACTATGCTGCTGCTTAGCAGAGATGAGATCACAGGCAAGTTACTTAATCTTCCTATCTTCTTTTCCTCATTTGTAAAATGGGGATAATACCATCTATCTCATATGCCTTTTATAATAAATTAAGAGAAACAAACAAACAAATAAATAATGTCACGTCCTAGAGAGTGCCTGGAACACAAGACACAATCAATAAACATTGCGTATTCACTTCCTTCAGCTAGGAAAAATGATGACATCATTAACCGCCACTCGCTTTTCTTCTCCCTGCCCATATATTCAGAATATCTCAGCACCATTGAAAACACTATACATACACTTAGGTGATGATATCATTCACCTGAAAACATAAATTATCACAGACACATCTATGCATATGTATATAATTGCTGCTAGTAGGGAGAAAAGAGTTCCAGTATATTTTAATGTTTCTAAAAATGCACACTATATGCTTTAAAAGCACTAACATAACTAAATAGAACTACCTTATGACCCAGCAATCCCACTTCTGGGCATACACACCGAGGAAACCAGAATTGAAAGAGACACATGTACCCCAATGTTCATCGCAGCACTGTTTATAATAGCCAGGACATGGAAACAACCTAGATGTCCATCAGCAGATGAATGGATAAGAAAGCTGTGGTACATATACACAATGGAGTATTACTCAGCCGTTAAAAAGAATTCATTTGAATCAGTTCTGATGAGATGGATGAAACTGGAGCCGATTATACAGAGTGAAGTAAGCCAGAAAGAAAAACACCAATACAGTATACTAACACATATATATGGAATTTAGGAAGATGGCAATGATGACCCTGTATGCAAGACAGGGAAAGAGACACAGATGTGTATAATGGACTTTTGGACTCAGAGGGAGAGGGAGAGGGTGGGATGATTTGGGAGAATGACATTCTAACATGTATACTATCATGTGAATTGAATCGCCAGTCTATGTCTGACGCAGGATGCAGCATGCTTGGGGCTGGTGCATGGGGATGACCCAGAAAGATGTTCTGGGGAGGGAGGTGGGAGGGGGGTTCATGTTTGGGAATGCATGTAAGAATTAAAGATTTTAAAATTTAAAAAATAAAAAACTAAAAATTAAAAAAAAAAATAAAATAAAATAAAAGCACTAACATAACTAATGTTATTTTCAATCCTGTACCTATAACACACTATTTAGTTCATTAATTTTTACAAGTATCATGGTACCTAATAAGCTAGTCAGATAAGTTAAAAATTGTATCATCATTGTAAAAAATCTTTTCCCAATGATTGGCCAGATATTTTCAAAATTGACTCTTAAAGATGATACCTTAACATGAAGTGGTGGTGGGAAAGGGGGAATGAGGCAAACCATACTTTTGGTTTCTATTTTGAATCTTTAGGATGCGTCACTAATAGTTGAGAAAATTTATTTAATTTTCATCAAACATATAATTGTCTTCCTAAGACTTACATTAAGGTGAAGTAATAAAAGTCTGCTTTATTGTAAGTATACTGTTTCCTTAAAAGCCTGGCAGCTATAAAAATAAAAACTAAAAATCTTTTATCTGAACTGAGGTTGAAAATTTGTCTCCAATCATTTTCACAAAACCACTTGGAAGATAGCTGTTTTGCAAATTAATTTTTCATGAAGCTCTCTAAGGGTCGATGTGCTTGTATTAGCCACCCAACATGTTCAACTTCTGAGACAACCAGAAGATTCATGATTAATGTGACTTGGTATTTTTCTTAGCGTTTACTGTACCAGTCAATAGTGGTTAACGCAACAGCTTCCAGTAAGCAGCTACCTTAAAAGCTCAGAAACATCTAGCCATAAACAACCAAAGTGTATCTGTTCTTCCTCCACACCTAAGAAATCTTTTTCCTATACAAACAAGAAGAATATATGCAAAAGTCTAGTACAGGAAACGACATCACTATTTTTACGTAAAAGTGTGGCAAATTAGACTAGAGAGACATTCTGGGTAGAATATCACAAGACTGAGGGCAGGAGTCCTGGGCCCTTGTCTTGGCTCCGATATACTAACTGTGGTTCCTCTGATGTATCTCTAATTTGAAACTAATTTCCTCAGCTAATAGCAGAATTGCTCCACCAGCAGAGCTAAGATGGGGACTCAGAAACAACCGCCTATATAGGTGCTGTGGTCCAGCCAGCATGCAGTCAAGCCCCAGCTCTTCCACTCAAGGAGCTTCACGACCCTGGGCTTGTGCTCATTACTCACACTGCAGCATTCAGTCGCCTTATAACTGAAAGGAGGAGGGCAGTAGCAGCAAGTTCACATGAGCAGGACAACTGAATGAGAATTTCATGACTCAGGCCATAGTAAAAGTGCAGTAAATATATTAGCTTATTTATTAGCTGTAAGTAGTATTACTATAACCATCACTTTATTCTCAAAAATAAATGTTGGTGGCTTATAGTGCAAGAAATATAGAAGAGAAGAAACCCAGGTGAAAGGCAATAAAGGTATGAAGATGAAGCTGACACCATAAAAGCACTATAAAGTCACTCTTCAGATAACCCAAGACTAAGGAATTGTTCTCTGAATATTCAAATTTGCATTGTTTGATATTTAGAAAAATCAGAAGTCAGAGATTCCACGTCTTTCTCTTCAATCTGTTAAGAATCAAAAGAATGATCTTGATAAAATAAATGAAAACATAAATTGGATAAAAAAGAATGATCTTGTATAATTCAAGATTTGAATATACAATGCCAAATAGGTAACTAAAAATATGTATATAAGCAATAGAATAAATTGGGAAGAATAAAGGCTGAGAACAGGAGATGGAGAGAGGAGAGAGAATGGACTTTTTGAGCAGCAATCTAAATACCAAAGAGATTCCTCCTTGGGCTACTCAGGAAGACAACAGATTTCTGCCAGCTGCCTTGAGGCTGGCTTCCCCTTGGGGATAATCACATGTAATTATTTCCAAGCTGCTACTTTCATCCCCTGGAGCAGAGTCGCATCCTTCTACTTATGCTGACACTGAAAGCTTGTTTTTTTTCCCTGAAGAAATGCAAAGGGCGGCTGAAAGGGCAGCGCTGTGCACACATGGGCATCCTATCCCTTGGGGACTCATCTGAGCTCCATATTCTCCATCCCCAGGGGGTTCAGTACATCTGTCTGGGGCCAAAGGCACACAGGAGCCCAGCTACTGTGACTGTCCCTAAGTTTTCTCTCCAAATCAGTCCCTTATTACAAACTAATCGGCATCGTAATTACAGTCCTTAATAAAAATGTCTGTGTGTGCCCTGGCCCTCCTGGAGAAAGAGCTGCAAGTCTCCTTGTATTCCTTCCTTTTCACAGAGCAGCAGCTCATGTCCCCTGGTTGAGGCCCATCTCAGATCTCTCATACTGCACTTTCTCCCTGGATGACTTTACCGACACTCATGTCTTCATCTGCCACATGTGTAAGAATTGATGTTTCCCAAATGTCTTGTGAGCTCCAGGTCAAGATATATAATATATATGAAGCCATAACAGGCCTTTCCACTTAGATCTAGTTTCCCTTCCCCTACTGTCTTACCCTTTCTTCTTACCTCACCTTCTTATCCACTTTCTTACATTCAGCCTCACCCACTACACCTCCACACAGCCCCTTCTTTCTGCCCTCTCATCAAATGACATCAATTAACCAGTTCCAGCAATTTGAGAGTATCTAATATTCCCATCCATCCCTTTCTTCCTCTGGATTATCCAACTGGTTATTGGACCTTAGTGATCCTGCTCCTTCTTTTCTAGCCCTACAGTAAGTAGCTTCATTCAAGTTTTTATTGCATGACTATTAAATAGTGAACCAAACAGATGACTGTGGATCTCAATATTCCCCCCCATTTCATCTTCCACATTATCACTACTTGGATGTCTTCCTGAAACATAATGTCTTCTTGGAAGCTGATGCTCTGTCAGGGGACGTTCAGCTTTAAGGGATACAATATGTTATTCTTTTCTTTTGTGTGCCCTTTCTCAAGGATTTACTATTGCTTATCAGTTCCTGGAAAACAGGAATGAGCAGAGCTGCACACAGTTCTCAGGACTGAGATCATGAGAAAGGGCACCTGCTTGGATTCCCTTCAGTGACCCCCCTACAGTGATTCCTTTCATTGACCTTACTTAAATGCAATCTATTCAGTTATGCCCCTCTTACTCAGGATATGGAATCCTTTCTGGCCCTTTGAAGATTGTTATTTGCTTGGCTTCGTTTTTGCTCAGTTCTTTTTTTTAACTACCAAAAGCTGCCTTGTATGAAGATATATAAACATGCGTTTTTGCAAATAAAGCACCCTTGTTTCACTCGAGACTTGGGTCCCCTACATCCCTCTTCTTGTTGACTCCAGTCCCCAAGTCCCAGTCTACAAAGACCGTGACTGCTCAGAGATTAAGAAAATTCCCCCAGGTCATACAATCAGTAAGAAATTTAGGCTCAAAGTGTGCCTCACCCTCTTGCACTCACAGGTGATTTCTAATCAAGCCCCATCCTCCGGGTCCCAGTTTATAACCTCAACCTCTTTCCCTGATGAGTAGGAAGAGGTCACGGTTGGTAAGAATGTGGTGTCTCCCTAAGGGACTGAACAGAGCAGGACAGTAATTCTCAAAAGACCAAATACCACAGACAACCATTTTGGATGAGGTATGAATGAGGAACTAAACTCCCTACATGTCCATTTGTTTCTTAAAGTTCATCTACTTGTAACTTTTAGGGAGACAGGTTTGCTAAACGCAAACACCAGTTTTTAGAAACCAGTTATAGCTCCCAAAGTGTCTTGTCTTGCTTTGCAGTTGTTGATCCGTCACTGAGAAATAGAATTTTGTTCCAAATACCCATTTGGAACAGGCCTTATAAAGATTAGCTATAAAGTTAATACTGCAAACTATTGAGTTAGAAGCAAAATGTAATTACAAATAACTTTATCATTATTATTTTACTTAGCATCTGTAGGCTCAAATTAAATATAGCTTATAATAAAAGTCTGTCAGTGCTATTCTGCATAATTAATCTGAACTTTGATACTCTTAAGCTTGTTAATGCAGAGCAGCCAATCGTAATAAACTGAAGCTGAGCGCCTGATACATATTTTCAACACGTAACAATTAAGATGTGCATGAGCATGTCCCAAACAGCACACCTGGATGACACAGCAATTTATTCCAGTAATTATTTCAGTATATTTTTTTCACCAGAGATTTTATTCTGAGCCACATCCTATTGTTTTCCATCATCAAATAAAAAATAGTGGACCTAATAAATTATCTAAGCTAAGAAACTTAGCATCCTGTAGAAAGGGCTATGGCCTCAAGTTGAGATGAGTGAGGGTGTCAAATGCTTGGTTCTCTTTGGGTCTGACCATGATCACAGTATGTAAGCAAAGAGAAGAATGCTAGATAACTCTCAGATCCCACCTCTTGATATTCTTATTCTCTGAGAAAACCCCTGGAACGTCCAAGTTAGTAAATGTGAAGATTTTCAGCTAAAGGAATGGGAGATAGCACTCTGTCACTGCATATGAAAAACAGCATGGGAGAGAGAGGTTACTCTGCCTCAGCAGTTCTCAAAGAGTGGCTTGGGGACCACTTGTGGTCCCTGCGATGTTTTCAAGGGGTCCATGAAGTAAAGACTATTTTCATAATAATAAGTCATTATTTGCCCTTTATATTCTAATTCTCTCAAGAGTATACAGTGGCGTTTTACAAAGTTACACTCTATACAGAACGCACAGATATGAATATCCAGCTTTCTCCTATCAAGCCAGATGTTAGAGTGATTTGCAAAACACAAAATAAGGCCACTCATCATAAAGTTTTGTTCGGGGAAAAATATTTTCCATAAAAATATGTTAATAAGTTATCATGTAATGGGTTTATTTTGTTCTTTTTAAATTGTATAAACAAATAATCAGTGTAAAAATTTCTTACTTTAGCTATAATCCATATGGACAGAAGCTTTGTGAGGTCCACAATAACTGTTAAAACAGAAAAGGGCTCCAGAGATTAAGAAGACTGAGAATCATTGCACAACCGGTGTTATGAAGAGAGGAATTCAATCAGCGATTAAGGATGATCCTCTGTGGCCACCCTCTAGGGTCCTTTTCCAGGTTTCCCTTTCTTGGCTAAAACATCTCTTTTCTTCTCTTAGCTGGTTAAGTCAATTCAATCTCTAGTTAAATTAATTCAACACCTGTTTCCTTAGAGGCTGTTAGGAGCAATGCCCATGAAGATGGATACCTTTGGAGATATAAGAGCTCAAAGATGTTACAATAACCTAAGTAAAGATGTCCACATTGCAAAGTTACATGATGATACCCAGTAATACATAATTCAGTACCAACGCGAACAACACAAACAGTAAAAGGTGCTGACTTTGAGACGAAGAGAGGAATGTGACTAGGAGTTTGGGGGAACAAATCTACACAGAAATATCAATGCCTGTTATATATCTGTTCTCTGCCTGTTCACCAAATGGCAATGTGGCAGCTCACAAAATGCATGCAGGATAATCAGAGAAAGAATAATAGGTAGAATAGCAAAGATGCAGCCAAAAATGAAGCCTGACAAGAAAAAGATCTGTATCAAGGTCTAGAAGCAGCTATATAGTTCTCCACAGCCCAGTGCAAAATGAAAATTCAGTGTCCCTTGTTAAAATAAATAGATAAAAGTATTCCAGGATGGTGACAACAGAGCATTAAACCAAGAGTAAGGTCCTCTAAGGCCCCTGGACCCCTGCGTGACAACAGAGCATGTATGCACACCCCTGCAGCCAGCCCTGGTAACAACCTCCACAACTGTTTAAGTTTGGTCCCAAGTCCAGCTTTAAACTAAGAAAACAAAGCAAAAGATATGATCAGTTTTAAAATGGATCGTGTCCATTACTCAGAAACTGCCATTAAAAAACAGGTCAGAATTACATCAGAATTTTAATTTGACAAAGAAGATGGGAGGTTATTTCATCTATAGTCTTTCAATTCTCAGTCTAAGAAATAAACTCCCAGATATAACAGAACTGGCCAAGAGAGTTATGCTCTCTGGTGTACACACTGGGGTGAACTTAGGGCCTTAGTCTGCTCATTCTCAGCAGAGTTCTTAGAGAACACATCATTCTTCCCTCCAAAACTCACCCTCCTCACGCCACCATTTATTCCCATCAGGTACGACACCGAATGCAACACGTAACAGAAGCAGCGCATTCTTTGAATGGTTATTATGCGTCATGCATTGTTCCACACATCTCATTCTCACAAGAGTTTACGAAGGAAGATTACTATTATTCCTATCTTAGAGAAAAATAAATTCAGAATAATCAACTAACGCCATATAACTAGAAGGTGAACTTAGGCAATCTGACTCTTGCTTCTCTACTATCTCCCATCTTTCTGTTCTTCTGGACAGAAATCCCACAAGCATCTTTTTGAAAAACAGAATCCACAGATTTAGAAAACAGAAAGGAACCATAGTTAATATTTTTCTGGTCCAGCCCCTCATTTTACAGATAAAGAAACTGAAGCCCATAGGAGATCACTGGCAAGAGACTGGTAAAGTTGATAAATATTCTTAATACCACTTCCCCCAATCTTACTGTATATCATAATAATCCTGGAAACTCAAAAAAAAAAAAAAAAAAAGGCAAAATCCTGGTCCCTTTACCAGACCAGGGCAGAGCCTTTTCTAATAACTGTGTAGGTGAGCTCAAGCAGCCGGAAAAGCATCAAAGAACAGTGGTGGTACCCTCTGCCCCTCTGCCCCTCTGCCTCACAACCTCCAGTTTCCCTTCCCATCTGTATCAGTCAAACCTACCCCCTTTACATACCTGTGGGTAATGGACGGTTAAACAATGAAACTCCCTGTGACTTAACATCTCTGAATTAGATTGAAATCAATAAACCAGGCAAAAGCAAAATCAACGCTTTAACTCTCTGAACTCTGTTTTGGGTAGCTAATCGACATTTTCAAGAAGGATGGATTGAAGATGGAAGAGACATACAGTAAAACGTAAGGTAGGGCTTGAACTCTAGCAGTGTCTGGTGAGCCTGTGAAATAGGAGATGTATAGAAAAATAATTTGCAGGGGAAGAATGTGAGGGTGGGGCAAAATTAAAAGACTTTATCTGATTTCTCTGTGGAGACAAAAGACATCCAGTCTTCTCAATTCCAGTAGTAAGACCTACACATACACTGTCAAGTGTGTAGGGGCTTACAAGCTGAAAACATACTTGGTAATAAACTTCATATGTGTTTATCTGTAAATAACTGTAAGAAGTTATTAATAGTCTAGACAATATATACACTGGCATGCTTAGAGATGGTGAACTGCTATCTGTAATTAACTTTGAAAAGTACCAAAAGGAAGACAGATTTATTGATAGATAGAGTGATGGATGGATAGATATATGCCCAGGAGTGGGATTGCAGGGTCATATGGTATGGGTGTATTTTTAGTTTTCCTAAGGGCCCTCCATACTGTTCTCCATGGTGGCTATGCCAATAGTACAGGAGGGTTCCCAGCAATAGTACAGGAGGATTCCCTTCTCTCCACTCTCCAGCATTTGTTGTTTGTGGATTTTTTGATGATACCATTCTGCTAAGTGCCAGGTGATATCTCACTGTAGTTTTGGTTTGCATTTCTCTGATAACTAGCGATCCAGAGAAATGCATGGTCCAAAAGGACCATGCACCTCAATGTTCTCTGCAGCACTGTTTACGAGAGCCAAGACACGGACACAACACAAATGTCCATCCACAGAGGAATAGATAAAGATGGCATGGGACATATATGCAATGGAGTATTACTCAAGCATTAGAAAGAATGAAATAATGCCATTTGCAGCAACATGCATGGACTGAGAGCACATCATACTGAGTGAACTCAGTCAGAGAAGGAGAAACATCACAACGTCCCTTTTATGTGGAATGTAAGAAGAAACGACACCAATGAAATGCAAAAGGTACTTACAAAACAGAAAGAGGTTCATAGACTTAGAAAACGAAACTACGGCTGCCTGGGGGAAGGGATAATTCAGGACTTTGGGAAAGTCATGTACACACTGATATATTTTAAATGGATAACCAACAAATACCTATTGTATAGAAAAAATAAGCAAATAAAAGCCTTCCTATTTTACAAAATAAATAAATAAATAAAGCTGGAGGAGGGGAAAAAAAGTTTCTCATGTGCTCTTGGAAAGCAGCTTGTTCCTTTGCTGTTGGTTTCCAAGCATGCTCATTCCCTTCTGGAGATCATGAAAACCAAGACCCTGGAGTTTCACACATTAAGATGAGGAAAATCAATTTCCTCCCACAAAAGACAGAACAAATTGGGTAGAAAATTACCATTTACTCCTTATTAATAAAGGTTTAATGGATTATCCATAAATAAAACATGCATTACGCTTAGATCACAGTTTCTGATTTGAGTCCTAACTCAAGAATTGAGAAAGTAAACTCTGGGCAATGAATTTTCCCTTCTCCACACTGACCTCAGAAAGCATTTTCAAAGAAACAAATGTGGTAAATAATACACACACAAAAAGAAGAGTCTCCCTGGAGAAAGCAATCCATCTCTTCCTGGTTTCCACCTGTGTCATCCCCTAAGGGCTGCCTTCTAGGGCACAAGGATGAGATGGTAGATGCATGTTCCTTCTTCTATACCTATGATTCTTATCTATTATAAAGGTGTCTTTGCCCTGATGGCTCAGACAGTAACGAATCTGCTTGCAATGCAAGAGACCTGGGTTGGATCCCTGGGTTAGGAAGATACCCTAGAGAAGAGAATGGATACCCACTCCAGTAATAAAAGTAACACTAATACCTCCTATCAGATCCTGCTTCTTTAGAGTCCTAGAATTTCATTTCTTCGCATATTTCAAGAGTTCCTCCCACAAACAGAAATGACTACTGGTATTTTTCTGGGTTATCCTTCACTTGACCCCAAGCACTTAACACTCTACAGATGGAGTTTCATTCTTTTGAATGGGTCTGTATGTTTCTGCAGCTGCTGCTTACCATTGAGACACATGGGAAACTAGCTTAGTTCCAATTACGACTTCTCTCCTCTTTCTAAGTTAGTATTGAACTCTTGGGTAGAGAAGAGAAACAACGATAAATGCTGCAGATTCATTGTTTTGAAGAAGACAGCGTTTCCATGCCTCCTGGATTATTCCAGTTCATGTTTATCTTGACCTACCATTTCTTCATAAAAAATTACAGTTTGTTCCTTGGAGTAATGCATTTTATTGACACCATCTTTTAACTGAGAAAGAACCATATTTTAAAGTATCCGTTTGCTTTGTGTTGGACATTCCTTCTCACGACTTACATTTGATTTAGGTGACACTGATCTAATTGTTAACTTTTAAATTCAGTTACTTATTCAGGAAATAATTACTGAGTATTCATTTACCAGGTATTGTATAATCACTAACATACAAATAAAATAAAATTAAACAATAACCCTGACCTTATATCCATAGTTTAAAGGAAGAAAATACGTAAATAACTCCAGTAAGGCAAGCATTACCCAGGGGTATGCTTTGAGTTCTAATTATGTTTTAAACAAGTCACCAAATATGTACAAAGCCATAAGCAGAAAGCACGTTTTAACATTTTTTTAATGGTATCACTTCATCTCCCCCAAGAGTTATAAGGGCAGAAAATAAAACTCGACCAATCATGGTTTACTAGTTATATATTGTTATTCACTGAAAACAAATGATTTTCAGGTTTCTTTTTGTGGTATTGTGATTTCTGGCATAGAGTTCCTAAAACTCTTTGAATTTCCTAAATGATGAGAGAGATAAAGGTGTCTTTTGTTATGTTACTTATGCGACGTTTGGACCACACCCAAGGATAGGGGCTGCTTGACAATGCAGCCAACCTAGTGATTGGAAGTTAGGAACTTTCAGTCTCATCTCCCCCACCTCCCCAAACCACTAGGGAGGGAAGGGGGCACTGTACACAGCCTCCATAAAATCCCAAAAGGTCAAGGTTCAGAGAACCTCAGAGTTGGTGAACATTTAAGAGATTCCAAAATGCATCGCACCTGAAGGGCATGGAAGTTCAGTGACCTTTCCCCATGTTTTGCTGTACACATCCCTTCCATCTGGCTATTCCTGAATTATATCCTATAATAATAAGTCCATAATCAAGCAAGTTGGGGCTTCCCAGGTAGTGTAGAAGTAAAGAATCCACCTACCAGTGCAGGAGACACAAGCAACACAGGTTTGATCCCTGTGTCGGGAAACTCCTCTGGGGTAGGAAACAGCAACCCACTGTAGTATTCTTACCTGTAACATTCCATGGACAGAGGGGCCTGGCAGGCTACAATGCACGAGGCACAAAGAGAGGACACAGCTGAGCTGCTGACCATGGCGACGATGACGATCAAGCACGGAAGCTGTGTCAAGTTCTGCGGGGCACTGCAGCATGTTAGTCAGACAAAAGGAGGGCCTGTAGAGCCTGTGACCTGCAGCCCGTTGGCCATCAGCATGGGTAACCTGAGCTTGCAAACAGCATCTGAATTAAGGGTGGGACTGAACTAGGTTGTTTAGTCTCTAAGTCGTGTCCGACTCTTCTGTGACCCCATGGACTGTAGTCTGCCAGGCTCCTCTGTCCATGGAATTTTCCCAGGCAAGAATATTGGAGTGGATTGCCATTTCTTTCTCCAGGGGATCTTCCCAACCCAGGGATCAAACCCACATCTCCTGCACTGACAGGCAAATTCTTTACCACTGAGCCACCTGGAGAGTCCAACCTTGTGGGAATGAGTCCTTAATTTGTGGGATCTAAAATTATCTCTTAGTAGATAATATCAGAATTGAGTTGAATGGTAGGACACTCAGCCAGTGTTGTAGAACTTTCAGGTGGTGAGGGAAAAATCCCCCAACATGTCAGAACTGGTGATCAGAATCTTGGGCTTTAAATGCCAGTAGTAGGATTTTATTATATAAAAGTAATTTTTTTAAAAAATTGCCAAGGCACTTTAAAATATTTGATCAGAGGAATCTGTTATAGAAACTTCTTGCTTATTACAATGCTTGCACAGGATAATAATACCATGTAACAATTTATGTTGGGTTTTTGCCCACTAGTAAATCAAAAAACTTAGTATCTTCTAAATCTTAGGTATGCTGAAGCTGTTATTAATACTGTACGTTAAAACTTGGGGACACAGAGTAGAAAAAATGTTACTCACTTACTAAGGGTCCTGAGGTACTCAAATATGAGCTGCAATAAATGCAGGATCAATATTACAGCTTCCTGACTTCTGGCACCTTGGCCGTTACAGAAGCCACCTATGCACTCATGGCTGACCTCAGTATCGATCTGCTTACTACACCCTGTTCCTCTAAGACCAAAACCTCTACTAACCCTCTTGTTGGGATCCTTTTTATCAAATCACTCTCAACAAAAACGACTCTTGATGCCCAGAATCTACCTCTTGAAGACACTTGAGGGAGATACAGTGATCACTCATCACTCACTTGCTTTTTTAACTCTATCCTATATGGAGAAGCAAAAAAGCAATGTATTAGGTCATAATACATCTTAGATTAAATTTGGTAGTGACATCAAGGAGAGCTCTGTAGACTACCTCATCTGCCTCGCCAATACAATGGCTTAAAATTACTATGCTCATCCAGGACTTTCCTTCAGCATTCAAGAATGTGTCACACATTTATTTATGTTCTTTGTGAATAATGAATCAGGTAAATCACCTCCTATCTAGTAAAATAAAATTTCTTATGCTTTCTGCTAAGATGACATCTTACAAATTTTAAATTCTATTATTCTGTGGGTGTGGCTTAGTGGAGAATTATATTTATTCTTCTTGCCTTCAATTTTGTTATCATCCCAATAAAACCTAACTTTCAGCATCATTCAAATGAATTTGTTTTCACTAAGACTGTCAATAATTTCTAGTTTCCAAATCAAAGTGATTTTTTCCCTCAGTACTTCTATGAGACATCTGCTGAATTTGATCATAACTTGGTAAAAAGGAATTTATACCTTACTGCCTTAAAATCTCACCTTTCTATACCCACCACCCTGACCATTCTTCTGATGTTATTTATCATCATGGAGTTCCAGTTCTTTATCAATCGCTAGATATGGGTGCATCTAAGAGTTGCATTCTTATTCTATGCCCATTTATTGCTCTCTTAATTACTGAATGGTCCCAAATCTGTATCTTCAACCCAGACTGCTTCTTTGAATTAGAAATTTATATATTCAATTTTCTGTTGCAAGTACCTATATGTTGCATTTACGAGCAGACACCTTAACACATGTTTAGTAATATCCATTTTCATATAAATGCTTCATAAAGTTTCCTTTTTCCTCTAATTCTCTACTTCTAGAAAACTGAATACTGAGAGTTCTGAAAATCTTAACTGCTAAAGTCTCTCAAGTCTAGGCTTCCCTCTCCAGGCCTAACTAAAATGTTCTAGTTTGAGTAAACATTTCTAGAAACAGATCTATGAAAACAGACTTTACCAGAACTATCAAGTATGAGGAAATAATAAAAATGTGGGTACCAATTTGCCTTTTTTTTAATTTTTATTTTTAAAGTTAAAAGTTTGCTGGATACCATTTAGTATAGATCATTTATAAAACATTTGAAATTAAAATTTTAGCCTCTAACTTGGAATACCCTATTTCTTTGTTTCCAAGTTCTAATCTAGAAATATTTGGGAATATTTCCTTCCAGATTAATTAACAACTGAACTGTTAGTTCTCAACATAACTTTTATCAAAAGTTTTTAAAAGATGAAGTACATTGTGAGTTCTTGATAATATATTTATTTACCCTTTTAAATTTAAACATGGGTTTAATTTTTCCTGTTTAAAAATGTTGCCTTATGGGCAAAAGCATAAGGAGTTTTTCTCTATTGTGTTTTTGTCCAAACTGGGAGGTACATGGATTGTGATCAAAATTAAAATAAGAACAATAAGTTTGTTTCAGATAAATATGTCTTTATTTTCCAAAGAGCTAACTCATTGGAAAAACTCCTGATGCTGAGAAAGGTTGAGGGCAGGAGAAGATGGGGTCAAAAGAGGATGAGATGGTTGGATGGCATCACCAACTCAATGGACATGAGCTTGAGCAAACTCCAGGAGATAGTGAAGGACAGGGAAGCCTGGCATGCTGCAGTTCACAGGGTTGCAAAGAGTCAGATGCAACTTAGCGACTGAACAACAATTTAATGGACTGCAATATTAAAAAACAAAAACAAAAACACATATCCATTAAGAAAGAAAGTGAAGTTGCTTGGTCATTTCTGACTCTTTGCGACCCCATGGACTATAGACTACCAGGCTCCTCTGCCCATGGGATTTTCCAGGGAAGAGTACTGGAGTGGGTTGCCGTTTCCTTCTCCAGAGGATCTTCCCCACCCAGGGATCGAACCCAAGTTTCCTGCATTGTAGGCAGACGCTTTACCATCTGAGCCACCAGGGAGGTCATATTCATTAAGGGTTATAGCCAACAAGTTTGAAAGCCAGCAGTTTAATCTACTGCAATACATAATTTCAGTAAAGGACACTTAGCATATGAATTCTTAAAAGGAGCTAAGTCAAACAAACAAAATTCTCCAAACACGCATTTTTCTCCATTTTAACTCTCTGTAAGGTCAAAATCTAAAATATGTGATGTGTAGCCCTTTTTTCTCAATCATTGGTAAAAATACATTTTCCAATTGTCATTCATGTTTGCACTTCATTATTTTTGAGGTCCAAAGTCTTTGTAATATATTAAACAGTAAAAGTCATTAAGCCAGAACAAAGGCAGCACAAAGGCTGCAGGCTACAGGAATTGTACCCTTATTGCTCTGGGTTGAAGGTCTGTGCCCTTGCCTGAGGCACACCCTTGCAACATCTTCTGGAATATCACCTCATGAAAATCAAGCCTCATCACCTGCATTTTCACCACAAAAGCAGTGAGCTCTCCTAAACAAGAGACTCTAATTGTCTAAAAGCATACGGTATACAAAACCAAGAATGAACCCTGTAAACCATGGACTTTAGGTGATAATGGCGTGTCCAATGTTAAGTTCACCCACTGTAAGTGATGTACCACTATGATTGTTTGTTGTTTAGCCACTCAACCCAGTCTGACTCTTTTGCAACCCTATGGACTGTCGTCCACCAGGCTCTCTCTGTCCATGGGAATTCCTAGGCAAGTATACTGGAGTGGGTAGCCATTTCTTTCTCCTGAGTATCTTTCTGACTCGAGGATTGAACCCACATCTCCTGCACTGGCAAGTGGATTCTTTACCACTGAATCACCAGGGAAGCCCACCACTGTGGAGAGATGCTGATAATGGGGAGAATATACATGCGAGGAGCAGGAAGAATATAGGAAATCTCTGCACCTTCCTCTCAGTTTATCTAGTAATCTAAAGCTGCTCTAAAAATTAGTCTCATACACTTTTTTTTTTTTCTCTTTAAAAGAGGACTTTGGAGGGAGGGAAAGATGGCGGAGGAATAGGACGGGAAGATCACGTTCTCCCTCACAAATTCCTCAAAAGAACATTTCAACGCCGAGCAAACTCCACAAAACAACTTCTGTAGGCTGGCAGAGGACATCAGGCAACCAGAAAAGCAGACCATTGTCTTCAAAAACAGGTAGGAAAAAATATAAAAGACGAAAAAGGAGACAAAGGAGGTGGGGAGGGAGCTCCGTCCCGGGAAGGGAAGCCCGTCCCGGGAAGGGAATTTTAAGAAGAGAGGTTTCCAAACACCAGGGAACACTCTCCCTGCCGAGTCTGTGGTGAGCCTTGGAGACACAGAGGGCAACATAACAGGAAGGAAAAATAGATAAATAATTAAAACCAAGAGATTACAAGCCCACCAGTAACTCCCCCAGCGGAAAAGCAGCACAGACGCCTGCATCCACCTTTGGGAAGTGGGGGCAGGGCAGGGACGCGCAGGAGGCGCGGGCTGCAGTGCTTTGTAAGAATCGGGCAGGAACGCCCCACGCGCAACCAGAACGATCTAACTTGGGCTAGCAAACCAGACTGTGGGATAGCTACCACGCGAAAAGCTCGAACATAAGACACCGCCAGGACCGAGCACAGAACAAAGGACGGAGCGGAAAAAGCCGGCTGCAGACCATTCCCCACCAGGGACAGGCAGCCAGAGCCGTAAGGACTGGAAAGGGGCAATTGCAGACCCGGAGAGACTTTACTTACCTAACTGCAAGCAGGCTCCTTTGCTAAGACTTCTGGGGGTGCTGGACAGTCACAGTCTGCCTCACGGGGTGCGCCAGCGGTCCACCCAGAGAGCTGAGCGGCAGCGGCGGAAAAGGTGACAAGCCGCGGCGATCGCGCTCGCCAAACTCCTGAGCTACTCGGACCTGGGAAGGGCACAAAGCGCAGTCCCAGCCGCATTTGTGCCTCTGAGGGCTGCCTGAGGGCCGAACCTGAGCGGCTTGGACCGGGGAAGTGCACGCAGCCTAGGGCCGGCCCCAGACGGTTCCCGGCTGAGCATCGTAGAGCCGGAGCGGTTTGTGCGCCGTGAGAAAGGACAGGTCAAGCGGGGCAGAAATACTGTGTGCACACGACAGTGCTATTTGTTTGCAGCATCCCCCCTCCCCACAGCGCGACTGAACTAGTGAGCCTAAAAACCAGCAAACAGAAGAAGTTAAACAGAGGGAACCACCTTGGAAGTGAGCCCACACGGCCCATAACATCAGAGAAGAGCCAGATATATTTTTAATTTTTTAATATTTTTAAAATCATTCTTTTTTTTTTTTTGCTTTTTGCTTTTTTTTTCATTTTTTTCCGAGCTTTTTTTTAATTGTTAAGTCTTCTATTTCTCCCCTAATTTTTATTTCTATAACCTAGTATTACTATTTAAAAAAAAAAAAGACTTTTTTTTTTTTTTTTAAGGCAAACACCATATATACTCTTTGGATGGTTGTTGGTGTTTTGTTTTTGTTTTTTTGTTGTTGTTGTTTATTTGTTTTTTAATAATTCTTTTTTTTTTCTCTTTCTTCCTTTTTCCTTCTGCTTTTCTTTAATAATGTATCTTTGAAAATCCAACCTCTACTCCAGATTTTTAATCTTTGCTCTTAGGTTTTTGTTGTCAATTTTGTACATTTAAAAACCCAAACTTCACTACCCAAGTTTACCTGAGAGCGAGATTACTGGCTTGACCACTCTCTCCTCCTCTGGCCTCTCCTTTTTCTCCACCAGGTGGCCTCTGTCTCTTTTCTCCCCCATCTCTTCTCTATCCAACTCTGTGAATCTCTGTGTGTTCCAGACGGTAGAGAACACCTAAGGAACTGGTTACTGGCAGGATTTGTCTCTCTCCTACTCATTCCTCTCTCTTATCCTCCTGGTCACCTCTGTCTACTTCCTCCCTCTCCTCTTCCCCGTATAACTCTGTAAATACCTCTGAGCGGTCCAGACTATAGAGCGCACATAAGGAAGTGACTACTGGCTAGCTTGCTCTCTCCTCTCTTGATCTCACCGCATCTCATTCCAGTTACCTCTAACTACCCCCTCCATCTTCTCTTCTCCTTGTAACTCAGTGAACCTCTCTGAGTGTCCCTCAATGTGGAGAAACTTTTCATCTTTAACCTAGATGTTTTATCATCGGTGCTGTATAGATGGAGAAGTCTAGAGGCTACTGTAAAAATAAAACTGAAAACCAGAAGCAGGAAGCTTAAACCCAAAGCCTGAAAACATTAGAGAACTCTTGAATTCAGGGAACATTAAGCAATAGGAGCTCATCAAATGCCTTCATACCTACACTGAAACCAAGCTCCATCCAAGGGCCAACAAGTTCCAAAACAAGACATACCACCCAAATTCTCCAGCAACACAGGAACACTCCCCTGAGCCTCAATATACAGGCAGCTCAAAATTATCCCAAAACCTTTGATGTCTCATAACCCATTACGGGTCACTCCACTGCACTCCAGAGAGAAGAAACCCAGCTCCACCCACCAAAACTCCAACACAAGCCTCCCTAACCAGGAAACCTTGACAAGCCACTGATAGAACCCCACCCAAAGTGAGGAAGCTCCATAATAAAGAGAACTCCACAAATTATCAGAATATAAAAAGGCCACCCCAAACGCAGCAATATAACCAAGATGAAGAGACAGAGGAATACTCAGCAGGTAAAGGAACAGGAGAGTTGCTCACCAAACCAAACAAAAGAGGAAGAAGTAGGGAATCTACCGGAGAAGGAATTCCGAATATTGATAGTGAAAATGATCCAAAATCTTGAAATCAAAATGGAAACACAGATAAATAGCCTAGAGACAAGGATTGAGAAGATGCAAGAAAGGTTTAACAAGGACCTAGAAGAAATAAAAAAGAATCAAAATATAATGAATAACACAATAAATGAGATCAGAAACACTCTGGAGGCAACAAATAGTAGAATAACTGAGGCAGAAGATAGGATTAGTGAAATAGAAGATAGAATGGTAGAAATAAATGAATCAGAGAGGAAACAAGAAAAACGAATTAAAAGAAACGAGGACAATCTCAGAGACCTCCAGGACAATATGAAACGCTCCAACATTCGAATTATAGAAGTCCCAGAAGAAGAAGACAGAAAGAAAGATCATGAGAAAATCCTTGAGGAGATAATAGTTGAAAACTTCCCCAAAATGGGGAAGGAAATAATCACCCAAGTCCAAGAAACACAGAGAGTCCCAAATAGGATAAACCCAAGGCGAAACACCCCAAGACACATATTAATCAAATTAACAAAGATCAAACACAAAGAACAAATATTAAAAGCAGCAAGGGAAAAACAACAAATAACACACAAGGGGATTCCCATAAGGATAACAGCTGATCTGTCAATAGAAACTCTTCAGGCCAGGAGGGAATGGCAAGACATACTTAAAGTGATGAAAGACAATAACCTACAGCCCAGATTACTGTACCCAGCAAGGATCTCATTCAAATACGAAGGAGAAATCAAAAGCTTTACAGACAAGCAAAAGCTGAGAGAATTCAGCACCACCAAACCAGCTCTCCAACAAATTCTAAAGGATATCCTCTAGACAGGAAACACGAAAAGGGTGTATAAACCCGAACCCAAAACAATAAAGTAAATGGCAACGGGATCATACTTATCAATAATTACCTTAAACGTAAATGGGTTGAACGCCCCAACCAAAAGACAAAGACTGGCAGAATGGATACAAAAACAAGACCCCTCTATATGCTGCTTACAAGAGACCCACCTCAAAACAAGGGACACATACAGACTGAAAGTGAAGGGCTGGAAAAAGATATACCACGCGAATAGAGACCAAAAGAAAGCAGGAGTGGCAATACTCATGTCCGATAAAATAGACTTTAAAACAAAGGCTGTGAAAAGAGACAAAGAAGGCCACTACATAATGATCAAAGGAACAATCCAAGAAGAAGATATAACAATTATAAATATATATGCACCCAATATAGGAGCACCACAATATGTAAGACAAATGCTAACAAGTATGAAAGGGGAAATCAACAATAACACAATAATAGTGGGAGACTTTAATACCCCACTCACACCTATGGACAGATCAACTAAACAGAAAATTAACAAAGAAACGCAAACTTTAAATGATACATTAGATCAGTTAGACCTAATTGATATCTATAGGGCATTTCACCCCAAAACAACGAATTTCACCTTTTTTTCAAGTGCTCATGGAACCTTCTCCAGGATAGATCACATCCTGGGCCATAAATCTAAACTTGATAAATTCAAGAAAATCGAAATCATTCCAAGCATCTTTTCTGACCATAATGCATTAAGATTAGATCTCAATTACAGGAGAAAAACTATTAAAAATTCCAACATATGGAGGTTGAACAACACACTTCTGAATAACCAACAAAACACAGAAGAAATCAAAAAAGAAATCAAAATATGCATAGAAACTAATGAAAATGAAAACACAACAACCCAAAACCTGTGGGACACTATAAAAGCAGTGCTAAGAGGAAAGTTCATAGCAATACAGGCATACCTCAAGAAACAAGAAAAAAGTCAAATAAATAACCTAACTCTACAACTAAAGCAACTAGAAAAGGAAGAGTTGGAGAACCCCAGAGTTAGTAGAAGGAAAGAAATCTTAAAAATTAGGGCAGAAATAAATGCAAAAGAAACAAAAGAGACCATAGCAAAAATCAACAAAGCCAAAAGCTGGTTCTTTGAAAGGATAAATAAAATTGACAAACCATTAGCCAGACTCATCAAGAAGCAAAGAGAGAAAAATCAAATCAATAAAATTAGAAATGAAAATGGAGAGATCACAACAGACAACACAGGAATACAAAGGATCATAAGAGACTACTATCAGCAGTTGTATGCCAATAAAATGGACAACGTGGAAGAAATGGACAAATTCTTAGAAAAGTACAATTTTCCAAAACTGAACCAGGAAGAAATAGAAAATCTTAACAGACCCATCACAAGCACGGAAATTGATACTGTAATCAGAAATCTTCCAGCAAACAAAAGCCCAGGTCCAGATGGCTTCACAGCTGAATTCTACCAAAAATTTCGAGAAGAGCTAACACCTATCCTACTCAAACTCTTCCAGAAAATTGCAGAGGAAGGTAAACTTCCAAACTCATTCTATGAGGCCACCATCACCCTAATACCAAAACCTGACAAAGATGTCACAAAAAGAGAAAACTACAGGCCAATATCTCTGATGAACATAGATGCAAAAATCCTCAACAAAATTCTAGCAATCAGAATCCAACAACACATTAAAAAGATCATACACCATGACCAAGTGGGCTTTATCCCAGGGATGCAAGGATTCTTCAATATCCGCAAATCAATCAATGTAATTCACCACATTAACAAATTGAAAAATAAAAACCATATGATTATCTCAATAGATGCAGAGAAGGCCTTTGACAAAATTCAACATCCATTTATGATAAAAACTCTCCAGAAAGCAGGAATAGAAGGAACATACCTCAACATAATAAAAGCTATCTATGACAAACCCACAGCAAACATTATCCTCAATGGTGAAAAATTGAAAGCATTTCCCCTAAAGTCAGGAACAAGACAAGGGTGTCCACTTTCACCGCTACTATTCAACATAGTTCTGGAAGTTTTGGCCACAGCAATCAGAGCAGAAAAAGAAATAAAAGGAATCCAAATTGGAAAAGAAGAAGTAAAACTCTCACTGTTTGCAGATGACATGATCCTCTACATGGAAAACCCTAAAGACTCCACCAGAAAATTACTAGAGCTCATCAATGAATATAGTAAAGTTGCAGGATATAAAATCAACACACAGAAATCCCTTGCATTCCTATACACTAATAATGAGAAAGTAGAAAAAGAAATTAAGGAAACAATTCCATTCACCATTGCAACGAAAAGAATAAAATACTTAGGAATATATCTTCCTAAAGAAACTAAAGACCTATATATAGAAAACTATAAAACACTGATGAAAGAAATCAAAGAGGACACTAATAGATGGAGAAATATACCATGTTCATGGATTGGAAGAATCAATATAGTGAAAATGAGTATACTACCCAAAGCAATTTACAAATTCAATGCAATCCCTATCAAGCTACCAGCCACATTTTTCACAGAACTAGAACAAATAATTTCAAGATTTGTATGGAAATACAAAAAACCTCGAATAGCCAAAGCAATCTTGAGAAAGAAGAATGGAACTGGAGGAATCAACTTGCCTGACTTCAGGCTCTACTACAAAGCCACAGTCATCAAGACAGTATGGTACTGGCACAAAGACAGACATATAGATCAATGGAACAAAATAGAAAGCCCAGAGATAAATCCACACACATATGGACACCTTATCTTTGACAAAGGAGGCAAGAATATACAATGGAGTAAAGACAATCTCTTTAACAAGTGGTGCTGGGAAAACTGGTCAACCACTTGTAAAAGAATGAAACTAGATCACTTTCTAACACCGCACACAAAAATAAACTCAAAATGGATTAAAGATCTAAATGTAAGATCAGAAACTATAAAACTCCTAGAGGAGAACATAGGCAAAACACTCTCAGACATAAATCACAGCAGGATCCTCTATGATCCACCTCCCAGAATGCTGGAAATAAAAGCAAAAATAAACAAATGGGATCTAATTAAAATTAAAAGCTTCTGCACAACCAAGGAAAATATAAGCAAGGTGAAAAGACAGCCTTCTGAATGGGAGAAAATAATAGCAAATGAAGCAACTGACAAACAACTAATCTCAAAAATATACAAGCAACTCCTGCAGCTCAACTCCAGAAAAATAAACGACCCAATCAAAAAATGGGCCAAAGAACTAAATAGACATTTCTCCAAAGAAGACATACGGATGGCTAACAAACACATGAAAAGATGCTCAACATCACTCATTATTAGAGAAATGCAAATCAAAACCACAATGAGGTACCACTTCACACCAGTCAGAATGGCTGCGATCCAAAAATCTGCAAGCAATAAATGCTGGAGAGGGTGTGGAGAAAAGGGAACCCTCCTACACTGTTGGTGGGAATGCAAACTAGTACAGCCACTATGGAGAACAGTGTGGAGATTCCTTAAAAAATTGCAAATAGAACTACCTTATGACCCAGCAATCCCACTTCTGGGCATACACACCGAGGAAACCAGAATTGAAAGAGACACATGTACCCCAATGTTCATCGCAGCACTGTTTATAATAGCCAGGACATGGAAACAACCTAGATGTCCATCAGCAGATGAATGGATAAGCAAGCTGTGGTACATATACACAATGGAGTATTACTCAGCCGTTAAAAAGAATTCATTTGAATCAGTTCTGTTGAGATGGATGAAACTGGAGCCGATTATACAGAGTGAAGTAAGCCAGAAAGAAAAACACCAATACAGTATACTAACACATATATATGGAATTTAGGAAGATGGCAATGACGACCCTGTATGCAAGACAGGGAAAGAGACACAGATGTGTATAACGGACTTTTGGCCTCAGAGGGAGAGGGAGAGGGTGGGATGATTTGGGAGAATGCCATTCTAACATGTATACTATCATGTGAATTGAATCGCCAGTCTATGTCTGACGCAGGGTGCAGCATGCTTGGGGCTGGTGCATGGGGATGACCCAGAAAGATGTTATGGGGAGGGAGGTGGGAGGGGGGTTCATGTTTGGGAATGCATGTAAGAATTAAAGATTTTAAAATTTAAAAAAAAAATTAAAAAAAATAAAATAAAATGTTAATACTCATAAAGAAAAAAAAATAAACAAATACTAATAGAAAAAAAAATAAAAATAAAAGAGGACTTTGAGGGTATTTGAGAACACTGCCAGTTCTCCTTTTCAATAGCTGATGATGTAGTTTGAATTATCTGGGCCTTCTGCTTCTCAGTTTATCTCATCCTTGCCAGAGGCTTTTAGGTTATTTTTTTATTCAGATAAAGTGTTTCGTAAATGAAAGGCAAGCCATCTTTTCACTCCACCACTAGGGATAATGAATCCTGGTAGAATGTTTGAATCGCCTATGCTGATTTTACCTTGGAACATCTTTCCTTCTGTTCTAGCCAAACTTTGAACAGGGGCATGCACTAAAATGTACCCAACGTAAAGAAAAGCAGAAGAAGCTGAGAAGGTTCTATCCCACTGGACAAGAGGGCAGTGTCACACGTGCCTAGCTGCAATCCAACAGTTTAAACTGCAACTTTCTCAACACAGAGGCATCTTTCCACGTTGCTGTCTGTCTTTGGGAACATATGTGAAGCAAGGTGTGTTGTTACTGCTTGGGAAAAATCTTTTCCCCTGATGTTTTATTTCTATGCCAAATTATAGATTATCATAGCTTGGTTTTAGAAGGAAATGAAACTATTTTCTAAGAGATTTGTAATTCTAAAAGGGCAAAAAACAACAACAACAACAACAACTTACATAATTCTAAGGTATAACATATTTAGCTAGACTTCAGATTTGGAAAACAGTCAGTCTCATCTTTGCCTGCATGCTCACTTGTGGCCTACTGACAACTCTTTCTGCCCTGTCACAATGAGGCAATAACTTTGAGTGGATGAACTGAAAGTACACCAAAGCTTCTAAAAATTGCCTTTCCCACTCTTCTGTTCCATGCCCTTCGTACTTTTTTTGGGGGTGGGGGGGTCACTCTGTAATAATACCTAGTGCTTACACAGCACTTTCTGTATGTCAAGCATTGTTTCAGATATTCCCTACAATAACTCATTTAATCTTTTTTAAATCTAATTATTTGGCTGATTTGGTCTCAGTTGTGGCATTCAGATCTAGTTTCTGTGCATGCATGCTCAGTCATATGCAACTCTTTGCAACCCCATAGACTGTAGACAGATGCCAGGTTCCATTGTCCATGGGATTTCCCAAGAAAGAATATTGGAGTGGGTTGCCATTTCCTATTCCAGGGGATCTTCTTAACCCACGGACTGAACTCACTTCTCCTGCATCTCCTGAATTGGCAAGCGATTTTACCACTGAGACTCCTGGGAAGCTCTCTGGTTTCCCGACCAGGGATCAAACCCAGGCCCCCTATACAGACAGTGTAGAGCCTTAGCCACTGGACCACAAGTGAAGGCCCTCATTTAATCTTGATAACAATCATATGAGATAGCTCTTCTGTGAAATCATAGATTCCTTCCTTCCCTCCTTGATAGCCAGTGAATTCTTTCAGGGTGGGGATTTTGTGTTCATCCTTTTGATTGAGAAAATGCCCAAAAGAATTTTGTTGTTGTTTATTGTAAATAGCATATTTCCAGAGGTGATCACTTAAAAGAACTTTCTGTTTACTCAAGAAATATACTTTCACTGGTTTATCGATAGTGCATTAAAAGAAAGCAGCTAGAGAACAGAATTATATAATGCATCATAGGACTAAATAAACAGCAATTTATAAAGAAAAGGATGAAGGGAAATAATTTTTAGCCACATACTGTCAGCATTTTCTCAGCTTTTATGAGATGGAAAGCTGAATACAAGGGCAAGTAAGCATTTGCCAAAGCCAGCTATCTAGGCTTTGTGAACATAGCCCTCAATTTACGAACCAAATAAGACTCCAATGAAGAATAACATTTATTTACTACTATTGACAGGAAAAACATTGAGTTTAATTAATTCAGTAACACTGAATTGTAACAGATCAGATTACTGAGTCTGTGGGTTATTTAGAGTTACAATAATATAGCAGAAAATGTAGAGATTTTAGAATTAGAGAGAATTAGTTTGAATCTGATTTCACCTCTTAAAAGCTCTTTAATCTTGTATAAAACATTTAACTGCTCTTAATCTCTCTTTCTGCTTTTTGCAAAATGGGGATATAATCTACGTGGCAAAATCATAGTAATATTAAATGAACCGATATATGTAAAGTATATAATCCATAGTTGATGCTCTATAGACTGGTGCCTTCAGTCATCACTGCTCCCTTTTCTCTTAAAATGCCAACATCAAGTCATTCCTCGGCTTGTATTTAAATTTCACCAGGTAGTAGTCAACCAAGGAAAGAAAAATGGCAATTTTACTTTATTCAGTAACTTAAGTTATTAAGCCTAAAGGTAGCTCCAAAAATGTATTGATGCAAATAGAGTTTTCTGTGCAACATTTAGGATTATAGCCTTTTTTCTTTCTACTCCTTATTTCACTCCTGACATTGGAGGTGGCCACTGCCTGATTGTTCCTTTCCTTCTTCAATCTTATCTGAGGCACCATTCCTAAACAAGTTTAGGAGCTGGGAAGGAAGTATGATGAACATTTAGTAGGTATCACCCTTTTGCAGCAAGTTCTCCTGACAAAGCACCACAGTTGCTGAGTAGGTATGATAAAGATTATGTCAGCATAATGCATAATGTGTATATAAAACAGAATAATTCTACCTTTTTGAGCATCAAACATACTTTTGCAAGGTATATTTTTTACTTAAAATGTAGTTTCCATAGATTTATAGCATCTTCCAGTCCATTTCTTTTGAAGCTTATTTTTAAAATAATTTGGGGCATGTTATAGGCAATATTTAGTGGGTCCATGTACAAAGAAAAACATAGAATCAAATATTTAGCACTTTCTCTCAACAGAAGGTGAAAGGAAATCCCTAATTTAATGTACTTCTGAGTGATCTATGACTAGCATCCTGTAGATTCCATATAAAGTTTCCCAGGTGAAGTGTGCTATATTAAGTATGAAAGATAATTTTTCTATAAATATGGTCTCTCTTTTCCTTCTTTGCGGTTTAAGTTTTAGACTCCAAAGGTAATATTTTTGAAATAGGACAGAAGTCAGCTACTCATCAAAGCAAGACTTTAAAACTGCAGAGCAGACAAGCTATCATTTCTACTTTTCCTTTTTGTTACATACAGCAATTTGGAGAGAACCATTTATCTCTGAGGACACATGGGCTTCACCCGAATTAAGGTTCAAATTGGGCCATGACATCAATGCATACATATTAATAGATACTCTTTTAGGACTCAGTACACTAAAATAGAACAACTCGTTTGAAACTCTTAATTTCAAAGGCAATAATACAGGTTTAAAAAATAGTCATTTACCCTTAGTTCAATTACTCTACTAGGCTACATAAATCTTACAGCCAGCTACCAAGCCATTGAGCTCTTATCCTAAGCTATGAGTTAAAAAGTAGGATAGAGATTCTAGGCATTGTCTTTACCTTCATCTGGGAGGGACTGGGGGCAGAAGAGGATGACAGAGGATGAGATGGTTTGATGGCATCACCGACTCGAGTTTGGGTGAACTCCAGGAGTTGGTGATGGACAAGGAGGCCTGCCATGCTGCAATTCACAGGGTTGCAAAGAGTTGGACACAACTGAGCAACTGAACTGAACTGAACTGAACTGAGGAAGGTCTGGGCTTCACTCAAATAACAGAAGGTCCTAAAACTAATGAGTATAGTCTGCCAAAGCAAAACATTAATGTCAAGAGAATCTTAGTTCAACTCATTGAAGTCTGTTAGACTGACATGCACCTGATCTTCTCTACAGTTAACTTCCAATTCAATTCATCAGGTTTATTATAATACCTTGAGGTATCTACCTTATACAGATAAAACAACACATTAAACTAAACATCTACTTTAGCAAGTTAAGTTATATTTCCCTCAACACCAAAAGATAAAAGAGTCAAAACCTGAAGCTATCACTTTCATGAAAGAAGCAACTTCTAAATTAAGGGCTGTTTGAACCACAGGATGTGGTCTTTTGGGTAACCCCTTTTACTTGCTTACTTAACATGAATTAACTCTGTGTGAGGTTGAGATTTAACATCAAAACAATCTTAGACAAAGAAATAAGTGAGATATAATTCTATCATGTATATGAATGTTTTTACAACCCTAGACTATCAACACTGGAAAAGTGTAGATAAAATTCTAGAGCTGAATCCACACATACATATTTTCTCATATCACTTCGCTCACTCCATGAAAACAAACTAAAATTTTCCATACAGAATATTTGCTCTGGGGGACTTCCCTGGTGGTCTAGTGGGTAAGAATCTGCCTTCCAGTGCAGTGGAAGTGGGTTCGATCCCAGGTTGGAGAACTGAGACCCCACATGCGATGGGGCAACTAAGCCCCCCCAGGCCACAATTATTGAGCCTGCCCACTCCAACAAAGATCTCACATGTGACAGCTAAGACCTGATGCAGCCAAATAAATAAATAAATAAACAATTAAAAAAAAAAAAAGAATATTTGTTCTGGAACCAAAATGTAGCCTGAGGTAGAGGTAGAACATTTTGGCATCTCTCAATGAAGCTGTAATAATATGCAAAACAGATATATTCATATAGATCCCAAGTTTGTTACATACTGTTATATATTCATATAGATCCCAAGCTATAAAGTATGCCATGTAAAATACCTATTAAAGAGTAGATAAGTTTTCAGTTCAGTTCAGTCGCTCAGTTGTGTCCGACTCTTTGCGACCCCATGAATTGCAGCACGCCAGGCCTCCCTGTCCATCACCAACTCCCGGAGTTCACCCCAACTCACGTCCATCAAGTCGGTGATGCTATCCAACCATCTCATCCTGTCATTCCCTTCTCCTCCTGTCCCCAATCCCTCCCAGCATCAGAGTCTTTTCCAATGAGTCAACTCTTCCCATGAGGTGGCCAAAGTATTGGAGTTTCAGCTTTAGCATCAGTCCTTCCAAAGAACACCCAGGACTGATCTGGTTGGATTGCCCTGCAGTCCAAGGGACTCTCAAGAGTCTTCTCCAACATCACAGTTCAAAAGCATCAATTCTTCGGCGCTCAGCTTTCTTTATAGTCCAACTCTCACATCCATACATGACCACTGGAAAAACCATAGCCTTGACTAGACAGACCTTTGTTGGCAAAGTAATGTCTCTGCTTTTGAATATGCTATAAAACTAAATATCATTATGGAGTAAATTCCTTAAGGGCAGGCAGCTATTGTTTTACATTCTTCTTACCAATGAAAGAACCAGGTACATTATCTTACAAACATTACAGAAAATTAATGGTACACAGTTTGGATTCTAATAATAAAAAATCACATAAAAGATTTTTGGAAAAGAATTTTGATGGCTAACATCCATAACTAAAAACCATTTCATGAAAAATTTAATGTTATTACTTGCAGTGACATGAAAAGTCTAAAGTATAATCCTGGCCTGAAGAAGGTAAGGTAAAAAATGTATGCTTACAGCTAAACTACTTTACTGAAAATGGCAAAGGTAGCCCCTGGAGAAAACGTATCATGTCAGATTATACAGTTTCAGAGTAGATTCAGTAAAGCATCTACGGTTAATAGCTATGAGTTGGGATTTCACAAATGGACAACCCGATAACACAAGAAAACACCAGTGGTAATGCTAACAACAGCTTCTACTATCTAGGCTAATGAGTAGGTTAACATATTTAGGAAAAAAAAATGATGCCTTATTAATTCCGACTGGCAGCGGATGATGAGAGAGAGGGGTGACCCTCATGCACTAGTGTACTGAAGAGAGCTTCCTGACACCTTGTGCTACACTTGCAGTAATGGACCCAAAGTGAGTTGCTCGGTTTATTGAGGCAAATGGTATCAATCTCCACAGCACTTCCCTATCATTTTTTTTCCTGGCCTTGGCTCTGTCTTTGAAACAACTGTGAGAAGTGGGGGACAGGTCTCTGTTATCGGGAAACATTCCCCCAGATTCACGTGGATTTGATGTAGTTCCTGATCACTCTTTTGGCCCATCAACCTTATTCTCGATCTCATATCCTAGAGCACACTGAAGTAGTATTTATAGAAAAGCAAGAACCACCTGCCAGCAAAATGTTGTGCTAAATACTAATTAGGGCTCAAGAATATGATTCTATTTAAGCCACAAACTCTACCCACCCTCATTTACTGAGTTGTCACCCTTGTGAGGTATGTTAGTAATTGTCTCATTGAACTTTTATCATGCCTCCCCAACACCATTTTTATTGATAAGGAAGACAATACCCATGGACAGAGGAACCTGGTGAGCTACAGTCCATAGGATCACAGAGTCGGACACGACTGGAGTGACTTAGCACATGCATGCACAGCTCAGAGAGATCGAGTCACTTACCCAATTTCACAATCTAGCACCAAGAGAGTACTGATATAACTATTAAGAACACTGATTTTGGAACAAGAATAATTCACAGTTTGAAAGCTCTTCTGTGTCACCTGCTAGCTGTATGAACTTTGGCAAAAGAATCTTCACACCAACTTGTGGGGTCACATGTCTTCGTTTCCCCTGAACAGCTTTGGCTTACACTTGTCCCAGAGTGTCAATAGCGCCCTCTTTTTAGTTTGGACAGTAAATTACATAACCATCCCACACTGGAGAATCAGCACTTCCAAGTACAGATCAGGGAATGAAAAGCACTGTCTCCATAAGACTATTGCTGACGGCCAATGTTATGATAAAGGTGAAGCTCTTACCACAGGCTATGGCACGGTTTTAAAACAATAATATTTTGCTATTATTATTATCATTATTATCATCTCATAATACAACATGCACATATTCTGGTGTTTTAAAAGAGATGGAAAATTAACTCCAGCAAAGTCTGAGAAGACTTGTTACTGGAACACTAAGTGCAGGTGCCTGTGTGTAGAAGATACAATGTGTAAGACATAAAAACTGTAAGTAGGGAGACACAAGAGTCCTGGGCATTATTCTTGGGTCAGAAAGATCCCCAGGAGGAGGAAACGGTAATTCACTCCAGTATTCTTGTCTGGAAAATCCTATGCACAGAGGAGGCTGACAGGCAATAGTCATGGAGTCGCAAAGAGTCAGACACAACTGAACATGCCCATGAGTACACACACTCACACACACACAGACTGAATTATGGAGGAGGGTCTTGTCCATCGGGATGAAGACTTTGGTTTCGTATTTTTAGGGAAAGCTAATGAATATTTCTAAAGATGACGATCGGTATCATCTCTCTCTTTCAGGGAAATAACTCCTACTACACTATCTTTTTCTCCCTCCCCCTTCTCATCCTCCCTACTCATCACTATGATACAGTCCATCACCAAGTCCTCTCTTGGCCACTCCCAAACACCACCAAGCATATGTCCTTCTCTACATCTCCAACATGAACCTCCTTAGCCTGATCACCACCATCTCTCACCTACAACATCGGGTAGCTCTGGTCCTCACTGCTCTCCCTGCTTCGACTCCAGTACCCCAGCCTTAAGCTATTCGTCACAGAGAAACTAGAATTCATGGTTTCTTTTTCTTTACTACATTTTTTAGAATAATCCTAATTTACTGAAGTTATAAAGATGGTACAGAGAGTTCCTATAAAACCTTCATCCACTTTTCCAGTGTTACCATCTTACATCATCATGGTATGTTTATCAAAACTGAGAAACGGGTACATTCCTATTAACTAAATAGCAAACTTTATTCAGAATTATCAGTTTTTCCAATAATATTCTTTTTCTGTCTCAAGGTTCAATCCAGAATACAATGGTGCATTTAGTTGTTTCTCCATAGTCTTGTTCAATCTGTGACATCTTCTCAGTCTTTCTTTGATTTTTCATGGCCTTAACAGTTTTGAGAAGCACTGGTCAGGTATTTTACATAATATTCCTCAATTTAGGTTTGTTTGATGTTTCCTTGTCTTTATAAATTTAAGAGATGCTTACCAGAAGTGAAAGGTCCTTCTCATCCTATTGTGTCTGGAGTAACGTCTTAGTCAGTTCAATTCAGTTCAGTTCAGTTGCTCAGTCATGTCCGACTCTTTGCAACCCCATGAATCGCAGCACCCCAGGCCTCCCTGTCCATCACCAACTCCCAGAGTTCACTCAAACTCATGTCCATCAAGTCAGTGATGCCATCCAGCCATCTCATCCTCTGACGTCTCCTTCTCTCCTGCTCCCAATCCCTCCCAGCATCCAAGTCTTTTCCAATGAGTCAACTCTTCCCATGAGGTGGCCAAAGTATTGGAGTTTCAGCTTTAGCATCAGTCCTTCCGAAGAACACCCAGGACTGATCTCCTTTAGAATGGCCTGGTTGGATCTCCTTGCAGTCCAAGGGACTCTCAAGAGTCTTCTCCAACATCACAGTTCAAAAGCATCAATTCTTCGGCGCTCAGCGTTCTTCATAGTCCAACTCTCACATTCATACATGACCACTGGAAAAACCATAGCCTTGACTAGACGGACCTTTGTTGGCAAAGTAATGTCTCTGCTTTTAAATATGCTGTCTAGGTTGGTCATAATTTTCCTTCCAAGGAGTAAGTGTCTTTTAATTTCATGGCTGCAGTCACCATCTGCAGTGATTTTGGAGCCCAAAAAAATAAAGTCTGACACTGTTTCCACTGTTTCCCCATCTATTCCCCATGAAGTGATGGGACCAGATGCCATGATCTTCGTTTTCTGAATGTTGAGCTTTAAGCCAACTTTTTTACTCTCCTCTTTCTCTTTCATCAAGAAGCTTTTTAGTTCCTCTTCACTTTCAGCCATAAGGGTGGTGTCATCTACATATCTGAGGTTATTGATATTTCTCCCGGCAATCTTGATTCCAGCTTGTGCTTCTTCCAGCCCAGTGTTTCTCATGATGTACTCTGCATATAAATTAAATCAGCAGGGTGACAATATACAGCCTTGACATACTCCTTTTCCTATTTGGAACCAGTCTGTTGTTCCATGTCCAGTTCTAACTGTTGCTTCCTGACCTGCATACAAATTTCTCAAGAGGCAGGTCAGGTGGTCTGATATTCCCATCTCTTTCAGAATTTTCCAGTTTATTGTGATCCACACAGTCAAAGGCTTTGACATAGTTAATAAAGCAGAAATAGATGTTTTTTTCTGGAACTCTCTTCCATACAGGATGCTAAAACAAAATACCACAGATTGCGTAGCTAATAAACAACAGGACTTTGCTTGTCATAGTACTGGAGGCAGGAGGTTTGAGATCAGGGTGCCAACATGATTGGGTGAGGGCCCTCTTCTGAGCTTCAGATTACAAAAGGGACCAGAGATCTCAAAAGGCAAACATCCCATTCATGAGGGTTCTTCTCAATTTCCTAATAACCTCCTCACACCATTAGGTTTTCAACTAATAAATTTTGGTGGGACACAGATTCAACCTATAACAGTACATGACATTCATATGACTCATATCTAGTCATGTTAACCTTCATTACTTGGTTGTGGTGGTGTCTGCTGAGATTCATTATTCCAAATACTGTTTTTCCTTTTCCATACTCTATTCATTTGAAGCAACTCACTAAATCTTCCCCTGCTTAAGAGGAGAAGCATTAAGTTCCACTATCCGCAGGAGGAAAGATCTACATTTATTGTTTGGAATTTACCTGTAAGAAATATTTGTCCTTTCTCCTCTATTTAACTATTTATTCAATCATTTATTTAATTATGGATTCATGAATATCTATTATATAACATGGTTTTAAAAACAGAGATAATGTGTTATTACTTATTTGCTTAAAATGCCACTATAGCTTTCTCTTACATTAAAATAAAATCTAAACTCCTTACCTCTCTAACAAAACCTATTTGCATACTTAGTTTGTGACTTGTCTCAGACCACTCACTATCCCTCCCTTCCAGTCCACAGATCATACCTACAAGAGTCTTTGCTTGAACTTGTCATACTGTTCCTCTGTCCCTATGTTGAGATTTTAAACTAACTGGTCTCTGCCAGGAAAACTTTTATCTCTGATCTTTGCATTCCTGTCGCAGCTTAAAAGCCACCTTCTCAGAGCAGCCTCTCCTAATTCCCTGCTAAAAACTAATGAATCAGTTATACTCACTCATACTCTTTTGGTAACACTCATCATAATTGGAAGTTACTATTATCACTCTAACGTATGTTGGCTCCTTGTTCCCTCCACACCCTCCCACCAGAATGTAAACTGGGTGAGAACAGGAACTTCATTTCACTGTACTCAGCGCTCAGAATATGTAGGGCATAAGAGATGATAAGCTTCCCAGGTGGAGCTAGCGGTAAAGAATCCACCTGCCAGTGTAAGAGGTGCCAGAGATGCAGGTTTGATCCCTGTCAGGAAGGTCCCCTGGAGGAGGAGATGGCAACCTGCTCCAGTATTTCTTGCCTGAACAATCCCATGGAGAGAAGAGCCTGGTGGGCTACAGTCGATGGGGGTCACAAAAAGTAGGACACACTTGAGCACTCAAAAGATGATAAATGCTTGATGAAAATATACATAAACAAATGAATGAAGGGGATGACTAAAAGGCCTGATACAGAAGGCAGAATTAGAAAAACACTAATAATGAAATCAGGAGGTGAGGGAGACTTACATTTCTAAGGCTTATAATTTGTTGTCCATGCTATTGATCACAGGCTCAGTACTCTTTCATTTCTAAAGAGGTCTTCCTCCTTCCTTGAGGATCATAAATCACATACTCTGATTTAGGGAACTGCCAACAAATCTGCATCTATATTGTATCAGAACAGTGACCTGTTTTAAAAAATAATTAGCTATCCTCTCTGCTCTATATCTCCTCCCTAATTTGACAAATCCTTTACTTGGCCTTCCCAATCTTCAGCCACTGCTGACAAACTATTGCCAAAGCTTATTTAGAGCTTATGTATTCACAGGAACAGAAACAAGACAAAAAGTGTTAGAGGAGGCAGGCCAAAAGGCAAGGGAATGCCTGTTATTTACCTTCCATCTGCTTCTCCAGTCATTTTAGGCCTAAATCTGCTCTATTTTCAGACCAAGGCATATTGCCCTGAGGGCACCTTCAGGAAGAACCAGTTGAAATCCTACCGCCCACCAATGTGTTCACATCGCCTGCTACTCCCTCCTCTCTGCTCCCAATCCTGCCTGAATTTTCATACTTTACAGAAAGGCATGTTATCAATAAAAACCACCCTACGTTTACTTCAGGAGAAGTCAACAGAGCGAGAAATCAGGTAATAAAACACTACTTTTAATTCCAACTTAAATCCATGTGATTTGTGAGTACAAATTTAGTACGAATCTTCTTAAGGGATATAGTAGCAGTAGAAGGATGCTTAACAATCACACTGATGAAGACCTGGCATTTCCCAGCTCCTATCACTAGTGCGGTGGGTTATTAACGGACTCACCCATCACTATCAGGATATTATCTGGGAGGTGACCTTGCCTACTTGCAACGCCGTTTGTATCTGGCTCTGGGCTCTGCAAAACTTTCTTTCTCACTGTCTATAATAGTCTTGATCTCATCTTTAAATATCAATAATCATAATAGTAAACTCCTACCCATACTTCAAGTCTCAGCATCTTACTGTCAGGAATGTTTGGGGATTTTTTGGTGATACTTCTAAGAACCGATAACAATAACAGTGCCCCGAACTTCTCATGTTCTGGTAGTCCTCATACTTTGTGAGTAGTACTTGCTTACTTTCTAGCTTTCTTACCAGGCACATAGTTCCTTGAAGGTGGCCAATGGGTTGATCAACTTGTCCCCAGTTCTAGGATGGAATTACCAGTTCAGAATATGGTATGAGGCAGTTAATCAAAAAATACTTAGACAACATTTTTGCATTTTTACTTTCAAAAAATAAGCTCCTCAAAGGAAGATTCTCATTCACAAGACAAATGTTTCGATGTGCTATTCACAGTTAATAACCAAGTATTTATTTTATTATGTACCACGTACAAAACTTAAAATTCACAGGATGCTTTCAGTCTGTACTGTGTCATGGTTTGCAAATGAGGAATTGCCATAGTCTGAATGGCAGTTATTGATTTGTTTTTTAAAAATAAATTCCTATTCTTTTCTCAGTTTTATTAAGATACAGTTGACATATAACATTGTATTAGGTTAAGGTGTACAGCATATTTGATATATGTAAATGTGTAAACTGCAAAAAGATTGCCACAATATGTTATTTATTGGTTGTTTGGTATTTGACCATGTCTTTTCCTTTTAACTTACTTTCAGCCTATTCATTCCTAATGAAACATCCTAGGATCTCAGCAACCAAAGAGAACTTTGAACTCTTCTACTTCAGAACATTTAAAAGAAAAAAATGCAAAAACAGCAATTTGATCAATTAGGATTCTTCTCAAGGACTGCTTTTTCCCTCTTTGACTCCTCCACTTATTGGAGCAAACAAGAAAAACAACCTGAGAAATCCTGCATTTCCACATTGCTATTTAGAGGGACTGGGGGCAGGAGGAGATGGGGATGACAGAGGATGAGATGGCTGGATGGCATCACCAACTCGATGGACATGAGTCTGAGTGAACTCTGGGAGTTGGTGATGGACAGGGAGGCCTGGCGTGCTGCGATTCATGGGGTCACAAAGAGTCGGACACGACTGAGCAACTGAACTGAACTCAATGCTCCTATAAAATATGTCTTCCTTAATCTACAGGTTATTTTTAAACTTGCTGTATTATTAACTATAAATGATATTTTATGAGAAATAATAACAAAAATCACACAATAATAATTCCATTTTTATAATGGACATCAATGGGAAAACAGAATTCAGTATATAGGCAGCTTTTCTGGAGCAAACCCATTCTGTTTAATGAGCACTATCTTATTAAATATGCTTCCCATGAAACTGGGAGAGCATCACTTGTCCTTTTAAAGAAGAAAACTACAAAACTAGGTAAGCAAAGAGAACAGCTTGCTGCATAATGCATCGTTTAAGTATTAACAACTCAACAGCTATATCCATACTGATTCTAATAGTTCACATAGTGCTTGTTGCCTTGGCAACCTGGAGAATGACAGCAATTACATGGAAACACATGCTTCATTTGTTTCAATAGATCCTATTACAGTAAGGTCCTGTAAACCAGGGAGGCTCATCTATATGCTTAGTCTTGGGATGCTGGCTTATGATAGTAAGTGACCTGGAAACCTGTTTCCAGGTTCCTGAAATGGTAAATCAGAGAGAATTTTTGAAACTTCTCTTAGAAAATATGGTAATGTACATATTACCTTTAATGATAATCAGTGAAGATAAAGATTTTTTTTTAATATGGGCTATGTGACTTTTCCTTTCCCAGGCCTTTGCAATCTTGTTATTAGACAATTTGAGTCTTGGAAGCTCACATCTACTGGAATTACTCGGGTACCAAACCACTGCATCTCCTCTTCCCAAGCGAGATATCTAACCGATTTGGGGCAGACGGTTGAGTCCTAGAATACCAAAGACTTCACAGAAATTCTGGGGTACCTGAACGTCCAGACACCTGGTCTTGGATTTGAAGAATGGGTCTGATGACACAGATCGCCAGGCCAGGCTTGATGCATGAGACAGGGTGCCCAGGGCTGGGGCACTGGGATGACCCTGAGGGATGGGATGCGTGAGACAGGGTGCCCAGGGCTGGGGCACTGGGATGACCCCGAGGGATGGGATGCGTGAGACAGGGTGCCCAGGGCTGGGGCACTGGGATGGCCCCGAGGGATGGGATGCGTGAGACAGGGTGCCCAGGGCTGGGGCACTGGGATGGCCCCGAGGGATGGGATGCGTGAGACAGGGTGCCCAGGGCTGGGGCACTGGGATGGCCCCGAGGGATGGGATGCGTGAGACAGGGTGCCCAGGGCTGGGGCACTGGGATGGCCCCGAGGGATGGGATGCGTGAGACAGGGTGCCCAGGGCTGGGGCACTGGGATGGCCCCGAGGGATGGGATGCGTGAGACAGGGTGCCCAGGGCTGGGGCACTGGGATGGCCCCGAGGGATGGGATGCGTGAGACAGGGTGCCCAGGGCTGGGGCACTGGGATGGCCCCGAGGGATGGGATGCGTGAGACAGGGTGCCCAGGGCTGGGGCACTGGGATGACCCCGAGGGATGGGATGGGGAGGGAGGTGGGACGGGGCTTCAGGATGCAGAACACATGTACACCCACGGCTGATTCATGGCAATGTATGGCAAAAACCACCACAATATTGTAAAGTAATTAGCCTCCAATTAAAATAAATAAATTTTTAAAAATGGGTTTGAAAATGGTAGAGAATGTTACATTTGACAAGAAAATGAAGCTTTTCATATCTTTCAGGACAATTACCAGAAACCATGGATAACTAGAAGAGCTAGGTTTCTAACTGATAACGCAATGATTTTTCATTACTTATGGAAGGTAAATCCTCACCTGCTCTCCATGGGAGTGGGAGGTAAGAACTGCCAAGAAGCATGCAGTAGCTGCAGCAGGTGGCAGGAGAAAAAATGAAAGAAAAAAAAAAAGAGGAAGTGTCTCATTACACCCAAAGAAGTAGTGATTAAGGCCCATTAGGCTGCAAACCAAGGAATGAAGGACAGTTATGAAGAGACATGCTTGACATTCACAAGGGGAAGCCTTCACCTTGCTGGAAAGGGAGGTTTGCGAAGAGGAGATGCAGTGGTTTGGCACCCTAGTAATTCCAGTAGATGTGAGCTTCCAAGACTCAAATTGTCTAATAACAAGATTGCAAAGGCCTGGGAAAGGAAAAGTCACATAGCTCATATTTTTTAATAATCTATATTTTCACTGATTATCATTAAAGGTAATATGCACATTACCATATTTTTAAGAGAAGTTTCAAAAATTCTCTGTGATTTACCATTTCAGGGCTCTTTATGTCATCCCCTCAGAGACAAAGCAAGGCATATCCAGGTGAGACGATAAACTCAAGGGTGACACCTTCTCTCCCTTTAAATGAAAGGAAGTCAACTAGATAGAAGATCTAATAATAGTAACAATAAAGATAAAAATTGTTACTATTTTAACATGCGTTTTCTAATGTGGTCACTGAAAATTTATGTCTATAGCTTACTGAAACACTAACTCCATGGAACAATTACATTTTGGACTTCTCTGGTAGCTCAGATGGTAAAGAATCTGCCTACAATGCGGGGTCCGGGTTCGATCTCTGGGTTGGGACAATCCCCTGAAGAAGGGAACGGCTACCCACTCCAGTATTCTTGCCTGGAGAATTCCATGGACTGACGAGCCTGGTGGGTGACTCAAACACTCACTCCATAGAGCAATTACATTTTAGGACACATAAATGCCCTCCACATGAGCACATGCCTTCCACGTACTCAAACAGATTATGTGTCAAAGTGAAGTCTATCACAGACTTAGAAAACAAAGTTACAGTTATCAAAAGGAAAGGTGTGGGGGAGGTATAAATTAGGAATTGGGGAATAACATATATATACAACTATAGATAAAAACAGATAACCATCAAGGACTTACTGTATACTCAATATTTTGTAATAACTTATATGGAAAAATAATCTGAAAAAAAAATAAGATATACGTATAACTGAATCACTGCTATACACCTAAAACACAATGTTATAAATCACTTACACTTCAATAAAAAATAATTTTTTTACAAGTGAAATCTATAGACCTCCCAAGGGCTTGGTTCCAGATGTTCAATTCAAATGCAAATTCCAGAGGTCTATGTCCAAAGTTTTTGATTTAACTTTCCTGGTGGGGACTCAAGTAATCTGTACTATAGCAAGCTCCTACAATCACTAGAGATTGCTAATACATGCTAATTTGAGAATCTTTTTAAATTTGTCAATTTACCTATGAAGCTTGACAAACAGTAGAAAACTTAACTCTAAATTGTACCTAATGGAATGCTTTTGTCAAAGAAGGGGATGAAGAGCACCAGGTACATGAAATTCAACACATTAAAAAAAAAAAACTTTAATAAACATCTCTATTATCCTAATCCCTAGTCCTCTTAGTCATAGAAAATTGCAATTTTTTTGTTTCTTAGACATCTTTTGAGAAACACACAAATATAACATCCCATATATGTATACACATCCCACTGCAGGGAGAGAAGTGGAAAAAAAAAAAAAAGAATGGGGACATACTATAACTGCTCTTTTTCACTAAAACATAGCTACAGCTGAATATTCTTTAAGTACACATATACATGTTCCTCATTTTTATAATAGTTGCATAGAATTCTATTAAAGAATATATATTTTATAATATATAACTATAATATACAGAGTACATCATGAGAAACACTGGACTGGAAGAAACACAAGCTGGAATCAAGATTGCCGGGAGAAATATCAATAACCTCAAATATGCAGATGACATCACCCTTATGGCAGAAAGTGAAGAGGAGCTAAAAAGCCTCTTGATGAAAGTGAAAGAGAAAGGCGAAAAAGTTGGCTTAGAGCTCAACATTCAGAAAACGAAGATCATGGCATCTGGTCCCATCACTTCATAGCAAACAGATGGGGAAACAGTGGAAACAGTGTCAGACTTTATTTTTGGGGGCTCCAAAATCACCGCAGATGGTGACTGCAGCCATGAAATTAAAAGACGCTTACTCCTTGGAAGGAAAGTTATGACCAACCTAGATAGTATATTCAAAAGCAGAGACATTACTTTGCCAACTAAGGTCCGTCTAGTCAAGGCTATGGTTTTTCCTGTGGTCATGTATGGATGTGAGAGTTGGACTGTGAAGAAGGCTGAGTGCTGAAGAATTGATGCTTTTGAACTGTGGTGTTGGAGAAGACTCTTGAGAGTCCCTTGGACTGCAAGGAGATCCAACCTGTCCATTCTGAAGGAGATCAGCCCTGGGATTTCTTTGGAAGGAATGATGCTAAAGCTGAAGCTCCAGTACTTTGGCCACCTCATGGGAAGAGTTGACTCATTGGAAAAGACTCTGATGCTGGGAGAGATTGGGGGCAGGAGGAGAAGGGGACGACCGAGGATGAGATGGCTGGATGGCATCACGGACTCGATGGACGTGAGTCTGAGTGAACTCCAGGAGATGGTGATGGACAGGGAGGCCTGGCATGCTGTGATTCATGGGGTCGCAAAGAGTCGGACACGACTGAGCGACTGAACTGAACTGATAACTATAATAACTCATTTAATTCACTGCTAACATATGTTTCTAGCATGTAATTTGTGATTACAATGAACGATGCTTCCCAACATTTCAGAACCACTGATCCAAGTAATAATTATGATCAGGATGGTTCAGTCTTCCTCTGAGTACAGAAAGGAGTGATAATCACGGTCAGTGTACCTGCTATTCTTGAAACAGGTGGTACATACCGCAGGACACAAAAATTTTACTTATAGCATATAGCACATCCTCTGTCTACCTTTCTTCGTGATTCCTTTGCCTTCTAAGAAATCTTTCTTTTGTCTTTCAAAAGAAGAGAGACCCTTTTCTCTTCTAAAACCCTATTCATTTTTCTTTTTTTGGCCAAACCCTGCAATATGTGGGATCTGAGTTCCCTGACCAGAGTTTGAACCCATACCTCCTACACTGGAAGCACGGTATCTTAACCACTAGACCACCAGGGAAGTTCCAAAACCCTACTCCTCTGGCTTGCCCTCTTTTTCCATCTTACTCCCTTTGCCCTGAATGTGACTTAGTCTTCTACATGCTTGAAGGTCACTGTTTAAGGATAACCCATGCTCTCTCATGGTGTATGCACATTTCTGGCCATTCTTTCTCTGTAAGAAGAAATCCCAACATCCTGTATAATAAGCACTATATAAGAAGATGGAGAAGGAAATGGCACCCCACTCCAGTGTTCTTACCTGAAGAATCCCAGGGACAGGGGAGCCTGGTGGGCTGCCGTCTATGGGGTCGCACAGAGTCGGACACGACTGAAGCAACTTAGCAGCAGCATATAAGTAGAAGAAATAAAAATAACAACGTACAAATATCTATTTAAGTGTCTGTCTTTCAGATTCTAAATAAAATGTGGAATTCTAAGTAACATTTGGGTATTTTTTTCTGAAGAGACACTGGAAGCTACATAAGAATATTGCTGCACTGCACAAATACTTCCCTGACCAGACAGTAACACACCAAACATAATCACTTGCATTTACATAAGTCCATACATGTCAAAGGTACACATAATATTTTAGAGTCTATAAAACACTTTCGTATTCATCATCCTAATTTTAAAGCTAGAAAATATCTGATCCATTTCAATAGCCCATTAACAAATAAAGCCTTTTAAACTTCCACACATGAAATGTGCCATTTTAAGTATTCCTCTAGATCTTATTCCACATGTATTTTTCTTCAGAGTGACAGCTGCAATGTGAAAGTTTAAATTAATAGCCATCTCTGTCTTTCTTTTCCCCCTGTGAAAAAATTTAGTTTCTAGGCACTCTGTTTTTATAAGTAAGTAGCCACAAAAGATTAGAAAAGAATTCAGCACAATGAATTTTCTTGGCAAAATAATATATTAGCTAAATGGTGTCTATTAACTCCCTGGTGCCCCTGGCAGCTGGTTTTAGTGCTATCCAATAAATGACAAAATAAGCTTTTGTGAGAATTTTTCAATATGCTGCCATGTAGTTATAGATTTCAGAGTTTCTTCCTGTCAGTTTTATGCTGCATTTCTTTACAAAACTGACAGCCAGCTGACAGGGCAAGAAAAGTTAGAAATATTTGGCTGGTGGTGAAATTAACAAAATTTTTCCTTTGGGGGAATAAAACATTTATTCTAAGTGTAGAAAAATAAGCTATAACTTTCAGGAATAAACTATTTCTCTTAGTCATACTGTCTGGAATCATATTTATCTCTTATTTGCTGTAACAGCGAGGGCACATGATCTAGCCTATCTAGAAACCTGTTTAGAGAACTATGCGCTTTGGTTTCCTCATCTATCAAAAAGTCCTCAGAAGGTTATTGTGGGGGTTGAACGAGCAATTATCTAGAAAGTACTTGGTACAAAGCATGGCACTGTAACAATAGCTTGGATTCACGTGGCCCTCTGTTAGGTAGTAGGTGTGCGTGCGTGCACGGTAAGTTGCTTCAGTTATGTCCAACTCTTTGTGACCCTATGGACTGCAGCTTGCCAGGCTCCTCTGTCCATGGGATTTTCTGGGTAAGAATACTGGAGGGGGTTGCCATGCCCCGACCTTCCTGACCCAGGGATGTCTTATGTCTCCTGCATTGGCAGGCAGGTTATTTACCGCTAGTGCCACCTGGGAAATCCCTTAGCTCATAGGGATGCATTTTAAATAGTCTTTTAGAGTCCACATTTACAAAAAGACACTGGGGTTGTATAATAATACTGCTATATATGAAACCCTTAGTTTTCCAAATAATACTATGAGTAATTGTTAATAATTGATAATGATTTTAATCTACAACTAAAAATGGGAAGACTGTTGAGAGAGAAAAGAAGAAAATATAAACCTATTCCTGCCATGGTTGATCATGATCTTTACATTCTGGATCTATTTACTAAAGTGTTTACTTCTATCTTTGCTCACAATTCAAACATGCTTCTCCCAATTTAACTTTTTATAACAACCCGTCTCATCTGCTTTCTCACTCAACCACCCACAGTTACTGACAGCTACCAACCCACATGAAGGAAAAGTGCTGATGTCTTCTCAAGGAAGGAGGCCAAAAATCCTACAGATTGAGGTAAGTAAACAGATCTGCCTGGAGCCACCAGGAGGGAAATCAAAAGGCAAGGGACTTAGTTTTGCTTCCTATGGTGCTGTTCTTTCTAGGAGCTTAGGATTCTCTTCTGCCCAAACAATACGAAACATACACACTTAGGGTAAAAGAAGGAGGTTGGAACATAATGGACGTAGTGGACAGAAGCTTCAGAAACAGAAGAGAGACATTTTTTTCTGTTTTTTTCTTTCTAAATCCAGGAGAAAGTATGTAAATAAGTCAAGTCATCTTAGGAAGCAAAATCCTCAAATGACATAACCATTTCCTGGCCCCACAAAAACAGGACAAGGTATTAAGGCATCTATAGAGACTGGATACTGCTGTCCCTGGTAAGTAAGTTATGATGACACTTCAACTGAAAGCACAGACTCCTGGTTAAAGGTAAACTCATATTCGTATCATTTCCTTGAAGAACAATTAATATTTGAAGTTACATGCAACTCTTAATGTAACTAAGAAATAAACTTGGTTTTATTTTATCAATGTTATAGTTAAATACTGCTCTCAAGAAATCATGCTTTGTTTTAAGGTTAGAGTTTAAGGGCTAATCAGAAAATAATAAGCTACTCATCGAATAAATGGCTGGCGACAATGTACTATCCACCAAAAAACAGCCTTGGCCACACACCCAGCATCTAGATAGAGAAGAACATAAGGGGCTGGCAGTCATACTGACTTCAAGTCAAGTGTAATCAGTAATAAGCAATAATATAGATATATACACATATGCATATGTATGCATATGTATGTGTATGTATGTATGCATGTAAGAGAGAGAGGGGACCTAGCATTGCAAAGAGAAATAACAGTCCCTTTTCTTAGTAATAACAAAAATTCCTTGTCTTCTTCCTCAGCAAGGTCAGTGGGTAAACAGTAGTTATATTTTCATTTTCTATATACCTCCCAGGAAATCAAACAAATCAAAAATGCATTTGGAAACTGTCTGCTCAAATCCTGTATTCTCTACCTCGTCTGACAGAATGGAAACTCCTTACAGGCACAGCTGTTCTTTTGCCATAAATTTGTATCTGAACATTATAAATCGTCAGGAAAAGTTCCAAAGAGAAGCTAATAAAACTTTCTAGTGAACATTTCTACTACAGCAGAGGTCACATTTCAGGTCACATTTAAACCCCCATACTGGCAAACTCAGTGCCTCCCTTCCCCATAGAACATTCTCCATAAACATTTACAAAATAGGTGCTGAAGCCATTTCAGCTGATAAAGAATAACAGGATTCCTAGAGAGTCATCAGGCCATTGCCATCGCTGATCTGAAACGTGCAAGTTAAGCTTCCTTCCTGTGGGAGAGGCATATGTGTTCCTGCCCTCCCCCACCCCCTCCACCCCTGTCTACAGACACCTGCTTGGAGTTCTAGGAACCTGGCCTCCCGGAGGCAGTCCTGCTGGTGAGAATGAAAGCCTGCAACAACTGCTCAGTCCTGGGGCTTGGCAGCAGACTCAGACCACTAAACTAGCAGGGAAAGTTCTGCCCTTTCTTGATTCTCCCTGCAGGAATCAGCTTCTCTTTTCCAGACTCCTCATGGGTCATGGGCTAAAACACACAATTCCATTTTCAGAGCTGACAAAAGACTGAGCTCCAGAGGAATAGGTCATTGGCACGTCCCTGTTCCCCTGCAGGCACTGGCTTTGTTCTCCAGAGACAGGAGGGAGCTGGCAGACACCTGCCAGTGAGAGAGAGGAGGTCTCTCACTGCACTGCTGTGCCAGAGAAGTGTGTGCAGCTACTTCAAGGTAAATGTCACACAGTAGTGATGAAGCCGATAAATGGAAGAACTCTTACTGTTTGCTATTGTGTCATTAAACTGCCAGAAACAGAATTACTCGTATTTTTTAGGTGAAAGGCAGAAGAGTTTGATATTTGAAAATGTACCCTCTATTCATCTTCAAGAAAATCATATATTATATATGTGTGAGCTTTCTGAAGATCATGAATAAGTGACCAGACATTTCTTTACTGTTTTATATCAGACTATTTTTTCTATCTATAAATCAATATTTTAAAATCTCTATGAAAATTACCCACTTGAGGAACTAACATCCTATTTTTGCAGAGACAGAGGGAGTGACTTAAAAGAACTGTTGTGGAAGAACTCTCTCCAGCAGGAGGCACGTTGTCAGGGATCTCTCCATTTTAGCAGGTGAAGGAGGTTAATTCCTGGCACTGCAGGGGTCTATAGATCCCCTCCCCTCCAGCTGATTGCCGGACACCACATAGAGTTGTTAGAATCTCTCGCTGTCACCCTGGATCCAATCCCTTTCCCATATTATAACAAATCATGGATGGACATCAGAGGAAAGCAACACCTCTCTCCCCCAGGAAGCTGGAATCTATACTCAGAGAAACAGATCATTCTCTCTGGGCAACTGTAACAAGGAAATCAAAAGAATACAGAAGAAAGAGTCCCTTAAATGGCAGTGGACTTAAGAGAGAAATCAGAGCTGGTTTAAACAGGAGAGAGAGAGGCAGGGGAAAGAAATATGGAAACAAGAGTATCCTGAATGCATTAAAATTGCTCATTCTTTGTTTTTTTAAAGATGACTGCATTACTACATGTTATTCGGACTAAACTGCACCCCCCTCACCACCACCACACATACAAATTCATATGCTGAATTTGCTTTTGAAGCCCTAACCTCCAATGTGACCTCATTAAAGAAGTAATCAAAGTTACATGAAATGTAAGGGTGGGACCCTAATCCAATATATCTTTATAAGAATTGGAAGAAACACCAGGCTTCCTGCTCACAAAGGCAAGGCCACGTGAGGATACCGCTAGAAAGTGGCCATCTGCAAGTCAAAAAGAGAAGCCTGTGGAGAAGGCGAATGTGCTCGTATCTTGATCCCACACCTCCAGCCTCCAGAAATGCGAGAAAATAAAATATGACTGCTGAAGCCAACCAATCAATGGTATTTTGTTATGGCAGCGCCAGCAGACAAATACACTGCTTGCGGGTTCTGTGAGCTAACAGTCTAGCATTAAAATACCATCCCTGCTTTTGCTTATCTTGGTTAGAGTTGGTTTCTGTGCTTGTACCAAGAAGCATTAGTTACCACATTCCTATAAACATTGGATTTTACATTTTATCTCACTGTCTGATGGCAAATTTGAACTGACACGCTGAAGTAATGTTTTTCAAGGATCGTTCAAATGTGATTAAAAAAAAATCCAAAATACACTGTCATGCCGTTTTTTGTTGTTGCTGTTTTTAACAATCTGAGCCCCTGATGAAATGTTTCAGAAAGACCTCCTTCCTATACCTTCGTATAAATATAGTCTTACTCCACAGGTCCATTGAGCCTCAGAAGAGAGATACCAGCCTAACTTGTGAAGCAAACATCAACTCCGACATTTCTCTCTGAAGTTGGGCATTGGATTGTTCTCGCCACAGAAAAAAAAATTCACAAGCTGTTCAACAGGATGTCTCTATTCAGGATCCCATTTCAGGGCTCACGCTTTCCCACAGTTTATGAGGACACTTCCTTCCTCCGTGTTCTTTCAGGTGACAGCCTGAAGCAAGAATAGGGAGCTCTGCTTTGTGTCCAGTTAGTTCTGCTTTCCCATGTTTGAGTAAATGGCCTCTGTCTGCCAGTGTATGCTCAACAGTAGTAGCCCTGATGATATCCTGGACACGACCGTGAGCTCAACAGGTATTCCGTGTGCCAGACCAACACAGTGCTGTATAAGCCTGCGTCCTCCACAGTCCAAGTTCAGGGCATGCCCTTTCAATAATAATGAATAAGTGGAATTTCAGCCAACTAAATATTTGAAGAGTGTTTTTCCTGATTCAGTAGTATAAGAACTCAATGAGCACCAAAAACGATCAGTAAAATTCTCATTGAAGTATCCTACGGAATTCAGCCTAAAAATGATCCATGTTCAACTACAAATTTACCACAAACTAAAATGGCAATGTTATCCAAGGTTGTCTCTGTCCAATTTTTAAAATAATATCATCTGACAACAGACCATTTATTCACCCAGTTCAAAGATAAAAATGAAGATACACATTTTACCTCAAAACAATGAAGATACATACTAGACTAAAATTTGGGTCTCTTTCCACTTAAGATGTTGCTTCCTCCACTATAACAATCCATTCTATACAACAAAGGTAGATTAGTAATTACTACAGAAAATAATGATTAAAAACAAGTATGTAATTTATTCCATGCAAGAATGTAATTCGGGTGCTGCTACTGTCATTTAAGTGATGCAGAAATGGAATTACGGTGAGGTTAAGTAACTTGCCCCAGGCTACACAGTGACTTGTTGAATTATGCAGCCGACTCAGGCAACGTGTACATTCTTGGGACTTTCCTGATGGTCCAGTGGCTGAGACTCCATGCTCCCAATGCAGGGAGCCAGGGTTATATCCCTCCTCAGGGAACTAGATCCCAAAGGCAACAACTAAAAGGATCTTACATGCCAAAACTAAAGATCCTGGGCAGCCAAATAAATAAACAAATAAATACATGAAAAAAAAAAACAAGTAACCCCTTTACTCTACTGCCTATCAGAAGTGCTGAGAAGTGTCTGGTAAAGTCTAAAGATCTAGATCTTGACAAGCGAGGCCAGTAACCAGGCATCAAACTCTAGTTGAGTCCCTTGTTTTCCCTAAGCTTTGTTTTCTCTATTAAAAAAGAAAATAAGAATGTGGTTGAACTCCAAAGTCCCGCCCAGGGAGAATGTTTGGCTTTGTTCAACCTTGCATCCTGGAATGGTGTTTCTCCAGCAGTTTCAAATTCATGTAATCTCCCTCTTGCCAATAAAAGTAATTTGTTTCATGTATAAGTAAATGAAATTTACCATTTGTTCACATTAAATGCATTTCAAAATTTGGGGGAAAATGTTATGGGCCAATCTTATTTTAGGTTTGAGGAATTTGGGCTCTTTCATTTTTATGGAAAATCCATTATGTATCTAACTAGATGCAGTTTAAAAACCCTAATGTGAGAGCCATGCAAATTGGAAAAGGAAAAACATTTTCAACTGCTCCAGTCTTTATACCGTACAGTCCATCCACTGCCACAGCACTGACTGGATGTCAAAATTGCAATTAGTTACACTCAGAGACAATCAGGAAAATGGCCAAGCCAGACTGTGTCCAGGCCTCAATAACCTGTGATTATTGTGAAAGGAGTTTAAAATCAAGAGACGTAGTTTCAGGCTGTAGCTTTGCCACTTACTAGCTATGTACCCTTGGGAAATTCATTCAATGGAATAATAATTTAAGAGCTTAAGTTCTTGAATCAAATGATGTGTGTGCAAATCCTGACTCTGCCAGTCAACATGAACACACTCGTTAAATTCTCTACGCTTCTGTTTCTTTAGCTATAAACTCAGACACTGCAACTGCCTATTTCAGAAGGGCTGTTGAAAGGATTAAATAAAACATGATATTTAATAAAACATTTATCAGAAAGTCTCCTTCCTATTAAAGGCTCAGAGTTTGGTATTAAGACTGCTGCTGCTGCTAAGTCGCTTCAGTCGTGTCCGACTCTGTGTGACCCTATTGATGGCAGCCCACCAGGCTCCTCTGTCCCTGGGATTCTCCAGGCAAGAACACCGGAGTTGGTTGCCATTTCCTTCTGCAATGCATGAAAGTGAAAAGTGAAAGTTAAGTCGCTCAGTTGTGTCTGACTCTTAGCAACCCCATGGACTGCAGCCTACCAGGCCCCTCCATAGTATCTGTATTTTAAGTGAGACCATTGCAAGGTAAAGTTTTATTAACAAATAACAGTCAAGTTTCTACATCTTTAAAATTAGGACACAGTAGTATGTACCTGGTGTGACTGTTGTCAAGATCAGATGTTGTAACCCAAAGAAAACTATTTTGTAAACTAAAAGCACTGAATTATCATTCAGTTAACACATGTAAACTGTTATATAAGATGACCTTGTAATTATTTTAAAAATATTTACTGAGTATTTAGAATATAAAAGACACTGGACTAAGTAATATGAAGAATATAAAACAGATGTGGATTCTACGCTTAAGTGATTAACACAAGCATAGTGGTGCCTCCAATACAAGATAGAAATATGGATGTCAATTCCATACTCTGGTTCAAGTATTAAAAAGGAAAGAACAAGTGCCAAAGATGTCATAGAGAAAGATTGATAAGACTGACAGCCTTAAATCACTGTCATTATTCCATGCTCATATTTCAGAAAGAATATAGCCTACTGACCCTTGAATCAAGTTTAAATTTATGAATCTGATTTTCAAAACCTTTTGTAATCTATCCCCAAAGACAATCTTCTATCATGCTACTTAATAACTCTATTGGTTTCTTCTGAGGACATAAAACACCAGGTTCCAATTTTATGTCTTGGCTACTCTTGGCTCTTGGATTGTTCTCCCTATCTTCAGTACATACCAGATTATAACCCATCCCTTAAATCCCAGCTCCATCAGGAAGTCTTCCCTGATGATTTAGACTGATCCACTCTCTGTATCACACTCCTACACACTTTATTTACATATATATTAAATCAAATAATAACCTGGAAGAATTATCACTGACCTAAAATAAAATGACAAGCATCTTGACAGCAGGTTCTCACTCTGATTGTATTTAATGTCTGTTTCATAAAAGGAAAGCTTTGTGGATTATGTAACTCTAAGGTTATTTCCCATCATTTATTCAATATATAATATGCATTCACTTGTGCTAAATTCTATCCTATGTGATGAAGATACGGTGGTGAAGAAGAGAAAGTATCTATCTTTCTATGATTGTCTCCTGTTAGCTCAGTGATTCTCGTATCAGCCTGTATCACAGAATCACCTTGGGAACTTGTTAAAACTGTACACACACATACACACACACACACACACACACACACACACACACACGTTCCCGATGCAGTAGGTGTGAGGTAGGGTCCCAAATTTTGCATTTCTCAAATGATGTTCATGTTACCAAACCAGAGACCATACCTAGAATCTATTCTAGTGGAATGGCCATATTTTCACTGCTGTATTGTTAATGCTTAGAATAAATATTTATGTAATAAGAGAATAAATATGGCTTTGTTAATTGACAAAGGGAAATCTAATTTTTTCCTTAAATGATGCTATAGAAGGAAAAGTACAATTCTATTAAAAGATAGAAGGAATACTATAATCAGAAAAATAAGGAACAGCTTATATTCAAAGAAAAGTGAATTAACTTCCAATGTAGAGAGAGGAGGAGGAAGATCAGAGAGACCTCTGAGGAGTAGCATATTTGATTTATTCTTTGAAGGACACACACATTTGTCTTAAAAATGCCTGTTATAGCTAGAAGTGTTTTCAGTTCAGTTCAGTTCAGTCGCTCAGTCGTGTCCGACTCTTTGTGACGCCATGAATTGCAGCACGCCAGGCCTCCCTGTCCATCACCAACTCCCAGAGTTCACTCAAACTCATGTCCATCGAGTCGGTGATGCCATCCAGGCATCACATCCTCTGTCGTCTCCTTCTCCTCCTGCCCCCACTCCCTCCCAGCATCAGAGTCTTTTCCAATGAGTCAACTCTTCGCATGAGGTGGCCAAAGTACTAGAGTTTCAGCTTTAGCATCATTCCTTTCAAAGAACACCCAGGACTGATCTCCTTTAGAATGGACTCTCTCAAACTCAATAGAATCTTTACATTCTGATGTAAGGTTTGATATTTGCAAATAGTTAAACATCGTATTTTTGCCAAGTCTTATCAGAAAATTGGTAATTTAGTTGCATAACTCAGCTTGGTTGAAAACAAAAATATGTGTTTGAGTTAAGACACCAGTTTTCTAGGACGACTTACAAATGGAGCCCTGAAACAATTTCTGAGCAGTTTAAAGATAATTTTGAACACTGGAAGTTTCAATGGATTAAGTTTATAGTTTCTGAAGATGATTAGTTTGAAGAATGGCGCCCACTTGGCCATATACTCTGAGGTTAGTTAAAAACTCACTCTTAGTATAGCTGGTATTTTGATATATTGAAAGAATTGATATCTAAACATGAAAGATGCCATGTAAAGCTGTTGTTGCTGTTGTTGTTGTTGTTTTCCACATTGTATGCCATGCTATAAATATCTAAAGTTTAAACATATGGGAACAGAGACAGCACTGTAATATGGAAGTTCTTCCAAGGCAGGTATATGAAAAGCATGCATTAGTACCAGGAGATAGACAGGTTCCAAAAAATTCTGTGTAACTCTAGGCTACCCAGTCTAAACATAAATATTAGTTTCTGTGTTCTGCGCTTGAGCTACGTGCTGGGTCACACTGGAACTCTGTGAAGTGGGAGGCGCATCTAAACATTCTTCTAGTTTGGAATACAGGAACTAAAGAGAACATACAAGGCCTCTGACGAACAGCACATTCTCACAGCCGGCTTTCGCCTTGTTTGTCCCCAGAGCCCCTCAGCTACTCTATTCGCCCACCCTCTGGGTTCAGGGTGTCTTCACTGCAGATCAGCACGTCCTAGTTCTACTGTGGCTGTCAAGTCGCTAAGTCATGACTGTCACTTTGCGACCCATGGACTATAGCCCTCCAGGTTCCTTTGTCTACGGGGATTTCCCAAACAACAATGCTGGAGTGGGTTGTCATTTCCTTCTCCAGGGGTTCTTCCTGACCCAGGGATCAAACCTGTGTCTCCCACATTGCAGGTGGATTCTTTACCATCTAAGCCAAGGAAGCCTATGAATACGGGAAGGGGTAGCCTATCCCTTCTCCAGGAGATCTTCTCAACCCAGGGATCAAACTGGGGTCTCCTGCATTGCAGGCAGATTCTTTACCAGCTGAGCACCAAGAAAGCTCATATATTTTAACAGAGTGTACTAAACTTTGGCCTGATAGAAATGAAAAAAGCAAATACTTCAAGTCCCTTTGTTTAGATCAATGATTCCTTAAGTGGTGTTCCTGGACCAGCAGCAAAAATATCAGCTGATAATTTGTTAAGATATGTAAATTCTCCAGTCTCACTCCAGAAATACTGAATCAGAACTGGGGAAGGGAGGTGGGGAAGCCCAGCAATCTGATTTAACTAGCCATGAGTCTAGGTGAATATGACGTATGCCAAAGTATGAAGACCCCTGGCTTAGATCTAACCAGCAGCAGCAGTAGAGAAACTCTCTTACTATCACTATACAAAGTTTTATGAACTGTACAATTTATTTTAATAGCCTATCATCACCCACATGATTGACCATTTAATACACACACAATTATACATGCAATCAATATTTAAAATGTCTTTGCCAGAATGTATGTTAAAAAGTCATAGCTTTCTCAGTAAAGACATGAAATTGAAAAGAGACAAATGAACCAAATGAATTTGTTTTTAGTTTTCTGAAATACCATCCTCGACTCCCCTTCACTCCTGCTCCACCTCAATTAAAAGAATCAGGGGTGGGGGGACACTTTAGTTCCACTTGTTTGACTTAGTATGAATAGAACGCTAGATTTCTAATTTAAAAAAATAGATATGCAACAAGCAACAAAGGTTTACTGTACAGAAAGGGCACTATAGTCAATATTTTATAATAACCTATAATGGGAAATAATTTCAAAAATAATATATGTATGTATAACTGAATCACACACACACACAAAATTATACTTTTTGAAATTTAGTAACGTTTATCTTTCTGCCAGTTTTTCTAAATGTCCTATAGAAATCTAATAACAACATATGAGATATAAAATTTTAAATATATTTGTACAGGATATAAGATTAATATATATTAATTAAATATAAATGTTATATGTAAATAATTAATGACATCATTCAAGATGCTTTTTTCTGCACTTGATAAAATATTCTGAGAAATGTTAATATGTCATACTATGATTATATTTTTTCTTTCCTCTTATATTTCTTCTGATTTTTGCTTTATGCATCTTTGCTTCTTTGTTATTGTATCTAATGGTTTATGATGTTTATCTTCTTTGTGAATTGTACCTTTTATCATTAAAAGTATCCATCTTTGCTTCATTAAAAATAAAAATATAAATAAAAGGAAAAATTAAAATGAATAAAAATTAAAAAGTAATGCATGTAAATGAGCATGCATGAGTTTACATGTTCTCCCTGCCTGAGTAGGTTGTTGCATTTTAACCAGGTTATTTTCATGATGCAGAACTTCTGAAACGATGAACATTTCACAAATGATGAGGACTTCAGGGACCTTAACTAGTTGTAATGGATGGTGATATTAGGTCCCTGTTCTCCAGCCTCCTTCCCCCAAGGATGGCACATCTCTCTACTCCCTTGTGTTTGTCTCTGGCACTGCATCTGCCACCTGATGTTATGATAATCAATTCAGGTCTTTCTCCTTTGCTAGATGATGAAGTCTTTGAGGGCAGAAGTTTTGAGTTCTTTCTGTTCTCTGCATGCAAAAATGTTTAATGAACGAATGCATGGTTGTTTCTTGCACATCATTACAACCCACTCTTGAAGCAGTTTATAAATGTGCCTTTTTTTTTTTTTTTTGCTCATGTCCTGGCATTTGATTCCTTAAAACTGCACTTTCCAAGATGGTAGCCATCAACCACATATGCTTCTGAGCTGTTGAAATGTGTCTACTCTGAACTGACATGTAAAATATTAGGCTTAAAGCACTGGGTTTCAGAGACTTAGCACTACAACAGGTAAAATATCTCTTTGTATTTAAATATCAACATTTCATTCATAATTTTATGTTGATTATAGGTTATAATGGTATCATTTAGGTTATATTTAATACTACTAACTTAAAACAAAATCGGGGCGGGGAGAGGTGGTTAACCCATTTGGAATGAGTAACTATGTCCCGGACTGCCCCGGTGGGCCAGAGGCTAAAGCTCTGAGCTCCCAAGGCAGGGTGCCTGGGTTTGATCCCTGGTTGGGGAACTAGATCCCACATGCCAAAATTAAGATCCTTACATCTCAAATTCCTACACGCCACAATGAAGAGCCAGCACAGTCTAATAAAGAATTAAATAAATATTTTTACAGAGCTATGTCCAAACCTGTTTCAAATAACTATTAAGACACTTGAAGGTAAATGGATGCTTTGTCTGATTTATACCTAAACCCACACTCATCTCAGATGTACTGCTTGAACTCTGATATCCGAGGCTCATGAAAATTTTTTTCATTTTTTAAATGTTGTTTTAATTGAAGGATAATTGCTTTATTGTAATAATTTTTTGATGAAACTTAAAGTTCCATAGTCCCTTCAAAAGGAATATGTAGAATAAAAGGAATCTCTGCTTGAGTTAAGACTTAGGCTCTGAAGCAATACAATTTACAGATATGTAATGCAATCTATATATGTAATATTATTTTCCTAAGTAACCACATTAAACAAAGTAAAATGAGTGATGTTAAAACATATTTTTCCAATGTATTAAAAATATCACTTTAATATGAAAAAATAAAAATTTAATAAGGTATTTTATTTTATATTGTTTTCAAAACCTTGCATATATTTTACTAGCATATCTCAATATGTTAAACTTTAACTAGTTTTGATTTAAATTTATATTTTATCATTGCAAAAGTCAATTCCACACCCAAGTTGCTCTAAATATACTAAGTAGTTTTCCAAAAGTCTAAGTGAATATCAGCTTTTATATTTAATAAAAGTCATGAAATTAAAAGTTCAGTCTCTCAGTCACGCTAGCCATTTTTGAAGTACTCTAGTGGCCACAGTACATGGCAGATGCTCTGGAGCTATGAGGGACTAACCTGGTAAGAAGCCAGGCTTTGCAGGTTACCAGTTGCTTAGCGAATCACCAAGCTTCTATTCTAATTGCTTGTTAGAGACAGACTCACATTCCACATGTTTTAACTTCTCCCAGCAAAACTAGCAACAGAAGAGAAACTAGTTTCCTGCTTCATAAGAGGTAGCGAAATCATTGCATCAGTTAATAACAATGAGAAGCAACCTAAATGCCTAAAGAATGGTTAAAAGCATTTAACTAATCTGCTGTAGCCATAAAATTCAATAAATTATTATTAATATTGGTTAATATAACTAAGAAAAAAATATTATTGTGAAAAGATCGACTGCTGAGTGCGCGCACAAAAATAAACGTGAAAGGAAGGACTTCTCCTCAGGGACTGACTGAAGCAACAGGATGGGGGCGGGGATGGAGCGAGCACACGCATTCAGCTTGTATTTCTGGACAGTTATTGTCCAAAACTGCGTTTCTAAAACAAGCTATTACTTTTGAATTTTAATGAGACAACCCCATGTCTGCTTTGAAATAACTACATTTCTCCCTCATTGCCTGCACTGTGATTTTAAATATAGCTTAAAGGTACTCTACTAACGAGAAACTGATACACGGAAATACTACCAGAACACAGAAGACGCCGCCTCAATCGCTTTCAGTTAGCGGTTTCCCGCCGGTCAAACGGAAGCAAAACCGCCCTTGACGTCATAGAAGGCGGTCCCTCCTCGTTACCATGGTGAAGTTGGCGTGGCCATCTTTACTGTGGTCGACCCACACCGAGCGTTTCCCGGAGAGGGTGGTGGAGCGCCGTAGAAAAGTTTTCAGAATAAGAGGTGAGAAAGGAATCATGCGCCTCAGGAAGGACCAAGGACAGAAAGCATTAGTTTAGTTAGGAAAACATAGAGGCGCAGATGCTGAGGACTAGCGGAACGATTCAAACAGAGTAGAGAGGTTTCTGCCCGGAATTTGAAAGTTGTTTCCGTTGCTCGGCGGAAGTGTGGGTCGGAAGAGGACGACTTGAAGAAGCCGCTCTCCGCTGTGTGGCGACCGGAATCATGTCGAGTTTGGCGGTGAGAGACCCGGCAATGGATCGATCACTGCGTTCCGTGTTCGTGGGGAACATTCCGTATGAGGCGACTGAGGAGCAGTTAAAGGACATTTTCTCGGAGGTTGGTTCTGTTGTGAGTTTCCGGCTGGTATACGATAGAGAGACGGGCAAACCTAAGGGTTATGGCTTCTGCGAGTACCAAGACCAGGAGACCGCCCTTAGTGCCATGCGGAACCTTAATGGGCGGGAGTTCAGCGGGAGAGCGCTTCGGGTGGACAATGCAGCCAGTGAAAAGAACAAGGAGGAGCTAAAGAGCCTAGGGCCTGCAGCGCCTATCATTGACTCACCCTACGGGGACCCTATCGATCCAGAAGATGCTCCTGAGTCGATTACCAGAGCAGTCGCTAGTCTTCCCCCGGAGCAAATGTTTGAGCTGATGAAGCAGATGAAGCTCTGTGTCCAAAACAGCCACCAGGAAGCTCGAAATATGTTACTTCAAAACCCTCAGCTGGCTTATGCGCTGTTGCAGGCACAAGTAGTGATGAGAATCATGGATCCAGAGATTGCTCTGAAAATTCTGCATCGTAAAATTCATGTAACACCACTCATCCCAGGGAAATCTCAAACCGTTTCTGGCCCTGGCCCTGGACTCTGTCCTGGACCTAACGTTCTGCTGAACCAGCAAAACCCCCCGGCCCCTCAGCCTCAGCATTTGGCCAGACGACCTGTGAAAGACATCCCTCCTCTGATGCAGACCCCTATCCAAGGTGGAATTCCACCCCAAGGCCCAATGCCAGCCGCAGTTCCTGGTCCTGGCCCCTTAACTCCTGGCGGAACAATGCAGCCCCAAGTTGGAATGCCAGGGGTTGGTCCCGTGCCCTTAGAGCGGGGGCAGGTGCAGATATCTGATCCCAGAGCTCCTATGCCTCGTGGGCCCATGACTGCTGGTGGCCTGCCTCCTCGGGGACTGTTAGGGGACGCTCCAAATGACCCACGTGGAGGGACTTTGCTTTCAGTCACCGGAGAAGTGGAGCCCAGAGGCTATCTTGGCCCACCACATCAGGGTCCTCCAATGCACCATGCCGCTGGTCATGACAGCCGCGGCCCTTCCTCACATGAGATGAGGGGAGGGCCCTTAGCAGATCCTAGAATGCTCATGAGTGAGCCCAGAGGACCTATGATAGATCAAAGAGGGCTGCCTATGGATGGCAGAGGCAGCAGAGACTCTCGAGGGATGGAGACTCGAGCCATGGAAACAGAGGTCTTAGAGACACGGGTGATGGAGAGAAGAGGAATGGAGACCTGTGCAATGGAAACCAGAGGAATGGAAGCGAGAGGCATGGATGCAAGAGGAATGGAGATGAGGGGCCCTGGCCCCAGTTCGAGAGGCCCTATGACTGGGGGAATTCAGGGTCCTGGTCCTATTAATATGGGGGCAGGTGGTCCTCAGGGACCCAGACAGGTTCCCAACATTTCAGGGGTGGGAAACCCTGGACCTGCCATGCAGGGGGCAGGTATGCAAGGAGGTGGCATGCAAGGGGCGGGCATGCAAGGAGCTGGCATGCAGGGGCCGGGCATGCAAGGAGCGGGCATGCAGGGGCCGGGCATGCAAGGAGCGGGCATGCAGGGGCCGGGCATGCAAGGAGCGGGCATGCAGGGGCCGGGCATGCAAGGAGCGGGCATGCAGGGGCCGGGCATGCAAGGAGCAGGCAAGCAAGGTGGAGGGCAGCCTAGCAGTTTTAGTCCTGGGCAGAGCCAAGTAACCCCCCAGGATCAAGAAAAGGCAGCTTTGATCATGCAGGTTCTTCAGCTGACTGCAGATCAGATTGCCATGCTGCCTCCTGAGCAAAGGCAGAGTATCTTGATTTTAAAGGAACAAATCCAGAAATCTACTGGAACTTCTTGAAATGTTTTAGAAAATATTTGGTGGTAGTCTTACAAAGGTTTTCTGTATCGTAGAGGATGGGTAGGTGCAAAAAGCTGAGTTCTGAAACCCCACACTTGAATAGTTGGGGTTTCTTTCCTTCCAGAACCTAATCTCATTTCTTGTTGTCTTTTCCTTTATTTTTAATTGTGGGATGGGGGTGGAGGGAGTGGGTCTGTTTACTTTAATTCCCTGTAAATATACAAAAATAACTGAACATGATTATATACCAAATAAGGTTACAAAGGTTATGCAGTATTATTAAATGTGTCTACAAGGTGTTTAGTCCATTTTAAAAATACTGAGTAAAACAATGTGAAAACTGCATAAAGACTAAAAGATGACCTGTTCAAATGGTAATATACTAAGATAGTTTAACATGTTTGGTTGTGTAAGAAAATAAAGATGTTTACCTCAGAATTACAAGATGTATTTTTTTTGTAAGCCATTTAAGATACACCTATTTCAGGGGCAATAGACTGCTGTATTGGTTTAAGCATTGTCTTACTATAACTTTTGGAATTACTTCAGTATGTTAGAGCTAACCAATTAATTCTCAACTTGTGGTATTTGCTTTTTTTTTTTTCCTGAAGCTAAGGACACACCTTATTGGCATGATGTTTTATTTATCCCACCCTTACAGCAATATTTTGGCCTAGCCTTGAGCATGATTTTGCTAAGACAGTTCTCGGGTCAACTAAGTTACTTAAATCTGCTCTGATGAGACTGTATCTCAATAATGTCCTATTTGTCAATAGTCTTGAATTAATTGAATCTAAATAATTCTCTCATGTTCTTTCCCAAAATCATTGTGTAGGGTCTAGTTGATCTGGATGAATTATACACAGTATTGGACTTTTCTTAAATAATCCATTATTTTCTTAAATAGTGGAAGGCTTCATGCAGTAAAGCTCTCAAGTTTCCTAGAAACTCACTTCCATTACACAGATGGTATCCATCTGGCCAACCAAAATCAGGAATTAAAAATTTTCGTCTCAGGAACATTTAAAATGCCATTTAGTTCTTATTTCAAAATTTGCTTATCTGTCACCATTTTATCCGAATAATTGATGCCCAGGTTTAAAGGTATTCTTGTAGCCTGAAATATGCTCAACTGGTTATTACTTTCCTTTTACAAGCAATAAATAAAGCCATTTAATTCTAATATACATATACCCATGAGACATTTAAAAATCAGTAGGAGGGAGGTGGGGTTTACCAGGTACCTTTAGAGCTAGTACCTGATTTATCTTTAAGCCTTTAGGACGTGGAGACAAACATTTGTATGATAGAATAAGTAGTAATTAACAGAAATAACGCAAATAACACCCAGAAACACCGAAATAACCAGTTGATCTTAGAAGAATAAAAGCCAATACAGAGGGAAAAAATAATACAGAGGAAATGGCAACCCACTCCAGTGTTCTTGCCTGGAGAATCCCAGGGACAGGGGAGCCTGGTGGGCTGCCGTCTATGGGGTCGCATAGAGTCGGACGCGACTGAAGCGACTTAGCAGCCGCAGTAGCAGCAGCAGCAAGCCTAGAAATATTTTCCCTTTGTAAGGTTTTTATACCTTAAATGGATAACTGATTCTCAAAGTTTTGCTCTCTACGATGTTTCCTGCTACCTGTTTTACTGTTTTATTGTTCATACTGTTAATTGCCCCATGTTTTCTATATTTGTCCCCTTATTGGAGGGGATAAGACATTCCTTGACATCTCTAATAGTTCTTGTTAATATGAACTCAGAGTTGGCTAGGTTACTTCAAAATTGTAGTTGCTGTATCCCAAAGCTTTCACTAAGACTTTTAACTGAAAACCATTAAATTTGAATGTTCTTTGTTGTAGTAAAATGTGCATTGTTTAATGCAGACTGATAAGTAAAATTTAGGCTGAGTTTAGTAAGTTAATCTATTGAGAGTTCCATGGGGCCTGAATACTTTTTTTTTATTTGAAAAAGCAAATCTAAAGAAATTACAGGAATGGATATAATTTTTATAGTGATTATCTACATAAATACTTGTGTATTATATATCCAACCATGTTTTTTCTATGGTAGGTGTCAGTAGCAACATCTGGATATTGAGACATTAAGCTTCCTGTTATTTTTATTCCCCACAGAAAACTCTGTATCCCAGGAATGCCTTATAGGTACTGTGACTTCATTACTGACAGCACTTGTTAAATTGTCATGTAATAATGGCAACCCACTCCAGTACCCTTGCCTGGAAAATTCCATGGACAGAGGATCCTGGCAGGCTATAGTCCATGGGTCACAAAGAGTCGGAATCAACTGAGCTACTTTTCCTTTCCCTGGTGGCTCAGATGGTAAAGAATCCACCTGCAATGAGGGAGACCCACCTTCAATCCCTGGGTTGGGAAGATCCCCTGGAGAAGGGAACAGCTACCCATGCCAGTATTCTTGTCTGAAGAATTCCATGGACAGAGGAGCCTGGCAGGCCCCAGTCCATGGGGTTGCAGAGTTGGACACGACTGAGCGACTTTCAGTATATTTTACTTTTACCCTCTACTCCCTACTCCCACTTTTAGTAGATCAGGAACTCTGAACATGGACTGTTTCACTCATTTCTGTATTCACTTTATATAGGAAAAATTGCACATGAGAACAAAAATTTTATCAATTTTAGTGGAAAAAAATCCTATTAACACATGAATTTCCCCACAAATAATTTAAATTAGACACAGAACAAATGAGCTGTGATAACTATTTGCATTAGAAAATAAATTAGATAATAAAAGCAATCACCTTTTACTCTGCTAAGCTGAAGAGATTTTTCTCCTCATTTCCAATTCACACATGGTCGGAGCCAGTACTGATGGAGAATAAGAATATAAGCAATACATGTCTACTACACTCAGAATCGTGTTTTAACCCTGGCATCCTGCATTTTCCTATGTGTGAAAGTGAAAGTGAAGTCGGTCAGTCGTGTCGGACTCTTTATGACCCCATGGACTGTAGCCTACCACACTTCTCTGTCCATGGGATTTTCCAGGCAAGAGTACTGGGGTGGGTTGCCATTTCCTTCCCCAGAGGATCTTCCCAACCCAGGGATTGAACCTGGGTCTCCCAAATTGTAGGCAGACGCTTTACCATCTGAGCCTTCCTATGTATGGGCAGACTACAAATAAAATCACAAGTACATTCATAACAATAGTAAAGGTAGTGGGGTGGAACACAGATTTGGAAATGCCACTTTATGGCTTATTCCTTTTGGACTGTGCATGTTTTGGGGAAATAAATGATCAGCTTTAATCAGTGCCTGCTCATCGTCCTTTCATATTATTGATTGATATCACAATATGCTTTGATATGATATCCCAAGACTTCTTGTTTGGGACCATTTGATAAGATACAAACAAGATAACCTGAATCTCAGGTAAAGGTAGGCTAATACAAGTGAGATATGTATGACTTCAACTCTAATTCTCAGAATTCTAAAAGTAGAAAGCTTTTCTTTTTTTAAAAAAATCCTTAATACAATCACAGCTTGCAAAGCTTCTTGCTTTCCCATGCAGTGCTGGGACATTAGCTAAGCACACAGAACCTTGTTTCCTATGGTGTGTCAGGCCATTCTCTTAGGTCTGATGAGATTTAAGGATATTATGTGCAACAACCTACTGTGGCAGAGAAACTGAATTATCAGTTACATCTCACAGTCTTCTCACAAAAGAAACTGACAGCCTCTTGGTGCTTTACACTGCCAGGTAATCACCAGATAGATTTCCGATTGGAGCTTGCTTTTCTCAATCTTTTGTTGAGAATGTAGTGAAGACCTAATTCATTTTAAGGAAATGAATATATTTAAGCTAATAAATATAACTAATGTTAGTACTATTGATAGTATTACTATTATATGATATTGATATCTAGTATGCTAATATATTTCATATATATGTATACTTCAGATCTTAACTGAAACAGATCTTTTAATATTTTCATTTGCTTCTATGCACCTTAAAAGTTTTACTCCCCCAGTTGAAAGTTCAGTTTCACAGATAATTCATATTACAAATGACCTTTCTCATGAGATGTTAACAGACATATTTCTTCTTGATATTTTTGTGCCACAGTATAAAGCTTTTGACAGTAAGGGACGTGTAATGTAACAAAGTGATTTGGGGTAGCATTGTCAAAAATAACAAACCCAGTGCTTATTTGCTGTACGTAAAAATGCCAAAGTGTGTACCTAGAAAAAGACCGGAGATGTTCTGGTTAATGACAACTCTTTATAATTAGGAGTTGACTTAGCTCCCAAAGGTAGGTAACTAATTATCAAGGAGTTAGAATAAAATATATAACATTTAATCCATAATCGATTTTGTATGATTCAGTATGTATAAATCTGCAGACATCTGAAATCCGTCTCATAGGTGTCACAAAGTCTGGTCATTTAAAAAATCTTATCTGCTTGATTACTTTTTTGTTGTCTTTCACAAAAGTAGACTGGTTAATTTCTTGGGCATCAAGTAATAAAACCATCAGTCTCCCACGTTATTTTATTTAATTAGCTATTTTAATCAAAAATTGGTTTTACTATGTTACTAATAATAATTCTACTGCAAAAAATCTGTAGGCCACTTCAGTGTACCTGCCAGCCTTTGATTTCTTTGCTACCTCAAATGGATTCGAAGGAATTTGTACCTATTTAGGAATTTACTTATGTATTTATCCCTGAATATTCCACAGAAAAAGATACAACAATGTCTCACTTCCCAGTTTATCTTAAAGGTTCACCTTAATAATACTCAAAACATGAACCACATTAAAAATGTTATATTTGAATTAATGTGATGGAAGGACCGATATGAGCTCCCTAGGTGGCTAAGAGGTAACAAATTTGCCTGCCAATGCAGGAAATGCAGGTTTGATCCCTGGGTTGAGAAGATCTCCTGGAAAAGGAAATGACAACCCACTCATATTCTTGCTGGGAAAATCCAATGGACAGAGGAGCCTGGGATGCTATAGTCCATGAGGTCTCAAAGAGTCAGACACAACTGAGTGAGCATGCGCATATGCACACAGGGACCTATATTGTCTTGCTTGGTGCATTAACCTTCATAAAGTCATATTCTATATCTCAAATGTACATGTAAAATAATAGAGCAATATAAATAAGAATGACTAAAAAAAATTGCCAGATACAAACCTTGCTCTAAGAGGGTAAAAACAATCATCACCTATTAATAGAACATATTTGCTATCTTTAGGTAAACCTATAGTCAAAATGATTTCATCACTGTACACATACCAGACAGCAGTCAGAGAAAAAATCCTCATCTATTTTAGGAAACAGAGAAATTGCAGTATTAAAATCTCTAGAATCACTTATCTCCCCGCATCCCACCACCATTAATTTTGTCAGTTTTGTCCTGTAGAAAGGGACCCCAAATCTGTGTCTTGTAGGTCAGTTGAACCTGCAGACATGTTTTGTCTGACCAGTCAAGGTTCTCAAAAATTTTGAATTTGAATGACATATATGTTCCTATTTGTCCACAAGCCCACGTTTCCCTGAATCCCTGGATCTTATGCTAGGTTATTCATACAATTACTTGCCATTCCTTGTAATGCTTTGAGTTTACAACTCCTGCTTTTACTCTGCTTTAAAACATAGCTATTAGATTTGATGGAAATACTTAATTTGTTATTTTTAGATACCACATATAAGTGAAATCATATAATATTTGTCTTTCTCTGATTTATTTCTTTTAGCATAATACCCTCTATATCTAACCATGTTGTCACAAATGGCAAGATTTCATTCTTTTTCTATGGCTGAGTAATATATTCCATTGTATGTATATATACATATGCCTCATCTTTATCCATTCATCTATCCATGGACACTCAGGTTGCCCTTATATCTTGTCTACTGTAAACAGAAGAAATCTTGAGACCATAAAATCAATATGCTTATGTTTCAGTGAGAATGAACTGTCAACAGAATTCTGCTGCTAAATATTTTTTAAACTTTATCTATATATTTCTGTGAACCAAAACAAAAGGACCATTATCACCAAAGCAGCTAAAAGTAACTGCCCTGCTTTTATTCTGTTAATTTATTTTCAGTAGTTTTATTGAAAATGGCATGAAAACCATATGGTCTGATCTGTGCCTTTAAACTCTGTCTTTGAACTGGATCATGACTGAAAGTGAAAGTGAAAGTGAAATTAGCTAAGTGTCTTTGAGACCCCATGGACTATACAATCAATGGAATTCTCCAGGCCAGAATACTAGAGTGGGTAGCCTTTCCCTTCATGATTAAGAGTATAAATTAAGCAACTCAACTTTCGTAAATTAAGCAAATATGCTTTTTTTCCCTAAAGAAATGTTTACATTGTATTCAAGTAACTGAGCTCAAAACACTTCTAACAAACAACTAAATTCCAATCAAGGCCTTTCAAGAAGTGGCATCAAAGCATCACTGTGAGGCTGTGAAGATGACCTTGGAACAGTGATTTTACATCTCTCCTTTTCACACGTGTTCAGACAACTTGTATTCTAGTAATCTGGGGCTTTGTTTTCCTAGAGGGAAAACAAAATTTGCTTTATTAGAATGTTTTTGGAGATAATTTATAGATTCTTTGGTTGGTGGGGTAAACAGGTTTAGCAATTACCCCCTAGTAAGTGCTTTTGCTGGGAGGTGCAAACTAGGCAAACTAGGAGCCTTGAACAAAAATATCCTAGATTTAAAATGGCCCAAAGCTGCCCTTCCTGAGGAATTAGAGCTGGATTATCCTGGGGAGAAAAGAGGCTTTTCTGCATCTCCTGTCCATTGTCCTTTTTGCCCAGGATGATTCATAAAGAGGAGGAAGATGGATGAGTTGGCCACTGACCCAGCCAGGGCCAGCCAAGGCAGGATTGTGAAACTCATCTCCTGTGATCACTGTGGTGAATTTAGCAAATTACCAGGACTGAAAAATGTTGTTTCAACAGTGGGTAGAGTTTTGTTTTGTTTTGTTTTTTCTCTAAGCCTCACCAGAAATACAGACCTACTCTACACGCAACTGGGAGGCTGCTACCCCAAGCAAGCAGTGCCCTTTCCAGCTCATATTCAGTTACTCTGTGAGTCCTCTTACCTGCCTTACAACTAAAGATTTTTTTTGTTTGTTTTAATAAGAAAAGGAAGAAAAATTCACTTACATTGATATAGACATGGAATATAATTGTTTAAAATATTTTTACTCTAATATGCCTTTTTTATTTACACAGTGATCAAATATTTTGAAGTGATGAAAGGCACCTATAATAATGGAATTTCAGGCATCAGCCACAAGACTGGGGGTAGGAGAGAGATTTGTTTTTGAGGAAGGAAGATAGTAGCAAGAGCCTCTCAAATGTTCCAGAACTAACACAGATGTCAGTTATAAGTTCTATGCCCTCCTTTGGAAGACAGAGTCATGGTTAATAAATAAAAAAACTTCTATCAAGGCGCTAACTAATGCCAAGCACTTGACATACATCATCTCTAAGCTGACTAAACTCTGGAGGCAGTAGGGAGAAATATGCTTAGAGAAGTGATCTAGTTTGCCCTGAGTCACACAGCCTGTAGGAGGTTGAAGCACCAGCTCTCAAGCCCTACTCTCCCTGTCACATCCTTTGGCATTAAGAAGGAGACAGTGAGAGGACAGAATAGTTTTCATCCTGGGGATCGAATGTGAAGGGAACATCAAGCATCGTTTCCACTATGTAAAAAAGTTTATCAGTCTAGAAAAGGTGATTTTTAGGTAATAATGAAAGATTTATATCAATCTTTTGTCCTTATTCTTCCAACTACTAAACTGGGGCTTTGGTAGAATAGAGAGAAATAAAATACAAAGCTAGAATGAAAACATTTATATGGAATAACAATAGATCATTTATAAGAAGTACATAAAAATATCTGCTGGATAGGTCTGGTCAATATCAAATTTAAACAGTACTGAGATTTATTTTTCCAGTCATCTCTTTAAAAAAAATGTTAATAATATACAGTTTACATGCCATAAACTTTACTCATTTAAAGCATTTCATGAAATATATTTTTAGTATATGCATAGAGTTGTGCAACCTAAATTTAGAACATGTTCATCACCCCAAAAAGAAAACTTGAACTCACTAGCCTCACTTCTAATCCTCACTCATCTCCCTACTCAGCCCTAGGCAGCCACTGATCTGCTTTCTGTCTTTAAAAAAAAGTAGTCCTGCTATGAACATTTATTTGCAAATTATTGTGTGCCCATTAGCTTAATTTCCCTTGGGTATATACCTAGGAGGAGAATCACTCCATCATATGTTAAAGCTTAGAGGAACTGTCAGACTGTTTTCCAAAGTAGTTGTACTGCTTTATATCCCCACCAGCAACAAATGAGCATTCCAGTTTCTATACATCTTTGTCAACCCTTGTTAATTTATTTTTTATTATAACCAGAGGCTTCCCTGGTGGCTCAGATGGTTAAAAATCTGCCTGCAGTGTAGGGGGCTTGAGCTCTATCCCTGGAAAATCCCCTGGAGAAGGGAACAGCTACCCATTCTAGAATTCTTGCCTGGAAAATTCCATGGACAGAGGAGCCTGACATGCTACAGTCCGTGAGTTCCCAAAGAGTTGGATGTGGCTGAATAACTAACACTTTTTTCTCAAACATATGTGAAGGGAAATCTCCTTATAGTTTTGATATGCATTTCCTTGATGGCTAACAATCAACATCTTTTCATCTGCTATTAGCTATTTGTAGATCTCTGGAGAAATGCCTGTTCCATGTAATCTATTCACTATAAATAAAATGTATAAATAAAATAAAATGTTTTATGATTTTAGCATTTCTGTTTTATGCAGTAGATCATCAGAAGACTGTCTCTAAAACAGGGGAAAAAAATAATTTCATGACTGAAGAACTGACCTGAAATAGGAGGAGTCAAGTTGCAGTGGTAGAAGTGATGGTTTTCAGTTATATTTTTATACCTTTTTGGAATATGTAGGTAATGATTATCATGGCTTATATCTCTTGGTGGGGTTGAGGACACATGAGCCCCAAATATGTCACCTTGGCATACTGAATATGTTAAGCTGAAGGAGTATGCAAAAAAAATGGCAGAAGCAAGAAGGTCATCCTGACATCCCCCTTCTCCCCAGAAACAGGTCAAAAAACTCTCCTATGACAGATGCCTCCCTATATCCTAAGAAAAGGGACATCCTTATTTCTAAAGACAAAGGGATGCTGAGATCAACAGACAGGACTTGCTAATAAGTTCCCCCAGTTTGCACTTGACGTATGCTCTTCTGACCTACAAACTTCTACTGTCCAATCTCCACCAAAACTAGCATGAAAATACTCAGGTTTCTTTATTTGGGTTTTCATTTCCTTATGAAGACTCTTGTGTCATGTAAAATGTATATTAAATAAGCACAGTCGTGTTTTTCTCCTGTTAATTTTTGTCAGTTTAATTTTCAGACCTAGTACATGCTAAGTCACTTCAGTCTTGTCCAACTCTTTCTGACCCTATGGACTGTAGCCCACCAGGCTCCTCTGTCCACAGGATTCTCCAGGGAAGAATACTGGAGTGGCTTGCTATGCCCTCCTCCAGGGGATCTTCCTGACCCATCGATCCAACATGCATCTTTTGCACTGGCATCCTGCACTGGCAAGCGGGTTCCTTACCACTAGCGCCACCTGGGAAGCCCTCAGACTCAGTAAAGGACACTAAGAGGGCTGAGGGAAACATCTTCACCCCCAAGGTGAAGACATTAGTTGACTTTGAAAGAACAGAGGGCACTCTTCCAGGGAAGCAATGCAATATTAGATAGCATGGTCTCTTCCTGTGTTTAAATACTGGTTCCAGCAATACTATCTATGTGACCCATTTCTTTTTCTCACTTTCTGTCTACCGAGTTATCTACTTTCTAGTGTGGTTGAGAAAATTGTCTGGTAGCACAATTTGTGCCATGCCTCTTTTTGATATGTACTAGACATTGACATTATCCCCAAACAAAACTTGGGACACAAAACCATAAAGGGAACATGAAAACATAAGCAATCTCTGTTTATTGCACTGTATACCCTGGAAAAGAGAGAGAGAGGAATAGAGAATGGGAGGAATTAGCTCAGCTATGAGGACCTCCATCCATATCAGGAGAGAAGAGAAAGAACCCACAAGAAAAGTCTATTGCCAGAAAAGGAGGTATTCTAAACCACGGTGATCTGTTCTGTGTTTTGGATGAAAAGATTATAAGATCAGGGCAGGAAAAGAAAAATATCACCTCTCTCCTTACCACTTTCCTTATATTCCCTTATATAGTAAAGCTGTATTTTGTACAAGAAGAAATCTAATACAACTTTAAAATGGTGAAGGCAATCTTATGCTGAAAAACCCTCTAACAGCTGACTCTGTTTGACCCAAGAGGTTTCAAGCTCCTGAAATCTTGTTTTAGACAAACCAATAGAAATGGAATCACAGTTTTATCTAGTGTGAGCTTTTATGGCTTATATATTTCTGTTTCCTATAGCTTTATTCGGTACCATAGGAGATAGATTTTAGAAACTCTGTTTTTCCTTATCTAAAGCAAACTTTAACAGTGCGATAAAAAAGTTTGAGAAAACATTTACACTATTTGTTATGGTATTATATCTAGAGTACACATATCTTAAGTGTTTTACAAGTGAAGTATTCATATAAAACCTAGCCCTTTCCTTCATGCTTTCAAAAATGATACACACTATGCAATATTTAAATGGTACACATTATGCTATATTTACCTTGCAGCATAAATGCACTAAGATATGATGATTTCATTAATCCTCATTTAGTATTCTGTGCTTTATACATATCTAGTATTCCTCAAACTGACTTAAGAAAATGACCCTACAGAATTACATGTACTGGAAAAAACTTTTACCAAATGCAACTAGCTTTAAACAAGAGTATTAACTAACAAATTCTATACATATGCTTATTTTAGCAAAAATTGGAAGCTACAACAATACTGAATTACACTGAAGTTCAAAGTTACAGATTTTTTTTTGACCTCTTAATGAGTATCTTCTTTAACATTCACTTGGCATTAATTTAGCAAACACTTTTGGTTTCAATAAGCAAACATATGTCAAAGTATTCATCATGTTTTGAAATGCATTTCCTTATGACTACCATATTTCTTCTCAAGCAAAAGCAAGAGTCACTCAGTCATGTCCGACTCTCTGTGACCCCATGGACTGTATGTATAGTCCATGGAATTCTCTAGGCCAGAATACTGGAGTGGGTAGCCTTTCCCTTCTCCAGGGGATCTTCCCATCCCAGGGATCGAACCCAGGTCTCCCGCATTGCAGGCAGATTCTTTACCAGCTGAGCCACAAGGGAAGCCCATTTCTTCTCAAAATTTTACTTAAAAAAGTAACAGCAAAATGGGTAAATTTCCAGTTTATGAACTTGTTACCATATCATTAAATCTAATTTTCTATATTGGTGGCTCAGACGGTAAAGCGTCTGCCTACAATGCGGGAGGCCCGGGTTCAATCCCTGGATCGGGAAGATCTCCTGGAGAAGGAAATGGCAACCCACTCCAGTACCCTTGCCTGGATAATCCGATGGACAGAGAAGCCTGGTAGGCTACAGTCCATGGGGTCACAAAGAGTCAGACACGACTGAGCGACTTCACTCATGCTTGCAATATGGCAGCCACTAGCTAAATGTGGGTACTGGAAACTTAAATTGGATTCTCCAAGCAACAATACTGGAGTGAGTTACCATGCCCTCCTCCAGGGGATCTTCCCAACCTAGGGATCGAACCCGCATCTCTTTATATCTCTTGCACTGGCAGGGGGTCCTTTACCACTCACACCACTTGAGAAGCCCAATGAGACTGAGAAACTATATTTTTAGATTATTCAAATTTAGTGAATTGAGTGGTTGCCACATGTGGCTAACAGCTACATAGTGGATAACACAAATATAGAGGACGTGAGTTATTTTACGGCTAAATATCATTGTGGGTAATGGTTCAAAAATCACAGATCAACTGCCTGGCTATTCCCATCACTAATTTTCAGAATTAACATCATCATTAAAACTGTTCATCAGTAATTAAGTGCTCATGCACTTAGATCAATAAGCACACCACCACTTGTGTAATATTCTCACACAATATGTAGTATTCAGAAGACAACAAATCAAAGTATCCTTAGTTCATTGTATTCACTTATTCTTTCAGTGAGTATCTAATGCTCCTCATATACCAGGCAATGAGGAATCAAAACAGCAAAAAAAAAAAACAAACCACTGATCTCATGGATTTTACATTAATTCAGTGTCTATTTCGTCCCAGGTACTCTGAGCGTATGCTTTGCCCTAAAGGAGGTTAGTCTAGAGGGGAGAGCCCCCCAAATAGAGGGCAGTATAGGGCACTATAGCACTGCAATATGAGAGCAGCCCAATTATAAGAAAAGTAATAAGCTCTTCAAGAGGCTTTTTTTTAGAAAATGGCTTCGTTTTTATGAGAGTGAGACATTTAACAAAGCTAGCCATCAAGAACTCAGTCAAAAGCTACTAAGAAAAAGACAAAAATAAATAAAGAGAAAACAAATAGGTTGCTTTTTAGGCACTATGCTTGTAAAACATCCTTTTGTGGAGACTACTGGTTTGTAGCTGCACATAAAATCTTGCTATTTGTTTAACAATATAGATTTTATATGGATTTTCAGCAGATATACAGCAATAAGAGAAGAAAGACAGTTGCAGGAATTAAAAAAAATAAGCAATAGCTGAAAGTGAGAGAGGAATAAGATCTAAATGTCAGAAATTTTATCTTTCATCATTGTGGCCTCATAGATAGAGTAAACCTGACATAGTGCTATGTCTTCAATAGATATTTATGAATATTCATTTTGCAGATGTTGTTCAGTTACTAAGTCATGTCCGACTCTTTGCAAATGCATGGACTGCGCCACTCCAGGCTCCTCCGTCCTTCACCATCTCCCAGAGTTTGTGCATTGGTGATGCTGTCTAACCATCTCATCATCTGTTGCCCCCTGCCCCTGTTGCCTTCATAAATATCAGTAAATGAATGCATCATAAAATTCATATAGAAGAGTTAGGAGATCAATAATTCACCACAGTAGTCCCATGAATAATACGAGTACATTATATCCCAAGGCAATGGCTGATGGTTAGCCTGAGGCCTCTTCTGCTTGTGTAAAACACGTAGCCACTGTGTCAGACCTGACCTTACCACACACAAATTTATCAGTCTTTTATGAAGCTTCAGGGATCTGGTGTCTTTATCTTGAACCAGCTGCTTCCAAACAAGGCATTTATCTAGGGCACAACCTCTTTTTTGGTGAATGTGAAATAAAGGAAAACAGTGGACCTCTTTTCATATGAAAAGTCACCTCTTCCTATAAAACAATACAATCTAAGTAACGAACCTCTTATCCTTCAGAGCAAAGATAAGCAATTTGATATCTGATTCTATTTAGAGAAATGATTTTTACATCAGATGTATATCAGAATCTCCTGGAAATTCTGAAAAACAGGATTGATTCCTGGTCCCCAAGCCTAGAGGTTTGGATTCAAGTACATCTAGGGTGGTGGCTACAAAGTCAGGTCACTGAAGATGGCTGTTCTCTTGCTCTCTGTACAGCCTCTGCTGGATCAGTGCCTGCTTCCCCTACACCCGACTCACAGGACTGACCTTCCTATGTGCTTGCCCCAGACCTCAGCTAGTGACTGTTCTTATCAAAGGGGGCAGTGAGGACTGTATCTCTCTGCTAGTTTTCCTGGTAACCTCTGATCCAACCTGACATCCATTCCACTATAACAGGTAATCTCCCCTTCCCACTGGGGGCAATTCCTGCCACCACTTCCTCCCTGCCATCGACCGTACATGGTGGGGTGTTGCTCCAGGACCTTGCTTCAGACGTGTAAGCTCCCAATCCATTAAACCACTGATGTCTTTGTCACTGACTGGGGTTCCTTCTTCTGTCTTAAAGCTGGGCAAGCACAGGCCTCACAGGCCTGTGGGGTGCAACCCAACAGTGGTGATGGCAGTGGTGGTGACAGGTGCTAAAGATTTTTATTTACCCAATCATAATTGGACATTACAATTATGTGAATGTCCAAATGTATTCTCATCCCTCAAAGGGAATGTACAATTTGCATATAAAGCTACTTGCTGTGGTCAGAAGCTTTCCAGACTCTCCCTATCCATGGCTTCCTCCACCACGTGGAGATGGCCTGTGAAGCTGCTGCATAGGTGCTGCCCTTTATATTTGTTAATGATTGTTTCTAATCTAAGCTTCGAGAGCCTGCTGAGAAAGCAAGACCTCTTTCTCCCTGAATCCACTCAGCTCTTCATTTTCTAACTAATGTCTTCTCAGACTGTATGGCTGAATGTGTCAACAGTGAGAACAAAAGACCTCTCCTTGATCTTTAACCCCTAGCTTCTCTCTCCTTTACTCAGCTCATGGGGAAAAACAAAATATACATAGTTAAGTTGCTATGCATCAAGATTGGAAACAAGAAAAAAAAAAATCTTAGGTTGACCGTGAAACAGAAATACGGTATCCTCTGTGTCCCTTTCTCACCTAAGATTCTGCCCAATATCTCTCCTTCCATTTGGCAACTCAGGGCTTTATTACAGATGCACAGGACATCTCCAGTGGTCCTGCTCCCAATGCAGGGGGCCTGGGTTTCACTCATATCAGGGAACTAGACCCCACATGCCTCAATGCAGAGCTTACATGCTGCAACTAAATCCTGTGTGCATGACCAGGTACAACCAAATTAATTAATTAAAATAATAATAATAAAAATAAAGAGGCACTGAACATGCACCCAGATATCAAGGTTATTTTTCCAGGCTATCCCCCAAAGCCAGTGCCTCTCTGAGCAGAGACAGATGATGAGACCCTGGTTTCAACCCCAGTGACTGGCATTGCCTTTGGACACTGTGGTCACTGAGTTGAGTGAAAGCCAGGGTGTGAACTGCTGGAAGTTGAGAGAAGTGTAGTTACTGCCATATGAGTCTGCATTGCTGCATCCTCAGTTACTGGTGAAAGTATTCCTTCAGGTGCAAAATTCTCACAGTTCTGTTGTGGCGGATTTGTATAAGAAAGCTCATAACGATCTAGCAACCAATGGTTTCACGGCGGTACGTTCATTCAGTAGCTTACTAGACAGCAAAAGAAATAAGAGAATATAACCATATGCAGCAATATGCTTTCCAGGAACATGACCCTGACCCAAAGAAGACAGGCGTAAAAATCTCACCCTGTATAATTCTATTCCAAAAATAGGACATAATGATAAACAACAAGGCCCTACTGTTTAGCACAAGGAACAACAATATACTGATTATCCTGTAATAAAGCATAATGAAAAAATGTGGAAAAAGAATATGTGTATACACATATATACGCATATGTATATTTATACAAAACTGAATCACTTTGCTGTGCAGAAGAAACTAACACTGTAAATCGCCTGTACGTCAATAAAAAAAAAATAAACCACCATAGAACAAATTAATCCACAGAAAAAGAAGTCATGAGAGAGGCTACTTCTGAGAATAAGGAAAAGGTAATTATGGGGAGAGGGCACATAGAGGGCTTGGAGGGTTTAAAACGGTGAGAGTTACACAGGTGTGTTCAGTTCAGTTCAGTTCAGTTGCTCAGTTGTGTCCGACTCTTTGTGACCCCATGGACTGCAGCATGCCAGGCCTCCCTGTCCATCACCAATTCCAGAAGCTTGCTCAAACTCATGTCCATTGAGTCAATGATGCCATCCAACCATCTCATCCTCTGTCGTCCCCTTCTCCTCCCTCCTTCAATCTTTCCCAGCATCAGGGGCTTTTCAAATGAGTCAGTTCTTCTCATCAGGTGGCCAAAGTATTGGAGTGTCATCTTCAGCATCAGTCCTTCCAATGAATATTCAGGACTGATTTCCTTTAGGATGGACTGGATGGATCTCCTTGCAGTCTAAGAGACTCTCAACAGTCTTCTCCAACACCACAGTTCAAAAGCATCCATTCTTTGGCACTCAGTTTTCTTTATAGTCCAACTCTCACTACATGACTACTGGAAAAACCATAGCTTTGACTAGACAGACCTTTTGTTGGCAAAGTAATGTCTCTGCTTTTTATTAATTTTTTTTTCTTGCCTCATTTTTTTTTTAAATTTTTATTTTTACTTTATTTTGCTTTACAATACTGTATTGGTTTTGCCATACATTGACATGAATCCGCCACTGGTGTACATGAGTTCCCAATCCTGAAACCCTCTCCCCCCTCCCACCTCATATCATCTCTCTGGATCATCCCCGTGCACTAGCCCCAAGCAACCTGTATCCTGTATCAAACATAGACTGGAGATTCGTTTCTTTGGACTCTGTCTCTGCTTTTTAATACGCTGTCTAGGTTGGTCATAGCTTTTGTTCCAAGGAGTAAGCATCTTTTAATTCCATGGCTGCAGTCAGCAACTGCAGTGATTTTGGAGCCCAAGAAATCATGTCTCTTACCGTTTCCATTCTTTCCCCTCTATTTGCCATGAAGTGATGGGACTGGATGCCATGATCTTAGTTTTCTGAATGTTGAGCTTTAAGCCAACTTTTCACTTTCCTCTTTCACTTTCATCAAGAAGCTCTTTAGTTTTTCGCTTTCTGCCATAAGGTTGGTATCATCTGCATATCTGAGATTATTGATATTTCTCCTAGAAATCTTAATTCCAACTTGTGCTTCTTCCAGCCTGGCATTTCACATGATGTACTCTGCACATAAGTTAAATAAGCAGGGTGACAATATACAACCTTGATGTACTCCTTTCCCGATTTGGAACCAGTGTGTTGTTTCATGTACAGTTCTAAATGTTGCTTCTTGACCTGCATACAGATTTCTCAGTAAGCAGATCAGGTGGTCTGGTGTCCATATCTCTTTAAGAATTTTCCACAGTTTGCTGTGATCTACACAGTCAAAGGCTGTGGTGTAGTCAATAAAGCTGAAGTAGATGTTTTTCTGGAACTCTCTTGCTTTTCTGATGACCCAGTGTGTTCACTTGGTGACATTTAATTAAGCTACACTCAGGATTTGTGTGCTTTTCAACATGCTATATTTTAATGAAAACTTTAACATTGGTTGGAAGCTCATCTATTTCAGAATGATCATTTAATTACAGTAGCCTTGAATCAAAGCCAGGAGATAAGAAAAAGAAAATAGACAACTCAGATTAATCAGATACTTGCTACCTGTTAGTACTTTAAAATAGATGTTGTCACATAAATGGCCTCTGTCAGCAGTTTCTGGCTTATTAGTGACCACAGGAAACAGCATAAAAATGTCAGGCAGAAAAATAAAAATAAAAAGGCTACTTAAAATTGTCAATTCATCAAATTTCTGTTTTGGCAGATGACACCTTTATAAATGGAAATGGCAGTACAGTCTTCTTCAGCATGGAAGAGTCCCATCGAGAGGTTCCTCACTTCCTTTGCTTCTCCTGTCTGCTTTTGGGAACATTCTTTGCTCAGGTAAATAGTAGAGAGAAAATGCTGAATTGAAATAGAATTTTTATCTTTTAGTTCATAAGTAACTTTTTGCAACTTTGAGTAACATGGAATGGGGGTTCTACAGTGCCTTAAATTTAGACAGAACTTTCAACAACAGTGGAAACGTTCCTATATGATGATTATGGTATCCACTAGCCACTGGGCTCGATATGTGCTAGTATGACTGGGGAAATACAGTGTTCCTTTAACATAACTCTAACTAATTTAAATATAAATTCAAATAGCCATGTGTACCCAGCTGCCTATGGCCCATTCAAGTTTTGATGACCATCTGATCCCACATTCTCTCATATTATAAGGTCTATGATGCTTTCTGAAATGATGAAGTGATGTCAAAATGACTGGAGCCAAACACGGGTCAATTGGAAAGATTTGAAAGAAGACAAAGAAGCGAACTGAGTTTATTGGCTTGCACGGTTATGGGAATGAAATGGATTTCTCTGGAAAACTGGTTAAAGAACTACAGAATCTTAAAAATTTTAGAAGTTAATGGGTCATCAAGAAAAACAACTTTAAAAAATTTAAATGTACCCTGTTAAAAATAAGACAACAGGCCCCAGATGCATCTACTTATGTTAAGCCATGTCAACAAACTGAGAGAGTTTCAGTTCTCCCAGAAATGGACACTTAAACCAGCTAATTAGGAACCAAGTAAGGCACTCTGCCTGATTCCTGACATCCCCTAAAGGAGAGTTACCTTGCAATAACCAAGTGGTTTTTTTTTGTTTGTTTGTTTGTTTTTTTGCTTTTCTTTCTTTGTATAACTTCTCTTCTGCCTATAAACATCCTCGATTCTATACAGATCCTTGGAGCGCCTTTCTATCTGTTCAATGGGATGCTGTCTTGTCTGAATCAATTTTTGCTTAAGTAAACTTCAAGAAAAATTAATATGCCTCGGTTTATCTTTTGACAGTTCAAATTAGCAGATTTTAAATATGTATAGAGGAAACAGAAAATGAGGGCTAAAGCAGTAGAGCAGGAGAGCAGAAAACCTCTGACTAGGATGGAAACTAAGTGGAATCTTGTGTGCCTCTCAGCCATCCAAGCATCAATTCAAAAGCCCCTCCACGTCTCCTGCCGCTAGTTTACAGAAAAGCTGGTCTCCCAGGCCTCGCTGAATCATAAAAGAGCAGGCCCAAGCAGCTAATGATTAGGACAATAGAGTCACAGATTCAGCATCTGATATACATTCCTGACTTTTTTAAAAAAGATAAGTAACTGCCATCAGAGGGAAAAAGTTAACTGCATGATGACCAGCCTGCAGCTATGACATAAACTGCTCCATCCTGAGCAATACTGAGCTTATGGCTAGCACAGTTCCAAGATCTGGCTTTAAGAGAATGAGATTAACACTACTGCTCATAATAATCCATATCATTGTGGGCATCAAAATAAGTATAGCTTGTTCTGCCCATATATGTAAACAGGCAACTGTAATGGTCAGAAAAGAGATGCTACAGACCCATGTTGACATCTTCTGCTCTAAGAAGATGGCGCCCTACGTTAGCATGAAGATGGAGAAGACTCTTGAGAGTCCCTTGGACAGCAAGGAGATCAAGCCACTCAATCCTAAAGGAAATCAACCCTGAACATTCACTGGAAGGACTGATGCTAAAGCTGAAACTCCAAAAGTCTGGCCACCTGATGTGAAGAGCTGACTCATTGGAAAAGATCCTGATGCTGGGAAAGATTGAGGCCAAGAGAAGAAAGGGGTGGCAGAGGATGGGATGGTTAGATAGCATCACTGACTCAAAGGGCATGAGTTTGAGCAAACTCTGGGAGAAAGTGAAGAACACGAAGGCCTGGAATGCTGCAATCCATGGAGTTACAAAGAGTTGGACACAACTGAGCAACTCAACAACAACAACAGAAGATGGACTTTGTCTAGCATTCCATAGAAATGGAATGCTCTTCTGACAAGCGGGAATTTATTTTATTTTATTTTATTTTTAAATTTTAAAATCTTTAATTCTTACATGCGTTCCCAAACATGAACCCCCCTCCCACCTCCCTCCCCACAACATCTCTCTGGGTCATCCCCATGCACCAGCCCCAAGCATGCTGCACCCTGCGTCAGACATAGACTGGCGATTCAATTCTTACATGATAGTATACATGTTAGAATGCCATTCTCCCAAATCATCCCACCCTCTCCCTCTCCCTCTGAGTCCAAAAGTCCATTATACACATCTGTGTCTTTTTTCCTGACAAGCGGGAATTTATAAGAAGTTTTTGGCAGGAGAAAGCTCTTTGTAGGAAAGAGCTCTCTGCATGAGGCCTGTTTTGTCTTCTCACTATAAACCAGACACCCTCATGCTCTACTCATCTCCAGCCTTAGCACAACTTTCTCATCTTTTGATCACACAATACTTTGCCTAACTTGCTGGTTCCATCTATAGATCAAAGAAGTAAAAATGAAGAATACATAATTAAGCAGATGACCAGATCTCTTCCTTAGCTTCCCCTTCAGTAATCTCATAAATCAACCGTGTGAACAAGAGAGCATCTAAAGAAAAATCACAAAGAGTCGACAAGCTTGTGCACAAGTCTGCACACAGTGGGAGATGACCTTGACCTCCTATCTCAATGATAAACCAAGATTGCATTCCTATTTCCCCTTAAAAGGTTTCATGGCCAGGCAGAATCTTTGGAGGTAGGTTTGGGGGGGATGCTGAATCCACTATCTCTCCAAATTACTGACATTCTAATTAAAATCACCTTTTCTTCCTATCAACATTTGTGAGTACTGATTTTACAGTGAGCAGTGGGGCCTGGTTTGATAACAGGATTTGGCAAGTTACTGGCATCAACATGCTGGTTATCCTTTGATTTAAGCTTAGTATAAACTTTTGAGTAGGTCACTGTAATGTCCTGGCCTGGAGACTGCAGCATACAGAGGGGCAGTTCAGAAGATCAGATACACCAGGAGATAACCTTTTCTTATTTTTTAGACCAGACAGTGTTTGAATTTTTCCCTTGATGGATTACATCTTGACCTGAGAAAAACTGAAATTTTGCCTCATTTTATTTGTTATTTGTAGGAATTAGTCTTTCTCAACAAGGTCAGCAAGACATGGACTCCGGAACTCATATTTTACTCACACCTGTGCTGCCCGGATACCTATCATGTAGTGCGCTGACTCACAAGTGTTTTCTAGTCAGCTCCCAAATAGTATAGAACACGGTGGACTTAATATAACACTGAACTTTTAAACCACTTTTATAATTTCTGAGACAGTGTTATAATTCACATGCCATCTAACAGTAATATTGATATCCCAACTATGCCTGAAGGATTATGGCTAAAAGTGACCTGAAGAATATCTTGTAATTTTTTTTTCCACTGAAAACTACTCTGTTTTCTTCTCATGAAGTAGAAATAGCTAGTCTCTTCATTAGAAGACACTTAAGAAACATTTGCTTCACCCATACAAAAGTTCAAATAAGCTGAAAGTCAACTGTAGATTAAATATCCTGCCTCTTCAATTCTAAGATCTCACTGCCACCTTTTAATCCACATATTACTATTTATGCATTAGGTTATATCTGAGGATCAACATGAAAAAGAAACTTGCCAGCCTCCAAGCAGATAAGTCAATTTTAACAGAACTACTATCGCCCAACTGGGTTAATTATATTTTGACTCTGCTAGAATGTAACTGGTTCATCCACACTGTCTCCTCAGTTTAATTACTTATTTTCGTAGTAGTACATTTAGTTAAATTTCAAATATATTTGGATCCTAAATAACTTTTTTAAAATGTCTTTGAGAAGATTACTCTGCTTAGCAGTGTTGAGATGTAAACTTATTCCTTATTCAAAAGACTGCTTGTCACTCACTAGGCAGCGGAATTAAAGGCAGGAGAAACTATCAAATTTCTCAGAAGGTATTGTCAAGGTTAAAAGAGGTAATTATACTGATTTACACATCCTGATGGACCCTCAGTAAGATGCCAACCATCTGTCAAACACTTCCATCTCATGTGTAAGAAAGGATATTTAAATTCTAGCAGAGCATTATTTAAGAGAAAAAATGACATTAAAAATTGAATTAAGTAAGAAAATAAAACAATCTCCTGGTATTCTATATGTCTCTCTACAATTAAGGCAACCCTTTAAGCATGAAAAGGTCAATAGCACAGTCTAAATTATAAACATCAGCATACTATAAGGATGCTATGAATAGTTGTTTCTGGCCTCAGACATATTAAAATCAATCAGTGGTCTTCAAACATTAAAAAAAAATCTGTTTTGATCATGACAATACAGAGGAACGTGATTTGCAACTGGATAAATATATGTGAATTTCTGCTTCTAATGGGCTACGTATACTGGAAAACTACATCCACACATGCACACTTTTTAAAATTTTTAATCCTTCAAAAACAGTGAGATCACAAGATGAGAAAAGAAATCAAAAGAGTGCAAAAACAGAATTGGAAGTCATATCAAATGATTCCTTATATTTAAACACACTAAGAGCTTTCAATAGTATTCAGTGTAAAATAAAAAGACTTAACAATGGTCATCCTTTATGATCTTGCCTGGCCTGAAATTGCTTACCACAACCACCACATCCATCTCTCTGACTTTATCTCTAACCAATCTCCTCTTTGTTCTTTAAACAGATTCCATCTCAGGAATTTGCAACTTTCATCTATTCACCCAGATACCCACTGAAGAATTCCCTCATTTTCAATGACTTATGATCAAAGCTAATCTTATAATACCAGCCTTTTCTAACCATTCTTTATAAAACATTATCATTTTTATCTTATTCATTTTGCTTTATTGAAAAACTTAAAAATAAATATATATTTTTACTAGCACATTTTACCACCTTTCATATTTAGTTTTTAACTTGTTGACATTCCAGCAAATGTGGGCAAGGGCAATACCTCAAGTTGTGAGCTAACTGGACTACAGACTCTTTTGTTTGGGTCTTGGCATCAGGCAAGTTCTCAGTACATGTTTATTCAACAAAAGAATGAATACAGTTAGAGTCATAAACTTGAAATGGTCTTGGCATTGCTCTGTTTTCTGTAATACAAGAACCAATAGAAGTCTTGACTTTTAATGGCATTGTGGTGGTAAGAGACAAACCTTGGGTCTATGTTAGGAGGGAAGCTGCAACTGAAATACTTGCATAAATCTTGTACCTACTAAGTTCACACCCCACTGTAAAGGTAAGGCAGAGAAATCTACTAGCCTGAGAAGGGGGTTAGCAAAATAACTCACTGATTTGGTCTTGACTCAGGATATGGAATAAAGAAAGAAGAGAAAACTTTCCTAAGAATCTATAAATAAGAACTGACCTCAAGCGTCTGCCTGCAATGTGGGAGACCTGGGTTCGATCCCTGGGTCAGGAAGATCCCCTGAAGAAGGAAATGGCAACCCACTCCAGTATTCTTGCCTGCATAATCCCATGGACGGGGGAGCCTGGTGGGCTAGAGTCCATGGGGTTGCAAAGAGTTGGACATGACTGAGCGACTTCACTTTCACTTCACTCTAACTGTATAGTTTTTCAGTGTGATTCAGAAGAACCAAAGCTAAGATACCTCAGGTTAGCAGGGTCCTGAGTGATACATACAAATTCTCTCTTTACAAAGGCATGTAAAATTCAAGTCACTGTGATTTCACAGATCTAGTTCAACCAAGTGTGATCTCTCATGGAGGATTCTCAGAAAATCAAATAACATAATTAGATGCCAAAGACTTCACCTATTGCACTGAAAAGACATGGATTGTAAAATAACAATGTCTATGTTTATAAAAATAAAAGAAGTAACTCAAAACCAGGTTAAAAAAAATCAAGAAATATAAGAAAACAGAGAGATTTGAAGAAATAGCAAAAAATTCTAGAAATAAAAAGTACAATAATTAAAATTATAAACTGAATGGAAGATTTTAAAAGAAGTTTAAATATGAGAGAGAACTTAGGAGACATGAAAGATTAGAGTGAAAAAGTCTAAAATACATTAAATTGGCATTCCATGAAGAGGGTACTAAGAGCTGAAAGACACAAGTTACTCCAATTGCCAAAGGCTAGGAATTTCTAGAATTAGTAAGACAGGAATTCCTTAGAAGAAATGGAGTAGCCCTCACAGTCAACAAAAGATTCTGAAATGCAGTACTTGAAATGCAGTCTCAAAATGACAGAATGATCTCTGTACATTTCCAAGGAAAACCATTCGATATATCAGCAATCCAAGTCTATGCTCCAACCACTACTGACAAAGAGGCTAAAGTTGAACGGTTCTATGATTACCTACAAGACCTTCTAGAATTAACATGAAAAAAACCTGTCCTTTTCACCACAGGGGACTGGAATGCAAAAGTAGGAAGTCAAGAGATACCTGGAGGAACAGACAAGTTGGGCCTTGGAGTACAGAATGAATCAGGGCAAAGGCTAACAGAGTTTTACCAAGAGAACACGTTGGTCATGGCGAACATCCTCAAGATTCTACACATGGACATCACTAGATGGTCAATACCAAAATCAGATTGATTATATTCTTTGCAGTCGAAGATGGGGAAGCTCTATCCAGTCAGCAAAAACAAGACCAGGAGCTGACTGTGGCTCAGATCATGAACTCTTTATTGCAAAATTCAGACTTACATTGATGAAAGTAGGGCAAACCACTAGACCATTCAGATATGACCTAAATCAAATCCCTTATGATTATACAGTGGAAGGAACAAATAGATCAAGAGATTAGATCTGATAGACAGTACCTGAAGAACTATGTTCAGAGGTCCATGACATTGTACAGAAGACAGTGATCAAGACCATCCCCAAGAAAAAGAGATGCAAAAAGGCAAAATGGTTGTCTGAGGAGGTCTTACAAACAGCTCAGGAAAGAAGAGAAGCTAAAGGTAAAGGAGAAAAAGAAAGATCTGAAGGCAGAGTTTCAAAAAAATAGCAAGGAGAGATAAGAAAGCCTTCCTCAGTGATCAGTGCAAAGAAATAGAGAAAAACAATAGAATGGGAAAAACTAGAGATCTCTTCAAGAAAATTAGAGATACCAAGGGAACATTTCATGCAAAGATGGGCACAATAAAGGACAGAAATGTATGAACCTAACAGAAGCAGAAGATATTAAGAAGAGGTGGCAAGAATACACAGAAGTACTATCTGTGGTTAATGACCCAGATAAACACAATGGTGTGATCACTCACCTAGAGCCAGACATCCCGGAATGTGAAGTCAAGTGGACCTTAGGAAGCATCACTACGAACAAAGCTAGTGGAGGTCATGGAATTCTAGTTGAGGTATTTCAAATTCTAAAAGATGATGCTGTGAAAGTGCTGCACTCAATATGCTGGCAAATTTGGAAAACTCAGCAGTGGACATCGGACTGGAAAAGTGTCAGCTTTCATTCCAATCCCAAAGAAAGGCAATGCCAAAGAATGCTCAAACTACCACACAATTGCACTCATCTCACATCCCAGTAATGCTCAAAATTCTCCAAGCCAGGCTTCAGCAGTACATGAACTGAGAACTTCGAAATGTTCAAGCTGGATTTAGAAGAGGCAGAGGAACCAGAGATCAAATTGCCAATATCTGTTGGATCATCAAAAAAGCAAAAGAATTACAAAAGTTATTGTTTTAAGCAATAACTTCTGCTTCATTGACTTTGCCAAAGCCTTTAACTGAGTGGATCACAACAAACTGTGGAAAATTCTTCAAGAGATGGGAATACGAGACAGCCTTACCTGCCTCCTGAGAAATCTGTATACAGGTCAAGCAGCAACAGTTAGAACCAGATATGGAATGACAGACTGGTTCAAAATTGGGAAAGGAGTAATCAAGGCTGTATATTGTTACCCTGCTTATTTAACTTACATGCAGAGTGAAGTGAAATGAAGTGAAAGTCACTCAGTCGTGTCCAACTCTTTGCAGTCCCATGGACTATACAGTTCATGGAATTCTCCATATCACAATACTGGAGTAGGTAGCCTTTCCATTCTCCTCAGGATCCTCCCAACTCAGGGATCGAACCCAGGTCTCCCACATTACAGGTGGATTCTTTACCAGCTGAGCCACAAGGGAAGCCCTATATGCATAGTACATCACGTGAAATGCCAGGCTGGATGAAGCACAAGCTGGAATCAAGAATGTTGGGAGAGATATTAATAACCTCAGATATGCAGATGACACTACCCTATGGCCGAAAGCGAAGAGGAACTAAAGAGCCTCTTAATGAATGTAAAAGAGGAGAGTGAAAAAGTTGGCTTAAAAATCAACATTCAGAAAACTAAGATCATGGCATCCAGTCCTACTTCTTCATGGCAAATAGATGGGGAAACCTTGAAAACGGTGACAGACTTTATTTTCTTGCACTCCAAAATCACCGCAGATGGTGACTGCAGCCATGAAATCAAAAGACGCTTACTTCTTGGAAGAAAAGCTATGACCAACCTAGACAAAATATTAGAAAACAGAAATGATATTTTGCTGACAAAGGTCCGTCTAAACAAAACTAGGTTTTTTTCCAGTAGTCGTGGATGGATATGAGAGTTGGATTGTAAAGAAGTCTGAATGCCGAAGAATTGATGCTTTTGAACTGTGGTGTTGGAGAAGACCCTTGAGAGTCCCTTGGACTGCAAGGGGATCACACCAGTCCATCGTAAATGAAATCAGCCTGAATATTCATTGGAAGGACTGATACTAAAGCTGAGGCTCCAATAATGTGGCCTCCTGAGAACTGACTCAATAGAAAAGACCTTGATGCTGGGAAAGATTGAAGGTGTGAGGAAAAGGGGACAACAGAGGATGAGATGGTTGGATGACATCACTGACTTGATGGACACGAGTTTGAACAAGCTCTGGGAGTTAGTGATGGACAGGGAGGCCTGGCGTGCTGCATTCCATGGGGTCACAGACAGTTGGACACTACTGAACAACTTAGCTGAAGACAGGAATAACAGCAACAACAAAAAAATTCAAGTGGGATCAATGTAAGGTAATCCATACATAAAAATGTATATCTTAGAGGAATCACAGAAAATTCAAGAAAAATGTGCAGTTTTAAAACAGCCACAAGAAAAAGTTACAACAGTATAACTGGATTAAATATCCCTACCTTCCTCCCCCCATATTTATGTCCTTTCTGGAACCCCAGAATATGACTCCTCAGAAATAGGCTCTTTGTAGCCATAATTAGTTAAGATTATATGATACTAGAGTAGAGTAGGCCCTAAATTCAATTTTACTTATCCTTATAAAAGAAGAGAAGGTAAAGAGACAGAAACACACTAAGCGAAGGTGGCCATGTCAATATAGAGGCAGAGTTTGACGTGATGGGTCTATGGTCAAGGAATGCCACGGATTGCTGGCAACCACCAAAGACCAGGATAGAGGCATGGAACAGGTCTTCTTCTACAAACTTCAGAGGGAAAATGGCCCTGCCAGTACTTCGACTTTGGACATCTAGCTTCCAGAACTGTGAGACAACGTATGTCTTTCTTTCAGCCACTCACTGTGTGCTAATTTTTTACGGCAGCTCTGTGAGACTAATACAACCACCTACAAAACAACTGCAGTGAGGCTGCCATTCTAAGATTAACTATAGAAGGTGGATGGCACCATCACCCTTCATGTGATAAACAGCACTACCTATTGACTTAGAATTGCGTATCCAACTTCTTCACTTAACAATTAACAATAAAATATATTTGTAACAATAAAATATAGCACGAGCAGACTCCCACTAATTTAGCTTCTAAAAATACACTTCAAGAAGAAGGTAAATTATCCCTCTCAAAAAATAATCTGTGATACAAGATAGAATGGTGAACAAATAAACAGGTTAACATATTGGGAATCAAAGCAAACAATGATGCTATAGAACAACAAAAATAGCACTAACTTGGGGGTAAAAAAGTAAGAATGATAATTGATGGAGAAGACCACAGTTTAAACTGTTTACTGTTATTCAGGAGTAGGGTGGACATACTGATTGTTGATCTTTGGTTGATTTTAAAAGACATGCTATATGTTTAATGTTAATTATTAAAACAAACAAAAATAGAGTTGTAAGGAATGAAACAATTGAAAGAAATAATGGAATATTAACAATAAAAAATAGGTATGAAATGAATATAACTTGAGAAAAAGCAGTATAAAGTTGAAAATAATACTGCGGAAATACTTCTAAATACACCAGTAATATATTTAGAAATACTTCTAAATATACACAGTAAATATAAATGGATCAAACATACCCGTTAGAAGACAAGCGGTCATACCGAATTTAATAATGTACTATATGATATTTCAAGTGAAACATCTATAGTTCAAATATACATTATGGGATGGCAATAAATAAGGTATAATATATGCCAAGCTAATAATAACCAAATATATAGATCTGTCAATATCAAAATATGGCCTTGAAAAAAAGCAATAAAAGTCATAGTGACTTCACAATGATAAAAGGGACAATTAACAAATAAGATACAGCAATACTAAACTTTTACATATCAAATAATATAGCTTTGAAATACATAAACCAAAAATTGAAAGAATTACACACAGGACTACTTCTAAATAACAAACTTAAAGTTATTCCTGTCTCAAAAATTGAGAGAACAAGAAAAATAATTATAAAGATATACAAATTTAAATAATATGATTACTAAATTTGAATAGCCATAGATAGAACACTACTCAGAAAGTAGAGACTACTTATTCTTTAAAAGCATGCATGCAATATTTTTGAAAACTGATAAATTCTAGGCTACAAATCAAGTCTCAATGAATTACAAAAAATAATAACCTGTTTTCTGACTACAATTTTAGTTAAAATAACAAAAATTAATTGAAAAAGAAACATGTATTTGGAAAATAAATTATATAACCCCTGGATCAATGAACTGAGTTTCTCAATTGGTGAGTTAAAAATAGACAACTAGGCTTCCCTGGTGGCTCAGGGGTAAAGAATCTACCTGCCAACAGGAAGAGACATGAGCTTTCAGCCCAGGAAGGTCCCACATGGGAGCAACTCAGCCTATGCCCCGCAGCAACTGCTGAGCCCACAAGCCCACGTGCTGCAGCCAATGAAACCCTCGCACCCTAGACCCTGTGCTCTGCGACAAGAGAAGCCGCTGCAGTGAGAGGCCCAAGCGCCACAGCAAACACTAGCCCCACTCACTAGATCTAGAGAAAGTCCACCCAGCAGCAGAGACCCAGCGTAGTCAAATACAAATAAATACAATTAAAAGAAAAAATAGACAAATTAGATGCTGTGTTAGACAGCAGTTGCAAAATGCAATCACTGGTGCTCATTAACTGTCTCTAATTAACCACTTCTCCACTAATATTTGTTATTAAATATATCTGATGAATTCTCAGGCTTTTAATTTCAATGGGAAAAAACAGTATATAGAACACAATTCAAGTTTTATTGGGGAAAAAAAGGGATAGTGAATTATAATAGTTTAGATTATATATATTTTTTCAGGTAAATCATGAGAAGGCTATCTCCAAAAACAGACAACATAATTTTCTAGATAAACAATATGATACACATATATAAGCACTTCCTAATAGAGCTACCATCAATTATTTTTGGAACAAAACACGATTCAGCAACAATTACTATGGTTTGGGAAACGGTCATTTTTATTTTTTTTACTTCCATTATTCCTTTTACACTAATTGGAATCCTACTGTAAGAAAAAGCTGTTTCTTTTGTCCGATTTACTATTTAATCATTTATTTGTATCAGGATTACACATGGGTATTTATTTGATTCCATGGGTAATAATTCATTATTATCATTATTTTGTCACTCATATAGTCCAAAATTTGATCACTGGCAGCTCCTTTGAGTTGGCTTCTACATTTTTCCATATTGCCACTGCCAATTGTAAAGTGTTTCCTTAACTTTCTGGCAGTAGGAGAGATTTCAGTTTTTCTTGTACTTTTTCTGTGCCAACACCAAAATCAATCATTTTTCTAATGAGCTCTATTCCTTTTAATGGAGAACACCTCAAGAAACCCAAATCTGGGTCCTAGGGGTACCTGTCACTATAGCTCAGCATATCATAAGTAGCAAAAATAAAATTGTATCCTCTATTTCTATCTTCAGGGCCAGCTATGATGGAACTGACTGCCATATGGCTGTCAACATGCACAGAGTGGAATCTACCCAATTATAACTTTTGGTTGAATCCAGCGAGAATGATTTTGTCTGTGCTCTGTGCTGGTCATGAAGACCTGGAAATACTGGGGATTCTGCACCCGCCTCCTGTCTTTTGTTTTTAATTGAAGATTCCTTTCCCCTATAGGCCATTACAGAGTACTGAGTAGAGTTCCCTGTGCTACGCAGAAGATTCTTATTAGTTACACATTTTATATACGAAGTGTGTGTGTGTTAATCCCAGTCTCCCAATTTATCGCTCCCCTCCTTATCCTCTGGTAAACATAAATTTATTTTTTACATCTGTGGGTCTACTTCTATTTTCTAAATAAGTTAATTTGACCACTTGACTTGTTTAAGCAAGTCATGAAATTTTGATCTTAGTCACAGGTCATTTGTATGGAGCCAGAATACTTTCTACACTCCCCTATAAACACACACACACACACACACACACACACACACACACACACACACACACACCCCTAAATTTTAAACTATAAAAAGTCATATAGAATTGAGCAAAGAGACTCGTCCTTAACACTATATGTAGCTCCCAATCCAGCCCTAAGTCAGAAGCCAAAATGCCAATTTAGACTCATTAACCTTCCTGACATGCTCCCTTCAGCAGAGCATAAGTAAGTTTTACTCTGAGCTGAAGTTTCCTGCGCCGGCTCCTTGGCTCCAGCTTGCTAACTGTAGGCACACTGCTCTTCTCTGCCAATAGTTACAAGCAGGAAAATGGCAGCAGATTTGAAATTTAAATGACCCGAGGCAATGTATTGACCTAAATTTTCTGTCAGTGATTTAGGAGGCATTCAATGGCTCTAGGCAGGAGCACAAAGAGAGCTGGAAAATTCTCCGTATGAATAATCTCCAGCAAGTTCAGGGCCAGATTTTTGTCTTCAGGTCCCTACACATAACTCAGTAATGTTTTCCTCTTGGGGAAAGCAACAGGACCTCTGCACTGTGAACACAATATTGAGCTTAAAAAGAGTAGGTGCTTGGGAAAAGATAGATGATGCCAGAGCTTGGAGTCTGAAAGATTTAGTAAATAGAAAATAGTACTTTGGAGATACATAGAAAAGACAAGTAAATCTTAATAAATCCAAGAAGCTCAGAAATATAAATAACATGTGGATGGGAAGCCTAGATGAATAAGAGCGATACTCAGAGGGGACGGCAAAGATGCTCAATAAAAGTGTTTATGTTCCTGGAATCCTTAAGCATAAAAGAAAGTCTGAGTTCCAAAAGCATGGTTTGTGTAATGTTGAAATGTGACCGTACTGGTTTTTTTTTTTCCTCACTGAAGAATTTTGTCTATATCTAGGGGTTTCCTTGTGGCTCAGCTGGTAAAAAATTGGCCTGCAATGTGGGAGACCTGGGTTTAACCCCTATCCCCTGGAAAAGGGAAAAGCTGCCCACTCCAGTATTCTAGCCTAGAGAATTCCATGGACAGTCCATGGGGTTGCAAAGAGGAATTTTTTTTCCCCGCACTGAAGAATTTTGTCTACATCTAGATCAAATGAACCTGAGTAATCATTATTTTACACTTTTATAACATCGAAGTTAAAAATTCCAAGTTAGATTAAATAAAGCATTTTCAATTCTCAACAACAGAGTAAAGACTGTACATATCTCTTAAAAGTAATGTCTTCATGTTATTCTACTCTAGTGTAATTTTTTTAAAGGAACCATATAATAGATAATATTTTTGAGATAACAGATATTCACAAGGAAAGTCTGTTTTACATCCTGCAGCAAAACAACTTTCATTCTTGGAAAATAAAATGCATCAACAAGGGATACTGTAAATATTCTATTGTTCTTAACAGAACAATGCTGTGTAATTAATTATACTTCACAGTGTTTAGTTACTAGATATTATTTGCTGATAATAGAAATGAGTTTCACAAGATCTCTATTGAACTGTGTTTACCAATAGCTTTTAAAGGGCCAGCCAAGGAACCATAAACTCTGTTCAGTTCAGTTCAGTCACTCAGTCATGTCCGACTCTTTGCAACCCCATGAACCACAGCACGCCAGGCCTCCTGGTCCATCACCAACTCCCAGAGTCTACCCAAACCCATGTCAATCGAGTTGGTGATGCCATCCAGCCATCTCATCCTCTGTCGTCCCCTTCACCTCCTGCCTTAAATCTTTCCCAGCATCAGGGTCTTTTCAAATGAGTCAGCTCTTCGCATCAAGTGGCCAAAGTATTGGAGTTTCAGCTTCAACATCAGTCCTTTGAACAATGAACACCCAGGACTGATCTCCTTTAGGATGGACTGGTTGGATCTCCTTGCAGTCCAAGGGACTCTCAAGAGTCTCCTCCAACACCACAGTTCAAAAGCATCAATTCTTCTGCACTTAGCTTTCTTTACAGCCCAACTCTCACATCCATACGTGACCACTGGAAAAACCATAGCCTTGACTAGACAGACCTTTGTTGGCAAAGTAATGTCTCTGCTTTTTAATATACTGTCTGCTGCTGTCGCTGCTAAGTCGCTTCAGTCGTATCCGATTCTGGGCGACCCCATAGATGGCAGCCCACTAGGCTTCTCTGTCCCTGGGATTTTCCAGGCAAGAAGACTGGAGTGGGTTGCCATTTCCTTCTCCAATGCATGAAAGTGAAAAGGGAAAGTGAAGTTGTTCAGTTGTGCCCTACTCTTAGCGACCCCATGGACTGCAGCCTACCAGGCTCCTCTGTCCATGGGATTTTCCAGGCAAGAGTACTGGAGTGGAATATACTGTCTAGGTTGGTCATAACTTTCCCTCCAAGGAGTAAGTGTCTTTTAATTTCATGGCTGCAATCACCATCTGCAGTGATTTTGGAGCCCAGAAAAATAAAGTCAGCCACTGTTTCCACTGTTTACCCACCTATTTGCCATGAAGTGATGGGACCAGATGCCATGATCTTAGTTTTCTGAATGTTGAGTTTTAAGCCAACTTTTTCACTCTCCTTTTTCACTTTCATCAAGAGGCTTTTTATTTCCTCTTCTCTTTCTGCCATAAGGATGGTGTCATCTGCATATCTGAGGTTATTGATATTTCTCCTGGCAATCTTGATTTCAGGTTGTGCTTCTTTCAGCCCAGCATTCTCATGATGTACTCTGCATATAAGTTAAATAAGCAGGGTGACAATATACAGCCTTGACGTACTCCTTTGTGGCAGCTGCGATGGCGCACAAGTGTGGCAGAGAGGAACCAGCTCACATCCCAGGTCAGGGGCAGCAGCTGAGAGGAGCTACCCCACATCCAAGGAAAGGAGTGGTGGCTGTGCTTTGCTGGAGCAGCAGTGAAGAGATACCCCACATCCAAGGTAAGAGAAACCCAAGTTAGGCACTGAGAGAGGGCATCAGAGGGCAGGCAGAATGAAACCACAATCACAGACAACTAGCCAATCTGATCACACAGACCACAGCTTGTCTAACTCAGTGAAACTAAGCCATGCCGTGGGGGGCCATCCAAGATGGGCGGGTCATGGTGGAGAGGTCTGACAGATGTGGTCCACTGGAGAAGGGAATGGCAAACCACTTCAGTATTCTTGCCTTGAGAACCCCATGAACAGTAGGAAAAGGCAAAGAGATAGGACACTGAAAGAGGAACTCCCCAGGTCGGTAGGTGCCCAATATGCTACTGGAGATCAGTGGAGAAATAACTCCAGAAAGAATGAAGGGATGGAGCCAAAGCATAAACAACACCCAGTTGTGGATGGGACTGGTGATAGAAGCAAAGTCCAATGCTGTAAAGAGCAATATTGCATAGGAACCTGGAATGTTAGGTCCATGAATCAAGGCAAATTGGAAGTGGTCAAACAGGAGGTGGCAAGAGTGAACATCAACATTCTAGGAATCAGCGAACTAAGATGGACTAGAATGGGTGAATTTACCTCAGGTGACCATTGTATCTACTACTGTGGGCAGGAATCCCTTAGAAGAAATGGAGTAGCCATCATGGTCAACAAGAGAGTCTGAAATGTAATACTTGGATGAATATCAAAAACAACAGAATGATCTGTTTGTTTCCAAGTCAAACTATTCCATATCATGGTAATTCAAGTCTATGCCCTGACCAGCAATGATGAAGAAGGTGAAGCTGAACAGTTCTATGAAGACTTACAAGACTTTCTAGAACTAATAAACTCTGTACCTGATGAAGTAACTTAGTAACAACCACATTTATTATGTAGGTGGATTTATGATATGAAATACTGCCCCAGCTAAGCAATGAACTACCAGATACTTTACTTTGTGGATAAGCATCATTTATAGTACATTATTCCACTGCAGTGCTTCTTGCAGAAACTTACAAGGTGATCTGTCCATAAAACAACTCCTAAGGAAGTTAACATAATGCAACAAGAAAAAGGAATTCACTTACATCAAACTTGTGCTGCAAGAATTCACAGACTATTGCTTTTTAAACCATTAGAGAATCATAAAAAGGAGTCATTTCAGTTTAATTCCCAGTCAGTGTCATCTACTCTTTACGTACGTTTTCTTGCAATCTTTCATATGTGTCAGAAGCTATCAAATGGTCACTTAATTGACTGAACTTCTGGTAGAAGAGTTCAGAGATAAACAGATCTAATTTTTATTGATCTGATTTCTACATTCAAACAGCAGAGAAGGTGCACAGCCAATGTTCATTAGAATAAAGATGAGCTAGGGCTTGAGGGATAGGACATAAGAAATGGATAACACCATCCTGATTCCACATGGAACAAAATCTTACTCTTAAACAGTAAATAAAAGTGTAAGAGCTTCATTAGTCAATTTCTTAATTTCCATTCATATTAATTTTTTCTAAAGTCTTTGATCATTTAACTTAATTTAAAGGCTATTTACTCTTATTTTTTAATGATATATTGTTATAATCAGTTGCTCAGGTCATTGCCTTCCCCTGTATCACACACAGACACACTCATAACACTTGTAAATATCTCTAGCTTTTTCTACTTCTATTTATCTATCAATTGATAATTTTTTCTCTTCTACCGAAACAGAAACTCCCTGAGGTCAAGGACAATACATCTTATCCTTTTTATAATTCCCCTTAGACTAGAAATTAATATAATATCTTTTTCAGAGCAAGCATTGACACACACACACATATACATTTATATTTAGAAAGGAAGGAAACGAGAGAGAAGAAACAGAGGGAGAGATGAGAAGAAAGAAAGAAAAACTGTTGAAATGATACTCCAAGAAACACAAAATTCACTTGCTGATCTTGTTTCTCTTCATAACACATAGCCATAAAATTTTTGACTAAAAATCTATGGTTAGGTACAGAAGATAATCTTAGCTTACAAAAGAGAAAAAAACACAATATGGATGCCTTAAAATTTCTTTTATGGTTGGATAATGGTTTATTAATCATAATGTCTTTACATAAAGATTCAGATGATTAAGCAAGAAAATAAGATATGATTAGTAAGATGGCAATTCAGTACAACATAGATCTTTAAAATTGTTAATAGTAATTATATTGGGCAAGGCAGTATAAAATAACTTCATGGCCAAATAATCAAGTCATTTCATGTGGTGAATAAAATATCTTATTAATTTAATTTTTATCTGTTAAAAATTAATGCTTTAAAATTTATAAGACTTGCTTAAGATTTTTCTGTTATTTATATTTTTAGTTGCTCAACCATCTATATCTTTACATGATACAAATCAATTGTATCCAAATAATGACTGAAGTTGTTACAAATGTGAGTTTCATAGGATTTTCTTTTTTAGGTCATAATGAAACAGAAAAGATCAAAGTCTGAAGTGGCAACTGGTTTGCAGAGCACTAGTCTGGCCAAAAGATTTGTTCAGGTGGTGAGATGTATGGGAAACAATGAACGGGCTTTTCGGCCAGTCTAACCGAACACTTGTGGATGTGATCACACACACTGTGAGATGCGCCAGGCTTCTGATCCCAACTACGGGCAACTTTCAAAAGCCAACAGGTCAGAAGACAGGACTGATAGACTTTTGCAAAGTAAAGGGATCCATATTAGCCTTTTTAAATATCTGTTCAAATCAATGCAAAAGAAGATAATATTTTACTTAACCGTTTTCATTATTCCATTAAATAGGTATTATTTCATTTTAAAAAACCAAAGAATTGATGTTCAGAAAGTTTAAGAACATACAGAGTTAAAATGTAAGTCAGTCTGCCTCGTTCTAATGCCCATCCCATTTCTGAACCAAGACTCCAATTTAGAAAACTTTTTGAGCCAAAATCCATTTTGAAAGATGGCACCTCAGTTTCTAGAGCTCCATAATTACTGTCCCCCTTATTACCAAGCCTCAAAGAATCCTGTGTCTACCTTTGAACTTGCTGCTCACTTTGTCTGGAATTCTCCTTCCTATGTTCACCTTCCATCAATTAAAATATCAAATTAGAATAGTCCTATTTCTGAAGTTTTCTTTGATCTCCCAGTAAGATTTTATGGCCTTCTCTATTTGCTTGTTTTTTACTTATTCATCAGTTGCATTTTTTATAACCTGACTACATAACATAATACTTGTACACAAATAAAGTAAGTTGGAAAGTGCTCTTTCCCAACTATATGTCCCCAAGGTCTAGCACAATAATTGACACACAGTGTATATTCCACTTGTATTTACCAATTAGCATCTTAAACCACCAAAAGATTGAGTCTTACTCCACATTTGTGTGTTAGCTTGCATGCTTAGTTGCTCAGGCATTTCCAGTTCTTTATGACCCCATGGACTGTATAGCCTGTCAGGCTTCTCTGTCCATGGAATTCTCCAGGCAAGAATACTGGAGTGTGTAGCCATTCCCTTCTCTGGGGTAACTACCTGACCCAGGGATTGAACCCATCTTTGCATTGGCAAGTGGATTCTTTACCATCTGAGCAATCAGGGAAGACCCTTTTATGTTTTTACCTATATAAATAAACACTTAACTAGATCAATCAGTATTAAAAGGTCAATACCAGCATTTAAGTATACATGTAAAAATAGAGTTTCACTACATTAGTTGGTTAATTTAATCAAGATAATGAAACATACCAAAAGTAATGTTTTTTAGATCAACTATATACACATATACAGACTTCCCAGGTGATGCTAGTAGTAAAGAACCTGTTTGCAAATGTAGGAGAGATTTGGGTTTGATCCCTGGGTCAGGAAGATCCCCAGAAGGAGGGCATGGCAACCCACTTCAGTATACTTTCCTGGAGAATCCCATGGACAGAGGAGTCTGGCAGGCTACAGTCCATAGCGTCTCAAAGAGTCAGACATGACTAAAGCAACTTAGCACACACAGCACACATACACACATGTAAGTAGAGGAAATAATTGTTGCATTGCCATCCATCCATTCATCTTGCCATCATCTTTGCATTATTTATGGAGTGCTAATTATGTTCCAGACACTGACCAGATTATGGAAAATACAAAGTTGAATACATGGCCCCATGTACCTGGGTTTTTCTTTATACATGGAAGCACTCAGTTCCCAAAATCAACCAAACACTTTTTAGAAAATCCATTCTAATAGCAATAACAATAACAATATCGTTGCTCACAGAATAAAATAAACTCATTTGAATCTTAACATGTTGATATTCTAATTAAAAACATTCACGTTTTCTTGAATCTAAATTTTAAAAAAGTACTAAATCAACAGCAAAAGGGAATAAATGACAATTGCAACAGCAATGAGAGATGTTCCTATAATTAAACAAATACCATGAAATCTCAGAAGTTATGAAGCATTTCAAAAACGGCATCCCTCTCTTTAAAGCCACTGTCATCCATAGCATGCATCACTAACTGGGCTGCAGGCATAAAGGTGTTCAATTAAGCAGCTTAAGAAGGATCATTTTTCATTTCTAGCTGTAAAGCTACATTAAAAATTTTTTCAATAATAAAGCTTCAAAATTATTCCAAATGTATTCTGAAGTTGCTACATGATCAGAGTTAGCACTATTCCAACTGGAGTATCAAGGATAAAATAACGACGAGAGGGAAATATTTTGGAGAAAGAAACGGCAACCCACTCCAGTGCTCCTGACTGAGAAATCCCATGGACAGAGGAGCCTGGTGACCTACAGTCCAATGGGTGGCAAAGAGTCGGACAGGACTAAGCATGCACGAATGAGGGGGAGGCATATACCATAAGAGCCTCATAGTTAGCCTGAAAAATTCCTGCAACTACTGCTTGGTTAATGTTTAGTTTTGTGAATCCACCATGATAACCTGCATGTCTGTGCTGTCTTTTCACTGCCCAAAACGAATCTAAACTCACTTCATGATGCATTATCATTTTTAAATTAGTTTTTATTTTATATGGAAATACAGTTGATTTACAATGTTGTGTTTCAGGTGTACAGCAAAGTGATTCAGTTATACATACACATATATCCATTCTTTCTAAAGTTTATTTTCCCATATAGGGTATACAGATTGTTGAGCAGTTTCCTGAGCTATACAGTAGATCCTTGTTGATTAACTATGTTATATATAGTAGTGTATATGTTAATCCCAAATGCCTAATGTATCCTTCCCACCTACTTTTTTCTGTTTTTGCAAATGTATCCCTCCCCGCTGCTTTTCTTTGTTTTTGTAAATTAGTTCATTTCTTTTTATTTTTAAGATTCCATATGTAAGTGATATCATATGATATTTCTCTTTGAGTTACTTAGTATGATAATCTCTAGGCCCACCCATGTTGCTGCAAATGGAATTATTTTATTCTTTTTCCAGATAAGTAATATTCCATTATATGTATGTACCATACCTTCTTTATCCAGTCCTCCATTGATGCATTCTTAACACTTCCACATCCATTTTTTAACTTCTCTCCTGAAATCACTCAGTTTACCAATGGGCAACAAAGAATGACGATGATGATGGAGGTGGAGGCGAAAGTGATGGTGATGACAGCTGCTATTATTCAGTTATAATTCTGGCAATGACGGCTCTCAATTCTAATCCTCCTCTTCAACTTTGCCGTGTTATTTGTAACTGCTGTCCTCTTGATTCCAGAAACCTCCTTCATTACCGATGTTTTGGGCACTTTTTTGAGAACGTTTAGGTCTTTCTGCAACTGTTTTTCAGACTCTGTAAGTCTCTGAAAACTTCCAAATTCCCCATTAACTAGTAAGTTGACCAACTTATTATGGCGTCACCGACCCAATGGACATGAGTTTGAGTAAGCTCCGGAAGTTGGTGATTGACAGGGAAGCCTGGCATGCTGCAGTCCATGGGGTCGCAAAGAGTCTGACACAACTGAAAGACTGAACTGAATAAGTTCCCCAGAAGAGTACATTTCAAACTTTCATGGGTACATGAATTATCTGGGGACCTTACTGAAAATGCGTATTCTGATCCAGTAGGTCTGGAGTGAGGTCTAGACTGCTGCAGTCTAACCAGCTCTCAGGTGATGATGATGATGGTGACACACACAAAGATCACACACTGGATAGCAAGACTCTATCATGTGCTCATTAATTTGACAATTACTAGATATGTGAAGCTATAGAACACTTAGAATGTGACTAGTCCTAAGTGTTCATCCACAGTCTTCAAATCTAACTAATATTTCGTGAAATACTCATCAGAATTCAAAGATCCTGGTATAAAAAAAAGTAAAATATCTCTACATGTTGAACTGATAATAGTTCAGATATGCTGGATTATGTAAAATATTTTTAAAAATTCACATTTATTTTTACTTTTTTAAATATGCATATCAAAAAATTTAAAATTGCATATGTGGCTCACATTTTATTGCTGTTGGTCAAAACTGTTCTAATCAAAGGTCAGTATTCCAGAAATGAATGAAACCTAGGATTCAGGGTCTCTCATTTAATTGGTTTCTTCCAAAGCCTATGTAGGTTTCTAGCAGGTTTGGATTTGTAATTGTGTATTCTGTTCCTTAAACATGATTCTCCAAATTGCACAGGCTTCAAGCTTCATAAACCTGAATCAGCCTTGTTGACTACATATGAGATAATTTACTGCTAAGGCTTCAACTCCTGATACTCTGCAGAGAGAGCATGCTATTCCTGTATCCCTAAATTTTCACTGCCCGTCAGCCTCATATTTCCCACTGCCTGAGTCATCCCATTTTAGTCATCACATCATCATAACCCTTTATTCTGCCTGACAACAATTATTCTTATTTGTGGTAAATTATTAACCTCCTTGGGTATTTGTTCACATTGTTCTCCCAGCCAGATGGCTCAACTCCTCCTGTCCTAGAGAAATCCTACTTATCCTCTGAAGGCAACCTCAAGTCTCAGCCCTAAAACACATCTGCCTATTTCAGATCGCAAAAATCACTCCTGTAGTACATCTGTGTGAACTGTCATTTTTGTGTGTAGGGTTTTTTTTTAATATAAATTTATTTATTTTAATTGGAGGCTAATTACTTTACAATATTATATTGGTTTTGCCATACATCAACATGAATATGCCAGGGGTGTACATGTGTTCCCCATCCAGGTGTGTGGGGGGTTTTAATGGGATATTGTCACATTAGGGTTTCTCTATGCTTATCCTTCACTGCATTGCATCCACAGTCTTCAAATCTAACTATCTTCTAGGACTTTGAAGAATATTTAAATTATATGACAAGCATGCTTATAAAACAAGTGCTTTTACACTATGTTTTACTGTGAACTTAGAAAACGTGAAAATGGCCAAACTGAATGCAAAGTGGACAGGTGGCATAATATTAATAGATAATGATTTTCTGGTGGTCTCATTCCGAAAAACCCATTGCCCCCTGTTGCTTGAAGCATTGGTCTGAGTGCATGCAAGATGGAGGATACCTGCTCCCGCTTCTGAACTCTTGGTTCCTTGTGGCTGGATGGAGTCTCCTCTCTGCCCAGTCCCAGACAAACCATACTCTTTTTTCCATGTGCCAACAGCCACACTCTGCCAACACTCACTGGCTCTGTCTCTCTGGTTCCTCAGGCTGTGCTATCTTCCCTTCCCACATTTTGGGAAGCCACAGACCATGTAATGGTTATCGCTCACATAGCAATAGCACAAAGTGACAAACAAATCTCCCACTGGAACATGAGCTCTGAGATGGTTTTGTTCTCCAGGATATTCTCAGCATGAGAAATGAATATTCAAAGGAAAACCATAATACTTTAGCTGGTGGCCTCAAGCTCTTCATTCTTTCTGCGTCAGAGAAACATTTTTTGTGTCACTGTATATTCCAAGGATCCTATTATCCATTTATTTTGTCAGGCCCCACTGTCTGTTACATTTGACTTCCACAACCTGAATTTTTAGGTCGGTTTTCCCATCATAGTAGCGTTCTTTTTCTAAAGATACAGGCTTAAGAAAGCATCATCAGTTCAGTTCAGTCACTCATTGGGTCTGACTCTTTGTGACCCCATGAATTGCAGCATGCCAGGCCCCCCGTCCATCGCCAACTTCCGGAGTTCACTTAAACTCACGTCTATCGAGTCGGTGATGCCATCCAGCCATCTCATCCTCTGTCATCCCCTTCTCCTCCTGCCCCCAATCCCTCCCAGCATCAGAGTCTTTTCCAATGAGTCAACTCTTCGCATGAGGTGGCCAAAGTACTGGAGTTTCAGCTTTAGCATCAGTCCTTCCAATGAACACCCAGGGCTGACCTCCTTTAGAATGGACTGGTTGGATCTCCTTGCAGTCCAAGGGACTCTCAAGTCTTCTCCAACACCACAGTTCAATAGCATCCATTCTGTGCTCAGCTTTCTTCACAGTCCAACTCTCACATCCAGACATGACCACTGGAAAAACCATAGCCTTGACTAGACAGACCTTTGTTGGCAAAGTAATGTCTCTGCTTTTCAATGTGCTATCTAGGTTGGTCATAACTTTCCTTCCAAGGAGTAAGCGTCTTTTAATTTCATGGCTGCAGTCACCATCTGCTGTGATTTTGGAGCCCCCAAAAATAAAGTCTGACACTGTTTCCACTGTTTCCCCACCTATTTGCCATGAAAAGATGGGACCAGATGCCATAATCTTAGTTTTCTGAATGTTGAGCTTTAAGCCAACTTTTTCATAGTTTGCATATATTTGCATCTGAAGAGGTACTTTGTAGTTAAGAACTTTACTACCTGGAAACTCTGCTCAATGTTATATGGCAGCTTGGATGAGAGGGTAGTTTGGAGGAGAATGGATACATGTATATGTATGGCTAAGTCCCTTCACTTTTCACCTGAAACTATCACAGCACTGTTAATCAACTATACTTCAATATAAAATAAAATACTAAAAAAAAAGAACTTTACTACCTTAATATCTTATGACTTTTATTCAAATCCTGACTGCTAGCTGCAAACTATTTGACATAGGATGAATGCTTAATTGGTTTTAAAGCACCCATTTTCCCATCTGTAAACTGAGCACAAAAATAAAACTACCTTATAAGGTGTTTGTGAAGAGTATATAAATCACTCATATAGAAAGTTCCCAGCATAATGCCTGATACTAAATAATATTTGATAAATACTTGTTAAAGTACAATAAGAACAATGAAAGTTAAATTTAGTGATAATAAAAGCACCTAGCAGAAGCCTGTAATGTAACAGGAATTCAATAAGTTATTGACTGACAGGACTGAATTTTCTACATATGAATACACTGGTACACTGGTTTCCATCATCAACTCATTAAGTTCCTACTACATCCTAATATTGTGCTATTCACGTGTGGCACACTAGATAAAAATTCTGTACATACTCAATCACCAACTTAGTCATTCACCACAGGAACATCCCCTAGACAAGAACAGATAATTCTAATATATATCTTCAAAACTGAATCTCTAGATGATTCTTAATCTTTTATAAGTTTTCTAATAAGAAAATATAAAAGTAAACAATTAAAACAAGAATATAATTTTGTAAAATAATATTATATTTAGAAAATTTGGTTTATTATACAGGTGCTGTTGGAGTACAGGACATACAGAGAAGGAAAACTTTTGTTAAGTAAATCACATCCTCTGCCACAGCAAGAAATAGTGTGCATTTCGGCCATCTATGCCTTAAAATAAGCCATCAACATAACTTAAACTTGTGTTTTGGGGTAAGACTTCAAAAGAACCTGAGTATATTCACATATGTAAAAAGACAAGGAGATATCAAGGAAAAGGGGCATGCAAATATCCTCTCGTGTCATCATTGCTCTATTTTCCAAGATGAAAGACTACAACAAAGATAAAAAGCAACACACAAACACATCTCAACTATCACAGGACAGTAAATGACAAGGCCTTTGTAGGAAACACACATTATAGTTTTTCTACAAAAGTCAAACTCAAAGGCAACAGAGAGCCCACATGCAGCAAATACAAAACGCCCAAAGGAAAATCAAAATAAGATTTAAACTGAGGAATTCAAAAGCTTTGGGCTGTGGGTTTTGAGACAGCCATTTGTACCAACAGCTTTTCTCTGATAGATTTGAATGCTTAATGCGTAAATAAGAAAACATGATGGATGAGTTCCCCAGGCACTAATCCTTTCCGATGTAGTTCAGTCTCATTTGTCTAGATGCTCGAGATGTTTTCTAATTGAGGGAAGTCAAATCTTGCTTCTAGCAGATGAGGCACCTGGGCAACCTGGCAGTTGATGGAAGAACAAGTATACATTTCCAGTTTATGTTAGAAAAGATCATTCTCATCTTTTTTTAATAGTTATGAAATCTATGTCCTGGGTGTAGAGCAGGGAAAAACACAAAGGGTTCTTCTTTCATTTACAGCACTGTGGAGGGTCATTATGAATTTTCAAGATGCAGAATGGTGAGAATAAGACAGGGGCTATCAAGACCAGGGAGAATTTCTGATTCTGTCCCCTGAATCTGCTCCGATTAGTTGCTTCTCTTATTTCAACTCAAGATAATTTTAAAAGATGGGAGGAAGAGAGAAATACTGGGGTCGAGGGGAGAAGATATGGGAAGACACATCAGTAGGATATAGTGTATGAGGACAGTGAAAACCCTGGCTCCATCATCACTAGCTCTGTGAGCTAATTATGGTCATTAGTTTTAATTTTCATTATATTTAATCTAAATATTTGTTTTGTTTAAATCATTCATGCAAAAACACATTTCTATTTTCTTTTTATCCCCCCCTACCCAACCCTTTTGGGGATATATACCAGGTGAGGCAGAAACCAATGGGGCAGAAGCTGTTTTCCCAGAAACTATGAGATCATCATCTTTCACTCTGTCCAATGGTGCTCCTGCCACTTAACTCATGGTATAGCAGAATATAAGGACCTCTAATTTTTCATTTAATTTTCTGCTCAGATTAGTCAAGATTTGGGTCAGCTTGGGGCTATCTTAAGAATCAGGCTTTTTTTCGGTCCAATTCTTAGAAACTGGAGCTGAGAAACATATGACTTATTTCAGCCAATGATTGCTGTTTTTCCCTAATCCCTTAAAAGAAAAAAATCCTACAGTAGAGGAATGTTTAAAATGTACTAATTTCCATTAGACTAGGCCAATTAAATTGAATGAGACCCTAAGGTCTAGTCATTTCCACACTTTTTTCTTTTTAACCAAATGATGCTGATATCAGTGATGATATTATTTATGAATGCAGTGAATATAACCAACTATTCTGTACCAGTTGCTATAAGTACTGAATATATATTTTCTCATTTATTTTTAATTACAAACTGATATATATTCAGATATTATTATTACTATCCCCATAGTACTTTTTATACTTATATTCACTATAATTTGATGTGCATGCAGATGTACCATTATTCCAATTTTAGAGATGAAGAAACTGAGGAACAAGTCCCAGGTCATAAAGATAGTAAGGAATGGTGGAACTAGAATTTGAAACCATAGTCTGAATCCACAGTCAGCTCTCATAACCATTATCTAACATTGCCCTCCAAACAAAACTTTACCCAGAACTTCCTTATATAAAAATGTCAAAAGCAGACTTCTCAGCTAGAAGTAATACTGGGATATTTTAAGTTCTGTTCATTTCACCTCTGCCTTGCTTCAGCTACAATTCTGTCCTTAAGCTCTCTGTGAATTTTTTAAGATTCTGCAAAACAGAGTTGAAAAATCACCAATATAATATGAACCTCATTTTATACTAACATTCAAATTACAGTAAATTAATGATCAACAAACTATAGCCTTCATGCCAAATACAGTGTTCTATTTTTATAAATAAAGTTTTATTGAAACACAGTCATGCCCATTTGTTTAGGTATTGCCTAAGACCACTTTCTTTTCATAAGACAGTTAAACATATGCAACACTATCATCTGGCCTGCAAAGCCTAAAGCATGTAGTATCTGGTCTTTTATAGAAAACCTTTGTCAGCTTCTGGAAACTAGTTAAAATATATTCATTTGAGGTTAAATATACTCAGTAACCTCAGGAAAATTTTGAATGACATATTTTCAATGTAAATAGATAATATAATTATACATTCCAAATGGCAATCTTTCTTCTATAAATGGTTCATATATTATACTTGGTTGATACATCTCTTGAGTTCTTAAAAATCTTTAAGTTCCCTACTCCTTTCTTTCAAATGATTTTAATAATAAACTTAATTTTGGGGAGGAAAAGTACAAAAATAGTACAGAGAGCTTCCATACATGCCAGTTTCCCCTATTATTAACATCCTACATTAAATACTTTATTTATTATAGTTAATGAATCAATATTGACACATTATATTAACTAATGTCTATACTTTATTCACATTTCCTTTCTTTTTAATCTAATGTCTCATTTTTAGTTCCAGAATCTCATCCAGGTTATCACTATACATTTAGTCATGATGTCTATTTAGACAATTGTTGACTGTGCTAACTTCTCATATTTTTCTTATTTTTAATGACCTCGACAATTTTGAGAGTACTGGTCACTTATTTTGTAGAATGCTTCTCTAGTGAAATTTTTTCTGGCATTCTGTTTTTGTGTGACTAAGCTAAAGTTACAGAGGAGGAAGATCACAGAGGCAAAGAGTCCTTTAATCCCAACATACCAAGGGTCTCTGCTAGCCAAGGCACTTCTCATGTTGTGAACCTTGACCACGCCAGTGAGGCAAAAGTTCGCCAGTTTCCCCATCATAAATTTTCACAGCGTATTCTTTGGAAGGAAGTTACTATACTTGGCACAAACTTTAAAGAGTAGAGAATTATGTTTTATCTCTTTGAGGGTAGAGTATCTATATAAATTATTTGGAATTTGTCTGCACAGAGATTTGTCTCTTCCCCCTCATTACTTATTTAATTATTTATGTCAGAATGGATTCATGGGTATTTTATACTTTGGATTATAATCCAATATCATTTTATTTTGTTGCTCAACATATTGTAGTTTTGACCATTTGGAGCTCTCTCATTTGGCTCCTGTGTTGCTTCGGTACATCCTCATCCTTTCCTTTTTTTAAATAGGTCCTTACTTTCTGATTAAGATGCCCCAAGCTCATTTTGAGCATTTTCTGCCCACTCCTATAATTAGCCATTTCTCCAAAGAGCCCTGGCTACCTCTCTTAGAAAACAATATTAGAAACCCAATTCTGAGTGTGAGATATGCTTCTTTCTACTGGAGTTTTGTTAGTTGTTTCTAGGTTCTCTCAGTTGAAAGAGTAACGGAATATACATGTGTACATGAACCTGTGAATGCATACATATCTATAAGTATTTCTGTATGTACCTGTCTGCATCTGTGTTAATCTAAACATAACTTCTTACTGATGTCTCCAACTCTTCTACCACCATATAGATAATACTAGCCTCTTCTCCTTGTTTATCTGTAAACTTTCACTCTTAACAGTAAGACATACGGCTCTCATCATTGGCCATCCATTTACGTAACAGTTCAATTCTAATATACAAGTATAGGAGTATCAGAATTATTAACCCATATCTTCACATCCATGTACTCCCCCTCACCGCCTATCCCCGCAGCCATCCCCTTTCCAGGCCACTGACTGGTTAAAGAAACCAATATTTACTTTTTCAGCTTTTATCCTAATTATGCAGTATGTGAAATTTCACTTAAAGTTTAAGTTAGTCTGATTCTTGCTCATCAAGGTCATTGACTTACATATCTACCATCTAATTTCTCCACATTTTACACTGGAAAACTAAATCTGCCTTTTCCCTTAACCTTGAACAGTTTTGGGCTTCCCTGGTAGCTCAGACAGTAAAGAATTTGTCTTCAATGCAAGAGACCTGAGTTCTAAACCTGGGTCAGGAAGATCCCTTGGAGGAGGAAATGGCAACCCACTCCAATATTCTTGCCTGGAGAATTCCATGGACAGAGGAGACTGGCTGGCTACAGTCTGTGGGGGTCACAAAAAGCAGATGTAACAAACAGGCAAAAGAGAATTTTCTTTAAAATTCTTAAATAAATCAGAGAAATAAGGTGAAAAATTTCAGAACAATGATATTCTCTGTCACTAGTTACATCATAATTTTCAAGAATAGGTCAAAAAAGGGGCATAATCATAACTTGTGTATTTACCTCACTAGGGCTGAGACACACCAGGACCCTCTTTAACTTTCTCATGATTTTTCTGAAGTGGCTGCAGAAATGAGCTAGAATTTCATTTATTACCACTTTCTTATTGTTTTCTTTTTTGTATCAAAGGAAAGATGGTCGTAGGGACAGTATCAAATAGCTGGGCACAACAAAATATATGGAGCTTTACAGAATTTAAGAAACATATGTCATTGGAATTATTCCTATAATTTTATCCTGAACAGTAAGTTAAACAAACAAACCACAACAACAAAAACCGTAGTTTATTTTAAAAAGCATACTGTAAAGTTAAAAAGTTATAGATGGAATGGCCTACAATTAAGCATTATCTTTGTTTTGAAGGATCATCTACACTGTATTGTTTGCTAGGTTTAGAAATCACATGTCTGCAATGAAAACATTTTAAACACCAAGCCTCATGCATTTTCATACTTGTGGAAAAATAGGACTGGGTAAATTTCTTGAGTCAATATCCTTACCTTTGCTCAGGGCATTTCCTTTCCCATCTCTCTCCAACTATCAAATCTCACCTATTCTTCAGAATGCAATTCAGTCTACCCTCCTCCAGGAGCTTTTCTAATTACCTCAGACCACTGAGGTAATTTCTAATTACTGACCACTCCCTTCTGGATATACCATAGCTGTAACATAATATTCTGTTGCATTAAATATCTGGTAATTTTGCATAGTTCTATTTCATGATTTAAAAAAAAAGTCTTAGGGCATGATTTAAATCCCTCTTCTCCATAGCACCCTGTATCTTGCTGATCTCACAGGAAGTATTAAAACCAACAGATAAATATCTGCAATAGCTCAGTTAGGTTTGATGGAATGCAATTTACATGCTTTAAAAAGTTTGGGAACTTTAAAGACCCTGTAGCAAGCCAGAGAATCCTTAATTTATTTGCTAATGGCCCCACTACCTATGGGTAAGCTGTCTAAATGCCCTTCTGTCAATTCTACTCCTAATCCACTCTCACACTTTTATTTCAATTATTTTTATTTACTTCCATCTGACAATCTATTTTTAAATGGTACTTTAGCAACATGTGAGTAGAAGAGATGGAACTTAACATATTTTCTCTGTTTTTTTCAGAGGAGAATAGACATGGATCAAAACAATTAAATGAAGACTTTATATATACACAAGTAAGAAAATAAATGCTTCCAGAGGGAGAGCAAGTAGATTTTATTTTTTTTCCACTACTATTTCAGGTGATCCTATACTTTGAAAATTATAAAAGAAAAAAAAAACAAGTTAAAAACTGCTGATAATTAAAAGAACCACTTTGGAAAAATTAATGGAGAAAAACTGTAGCTGATTTTGGAGTCAATTTAACTTTGCACTCTGCTTTTCAGTTAGGATGCATTTTTATAGATTGGTCATGCTTGTAGATAAAGATAAATTTTTAGGTATACTTTTCAAACATTTTTAATAGCGTGGCTTTTTAGGTAAGTTTTAGTTTTGAACAAGGACCAGGTTTGAGTCTAAAAGAAAATCTAAGGGGCTTATGACATATTGGCTGGGCTATTTTTAAAGCTCCCTGCTCCCCATGATTTGAAGTAGACATTTGTCATTTTGTGCCTGTCCTATACCCATTCTTCTCTCTTCCTGATACCGACTGTGATCATCCTTGGGGGATTACTCCAGCCCTACTGTTATACTTCTGTGGAAGAGAGGACTATAGTAATCTAGGTGACTGCCAAAGGTCATATCCTCTGTCTCTCTCTGTGAACAGAGATGGGGAGTCAGCACATAATTTAGGTTTGGTACAAAGGACTGCTTTCTTGCAAGAGATAACATGTGATCCAATAGTGCAAGACTGAAAGAAATAGTTGGTTATAAATCATTGCACTGCAAGTCAAAGGGATAGTTCCTACTACAAGACAAATTCATATTTGTGGCTTCTAAGGATCTCATGTTTCTTTTGATTCCAATTCAGTCCAAAGGTGTTGATTCTATCAAATTTTCTAATAAATTCATTTTTGCTTATTAGCTCAGCTGACTTCTGTTTCTGCAGTCAAGAAACTAGGTTAGGACTTTTTAAACATCTTTCCTCTTGACAAATACTTCACTTTTCACTGGAGCCTAGTATAGTGGAGTCCCCAAGTCATGAGAGGCAGCATATAATTCCCCCCCCCGCCCCCCCCCAAAAAAAAACAAAAACAGTCCCTTCTGCTAAATCTCACTAGAGACTCTCTGTTTTCTCCAATTGGAAGCCTGTTTAAAAAAGGGTTCCAATATTACTTGAAACTCAAGCTTGAAAATTCATTCTCAAACTGTCTCTCAATGAATCAAAAATGTTCCACTTCATTAACTGCTCACCAGAAAGCTGAGTGTTTGAGGAATGGGCCATAATTCTCAAGGTTAAAGAAAGGTACCTTTAAATGTCTCGGTGACCACAAAATAAAGAATGCTGATGGCTCTTTACTGCAAGGTCTTCTGGACAACTCCATAATCTTGAAGCACAAGGACAACTTGATTCTTTTAATTATTAAGACTGGTGCTCAGGGACTGTAAAGTGACTTTTTAATTTGACAGTCTTCCATTCAGCATTGCCGGAAATATTATGAACAGTGCTGCTGGAATCATTCCACAAACCATACATTTCTGTATATCTCTGGTTATATTTCATCTGAAAACAAAGTGATTTTTATCATGAGATTAATTTCTATGCTATTGTGGCAGAAGAAATTCAGCTTAGTGGTTAAGAATATAGACTGTAGCCAGATCAATGGAAAGATGATTACGCTAGAGTTTGAAGGACAGGTAGAATTTGAACATGGACATAAAACCATGGGATTAAGGAGAGGGGAGTGGGCTTCCAAGTAGAATCAACAATGTGAACAAAACATAGAGAAAAAAAAATCACATATTACCAAGTGCTTAACATGTGTTGAGCTCTGTTCTAAATACTTTACACACATCAATCCATTTTATTATCATGACGACACTATGCCATAGGAGCTATAATTATCTCTATTTTACAGATGAGGTAACTGAGACAAAGAGAGTTCAAGTAACTTGCCCACAATCACACAGGGAGAAGCTGGAGAAATCAGGATTCATAGCCAGGCAGCCAGGCTTCACTGTCTGCACTCTTAAACTCACCCTATTTAATTCTACCCATTAGGATGTCACTAGATAGGGTATGTTAAGGGGGATGATAAGGAATCAGGTTGGAAAGGTCTTGCTGGGACCAAACTGCAAAAGACCATGCATATCTAGAATAAGGAGTATGAACAATATTCTGAACTCATTAACGGGCCCAGGTGGTACTAGTGGTAAAGAACCTACCTGCCAATGCAAGAGATTTAAGAGATGTGGGTATGATTGCTGGGTGGGGAAGATGGCCTGGAGCAGGAAATGGCAACCCACTCCAGTGTTCTTCCCTGGAAAATCCCATGGACAGAGGAGCTTGGTGGGCTACAGTCTATAGAATCACAAAGAGTAGGACATGGATGAACTATCTTACGATTGCTATTTATAAAGTTTTCAAGCAGTGGATGACGTCAGTATAAAGCTATACTTTAGGAAGAATGTGGCAGTGGTAACTAAAGAGGATGAACTGAAGGCCAACAAGCATATGAATATGAGTTAGGTGGCTATTCTCATAGCTAAGGCAAAGGCTGCTGTTTAGACTTTAAGCCACGTAGGATGCTTTGTGATACCATGGACTCTGGTATCAGAGTCCAGAGAACACCAGGCTCCTCTGCTCTTCACTCTCTCCTAGAGCTGGCTCAGATTCATGTCCATTGAGTCGGTGATGCTATCTAGCCACCTCATTCCTCTGCCTCCCCCTTCTCTTCTTGTCTTCAATCTTTCCCAGCATCAGGGTCTTTTCCAGTGACTCAGCTCTTCTCATCAGGTCTACTTTGGAGCTTCAGCATCTGTCTTTCCAAAAAATATTCAGGGTTGAATTCCCTTAGGATTGACTGGTTTGATCTCCTTGATGTCCAAGGGACTCTTAAGAGTCTTCTCTAGCACCACAGTTCAAAAGCATCACTACTTTGGTGCTCAGCCTTCTTTACTGTTCAACTCTCATACCCTTACATGAATACTGGAAAAATTATAGTTTTGACTATATGGACATTTGCTGGCACAGTGATGTCTCTGCTTCTTAATACACTGTCTAGGTTGGTCAAAGCTTTCCTTCCAATGAGCAAGTGTCTTTTAATTTCATGGCTGCAGCTGCCATCTGCAGTGATTTTTGGAGCCCAAGAAAACAAAATCTTTTTATTCTAAAGTCACTGCTTTCACTTTTTACCCTTCTATTTGCCATGAAATGATGGGACCAGAGGCCACGATCTTAGCTTTTTGAATGTTGAGTTTTCAGTCAGCTTTTTCACTCTCCTATTTCACTCTCATCAAGAGGCTCTATAGTTTCTCTTCTCTTTCTGACATTAGGGCAGTATCATCTGCATATCTGAAGTTGTTGATATTTTTCCCAGCAATCTTGATTTCAGCTTGTGATTCATCCAGCCTGGCATTTCACATGATGTCAATGAAAAGAAATAGAGGAAAACAATAGAAAGGGAAAGACTAGAGATTTCTTCAAAAAAAATTAGAGATACCAAGGGAACATTTCATGAGATGAGCACAATATAGGATAGAATTGGTATGGACCTAACAGAAGCAGAAGATATTAAGAAGTGGCAAGAACACACAGAAGAATTATACAAAAAAGATTGTAATGACCCAGATAACCACGATGATGTGATCACTCACCTAGAGCCAGACATCCTGGAATGCGAAGTCAAGTGGCTCTTAGGAAGCATCACTATGAACAAAGATAGTGGAGGTGATGGAATTCCAGTTGAGCTCCTTCAAATCCTAAAAGATAATGCTGTGAAAGTGCTGCATTCAATATGCCAGCAAATCTGGAAAACTCAACAGTGGCCACAGGACTGGAAAAGGTCAGTTTCATTCCAATTCCAAAGAAAGGCAACGCCAAAGAATGTTCAAACTACCACACAATCACACTCATCTCACACGCTAACAAAGTAAAACTCAAAATTTTCCAAGTCAGGCTTTAACAGTATGTGAACTATTAACTTCCAGGTGTTCAAGGTGGATTTAGAAAAGGCAGAGGAATGAGAGATCAAATTGCCAGTATCTGTTGGATCATTGAAAAAGCAAGAGAGTTCCAGGAAAACATCTACTTTTGCTTTATTGACTATGCCAAAGCCTTTGACTGTGTGGATCACAAAAAACTGTGGAAAATTCTGAAAGAGATGGGAATACCAGACCACCTGACCTGCCTCTTGAGAAATCTGTATGCAAATCAAGAAGCAACAGTTAGAACTGGACATGGAACAACAGACTGGCTCCAAATCAGATACATATGTAAAGACTATATATTGTCATTCTGCTTATTTCACTTATATGCAGATGACATCATGTGAAATACAGGCCTGGATGAAGCACAAGCTGGAATCAAGATTGCTGGGGAAAATAGCAATAACCTTAGATACACACATGACACCACCCTTCTGGCAGAAAGCAAAGAATTAATGAGCCTCTTGATGAAAGTGAAAGAGGAAAGTGAAAAAGTTGGCTTAAAACTCAACATTCAGAAAACTAAGATCATGGCATCTGGTCCCATCTCTTCAGGGCAAATAGATGGGGAAACAATGAGAGACTTTATTATGGGGGGCTCTAAAATCACTGCAGATGCTGACCACAGCCATGAAATTAAAACATGCTTGTTCCTTAGAAGAAAAGTTATGACCAACCTAGACAGCATATTAAAACACAGAGACACTACTTTGCCAACAAAGGTCTGTCTAGTCAAAGCTATGTTTTTTCCAGTAGTCATGGATGGATGTGAGTGTTGGACTAGAAAGAAAGCTTAGTGCCAAAGGATTGATGCTTTTGAACTGTGGTGTTGGAGAAGATTCTTGAGAGTCCCTTGGACTGCAAGGAGATCCAACCAGTCCATCCTAAAGGAAATCAGTCCTGAATATTCATTGGAAGGACTGATGTTGAAACTGGAACTCCAATACTTTGGCCACCTGATGTGAAGAACTGACTCACTGGAAAAGACTCTGATGCTGGGAAAGATCGAAGGCAGGAGGAGAAGGGTATGACAGGATGAGATGGTTGGATGGCATCACCAACGTGATGGACATGAGTTTGAATAGGCTCTGGGAGCTGGTGACAGACAGGGAAGCCTGGCATGCTAAAGGCCATGGGGTCACAAAGAGCTGGACACGACTGATCGAACTGACTGACCCTGTATATAAGTTAAATAAGCAGTAACAATAGACAGCCCTGTTGAACTCCTTTCCCAGTTTAGAAGCAGTCACTTGTTCCATGCCAGTTCTAATCATTGCTTCTTGACCTGCATCCAGGTTTCTCAGTAGACAGGTAAGGTAGTCTGGTATTTCCATCTCTTTAAGAATTTTCCATAGTTTGGTATGATCTGCACAGAGAAGCTTTAGCATAGCCAATGAAGCAGAAGTAGATGTTTTTCTGGAATTCCCTTGCTTACTCTATGATCCAGTGAATGTCAATAATTTGATCTCTGGTTCCTCTGCCTTTTCTAAATCCAGTTTATACAGCTGGAAGTTCTCAATTCAAGTACTGTCGAAGCCTAGCTTGAAGGATTTTGAGCATAACTTTACTAGGCTATTGAAGTATGACCTAAACAAAATCTCTTATGATTATACAGTGTGTTACTCATTCAGTTGTGTCTCTTTGCAATCCCACAGATTGTAATAGCCCATCAGGCACCACTGTCCATAGAATTCTCCAGGGAAGAATACTGGAGAGGGTTGCCTTTTCCTTCTCCAGGAGATCTTCTAGACCTAGGGATTGTACCCTGGTCTCCTGCATTGCAGGAAGATTCTTTACCATCTGAGCCACCAGGGAAGCCCCTGATTATACAGTGGAGGGTGATGAATAGGTTCAAGGGATTAGATCTGGTAGACAGAGTGCCTGAAGAACTATAGACAGAGGTTCATAACACTGCACAGGAGGCAGTGACCAAAGCCATCCCTAAGAAAAAGAAATGCAAGAAGGCAAAGTGGCTGTGTGAGGAGGCTTTACAAATAGCTGAGAAAAGAAGAGAAGTGAAAAGCAAGGGAAAAAGGGAAAGACAGACCCAACTGAATGTAGGGTTCCAGAGAATAGTAAAGAGAGATGGAAAGCATTCTTAAGAGGACAATGCAGGGAAATAGAGAAAAACAATAGAATTGGAAGGACTCGAGATCTCTTCAAGAAAATTAGTGCTATCAAGGGAATATTTCATGCAAGAATGGGGACGATAAAGGACAGAAACTGTAAGGTCCTAACAGAGGCAGAAGAGATTAAGAAGAGGTGTCAAGAATAGGTCTTAATGACTGGAATAACCATGATGGTGTGATCACTCACCTAGAGCCAGTTTTCATTCCAATTCCTAAGAAGGGCAGTGCCAAAGAATGTTCAAACCACTGCACATTGCACTCATTTTACATGCTAACAAGGTAATACTCAAAATCCTTCAAGCTAGGCTTCGACAGGACTTGAATCGAGAACTTCCAGATGTACAAGCTGGGTTTACAAAAGGCAGAAGAAACAGAGATCAAATTAATCATAGAATAAGCAAGGGAATTCCGAAAAACATCTACTTCTTCATTGGCTATGCTAAACGTTTGACTGTGTCGATCACAACAAACTGTGGACAATTCTTAAAGAGATGGAAATACCAGACTACCTTACCTGTCTACTGAGAAACCTGGATGCAGGTCAAGAAGCAATAGTTAGAACTGGCATGGAACAAGTGACTGCTTCTAAATTGGGAAAGGAGTTACTGCTTATTAAACTTATATGCAGAGTAAATCACATGAAATGCCAGGCTGGATGAATCACAAGCTGGAATCAAGATTGCTGGGGGAAATATCAACAAGCTCAGATATGAAGATAATACCACCCTAATGGGAGACAACAAAGAAGACCTCATCAACCTCTTGATGAGGCTTAAAGAAGAGAGTGAAAAAGCTGCCTAAAAATTCAATGGTAAAAAAAAGAAAAAAAAACCAAGATCGTGGCAAGGATGGTGACTGCAGCCATGAAATTAGAAGACACTTGCTCCTTAGAAGGAAAGCTATGACAAACCTAAACAGTGTATAAAAAAGCAAAGATATAACTTTGCTAACAGAGGCCCATCTAGAAAAGATATGGTTTTTCCTGTAGTCATGGATGAATGTGAGAGTTGGAATATAAAGAGTTTGAGCACCAAAGAATTGATGCTTTAAAATTTTAAACTGTGGTGTTGGAGAGGACTCTTGAGAGCCCCTTGGACTGCAAGGAGATCAAACTAGTCAATCCTAAAGGAAATCAATGCTGAATATTCATTGGAAGGGCTGATGTGGAAGCTCCAATATTTTGGCCAGCTGATGCGAAGAGCTGACTCATTGGAAAAGACCCTAAGGCTGGAAAAGATCGAAGGCAAAAGGAGAAGGGAGGGGTAGGGAGAGCATGAGATGTCTTCATAGCATCACCAACTCAATGGACATGAATCTGAGCAAACTCCAGGAGATAGTGAAGGACAGAGGAGCCTGGCATGCTGTAGCCCATGGAGTCCCGAAGAGTCGGACATGACTTAGTGACTGAACAATAAAACCCTAGACCTTGCCTATAAAACCCTAGACCCGATAGGTCCAGGATATAAAGTGTGTTGAATGAATGGGTGTACACATATTAGGGGTAACTTTGGAGAATTTGGGGCTTCTCTTGTGGCCTATCTAGTAAAGAATCCACCTGCAAAGTGGGAGAACTGGGTTCGATCCCTGGGTTGGGAAAATCCTCTGGAGAAGGGAATGGCTATCCACTCTAGTATTCTGGTCTGGAGAATTCCATGGACTGTATAGTCCATGGTTCACAAAGAGTCAGACATGACTGAGTGACTATCACTTTAGAGAGTTTGACTATGTCTGTTCAAAAGCTGAGGACAACATAAAGGAGGAATTTTACACAATATTCATTCCCAAAACCACTTGGGTCATTGTCTACAAAACTTACTGGGTTAAGAATGCATCATACAAGTATACTTTGATATTTCTGATGGGAAAAAGTCACTTAATAGGCATAGTAAACTAAATACTGTAAGAATCCTAGAGTCCAGAATAAAATTTATGGCCAAAGAACTATTATAATTGACTAAGGTGGCAAAACAGTTGAATTTGAAATAGATACAGCAGCTAGTCTCATTTTATACATCTAAAACCTTGGGCTGCAAATTTGCCTATATTCTATAATACTCAAGGCTCCATTCCCTAACAATTGCATGTGTGCATATATAATGTTCAGAAAACAAATCATGCCTCTAATTTAAGCAATTATAAATCAAATTAAGCAGTATTTACAGGTCCCTACTGAATATCTTTCATAACACATATTTTATGATAGGAATAATTTTTGTTAAAATCCCACCATACTATCTCCATGCCTACCCTATAGTTGTGAAGCTGTTCCTGTCCCTAGTGAATGCTCTGAAATAATAACAATAATAATATACTGCACAGAACATAATATTAAAGAATTCAGTGTTCTTTACTTGTATTAATACAGCTTCCCCTTCTAATTTCAGAATAAGATAGAATGAAACATTACTTAATTTCCTCCTTTTATAATCAGAGTGAAAGAGAGATTAACAGTATAATTATCTAGAGAACAAAACTAAGAACTGGATTTTATCAAATAGAGAATCATGAAAGGGCCAGGATCTGTAATGGCCTGCTGTGTTCATTTGAAATACAGATTATAAATCTACCAAATTGTTTATTACTATGCCTATATTCTAATTCAGTATCACAGGTTTTTTTTTTTCAATATCTTAAATGTGGGGGGAAAAGTTTAACCTGAAAAAACATCCTTGTATATGCTCCTAAAATGTGTTTAGGCTTCCCTAGTGGCTCAGCGGTAAAGAATCCACCTGCCAATGCAGGAGACAGGTTGGGAAGATCTTAATCCCTGGGTGGGAAGATCTCTTGGAGAAGGAAATAGAAGCTCACTCCAGCATTCTTGCCTGGGAAATCCCATGGACAGAGGAACCTGGCAGGCTATAGTTCATGGGGGTCACAAAGAGTCAGACACCACTTAGCAACTAAACAACAACAACACCATGTCTACCAAATACCACGATGCACTGGACATAGATTTACTTCTCCTTGCACTAATTTTCCCTTGTTTAGTTCCATTGGCCATAGTCTTCTCTATAATCCGTATGTGTACTCAGTCTCTCTTTCTATAGCCCCTAAACACAGATTTCTAAGAACATGGATCCAGTGGAACTAGGAACTTAAGACTGAATAAAGTAAAGCTGCTCTAGGCTCACTGCCTAATTCCAATTAAGCTCTCCTTGATTTAGTTTAGATACTGGGCATGTGGCCCAGGACTTAATTTCATGATTATACTAAATCATGGGCACCATTAGCAGTGTCCTCGTCAATCCCGATTTATACACTTGCACAGAGTTGAACAAGTAAGCCAAGAAGGAAGAAAAAATACAGAACTTTTAAATTGTGCTGAAATAATTCCCTTACTAATGATTGAAAAGCTCACTCAAATCCCTTGTTTTGTTTTTAGTAAGTAGACATACACCCTGTAAGAGACTATTTATGTACATAATTGGCTTCCTCAGGCTTAAAATGTGTATAGAAACTTAGAACATAAACAGAAATGAGAAAACAAAATAATGAGAAGCTTGAAAATCAAAGAATTTTAGATTCTCAAAATTTTATTAAAAGGAATAAAGAGGTGACTTATTAACTTTTAAATATGTGCTAAGTATGAAGAACAAGCCTGCCAACTTTCTATTTTACTGGATATAATCAACATAGGTTTAAATTCAGTGAGATGATACAAGGAAACTTTTTGATTGTAAAGAAGTGGTAGCTTCGTCCCTTAAGCATATTCTTGAAGTGAGTTGTGTCTTTTTATTTCCTTACAGAAAGTTAAAAATAAGACAAAAATCGATGTTTTGATCTTGCCCTAAGATGGGTTCATGCTTAAATGTTATAACCTCAACAGGGGTATTTTCAATTTGCGGAACATGAAGAAAATTTAGTTGCAGTTACACATTCTTGTTCGATTTGTGTCCATTTTCAAAGATGATCAAATGCAACAAAACTTTTGCAATTCAGATAGCTAAACTGCACTTTTGTGAATTTCAGGTGATTTAGGCCTTTGTTATTTAAAGGCCTACAGGGCATATCTACAGGCCTTGGGCTTCCCAGGTGGTGCTAGTGGTAAAGGACCTGCCTGCCAAAGCAGGGAGATGTAAGAGACCTGGGTTCAATCCCAGGGTTGGGAAAATCCCTTGGAGGAGGGCATGGCAACCCACTCCAGTGTTCTTGCCTGGAGAATCCCATGGACAGAAGAGCCTGGAAGGCTGCAGTCTATAGGATCACACAGAGTTGAACACAACTAAGGCAACTTAGCACACACATGTATAGCCATCTCAGTTATCAGATGAACTGTTGCAGCATCAGTATGTTGGTACTTGTGTTCAAGTCACCCTTATTTGAGCTTCCCTGGTGGCTCAGATGGTAAAGAATCCACCTGCAATGTGGGAGACCTGAGTTCAATCCATGGGTTGGGAAGATTCCCCTGGAGGAGGGCATGGCAACCCACTCCAGTATTCTTCCCTGGAGAATCCCTGGACAGAGGAGCCGGGAGGGCTACAGTCCATGGGTCCGTAAAGAGTCAGACACAACTGAACAACTAGGCTCAATACAGCACACAGGGCATGAACAGCATCAGCATCCTGGGGAGCCTGTTAGAAATGCAAATTGTGAGACTCCATCCCTGACCTACAGCATCAGATTCTTTACTGCAACAAGAATGTTGATTCCTATGCACAAAGTTAGAGAGCATTGACTTAGAAAGTACAATTGAGTGGGTCAATTAAATCTTTCAAATTCAATTCTGTTGCATTCTAGTCACTACTGTACTTTGGAAGTATTCAAGATCCAATTGTTGATCTGTACTGTTTGTTAGGAATTGGTATTTCATAATATCCTTGTGGCTTTCAAAGCGTAAGTTCCTCAAGTCAAGAAACAGTTTAGCTACCATTCACTACTACTTGTTTTCCTATGAAACAATAGCTTATGAAATTAAAATGAGACACTTTGGATTTTAAGGCTGTTAGAACAATTATAATAACTATACCAAAATATATTGACCTTTACAGCATATTCTAGGTTCAGTCAGCAATAGGTGATTAGAAGCTAAAGGGAACCTTTGTAAAAGAGCTAATAGAGCTTCGTGATTAGATTTTGTGCCACATACCTTCAGTAATCAATCATTCTATTCGCTAGAATTCATTAAACCATTTGTTTTTACTTTTTTAAACTTTGAGAAACAAAGATTACTAAAATGTATATAAAGTGTATAATTTAATTTGTCTTTATACAAACATGTTATTTGCTATGCACTTTTAAATTAAATATTTTATTTAATATAAGTAAATATAATACTAACCATAATATAAATATTACTAAGAGTTCCATTCAAGCTTCATTAATGTGTCAAGGCTAAAGTTAAGTACCACGTGTAATCAGACTGCATAAGTAAAGCTTACTATATAATCTTGGTTTAAACATGAAAAGAAAATCTATGGCCGTGTGTTAGCTTAAGCATTATTATTTAAATTGCCTTCATAAGGGTTCATCTAGGTGGCAACCACATGGACTAAAACACTTATCCTGTATACCTATCATAGTGTCATTTAAATTATAAATTTAATGGTGTAGTGGCTTGAGAATTCCAAATTTTATGGAAGGTTTTTAATGCAATAGTGGTATGATTCTAAGATCCTATGGGCAATACAATAATTTTTTTCACACTAATTATCATGGAGTATTGTACTGAAATAACCAAGGCAGAAAAATATAACTTATTTATCAGAGACAGCTTGGATTAAATCACTATATAACTCTACTTAATTACTTTTATACAGAAAAAATCGCGTCTGAATTTTGTAAGGCAAATCTGATTTTAAAATAAATTCACAATTTAAAAAGATAACCATAAGGGCTATTAATCAAAAGTGGAATCAACAGTTTGTATCCTGTAATACACATTAGTTGCTCACCCAGACTTGACTTCTCTTGTCTTCCTCCCTAACAGAGTCTGATTATGTTTAGGTCTCTGTTCCTCCTCTTAACACTCAGATACTCCAGGGGATGATGGTCCCTCAACGTAATTAGTATGTGAGCTATTCCATTTCGCTTGCCGATGACTGGTTCAGACATTCAGCCAGCGAGATGAAAAGTGCTCACTAGGAGCTTGTGGGAAAGTCCTTCACTATTTCCCAGAGCATCTAGTAAGGACCCTCTCTCTCTCTCTCCTCCTCTGGATTCTGTCACTCACAGATGTGACACTTGTTTAATCAGCTATCAATCTGAGGACAGAAGTGGGTAGGGCCAACAGGATCCGGGGGAACAAAAGCTGGACCTACTCAATGGTCAGCCTGAGGCTCCTCTACCTCTGAATTTTTAATTATGAGATGATTTCCTTACTCTTTTAAAAGTATGTTTGAGTCAGAGTTTTCTTTGCATCAAAAATCACTTAAGTAGCCCAAGTAATAATTTTCTTAACCCAAAAGAATAAACATCATTTAACTGGTGCTATTTAAAATCAGAATACTTGTGTTAAATAGCAAAAGAATGGTAATAGTGTACTATTATAGTTCAGTTTGATCAGTTTGTTATATTAAGCCTAAAGACTTCCTTTCTAGAAGAAGATATCTCTTAAAATCACAAAATTACCAGGGACTCAATCCTTTTTAAAATATACAGCTAAATTTAAAATTAATTATACTGTCTGATCTAGAAACTAGATTCTTCAAAACTAAAAAAAAAATAATTCAAGTATTTCTTGACCACGTTTATTAAAAGCTTTACAGGATAAGAAGTTGTTAGCGGTATTGCCAATGATGTTCTCTACCCTTCAAAAATATAGTTAGATTAGAAGTAAAACTTGTAAAACCGCTGTCCTGATCACATGACAAATAGGAAAGATATATAAGAGTTTCCTGGGAAGATCCCCTGGAAGAGGAAATGGCAACCCACTCCAATATTCTAGCCTGGAAAATTCCAGGGACAGAGAGTTGCAAAGAGTCAGACATGACTAAGCATGCACACGCACTAAGAATTTCAAGGGAGTCCAGGGAGGAGAGAAATCACTCCCATTCTGAGGAGCAGTAAGAACAGCAAGGAAGATTTCCCAGAGGAGATGATATATGAGCTAGGAGAGAAAGAGTGTCCCTCCAGGTTAAAAAAAAAAAAAGAGAGAGAGAGAGAGAGAAAGGCATTCCAGTTAGGATGCGGAACAAAGTGGTCCGTAAGGGAGCACGAGCTGTGTTTGGGGAAGGCTGAGCTGAATCACCTGGTTTTGCTGGAACAGATTGTGTGTTGAAAGGAAGAGTAGGAGATGTCCTGAAAAGCAAGACTACTGACAGATTATGAAGGACTCTGGATGCTATGCTTGAGAGTATAAAATTCTTCAAGTATGAAATGAGATGGGAAACCGAGGAAGGTTTCCATGGAGTCAGTGGTATGACTAATATACACTACAGACATCTTGAGCTGGATGATTTTTTGTTTCAAGGGCTGTTCTATGCATTGTAGGATGTTTAGCTGCATCTCTGGCTTCTACTCTCTAGATTTCAATAACATCTCTTGCTCCCACCTGAGTTTTGACAACCAGCAATGACTCTAGACATTGTTAAATGTCCTGGAGGGCAAAATCATTCTATTCTGAGATAAAGGAGAGGTTCCTGTGGCAGTATCACAGAAACCAAAGATTACATAGCAGGTACTGGGTAAGTTCAGCTGAACTATAATTAGTGAATGGAAATTGAGACAATTAGAGGGAGGGTGGGGGCAATATCACAGGTAATAACAAGGGCAGTAGCAGGGGAAATAGAAAGAGCCAACAAGGACCTATATAGTGTTAGCTCCTAAGACTGAAGATTCTACAATCTTCCAAACTATTCCGAAACTCATTTGATCACAGAAATCTACATAATACTCATCAATATCACACAGAACACATTTTAGGAAATTCTATGCACATGACCAAGTTTAAAGTTAATACTTTTCTACATGTACCCCTATGTTCATAGCAGAACTGTTTACAATAGTCATGACATGGAAACGACCTAAATGTCCATCAACAGATAAATGAAAAAAAGATGTAGTGTGTGAGTGTGTGCTAAGTCATTTCAGTTGTGTCTGACTCTTTGCAATCCTGTGGACTGTAGCCTGCCAGGCTCTTCTGTTCATGGGATTCTCCAGGCAAGAGTACTGGAGTGGGTTGCCATGCCCTCCTCCAGGGGATCTTTCTGACCCAGGGGTGGAACCTGTGTCTGTTGTCTCTTGCATTGGCAGGTGGGTTCTTTACCAATAGTGCCACCTGGGAAGCCCAAGGATGTGGCGTGTGCCACATATATATACACCACCACATATACACACACACCATGAAATATGACTCTGCCAGTAAAAAGAAAAAAATTAAAAATGAAATAACACCATTTGCAGCAACATGGATGGACCTAGAGATTATCATATTACATGAAGTCAGAAAAAAGAGAGACAAATATCTAATGATATTATGTACACGTAGAACCTAAGGAATAAACTTATCTACAAACTTAACAAATGAGCTTATCCATGAAACAAAAACCAACTCATAGAGAAGACTCACATTTGCCAAGGAGGAGGGAATGGGAGAGAGGAGGATTAGGAGTTTGGAATTAGCAGATGCAAACAACTATATATAAGACGGATAAACAACAAGGTCCCATGGAAAATTCTTAAAGAGATGGGATACCAAACGATCTTACCTGCCTCCTGAGAAGTCTGTATGCTGGTGAAGAAGCAACAGTTAGAACCAGACATGGGACAACGGACTGGTTCCAAATTGGGAAAGGAGTATGCCAAGGGTGTATATTGTCACACTGCTTATGTAACTTCTATGCAGAGTGCACCAAGTGAAATGCCAGCTGGATGAAGCACAAGCTGGACTCAAGATTGCCGGGAGAAACATCAATAACCTCAGATATGAAGATGACACCAGCCTTATGGCAGAAAGCAAAGAACTAACGAGCCTCTTGATGAAAGTGAAAGAGGAGAGTGAAAAAGTTGGCTTAAAATTCAACATTCAGAAAACGAAGATCATGGCATCTGGTCCCATCTCTTCATGGCAAATAGATGGGGAAACAATGGAAACAGTGACAGACTTTATTTTTGGGGGCTCCAAAATCACTGCAGATGGTGACTGAAGCCATGAAATTAAAAGATGCTGACTCCTTGGAAGGAAAGTTATGACAAACCTAGACAGCATATTAAAAAGCAGACATTACTTTGCCAACAAAGGTCTGTAAAATTGAAGCTATGGTTTTCCCAGTAGTCAAGTATGGATTTAAGAGTTATACCATACAGAAAGCTGAGCACCGAAGAATTGATGCTTTTGAACTGTGGTGTTAAAGAAGACTCTTGAGAGTCCCTTGGATTGCAAAGAGATCAAATCAATCATTCCAAAGGAAATCAGTCCTGAATTTTCATTGGAAAGACTGATGCTGAAGCTGAAGCTCCAATACTTTGGTCACCTGATGTGAAGAACTCACTCATTGGTAAAGACCTTGATGCGGAAAAAATTGAAGGCAGAAGGAGAAAAGAACAGAGAACGAGATGGTTAGATGGCATCACCAGCTCAATGGGCATGAGTCTGGGCAAGCTCTAGGAGATGGTGATGGAGAGGGAAGCCTGGTTTGCTGCAGTTCATGGGGTCAAAAAGAGTTAGACACGGCTAAGTGACTGAACTGAACTAAACTGAAACAAGGTCCTACTGTACAACCCAAGGAACTATTAATATATTCAATATCCTGTGATAAATCATAATGGAAAAGAATATGAAAAATAATATATGTGTATATATGTAACAATCACTTTGCTATAGAGCAGAAATTAAAAATACTGTAACCAACTATACTTCAATTAAAAAGATCTCATAAAAATAATCATTTTTCAATTGCAATCCATTAAAAAATAGAGGCAAAGGTAACATTTTGATAGTCAAAAGCACATCTTTAATACCCTTAGATCTGGGTACAATGTGTATTCATTGGTCTTATCTTTGGCAGCTGGTTCTTTCAATGGGAAGAATTTTTTTTTTTTTTTTTTTTTTTTGTGGGAGTAGGTTCCAACTTGCACGGAAAACATACTATTCCTGTTATACATGGGACAGAGTATTAATAGGATGTAGACTCTTGTCAAGGGAATCATCACTGGGAGGCTGCTTGCTAGTGGGTGAAATTCCCAACTTCTAGGAGTTGTGGGTCCGCCAGCTTCACAGCAGAGGAAAAAAAAAGGCTTTGAACCATATTCTGAGAGTTGAAGAGTTAGACCCGGAGGAGAGGGGCTGTTAGATCTTTACTCCAACGTCAGCCGAATGTTTATGAGACCCGTGCAGCTTCACAGGCCCCACACTCAGAAGAGTCTTCTGCTTGGTTTAATGCTCTGCTATTATTGTTTTGATGGAGAAGGAAATGGCAATGCACTCCAGTATTCTTGGCTGGAGAATTCCATGAACAGAGGAGCCTGGTGGGCTGTGGTCCATGGAGTCGGACAAGACTGAGCAACTAACACACATTATTGTTTTGAAGGTTATAAGTGGAGTAAAGGGACTGTGGCTTCACTTTGCAGTGGGCCCACAAATCACAGAGCCAGTTCTGCCTCATCAGCTCTTCTGCTGGTTGTGAGCAGATACTTATAACACATGAATTACCTTCCTCAACACCAGAATCCTTCAGCCCACTGTGTTATGCCCTCTTTTGAAGGTGTCCCAGTTAAGTGTAAATTTACCTACAAAATGTTACTGCAGAGCAAGGGATATTTTACTAATCTGTGGTAAAACAAGCAATCATGTTTCTTAGCAGCTAAAGAATTCGCCTTATACTGAGAATGATTATAAAACTACTTTGGGGATCACTCTTGAGAGGGGAAAAAAAGTTGAAAATCATTATACTTACAGAAACAGTGTCAGACTTAATTTTTGGAGGCTCCAAAATCACTGCAGATGGTGACTGCAGCCATGAAATTAAAAGTACCTTGGAAGAAAAGTTATGACCAACCTAGATAGCATATTGAAAAGCAGAGACATTACTTTGCCAACTAAGGTCCGTCTAGTCAAGGCTATGGTTTTTCCTGTGGTCATGTATGGATGTGAGAGTTGGACTGTGAAGAAGGCTGAGCGCCAAAGAATTGATGCTTTTGAACTGTGGTGTTGGAGAAGACTCTTGAGAGTCCCTTGGGCTGCAAGGAGATCCAACCAGTCCATTCTAAAGGAGATCAGCCCTGGGATTTCTTTGGAAGGAATGATGCTGAAGCTGAAACTCCAGTACTCTGGCCACCTCATGGGAAGAGTTGACTCATTGGAAAAGACTCTGATGCTGGGAGGGATTGGGGGCAGGAGGAGAAGGGGATGACAGAGGATGAGGTGGCTGGATGGCATCACGGACTTGATGGACGTGAGTCTGAGTGAACTCTGGGAGTTGGTGATGGACAGGGAGGCCTGGCGTGCTGCGATTCATGGGGTCGCAGAGAGTCGGACACAACTGAGCGACTGAACAGCACTGAACTGAATTTAAATAAGGTTAGTTGTAAAAGAAGGCATTTAAAGGGCTTAATATATTAACAATAAATGTACTATCTAGTGATTATTTCTGCTCTTTGAAGTAGGAATGACTCATCACAGATATCTTTTGCTTCACAAACAATGAAAATGAATTACTGGTTTGAAGAAGGAAAGAAGCAGCTTCCATTTTCTATGCCTGATGTCCCAGAAATTTAAAATCTGCATTTTGAATTCTGGCCCAAAAGGACAAAAATTTAGGGAGCTGGTAATTATCATCAGTTGATCCATTGATGAATTAGGCCTTCTATGCTATAGGCATTCTTGCTGGTGGATATAATTTAATGCAAATATAATAAAAGAAAATGTCTCCTAGAATCTCACTCCTGCATGTAACATTGTTAATGCCTAGAAATGCTCTACTTTTTTTCCCCTTTGTTCAACAACTTTTATTTATTTATTTTGAGGAGGGTAGGGCCTAGAAATCAAAGTGACATACTTTTGTATAATTGAATAGTAAATGTCACTGAAACAAACGCTTACTGATAAAGCAGAGGCCACTTGGCAGTTCAAGGAAAATACTCAAGAAAAAGCATTTATGGAGCAAATTGACATTTTCAGCCACTTAAGTGCAGCAGGAAAGGATAATTATTGGGAAAAGAAAAACCTAGTACCACTTGCTTCTTTTTATTCACAGAGAAGCTGTGAAGATAAACAAGTACTCAGTTTCATGAAAAAAATGGGAAAATAAAAATTAATATAGTATTGCTGCTGTTGCTGTTTCTGTTTTCGTTGCTAAGTCATGTCCTATTCTTTTGTGACCCCATGGACTATAGCCCACCAGGCTCCTCTGTCCATGGGGCTTTCCTGGTAAGAATACTGGAGTGGGTTACCATCCTTCTTCAGAGGATTTTCCCAACCCAGGGATTGAACCCATGTCTCCTGCATTGCAGGTAGATTCTTTATCACTGAGTCATTATATAATCTCAATATAGTATTATCATTGTATTAAGTGAAGGATATACTCATTACATAAATTCTTAGTATTTGATTATGATTTTCAACCAGTCCAGACAATATAGAATGCTGCCTGATCCAGCACCATAGCTTAAATTTAGAGTTAATAGTCTGTTGAAAATAATTCTGTTTAATTAAAAATTTATAATTTTCTTTGAATTCTACTTGGGCAGGGGTTAGAGATGAAGCTACGCACATCTCATTTCATTGCCAAGGCTGTAAACTTTCTGAGTGCTGATTTATGTACGACTCATCTTGTATCCCCCATAGTTCTTAGAGCTGGGCCTTGTTCAGATGAGGCACTCGATAAATATTTATTGAATAATAAATGATAAACATAAGTGAGAGATTATATAGTTTTAAAATGATCTTGGTACATTTAAAAACACTGCATATAAATATGTAACCAGAAAATGTGATTTCCTAAAATACAACCTAAAAGGAAAATGATTTGTATCACTGAAAAGGATAATTTCATAACAAAGTGACATGTGGTTGAGAATAAAACATGGACTTTCAAATCTGGAGTACATATATCACATGAAAACATACCATATAATAGATCACTATGGCAAGTAATTATATATGACTTAATCAATCAGGTAAACACTAGGGTGGTTTCATGTAATGGTCCAAAATATAATGCAATTAAATATGTGACATGGGGCTAAGTTAAATACATCTTTTTAAATGGATTGATTTTTCATATCAATAGAGGCAGAAAAAGCTTTTAACAAAATTCAGCACCGATTTATACTAAAAAAAAAAAAAAAAAAATCTCTCCAAAAAGTAAGCATAGTGGGAACATACCTCAACAAGCCTGGTAAGTCACTTCAGTCATGTCCAGCTCTTTGTGACCCTATGGACTGTAGCCAGCCAGGCTTCTCTGTGTCCACGAGATTCTCCAGACAAGAATACTAGAGTGGGTTGCCATGCCCTCCTCCAGAGGATTCTCCCAACTCAAGGATCAAATCCAACTCTCCTGCATTGGCAGGAGGGTTCCTTACCACTAACACCACCCAGGAAGCCCATACCTGAGCATAATAAAAACTATATATGACAAGTCTATGGCTAATATAATACTCAATGGTGAAAAAGTGAAAACATTTCCTTTAAGATCAGGAACGAGACAAAGATGTCCACTCTTGCCATTTTTATTCAACGTAATTTTGCAAGTCCTAGCTATAGTAATCAAAGAAGAAAAAGAAGAAAGGAATCCAAATTGGAAAAGAAGTTAAACTGTCACTATTTGCAGATAACATACGATACATACAAGATTCTAAAGACACTACCAGCAAACTACTAGGGTTCATTAACGGATTTGGTCAAGTTGCAGGTAACAAAATTAGTACACAGAAATCTGTTGCTTTTCTATACACTAACAATGAAAACTCAGAAAGAAAAATTCAAGAAATGGCTCCATTTACCATCACATCAAAAAGAATACAATACCTAGGAATAAACCTACCTAAGGAGACAAAAGACCTGTATTCTGAAAACGCAAAGATACCGCTGAAAGAAATCAAAGCTAAAAATGGATTTTAAAAAATTATCAAGAGTCCTTCCTTTATGAATACCACATAAGTTAAAAAATAAATGATAAGAAATGCTAGGATTATAGTGAACTCCTCTTGAAGTTGGCAATATTTTCAGATTACATTAGCATACAACATTATCAAATAATTTGCTAGTCACTGGAATACTGATTTGGAGAAAAATCAATAGTCACTAATAGCCCCACTCTCTTTTTCACATGACTGACTGGAGACACAGAAATGGCAAGTTGCCAAGTTCACTTGGCTCTTCAGTGACTAACCAGGAATAGCCTTGCTCTCCTCCTATACCCTGAACACTCACTTCTCGCCCCCTTTTTTTCTTTTTTAATGAAGGATAACTGCTCTACAGAATTTTGTTGTTTTCTGCCAAATCTCAACAAGAATCAGCCATAGGTATACATTTATCCCCTCCCTTTTGAAACTCCCTCCCATCTGTAGGGGCAGCTCTGATTCTAATTTGGTCCTACTCCTGTATCTTCTTGCCTCCAAAGTCCACAGCTATCAAAACTCGTGCATTTTCTTTTGTTGGAGCTCTCAACGACCTTTCATATATTCCATAGACACAGAGTCTGCCTAGCTGATTGTGTGGATTTAATCCGCAGCTTGTACAGCTGGTGGGAAGGTTATAGGTCTTCTTCCTTAGCCACACTGCCCCTGGGTTTCAATTGTGGTTTTATTCCCACCTCTGCATGTGGGTCGTCCACTGGGGTTTGCTCCTGAGGCTGCCCTGGAGGACTTGGGTTTGCCCCCGTGAGGGCCAGGTGTGGAGGTGGTGCAGCTGCTTGGGTCACAGGGGTTCCGGCAGCTCCAGGTACTCAGGGGAGTTGGCAGCCAGGGCAGCAGGAAATATAGTGCTCTAGAAGGGCATGGCAACCAGTATTGGCCACTACACTCCAGTGTTCTTGCCTGGAGAAGCCCCTCCCTGACAGAGAAGCCTGGTGGGCCACAGTCTATAGGGTCGCAAGGAGTCGGACACTACACAAGTGACACTGCGTGCATAGACGCAAGACTTTTTTTTGCCTGTGGCAGCTCTGCCACGGTGAGAGTTGAGTATGAAGGTGGTGCAGCCTTGGCTTGTGGGGACCCTGGCGGTGCCAAGTGTGCAGGGACGTGGACTGCCTCTGCTGCAGGAGCTAAGGCTCTAACAGAGTCTTTTTTGGGGGCCTCTTGTAGCTGGCAATCAGAAGGCCTCTTTGGCCAATCTTTCTCTGCAGCTCTACCCCTCCAGGCACTTAGAGGGCTCCCTTGACTGGGGGTCCTCTGTTGTTCAGCACATCAGGCAAATAGAGGCCCCTTCCCCGGCTGGGGTCCTACTCTGTAGATCGGTGTGTCGGGCACTTAAAGGGGCACCCTGGGCAGGGCCCTACTCTGTAGTTCAGTGCGTCCCAAGTTTCATGGGCCAGCCTCTCTATTGTTCAGCTGCCAGTGCTGGTGTGTGGGGAGAGAGGCTAAGGTAATGGCTCCATCCCCTATGTGTGACTCAGCAGTATTGCCTTGCTTCCATGAGGCCAGGCTTTCCTCCACAGGTATTTCCCAGCCACAGTCTCCTCTCTCACATCCCCTCAATCTGTCTCTGGGCAGTCAACAAGAACCCTCGCCCTGGCATTGTTCCACAATCCCTAAACTCCAGTTCCCAGATGCTGTGCCTTTCAGGGCACCTGTGTCCCTGTCCGGGGTACATATGGCTGCAGCAAGGACCGTCTGATTCTCATTCCAATCAGGCTGCCACAGATCAGCTGTCTCACTCTCAGCCTTAAACGTTTCTCCTCTGACTCAGACAGTTGCCCTGATGTGGGGATCGGATCCCTGCTTCAGTTCCCGCACCTGCCGAGGGCAGGTCCACTCCCAGGAACACTCCAGTTACTCCCCCTGGTTACTCCATCCCACTGAGCTTTGCGCTGTTCTGTATATTTTCTGCTGGTCAGGTCCTCTTTTCCACTCCCAGCTGGTGTCCTGCATGCACTGCTGTGTCTGAAGGTGCATTCCTGATGTATCCATGGAGAGAGATGTACTCCGTGGCCGCCTACTTCTCCGCCATCTTGTTCTCCCCCTCCTCTTGCCTTTTCTTCCTGGAATTACATCATCTGTCTCCTCTGTGTCTTCAATGACTGCTTTTCTGTTGAATCATCCCCATTAGAACACAAGCGCGTTCCAGCTTCTCATTTTGTAAATAACTCTCTCTTGACCCTACATTCCATTTTAATCATGACTCCATCTTTATATTCTACTTTACAGTGAACCTTAAAGAGTTTTCTGTTTATTTACTGTCTGCGTTTTCCACATCCTTCCCTCTATGCTTCAATTTCCTCATCTGTAAAAATGAGTGTATTCGTTCTTACAATATGGGTTATCTTAAAGATTGCGCTGCCATGCTTAGTCGCTCAGTCATGTCTGACTCTTTGAGACCCCATGGACCATATCCCGCCAGGCTCCTCTGACATAGGGATTCTCCAGGTAAGAATACTGGAGTGGGTTGCCATGCCCTCCTTTAGGGGATCTTTCTGACGCAGGAGTTCAACTCAGGTCTTCCACATTGCAGGTGCATTCGTTACCACCTGACCCACCAGGGAAGCCCATCTTAAAGATTTTGATTACTTCATTTGTTTTGATTATTATTATCCCACTATAATGTTTCTTGTATGCTAGAGATTCTGTTAGTAAATAAACTTAATTTAGCAAGGTTTTTAGAACAGGAATACAAAGATGATGATGTTGGTAACAGTGATAATACTAGCTAATATTTAGTGAGCCCTTGTATTTTAGGCATTTTTAAATGCCCCTTGTGTACAAATATAAGGGCTCAATAAATATTAGCTAGTAATATCACTATTACCTTTGTATTCCTATTCTAAGGACCTTGCTAAATTAAGTTTATTTACTAACAGAATAATAATCAAAACAAAAGGAATAATCACAATAATTATTGAGTACTCTGTATTTGGTAGACCTTTGTGCAAAGAGGAAATGTTGTCCTAATTTTTTCTTCTCAGTTGGCTACCCATGGTTATTGCTACTTTCATTCTATACATGAGGAAACAGAGACTAGTATTGGATATTGTGTGTGCATGTTAAGTCACTTCAGTCACGTCTACTTTTTGCAGCCCTATAAACTGTAACCCCCACCAGGCTCCTCTGACCACTGCATTCTCCAGGCAAGAATGCTGGAGTGGGTGCCATGCCCTCCTCCAGGGGATCTTCCCAACTCAGGCATCAAACCCACGTCTCCTGAAGCTCCTGCACTACAGGTGGATTCTTCACCACTGAGACACCAGGGAAACCTCATAGTGGATATAGCCCTTGCCTTTTGAGCAAGGGTAATTTCATAGGCAGGGAAATGATTTCTTAGCACACAAAGACTTGAAAGCAGGATGTGAGTATTTCTGTGAATCAGGAGAAATGTGTCTTCTATCCAGATATCATATCATTTTATGAAGTCATCTGACAATCCAGAATTCTTCCAATTCATTTATTACTTTAGAATTGATACAGAAAATTCCAAAATGAATATATAGGAGGCTCAGAAGTATCTAGAAAGCTTGGGAATTTGTCTTTATGGATTTTCATAAATTTAAATAGAACTGATACAATGTCAGATATCTTTAATCAAAATTGGGGTAAGGGGTAGGGAAGATCTGAGTGCCCACATCCAACAGGTTGCTATTGGACAATACAGGTAAAAGGAAGCTTAGAGGTCACCCTTTCTAAAATGCACTTTGCAGATACTGAAACAAAACAAAATCAAACAAAAAAACCCAAACAAACAGAAAATGCCTTCCCTTCCCTGGAGGTCCCCAACCTCCAGGATCTGATGTCTGATGATTTGAGGTAGAGCTGATGTAATAATAATAGAAATAAAGTGTACAATAAATGTAATACCTTGGAGTCATCCCCAAACTATCTCCATCCCCAACCCTCAGTCTGTGAAAAATCTGTCTCCCAGCAAATTGGTCCTTGGTGCCAAAAAGGTTAAGGACTGCTGCCCTAAGGTCACAGAGCTGATTGTCAGTATATGCAGAAACGGATTCAGCCTCCTTATTCTACCCAAAGACAGAAAGGGAAAATATGGGTTAAAATAGCAATGGATACTCCATTGGAGGCTAATGGAGGTGAGTTCAAGGGCCATGTTTGATTCTTACAAACCCCCTAGGGATATGGTTATTTTTGTCTCCATTTTATTGATGCAGAAAACAGAGTTATGTCTGTAACTGATACAGAGCAATACGTTATGCCCTTATGCCATTTGGCAGAGCTGAGATTTTTATTTACAGGTGTTGGACTTGAAAGCCTTCTTTCTGTAAACACCATTCACTCCCCATTTCACCATGCTTTTCCTTCATTTTTTCTTAGTCTGATCTCACAATACCTCACTAGCTTGCCACCTTGCTGGATATCCATTTTATCAGTGTTCAGGCAGCAGATGGATACTGTGGGCTGCAAAAACCACCTAGAAAGAGAATCTACAAAATGTTAATAACTAAAGGTTTTCTTAAATTAACCTTTCAAAAGTTCTTTGCTCTAAAGAGGAGCACTTATTAACAGCAAAAAAAAAAAAAAAGTCTCTCATGGCAGAATTTCCTTATACCACGTGGGCTGGTAGAAAAGATAATTTAGGGAAGTGGACACAAAAACACACTTGGAAAAATATCACACAGGTATCTATCTTGTCCATCTCCTCTTAGGCTGCTCTTGCAGTCATGATCAATCTATACTTTCTTGGAGACTTATCAAATTATATATTTTTCAATGTAAACTGTTTTTATTTTTAAAGAAGTACTTGGATATACAAAGTGCAGCCTAAAACAAGAGAAAGTAATTTTATGTATAAAGTGCTCACCTCCTTTTCCCTCTTTTAATAGATCTGTTCTTCAGAGGCAACCACTTTTGAACAGCTTATTAGGTATCTTCCATAAATGTGTATGTACATAAGTATAAAAGTTTATGTATGAAAGTATATATTCATATGATTTTACTGACATCAATGGTACCTTGCCCTGAAAGCAACTAAATATAGCTTTTATTTTTCACTCAGCAAGACAATGATGATGACAAAGACATCAAAAATATAAAGGAAAGGGAGAAAGAGAAGAATGAAGAGGAAGAACTGGGGAAGGATGGAAAGAGCTAGCCTATGAACCTTTACCAGGCACCAGGCATAATTTTCAATTAATCTTCACACCATCAGAGGTATATGGTGGTACAGCCCTTATTTTACAGATTAAAAACATATAGAAAGAGTAAATAAGTGGCTCAAGTTTGTACTTAAAGTGCCAGGATTAAAGTCTGGTGGTCTGGCTCCACAATCTGTGTTTTTACACAACAAACTATATACTCAAGTTTGGAGATTTCCATAGCAACACATGAAGATCTGTTTCATTTTCCTAGGCACCCCCCCCCCCGCCCCTCCGTGGCTGAATAAAATGTATTCTACTGCTATACATTATTGTTTTACCAGGCTCCTAATGATGGATATTCAGTCCCCTACCCATGCACTCATTCCCACAAAGTTTTTAGAAAATCATAATATTTGAAAGTTCAGGCTTAATCATTGATTTTACCCATATTACACAAATTAAGGGCTAGATGAACTTGCTAAATGTGTTGTAATTTTTCTAAATAAGCTGAATAACTTGCTTCAATTTCCTACTTTCTTAGTCGCAGATATTTAGAGTCAACGTGTCTCAAGTATCTTTAATTGCAAAGAGCCTAACAGATAATATTCCATAATACTAATCTTGATACTGATGTATCTAAAACTCCATGCTCATGGTTTATCAGGTGCTCATTAAATTCTGAAGAGAAAATAATCAGTACTGGTTTTGCTTTTGTTTTGTCTATTATCTGGTACTTTTTATATTGCAATGCCCAGCAAAACAGGTTTTTGCAAGAACATCATGACATGGCTATTATCAGTTAATCAGACTCCAAAAAATCAAGATTTTACACTCTTAACTAGAAAAATGGTGACTAATCCATCAGTAGATTCTGATTCACTAATATCAGAATTCATATCATTATTAAGCTACTGTGTATTCTTAAGTATATAAAACCATTTGCTAGAAATGATTTTCAGAAGAAATTCAATTCAAAAGACTGCACATTTTACACAGTTCAAATGTGAGATACGCACAATTTAAAGCATAAAAAATGAAACTGCAAAATGTTTAATTATGGCCAGAAACACCATCCCTAACTATAAAATGTTTCATGATTGCAAGTTAAATACCTTTGTAAAATATAAACAGCTTTAAATCTCTCCTGGATTTATAAGACTCTCAAGCAAATCTTAAAATGCAGAATAGATACATGCGAACAATGAGCTGATTTTTAACTTATAAATATGAACATTTCATAACTCCATGTGCTAAAAAGGCTTAGAAACAATGACCAATCTAGTAGTAAAGAGCAGCTCTACACTTCAGATTGGATACACTTCAGATAGCATATTGAAAAACAGATCTTTTTTACTTTGCCAAAAAAGGTCTGTCTAGTCAAGGCTATGGTTTTTTCCAGTGGTCATGTATGGATGTGAGAGTCGGACTGTAAAGAAAGCTGAGCACTGAAGAATGGATGCTTATGAACTGTGGTGTTGGAGAAGACTCTTGAGAGTCCCTTGGGCTGCATGGAGATCCAACCAGTCCATCCTAAAGGAGATCAGTCCTAGGTGTTCATTGGAAGGACTGATGTTGAAGCTGAAACTCTAATACTTTGGCCACCTCATGCGAAGAGTTGACTCATTGGAAAAGACCCTGATGTTGGGAGGGATTGGGGGCAGGAGGAGAAGGGGACGACAGAGGATGAGATGGCTAGATGGCATCACCGACAGAATGGACATGAGTTTGAGTGAACTCCAGGAGTTGGTGATGGACAGGGAAGCCTGGCGTGGTGCGATTCATGGGGTCGCAAAGAGTCGGACACAACTGAGCGACTGAACTGAACTAAAGTAGAACAAATGGCTGATTCCATCCTGGGTCATGAAACATACAAGAAAAACCTAGAATATTTATCCTATCTGATAATAAAGAAACAAAGACTCCTAGATCCATATCAAAAGAACTCAGAATCAAAAGAGGCTCCTATTGGCCAAAGTTGGGACAATTTGAACATTAATAAGACATAAGAACTACAGTGAATTAAAAATAGAAAACATAGATAATATTTAAATTCACAAGTTTTTTTGGTAGAAGTATTCTATATAAGAAAGAAAGAGGGATAGAATTAGAACATCCGAATAATGAACAAATTCACCTAGACAATGACCATGATTCACTGTTAACATCAGACATATACACTCGAAAGGACAGACATTACATGCCCCCTAAAAGGAAGAATGAACATAGTAACGTGTACAGACAACAGAGACTCATTTACACACACACAAATCAAACTTGAGTCTTGATCCAGAGTCTAGATCCAACTTCCAACTTACAGAAAAGAAAATGGTTGGTTAGAGGAACATGTTACTTGATGTGATTTTTGAGATAGTTGGGCATTTGAACCAAGATCGATAATTTGATGATTTATTTAAGAGGATATTATTTTTAGTGTGATACTGGTATTGTAATTATGGTGGGGGTAAAAGAGAACTCGCCTTTAAGAGGTGCATATACAAAATCACTAATGAAATGACACAATACCTGGGAGTTGTTTCAAAGCAATAAGAGAAGTGGGGGTAAGACTGGAATGTGAATGGAAAAGGGTTGGCTCTTGTCGATAGGACATAATGCTTCATTACGATTATTTTCATATTTTTGTATATGTTTACAAATCTGTATTGTTAAAATGTTGTTATTTGTTCGTTTGGGTTAGTAGCATTTAGAAGTGCTGGAGAATTATTTCAACATCAAAATCTTTGGAGATTTAAAAACAAAACAAAACAGCTGCATTTAAAGGCACCAGAGAATTACCTGAACACCAAAGAAAGTTTTATTCACTGAAGCATTTGGCAACAGACCATCCTTTCACAGTGCAGGGCAATTAACTATCTCTCTATTAGTCAGTTGGATCCAGATATGACAGGCTTGTCATTAAAAAAATATATATTACTTGCTTTAAAAGTCAAATCTTTAGGGCTTTATTCAAGTATGATTATGAATGATTTTCTTTTAATATTCATCAAAGCTTAACATTTAAGAATATCTGATCTAAAACTTCCAGGAGATACTCATGTAATTAACAGGAAAATTCAGAAAAGAGAAAGTTGTAAGTCTTAGGATGCTTAAGTTTCTATGTTGCAACTAAATCTTTTTGGTATTAAATCCATTTTTAACCAGAATGAAAATAAGTTATTTTAGTAAGTGAAACAGCACTGAGATAAAACATTTTAAGGGGTAAAAACACTGTTGGGATGTATACTGAAATATGATACCTGTTACTGGAAGACAAAGCATCTAAAATTAATTAGCATTCCTTAATTAATTTTCTTTTAAAACTCAAGCACAGACATACAACAATAATAAATTAGTTTTCATTATTGCACCTCAGTAGCTCTGAAATCTTTGGACATTTTTATTTTTGGTACCAGAATGAATTAACTGATGACTTAGAAAGAAAGCGGGGTGGGGGGAAGCCTAATATTGGACAACAGAGATTTAAGATAACTACATGGATTACTTTAGTTTCAGAAACAGTATTTCTTTTTCCTGTGATTTCTGAGAGCTCAAAATCCAATTTGGAGATTGAAGATAACTAATTCTTCCAGGGTCAGACAGAAATCCTATGTTCTCAGACAGCCCTCAGTTCAGTCAATAAATTCTGGCCGGTCCCATTGTGATGGCCATTTAATTTGTCTTGTGTCCCACACAGCCATTTGTCAAAATACAGCACACTTTTAATTATCCTTAGGTGAAATACAAACCCATGGATCCCTTCTCTGTTTCTAAGAACTAGCATGACCAAAATATTACTAACATGTAGAGTCATTAGAACCATACTTCTAAGAGAAGTCTTATAATTATATAATTTGACTACTCTGTGTTCTACCAGTCTTAAGACATTTATTGGGCTGTCGAGCAGAAATGCAGATTAATTCATACGGCCTTGCCCAAAGAAGGTAGTTTTCTTAAATGGCAGTTGTTAACGGAGGGATTAATGGAACAGGGAAAGTGAGGCGAGTAAACTGATGACTAAATGAATGAATGAAGTTAAGGGGATCGCAAATAAACTGAAGAAAACAAGATACCCTGACCCAAGGATTATGATCAACCCAACTCTACGCATCATCACTGCAATGGCCTGAGCTGTTGCTTAAATATTTACTTAAATTTATAGTTCAAGCCTTCCCAGCTGACTGGAGACTCTGAAAGCAGAGCCTTCTCTTCATACACATGATAAACTGGGTCACATGAATGTTCACAAAAGTAAACTTATTCTCAATTGTGATCTTATTTAATCAACAAACATTATCACTAGAGGTTACATTTCCACTGTAACCATTATTCTATATCAAGATATGAACATTCCTATTGTTTTTTTTTTTCTGGAAATAAAACTGTTTTGCTTTTGTTTGCCTTTTTTGTTGCCACTGATCAGCAAAAATGCAATGCAGAGAAGTGAATGTGGGCTTAAAAATCAGTATTTCTGGATTCAAGTGCTGGTTCTTTTATATAACAGCATGCATATACCTCAATTTAAATAAAATATGGGGTTAAATATAAAACCTACGGAGATTTTTGAAATGTAAGTTGTCAATATTACATAAAATACAGAACAAAGCAACTAAAAATAACTGCACAATCAATGCTATCATTATCACTGATATACTGAAAGGTTGGATTAGAAATATTTCCTCTATTACAATTTGAAGATTAAGCCCCTCACTCATGGAAAACAACTGCTTTTCTGGCTGACTTTAGCTATGGTTTTAATGAGAAATCTAATTTAATTGTTAAGAAAGAAGGGGATTCTTACGAAGAAATGAAAGAGGAAATAAACATCTCTGTTGAAAATGTTTTAAGCAAAAGGTAAGATAGGATTTCCTTACATTCAAAAGAAGAGCAGAGATGAGTACAGAAGATGGTGAGGGATTTCCAGAGTGGAACAGTACAGCTGGAAGATCACTTGGAGGTTGTCTGAGAAAAAATTCCCATTTCAATGAAATAATCAGATGATTGGATATCTGCTCAGATGAGAACCATTTGGGTGTTCAAGAAACTTATGGAAGCCATGTAATCAGCCAAGGAGTATCCTGTTCAGACTTCAGAAAGGATGTTCTCATTTTGCAGGGAGGACCTCTCTACTTTATCATCCACTGTCTTGTCCATAGATCAAAAGATACATCACCCAAATGTTGATTCAAATCCTATGGAATTACTTGGTGTGGACCACTCGCCAGGTGATTCTATGGCCCAGGACACTTGAAAACTCAAGGAAGAGGGACCCTGGACAATTGAAGTGGTGGCGGCAGGGATGTTCTCCATTCATGTGTCCTTTTGAAATAAGATCAGAACTGGCTGCAACCCACACTCAACACCCCCCCCCCCCCAGCATAGCCCTTTATTTAGTGTTTTCCCCTCAGCAGTTACCTCAGGGATGCTAAATTAGGATCACATTTTTTAACATTATTTTTGGCAGTTGTGTGTGACTCTTTAATTTACCCATAAAGCAATATTGTGCGGAGAAGGCAATGGCACCCCAACTCCAGTACTGTTGCCTGGAAAATCCCATGGACAGAGGAGCCTGGTAGGCTGCAGTCCATGGGGTCGCACAGAGTTGGACACGACTGAAGTGAATTAGTAGCAGCAGCAGCAGCAGCAATATTGTGAAGGAAATTCTCCCCTCACCCCTTGTCTGATTCTTTTATCATATTTGTTTCTATACCCATATCCCTCATTTATACTTTGACCACATATGGCAACAAATCTATTATAGTGATAAAACAACACAAATTTAGCAAACATGGATAAAGGCTCAACATATGGAAAACTTATACTTTAGAGTGGAGACAATGTTTTATTCCATATTCATGTCTTTTATTCTGACTAAATGCAAAAGGAATACATATATCTATCATTGAGTTGCTAAGAGCAATGTCAGAAAACTTTGCAAGTTAAAATCTTGCATGGAGAATTTGAACTATTTGTTTGAGAGCACCCTAAAGTCTTCTTTCCTAAATTTGAAGGATTCAGAAACCTTAGAAAAAATTCAAAGTTCAGCCCTGAATCTCCAGAGACACCCTCAAAAGGTAGTCATATGATTTTGATTTTTTTCTGCAAGCATCTTTTCCTCTTTACGGAAAAACACAATTCACAGCTGCAGCAGAACAAGTGAGAAAGATAACCAGAGTAGTTACTGCTAGTCAGTTCTTGATACTTATTTTGTAATTTGCTTTCTTTTGGTTCCTCTTCCAGCCAGCTCACATTATCCTCACATATATAAACTCCAGCAAGTCAGAAAAGGAAGGAGAAAACAGGGGAAAAAAAAAGTCAGGTCTTACAAGTAACATGTGGCTCTCCTATAGCAGCTTCAGATTCTTGACACCATAAAACCTAAGTTATTGGTTTTCAGGGTCAGCTGCTGGTTTAATAACTTACATTCAAGATGCTCTTGAATATATATAGTGATATTCCAAGCAGGAAGGCTGCCTGCAATCAAGTCAGAGTCCATTTCTGGGTCTCACGAGTATTTAGTGCAGGTCTTGGAAGTGGTGTGGCAAAAATGATGACAAGGATGTTGAGGCAGATGATAATAACTATAGTAACTCAGCTTTGCTGAGTAATTACTGTGTCAGGGATCTTGCTCTTCAGTGTTACCTCATTTAATCACCACAACAGTTTGTTGAGGAAGGCACTAGTATAGTGATTTTGAAGATACAGACACTAAAGCTGAGAAGTCATTGACTCATGGTCACAGAGTTAGGAAGAGGTCAGAAGCAGAGGATATTTCTACTCTTGAATAGAAAAATTATTCATTTAGATGCTACCAAAGACTCATAAGCTTTATTATACATATACATGCTGTATTACAGACTTATTTCATAATTATTTTCATAATTAATTCTTAAAAAAATTAAATATGAATTTTCATTGCAGCACTTTTTACAATATCTAGGACATGGAAGCAACCTAGATGTCCATCAACAGATGAATGGATATAGCAATTGTGGTACATATATATACAATGGAATATTACTCAGCTATAAAAAAAAAAATTGAATCAGTCCTAATGAGGTAGATGAACTTAGAGTCTATTAGACAGAGTGAGGTAAGTCAGAAGGAGAAAGACAAATATTGTATATTCATGCATGCATATTAAATCTACAAAGATGGTACTGATGAACCGCTTTGCAGGGCAGCAGTGGAGATGCAGACATAGGGAAGAGACTTGTGGAAACAGCAGGGGAAGGAGAGTGTGGGGTGAATTAAGAGAACAGAATGGAAACACATACATTACCATATGTAAAAAAGACAGCAAGTGGGAATTGGCCGTGTGACACAGGAAGCTCAAACCCGAGGGGTGGGACAGGGAAGAAGATGGGAGGAGGGACGGGGCATGCGTAAACCTGTGGCTGATTCACACTAATATATGGCAGAAACCAACAAAATATTATAAAGCAATTATCCTCCAATTTAAAAAAAAATTAAAAAGAATCCTTATATTAACTTTGATTTGGTGCCCAGCATGAAAAAGTTTATTTCTCTTAAGTAATCTATTTATTCCTTTAACTGAAAAGTGAAAGAAAAGAACTTTTTTTATGTCTTTAAAACTTGGCTTCCAAGAAATTCAGAATTAACTTAGCTTTTAAAAAGCGCTATCTCACTCCAGTCTTTGTTATTGTTGTTAATTTCCCATCCTTCTTCTATAGAGGGCTTACATAAAGTTTCGGCCCTCACCTCTCCTATTCTAAAACATGTTAACATTGATTTTCAACTACAAAGACCCAAAGTAATTCCTTGAAAGAGATTGTATTATTTAATCTCAAGCTGCAGTTTACCTTCTCAGTTCTGTTGTGTGTAAAGACGGCTGCTGTCTCTTTGGAGAACGTGCACGTTTCTTTGAAGAGACATAGTCTTTGAGTTCCCATGAGCCATTTAAGGTACTTCTTTGGTTCAGTAAGAGTGGGCATATCTTTCTTATACTTAATCTTAATTAGCTGGTTGACTCTTTTCTTTCCATTCTTGCTTAACTGGGAAGCAGTGCCTTCAGTGTGTCATTACTTTCAGTTAATTAACAGAACTGAAAACTGATTACATCCTGCTTCCTTATTGTCTCTAGGATTCTGTCCTAATCAGGGACAGACTCTCCTGCCCGTATCACTCACATCTTAACTCTTCTGCTTGTGTTATAACACAGAGTTGCTTGGCTATCTGTCATGCCCTTCAAAGATGGCAGGCAAATAAAGTACATGTAAACCAGAGACAGCTTGGGACAAAAGAGGCAGTGTCCTATTTTTCTTTGCAATTTCTAGACTAGGGCATTTAAGCACACTAATGAGTTGAGTGAAAATAAAACTCAGTCACATAACAAATATTGAAATATTAACAACATATCCTTCCTGACTGCTGAATGCATTTGTTCAGAGACCTTTGTGCTCCCTACCAAGCTCTGGACACCACATGCTCACTCATTTTAGAAACCTTTTAGCACTGAAGGAAATTCTTGGACTATATATTTATGACTAAGATTTCAAAAAAAGACTTCCACTATTTTTCTAAGAAAAGAGATTCCAAAACAAAGTATACATATCTAAAATAAAAAAGTGTCAATTTTTCAAAAACTTCACAGAAAAAAAAAAACAACAGAAAGTTCATACTATTGCTGCCATGAAATTTTCAACTTTGTAAGATGTTCATTAGTAGTTGCTGACAAAATTAGCAATCCTAACTCTAAACTGTTATGACGCAACTGATAAAAAATACATAATCCTCAATTTGAGGTATATCAGTGACTACTCATATTTTTTTTCCCCTTCTCACTCACTCATACTTAGCAATCTTCATTATTTCATGTTTTCAAGGGCTCAGGCTGACAATCACTTTTCAGGCTTTGAGCATAAAAGTTGAAATATGGACCACCATAGGAATCACAAGAAGACTAACCAGATGCAATGAAGAGCCCATCCAATGTGTCGCCACCTTAGGATTTAGCATCGGGTGTCTTGTTCTGTATATTAAAGCTGACTTTCCTTGACAAAAACTGAACTCAAAGAACCTCATTAAGTAAATCACACTGTTCTCTCCATTTGCTGCCTTTCACATCAAAGGCTTTGATACAGCCTCAAAGAAAAACACAAGGCAAATTTGGTAAGTAAAAAGTCACAAATCGCAGGAGAGATGATGAGCCAGGAACAGGACAAATAGATTCTTGGGTTCTGGCCAGATCGGTGAACCAAATGAGAAGTCCCTCCCACTTACCTGGGTGCAGTGTTCCCAGATTTTATCCTAGTGCCCAAAGTTCATCATCCCACCTGCATATTCAAATCACTCTCAGCTCTCAGGGTGCTGCTGCTGCTGCTGAGTCGCTTCAGTCATGTCCGACTCTGTGCAATCCTATAGACGGCAGCCCACCAGACTCCCCCGTCCCTGGGAGTCTCCAGGCAAGAACACTGGAGTGGGCTGCTATTTCCTTCTCCAATGCATGAAGTGAAAAGCGAAAATGAAGTCACTCAGTCGTGTCCAACTCTTCACGACCCCATGGACTGCAGCCCAGGCTCCTCCATCCATGGGATTTTCCAGGCAAGAGTACTGGAGTGGGGTGCCATTGACTTCTCCAGCTCTCAGGGTATCCATTAGTTAATTAAATACTTATTGTGCATGGTTCTATGCCACACATCACAGTGTTCTCATGGGGCAGATGTTTATCATTAGCAGGTTTATTTCTGTGCTCTCAATTCTAATTACTGAGCACTGTAAATAAATAAAGCATAAAATGAATAATCTTATAAGCAATAGGATCCAAATACTGTTTCAGTCACTCCTGTTAATTTACAGAATTGATTATGGAGAATCAATAGTTTTGCTTTAAAATGTAGCTGACTACTGGTAAAGCTAAAGATAAAAGTCAAGGTCACCAAAGTCCCAGGGCTGTGTTGATTTTCCTCCTCTAAAATCAATTGTCATATATATTTATAAGCCAATAAGGAGGGTTTGATTAAAAAAAATATGTAAACTCATGCATTTAAACCCCTTTTCTTTCTATAAAGAATTCCAGTTTATAGTTTTAAAAAAAAGAAAGACTAAGCCAGAATGGGAAACCAGAATTTTCACATTCATTCACGACTTAACAAATTTGTCATAAGCAATGAGTGCTGCTGCTAAGTCACTTCAGTCGTGTCCGCTTCTGTACGACCCCACAGACGGCAGCCCACCAGGCTCCCCTGTCCCTGGGATTCTCCAGGCAACAACACTGGAGTGGGTTGCCATTTCCTTCTCCAATGCATGAAAGTGAAAGTGAAAGGGAAGTTGCTCAGTTGTATCCGACTCTTTGCGACCCCATGGACTGCAGCCTACCAGGTTCCTCCATCCATGGGATTTTCCAGGCAAGAGTACTGGAGTAGGGTGCCATCGCCTTCTCCAAGCAGTGAGTGCTACCATCACATATTCCCCTGATTTATTTACTTCAACTGAAGTATCTTTGCTTAACTACCAGTTTGTTTCAGGTAGCCTTATAGGAATTTATTTTGCACTGCTCTATTAACTATGCAAAATATTAGAAGCTAAAGATTCATCATTTTTTATTCTCTTTATTTTGTGACCTTGGCTTATTTATTTAATATTGTTTAGCCAAACTGTTGCTTGTTTCTAAAGTATCTCTAGAGGCCAGACTGAACAACTGGCAAGAGATAAACCAAGTGATTAATTTAAACCCATAATTACTCTTGAATTGGTGAACAGGAGTCACATGTATTCTACACTGAGTTTCTTGGAAGAGAAAAATAATGTGTTAAAGCAATCCACATTAATTCATACATTGTTTCTTTCAATTTTGCCAAAATGGCCATCTGTGTGGGACAGTTTTTTATCTGATTATAATTTGGCACGTTGATTGGTTTTTCCTGACCAACACCCAAGTACTGATCAACAGGTGTCTTTTATGGCACATTACCCACAAGTGAAATTTGACCGCTGGCATTTTAGGAGGGAAAAATAAATCCATCCCTAAATCCTGATTTAATCTTATATTTGATTTTGAATCTGAGACAATTTTCACATAATTGTAAAATTTTTCCTGTTATTGTGAATATTTTTAATATTAAATGACATTTCACTGGCTTATGTTTGCATATTATATTCTCATTCTACTTTCATAGTTTTGGCAACTGCATACAATAAAATCTCTTTTGTTAAAATAATAAATGGCACCATTGCATTTTCTTTCTAATCAACTTCAACCTAATTCGGCCTAATTTATGCTTTCATAACCTCTAACCATTTGCTTCATTCATAGAGGTGTCCTGTTCCCTACTGCACAAAACACAAATGCAGGACAGGCAACTATGTTCTGCATACTATGAATAGTAAAATCACCAGGTGCTCTGATCAAATTCTGGACATCGCTTTACAGGTTCATCTGGAAATCACAAGGATGTAATGTACTGTGACCAGTACAAAGTTGATTCTTAAGAATGGCCAGCGCCAGATATCATACAGCTTCTCAGCTAGTGTCTAGGAAGTATGCCTATTTTAACTAATCCCTCAGAGAAGGCTTTCAGAAAGCCACATCCAGGGGCCATAGTGCAGGATCTGGAGTGAGAACACAGAGATTAGATTAGATCTCTCCTCTGGTCTAAACCCTGAATGACTCTCCTTAACTATATTGTTAAGTATCAGATCTGTGAACTGATATTCAAGGTAACCTTGGCCTGGCCCCAATTAATATTTCCTCATATACTCTATACTCCAATCATGTTCCATTATACCATTTTGAGACATATCAAAGCCCGTAATATAACTTTAGAGAAGCTTATATTTTCCCTCTTCTTGACAAATGTCCCCTTTCTTTTTCCATCAAAATTTTGATTCACACTATTAATACTTGGGCTTCCCTGCTGGCTCAGTCGGTAAAGAATCCACCTGCAATGCAGGGGACCTGGGTTGGGAAGATCCCCTGGAGAAGGGCATGGCAACCCACTCCAATATTCTTGCCTGGAGAGTCCCCATGGACAGAAGACCCTGGCAGGCTGCAGTCCACTGGGTCGCAAAGAGTCAGACCTGACTGAGTAACTAAGCATTGCATATCAATACAATGTCATTCATTATCACTTCCTCTGTAAAGCTTTTCTAGTACCTAAATTAGGTTCATGGCTCTTACTAAGCTTTTGAAACACACCCTGTTCAAGCATGTACATCAGTCTGCCTTAGCTATACTTTCCCATATTCCCTTTTCCAATTTAAGTAATAGGTTCCCAACCACAGAAACCTTTGCATCCCTCTAAAACACCACAAAATATGAACCAGTACATATTCTACTGGGTTTCCCCGGTGGCTCAGACAGTAAAGAATCTGCCTGCAATGCAGGAGACCTGATGTGATCCCTGGGTCAGGAAGCTCCCCTGGAGGAGAGCATGGCAACCCACTTCAGTATTTTTGCCTGGAGAATCCCATGGAGACGGGAGCCTGGTGGGCTCCAGAAGATATTCTATAGGGTCACAAAGAGCTGGACATGACTGAAATGGCAATACACATGCACATATTCTATTAAATCAAGATTAAAAAGCAGAGACATTACTTTGTGGATAAAGGTCTATCTAGTCAAAGCTATGGTTCTTCCACTAGTCATGTATGGATGTGAGAGTTGGACTATAAAGAAAGCTGAGTGCCAAAGAACTGATGCTTTTGAACTGTGGTGTTGGAGAAGACTCTTGAGAGTCCTTAGACTACAAGGAAATCACACTAGTCAATTCTAAAGGAAATCAGTCCTGAATATTCATTGGAAGGACTGATGCTGAAGCTGAAGCTCCAATACTCTGGCCACTTGATGTGAAGAACTGACTCACTGGAAAAGACCTAATGCTGGGAAAGACTGAAGTTGAGAGGAGAAGGGACAATAAGGATAAGATGGTTGGGTAGCATCACTGACTCAAATGGACATGAGTTTGAGCAAGTTCCAGGAGTTGGTGATGGACAGGGAAGCAGTCCACAAGGTCACAAAGAGCTGGACATGACTGAGTAACTGAACTGGAAGATGTCATTTCCTCAAAAGAGAGGTTCTAGACTTTTCAATTACTAAATTCATTAGCAATGAAAAAGTTCCATCTATTCTTGTTGGACAGCTTACAGCTGAGGGGTCATCAGCTGTCAACCAATAGGCCAAGTTAAGCTCACAGATGAATTGTGTTTAGCCTGCATGTATCAATCAGAAACAAAAACAAAACCTGAGCCAACGCTTTGGAGCCAGGAGATTTCTCATTCAAAATCTGGATTTGGCTGTTCCTGGGAAAAAAAAAATCTAAAACCACTGGGCTTGACTTCCCAAATGACAACCATCTGCTGGAGCTGAATGCAAGGCCCAGTTAGGCAGAGAACATATTCTCCACTTTGCCACAGACAGTGCCAATTCTTCTGCCCTCATAATAAAGGGGCCAGTTCCCATTTGTTATCATGTTTACACCATCATTTTAGTCAGACATTCAGTTCAGTTCAGTCACTCAATCGTGTCCGACTCTTTGCAACTCCATGAATTGTAGCATGCCAGGCCTCGCTGTACATCACCAACTCCCAGAGTTTACCCAAGCTCATGCCCATTGAGTTGGTGATGCCATCCAACCATCTCATCCTCTATTGTCCCCTTCGCCTCCTACCCTCAACCCTTCCCAACATCAGGGTCTCTTCCAATGAGTCAGCTCTTCACATCAGGTGGCCAAAATACTGGAGTTTCAGCTTCCACATCAGTCCTTCCAATGAACACCCAGGATTGATTTTCTTTAGGATGGACTGGTTGGATCTCCTTGCAGTCCAAGGGACTCTCAAGCATCTTCTGCAACACCACAGTTCAAAAGCATCAATTCTTCTGTGCTCAGCTTTCTTCATAGTCCAACTCTCAAATCCATACATGCCTACTGGAAAAACCATAGCCTTGACTAGTCAGACATATATATATATATATACATATATATATATATATACATACATACATACATATATATACATATATATACACACACACACATACATATTTATATGTATATACTGTAACAAGAAGTTCTCTGTTAAATGAAAGAAAACAAAGACTTTATTTGACTGGGAATCTGGGAATGCCCTGTGGGTTTTTTTTTTTTATTAACTGCCTTGATTTATAGGCACTTTTGAGTTTTCAGTGATTGATATCTACTTTCCCTCACCTCAGAATGTTCAACTAAACTATCTGAAGGTAAGAATTGGTTCAGATAAAGAATAAGTCTACTATCATTATCAGGTTGGCAAAAATACCATGATAGTAATCTATCTTTTCTCTTAAGGCAGAAAATAATTAGAAAGTCAACAAAATAGACATGGAAGGATTGAGGGAGTTATTTTTCTAAATATGTGAGCAGCTGCTTCTAGACTTTCACTCAGGTCCCTGACAATTAAATCAACTCTTTCTCTACTCTGACTAGCAATAACTGGAACACCAGAACCTCTGTTCAAATTTAAAGGTTTGCTCCCAGCCAGAATCATTTATATAGCTCAGCAAAAGTGGTTCATAACATCTAGTGATAAGAAACAAAATGTAAAGGTTACATGAGCTTCAGCACAAGATCCAGTTACTTGCACATAATCTCTAAAAGAAGGAATTTTACAAGGCTGGCAATAGTTGCAAATTACTAAGGCTCCAACCATTCCTGGACAGCAGAACTAAGAAAACTATTGTTTTAAAAAGGAACTGCTTAATCCGTCTGTCATTAAGAACTCACCACGTACTGAATTACTTTATCCACCAAAAGAGACACAGAACACGGCACCGCTGCCCTGCAGGACCATCGAGACCAGCCTCACTTTAATCATCAGAGAGCACATTTTCAGCTACAAGCATAACTTTGCACTCAATTTGACTTTCAACCTAAAACACTGTATTCACCAAATAATTAGAAAATGCCTTACAGTCAAGGAAAATATCAACTCAGTAGGGGAGTACAGATAGAAGGGATTAACCTGGCTGCCCCAAATAGGCAACACTTTGAATAGACAATGTGAGCAAAAAGAGAGAAAGTGAAGTCTGTTTCCTAAGCTTCATGCTCCTCAAGCTGTCTGGACTTACTGTGGTGGGTATACCTGTACACATGCTCACAAAAACAATGGAAACATTTCACTGTATCATTCAGAGTTATTTTACAGAACTCAAGGACTAAGTAGTTTCCAGATTTCCAGAAGACAGATTATTTGATGACAGCATTATGTTTTTAATTACATCCTAAAACAATCTGTATCTCCTTTAAAATCATGTGCAGTAACTCAATCGTTTTCTTTTATTTTCTTATCTGCTAGATTTTATCTAAATTGTACCACAATCTGGGATCCTGATGCAAATGAAGGAAAAATATCTCATACCTGCTCCTCTGTCCTTTAGAACAATTACTTTCAATTTTCTTTGACCGAGATTCATGGCAAGAAATACACAATGACTTATACACATATGTGAAACAAAACTTTAAAAAAAATGCTTACTGACTCCCCTACATGCCTACATTTTCAACTGTGTGCCACTGTCTTTCATAAAAACAAGGGGGCTAGTGGTACCCCCTGCTAACTTGTTTTTGAGACTCATTAACATGTCATAATTTGTAGTCCAAACAATTTTAAAGCTTTTGGTTTCAGAGGCATTGACCAGCATGGTGTAGTCAATTTAAAAAAATGAATTGGGAACATAAATAGAAAAAGTATAAAACTGGTGAGTAAAAACAGGAATGGTAAAAATATTCATCAGAATTATGTTAAGAAAAAATAGATAAATTTATCATTGAAAACATGACCACAGGAAGACTGACTTTTTTGCTACAACTTCAGTACTCTTTGGAGATGCCTGATCTCTGATAACCATGCCCACATCTTCCCTGTCTCAGAAAAACACTAAGATGTGTACTATAATCATCTTTATTTTGTGGATGAGAAACAGGAAATTTGCAAGTATGACATCTAACGCCGGACCAATCAGTCACTGTGATGTTCTGCCATCTACTTGTAGTTGCTATATCCTAACTGTCCCAGGAAATAACAAAATCAGCAATTACACCTCATAGTCAACATTTAAAAACTTTAACAAGAGACATTCATCTATCTGAGCCAAAAACTATCTGTTAGGCTTTAGGATTTCAAGAAAACTGAAAGTGTTATTGGCTCAGTGATTTCTGACCCATCGTGACCCCATGAACCATAGAATGCCAGGCTCCTCTGTCCAAGGAATTATCCAGTCAAGAATACTGGAGTAGGTTGTCATTCCCTTCTCCAGGGCATCTTCCTGACCCAGGAATCCAACCCAGGTCTCCTGCACTGCAGGTGGATGCTTTACCATCTGAGCCACCAGGGATTCCATAAATAGCTCAAAAGTTGGTGGAGAGGGTTTCCTTAATCCTTAATCAGAACAGAAGTCATCTGGAGCCCTGATCTCCTCCACCAGTAAGGATCACTAGGGCACTTACTGGCTGCCTCCCTGCTGAGCACCCTGCATCTCTGTCTCCACTTCTAGGTAAAGAAGAAACAGACGGAGTTTATACACCTGCCCAAGCTTTCACTCACAGCATTTTATTTTTTCATGCACCTTGTTCCCTAGTCAAACTGAACTAGTTTGAGTTTCCCAAACTTCCAGTTTCTTTGTGTATCTATAGTTTTCACAAGTTTTTCTTTCATTCGCTATATCCTTCCTCCCCTTTCTCCAATTGTCTCATTTCTTCAGGACTCAACTGGGAAGAAGTCTTCCCTGACTATCCCAGCCACTTGTTAATTACCCCCGTACCCTCACCCCATCACTTGCTTCCTTTCCTCTATAGTAGCATTTATCATAAATGATACTTTGTCAGTCAATTTAGGCTTCCCAGGTGGTGTCATGGTAAAGAATCCACCTGCCAACACAGGAGATACAAGTTCAATCCCTGGGTCAAGAAGATTCCCTGGAGGAGGAAATGGTAACCTGCTCCAGTATTCTTGCCTGGAGAATCCCATGGACACAGGAGCCTGGTGGGCTGCAGCCCATGGGGTCACAAAGAGCTGGACGTGACTGAGCACAAACTCCTGAGTCTGAAATTATGACTTTCATTTTCATACTTCCTCCACATGCTATTATGAAAAGGTTTCATCAAATGTTATTCTGTGGAATGGAGGAATAAAACAATGTAAAAAAAATCTGAAAACCGTAAAAGCCCATGCAGCCTAAACGTATCAATATAAAAAATTCAAATTCCTATTTAGCTGCTCATCAAAAAGAGGAAACTGATGAAAAACATTTTTCCAATACAATTTTCCAAGAGTGATCCAAACCCTGACGAGTGAATCCTCAACTTGATATCAATATCAGGTTTAACTGAAACAGTAGTAAATAATACAGAATGAAAGAATTATAGAAAAAAATTAAGAAGCACAAAAATTAACCACAAAGAGAGGACAGATTGCTATTATATAAAATATCAAAAGAACAAGAGATACAAAAGTCTGCAAAGCAACACTCATTATTATTTGTAGGTTTTATATGGGCTGCTTGGATAAAAGTTAAAAATAAAATAGAAATTTAAGGAGAAAAATTTCTACATAAACATTCCAAAGAATGGCTTTTAACCTCTATTTAAAAAAATAAATAAAATATAAATTTTCCTAGCAATATGCAAGTAGGATTTTAAGATGATATTTGTTCTTTCTTGAACACTGTAACTAGGAATATGCCCTGTGATAAGGAGCTTCTAAGCACCAGGAGGAATTTCCAGTTGAGCTATTTCAAATCCTAAAAGATGATGCTGTGAAAGTGCTGCACTCAATATGTCAACAAATTTGGAAAACTCAGCAGTGGCCACAGGACTGGAAAAAGGCAGTTTTCATTCCAATCCCAAAGAAAGGCAATGCCAAAGAATGCTTAAACTACCACACAATTGCACTCATCTCACACGCTAGTAAAGCAATGCTCAAAATTCTCCAAGCCAGGTTTCAGCAGTATGTGAACCGTGAACTTCCAGATGTTCAAGCTGGTTTTAGAAAAGGCAGAGGAACCAGAGATCAAATTGCCAACATCCGCTGGATCATGGAAAAACCAAGAGAGTTCCAGAAAAACATCTATTTCTGCCTTATTGACTATGCCAAAGCCTTTGACTGTGTGGATCACAATAAACTGTGGAAAATTCTGAGAGAGATGGGAATACCAGACCACCTGACCTGCCTCTTGAGAAATCTGTATGCAGGTCAGGAAGCAACAGTTAGAACTAGACATGGAACAACAGACTGGTTCCAAATAGGAAAAGGAGTATGTCAAGGCTGTATATTGTCACCTTGCTTATTTAATTTACATGCAGAGTACATCATGAGAAATGCTGGATGAAGCACAAACTGGAATCAGAATTGCTGGGAGAAATCTCAATAACCTCAGATATGCAGATGACACCACCCTTATGGCAGAAAGTGAAGAACTAAAAAGCTTCTTGATGAAACTGAAAGAGGAGAGTGAAAAATTTGGCTGAAAACTCAACATTCAGAAAACTAAGATCATGGCATCTGGTCTCATCACTTCATGGCAAATAGATGGGGAAACAGTGGAAACAGTGTCAGACTTTATTTTCTTGGGCTCCCAAATCACTGTAGATGTTGACTGCAGCCATGAAGTTAAAAGACGCATACTGCCTGGAAGGAAAGTTATGACCAACCTAGACAGCATATTAAAAAGCAGAGACGTTAATTTCCCAACAAAGCTCCATCTAGTCAAGCTATGGTTTTCCAGTAGTCATGTATGGATATGAGAGTTGGACTATAAAGAAAGTTGAGCACAGAAGAATTGATGCTTTCGAACTGTGGTGTTGCAGAAGATTCTTGAGAGTCCCTTGGACTGCAAGGAGGTCCAACCATTCCATTCTGAAGGAGATCAGCCCTGGGATTTCTTTGGAGGGAATGATGCTGAAGCTGAAACTCCAGTATTTTGGCCACCTGATGTGAAGAGCTGACTTATTTGATAAAACCCTGATGCTGGGAAAGATTGAGGGCAGGAGGAGAAGGGAACAACCGAGGATGAGATGGTTGGATGGCATCACTGACTTGATGGACATGAGTTTGGGTAAACTCCTGGATTTGGTTATGGACAGGGAGGCCTGGGGTGTTGTGGTCCACAGGGTCACGAAGAGTCGGACAGGACTGAGCGACTGAACTGAACTGACTGAAGCACCAGGATAACAAACATATTTTCCAAAACAAAATTGTACATTTGACACTGCATGCTGAATGCCAAGTTAGTTTTAATTGTAAAAACTCACTGAAGAGTGAGTAAATATCAGTCATCTGATTATTAAAGGGAATTCTGCTGCTCTGCAGCATGCACGACAAGCAGCGCCCAGTCATCCCTACCACTGATGCATCTCTGCTGTATGGACCAATAAATTGTCAATTCCCTTTCTTTTGTGACAACATTGATCATCTATGATGCTTGTAAATACGAAGATAAGAAATAGCATTTGACTTCAGCTGTGCTATAAGTAACATGGAATGATTATCACAATTTCAGGATTTGTGTTAACTGGACTCTCAATCCATCTTTAAAGAAAAAACAGATGAAAAACTAGAGCGAAGGACAAACTCCTTGAGGATCTAGATGGGGTGAAGCAAAATCTAAGCTGATGAGGCGCTGGCAGAAAGCTACAGTTCCAAACAAAATTTTCCCACTCTGTGTCTGTGACTCTGTTTTAGGATGTCTTCTGGAGGTTTGCTTGATAGTAGAATTTTACAGAACTATATAGAAAAGTTAATCACATAATCCTTTAAAAATTAATAGGTTAAACTAAAAAGTGAACTCCCATATGACTCAGTGATTTCATCTGTGGGTATATATTGGGAAAAAAAATGGAAACACTAATTTGAAAAGATATATGCCACCTAATGTTTATGAAAGAAAGAAAGTGAAAGTCGCTCAGCTGTGTCAGACTCTCTGCGACCCCATGGACTGAATTCTCCAGACCAGAATACTAGAGTGGGTAGCTGTTCCCTTCTCCAGGGATTGAACCCAGGTCTCCCAAATTGCAGGGGGACTCTTTGCTAGCTGAGCCACCAGGGAAGCCCAAGAAAACTGGAGTGGGTAGCTTATGCCTTCTCCAGCAGACCTTTCCAATCCAGGAATAGAACCGGGGTCTCCTGCATTGCAGGCAGATTCTTTACCAGCTGAGCTACCAGGGAAGCCCAACAGTATTGTTTACAATAGTCAAGATACAGTGACAATTCAGGTGCCCATCAAGAGACAAACAGATGAAGAAGGTGTGCTGTGCCCCACTCCACACAACAAAATCACTATTAATATTTAGCCATAAAAATATGGAAATTTTGCCATTTGCAAAGACATGGATCAGTTTGGAGTGCATTATGCTTAGTGAAATAAGTCTGAGAAAGGCAAGATTGTATCCTATCAATTGCATGTGGAATCTAAAAACTAGAACAATCTAGTGAATATAACAAAAAAGAAATTGACTTACCAATAGAACAAACTAGTTGTTACCAATGGGGAGAGGTAGGCATGAGGGTTATTAATAAAATAGGGTAGGGGATTAAGAGATACAAACTACTATGTGTAAAATAAGTAAGATATAAGGATATACTCTAGATACAGCCAGTGCTGTATTATGATTATAAATGGAGAATGGTATGCTGCAGTCCACGGGGTCTCAAAGAGTCAGACATGAATTTGCGACAGAATAGACACCACAAACAACCAAATAACAACCTTTAAAAATTGTGAGTCATTATGTAATACACCTGAAACTTACATATTGATAATATAGTAAGTTAACTATATCTCATTTTATAAATAAATAGCTTTATTGAAGTCTAACTTACATACCATGAAATCCATCCATTACAAATGCACAATTCAATGATTTTCAGTAAATGTATAGAGCTGTACAGCTATCACAAAATCCAACTTTAGATAACCTCAAGATCTTTCTTGCCCATTTGCAATCGATCTCCATTCCAGCTTTTAGGCCATCATTCATCTCCTTTCTGTCTCATGGATTTATCTTTTCTGGACATTTTATACAAATGGAATAATGCAATTTGTAATCTTTTCCATCTTGCTAACTGCCTTTAGCATGGTATTTTTGAAGTTCATCTATTTTGCTACATATATCAGTAAATCATTACTTTTTATTGCCAAATAATATGTCACTGTGTGGGTATAGCACATTGTGTTTATTCATTGACCCACTGATAAACATTTGGATTATTTCCACTTTTTGACTACTGTGAACATTGCTCCTCTGAATTGCCTTGTACAAGTGTAAATTTATGTTTTTATTTATCTTTCTCTTTTTCGTCTTTTTTTTTTTTTTTGGCTGTGCCACTCAGCTCTCAGGATCCCAGTTCCCTGAACAGGGATTAAACCTGAATTTCAGCAGTGAAAGTGCAGTCCTAACCACTGGATCACCAGAGAATTTCCTGCTTTTATTTCTCTTAGACACCTTATAAGTAAAACTGCTGGTCATATGGTAAATTTATATTCATTTTTTTTAAGAAACTGACAATATTTTCTCCAAAGTGATTGTAGCATTTTATAACCCCATGAGTAATGTATGAGTTCTCTTTTCTCTAAATCTTCTCCAATACACACTGCTTTCTTTCTCTTTTTTTAGCATAATCATTCTAATCCACAATGGAATGTGGAATTCCCTTGTAGTTATTTTCCTATACTCAAAAATTTTGCATTAAATATTATACCCTAAGATCCAATTAAGCAAACCCCTCTTCCCAATTAAAGAAATGGAGTGTGATAAGAACTAGAGGCTTCAAAGTAATAACATGAAAAGGCCTTATTCCAAATGCATACTTTAATAGATAATCTAAAATATTAAATGCCTTACTTAAGATTTGATTGCCTTAAAAGAAGCAATGCACAGATAAATGAAGGCTATGATCTCACTGTATTTTGTGTGTACCATTTCTCACCTGAACTATGATGCAGAGTTCTATATGTGTGAAAAAAAGAATACATATTTATCCAAAAAACAGAAAACATTGAATAAGAACATAAAATGCACCATCATCCCACATCATTTTCATTTTAATAAGTTTCACTCCTTTTCCTACATGTGTATTAGCACATATTTTATCACAACTAAGATCATCCTTCTAAGCTACTGAGAATCCTGGATTTTAATGCAATTCGCACATTTTCATAGTCAGATGTTTTCTCTTAAAATATAAAGACTGGATACTAGTCAGTTACAAGGATGTTCCATAATTTAGCCATTTCTTTGGTTCCATATATTTTAATTCTTTACCAATGTATGTGATCTCCCTGAGGAATCTCCCTATAAGCAACAATCTGCGTCAATCCCACTTGAAGAGAAATACTGATAAATCAGAGCTCATCAAAAAAAGGGCAGTAACTGAGACCCTGTGAACATTCAGTTGAAAAAAGAAAAAGACTAGAAAGATTATGCCGGATACACAGATTTCCAGTGGTGACAGAAAGAGGAATTAGATCCTAAGAAACTTCAGAGATAAAAAGTAAAAACAACAGTGTTATTTATTAGGAGGCAGATTTGTGTTCATTATAAAGACCAAGAATAACAAAAACAACAAAAACAAATGGCAGCATCTACAGAACATGAGCTAATTGAGCAGCTACCCTCTTCCTCAGCTTTAGTGGCATTTGGTTTTCTAACAGGGTCTATCCTCACACCATAAACCCTAAAAGAACACTTGTATTCAATTCACTTCATGAGAGAGTTTGGTCCAACAAGCAGGTGTTCCTCAATCACCACTGGTAGTTTTGGGGCACACTTAACTCCAATTTCACTGCTGTAATTTTCTCATGACAGAATGGAACTGCCAATACATTATAAGCTAAAAAAAAAAAAAAAGATACTCTAACATATGAATCAAAGGCCAGGCATGATACAGTAACAGAGTCGCCTTCCTGTCATTTTACTCTGAATCAGTTTCAAAAATTAAGAGTTTTTCAACCATGAGATTCAAAAACTTTCTGGATCATTAATCATCCATGGAGGACCATGGTTTGTGGAATGATGTCCAAGATATAGTGTTAAGAGGGAAAACAGCAAGCATAAGAATTACAGAAAATGTATGGTAATTCTTGCATTGCTTTTCCAGGGAAATAGAAACAAAACAAAACAAAACAAAACATTAGCACCATCTGTTAGAGTGGCCACCAGCTTCAGAGATGCAAAGGTAAGTGTACACCCTGCAGAAGGAAAGATGTGGGAGAGGAGCAGAAGAGGCTTACGGAATGACTTCATGAGAATCAACTTCAATATGAACAACTGGCTCTTATTTGTGTGTGTGTGTGGCAGGTGGGGAGGGTGTGTGGCAGGCGGGGAGGGGTGCGGCACCACAGGGCATGCAGAATCTTCTCTGACCAGGGATCGAACCCATATCCCCTTCATTGGGAGCATGGACTCTTAATCACTGGACTGACAGGGAAGTTCCAATATGAACAACTCAATGAAATATGTCCACTTTTCTTCTCTTTTTAGCTTTTCTCTAGCAACTGGATACTTTGCATAGGTCACTGTTCCATAAGCAATTCCCCAGAGTTTCTTCCTTCTTAAGAACTGGGACTGTGAAGAAGGCTGAGCGCCAAAGAATTGATGCTTTTGAACTGTGGTATTGGAGAAGACTCTTGAGAGTCCCTTGGACTGCAAGGAGATCCAACCAGTCCATTCTGAAGGAGATCAACCCTGGGATTTCTTTGGAAGGAATGATGCTAAAGCTGAAACTCCAGTACTCTGGCCACCTCATGCGAAGACTTGACTCATTGGAAAAGACTCTGATGCTGGGAGGGATTGGGGGCAGGAGGAGAAGGGGACGACAGAGGATGAGATGGCTGGATGGCATCACTGACTCGATGGACTTGAGTCTGAGTGAACTCCGGGAGTTGGTGATGGACAGGGAGGCCTGGCGTGCTGCAATTCATGGGGTCACAAAGAGTCGGACATGACTGAGCAACTGAACTGAACTGAACTGATAGGTAGCTAGGATGCTAGTGAAGTAGCAGATTACTAAAAGCTTGCTTCCAGAGCTGAAATTCCTTCAACTATACCATATTTAAGGCAAACTTTCTGTCTCTCCTTAGCTTTTCAAGAAACCTATAACATTCCAACAGATTTTGCTGTGATCTGTCAGATACCTACAAGTATGGAGACATCTGCAAATGTTCTCATATAAGGCGGATAACAAAATGCTTCTATTGATTATAATGTGTGGTTTCGACATTTTTAACTGAGAGAAAACTGAGTAATCGTCCTTGTCAAGCATGTGACTCAATCTCTGTCTCATACATCAATTTTCCTTTGAAGGAAATATATTTCATTTGCTAATAATAATGAACAAAAAGATTCTTCAAACTGATAGGAAGCAGTGCACAACAAGAGGTTCACGACATGTAGCCTGTGACGAGACTGCGCATATTTTCTACAAGAATGTACGTTACCTGAAAGTATAGACCCATACTTTGAAACCGCCAAAAGGCATCAGCTTTGGCATATGACAAACAGTTGGAAAGTAAACAAATCCAACCAATAAACTGCAGAGAAATGGGAAGGATTATTTAGGAATGATGGCAAGGGTAGTCACATTTCTGTCACCTTTAATTCTGGTTCCTAAGTGATGAACTAAATCAAGAGGCCAAGTTTGACATAAAAGCCATGATTAATAATGAATTCCACTTAAAACACTATTGTATCTTTCCAACAAACAGAATGCAAACTGAGAAACAAGTTTACTAGATGTTGAGAAGTGGGATGACATCAGAGGTGAGAATTACTCATCAGCATAGCTATCTTTACAGAAATCAAATCAAAGTAGAGATACAAACAACATTCAAAGCACTAGATCAAATCAACAGAATTCTAGAACAAAATAAGGGTGACATTCTGAAGTTCTGAGATAGCTGATTTTAAAAAAAAGAGAAAAAAAAAGTTTGAATTTTTTCTCATTTCGAACAAAGTTTGGTTTTCTGATGGAATGGCAAGATATTTGCACTGACCCTGAGCAACAGAAATAACTGGGCTCTAGAGACTTGGGTGGTCAGTATGGTATCCTTCTGGTTAATTTACTTAATTACCTCTCAAGACAATGCATCAGAGGTGAGTATGTGATTATATAAATAAGATAAAGTATGTAAGATACAGACACAAACAGAAAGGAAGAGGATCTACAAAGTGAAACCCATAACACTGAATGCTTTTTGAGGTCCTCACAAACTCTAAAAGTATAAAGGACATCTAAGACCTAGAAATTTGTGAACTGACCTATAGCTTCAAAATTTCCTGATCCCTGAGGTCACTTATTCAACAGAGATAAAGTAACTTAAGTCTGATAACAGTTGAATGTCTGATAACAGCTGAATGCCCTTCACAAACAACTAATGAGGAATCAGAGTTTGTCAAACTTATGCCATATCACTCACAGCATAATTTCAGCCAATATCAAAGAAAAGTTGGTGTTAGTCTAGCATAATAGTTTGAGCACAGTCTCTAAAGTTGTAGTGGGTTCAAATCTCCAATTTCCAGTTTCACAGATAACGACATCTAGGTCACTTTGCCTCTCTTACTTAGTACAATCACCCTGTTTCAATCCCTGAGCCACGTCTTGCAGTGTGGCCCTACGTTGTATCAACTTCTCTGGGCTCCCTTTTCTCAAAGGCAAATTGGGATACCATCTGTACTCCTGGAGCCATTGTGAGGATTACCTGAGTTATTTTATGTAAAGCTTTATAGCATTGCCTAGCACTTACTAAGTACCAGCAAACAGGGAGATGAGCATGGTCTGGGACCTTATGCCTTCAGCATGTTCCAGTGAATTGAGAGCTAATGGCTGAAGACTTTGAAGTTTTTGTTTGTTTCATTTGCGTTTATGTTCAAAGCCATTTTACATTTTACTGCCCAATGGCTGACTCTTGAAAACTCCTTGAGTTATTTTTCAAGGCTTGCTACAATCTTAGGTTTCATGTCACAAATATTTATGGAACATCTACCGCACCAGACATGAGGCTAAACTTTCAAGTTACAAATTTCTCTATAGTCCAAATTATCTTCAAGTGATGATCTACATGAATCAAATTGTTTCATCATTGTTTGTTGAGACATGAAAGAGAAACTAGCCATCTCCTAAACATAACAATCATTTAGATAAAAACTCTACTAGCTTTAGCGAACTCACATGCATCATTAAGAGATTTCAACTAGTCATCGTTGTGTTAAATCCAGCCTAAAAGAAACTTCCAAAGATAAAGAAACAATGATGGATAGCACTCCTATATAGGAAGCAAACTCAACTGACTTTGCTTCTCTAGTAGTATCTTACTAGATGATAACGTGTTTCTTCTTTTATCTTCTTGAAAACATCATCAACCAGGGACTAGAAATGACCCACTTGCATGTCTATGAAAGAGCTTTAGGACAGTACTGATGGCAAGTGACAAATTACCTATTATCTCCAAAATTCTTTGGAGCTTGATTGTAGAGAAATATGTAAATGGTTTCTTTCTCCCTGCTCAGCTGCTCAGAGGAGTCTAGCTGTCCTGTCTGGGATGATAATGCAATCATCTGTAGAAAATACAAATTCCCTAATTAACATTAGAGCCCTGGGAAACTTTCCCCATGAAAGGCAAAGCCCAAGGGATCTCTACACAGCTATCAGAACAAGAGGGTTTGGTGTGATTGATTTGATTGGATCTTACTTAAGTGTCTTATTTCCCCCTCCTTATTTCTTATTTGCAGAATCTTCAAGGCAAAGTTTCCTGATGGTCTTTTGAGGGAGTTTTCCCCAATCTGTCTGTAATCAGACAAAAAGTAGAAAGACCCAATCAGGTTCAAACCTCTCTCACTGGCCAGACAGGCCCACTAATGTCAGGGGATTAGTCCCAGGTTCCTAAGTCTGAACATTATTATGTGTCTACATCCTGTCCTCTCAGTTCAGTTTAGTTTGCAACCCCGTGGATTGCAGCACGCCAGGCCTCCCTTTCCGTTACCAACTCCCAGAGTTTATTCAAACTCATGCCCATTGAGTCAGCGATGCCATCCAGCCATCTCATCCTCTGTTGTCCCCTTCTCCTCCTGCCCTCAATCTTTCCCAGCATCAGGGTCTCTTCCAATGAGTCAGCTCTTCACATCAGGTGGCCAAAATACTGGAGTTTCAGCTTCAGCATCAGTCCTTCCAATGAACATTCAGGACTGATCTCCTTTAGGATGGACTGGTTGGATCTCCTTGCAGTCCAAGGGACTCTCAAGAGTCTTTCCCAATACCACAGTTCAAAAGCATTAATTCTCCGGCACTCAGCTTTCTTTATGGTCCAACTCTCACATCCATACATGACTTCTGGAAAAACCATAGCTTTGACTAGACAGACCTTTGTTGGCAACGTAATGTCTCTGCTTTTTAATATGCTGTGTAGGTTGGCCATAACTTTCCTTCCAAGGAGTAAGCGTCCTTTAATTTAATGGCTGCAGTCACCATCTGCAGTGATTTTGGAGACCCCAAAATAAAGTCTGTCACTGTTTCCACTGTTTCTCCATCGATTTGCCATGAAATAATGGGGCCTGTCCTCTAGATCTACTTAATTTACTTGGGACATTGATTTCTTTAACCCCTCTCTCTTCCCTAAACCCCATTATCCAATTGGGTTCACTTAAGCAAATTATTTATCAAACCAATCCCTTTCACTCTATCCCCTCACCACTTCCTCTGAAGCTTTAATCACATCTAGTTTGCTATTGCTTCAGTTAGCCTCTCATTGACATTTGAAATGCAAAACAGACGATGGCAAGCCTTTGCTTAAACTATCCAATGGCTCTTTCATCCATATATCCAAAGTTCTCTATCACCCATAAGTCCAAAGTCTCTTATGCCGCAGGTCCTTCATCTGTGAGGTAGGAACGACAGACGTGCTTAGTCACAGGGTTGTTGTTAGCATTAATGGTGAACTAATACATGTACAATGCTTAGAACAGTGGTTGTGTGTGCTCCGTAGTGTCCAACTCTCCTGTAACCCTGTGAACTATAGCCCTCCAGGCTCCACTGTCCATGTAATTTTCCAGGCAAGAATACTGGAGCCAGTTGCCAAAATTTCCTACTCTAAGGGATCTTCCCAGCCCAAGGATTGAACCTGCTTCTCTTATGTCTCCTTCATTGATAGGTGGATTCTTTACCACTGCTCCACCTGGGAAGCCCCAGAACAGTGGTTAGTATACATTAAGTAAAACTGTTTGTCTGCTATGATGATGATAAAGATGATGACAGCAACAATCACCACTTTTCTTGGAGCCTTATCTGTAAGCTCTGGAGATGACTCTTCCTACCCGTGCTCAGTTCAGTTCAGTCGCTCAGTCATGTCCGACTCTTTGCGACCCCATGAACCACAGCACGCCAGGCCTCCCTGTCCATCACCAACTCCCGGAGCCCACCCAAACCCAGGTACATTGAGTCGGTGATGCCATCCAACCATCTCTCCAGATCCATTTTTTCTAAGCCACTGTATTTTGTTATGAACCACTTGAAATAGCCAGGGTTGGCTTATATAATCTAAAATGATCAGCTCCTTGGCCAAAGCCATCCCCAGGGTTATAACAGAGCTCAGAAAATAAAGTCCTGGGGAAGTCCTGGACATTAGCGGAATAAACTCCAAGGAGATCCACAAGCTTTCTGTCCCATTATCCCTTGCCAGCAATCTCCAAGTTCCCTTAACCTCTGGAGCAGAGGCAGAAGTCTCAGTTCTGAACAATGGTGATGATTCTACTCTGACAAAGCTGCCATAATCAGAGATTTTGAATCAAAAAAGAAAATTTCTCCTGCAACAGATATAAATGCAATGAGGACAGAAAGGTCACTGACTCAACTGTAGAAAATCCTGGAGTTTCAGAAGTAGCCAGAATAATGACCCTCTTCCCCAGTGTTGAAATAGTGTTATGTCTGTGGTCTCAACGCTTAAGTTGTCTGGGTAAAGGTTTAACCTCTCACTCTTTTAACTGAATGCTTTTCCACTTTGTAACCACAATCATTACTTTGTTTGATTAAAAGAAAAAGTAGACAGGATATAGAGAAACATAGACTTAATTGTTTCATAGGTTTCAACATATTGGATCAAATCAGCCTAAGTCCAAAGTCCTGGCATTAAAGTGCAATCATAATTAATGTCTAATGAATAGCAAGTAGGGGGTGCAAGTGGATTTCAAAAGTCTAAGAAGGAAAGTACGCTCCAGCAAAATATTTGAAAATGTTATCTGAGAGTATTTATCAAGGCAATCTTTACAAGACAGTTGGATAAGGAAATAAGAACAAATTTATTTTAACAAAGGAATGATCATTTTACAAATGACTGGATTCTAAAATTATTTTTTCTCTTTTCCTATATCAATTATTTGGACTTAGAATCCTTCCTCCTTCTCTTTCCAATTAAAATGATGGGCCAGGATACAAAGACTAACATGCACTATTATCAAAGCAAAATCTAGTCCTCATCTCAACAGGGGATGCCAGGCATTTCTCTCTTTTCCTCTCCCTCATGAGCAGGGTTAGAAATCCCACTGGCTTGGAGCCGCTAGGGTAGCTCTTGTTGCCTGCAATGGGAGTACTATTCACCAGAAGCATGGAGGGAGGCCAGAAGGGTGAGACAGCACATGTCAACTATAGCCAGGGTGATCTGGGGAGAGTGGAGCCCCCAGACAGCGCTTGCAAGTTGAACCCATTCTTCAACTTTCCTTTCTCACCCAGGTGATGCTACTGTGAGAACCTATCTTTCAGACAAAGAAGGGCAGCTTTCCTTCTTGTTTAAGCATTTTCACACTATCTTCAACCTTGCCTCTCAGTCCACAAAGCTTGAAATTTTTAATATCTGGCCCTTGACAGGAAAGGTATACTCGGCCTCTTCTAAATCAGCCTAAAGGGAGAGAAAAAGTTATCTCTCTTCCCATACATCCTGAAAATAAGGAAAAGCTATTTAAGTATAAGCACAAAGTGAGGGGAGCTTCCTTGGTGACTCAGGTGGTAAAGAATCTGCCCACAATGCAGGATACTTCCTGCAAAGCAGGAGACCTGGGTTCAACCTCTGGGTTGGGAAGATCCCCTGGAGAAGGAAATGGCAACCCACTCCAGAATTCTTGCCTGGGAAATCCCATGCACAGAGGAGCCTGGCAGGCTACCGTCCCTGGGGTCACAAGAGTCAGACATAGCGACTGTGCCACCACCGCCACAAAATGAGTGATGTGACCTTGCTTCTATTCAACAGGCAATAGAAGGAATTTCAAGGAGAGTCTACTAGTTGGATAGGCCATGGAAAGACCTTTTTTTCTTTTCCCCACATAGAATGGTACAAGATGTCTGTGACAAAATTGATTACAGATAATTATCAGGATTATTGGGCTTTTCATCAGCAAAACACAGAGGGAGATAAGATCTTTGAAATAAGATCTCATTCCAGGAACAATTATTTCCCTGGGATTCCACGGAGAAAGAACCTACTTTAGATTCACTCATTTCAGAAACGATGGTAGGGAGGAAGGAGAGGGTGGGATGTATGGCAAGAGTAACATGGAAATTTACATTCCCACATGTAAATCAGACACCCAGTGGAAATTTGCTGTGTGACTCAGGGAACTCAAACCGGTGCTCTGTAACAATCTAGAGGGGTGGGATGGGGAGGAATGTGGGAGACAGGTTCAAGAGGCAGAGGACATATGTATACCTATGGCTGACTCATCTTGAGGTTTGGCAGAAACCAACACAATTCTGTAAAGCAATTATCCTTCAATTAAAAAAAAGAGTAAATTTAAAATCGAAAAAAAAAAATGATGGTAGAAGATGTGTTAAAGGAAATACCACACTCTAGCTTGTTATTGAAAGACTATTCATTAAAAAAAATAAACTGTTAAAAAGACATACTTTGAATTACATTCTAAACTCTAAATTAGCACTTTAATATTCTCTTTCATCAGTATGATCCCCTGGCCTCTGATTTATTCTTTATAGATAACGCCAGTGTTAATCACTCAGTTGCGTCCAACCCAGTGGACTGTAGCCTGGCAGGAATTCTCCGGGCAAGAATACTGGAGTGGGTTGCCATTTCCTTCTCCAATAGATAAGGCTAATTTGTCAGTAATTGAACACTTCAGCAGACCTTTCTATATCAAACCATAAATGCAAAGAAAAGAAAGTGAAAGCGAAGTCACTCAGTCGTGTCCGACTCTTTGCGATCCCGTGAACTGTAGCCCACCAAGCTCCTCCGACCATGGGATTCTCCAGGCAAGAATACTGGAGTGGATTGCCATTTCCTTCTCCAGGGGATCTTCCCAACCCAGGGATCGAACCCAGGTCTCCTGCATTGCAGGCAGACTCTTTAATCTCTGAGCTACCAGGGAATGCAAAGGTACCATTAAATTGTTTACAGGGTAGGACTTGTCTACATACTTTGTCTTCAGTTGGAAACGTCACTACCAAGTTAGCCAAAATAAAAGAAAGTAACACTACACACATATTTCTCATATATTTCCAAACCAAAGACAACACTGAAAACAGTAATGGCTGAGTTATAAAACTCTCAGAATTGCAACTTCATCAGATCTCAGAGTTATTAGTTTGATTACCAGGCTTACATTAACCAAAAATCCTTAAAACTTAGAGGCTTCTTGATGCATGTAGTTCATGTATCATGTATCAACAGATGCTTCTGTTCATGTAGTTTGGAGGGGGAGAGCAGTGTTGAAACATGTTTAAACTTAGAGGAAAAGATGTAAGAAATACTGAATAAAACTAATAATGAATTAACCAAGCACCTATGTAAAAATTGCTATTGACCTAGGTACAGCCCTAAGAAATTATAATAGCAAAAGTAAATAAATAATAGTATCAATATTTGTAATACATTTTTAAAATGGTCGAAAAATTTAAGTAGGCACTCATATTTGCTGAATGAATGAAAAACTGACAGGCTTTCAGGCAGAGCTGCCTGATCTTGAACAAATCCCTTAAATTCCAGGTATCTTGGATGGAGTTCAAGTTGACATGTGGCTTCCAAGCCATCTCTGAGTGTTCCAGGTAGGGAGGGTGCTTTCCCACCCCCTCTCTCCCCTCCCTTCTTTTCTGGTTCTTCAATCTGTATTTAATATTTTTAAATTCAGGGGTATACTTTCTTTTGAGAAATGAACTTACCAGAGGAAAAAAAAGTTCAAAGGTTACCAAACTAGTTAATTTTAAAGTCTCTCAAACTCCGTGTTTGCAGTGCATCTTTTAATTTAATGAGTAAACATTTGAATTCTTTCAGCCCAAGAGGTAAAGGAAATCTTTATAAGTAATCATCTTTGTTCAAGGGGCTCCACATTTTAAAAATGTTAGAATAAAAATGCAAATGATTATAAATATAATCTACATCAAACTTTTAACTAGTATCAACTGGCAAGAGCGAAGCTAACTTTTCTTCCTTGCTTATTTTCCAGGAAAAATACAGATAATTAGAAAAAGAGTATTCAAAATTACACAGAAAAATGAGAAAATGAACAATCCTCATAGTCTACAGATAAATAAGAGCTTATTGTGAGTGACTTAAAGGGCTTCTGAGTCTTTCATTTGCATAGCTGGCCTTACAAACTAGTGCTCAATGTAAATAAATGGTCTTGAAGAAACAATTCCATTTACAAGTTCAGACAGAAATGATATGATTACAGAAAACCAAGGTTATTCCCATTTTAACAATATTCTAATGTTTATCTTGGGCAAACCCCTCAGGGTAGTGTAGCATGATCGCTCACTGTGCAATTCTTAAGAGTAACAAGGATTTCAAAATCATCTCACATCTTCAACCCTGAAAATAAAATGTATTGAATACAATTCCAATTTACAAAGGCCAAAGAGATAGGAAATGTCAGACCTTATGTTGCATTACTGCAAAGAGGTAAAAAAGAAAAATATCTGTGACAAATGATGGGAACTAGTTGAACTGCTTTGTAAATGTGAAGAGCCGTCAGCATCAAACATTTTAATTCATAACCCAGATTACCATCTGCCACCTGATTTAGGAATCCACTCAAATTGTAACACTGTTTTCTTCTTTCTAAATCTGATTAGTTCATCCAGACCTTTTCAGTCTGGGCAAAATGGCTCAGTTTAAAAAAACACCCAATAAGCCACTTTCTTTCTAAAATAATGGTGATAAAAAATGATACACGGTTAAAAAGAAAACAGAAGCTTCCTTCACTCAGCAGACTACAAAAGTCACGTGGTTCACTTTGATTTGGTGTCTGCCAAATGAGAAAAGGCAGGACAGGAATAAAGCAGCAGAAATGTAATAAAGGATCCGGACAGTGACGTCCTGGCAATGTCACCTGCAGTATGGCACCAAAACAACTTAAGGCAGTTGTGTTAATCCTTGATTACCTATAAACAAAAGTCTTCCAACAGCAAGAAAGACAAGATGCAGAGAAAGAATAACACCTTTTAACTCGATACCCCTTTATATTAGACCTTTAGCCACTCTTCTCTTCATTGTTCTAAAATATTTGTGTACGGTGGGATTTTTCAAACTAAATTTTGCTCTGAAAATAATGTTTATTTAATCTTGGATTAAATCATATATTTTGACAAGAAAGGAGATTCAATTCAGTAAACATGTAGGGTGCAGTTAATTTGTCCTAAGCATGCCCCAAGTGGTTAGGAATAGAACTGTGAATAAGTCACACAAAAGTAACAGGGAACACACATACACTGAGAGACACAGAGACACACACACCGAGACAGAGACAGCCACACACACTGAGAGACATACCCATACAAAGACAGCCTCACACCCTGAGAGACATACCCATACAGAGACAGCCTCACACCCTGAGAGACATACCCATACAGAGACAGCCTCACACACTGAGAGGGAAAGAAACGCCCACACTGCGAGAGGGAAAACCACACTGAGAGACACACTCACACTGTGAGTGAGTGAACACACAAACACTGAGAGACTCACACACACCACTGAGAGGAAGAGACAGACACACTGTCTGACCCCTTTCAATATTCCTTAATCATAACAAGACAATGGCACCCCACTCCAGTACTCTTGCCTGGAAAATCCCATGGACGGAGGAGCCTGGTAGGCTGCAGTCCATGGGGTCGCCAAGAGTCGGACATGACTGAGCGACTTCACTTTCACTTTTCACTTTCATGCATTGGAGAAGGAAATGGCAACCCACTCCAGTGTTCTTGCTTGGAGAATCCCAGGGACGGGGGAGCCTGGTGGGCTGCCATCTATGGGGTCACAGAGTCGGATACGACTGAAGTGACTTAGCAGCAGCAAGATTAGATTATGGATGAGAGCATGAATAGCTAGAAAAGACTTAAAAGAACTTTTCTCTTTCTTTCTTCCTTTCTGCCTTCCTTCCATCCTCACCCTCCTCCACCCCTCTGTCCCCCTTCTCTGTCTGTGAACTCTTTTCTTCTTGCCTTCTCTCCCTTTCTCTCCCTCTCTCTTCTCTCTCATAAACCAGAAAGAGTTTTCTAATCATCTGTACACTCTTGAGACTTCACAAAGACTTTCCAGTAAGTGATCTATAAACAGTAATTGACATTGCATGGCCAAATTTGATAGATATCTGAAGCTAAAACTGTCCAACAGGATAGCCACTAGTCACATGTGATGACTGAGCTCTTGAAATGTGGCTCATCTTAAGTGATACATGTTGTAAGTGTAAAATATCCCTTGGATTTCCAAGATAATAGAAAAATAATGTAAAAAGCTGTATTAATATCATTAAAACATCAAAATTTTGAAATGGTAGTATTTTGGATATATTTTGTTAGACAGTAATTATTAAACTTAACTCTGTTTAACTTGGCTACTAGAAAATTTCACACTGCCTAGATACATCGGACAGCACTCCTCCAGAGAAATAAGGTGGTTAGTTCATAGCGACAGACAGAGTTAATAACAGAACCAAGGTATCCTAACTTTCAGCCTTCTGGCTTCTTCAAAATTTGAATAAGAAAAACTCTGAGCAATGGGCATCTTGTTACAATTTATGATATAAAGAAGACCATAATCAGCAGTGTTGTAAAATAGACTTCATCAAAAATCATGAATATAATAAGACACAACAGACTTCCACATTTTTCAAGTTCAAATGACCTTTGCCAGGGTTGAGGTACAAATACACTGGAAACAGGAAGAGGCTATAACATGGAAGATGTGATAAGGAAATCATAAAACAATGATGAAGAGCCTGTTACTAAGTAGGTAAATAATTTGTAGGCAAGAAAAAAGCACCTTTAACCTGGACTCATCCAACATTATGTAAATCAATTTTAGAATAACAATGCCCGATTCAAACTTTGGCTTATTACACACAGACTTTCATAACACGTTAGTAGAAGTACACACGTATGCGTGCATGTATGTGCACATACACATTTTGAAAGCAAGATTAAAAAAAAAAAAAGAAAGCAAGATTATCAGGGGGGAAAAGCTTGCTGAAAATAAAGCAGCATTTTGTAGTCATAGCAACCCCAACTTTTTAAAAGCAACATTAAGGCAAGAAGAACTCATCAGGAGCTACATCAAGTTGTTATAGCAACCAAAATATGGCTTTACAGAAACACGTTTGCATTAAAATAGCCAAAGGGTTATAATGGTAAAAGACTATTATAAAAATATATCTTCAGAGACCAAAGGTTTAATTTTTACCTTGTTTTAACCAAGACGTAGCTTCTGCTTCATCAGAATAAAACATTTTCTCAAGCAGTCTTCCTAACAAGCATGTAACTGCTTTGGCAAACAGGAGGGGTATACTTTTGCAATACTGATAATAATCGTTAAGGCCCAGATTTGTTTACTGGTTTGAATAATTTCACCTTTTTTGGGTGATGGAAAATATTAAATCAAAACAGAGTAAAAAGCAGTCAAATGGGGTTATCTGAAAAGACTTTGGAAGAAGTGCTCTAAAATAGAGTTTCTCAACTTGGCACTTTCGACAGTTTGGATCCGGCGATTCTTTGTTGTCTGTGCTTGTTTTGTACACCATAGGCTACTTAGCAACATCTCTGGCCTCTACCACTAGATACTAAGTTATCGTGCCATCCTAGTTGTGACGACCAGAAACATCTCCAGACATCTGCCAAGTGTTCCCCGGGGGGCAGGCTCCAGCCTGATCATCCATGCCTGACAACCTTTGGTCTAGAAACATTGAATCTGTATTCTCCTGACACTCACGAAAACTGAAAAAATGTGGAGGAAATTAAGCACGTGAGTCAGTCATACTCTCCTTAGAAGGCAAAGCGTATACACCTCTTTCAGTCCCTGGACTTATGTTTTACCTCACCTATCATCTTAGGTCAAACCTTTTATACTTCACTTCAGCTCTCAACAACTCTGACACACGATGACGTTTATCTTCTGAAAACCCTCTCTCTTCTTCTGATTCCATAGCACACTTGCAGATAAGCCCAGTGACTCTTCTGTACATGCAAGATAGGAAAATGTATGGCTGGACCATTCCTTCTCCACTCATCCTGTTTAATTTTCACTGCTGTTTCCCAGCCATCTTACGATTTTATTTGGGGGAAAATAAGAGTTATAGTATCCCAAATGTCCATCTCTCCTTTTACTCAACTACCAAAATTCTCCATGACCAATCTTTACTTATCGACTTGAACATCACTTAAGTATTATCAAGCACATAAAGCTTACTTAAACATCATATCATCTGGAACCATTCAATATTTTATTGAAACAAGTTAAAATAAGAACAAATTTGGGCAATCTTACTGAGTGGACTAATCAAATAACAATCTTGAGCAAGGTGACAGAAGAGATGAGTGAAGATGCAGCTCCTCGTCAAAGGTGGTTGGCAACCCAGGAGACGGGCATGCTACGTGACTGGGCTTCGCTGGTGGCTCAAGTGGTAAAGAAGATGCCTGCAATGTGGGAGACCCAGGTTCGATCTCTGGGTCAGGAAACCCTCTGGAAAAGAAACTGGCAAGCAACCCACTCCAATATTCTTGCCTGGAGAATCCCAGGAGCCTGGCAGGCTACAGTCCATGGGGTCTCTAAGAGTCGGACATGACTGAGAGACTAACACACACACACACACACACACACACACACACACACACACACATTTGGTATCCTCGGAGGATACCATGGTACCTGACCCAAAGTAGACAATAAATGATCAGAACTAGTCTCTCTGACTTAAGATCTATGAAGCTACTTATGCTCACTATTTTAGAGCTGCATCAATTCAAGTTATTATCAGTAGCATTAATGACATACTTATTAAGATTTTAGGGGTATATCTTCTTCTACTTCTTTCCATCAACTTAATACTAATGTTCCAATTTTACTAAATAATTTTTCAAAGCAATTTTAGAGAGATCTACTTTTCTTTATTTATTTTTTCTTTCGAATTTGCATTTCTATTATATTTCTCACTGGTTTTCTGCAAAACCCTGTTTTTCGGAAGAATATCAGAATGAGTCATTAAAATTATGTAAGTTTATATATCTGTATGTATATATATAATATATATATTTTATTCTGTTTTCCAACACAATTCTCATACTTGTGTTACTTTCTGGAAGATCACAAATGCTGCTGTGGGACCTTATATTAATACCGTTTCATGTGTGTATCCATTGATTTTCTTGCGACAAGACCTTGAGAGACTTGGCAATAGTCTGTATAGAAAGGTTTTGGAAAGTAAATAGAAACTTTTCCACTGGAAAAACTCACAACTAACCCATCAACTAGAAGCTCCATTCGATATCATTTTACAAGTGTTTCATGAAGAAATACGAGACATGTCAACAGATGGGTCAGGATCTAGTCCTCCAATATGCCATTTGTTGATCAAAACAGATCATTCCTTCACGTTACAGATACTGTTCTTGATATCACTTAAATAAATGGGTCCTTGAGAACTAGAGTACCTACATTAAGTTGTCAAGGGTGATGTGATGTTAGAACCTCATGTGAATGTTAAGTGTGCGTGACTAGAATGGCATACCGTCTCTAACTTACAGATCTATAATTAATGATTTGCTAATAATGTATTAAAATGGCAATTCTTTAAAAAAAGAGACTATAGTAATAAATATTTTTGATTTTGACCTTCTGAATAAAATCATGATTTTCCTTTCAATCTGGAAATCAGTTTAGTTTTCCAGCCAAGAAGAAAGCATACATCAGCTAGGATGAGAGTAAATTTGAAAGGAAATTGAAAAATCATATTTTTGCTAGGTCAAGATAAGTTCCATTGAAGAAGGCTGACTCACGCAAAGCTTAGTACAGGGACAACAAATGTTCTTTCTGCCACCAGACAAAATAAGTAATCAGCCAAACTGTATAAGAGTCTTCATATTTTCTTTCCTTCGCACATTATACAAACCAAACAGAAAGATTACTTGCTAAAGCCTTGTGCTGCCGTTGGAACAACACTGACCACTGCTAATCATTAAGTCAGCCTGAATAGGACTTTACAGTCTCCTCTGTAAAAGGGCATTTGAGAAGCAATTTAAAAACAACAACAACAACTAGATGGTGGTCTTTACTTTTATTTTACCCTATCCTTTATTTTATCATCAAATTGATTATTGATTTAAGTGGTATTATCAGCTTAGAAAAACTGTGAGATAATGCTGTTCAGAACAGCCAAGCCTGAGGGAACAATAAACTACATTTGACAACATCTTCGATGTTGTAAAAATATTCCACAAATCTATTGAAAAATAAAGATCTGAACTGATGTTATAAATAGACAAAGGTGGGTCTGGGCTGTCTGAAGGGAGACGAGGGAAGACAAGGGAAGCAGAGGTCCATTTCCTTGTTTGCTTCCTGCTCTTCCCAAGGCCCTGAATGAGTTATTGGAAGATCACTGAGTTCACAATTTTAAATTATCATGCTCCTGGCCACCCATTTCAGATTACTTTTTAGGGAAAGGTGAGTCCCTGGGAACTACAATGACTGCAGTAGTTCATATAAGCAAAGGAGAAGCAACTACTAAGAAGAGGATAATACCAAAGGCAAAATTTTCTGGATTCGCTGAAAATTCTATTCATTTATTTGCAAATCCATTTGGTTAATTATTTTTTGAGTAGCAAGTTCATGTCAAATAATATGCTTGGGAAAAGAAGTTCAACAGATAAACACACAGTTCCTGTCCTTGAGCACTTTATAATTTAGCAAAGAGACAGAAATCAGCCAAATAATCACAAATAAAAGTAAATGTCAAGGGGTTCTCTGGTGGCTGAGTGCTAGAGAATCTGCCCGCCAATGCAGGTGACAACGGGTTCAATCTCTGATCTGGGAAGAGCCCACATGCCATGGGACAACTAACCCCAGGGGCTCCAACTACTGAGCCTGCGCTCTGGGGCCTGAGAACCACAGCTGCTGAGCCCACGTGCCCCAGAGCCTGTGCTGGACAACGAGAGAAGGCAGCTCAATGAGAAGTCTGTGCACTGCAGCTGGAGAGCAGCCCCTGCTCAGCACAACTGCAGAAAGCCTATGCAGCAAGAAAGGCCCAGCAGAGCCAAAAGTAAGTAAAACTGAAGTAATTAAATGACACAGGTACTAGCGGTAGAAGTATGCCTTCCCATGAGAACATGAAATAGGTGCATTTGACCTGGATCTGGGGTGGGGGCGGTTGAAGGGAGAGTCAGGGAGGACTTACCTGGAAAAATGATGACTGAGCTAAAATCAAATAAATGTGAGATGGGCCAGACCCTGTATGAAAAACAACTTGCCAAAATTGATTTGGGTCACGTCTGAGGTCTATGTGATCTATCTGATTCCATACTCACACATCTCACCTGCATCTGAATCGTTTAAGATACTGGTTAGAAATGGAGCTTTCAGAACCCGATTACAAATCTACTGAATCAGCAGTTCGAGAGCCAAGCATATACTCAACATTGCTGCTGCTAAGTCACTTTAGTCGTGTCCGACTCTGCGCGACCCCATAGACGGCAGCCCACCAGGCTCCCTGGGATTCTCCAAGCAAGAACACTGGAGTGGGTTGCCGTTTCCTTCTCCAATGCATGAAAGTGAAAAGTGAAAGTGAAGTCGCTCAGTCGTGTCTGACTCTTCGCGACCCCATGGACTGCAGCCTACCAGGCTCCTCCGTCCAAGGGGTTTTCCAGGCATGAGTACTGGAGTGGGGTGCCATCGCCTTCTCCGACATTCAACATTAGCTAATTTCATAATCAGCCCTGGCCATGACTGGCAGGACGCTGAGGTAAACCAGATGGCAGAATCTGACTTTAGACTTTCTGATAGAAACCTAGCGTCCAGGCTGCCTTTCTGCCCGCTAAGTCACTTGTTTGCCCACTGTATGAAGGGAGCTTCTACCTTGGTTCCTGAATAATACTCCAATTTTCCCCCTGGAAGCAGAACTGCATCCTGACACTCTGGAAGAACTTTTGGTTCCCAAATAATCATCCTAATTCTTGGCAATTCCATCTCCTACATCATTCAAACTGTCCCCTAAGTCCCTTGCTATTATGTGGTTCTGCATCAAAGGGAATATAATTTTGCTCTGAGCCAGACAGATCATGATGAACATTATAGATTTATAATGCAGCCACTGGCTACTCAAAGCACTATACACAGACCAGCAGCATCAACTTCATTTGGACAACTGTTAGAAATTCAGAATCTTAATCTTCACCCTAGATTCACTTTGGTAGACTGGTAATTACTCTCCAGATATGCCCAGGTTCTAAATCCTGGAAGCTGCGAAGGTCAGCTTACATAGTAAAGTTTTCCTTAATCGTGATTAAGGATTTTGAGATTCTATATCTAATTCCTATATCTAATTAAGCCCTATATCTAATTACATGTATCCTTGTAAGAAAGAGGCATACAGAGATTATACAAACAAGAGGAGAAGACACTGTAAAGATAGAGGAAGAGGGAGAGAAGTGATTCAGCTGCAAGTCAAAGAATAACAGCTATGGATCCTTCCTACAGAGCCTCCAGAGAGACAGCACAGCCCCACTGACATGTGAGTTTCAGCCCACTGAGACTAATATCGAACTTGTGGCCTCAGAGAACACATTTCTAACGTTTTAAGTCACCCAATGTGTCAATATTTGTTACCGTAGCTGTAGAAAACTGATACACTGAATCAGATCTGCATTTTAACAAGATCCACAGGAGACTAAAATACACTGAAATTAGAGACAGTGGATCTAACCATACCAGAACTGCCAATCAAGCCCAAGTTCGCCCCCATCTGTTTGGGCCATAATTTGGAGAGCCAACCTCTAAGACACAAGAAAACAAATACTCAATAACCAACTATCAGTTATCAACTGAAACCTGAAATTAGGTAAGGCTTGGGAATCAAAATAGGGTGAAAGTGTGAAAGTAAAAGTGTTCGTTGCTCAGCCTATAGTCGACCAGGCTCCTCTCTGTCCATGGAATTCCCCAAGCAAGAATACTGGTGGGTAGCCAGTCCCTTCCAGGGATCTTTCTGAACCCAGGATTGAAGCTGGGTCTCCTGCATTGTAGGCATATTCTTTACCATCTGAATCACCAGGGAAGCCCTCAAAATAGGGAATTCCTTTTGAAAGGAAATGTTTTTTTTTTTTTTGAGACAGTCTGTCCCATACCTGAGGAATGCATTATCGACAGGCCTCAATGTACTATAATACATAGACCACCTAACTCGTACTGCAAAAGCACACTAGAATAAACTTCACTGGAAGAGATCTACAAATTCCTGAAATGCTCTCTGGAAATGGCACATTATTTTAAAAGGAATTGTGGCATTCTTCACCTTGAATTATTTGTAGATTCTATGAGTGAAAACATTATTTTCTAGAAAAACACAAAAGTATAATTTGCTAATCTAAAAGTACATAATGTTGATATTAATGCCAGTCTTTTATATTGAGAGTAATTATTGAATATTAAATTGGGAAGGCTTAAATGAAGAGCAAAGTCACCACACTTTAGAACAAGAAGAACTGGTCCCTTTCCAAGTAGCTGTATCCAAAATCTGGTGGCCCTGTTTGAACTTTATTACGCAACTCTTGTGAGGATCTTCTGAAACACATATATTTCTTTCCTGAGGCACAAAGCTGGTCAGGATATCTGAGTTAAATGTTAGGGTTAATAATTTTTTAAAAGGTCATTTTTTCCATAAGATAATGACAGTGAGTCCCCAAATCATCATATACTGATTAGCCAAGTTAGACAAAAACTTGGGGTGGGAATAAGGAGGAGGGGGCAGAGCCTGGATCTGTTGTGAAAGGATAGTACCTGCTCTTCTTGGCTAGTTTCAGAGACAGACAGTAGCCACGGAATCCTCTCAGAGAATCCCAATCAATCAATACAGCAGGCAGGGGATGGGCTTCTCACCAACTCTGTCAATTGGCAGATATTGATTATTGGACTATGATACAGTTGGTAGGTCTGAGATATGGAAGTCAGCACAAGCAGTGGTGAAACACATAGTCCCTACTCTCAAAACTTCTACCTGCTGCTGTAGGACCTGACATTAAGTACTCAGAAGCAGAGACAGGACTTACAGGTCCCACTTGTGCTTCATGGTAGGAGTAAACACAGGTTTCATTAACTGTAACTCACCAAACCATTCAAAAGCAATGGTCTGAAGGCTTCCCTTCAGGCTCATCTTATCATTCAATCTTTTCTAGCAATACTTAACAGAGAAAAGGGCAGCTTCTTTTACTTCCTTAAACCTTATTTTATTTCATCTCTATTCATCAATCAAATGAGAAAAAAAAAGTCTCTACTCATTTTTTCCCAGTTTGAGTCCTTTCCCAAGAGCCTGCAGCTACAGAAATATGTTTCTTTGCAGACTAGCCTCCTGGTAGAACTGTCCAGCAGCTCACACTATGCTAGTGAGAATTAGCAAGGCAAACTGGAAGCTCTATTGGAATGATTTTTTTTCCCCTTAATAGGGGAAAGAGAGGTTGCTGGGTTGCTGTTTTTTAATTTGCTTATGATCATAAAAGGGGCTGTTAGGTGTGAAATGAAAGCATGTACCTGACTCAATGCAACGTAATCTAATACAATTTTCCAAACATATTTAATTACTGGGCTCCCTAATTACACAATCAGAAATGTTTTTCATGAGTGGAAATCTCTGGATTTTTTTTTCCAGTTGAAAATAAGGCTACCTGTGCAACTGTGCATCTAAATAAATATTCAAATAGGAACAAAAGGTGGTCTCAGATGAATTTTTACTGAAGCAGTCTTGGTAACCACTTTTCACAGCCTACATTCCAGGTTAGACGTGATACTGTTGTATATTCTTGGTTATTTATTTATTTTTTTTAGATGCAGCATTAAATCCTTAACTAGTCTGAACACTTTCTGAGGGTTGATGATTTACTCTTCTCTGTTTCCTTCAGTTCTGAAAACATTCAAAAATCAGTCACTGCTTACTGGATGTTTATTGTTTATGGATGAAGTGGCTATCCATGAGAAAATCCTCAAAAATCAAAAGTTTCATCTTTCAAATGTACTAGTCACTTGAAATTTTTTATTTTGTCCAATGACAGAATTGATCTTGAATTTCTTGACAGATTTTATCAGATGAGGCGGTTTAATCAATGGGAAGGTACAAGCATTCCATGAGTAAACACAGACTAATTAGCAAACTTCTCTCTAAAATTCTTTTCTTCGAACTCAAATATGACAGAATTGTAACACACACACGCACACTTTTCTTTACGACTGCTGAAGAAAGGGAAAGTGTTAGTTGCACCATAATGTCCAGCTCTTTGTGACCCCGTGGACTGTAGCCCACCAGGCTCCTCTGTTCATGGAATTCTCCAGGCAAGAATGCTGGAGTGGGTAGCCATTCCCTTCTCTAGGGGAATCGGGCTTCCCTGGTGGTTCAGATGGTAAAGGATTTGCCTGCAATGCAGGAGACCTGGGTTCAGTCCCCGGGTCAGGAAGATCCCTTGGAGAAAGGAATGGCCACCCACTCCAGTATTCTTGCCTGGAGAATTTCACAGACTGAGAAGCCTGGCCTACTGACAGCTACCTATTTGTTAAACCAGTTCATGCAATTATTCTCTACCATAATTTCTATGTAGTTTGACAACATCCCATCTGTGATCACCTCTGCGAAACCATTCTGATTTTTTTAAATTTATTTATTTTTAATTGTAGGATAATTGCTTTACAATATTGCATTTGTTTCTGCCATACATCAACATGATTCAGTCACACGTATACATATGCCCCCTCCTACTTGAACCTCCCTCCCACCTCCCACCCTCCAGGTTGTCAGAGATCACCAGTCTGAGTTCCCTGAGTCATACAGCAGGCTGTCTAGTGTACATATGGAAGCTGCATGTTTCCATGCTACTCTTTCCATTTGTCATACGTCCTCTTTCCCCCACGCTGTTCCCATAAGTCTGTTCTCTGTCTGCGTCGCAACTGCTGCCCTGCAAATAGGTTCATCAGTACATCTTTCTAGATTCCATATACATATGTTAACATGTGATATTTGTTTTTCTCTTTCCGACTTACTTCACTCTGTGCAATGGGCTTTACAGTCATGTATTTCATTAGATAACTGACTCAAATGCATGCCTTTTTATATCATTCTGAATTTTTAAAAAACCATCTTCAGTATATACCCTGACTATCAGTTGTTTCAGGTCTGACAGTCACATGTGTCAACATTCCTGGTACTCAACAGAGAGTACGTGTTCCAGAAAATTTTGAAGTATTGAAAAAAGGTACCTCATTTCCTTTCCCTTTCTATAATTATTATTGGGGAGCTAATACCACCCCAGTCCCTCAGGTCTAAATGCTGGGTTACAGAGGAAAACAGAAAAAAGCACAATGCCTACAGAGCTCATAAACTGCAAAATCAGACCAAAAATTAATCTACGTGGGCAAGCTTTATAAACCTTTGTGTCTGGTGACACAGTTTTAGATTTTAGCTTCACACCCAGAGTGCTGACAGATACAGCAGCTGAGCAGTATTATAGATTGGAGAATTGATTTTACTAATGCATGGCACAAGTGTAGCATTTTTATTCTAAGCAATTAGGTTTTGGCAAGGAAATCTCTGTGTTGAAAAGGAACATATATATATTTTTTGACAGAAGCCTTTTCTTCACTGGGGTAAAATACTGTTTTCACAATCAAAATGTTCTGAGAATGGATGAAAGTAAAGAGAACAATAATATCCTCCTTATGTGACTTGTGACCCACAACAGATGGCATGTGCGGGGCAATGAAAATGAGTCAGAGGGTCCCTAAGACTTGGATCCTAATTTCACACAATTCCACCTGCTCTCCAGGTGAACATGGTGATGGAGGAAAACCTCCCCAAGCCTCACTTTCCTCTCCTGTGAAACGGAAAGCTCACTGATAACTGATGTTTTTCTGTTCCTCTCCTAAAACCTGGATTTACAAGTTTGACCTCCTAGAAGTATTTGTGCCAGATGTTGAAACTGAAAAAAATTCTCAGCAACAGTCACACCTGTTTTGGTCTGATCACTATTGAGCAGGAAAAACAATTTTTGTATGTGTGTATGTATAAAACTCTGTAAACACAGAGTTCTTAAGGGCCTTGAGAATTTATCTCAAGGCTCCACAGAGGAGCCTGGTAGGCTACAGTCCGTGGGGTCGCAAAGAGTTGGACAGGACTGAGCGACTAATATAACACACACCCTCTCCCACCAGTGAGAAGAGCTGCCCTCAAGTCAGTCCTCACTGACCTTTATCCCGTCCTGTTTCTACGTAACTCCAAGTACACCTCACCACTCTACAACATTCCTACTTAGAAACTTTCTTTCTTGAATCAAAAAGCAGCAATTCTTAAGTTTTACAATGTTCTTTCCTGATGATGCATAATACCATTTTGTGCCTTTTACCATTTAAACTTCATTTTGATTTTTTGACTCCCTCACAACTTCTGTACTTGACTGTACAATAGTATTTCTGAAGGGAAAAGAAAAGGGCAGGGTGCCTGGCCTGGTAAATGCCTGTTTTATACTGTAAATCACACAGAATAAAGGATTGTATTATTCTCTTTTGTTAGGTACTGCAACACAATTTCTCTCACTCCAGGTTACTCAAACCTTTGGCTATGAAAGCTGACTCAAACGAGACCCTTTTTAGGTCTTGTTTGTCTTGACTTGTCGCCTTCACCTGCAGTAGCGAGCAATGTGGTAAGTTCATAGCAGCTGGTTAACACAACTACAACTGACCAATTGCTAAGTAAGGCACACTAGTTCATGAATACCCAGTTAGCAGTTCACCAAATAAGAAAATCATTCCTCTCTAGCCTGTCCAACGACAGGACTGGCTGGGAGACAAAGCATCAGTTCATCAAGAGGAACTCGTATTGTTCCCACCTTATATACCCAGCCAAAACCAAAAGCCACTTATATAAAAATCTGATTTAGAATTTATTCAGAAGATTTTGTACCTTTAAAATATTCACAGTATCATCAAAAACTAAGGGAAATAACCATACATTCAGGAATTCCCCTGTGGCTTGGTGGTAGAGAATCCACCTGTTAATGTAGAAGACACAAGTTCCATCCCTGAGTCAGGACAATCCCCTGGAGGAGGGCATGACAACCCACTGCAGTATCCTTGCCTGGAGAATCCCATGGACAGGAGCCTGGTGGGCTACAGTCCATGGGGTCACAAAAGAGTCAAATACAACTTGGCGACTAAACAGCCGCCACCATATATTCTTGGGCTATTATAAAAAAGATGACTGTTATCAGTGTTACAGATTTTTGAACCCCTAGACTAAAAGTTCAAGTCCTGTTTTAGTTTAACTTAATTGTTGTTTACATGGCGCAGAAAAAAATGAAAAAAAAAATCTTTTCTTACTACCTTCTTACTAATCAACACTATCACTTGAATCTCAATCTTTATTTTTCAAATAAAACATTGGCTTAGTGCAGCCAAATAGTGGAACATATGTTCTTTAAAAAAAGAACATTATAACCAGGTTCTCATCATAACCAGAATTTCTGGTTTTTCCCCAGAATAAATTACCTATAAATCTGATCAGTTCAGTTCAGTTCAGTCACTCAGTTGTGTCTGACTTTTTGCGACCCCAGGAATCACAGCACGCCAGGCCTCCCTGTCCATCACCAACTCCCAGAGTTCACTCAGACTCACATCCATCGAGTCCGTGATGCCATCCAGCCATCTCATCCTCGGTCGTCCCCTTCCCCTCTTGCCCCCAATCCTTCCCCAGCATCAGAGTCTTTTCCAGTGAGTCAACTCTTCCCATGAGGTGGCCAAAGTACTGGAGTTTCAGCTTTAGCATCATTCCTTCCAAAGAAATCCCAGGGCTGATCTCCTTCAGAACGGACTGGTTGGATCTCCTTGCAGTCCAAGCAGTTGCTATTCATTAAAACACAGTAAAATCCACTTAGATGAGAATACTTAGGTTACGAACACTTTGAGTAAAACCAAGGCACACAGATGTGGAGCAGATTTTTGATCAGAATCTTCTGTTGCTGTTGTTCAGTCACAGAGTTGTGTCCGACTCTTTGAGGCCCCATGGACTACATCATACCAGGCACCCCTAAGCACATGCTTATCAGGCCTATTCCTGCTGCTGCTGCTGCTGCTGCTGCTGCTGCTGCTACTCAGTTGTGTCCGACTCTGTGCGACCCCATAGACAGCAGCCCACCAGGCTCCCCCATCCCTGGGATTCTCCAGGCAAGAACACTGGAGTGGGTTGCCATTTCCTTCTCCAATGCATGAAAGTGAAAAGCGAAAGTGAAGTTGCTCAGTCGTGTCCGACTCTTCACGACCCCATGGACTGCAGCCTACCAGCCTCCTCCGTCCATGGGATTTTCCAGGCAAGAGTACTGGAGTGGGGTGCCATTGCCTTCTCCGAGGCCTATTCCTACACAGAACCTAAACTATCTCTAGGGCTATGCTCAGGAAATAGTTTTTAATTGCAGGTGATTATATTAAATTTTCAAATCTTTGTTCTTAAAGGTTCAAGAGGGAGAGATGAAATTGAGAAGCTTAGGTCAAAGAGGTGGACAAGAGTGTCTTCCAAGATGCATCAAAAAGAAAGTACAATATTAAGAAAAATGCATACTGTACACGAAATGCCTAGACTAATGGCTGATACACTTAGGACTCAAAATATCCTTCCTAGTCGAAAGAAGGAACACGTTCTAGTCACTGACGAGCTTGTCAGGAAATAGTCTATCCAGTAAAGGTCACCGCACATTATACTTAATCCAGTCAGCATCTCTAAATCACCCTGTCTTGATTTTCTAGTGATAGGTACCTGAGATGAATCATGACAATACAACAATCATATACAAGGGGATAATTGAAGCCAATGTTCTGATATATAATACAGTTAGGATAACACACTGAAGGAACTAACCGTTTATGAGTTACTCCCTTGGTTTCTAAAGTTCCTAGTCTCACAAGCAATCCTCAAAAATAATTCTCTAAAGTAGAATATATCATCACTTCTTTCAAATGAAGAGATTGGGGCTCACAGATATGCTGAAATTTGTCCAGATGAAAACCAAAGTTTTTGTAGTCAGGATTAGTAAATCCAATGTACTTTAAAGCCACTTGTCTCATACCATGCTGCCAACTGTTGGGAGGGAGGTTCAAGAAGGAGTGGACTTGTGTGTACCTAATGGTGATTCAGGTTGATGTGTGGCAAAAACCATCATAATGTTGTGAAGTAATTATCCTCCAATTAAATGAATAAATAAGCAAGCCCTATAAATCTATTATGTGGGAGTAATATTACTACCCTAAATTATCTATTATTTATACCACTATATACATAATACATTATATGCTAATATATATGTAAAGCAATATACAAATAATATGCATTTTTTGAATATTAATATATGTGAATTCAATGTCAGAAAAGCTGTTTCAAATCTTTTCTACCTTATCTTTCAGTATAAGGTAAGAATTACTTAGAAATAAAGACTGTCTATGGACTCATTTTTATATATACTTGGCTTTGGGTAAAAAGCTAAAAACTGACATAGAAGGAGGATTCGTGTCTGAAATGGGTTTCATTTATTCTTTGCAAACTAGGTAAATACACCTTAAGGAAGATTCAAACTGCTGCTATTATTATAGCTTTGCTTGAGGAAAGTTTCCTTTCTGCAGTTTGATTCTTTATTTTTTTCCTTCTGGAAATAAAGCTCGGGGTCTTTATATTTTGGAGAAATGGAGTTAAATTACAGAAATTTTCTGACTAGAAGGAGACAGATCTTACATTTCTGAGATGACAAAAATGAGGTCTGTGCAAGCGCAAGCACATTGTTCACAGATTGTTCACAGACAAAGGTTCAATAAGCCAGTACTGAAGACCAAAATGAGAGGCTTTTAGTGATGTTTCACTGTACTGTTTATGACTGAATCAAAGAATTCTCTCACATGCCACACCTATATAACCACATTTCTTTTGAGAAATAGTCTATCTTGAAACAGGAGTATTGACATAGGTCAAGAAGAAGGGGATACAGGTACATACTTTTTTCATGCCTGAAGCAACTGCTAGAAACTTAAGTGCATTCATTGAATTTGCTTAAGATTAGAAATATATATCATTAACTATCTCTACTTTGCTACTTATAAATTGGCTAGAGAATATGAACATAACTGGGTATCAGACAAAAAAAAAATGACACAAAGGCTCACTGTTATCAGTAGGAAAATTACTCTCTTTGTGAACCTGTACTCAGAAATGTTTAAACAGAGCTATTTTAACATTTACAACTGCGATCTAGACTTTGTAGACTCTTCGTGCACACTTGTCTTATTCTTTTCCCCAGTACACACACACACGCACACGCACACGTGTGCACACACAAACACAGGATAAAGCACTACTACGTAATGCATCCATTTTAGGCCTCAAGATAATGAAACACTTAGGAATATCTTTGATGTCCATTTTTTCCTTCTATCCTCATTTCATCATCTTAATATGGGTCCTCATTACCTTTTGCCTGAAAGGCTACAGTATGGGCTTCCCAGGTGGCGCTAGTGGTAAAAACCTGCCTGCCAATACAGGAGACAAGAGATGTGGTTCAGTCCCTGAGTTGAGAAGGTGCCCTGGAGGAGGGCACAGCAACCCGCTCCAGTATTCTTGCCAGGAGAATCCCATGGGCAGAGGAGCCTGGTGGGCTACAGTCCATGGGGTCACAAAGAGTCGGACGTGACTGAGGCCACTTAGCACGCACAATTAAATTCTTCCAGTTTGAATCCAGATGTCATTGCTTTATACAAACTCTTCAGAACTATAGTTCTGTGGTGTGTACAAGCTTTTGGTGGGTTCCGGGAGTCTAACACATTAGCAATAAATGCTTCGCCACCTTAGCAATCAAAGCTTCCACACTTCAAGCACTGTCTTGTCTCTTGTTGCTGTTGTTGTTAGCTTGCTTTCTATCTGGTTCTCTCTCTGTGTTCCGGGTCACCGGGATTCCTCACTCTTCTTAGCGTGTCTTCTCCTTTTTCACTGTTCAGGTTTGTTTACGCTAGTCCTTCTGGGTAGACCAGTCCTCTATCCTATGGAAGACGTCTCTTGCCGTATCAGTAAAAAGGATGTTGTGGCCATCAGCCACCAGTTACTGCAGCTGTCTCCACTGTGCACTCTGAGGGGATTCAGGATGGAGGGGGAAAAAAGGCCCTAGATAATTAAGGTGCATTTCAAAGAGTCCAATCTCTTGCATCTTCTCATATAAGAAAAGTGATAAATACATTAACCTGAAGTGTCTGTTTTTTCTTTAACAGTATCTTTTGATTTTTTTGACTTTTTTTTTTTTTTTTTTTTGCAAAAACTATTTCCTGGCTCCTCCCTCATCTCTTTGTATTGTCCCTCAGAGCTATATGACAGGCTGTTTCCCAGGCTTAAACTTTCATCATATCTGCTCAATAAAATATAATTCTAAACTTTTAGGTTGTGCATTGTTTCAATCCACAATCTCTTAACCAAATTCTTTCTCCTTAAACATAAATGAGTGCCTTTTGTTTTTGCTTTTTTGCTTTCTAGCAGCCATGGGCACTTTACCAGCCTTTGGGGGCTCCTATCATGCCTTGAATTACTGTTGAGTGAATGCTTCTTGTCTTATCCAGACATCCAGATGAATAGGAGAAGCTCCATCTTTTTCACTTCTGTACTTTCTGATGGATGACAGGTAGACAGTAAATATGATACATGAGTAGAGATGATTTGACCATTGATATAACCTCACTTGGTATGCTTCCCATGTCATGGGCTTAAATTCCAAAGTTTCAGGCAATAAGAATCAGTATCAAGTAATGGAAAGGATATCTATGATGATTTCCCTCATTACTTAGATAATTATTGTTCAGCAGAAATGTAATTTGAGTTATATATGTAATTTTAAATTTTCTAGCAGTCATAGGAAAGTTAAATGAAAGAGATAAAATTAACTTCAATATATATTTTAATCCAATTTGTCTAAAATATCATTTAAATGTAATCAATATAAAAGTATTCATGAGATGCTTATGTGCATACACACTCTGTATGTGTGTGTGTATATATGTGTGTGTGTGTGTATATATATGTGTGTGTGTGTATATATATGTGTGTGTGTGTATATATATGTGTGTGTATATATATGTGTGTGTGTGTGTGTGTGTTATATACAAACATACACATCTGTTTTAAGTTATTAAAGTCTATGTATATTTTACACTTACAGCGTATCTCAATTGGGACCAGCCATGCTGTAATTGCTCAGTAGCTACAGGTGGCTGGTGGTTACCATACTGGATAGTGCAAAGTTAGATCACAGATGTTAGCAGCATTGATCAATTTCTCACTTAAAAAATTTGCATTCTCCTCTTTTTCCTCTCCCCAGATTCCTCTTTAGATACACATAGAGTGCTGAATTTTCTTATGTATTTCCTGGCATATGCAAGTAAATGACTACAGAGGAATTCTCAGAAAGTGGGTAAGTATGTACTTTAAACAGGCATTATGAAGCTTCCTTAAATAACCTTAAACCATTTGCAGAAAATATTAAAACTAAACCTATTAGTTTAGTTTTGAAAGAATAAAGCAAATCATCAAATTGGTAGTCCTTCAGTAAAGGCAACATGAAAATTAGATCCACATAAGAAACAGATTCCTGGTGGAGTATCTATAACTTCACCAAAATATTTTAACAACCTGAATTAGCCTTTTAAATATTATTCTTTTATAAACTGTAAAAGAGAATGATCATATTTGAATCCTTCCAATTGTATTTCCCTTAACAAACCAATCTTTGTTGAAAGAATTTAAGTAATAATGAAAGACAGAATAGTCATGGAAAAAGGTTCATTTCTTGAATTTCACTGTTAACACTTATTGTTTTGTAATTGTTGATATCTATCTATATCATCTTAGTTTGAGAACTTATTGAAGACAAAAACATGAGTCTTGTCAAATGGAGATCTGATTATTTCATTTTATAATGTACTTAATTATATAGACTCATTTTATTGTGTGTTATTCTTAGGCTCACTGGGGTAAAAATCACATAATAAAGAAAACTAATTAATTCAAATGAATCCAATTCTCCCAAAACACCTAGAATAACTTTCCTTTGTGTTATACTTCTATTATAGACTTTTTTTTAAAATTCAGTAGGTTATATGATGTTGCAGAAAACAGTAGCTTTGGAAAGAGAGGCCTGCATTCTGTCTGTGCTATTTATGAGCTGAGTATCTGGCACAAGTTCCTTCCTCTCTCTGAGCCTGCTTCCTCAACTTTGAAATGTGCACAAGGGTATCTATCAATATTTTGCAAGATAATTATGAGGATTAAGTGAGAAAATACATGGACATACGTAATTTAAATTCATTAAATACTCATTAGTTATTCACTCACTGATTTCTCAGTCTGCCCCGTTCCCTTTCCCCCTACACACTTCATAGATATTGACTTTGTAGACTCCTGCCTACTATGATTTAATAGCATCTTGTTAAGACTAAGGCATACCCAGACTTGAATACTACAAATATACTACTCTTGGACAAAATAGCTAAGAGTAGACTTTCTGGTATGATTATACGCACGTAAGTACATTCTATGAGACTGGACACTTGGGACAATGAAAACGGAGCTCTGTTGAACTTCATCAATCGTCCTAAGACATTTCTTATTACTTATTACTCATAGTATTATATTATGGAAGATTAATTATATGTTTCATTCATTTTGAATGGTCTTATAAGTTAATATTTTCTTCCCAACTAGACTGTAAAGTTGTAGCAACCTAATAGTCTACTCCTGGAGTCTCTACAGTGTCCTAGGCACAGAGTAGCTTATAAGGTAGGCATTTTAAAAAGTACTTTAGTTAATTGACTGACATCAAAACAAGAATTCCATTCACATAAAGCTTATTGTATTGCAGTTGGCAATGAGTTACGCCATTCCAATGAGTTACTCAGAGATTCAGTAGAGTTATTAAAGCCATAATGAAAACAAATTAATTAATGGAAACTAATTGATTCTCTAAAATACCTGGAAAATGTTACTTCAGAGTGAAAAGAGAAAGGAAATTAATTTGACTACAAATGTCTGATTAAGTGCTAGAGTAAGGGACACAATGTGATCCATGAAATCACAGTTCTTACTCCAAGCTTCATTTATATCCCATCAAAAGATTTGCAAAGCTTTAAACAGAATTCTTATTGCAAACAAGAGAGTGAGGAAAAGTTTCGGTAAACGTTGTACAATATGTCACACTTTTCAGTTCAGTTCAGTTGCTCAGTTGTGTCCGACTCTTTGCGACACCATGATTGCAGCACTCCAGGCCTCCCTGTCCATCACACTTTTACATATTGTGAATTATTTCTATCAAACGCGAAAGGTGCACTGCAAAATGGAGTTTGCCTATACCCCATTATAGTATTATATGAAGACCTTAAGGGCACCTGGAATTATTTAGTCTGTTCACAGTAAAACTATTTTCTGCCTCAGTTAGCACTGTTCCAATAATTGTTCCAAAATTAACTTGATATTTGCTCATGAAATTTTACGCCATTGAAGACTAGGGTAAATGCCATACTCTGGGCAATGTATTTCACTTACAGAAAAAAAAAAAACAAAAACAGTTTTATTATCCCCTACCCTGTTTTATCTTCTATTTATAAGTTTATTTGGTATACACACTTTAGCCCATCTTTGTGCCAGATTATCACTGTCTGATCAATTTTGTATTCTCCATAACAATTAGCACAGTTACTCAAACATATACACACATTTATGGAAAATACTAGTGGCCATCAGTGATTTTCACAATTATGTATCGAGACTGTTCCAGGTGTTGCAGGTATAGCATCAAAAAGACTAACTAAATCCCTGCCTTCATGGTACTGATTTTCTCCTTTTTACTGGGAAGATGCGTAAAGCAGCTCCTTGTAGGAAACCACCCTCATCAGGAAGCCCCTTTTCCTGTCACTTTAGCAAAGCTACATTGAAACTAATTTTTAAACCAGGCATCAACACTTTACTAATCTCTGATTCAAGCATTCCTTTCAAATATTTTGATCACACAATGCCATGCCTAACTTGTCAGTTCCTTCCATAGATCAAAGAAGTGGAAATTAAGAGTAAATAATTACCAGATGACCAGATCTCTTACCTAGATTCCTCTTCAGTAATCTTCCAAACTGTGGGAACATGGTAACATTTAGAGGAAGATCACAAGGAATTAAGGAGCCTGTACACAGTAGGGGGGTGACAATGGTTCTGACCCTCTATCTCAGTGATTAACTGAAATTACTTGTTGCCCTTTAAAACTTTCAATGTCAACCAGAATCTTGGGAGGTGGTTTTAAGGGACACTGAATCCACCATCTCCCTAGATTGCCAGCATTATAACGTAAGCACCTTTTTCTGTTACCATTTGTGAGTATGTAATTGGTTTTGTAAGTGGTGAGCAGCAGAGTGTGATTCACTTGGTAACTGGTGATGCTGGTTGAAGTTGACAATATATTAACAATAATACAGAAGATTTTAGTTATAAGTACTATCAGAAAAGTGAGACAGGATATGTTGCAGAGTGCCTTTGCTGGGGTCAAGTGTACTTTACACTGGGTGGTTAAGGAAGAGCTCTTTGAAGCCAAAATAACTAAACTCAGAAATAAATACAGAGAAGCTAACTATGAGATAGTCCTAAGAAAGACCATTCCAAGTGGTGGAAATATTTGCACAAAAACGAGAATAAGGAAGGAGAGGAGTAGCATCAGTTCATAAGGGAGCATTAAGTGGTGGGGAGAGACTGTTAACATTAAAACTAACAGGTCACTACGTGGGTTTTAGCCTGAATGCAACAACTGAAAGGGTTTTATCTGGAGATTAAGGACTTTAGTACCTGATTAATATTCTTTTGAAAGATTTCTCCAACTACTATGTGAAGACAGAATTGAGGGAGTCATAGTGCAGGGACTGGAAAAGAACTGGCAACCCTCGGCAGTATTCTAGAGTGGAAAATTCCACGGACACAGGTTCCTGGCACACTACAGTCCATGGGGTCACAAAGGGCTGGATACGACTGAGCGACTTCACTTTCTTTCTTTAGCAGAGGGACGGAGATGGTGGTTTGGATAGAACATCCAAGGACAGACAGAGAAAAGCGAGCACACTGAAGGCTTATTTGGTAGACCGAGTTTTATGTGTTGAGAGAGAAAACAAACAGGAATCAAGGATGATTCTGTGGTTTTAGAATGATCAACAGAGGAAATGAAACTTCCATTTAGTGAGACGGGAACAGACGAAGAAAGATAAGATTAAACAGGAGAATTCAAGATTGTCATGGTACATACTTCTTTGAAGTATTATTGGTATTTCACAGATAAAGAATCAAGACTCCAAAAAGTTAGGATACTTGCCTACATTCATACTTTTGAGTTTGGATTTGAATAAATTTTTGCTAATTTTAAAGTCCATGCCTTTTTTTTTTTACTCTAGTCTTCTGGTGCTCTTTGCACTCATTTTTGACAGAATGAAAATGACTTTACACATGTTTGAATTATAAAATGTCACAGCTGAGATATTATCTATGTATTTCTTATGTAGAAATACTTTTATCTAAAAAATATTTTGTATGTGGCAAATAGACATACCACTGTGTAAACTGAAAAGCAAATGTATCTTCAACTGAACCTAATTCTTGTCAGCTACATCATTACAGGTTGAAATGGATTCAAAATATGCAAAAGGTAAAATAATAGGTGTGGTCCTATTACCTTTGTGCAAATAATGTCAAAGCTAAATAGGAAAGTAATCATATTTCTAATATTCTAATATTATGAAATAAAAATGGTAAGATCCAAGGGAATTCTCAGTATATTACCCATTAGGCCTTCATTGTCTGTGGTTCACTCATATTTATAAGCAGCTGGTGTCCACTGTAGAGGCCACACGTGAGCTCTCTGGAGAGCCCTTAGAGCAAGGATGGGATGTACAATATATTTTTTCTGCCAATCCAATTAATTTTTCAGTTGCATTAATGTAAGAATTTAACTGAACAGTCACTACTTAATCACTAAATTTTAGAGTATTGCTTCTTGGAAAACACATTTTCCAAATTATAAACACAGTGATTTTTTGTGAGCCATTTCAAAGGTCAGACCAATGTATTCTTCTGAAAGATGCATGTGTTCCATCATGGTGGGCGAGGAATGGTTAAAATGAGACAGGTACAGGATGAAATACTGAAGCAGTAGGATACTCTACTTTTTGTGCCAAGCAGGTGATGGTTTAATCATTTCATTCTTCTTGGTGCATCTCTTTAAATGCAAGAATGTTAAAAAGTCAAAGGCATGAATTTCTCTGTTTATAGTGAGCTAATAGAATAAAGCATAGTCATAAAATACATAAAATAACTGCCTGTGCTTAAAGGGAAATACCAGGCCCCTAAAATTAATATTTTCTTTTTTCTAATGGAATAAAAAATGCTGTTTACATATTTTAACTCATGTAATTAAGTACTGGACAAAAAAGCTCAAGTTTCTTCCATAAAAATGGCATTTTCAGGGAAAAGGAATAGTATAGAAACAATGTCTTTAAAAAAATATTTGATACAAAATTTGTATTTCAAATTCAGAAGCATGCAAATTAAAAGCATAAGGTGATACCATTTCAAACTCATATTGTTAAGACAGTCAAATAGTATCATGTGCTAACAAGTTTCTACCCTTGATTTACTTAACAGGCAAATCTCCTGGGATGACTAGTAGATGACAATGTTGTCATAATTTCATATTAATGGAATACGATCAAAATTATATGGTAACGTTCTCTACCACTTATGACTTTGTATTCCAGATATAGTTGCATTAAATAAAAATCAATGAATATGACATAAATAAGACTAAACATTTTGTTACTAGATGAGTCTACTTTTTAGGTATTGTGAGGTATGTTATTCTTTCTGAAATTTTATTTTTCTTCCTATACAGTATCACAAAAAATGAATGGTAAAGGAAAATATTTATAAAATCAGAAATAAGAGCTTATACATATGCTGAGAAAGACATCCCAGTTTACCTTTTCTATGTGCATTAATTTTATGTGTAGTCTACAAAACTACCCTTAAGAGATCGAGTATGGAAAAACAGTCCATTGCATTCATCCCAAACTCTTCTGGAAAAATAGCTAAACGGTAACATGGGGGAAAAATAAAAACAAAGTTTCTCAATACAAAACTGAATTAAATATGCTAAATGGTCTATGGTTAGTGACAACTTAATTAAAGCATAATTTCAAAGATTCCAAATAAAAAGTAGAATAAATATCAATATAATGAACATCAGCTTGCACATAGGACGAATAGGAACAACTTTAACACTGTCTTCTAACAGTATCCACTGAAGACTTTGACATTAATAGTTCATTCCAAAGCAGTCATTAAGAGACATTCAAGGATATATAAGTAAATAGGACATTTATTGTTAACAGTAGGCTTTAATAAAAGGCTCTATCTGTTAAAAAGAATCAGCCTTCTATCTGTTGCTCTAAGCTTGAGTTCTTGGCTCTGTGAGAAGCCAGACTTGAATGTTACTCTCTCACCTCTGCTCAATAGGAGGGATTAATCCACTCTAGGCATTTAGTATGAAAATTCAATAATGTTTGAGATATTTTTTTTTGACCCCCCCTCATGTGACATGCAAAATCTTAGTTCCCTGACCAGGGATCAAACTTGTTCCCCCTGCAGTAGAAGCATGGGGTCTTAACCACTGGGTGGCCAGGAAATTCCCTGCAAAAATTTGAAGTTGTAAAAAGATCAGAGTTGGAGAGAATATCTTTAAAAACAGAAAATGGCAAAGACAAACGATTATTCTGATCTCCAGAAAGAATTTTAAGTGTGATTTAAAACTTAAAAACAGAGTTTTTGAAATCAATGATCACATTTAAAAATCCAGGTTATTAACCTACCCAGTTGAAGGTAAGACGGCAGAGTAAAGAAACAGAAAAAGCACATGAATAATCTAATTGGATTATGCTTGAATTTATCCATTAGGATCTATCATGAAATTTGATAGAAACATCCAGAAATGAGAATATGGATGAAGAATACAGTACCAATGTTTTAACAAGTTTTCAGAAGGAGGTATTTAATAGATTATAATTTATAAGCTTCCAGACTATTTTATATCTTGAAGATAAAACTGATAGAAGAATCCCAAAAAGTACACCAAATCTGCCCATTTCATTGTGGCCTGTAATAGAAAATATTTCCACGTGATTGAGCATCTCCAAAAATAAATCAAAGTTGAAAAATCTGGATGTCAATTGAATATACTGAAAGATATCCCAGGAAGCTTGGAAATACACAGGAATGGAACAAAGCAAGAAACCAAAAATAAAACATAGGTTAGATAAATCAAACAACATATGAATCAAGAAGAAACACAGGTAATCAAAACTGAAAGAAACAAACTCCATTATGTAAGGTTTTGGATATTTTGTTTATAAGATGGTGTGTTTATAGGATTTTTTTCATAGGATATTTTAGGTTTAATGTGCTAAATATCTTGTTTCATAAAAAGTGACTGCCTCATAGAATCAATTCATAAGTGGTAAGAGAGACAAATGGAGAAATTTAAAACTATATCCTGCATCATGATGAAATTTCAATAAAGTGCTTATTTCCTTTTACCTATATTTCAGTAGATATCAAATTTAATGGCTTTCATTAACACACACACACATATACAAACACATAACTACAAAAAGACCAAAAAATTTAGTAGACCTTAAGAATGGTAAAATACTGTAGTTGATTTGAAAGTTTTTATGTCTTCACATTTATGTTTTAACTAGAAACAAACTGACTCATATAATGAAAGAAAGAATACAATACTAGCACATTTGGAATTTGTTATTTTATGGGAAACAGTCTTCAAAATACAGGAAACAAATTATATTTTTTTAAATCTTCCAGGAAAAGATAAAGTGAATTTTTTGATAAAGTGAATTTTACAGTAGTGTAAAACCATATTCCTATAATAATTTGACGTCATCTCAGAATCTTTAAGAGATTATCTGAAATTTGGTTTTGCTAACAAATTTTAAAGGATTCAAGTATGATACTTTGTTTTTTAAGCATTGGACTTTAAAGTGAGAAATGGAAGTGAAACACAATATTATAAAAATTTTTTCTATCATATGATTCCAAAAGCTCTAGTTTGTAAAAATATCCATTCTGATCATAAATCTGTTTAAAAATATAAACATATCTATTCCCCATTCTTCCTGATGGGAGGAACTGGCCATGGGGGAATCTGGGTCTTGTTCTGATGGGTGGGACCAGGCTCAGTAAATCTATGATCCAATTTTCTGTTAATGGGTGTGGCTGTGTTCCTTCCCTGTAGTTTGGCCTGAGGCGAAACTTTGGCAGAGGTAATGGCAACCTCCTTCAAGAGGATTTATGCCAGGAGTGTTGTATTCAGTGCCCCTGACTGCACTGTTGATCCACAGCTCCACCAGAGACTCCTGGACACTCACAGGCAAGCCTGGCTCTGTTTCTTGTGGGGTCACTGATCCTCTCTCCTGGGTCCTGGTGTTTCCCCAATCCTGCGGGAGTTTTGTAATCAAAGGCCACTGGTCTTCAAAGTCAAATTCCCAGGGGATTCTCTGTCCCTTTGCCAGCCCCAGGTTGGGAAATCTATTGTGGTCTTAAAACTTTTGCAACAGTGTGAGAACTTCTTTGGTGCAGTTGTTCTCCAGTCTGTGGGTTGTCTGCTCAGTGGCTCTATGGTGGGGCTCACATGCTGAGCCTCCCCTGTCTGCTGCAGCCAGAGTGGGCCCCACAGCAGCCCACTGCTGACCCATGACTCCACAGGAGACACTCAAACACTCAAAGGGAGGTCTGGCTCAGTCTTTTGAGGGGTCCCTGGGTCCTGGCATGCACAAGGATAAGGCTGAGGAAGGAGAAAAACAATAGAATGGGAAATCTATTCAAGAATTCAAGATCTAATCTACTCAAGATCTAGAGATCTCTTCAAGAAAATTTGGATACCAAGGGAACATTTCATGCAAAGATGGGCACAATAAACAACAGAAACAGTATGGACCTAACAGAAGCAGAATATATTAAGAGGTGACAAAAATACACAGAAGAACTATACAAAAAGATCTTCATGACCCAGATAACCACAATGGTATGATCACTCACCTAGAGCCAGACATTCTGGAATGTGAAGTCACGTGGGCATCACTTCATCATAGGAAGCATCACTATGAACAAAGCTAGTGGAGGTGATGGAATTCCAGCTGAGCTATTTCATACCTGGTGGCTCAAAGGTTAAAGCGTCTGCCTGCAATGTGGGAGACCTTGGTTCGATCCCTGGGTCGGGAAGATCCCCTGGAGAAGGAAATAGCAACCCACTCCAGTATTCTTGCCTGGAGAATCCCATGGATGGAGGAGCCTGATGGGCTACAGTCCACGGGGTCGTGAAGAGTCGGACACGACTGAGCGACTTCACTCACTATTTCACACCAATCTTAAAAGATGATGCTGTGAAAGTGGTACATTCAATATGCCAGCAAATTTGGAAAACTTAGCAGTGCTACAGCACTGGAAAAGGTCAGTTTTCATTTCAATTCCAAAGAAAGGCAATGCCAAAAAAATGTTCAAACTGCCATACAACTGCACTCATCTCACATGCTAGCAAAGTAATGCTCAAAATCCTTCAAGCTTGGCTTCATCAGTATGTGAACTGAGAACTTCCAGATGTACAAGCTAGATTTAGAAATGGTAGAGGAACCAGAGATCAAATGGCCAACATCCGTTGGATCATAGAAAAAGCAAGATAATTCCAGAAAATATATGTACTTCTGTTTCATTGACTATGCTAAAGCCTTTGACTGTGTGAACCACAACAAACTGTGGAAAATTCTTAGAGGTGGGAATACCAGACCACCTTACCTGCCTCCTGAGAGATCTGTATGCAGATCAAGGAGCAACAGTAAGAACTGGACATGGAACAACAGACTGGTTCCAAACTGGGAAAGGACTACATGAAAGCTGTATATTGTCACCTTGTTTATTTAACTTATATGCAGAGTACATCATGCAAAATGCCAGACTGGATGAAGCACAAGCTAGAATCAAGTTTGCACGGAGAAATATCCATACCTCAGGTATGCAGATGACACCACCCTTCTGGCAGAAAGTGAAGGGGAACTAAACAGCCTCTTGATAAAAGTGAAAGAAGAGAGTGAAAAAGCTCACTTAAAACTCAACATTGAAAAAACTAAGATCATGTCATTCAGTCACATCACTTCATGGCAAATAGATGGGGAAACAGTGGTAACAGTGACAGACTTTATTTTGGGAAGCTCCAAAATCATTGTAGATTGTGACAGCAGCCATGAAATTAAAAGACACTTGCTCCTTCGAAGAAAAGCTATGACCAACCTAGACAGAATATTAAAAAGCAGTGACATTACTTTGCCAACAAAGTTCCATATAGTCAAAGCTATGGTTTCTCCAGGAGTCATGTATGTATGGATGTGAGAGTTGGAGTATAAAGAAAGCCAAGCACTGCAGAATGGATGCTTTTGAACTGTGGTGTTGGAGAAGACTCTTAACAGTCCCTTGGACTGCAAGGGGATCAAACCAGTCAATCCTAAAGGAAATCAGTCCTGAATATTCTTTGGAAGAACTGATGCTGAAGCTGAAGCTCCAGTAATTTGGCCACCTGATGCAAAGAACTAACTCACTGGAAAAGACCCTGATGCTTGGAAAGATTGAAAGCAGGATGGGAGGGGGACAACAGAGGATGAGATGGTTGGATGGCATCACCAACTCGATGGACATAAGTTTGAGCAAGCTCCAATAGCTGGTGATGGACAGGGAAGCCTGTCATGCTGCAGTCTATGGAGTTGCAAAGAGTCAGACACAACTGAGCAACTGAACAGAACTGATTTTGCAAGCAGATACAAATGATTATAAACATGAAAATAACTCCCACTTCAACAGTCACAGTTATTCTGGCTATGTTAAAAAAGAAAAGCAAACACTGATATAACTTAATTTTGAAAGAACATAGCTAACATAGCATTCATTTACTCTAGTTTCCTATTTGACTGCTAGAAAGATGCACCAAATATATAATAGCTATAGCTTTTGTCCCAAAATTCCTCCTAGTAGGATTGACCCTAAAAAAAAGAAAAAACAGCTCATCAGTATATAAATTAATATTCTAGAGAATTTATATCTGCCTATAAAAGAGGATATGACCCATACGCATATGACCTTTCTATTTTTTTTAATCATTATAGAATTGCATTCATCCCTTAAAATTATGTACCCCTGAGGCAGGAGATAGATGGGCCCCAGCCTGAACAGCTGGAGTCTGTCACCTGTGGACAGATACTCCAAGATGAAGAGCAGGAGGAGCTGAGCCCTGCATAAATGAAAGATAGAGACCAGGTCTTTCTCATTCTCAAAGTCAAGGAGACCTTCTGGACTAGAAAGGTCCTTGGATGTCAAAAAGGGGAATGACAAGAACCTGCCCATCAGCCTCTTGCCTGTAATCCGTCTTGAGCAGGATGTGTGCACACATGTGGGGATCGTGAGGTACGCCAACTATGGACTCAGAACCAGGCAAAGCAAAATGACTGGTGAAAGAAAGCCCAGAATAAATGCTTCCTGTAAGTGAGGCAGACCACCGTGAAGCTGGGACTCTCTCTCTGCGCCTACTCATGTGTCCATCCACAGCGACTCTTTTTCCTCTAATAAACACTTAACATGTTTCACTACTTTCCATCTTTGTGGGAATCCTTTTCTGCAAAACTGAAGGGCCATGGTCTTGTCACTGACCACTGGTCTAGTAGTTAGGATTCAGTGCTCTCACTTCTGAGGCCTGACTTCAATCTCTGGCCAGAAACTGAAATCCTGTTTCCAGCTGCTGCCGGCCAAGGCCACCTGAGATCACCTCTATCCTCTATCCTTTTTTTCATAGAGAGAAAGAGACCCATGACACACTGTAGATCAAAAAGTAGCTTACAGAACAGCCTATACTTATCTCACTTATATAAAATCTTGTACCAATATATATGTACAGCCACACAGACATCCATACTGTCTTGAAGGATGTTTACAGGGAGTTACAAATTTGGGCTGATATTATAAAATACAATGGTTGAGAAATACAGTTCTAAAGGTAGAGTGCCTAAATTCAAATTTCAACTTCCCTACTTAAAAAAGCTTTGACTAAAAGCAAGTTAGTTGGCCTCCTGAAGCCACCATCTCTTATCAGTACTATGAAAATAACACCTACTTCGTGATGTAAAATTTTAGCTGAATACTAGGCACATAGCAATACCTAAGTAATTGGTTTTATGTTTATCTTATTTTTGTTATTTCCATGAAATGGGATCTATTACTTTAATATTACTTTAATTTTACATTAGTTTATTTAATTTTATATTACTTTAATATAATCTACCTTTAAAATGTTTTACTCATAATTTTAATGAAAATTAATTATTTGCATTATTAACCTTCTAAAATACCAACATATTTGTTTCAAAATTTATATAGAATATATTAGAACCAATATATTATTGCTCTTTGAAGTCCCTCCACTCTCAAAGTCATACAGTTCCTTAGGAGTTGAACAGTCCTGGGTTGAGAATTATGAGGCCAAGGGTTCCTTCACATAGGAAAAGTGCAGAATTATACACATGTAAATGTGCTTACTGACTATAATCCAACAGAGTTTTGATATATTCATTTTACTGGAGTTTTCCTGGTAGTCAAAGATAAATGAAACTAATCTTAATGAGTTATGTGCATTAAAAAATAAAATAATTCAAATCTTCCCGTTGACCAAGTTCAAGTTAGACCACCCAGCATATCCAAAAAGTGATTCCTGTAGTAAAGATTTAATTTATTGTAGCAAGCTGTTGGGTAATTAAAAAACTGTATTACAGAGCCATAGACCACACCACAGACTGGATACTCTGCCCTTGCGTAGTGTTGGTCTTATTTGGTTCTTATGCTAGAATGTTACTTTCTGAAGAGATCCAACCAAAAGGCTATCTGCAAAGTGAATGAGAGTAAATAAAAACGCAGAGAGAAGGCTAGGAGAAGTATTTTAAAATTGTGATCATCTTGTCAATCCGAAAAAAAAGGCAAGCATGTTGGTTCCACAGTCATTGAACCATCTGCAATATTTTTTTTTAACCTTTTAATAAAGTCAGTTTAGGTTCTCAGTATTATATGTGCTAAGCCAGTTCAGATGAGTCTGACTCTGTGTGACGCCATGGACTGTAGCCCACCAGATTCCTCTGTCCATGGGACTCTCCAGGCAAGAATACTGGAGTGGGTTGCCATTTCCTCCTTCAGGGGCTCTTCCCAACCCAGGGACTGAACTCCCACCTCCTGTCTCCTGCACTGGCAGCCAGCATCTTTACTACTAGCCCCACCTGGGAAGCCCTTCTCAGTATTATTTGTATCACTGTATACAGTGCCCCTTTGGGGACCCACTGCTGTCACTCTTAACCATGAATATCAGGAAAGTTAAGGAGTCACCAGCTTTTAAACTAAAGCATCCAAACAGAATACAACCTAGTCCCTGGCAGTGATTTTGTCTTCGTAATGTTACCAAGAGATCAGAGAAAAAGTACGGCAGTTAGTTGTCCCTTGTAACATCACCATTTACTCTCCTAATAATGTCACTAACATAACACTAATTTTTATTCTTTTGTTGCCCAAATGTGGACAAGTACAGGCAAGAGAGGCACTTTCATTTTCAATCTAGATCACTGCCTGACCACCACCCCCATTCCCCACCAAGTGATCTCATGCATACAGAATGCACCTCTGATTTCTTCACAGAAACAGCTATAAATTCTGGTTGTTATACTTTTAATATTTATCATCAGCTATGTAGCAGGCACCATCCTACAAGTTAGACATACAAAGAAACTGAGGTCTGGAGAGAGAAATTTACTTGGATAAGATGGTAACTCATTAACAATAAGGGGCTTCCCTGATGGTTCAGCGGTAAAGAATCTGTCTGCAATACAGGAGACACACAAGATTTGGGTTCGATCCCTGGGTCAGGAAGATCCCCTGGAGGAAACCCACTTCCGTATTCTTGCCTGAAAAATCCCATTGACAGAGGAGCCTGGCAGACTACAGTCTAAAGGGTTACAAAGAGTCAGATATGACTGAGCACATTAAGAATAAAGCTGAGCAAAGAGGTGATGAGTCTAAAGCCATAAACCAAATGAGCCTGAAGGGCCTCATGCTGACACACATGGAGTCCATTAGAATGCTTACTGTTACCATTGGCGGCTGCTATTATTTAGAGATACTACTTGGTTTGTTTTCCCTTATAACTCCCCTTCTATAGCAGTGAGTGATTTAAAAGCATTGCTGGCGACATTTCAACTTTTAAAATGCCAACCAAAAGAAGACTATAGTAATCCTCTGCCCTCCCACAGGGAATTTTGAAATTAGTTATAACGTCCAACCCTACTTAAACTGAAGGATATTTACAACTGGATCATTTTTTTGTCTCTTTGAATGAAGGAAAAAGCTATCCTTTCACTGAAATGAAGATGTAAATCATGCTGTCATTCCAAGACATCAGAGATGTAAGCCACACAAACAAATCAAAGACATATCCGTTCAATAAGCATTTGGCATTGACTTCAGGGATGAATCAAGATGCTTTCTTTTAAAGTGTTTAAACTAAAAAGTGTTTTTTGAATTCCTGGGGCCAGAATCGACCCAGAGTACAGTTGTCCTTCCTTTGAAAGCATTTAGAGACTTAGATTTATAAGTATATGAATACATACTCCATTGGCTAATATCACAGTAAGCTGCTAAGTGCTTCCTGTCTATTGCTATTCAAGAAAAAGGAAATCTAGAATGCTAAAGAAGTGATTGACAACCCAGCCTAATGTGAATCCAAAACCAGTGGCAACTGTCAAGGCACTTATACAGAAACAATTTCTATCTGCTTTCAAACTGACTTGGGTACTCATTTTGATTCAATGTTCATTGAGCATAAATGGAAAAGCTTTTACCCAGTTTAACACGTAAAATACTTTTGCCTATTGACAGAGTACCTAATGCTCCCTAGATCAAAAAAGGGATCTAGATTTTGTGGGGCCTGAAGCTCACACAATGTGGGGGACAGTCTCATAGTAAAATACAAGTCCCAAATTAGATACTGGGTTTTGGAAGTACCTATGTAAGTCAGGAGCTCTGCGTTTATGTTTTATTATAATAGGTTCATGGGAACATTGGATTTTGACTGGGCCAGCAGCCAGGCGTCTTGTTAGGGGAGATGGCTCGTTTGGCAGCCCGGTGGCCACACTGGAGGCAGATGCCATGGCAAGAATACAGGCACAGGCGAGAGAGAGAACATGGAGAAGCCCCTCTGAAGCTGCCCATGGGTCCTAAAGCCTGATCTGGCCGTAGCCAGAGCTGCCCCTTCAGCACCAGTCAGGCCCCGCAAGCCGATGCAAGAACACAAGCCCACCTAGCCTGAGGATAAGAGTGGATCTCAGTTCCTGAATGCACACAGGAGAACAAGATGGCAGAGGAGCAGGTGGACGTGGAGGACATCTCTCTCCACAGATACATTGGAATACACACTCAGATACAGAAGTGCACGCAGAACATCAGCTGAGGGCAGAGAGGAGTACCTGACCAGAGGAAAAGACCATCAGCTGAGGGCAGAGAGGAGTACCTGACCAGAGGAAAAGACCATCAGCTGAGGGCAGAGAGGAGTACCTGACCAGAGGAAAAGACCATCAGCTGAGGGCAGAGAGGAGTACCTGACCAGAGGAAACGACCACCAGCTGAGGGCAGAGAGGAGTACCTGACCAGAGGAAACGACCACCAGCTGAGGGCAGAGAGGAGTACCTGACCAGAGGAAAAGACCATCAGCTGAGGGCAGAGAGGAGTACCTGACCAGAGGAAAAGACCATCAGCGGAGGGCAGAGAGGACTACCTGGCCAGAGGAAAAGACCATCAGCTGAGGGCAGAGAGGAGTACCTGACCGGTGGAAAAGACCCACACACACTCGAGATCAAGTCCTGAGCCTTTGGAGTGGGAGCACTGACTTCAGAACCCCAGATTACAAGAGAACTAATCCTAGGGAGAATCAAATAGTGAGAACTCACACAGAGGAAACCATTTCTCTAAAGAAGACACACAGATGGCTAACAAACGCATGTAAAGATGCTCAACATGACTTATTATTAGAGAAATGCGAATCAAAATCACAATGAAATATCACCTCACACCAGTCAGAATGGCCATCATCAAAAAGTCTACAAACAATAAATCCTGGAGGGGGTGTGGAGAAAAGGGAACACTCTTGCACTGTTGGTGGGAATGTAAATTGATACAGCCACTATGGAAGACGGTATGGAGATTCCTTAAGAAACCAGGAATAAAACCACCACATGACCCAGCAATCCCACTCCTAGGCCCATACCCTGAGGAAACCAAAATTGAAAAAGACACACGTATCCCATTGTTCACTGAAGCATTATTTACAATAGCTAGAACACAGAAGCAACCTAGATGTCCATCGACAGATGAATGGATAAAGAACTTGTACATGTACATAATGGAATATACTCAGCCACAAAAAGGAAAACATTTGAGTCAGTTCTGATGAGGTGGATGAACTTAGAACCTATTATACAAAGTGAAGCGAGTCCGAAAGAGAAAAATAAATATAATATTCTAACGCACATATATGAAATCTAGAATTTATTTACAGGGCAGCAATGGAGAAACAGACATTGAGAATAGACTTATGGACATGGGGAGAGGGGAGGAGAGGGTGAGATTATTAAAAGAGTAACATGGAAACTTAACAAAACAGTACATAAAATAGATAGCCAACGGGAATTTGCCTATGGCTCAGGAAACTCACACAGGAGCTCTATATCAATGGAGAGGGTCAGGATGGGGAGGGAGGTTGAAAAGGGAAGGGATACATCTATACCTATGGCTGATTAATGTTGAAGTTTGACGGAAAACAACAAAATTCTGTAAAGCAATTATCCTTCAATAAAAAAAAATAAAAGAAAAAAGAAAATTTGAATTTTGTCTCCAATAGAAGATTCTCAGTTGAATCTTCTCATAGTCACTGATGAAAAACATACATCTGATTTGTTTGCAAAAGAACCATTGCAATTATTTTATAGGAGAATTATCATGAATCTAAGTAAACCAATTTAAGCCAATCAAGAGGGCAATTTACATGTTATTCAGAGTTCAATAATGGCAATTTCCTTTTAGTGATTAAATGCAATATGTATTAATTCTTATTCCATATTCAGCATTCTAAAACATGCATTAGGAATTCACAGCAATATACATCAGCTTACAGTGTATATTGCAAGGAGGTGAAAAACTTTAAAGGCTCAGTTATTATTCTTTGTCATCATTTATAAATCTGGATGCAAGACAGGGGAAACGATGTAGGACTGACTCCATTTAAGCAAGATATTAGGTCTCTTTCTAAATACTGGTAGTATGAGGCTAGAGTACTATCCTTAAATACCTCCTACAGATTCCAGGAGAATCAGAGTTCTTTGAATTAGGAAATTAGATAATTATCTGCATTGTTAAAGTCTTAAAAGTACCACTTCTGTCTAAAATGTTCAAGTCACACAAAGATATCTTAAGATGTATATTGCGAAACAGTATCCTCTGTTTTCCCACCCTGCTTAATGCTTGTGTACACAGTCAGGTTTTGAAGGTCTTATTCCTGTTAATTTCAAGAAGGACTGACAGAAAAGAAGAAATACAGCGTTTTGCAGCGGGAAACACACTGGGATATAGGTGCTAGAATAATTAAATCTAGTCCAGGGGTTCTCAAGCTAAAATCTAGTCCAGAATAGTTAAAATCTAGACTAATCTGGTCTAGACTAGTTAAAATCTAATCTATTCTAGACTAGTTAAAATCTAGACTCTCCTAGATTAGTTAAAATCTGGTCCAGTGCACATCAGAGTCTTCCTGAAACTGCTTCTTAAAATGCAAATTGCTACACTTCATCCCCAGAGTTTCAGCAGGTCTTGAGGGTAGGATCCAAGAACAAGCATTTCTAATGTGTTTCTAGGTGATACTGATGCTACAGAAATCAGTTTGAGAACCACTGGCTAAGTCCACTGTGTCCCTATTTTCTCATTTGTAAATGGGGGTGTTGTCCTGGATAATGCTGAAGGTACCTTTCAGCATCACATTTTATAACTCCCTGATTCCAACACACTGCCTAGACCTATACCCAAGAATCTCATTCTTTTGTGTTTATTAATTTTCCCCAGGGAAATCTGTAAATATGGCAACTTAGTTTTAAACTATGATTTACTTTTGTTATTCTATAAGAATGATCCTTAAAGCTACTCATCAGTTCAGTTCAGTCGCTCAGTCATGTCCGACTCTTTGCAACCCCATTAATCGCAGCACGCCAGGCCTCCCTGTACATCACCAACTCCTGGAGTTCACTCAGACTCACGTCCATTGAGTCAGTGATGCCATCCAGCCATCTCATCCTCGGTCATCCCCTTCTCCTCCTGCCCCCAATCCCTCCCAGCATCAGAGTCTTTTCCAATGAGTCAATTCTTCGCATGAGGTGGCCAAAGTATTGGAGTTTCCGCTTTAGCATCGTTCTTTCCAAAGAAATCCCAGGGCTGATCTCCTTCAGAATGGACTGGTTGGATCTCCTTGCAGTCCAAGGGACCCTCAAGAGTCTTCTCCAACACCACAGTTCAAAAGCATCAATTCTTTGGCGCTCAGCCTTCTTCACAGTCCAACTCTCACATCCATACATGACCACAGGAAAAACCACAGCCTTGACTAGACGGACCTTAGTCGGCAAAGTAATGTCTCTGCTTTTGAATATACTATCTAGGTTGGTCATAACTTTAGATTTCTGTTATTGATTGAAAGACTCAATATAAATGCAAAATATTGCATAGCACAGAATATGGCTGCAATTAATGGTTTCTGACAGATAGCTCAGATTTTAACTTTGGAAGGATTGTCAGCAATTATTAAAAGGAACAGGCTTTACTCGGAAATTTTCAACAGTAAAAATGGAAACTGTCCATATAGTAAATTGCTTTCTGAAAAAAATTTAATTTTGTGTGTTCAATTGTGACACTCCCAAATTGCCTTATACTGCTTTCTCTCTTTTGCTAGAAAACAACAAGTATTCAATTTTGATGTGTTTTTTTTTCTCTCTCTCTTCCTCTCTACCCTCCCCATTATCCCATTCCCCGCCAGTCCCTTAGGTATTTCTCCTGCCTTTCAGTAAATAGATATGAAGTTCAATGCCTGCAGTTTCCTCAAGGCTTTCAGTATACGCCAGGCTGATTTGCACATCTCTCTGAAAGTTGAAAGCTCCATAATAATATACATGTCATACTTCATCTGATTAGATAAAGTACCAAATTCCAGACCTGCTGTACAGAAAACAATAATAATAAAAATCTTCTCCCACTAAAAGAATCATCTTTATTATCTTAATCAAGCTTATTTGTAAAGTACATTTTATATTCCCTTTGCTGTTGTCCAGTGGGTATCATTACTGATTCTGTGACCCCAAAGACTCCAGCATGCCAGGCTCCTCTGTCCTGCACTATCTCCCAGTCACCTCCATTGAGCTAGTGATGCTATTTAACCATTCCATCTTCTGCCTCCTGCCCCTTTTCCTGTTGCCTTCAATCTTTCCCAGCATCAGGGTCTTTTCCAGTGAGTTGGCTCTGCACCTCAGGTGGTCAAAGTTTTGGAGCTTCAGTATCAGTTCCTCTTTTGAATATTCAGGGCTTATTTCCTTAGGATTGACCGATTTGACCTCCACACAGTCCAAAGGACTGTCCAGCGCCACAATTCAAAATATCAGTTACTTGGCACTCAGTCTTCCTTATGGTCCAACTCATACATGGTCCAACTCTTTATGGTCCAATTCATACATGACTACTGGAAAAAACCATAGTTTTGACTATACAGACCTTTGCTGGCAAAGTGATGTCTTTGCTTTATAACATGCTGTCTAGGGTGGCCATAGCTTTTTTTTTCCAAGGAGCAAGCCTCTTTTAATTTCATGGCTACAGTCACCCTCTGCAGTGACTTATATTCCCTAAGTAGGTATAAATGGAAATCTCTCATCTCAATATGGTCATCCTTTTTTGATTCCTGAAGTCCTTCTACAAAGATTATGCTGTTAACCACTATACCATGATTTCATTGGCCATCTTTTCTTTCGATATTATCTCATTTTCAACATGATTTCCAAATTTCTACCTGCCTTCATGAAGGCTTCATGAAAATATCCTTCTATTTCTCTTAAAGTAGACTGTTGCTTCTTCTTGTAAAATATTCCTCCTCTCTTTCTCTCAGGCTTATTCTTTGATATAACATTTATATGACTATGTATACTACAACTTGGAAATTTTCACACCATCCTCACCAACAGCATCTCACTAGATTCTTAAAACAATCCTATGAGTAGTCAAGTATAATTATTTCTATTTTACTGAAGATAAAAATCATAATTTTGAAATATGCACATACTTCAGAGGTTAAATATAAGATTTGTCTATGAAGTATATTTTCAATAAACTTGTCATAAAACTTTTCAAATAAACTAAAAATGAGAATAAGGAAAAGAAATATTTGTATATTAATTATAAATGTCACTTAATACTAACAAGATTGTTACATAAATTTTAATCTCCATAATAACCTTTACTTAGGAGATTAATTATCTTCATATTGCTGTTGCTGCTGCTGCTAAGTCACTTCAGTCATGTCTGACTCTGTGTAACCCCATAGACGGCAGCCCACCAGGCTCCCCAGTCCCTGGGATTCTCCAGGCAAGAACACTGGAGTGGGTTGCCATTTCCTTCTCCAATGCTTGAAAGTGAAAAGTGAAAGTGAAGTCACTCAGTCGTGTCTGACTCTTCGAGACCCCATGGACTGCAGCCCATCAGGCTCCTCCATCCATGGGATTTTCCAGGCAAGAGTACTGGAGTGGGGTGCCATTGCCTTCTCCTGCTGTTGGGCAAATCAAGGGCAGAGAATCTAAATAACTTGCCTAAGAGTACACGCTAGTAAGTGGTACAGCCAGATTCAAACTCAGGCAAGAGTCACCTCAGAACTTGCACTAGGAAGTATTAATGACATAATCTAAGATATAAATATATAAATACATTTATACATTGATTATTTCACAATGTGCATGTGATTTTGTGAAACTGAGGGATCCAAGTTTGATGGGGTTAACTTCTATGAAGAATCTGTGTGTATGTATTCAGTCATCAAGTCATGTCTAACTCTTTGCACGGAGAAGGCAATGGCACTCCACTCCAGTCCTCTTGCCTGGAAAATCCCATGGATAGAGGAGCCTGGTAGGCTGCAGTCCATTGGGTCGCTAAGAGTCGGGCACAACTGAGCAACTTCACTTTCACTTTTCATTTTCATGCACTGGAGAAGGAAATGGCAATCCACTCCAGTGTTCTTGCCTGGAGAATCCCAGAGACAGTGGGCCCCGTCTATGGGGTCACACAGAGTTGGACACGACTGAAGCGACTTAGCAGCAGCAGCACCAGCAACTCTTTGCAACCCCATGAACCGCAGCACATCAGGATTCCCTGTCCTTCACGATCTCCTAGAGTTTGCTCAAATTCATGTCCATTGAGTCAGTGATGCCACTGAACCATCTCATCTCTCCTTTTGGCTTCAAGCCTACCTAACCTCAAGATGGTATAGGGACTGTGGAATAGTTACTGTAAAAAATGACAAAGTAGAATGATTTTAGAAGGAAGTGACCTCATTCCTTTTGGGTGGCTTCATTTTGACATCATTCAAAGAATTGACCCATTTGAACTGTGGCACTGGAGAAAACTCTTAAAAGCCCCTTGGACAGCAAGGAGATCAATCCAGTCAGTCCTAAAGGAAACCAACCCTGAATATTGATTGGAAGGACTGGTACTGAAGCTGAAGCTCCAATATTTTGTCCACCTAATATGAAAAGCTGACTGACTCATTGGAAAAGACCCGGATGATGGGAGAGATGGAGGGCAAGAGGAGAAGGGGGCTACAGAGGATAAGGCGGTTGAATGCCATCACTGATTCAATGTACATGAGTTTGAGCAAACTCCAGGAGATAGCAAAGGACTGTGAAGCTTGGTGTGCTGCAGTCCTGAGGTCGCAAAGAGTTGGACACAACTTAGCAACTGAGCCACAATTTTTACATACCAATATATCAATTTTAAAAGGGTCATCATATCACAGTCTATTTTCAGAATAATTAAGGATTTTTTTCCCCAAAAAGTCTCTTAAAATAAAAACTTAAAATTCAAACAAGTCAAAGTAACAATGGTTTAGGTATACAGTTTGGTGCTCACAAGAAAATATACAGACACATATACATATATATGTATGTATACACATATACCATTGTACCCCCTGTACATCACATACTCTTATAGCAGATAAATTCCAGCTTGGGCCATTGTATCAGGATTAGAGTCATAGTTATCACGTCATCTCATCAGATTCAAATTCATCCATTCAAGGGAACATCAAAATGCTCTAGAAAAATCAGAGCTTCAATCAAGTAGTGATCAAATAAAGAAGCTGCAGTGTACATATACCTTACTAATTAGTAGACGTAGATTACTATGTGGTATACAGAGCTGTCAGCATTTATATGTATCACTTTAATACAACAGCCCATCAGAGACTGCATTTTTGCTTTTAATAATAGCTAAAGAAACAAATGCAAAGAAATTATATGGTTTGCCTAAGGCCATGTGACTGTAATTTTTTATTAATTTCTGAATTAATTTTCATTAATTTCTAATTTTATTAATTTTATCAATTATTTATTAATTTCAAAGCATTTCTCAAATGCTTTGGTCAGAACTTGCACTCTCCATTTACCAGTGAGTGACCAGCAAGTGGTCATACTTTTTGATGTTGGTTTTCTCTTTAAAACTATCTGTCCCATGCATTGTGATCCAAATTAAATGAGTTTAGAATAGATTAAGTATGTAAAAAGCACTCAATCCAGTATCCAGTGGAGAAAAGTATTTTACAAAGGGCAGATGTTATTACTATAATGTCATGGTCCAGAATTATCCTGGCATAGAAAGCAAATTACCTTTGTCATATAAGTATTCAACAAATACTCTCAAGTGGACCACCTTTCCTCTATATTTTGCTGCCTTAGAAAGGTAAGAAAAAAGTATCTTAAACACAGTGATTTGTAAGAAGCCATCCTAAGGAAGCAAATTTTCTTAATTTTGCCTGAGAAAATACCACTTCACTTTGGCTTTCAGCCCCTACTGCCTTCCAGTCTTAGCCAGCAGCAAGCGGTTGTGCTTCCCAAATATTTGGTTAACTCTTAACGTAAATAATGTAGGGGTTTGAACAAGAAGAAAATTCAATATAAAATCAACTCTTCTAAGTATACAGGAATTAGGTACAAGACTAGCACTTGTTAAACACTGGAAGGCATTGCTATATTGCAAATGGCTTCTGAATTACACAATTTTATCTCCTTCCCTGCAGATCTTCACCTGGCATAGTCTAGTCTGCCCAGCTCATGCCCAGCAGTAGCACCTCCCTATCCTGAAGCCATGGTCTCCTTACCACACCTTTGTTAATTTCACTCTTTAAAACAACACTGGCACCATGTCCAACTCCAAATCATCTCTGATTATTATAAGCTGACCAAAAGTTTCCTAACTATCAGATATACTAGCTTCCTGCAATCTTCATTTTCCTTGCAGCCTGTGGAACACAGGAGAAGACAGTCAAGGAGCATGGATACTAAGAATTCTTACACTCTGTTCAGTCAGTCATGTCTGACTCTTTGCGACCCCATAGACTGTAGCCTGCCCGGCTCCTCTTTCCATGGGATTTTCCAGGCAAGAATACTGGAGTGGGTTCCTCCTCCAAGGGATCTTGCTGATGCAAGGACTAAAGCTGCATCTCATGTATTACAGGCAGATTCTTTTCCACTGAGCCTCTGGGGCAGCCCTAAGAATTCGTACACTACTCTGGACATTATTTGCTATGTATTGGGGGAAGGAAGGCACTAATGTAAAAATCATTTGCTAGACATTCTAAAGTGAACTTTTGTCATTCAATACTTGTTTTAAAGTTACTGAAACATAAAAACACTCTACTCTCTAACAGAAAACTCAACAATTGTACAAGCTAAGTTTACAGTTGAAGAAATAAGAGAAAATAAGATTAAAATAGTTTCTATTATGCCCTACATACGACAAGTTATTCCTCAGAGGGTACAGTGAGTCACGGGATCCTCCTGCATCACATTAAGGAAGATGTTTTGGTATAGGCACACACACGTGAATCAGAAAAAGCTGAAGACAAACTGTGACCTTGTTCTGCTCATTAGGATAATACTCTGACTACCCACAAGAGGAGGGTGAAGATTGTTCATCAATGGCAAGACATGAAAAAACTGAAGTTCTATTTTCCAACTTTATGAAGTCATTTTTCTTTCCCTCCTTGGGAGAATAAAACATAACCCTTGCTTCTCAAGTGAATCACACATCCTCTTTCCAGATGAGCAGCCCTTGTCATTTTTCCATGAAGAGAGAGGAATATTTTCCAACAATGATGCCACCAAGCTAAGAGGCAAGAAAGTAGCCCAGAAAGTCTTTCTTCCACCTAACATAGGGTCTAATATTTGCCAGTCCTGGAAAAGCTTCAAGACACCAGTTTGGTATTTTTGAACAGAATCAGTTAATGGCATTTTGCATCACATTAGGCTAAATTTGTAACACAAAGCTTAGTTCTTCCTTTAAGAGATGTACCTTGCCAAGTAAAGTCCCCCTAGGTAATGTGATCTCCCCTGAATGCTCTGATGTACAAAATTTAATCTGATGAAGTGAACTCTGCCTGGAAATCAGCTCTTGCTTACTCAGAAAAGTGCCCAGGAGGCAGATGGGCTTGGATGGGAAAAGCAGGCTTGCCCAAGCTGTGAGGATCAGCAGCCTGACACAGTGGTTCCGAGTGGCTTCCTTTTACTTTTAGTGCTTCCGGTGTGAGCATGAAGAAGTTGCTAAACTCTCTAATCCTAACCGTCAGCCTGCTAAAAGTCTTGATGGCTAAAGTAAGGAGGGAGGGACATGTATGTTCAAAAAATGGACAGACTGACATATAGACAAGCCTTTAAAAATTAAGCTGGGGTGAATCTGATCTATAAGTCTTCCCTGGTGGCTCAGATGGTAAAGCAATGCGGGAGACCTGGGTTCGATCCCTGGGTTGGGAAGATCTCCTGGAGAAGAAAACGGCAACCCACTCCAGTACTCTTGCCTGGAAAATCTCACGGACAGTGGAGCCTGGTAGGCTATAGTCCATGGCATTGCAAAGAGTTAGACATGACTGAGCGAATCCTTTCTTCAAGTTTCCTATAGTATTCACTAATTCCTTTTTTGTTGTTTCTGTTGTCTTTTTTTCACCCCTCAAAGGGACACTCTTTCCCATATTGAGGTATCAACTTATATCAAGAGAAAGACAATGAGGAGTCACAGAGCAATATTCAATTCTTAACTCCATGCCTGTGTTTAAAGAATTGTTCTCTGAACGTCATCTCCCTCACATACCTGTCTCCAAACCTTAGTCATCCTTAGAACGTTGATGAGGATCACCTGTTGACACCTCTTATCACCTTCCCCATTTTTCTCTCTGCCACAGTTGATCCGTCCTCTTTGCTCTTTTCTCCATTCGCTCAAGCTTTTCTTGGTCAGAGCTTTTGATCTCTGTGTTCCCTCTGGTGGCAATGTTTTTCACCCACAGCTAGCTCTCTATCATTGAGTTATCTGTGCACATAACCACCCTTGAGAATCTCTTGATTATCCCTACCTGCTCAGCCAACCCCATCACTCTTGTTGCCACTAGGAAAAATTATTTTTAAAAATCTAAAGTCACTGTGTATATCATCTACCAGAATGAGTTCCATGATGTCAAGGAACTGTGCAAATTTTGCCTACGGCTTTAGTTCTTGACTGGAGAAGGAAATGGCAAACCACTCCAGTATTCTTGCCTGGAGAATCCCATGGATGGAGGAGCCTGGTGGGCGACAGTCCACGGGGTCGCAAACAGCTGGACACGACTGAGCGACTTCGCTTTCACTTTAGTTCCTGACCACCAGAGTGGGGCCTGGAACATACACACGCACACTGAAAACGCTTGCCCAATGGATCCATGATCGAGCAAATGAAAAGGAGGAGGAGTTACTGTGTTTAAAGCTTAGGAGATCTTAGCTGCAATTAGGCCCAATAACTTGCGGCTTTATGTTCACGCATGCTAGGTTGCTTCAGTTGTGTCGAACTCTTTGAGACTCTATGGACCGTAGCTGGCCAGACTCCCCCGATCATGGGATTCTCCAGGCAAGAACACTGGAGTGGGTTGCCATGCCCTCCTCCAGGGGATCTTCCTGACCCAGGGGTGGAACCTGTGTCTCTTATGTCTCCTGCATTGGCAGGCGGGTTTTTACCACTGGTGCCAGCTGGGAAGCCCAGGGATCTGCGTAATTCTGTGAAATTAGAAGTTGAACACTGTGATGTCTGGGTTCGGTTTTATCTTTGACATTCCACAAGTTAAGCCTCATCTCTGGAGAGACAAATTTCTAGGAATTGCCAATCTGCCATAATCTATCTGTCCCTCCTCAGGACTCAAAGTTTTATTTGTTATTTTCTATCTGTGGCACTTAAGTACTATTCCTGGTTTACAGTGGTAACTATTGCCTAAATTCTCTCAAAATAGGTCTTAGCTTTCAAACGGCTGTCTCAGGAAGAAGTCTGTGATTCACCTTCTACATTTTTTTGCTGTTGTGGTCGTTCTTGTTGCTCTTTGTTTGTTTTAATGTTCTTTCCAGTGCCAGATATAACAAATAAGTATCCAGTTTGAAAGATTACCGAAAACACCGCCAATCTCTCCCATTAACTTCACCTTGTCAGATAGGTGAAGACAGTATCTCCCAATTTTCTAAGTGATTTATTTACTAAAAGTTAAAACTGGTGCCCCAAGTCATTATTCTGCTTTTATAGCTGATGAATTTTGTATTAAACAAAAGCAAATATTTTCGTACTTAACTAGAAGTTCAATGAGGTCTAGCCCCTTCTAGTCTGGGCACTGGCTATTTCAGAAAAATGTACAGGAACACGTGTTTCCATTTTCAAGGGCAATTTTAGAACCTGCTAGATAAAATGGCTACAATTAGTTTGCACACTGGAAAACAGTCCAAGTTCATATCCACTTAAATGTTTAAATTGCCAGCTAATTGTACTCATCTGAACCCAACAGGATAATTCACCTTCAGGCTTCTAAACCCAAGGCCAATCATTACAGAGACTGAAATAAGCAGGGTGGCACTGGGGTGCTTCCAGAACTGTGCTGTGTGGTGTGTGCTGTATTGTTTCTGTGATAGTGACAAAGCACTCTGTCACTAGCTCTCCCATACAGCAAACTGAGAAGCAGGGACCAGAGTGTGCTCCGTCTTCACACCTGCTTGGAAAGGAAGTCTGCATTCTCCGGAGAGAGAACTATAGAAAAACAAGGAGCTTACCTACACAGCAGAGCAAGGCTCAAGACAAAGTCCTTTGGAGAATGAACCCTCAGGGTTTTAGACTCAAGAAAAAGGATGTGTCCTAAGTGAAAAGGGCAGTATTAGATTACTCTTTGAAAGGATTTGGCATCTACTTATTTTACTTGTTTGGTGTTTCAATTATCAGTGATTATTTTGCAGAGGAGATCTGGCCTTCAAGTACTATTTACTCACTGAGTTTTTATCAGTGAGCTGGCAGTAGAACAAATGTCTTTTCCTGCGCCATGTTTTCACAGATTTTCTTTTCCTCTTTTGCGTGAAATTATTCAACACAGCAAAAATAAAGGAGAGAAGAGGAATTGGTGAATGCTTTTCTTCACAAAGCATGAAGAGAATTTTAAGAGTGCAATTTCACAACCAATTACACTCCTAACAAAAGGAATTTACAACTAATTATGAAAGAAAGTTACAACCTTTTAAAATATTAGTGTGAAGAGCTAAAGAAACTATAGGCTTGAAATTATATGGATCCCTATACACTAGGTAGTTTTCAGTCAGTGAACCATTTTTTAATAGTCGTGTCAAATTCAAGCATTTTTCCTGTGAGAAAAGAATGGATGAAATAATTGAATTAGACCAAATGTATGAAAACACTTTAAAGCAATAATATTAGGTTACAAAATATTTAATCAGACATGGTGTATATCCTTATGCTCAAGGTCATGTCCCACGTTCTAACCACCCAAACGTTCCATTCTCAGGGCCTTTGAAGTTGTTGTTTCATAGACTTTGTATCAAATGTCTCAGGGCCTCTGCACATGCCTACCTCCATCTGGACGTTCCTGACCACTGTACCTACATGGCTCACTCTATCACCTCCTTGAACGCTCTGTGCACTGATCCTTTTCAGTGAGGGGTCCCTGTCTTCATCAAGAGCTGTAATGTTAAGCTCTGCCCCCAAACTCTAGCCCCTTTCTCTCCATAGCACTCACCATAATCTAACACAGAATAGAATCTCCTTATTTATACTGCCTGCTGTCTCACTTTCTCAGCTAGTTCACAAGTGGGACAAAGTTCTTTTGTCTAGTTTTCATTGCTGTATCCTTAGCAGATAAAGCTATTCCTGGGGTGCCCCTCATTTATATTGCCTTTGCAGAAGTCAACCCAATGTTTGATACTAGTTTTTATTGGATTCTTTTAAGAGTTATCCACATGCTTCAAGTATCATTAGGAAGAAAATAAAGATCTTAATTAAAGTATGACTTCTGTCACTAAAAACATTATATACACATATAATATTAATATTAATTATATGTGTACTTTGCCAATGCTGGGAATGGAGTAATACCAGAAAACAAATAAATTTGCTGTTGGTCATGTTTTATCTGCCATATAGCAAACCTTAATGACAACATGTTTCTTTAGGCAGGAATGTGAAATTTCAAGCTACATATATGGTGATTAAGAAGAAAAAAAATTCTAAATTCAAAACGAATTAGACACCTGATAAATTCATGGGGAATTAACCCTGGGTTATTCTTTGTTTTGAAAATGTATTTATTACTTAATAAACTGTGAAGGAACAAAAACAGTCTCTTAATATTTAATTCAAAGTAGGATACTATAAAAATAGTCTTGATAAATCTGGGCTATTCTCTATACTTCAAAATAGCCAATAGCACCCCATTGGAGCCCCCAGATTCAAGGGACTCTAGCAAGAACAATCAGACAGAAATTACCGTAATCGAAGAGGGAGAATACATCTTAAGTAAAGCCTCCAGAGGGAATTCCCAGATGGTGCTAGTGGCAAAGAACCTGCCTGCCAGTGGAAGAGACACAGGAGACCTGGGTTCTAGTCCTGGGTCTTCTAGATTCCCCTAAAAGGGAGCATGATGATCCATTCCGATATTCTTGCCTGGAAAATCCCCATGGACAGAGAAGCCTTGTAGGCTACAGTTCATGGGGTCACAAAGAGTCAGACAGGACTGAAGTGACTTAGCAGAGCAGAGCAATGCCTTCAGAAGTATTTACCTTGTTAATACCTAATCAAAAAGAAATTCAGGGTCAGGAGTCTAGCAGAGCCCCAAACATCCTAATCCTCTATCTCTTACAGCAAAGATACACAAACACACAATATCACACACACACACCCTGCATTACTAAATCAACAGAACTTTCCACTCAGTTCAGTTCAGTCACTCAGTCGTGTTCGACTCTTTGCCACCCCATGGACTGCAGCACACAAGCCTCCCTGTTCATACCAACCCAGAGTTTACTCAAACTTATGCCCATCGAGTTGGTGATTCCATCCAACCATCTCATCCTCTGTCGTCCCCTTCTCCTCCTGCCCTCAATCCCTCCCAGCATCAGGGTCTTTTCCAATGAGTCAGCTCTTTGCCTCAGGTGGCCAAAGTACTGGAGTTTCAGCCTCAGCATCAGTCCTTCCAATGAATATTCAGGACTTATTTCCTTTAGGATGGACTGCTTGTATCTCCTTGCAGTCCAAGGGACTCCCTAGTCTTCTCCAACACCACAGTTCAAAAGCATCCATTCTGCGCTGCTCAGCAACTCAGTCCAACTCTCACATCCATACATGACCACTGGAAGAACCATAGCTTTGACTAGACAGACCTTTGTTGGCAAAATAATGCCTCTGCTTTTTAACAAGCTGTCTAGGTCAGTCATGGCTTTTTTCCCAAGGAGCAAGTGTCTTTTAATTTCATGGCTGCAATTACCATCTGCAGTGATTATGGAGCCCAAGAAAATAAAGTCTGACACTGTTCCATTGCTTCCCCATCTATTAGCCATGAAGTGATGGGACCAGATGCCATGATCTTAGTTTTCTGAATGCTGAGTTTTAAGCCACCTTTTTCATTCTCATCTTTCACTTTCATCAAGAAGCTCTTTAGTTCTTCTTCGCCTTTTGCCAGAAGAGTGGTGTCATCCGCATTTCTGAGGTTATTGATATTTCTCCCGGCAATCTTGATTCCAGCCCGGCATTTCATGATGTACTTCTGCATATAAGATAAATAAGCAAGGTGACAATACACAGCCATGACATACTCCTTTCCCAATTTGGAACCAGTGTTTTGTTCCATTTCCAGTTCTAACTTCTGTTTCTTAACCTCCATACAGATTTCTCAGGAGGCACATCATGTGGTCTGGTATTTCCATCTCTTTAAGAATTTTACAGAGTTTGTTCTGACCCACACAGTCAAAGCTTTGGTATAGTCGATAAAGCAGAACTAGATGTTTTTCCGGAACTCTCTTGCTTTTTCAGTGATCCAAGGAATGTTGGCAATTTGATCTCTGCTTCCTCTGCCTTTTCTAAATCCAGCTTGATCATCTGGAAGTTCATGGTTCATGTACTGTTGAAGCCTGGCTTGGAGAATTCTGAGCATTACTTTGATAGCATGTGAGATGAGTACAATTGTGCAATAGTTTGAGCATTCTTTGGCATTGCTTTTCTTTGGGATTGGAATGAAATATGGCCTTTTCCAGTCCTGTGGCCACTGCTGAGTTTTCCAATTTTGCTGGCATATTGAGTGCAGCACTTTCACAGCATCATCTTTTAGGATTTGAAATAGCTCAACTGGAATTCTATTACCTCCAATAGCTTTGTTCATTGGAGAAGGCAATGGCACCCCACTCCAGTACTGTTGCCATGGGCGGAAGAGCCTGGTAGACTGCAGTCCATGGGGTTGCTAGGAGTCACACACAACTGAGTGACTTCCCTTTCACTTTTCACTTTCATGCATTGGAGGAGGAAATGGCAACCCACTCCAGTGTTCTTGTCTGGAGAATCCCAGGGACAGGGGAGCCTGGTGGGCTCCCGTCTATGGGGTCGCACGGAGTCAGACACGACTGAAGCGACTTAGCAGCAGCAGCTTTGTTCACAGTGATACTTCATAAGGACCACTTGATTTCACATTCTAGGATGTCTGGCTCTAGGTTAGTGATCACACAATCAAGGTTATCTGGGTCATGAAGATCTTTTCATATCATTCTTCTGTATATTCTTGTGACCTTTTAATATCTTCTGCTTCTGTTAGGTCCATTCCATTTCTGTTCTTTGTTGTGCCCATCTTTGCATGAAATGTTCCCTTGGCATCTCTAATTTTCTTGAAGAGATCTCTAGTCTTTTCCATTCTATTATTTTCCTCTATTTCTTCGCACTGATCACTGAGGAAGGCTTTCTTACCTCTCCTTGCTATTCTTTGAAACTGCATTCAAATGGGTATTTTCTCCTTTGCTTTTCACTTCTTTTCTCAGCTATTTGTAAGGACTTTTGCCTTTTTGCATTTCTTTTTGTTGGGGATGGTGTTGATCGCTGCCTCCTATACAATCTCATGAACCTCCATCTATAGTTCTTCAGGCACTCTATCAGATCTGATGCCTTGAATCTATTTGTCACTGCCACTTAATTTAGGTCATACCTGAACAGTCTAGTGGTTTTTCCTACTTTCTTCAATTTAAGTCTGAATTTGGCAATAAGGAGTTCATGATCTGAGCCACAGTCAGCTCCTGGCCTTGTTTTACTGACTGTATAGAGCTTCTCCACCTTTGGCTGCAAAGAATATAATCAATCTGATTTTGGTATTGACCATCTGGTGATGTCCCTGTGTAGAGTCCTCTCTTGTGTGGTTGGAAGAGGGTGTTTGCTATGACCAGTGTGTTCTCTTGGTAAAACTCTGTTCACCTTTGACCTGCTTCATTTTGTACTCCAAGGGCAAATTTGCCAGGTATTCCAGGTATGTCTTAAGTTCCTACTTGTGCATTCCAGTCCCCTATAATGAAAAGGACATCTTTGGGTATTAGTTCCAGATGGTCTTGTAGGTCTTCATAGAACCATTCAGCTTCAGCTTCTTCAGCATTACTGGTCAGGGTAAATACTTGGATTACTGTGATATTGAATAGTTTGTCTTAGAAACGAACAAAGATCATTCTGTCCTTTTTGAGATTGCACTCAAGTACTGCATTTTCAGACTCGTTTGTTGACTATGATGGCTACTCCATTTCTGCTATGGGATTCTTGCCAACAGTATAGATATAATGGTCATCTGAGTTAAATTCACCCATTCCAGTCCATTTCAGTTCGTTCACTCTTGCCATCTCCTGTTGACCACTTCCAATTTGCCTTGATTCATGGACCTAACATTCCAGGTTCCTATGCAATATTGCTCTTTACAGAATCGGACTTTACTTCCATCACCACTCACATCCACAACTGGGTGTTGCTTTTTCTTTGGTTCTGTCTCGTCATTCTTTCTGGAGTTAGTTCTCCACTGATCTCCCGTAGCTTACTGGGCACCTACTGACCTGGGGATTTCATATTTCAGTGTCCTGTCTTTTTGCCTTTTCATGCTATTCATGGGGTTCTCAAGGCAAGAATACTGAACTGGTTTGCCAATCCCTTCTCCAGTGGATCATGTTTTGTCAGAACTCTCCACCATGACCCATCCTTCTTGGGTGGCCCTACATGGCATGGCTCATAGTTTCAGTGAGTTAGACAAGGCTGTGGTCCATGTGATCAGTTTGGTTAGTTTTCTGTGGTTGTTGTTTTCATTCTGTCTGCCCCCTGATGGATAAGGATGGCAATTCAAAATTATGTTTGCATAATAATAAAATTTAATTTCAGATGTCTTAAATGATCATTCAGTTTGATGTAATTTTTATCTCTCAGTCTCATTATAAATAACCACCAAAACATTTTCTTGTAAAAGATGGAAAGTCTGTCTGTTACAAACTTCACTTTTATTGTTACTGAGGCCAAGCTCCCTCTGTTCACAACATGGTAGGCCAATATATCCTGAAGAGGAGTTGCTGAGACAAGGAATTCAACATTATTTGGAGAGCCAACTGACCCAGATGATGGCAGAGGGCTCAAAATAACTATCTTGTTGGGGCCTGGATGGTAGGTTCTTTTATGGATCAGAGATGGGGGGAGGTGAGGAAACAAAAAGACTATTCAATTGTTGCAAATATCTCCTAGAATGTCAAGCTTCAGGCAGGAGGATGTGCTAGTTTCACTTCCTTATAGCCATTTCACAGGTGGTGTGAAATGGAATATCTGACATATCAAAAAGCAAGGATACCACAGCTATTTGTGATTCTGCCCCCAATCCCACCACAAATGTGAATTTCTGAGCCATGCCAATAAGCAGCAGACAAGTGGCACTATTCCCTACACAAAGAATTTAAGAATGTCATAGTCCTTCAAAGGTGGGCAGGATTAGCTTATCTCCCTGTGAGCTAAACAAAGGCACTTTAGCTTAAGGGTAGGGCAGAGAAGGGGCAGGGTTTCCAGAGGCAGGCCATTAAGTATGGTATAATAACAGTAAAAAGATTTAGTATGGAGTCAAAATTAACTTTCCAGTTACATTATTTCTCAAATTTTATAATAGCATTTGCTACTAAGCCAGATCTATACCACTTCCCTAATTAAAAAAAAAAAGAAAAAAAACTTGCTGGATTCACTATTTAAGCTTTAAAAATGGCAATTTTGACCAATCTTCATTTACAAGGTGTGAAAAAAAAAATGAGAAACACTTCATTCTACTAATCAGGATTAGGGTTTAAATACTACCTCTCCTGTTATAAACTTGAGACAGTACTTTATTCGTTGGGAGATCATTTTACCCAGAATTCTTCTTTAAAAAAGCAAACAAACGAAACCCTATAATTCTCACTTACTTGTTCTGTAACTGTAAGCTAATCGCTTTGTCTTTCTAAGTTCAATTTCTACACCTCTAAGACAGAGACAATGCCAACAACTTTGCAGAGTTGTTGACAGGATCAAAGATAATTTGTGTCAAGCACTTTGCAAAACATCTGGCTCATAGTAGGTCCTCTGTGTTGTTATTGGACAATTAATCTTGCAACAGAAAGCTTAATTTTTTCAAAGTCAAAAGGAAACTGTCTGCTCAAGATCTTCTAAACACACAACATTTTTTGGAAATTTAGTTTAGAAATGATCAAGGTTAAATTGAAATGAATTGCAATACAAGACCATCTACAAATTTGGTTTTATCTGTTATTTGCTACCATTGAGTTGCCTATCCCAGGTGGCTCAGGGTAAAGAATCTGCTTGCCAACGTAGTGGATGCTGGTTTGATTCCTGGGTGGGGAAGATCCTCTGAAGAAGGAAATGGCAACCCACTCCAGTATTCTTGTATTGTTAGTTCAATTCAGTCGCTCAGTCGTGTCCGACTCTTTGTGAACCCATGAATCGCAGCACGCCAGGCCTCCCTGTCCGTCACCATCTCCCAGAATTCACTCAGACTCACGTCCATTGAGTCAGTGATGCCATCCAGCCATCTCATCCTCTGTCATCCCCTTTTCCTCCTGCCCTCAATCCCTCCCAGCATCAGAGTCTTTTCCAATGAGTCAACTCTTCGCATGAGGTGGCCAAAGTATTGGAGCTTCAGTTCAGCATCATTCCCTCCAAAGAAATCCCAGGGTTGATCTCCTTCAGAATGGACTGGTTGGATCTCCTTGGAGTTCAAGGGATTCTCAAGAGTCTTCTCCAACACCACAGTTCAAAAGCATCAATTCTTCGGTGCTCAGCCTTCTTCACAGTCCAACTCTCACATCCATACATGACCACAGGGAAAACCATAGCCTTGACTAGACGGACCTTAGTCGGCAAAGTAACGTCTCTGCTTTTGAATATACTATCTAGGTTGGTCATAACTTTTCTTCCAAGGAGTAAGTGTCTTTTAATTTCATGGCTGCAGTCACCATCTGCAGTGATTTTGGAGCCCCAAAAAATAAAGTCTGACACTGTATTATTCAGTATTGCCTGGAAAATCCCATGGACAGAAGAGGTAGGCGGGTTTCCAAAATAGTTGGACATGACTCAGTGACCAAACATCAACAACTAAATGGAATCACAAAGTCATTTCTAATGAATTGACATGAATGATTTTCTTATTGCAAAAGTTTTCTAGTTGGTCTTTATTTTAAAAGTGAAAAACAATTAATTGGCTATATAAAAATTTTTTTCTTATCACTCTATAACATTTTTTAAAACTTCAGAACTAGATTTTAGCTAAATAATTGTTAATATGATTTATTAGTTTTGAGAAATATACATAGTAACATAAGATGTTAACAACTTGGGGAACAGTATGAAGCATATGGGAACTCTTTAGGTTCTTTGCAACTTGTCTCTAATACTAAAACTACCCTAAAATTTCCTGGTGGCTCCGATAGTGAAGAGTCTACCTACAATGTGGGAGACCCGGGTTCAATCCCTGGGTCAGGAAGATCCTCTGGAGAAGGAAATGGCAACCCACTCCAGTATTCTTGCCTGGAAAATCCTGTGGACAGAGGAGCCTGATAGGCTACAGTCCATGGGGTCGCAAAGAGTCGGACATGACTAAGCAACCAAACTTTCACTTTCACCCTAAAATTAAAAATTTACTTTCTAAAATCAGAACTGTGACCCTATTAAGTTACAAAAGGCAAAGTCCATTAAAGTGTCAGAATTTAGAATAGGTTTAGAAGTAACTTGTTCCTATTAAGTCCAAAAGTTTATCTTTTATTAAAAATTACAGGAATTAGTTTGGACAGAGGCCACAGATTTCTAGGTCATCAACTCTGCCTTTATGAAGGTCAGACATCCATCATCTTAACTGCAAACTTAGTGCTCCATACTGATCTCCCTCAAAAGGCAGGGAAAGAACATATGTTACCCACCAAGGAGACTGCGTTGTTCCATCATTGAAAATGCTCACTAAAGCCAGATATTAAACATAATTTGTAAGATTGTAGGAGAAAAAGATCGCAGAAATAGATCATATAAGGACCAGTGGTGCTAAAATTAACTACTCTTTCCTTGTGACAAAGTCAATGCGTTTCTAGTAAATAATCTGGAGGAAAAACAATTCAACTAACATTTGGTAGATTACCCACAAATGTGTGATTAAGGGGAAGGCACTTTTGATTACTTATCAGTAAGATGGAATTATATGGAAGGACCATTTTGCTTTATGTAACGTCTATCCTGGATAAACAATGGAATATAAAATAAAGGATGAAAATATACAACCCTTCTCTAGACTACACCAATTGTTGAGACAATCCTATACAGCTTGTAACACCAGTTTGTTTACAATTCTCTTGCCTAAGTTAAAAAAGAAATAGCAAACGCAGATTTTAGAAGAATAACAGGGGTAATTTTATATTCCTTCATGAAGACCCACGTCTTCCCCTAATTAATAAATGCTTCATGAATTAAAAAAAAAACTTTTTATTTGCTACATAAACTACCTTTTTTTACATTTATGATGCAGAGGAAGAGAATTTACAAGACAAGCTATCAAGACGGTTTTGTGTGGTCTCTGGTTCTCAGATTTCCCACTCATGACAGTCATTAGGCAAAGAGACCATATGCAATCTGGAGCTCAGTCTCTAATGCACTGATAACGCCTTTTGACTTACGTATGCAATAAAGAGACAATCACCTCTAATGCAATCTGTGGTATGCATTATTTACACCGTCCGGTGCATTAGCTAGGAATATGAGGATCCAGGGAAAAGTCAGTGGTGCCTGCTTGCTTTTCTGTCCTGTCCGTGCCATTGCTACATGCTAGAGCATACATAAAGAATTTTCCCTGATGTGGTTATACCCGCTGTGCTTGCAGAGTCTCAGTGAACGCCTTCATTCCACTTTCTCCACAGCTCCAGTTCACTGATCTGTCCAAAATGTGATGCTCAAGACAGAGGTTCTTATCTGCCTCCTTGTCCAGAGGTCAGTTTAAAAACTATCACTCCGTTACAACAATTTTTTTTAATCAATTATTTTTCATCTCACTAAATATATTTCAAATGACACAAATTCTTGTTTTTTTTTAAAACCAAATACAATTTTATCATTAAACCATTTGTATGAGCCACTGATTTTTTTTTAATAACTCTAATTCAACTGAGCTATACAATTTTATCTTTAAACCATTTGTATTAACCCCATTGATTTTTTTTTAATAACTCTAATTCAGCTAAGCTAACATTTGTTCTTTTTCCACTGGGGGTTTAGTGTTAGGCTGACTCAATTTACAGCTGACCTCACCGCATGAACAGCCACTGGCACAGAATAAAACACACAACACTGCCTGATACCGATGCTTCCATGGCAATCATCCTAGGAATGGTGCAGATGCGTTGTGATTTATGCAAATAGGCATAACTAAATGATCTTTTTTAATACTAAGTATGATCTTCATATGGCAACAAAGCTTTTCTATTTGAGTAGAACACTGTGACTTAATTTTTTTTTAACATTTTTTTTGGCTTGTTTCTTGGTCTAGATTAGCTCTTTATTTTAACCACAAATTAGCTCAGACACACTATATTTTGGTAAAAGATTGCTTCAAATAGTTATATGATTGCGACATAAAATATCTTTCATTTTCTTTAATCTCTCAACTTGAAAATATCCCATACAATTGGAGACAATTAAAGCAATGTCACACTGAAATTTAATATTGGTGAATAAGCAGCCAGTGTGACTATATTTAGAAATGCAAATGTTTGGTCTCCTGGTAATTTTAATTAAAAGTTAGGTATATTAAGAAACAATACTTCTTCCAAATGTGCTTACACCCAAATATATTAAGTTCAGTAAGTACAAATGTACAGCAGGAAAGATATTTTTGAACCAAAATAGAAACTTTGGTAAGAAACTGAACAGTGCAGATTGAATCCAATTTTTCTATTGATTTTTGTTTTTTAAATATAAATTTATTTATTTTAATTGGAGGTTAATTACTTTACAATATTGTATTGGTTTCGCCATATGTCAACATGATTGGAAGGAAGTCCATGAGGCAAGGGCTTCCTGGGTGGCACTAGTGGTAAAGAATCTGCCTGCCAATGCAGAAAACACAGAGAGGAGGTTTGACCCCTGGGTCAGGAAGATCCCCTGGAGGAGGAAATGGCAACCCACTCCAGCATTCTTGCCTGGAGAATCCCTTGGACAAAGGAGCCTGACAGGCTACGGTCCATAAGGTCACAAAGAGTGGGACATGACAAGCAACTTAGCACAGACACATGTACCCTGAGGCAGTGCTTCTAAAAATCCTGAGGCAGTGCTTCTAAAAATCCTTGGTGCCTAAACATTACCCAGGGTCTCTGCTAAAGGTACATCTATGTAACATCATTCACAGAAGATCTAATGCATTAGGTGAGGTAGATGAAAGTAGTTGAGGACCACACTCTGAGAAGCGTGGTCCTAAGGGGCCATTGACACAGTTTTCACATGTCTAAAGAAAAATAAAATTATCTGCCTTTTTGTTTCGTTGTTTGCTCACTCAGTCATGTCTAATTCTCTGCAGCCTCATGGACTGCAGCATGCTGGGCCTCCCTGGCATCCACCATCTCCTGAAGCTTTCTCAAACTCACATCCATTGAGTCGATGATGCCATCTTTAAAAAGAATGTGAATATATGTTCACAGGCATTTATATGTTTAACCAAATCTCCGGGCACCCCATGACCAATCAAGTTAACACATAGAAATAAGCATCATAGTGGGCCTAGAGATTTTATTTAGTTGTGGTTACTTGTTAAAATTTTCTGTTCATCCAGACTTAGATTTCTTGCAACCAGGCTCTTTTTGCCAGAAAAGCTCTTTGTTTCTTGTGTGTGTGTGTGTGTGTGTGTGTGTGTGTGTGTGTGTGTGTGTGTATTTTATTTGTTGTAGGATGGAGGGGTTGTATCAGTTCAGCTGCCCTTCCCTTCATTTGTCCCCATCTGGCTACCAGATCTCCAGTTTTCCTAGGCTGTGACTAGAACAAACATCTCTGTGGGCCTTCAGGACTTTCCTTCAGGTGGCGTTAGTGCTAAAGAACCCACCTTCCAATATGGGAGAGTGTGACATCTGATCCTGGAGAATGAGAGGGACCAAAAGAAGACAATTCCTGGACTTCCTGGTAGCCCAGTGGCTAAGAATCAGGTTTCCAATGTAGGGGGCCTGGGTTGGATCCCTGGCAAGGCAACTAGGTCAATAAGTAACTTGACTTTCTGCTTTATAACAGTTAAAGCTGTTTTTCTTTTTTGCTTGTATCTTTACTTTTTATTATTATTATTCAGTGAAAACAGTCTCTTGTTATCTTTTTCTCCAATTTGGTTTCCCAAGTGAATTAAAGATCCCTAAACAATAAAGTCTCGCCCTACCAAATAATGAAAAATAGATAATGCCAAAAATGTTTCAAAAATAAGAATGTGTTCTGTTTCAGGATGTTATTTTTTTGGCAGCTAATCCACTTGATTAGTGAGTTTTTATTTGAAAATGTTACTGTTCTTATAGTAAGAGAGTAATCTTTCCCACTGAGCACTTGGCACTACAGAGCTGTAAAGCCTACAAAGAAAAATATGACAACCCTCTTGTGTTTCTATAGCAGCAAAGTACTCCTAGGGAATGCAGAGAAAGTAAAAAAGATTATGTAGCAACTTCAGTTTATTCTCCTCTTACTATTCTTACATAATCGCTAATCTTCACAAATATCTTTGTTCTTTGTTGCAGAAAGAGTAAGGCTATGTTTAACGTAATAATACTATCATATTATCTTTGTACCTTTTTAACAGTTTAAAGTACTTTTATATTTCCTTAACAGTTGTAATAACCCACATGAAGCAAAAAAATTCTCTTGTTTGAAGAAACAACTGAGGCTTTGAGGTACTTAAGGAAAGTCATAAAAGTCAAATAGCCAGTTACTGCCAAAACCTTGTTTGAATACAGAACTCCTTTCCATTCATGGATCCAACACAAGTTTGTTCACTACGAATCTACTATACTCAATTCAGAGATAGTGCTGGGCATCTGGAATGCAGTGATGGATATTCTTTTTTTTCTTTTTTCTTTTTTAAAAAAACATACATAGTCTAATGAAGGCAGAAATTGATGTAAAGCAATGATTACTCTGGGCTTCCCAAGTGGCACACTGGTAAAGAATCCACCTGCCAATGCAGGAGACACTGGTTTGATCCCTGGGTTGGGAAGATCCCCTGGAGAAGGAAATGGCTACCCATTCCAATATACTTGCCTGGAGAATTCCATGGACAGAGGAGGCTGGTGGGCTGCAGCTTATGGGGTTGCAAAGTTTTGAACATAACTGAGCAAACCCACACATACATGAAAAATGTAGCTGGTGCTATTGCCTCACAGAGCAAGGATCAAGGTGGTGTCTCTTGGAAGACTTCCTAGAAGACATGATTCATGAACAGATCTTGAAAAATTATTGAATAAATAAATGATCAGGATTTAATGAGGCAGAGAGCACAGAGAAAGAGATTTGGGAAACAGCAAAAAAAAAAGTGCACACAGGTGTGAAAACAAGAAGGAACACACCTAGGGGAACAGTAAGTCCTTTAAGGCTGCAGCTGAGATCGTGAGCTGGGGTAGAGGATGAGTTTACAGCTATCAGTAGGGAAAACATTATGAAGGACTCTGTTGTGCTTTAAGGAGTTTTCCCTAAAAAACATAGGGAATCAAATAAGGAGTTTAAGGTCACCCTGCTTATTTAACTTCTATGCAGAGTACATCATGAGAAATGCTGGACTGGAAGAAACACAAGCTGGAATCAAGATTGCCGGGAGAAATATCAATAACCTCAGATATGCAGATGATACCACCCTTATGGCAGAAAGCGAAGAGGAGCTAAAAAGCCTCTTGATGAAAGTGAAAGAGGAGAGTGAAAAAGTTGGCTTAAAGCTCAACATTCAGAAAACAAAGATCATGGCATCCGGTCCCATCACTTCATGGGAAATAGATGGGGAAACAGTGGAAACATTGTCAGACTTTATTTGGGGGGGCTCCAAAATCACTGCAGATGGTGACTGCAGCCATGAAATTAAAAGACGCTTACTCCTTGGAAGAAAAGTTATGACCAACCTAGATAGCATATTCAAAAGCAGAGACATTACTTTGCCAACTAAGTTCCCTCTAGTCAAGGCTATGGTTTTTCTAGTGGTCAAGTATGGATGTGAGAGTTGGACTGTGAAGAAGGCTGAGCACCGAAGAATGGATGCTTTTGAACTGTGGTGTTGGAGAAGACTCTTGAGAGTCCCTTGGACTGCAAGGAGATTCAACCAGTCCATTCTGAAGGAGATCAGCCCTGGGATTTCTTTGGAAGCAATGATGCTGAAGCTGAAACTCCAGTACTCTGGCCACCTCATGCAAAGAGTTGACTCATTGGAAAAGACTTTGATGCTGGGAGGGATTGGGGGCAGGAGGAGAAGGGGACGACAGAGGATGAGATGGATGGGTGGCATCACTGACTCGATGGACGTGAGTCTGAGTGAACTCCGGGAGTCAGTGATGGACAGGGAGGCCTGGCGTGCTGCGATTCATGGGGTCGCAAAGAGTCAGACACGACTGAGCAACTGAACTGAACTGAACATGGTTAGATTTACATTTACCAAAGATCGTTTGAACTAATTTTTGAAGAGTAAATGACATGAGGCAGTATTTGAAGCAAGGAATCCATTTCAGTTCAGTTCAGTCGCTCAGTCGCATCCAACTCTTTGCGACCCCATGAACCGCAGTACGCCAGGCCTCCCTGTCCATCACCAACTCCCAGAGTTTATTCAAATTCATGTCCCTTGAGTCAGTGATGCCATCCAACCATCTCATCCTCTGTTGCCCCTTATCCTCCTGCCTTCAGTCTTTCCCAGCATCAGGGTCTTTTCCAATGAGTTAGTTCTTCGCATCAGGTGGCCAAAATATTGGAGTTTCAGCTTCAGCATCAGTCCTTCCAATGAATATTCAGGACTGATTTCCTTCAGGATGGATTGGTTGGATCTCCTTGCAGTCCAAGGGACTCTCAAAAGTCTTCTCCAACATCACAGTTCAAAAACACCAGTTCTTCGGTGCTCAGCTTTCTTTGTAGTCCAACTCTCACATCTGTACCTGACTACTGGAAAAATCACAGCTTTGACTAGATAGACCTTTGTTGGCAAAGTAATGTCTCTGCTTTTTAATATGCTATTTAGATTGGTCATAACTTTCCTTCCAAGGAGGAAGCGTCTTTTAATTTCTTGGCTGCAGTCACCATTTGCACTGATTTTTGAACCCCCCAAAATAAAGTCTGCCACTGTTTCCATTTATATATGAGGCTAAAATGAAGATATAGTTGAATCAATGATACTGATTAGTAGACTATGTTTTTAGGGTACAGTTTATTATTTAAGACATTCTATTTTTTAACCAATTATTTTCCAATCCAGCTCCTTGATTTTAACAGCTGGCACATGGAGATATGGAAACCATCCTGATTATTTCTTCATGGTCAAATAACTGACCCAGAAGTTTATGCTGATCTGTTTTCTGTCACAGCAGACGAATGAATATGAAGTTTTATTTTTCAAGTTACAGCTTTTATCACCCGTTAATCCTTCTCTTTCCTGTAACCCTTGAATAATTAAGTGAAATTCCAAGACAGAACAAATAAGAGTTCAGTATAAAGATTTCAAATGCCAAAAATTGTTCAACAAAATGATCTACTTCAAGCAAAGTCCAGATGCAATTAGGCAGGAGATACTTTGGCTCTGCTTTGTTAAATGTGCCAAAGAAAGTGAGGAGAAATTTAAAAATAAACAAATGTTTAATCATGTTAATCTGTACTGTCCTCATTACGTTATATATGTTATATTCATAATTTGTTGCTTTTAATGACACAATCCTCTTTAGTAGATTTAGACTAACGAAACTTGAAATAATTTTGGATTAGAGCTAAACTGTATTTTTCAGTGCCTAAAGCCTATCTGCTGGCAGGAGCCACACTGATACTACTTAGATTTGTACTGGTAGAAATACTGCAGAAGAAACTTCACCGTGAATAACTGATGAGATGTCCACAATGTCAAAGATTTTCTTAGCAGAGAAAAGAGATTTGATTTCAGAAGAGCTCAAATCATATGAGACATTTCATACTAGTTTCTAATTGAGTGAAAATTAATTGGCATTTTATATATATTTTTTATGAGCTAAGAAAGCGTGGTCATGATAAATGGAGGATAGTTGATTTGATTAGCTAAAGCAATTTCCCCGCAATTTTCTTAAATTAGAAACTTGTTTGTTTTTGTGAACAAAATATTTGCAACTATGGTGATCTAGATTTAACGACAGTAAGAATTATGGTTCTTCTCTCTTACAGTAAGAAGACACATAGAGCCCCCCACCCCGACACCCACCCCTGCCTCATTATTAAAATTTTTGGATATTTTTGTTACTGTGCACAAAATGAAAATAAATTTTACAGACAAGTAACTTTTTTATTTTTAAATTTAAGAAAATAATTGTTGGGCTGAAGGGAGGCCATTCAGAATTTATTTATAGATCCCCTATAGTTTTTTTTAATAATAGATTCTTAGCATAACCATCATCTAAGGTAAAATTGGCACTATTGTCTTAGTTTTAAAGTAAAAATCACTAGGTTTATAGGGTATATATTTACCAAGATATAAAATAAACCATTTCTAAAGTCAGTTTAAGATAGGAAACATGAAGTCCGGCCAAATACAAAGAATGACTAGCTTATTCACAAACTTGGCATTTTTCTATTGTTAATAAAGAGAAAATTGGTCCTCATGTCATTGTCAAGGGAAGGATAAAGTACACAATGACAAAATTAAAGGCTGAAGCCATGGCATAGTCTTGAAAAGTGAACTACAGTTTTGACTATAGTTAGTCCCCACAGAAGAAAAAGAAAAGTGCTTCAAATAGCACATTAGAATCTTTCACTGTTTAATGTGAAAAATAATTATCTATGATATAGTTGAGAGTCTCACTCATCACTTTTTCAGTGATAGAGGAAGTTCAAAATAAAGATATCAATAGCTCACATGTATCAATAGCACCCTCTCCCAGTCTCAAAAGCAGTTCAACTTTGAATCCTCAATCATAAAGCATATGGTGAATATTTATCTGCTACAGAAAATGAAAAATACTCCTCCCTATCCAGTAACTGAGCCATACAAACATGTATGGTCTATTCAATTGGATTAACAGAGTCATCTTCTTTCTTACAAATTGTTTACAAACAAATGCATAAAATTATATGTTAGCCTTATATATAAATAGCTATATTGCAATTGCTAGCTCAGGATAATCACTAATGATTAAACAAATGTAGTAGAAAACAAAAATCAATTTTAGAGTTCCAATAAGAATATAAAAATAATTTTAATAAGGAACATTGCTAAAATAAATTTAACTTCTTTGATAAAGGATCTTTGTACATTGATCAGTGTGGTCCATATATCTCTGTTCCACACAAACAATCCTTTGAACAAGATATGCAGATTTGTCAATGTAAAAATGTATATTATTTGTAACTTAAGTACTATAATATAGGTGTCTGTCATTGTGATGAGTTATTAATAGTAAGGGCAAAAGTTGTACTCACTGGGAAATGCAAAGTTTTTTAAATGGAGGGGTAGTAGGGGGGATTTGTGGATATCTAAGGAGCACCTATTAAAAGGCACAATTGTAAATTGCATTACTATTTTTCATATATCTGAATCTGGACATTTCTTTGTTAATAAATGTTTTAAGAACCCTCCTAGAGACTCACTAGTTGACTTCAACATTTACTTTCCAACATAAAATATGCATTTATTTTATTTATCTGATTTATTTACCTGACATATTTTCAATGTCAGATTCATTATTATGATGCATTTAGGGTTCATGTTGAAATCACAGTTTGCCCATAGAGTCTTGATATGTGACATACCTCTATCAGTGTTTACAAAGACTTCCATACTTTGGAAGAGAATGGTCTATGTCTGTGGAGGCTCAGATGTTCACACTGAGAATCTTACTTGGTTGCATTTGAACGAGTCCATCTTTTCCAGCTGGTCATTTCACTACTCCACTGTCTTCATACTGAATTTAATTTAGATGTTAAACGACTTTTTCTGAGATTCTACCTAAGAGCCTAGAGAGTGGATTTTGTTTAAGCCATGAAACTTTTCTCTTAAGTAGGACCATTACAAACATACCCTAGAAATGTGGTGAAAATCCATCTATCATTCAAAACTAGTGTTGTTTATATTGAAAGAGCATGCTGCAGTCCATGAGGTCGCAAAGAGTCAGACAGAGTAGCTGAACTAACTCATACTAAAAGAGAAGCAGCCTTGAATAATGGTAACCCTGGAAACTAACTGAGATCCTGCATTTACAAGAGGTTTATGTCTAGGCATTTGGGCAAATACAAAAGAGGAGTAAGAATCATGTGCATTGTGGTCATCCCAGAGAGTAAATACCTTTCCTAGAATAATCTTTAATTTTGGTATTTGTATTCATTATAAAGAAGTTTAATAGAGCTTTCACATGAAAAATAGTTTAAATGAAAGGAAATGGCAAAAGAGAAGATAAAGCATAGCATTATCTCAAACCTTGTTTTGACAATGATTTCTCTAATAAGATGGCTATTTTCTATATACAGGAAAATTTCTTTCTAACCACAAGTGGGACATGACAGGAATATTGAAGCAGTGAGAGATTAAGGAAATTTCATACTTTCACATGTCCAAAGTCAATCAGATAACAATTGAATCTGGTCCTTTCTGTGTTCGCACAGTTCCTAGCAGAGCTCTCGTCTTGAGAGATTTGTGTTCATTCGATGACACATAGGGAAGGAATGGAATGCCACTGAAGGAGACACAATTCAGTCCTGGTCAGTGAACAGTCTCGGTTTCAAACAATTCAGATAAAGTCTAGCAACTTGATACTATGACTCTGAAATACGTGAGTGATGAAACTGAATAAAATAAGAACAAGACTAAAACCTCCTTTGTAAGTACATTTTCTCCATAGTTTATGAAATCTCTCAGATAGTGTTGGACAGGCTGCTATTTGCTCATCAAAAGGCTAAAAGCTTGGCACCTGCTCTGAAGAGGTCAAGAAGGCCGCTTGACATAAACTGGCACAACTTTAGTGTTATTACCTTAAACTTAAGATATCATGACACCTCATCATTCAAATGGAAACAGCTACAAGTTAATGGCACTCTTTCAGGCAAACAATGTCAGATTAATTAGGTCACAAGAAAGTATTACAAGGAGAAATGCAGCCTCTTTAAGAAGATAACCTGATTTTAAAAATAGTTGTCTTATGTGAGGATACTGTAATGCAGTGTTTTTATTTTTGAAGTGCAACAAAATCACAAAATACAGATTAAGTAATAAAGCCATAGAAAGTAGTTAACACTGTAAATCAAGAGGTACCACAGTAAACATAAGTTTAGCTTAGGCAGGGTGGTAGGGAAGTCCAAAATGATGCTCTACATTAAAAAAAACAAAAACTTGGTGTCCCAAGTCCTGAGGAATGCAAAGAGCCACATACATATCATTCTTGACTGAAGCCAGTCAATGAGGGTCTATAGTACATCTTAACATATTCTTGGGATGAAACTGTACTTGCTTCTTGAGATAGAATTCTACAAGAAGATTTTCTATTGGGTAAGATTAATGTAAAAAGCAAATACTTTGGGAAGGTGTTATTTTGGGTTTTCACGTACAAACACCTGAGAATTATACAAGATTCGGGTAAGCCAACAAACTCTTATAGTATTACATGAATCAAAGGACTAGTCTTTAAAGGTTTGTCTAAAATTGTACACTGAGTTTCAAAACAGTGTTAAAAATCAATCTAAGGCCAGTATACCTGAAGGGAAACCAGAGCAGATACTTCAAACACCAATAAACATGAAGTGGAATGCCAAATGCTTTTGAGATAGTTTATTATGAGTAGTAACACAATCTAATAATCTCAGTTAAATAGGAGGTAGCAGAAGCTTAAAAATACCAAGAAACCACTGAACCAGAGGAGAGTATGAAAGATAATAGGAAGAACAGTCAAAACTGATTCAATAACAATGTCTTATTAGCCAGGATTTAAGACTTTTTTTTTCCTAAGGTAGGTCTTGATAGCATCCAACTTTCCTAGTTTGTGACATGCCAAAACACTACTTAGCATAGTCAAATGAACCATGGGCCAGGGCTTAGATTCTATCCTTAGTTTCTGATGGATTTCTTAATGAATTATGAGTAAAACCTCCTGAAATCCTTATTTTCTTTTCTACAAGTTTGATCATAAGAAAATCACCTCAATTTACCCATAGGGCTGTTAAAGGGAACAAATTAAAAATGTGATAGAGACTTGCCAAGTTTTGTGAAAATCCACTAATACAGAAGATTATCTTTAATATAAGCCTATTCAAGATAAGCACTCAGAAATAAACTCCATCTCTAGTTTTTAAGCTATGGGCTCTGATTTCACAGTTAGGACATAGGGTCACTGTGTTCTGCTTTCTGGTGCCAGAAGTCCTTTGTGCTGTTCTGAGTCAAAAAGGCCACAAATATGCTGGTTATCATCAGGAGGGCAATAGAGAAAATACCTCCCTAACTCTGAAGAGACCTGTGAGGCATCAGTTACCATCAAGGCTTGGGGAACACTTTGTCTTATTCCACTCATTACGCCACTCTACTTCCAGAAAAGCAGGGTGGAATTGGAAACTATTTAGGCAAAGCAAGTCACTACGGAAGGCAGAATGGTTTTTTTGTAAGGATAAACATGAAGAGGTCAACCTCTTAGAGTCTGAAAAATTAAAAGGCTAAGGGTAAAACTGAATTAAGTCTTAATAATCAAAAAGTAGATGAATATGAGAAGCAATTATTCTTACTAGCTATGAGATAACAGCACTTGGTCTCATTAGGGAGAACTAGAAAGGGGTCAACAAAAGAAGTTGAATAATTGCATGCAGAAAATTTTTTAAAATTAAGCTTATTAATTTAGGAGGCAACATAAGATGCGTTAACAAACAGGCTTATGGGAATGATGGAAATGGACATATGACAAAGTTTAAATGGACATAAGAGTAGCTAGGGTACATCTCAGTCTTTTCAGATGGATTAAAAAGACTATTATTCACTCATCAAACAGCACTGGGAACTACACTAAGAAACTGTTGCAAGGACCTATGTGCAAATAAAGGCAGTCATAATATGGTCTAGACAAGAACTGACGTTCTCAGTGGCTTAGAAATATCAAGGGTAATTCTTTCAGTTGATGAGACTATAAACTGCATAAAGACAGCTTCGATTACTCACTACTGGGGCTTCCCTGGTGGCTCAGACAGTAAAGAATTGGCCTGCAATGCATGAGACTCCACGGACCTAAATGCAGGTTCAATCCCTGGGAGAGAAAGATCCCCTGGAGGAGGGCATGGCGACCCACACCAGTTTCCTTCCTTGCACAATACCCATGGACAGAGGAGCCTGTCAGACTACAATCTATAGGGTCACAAAGAGTTGAACACAATTGAGCGACTAAGCACTCACACACACACACACACACACACACAAACACACAGTACTTACTACTACATCCATAGGTCTTGGCAAATATTCAGTTGAACCATATGAATTTGCTGATGTTCAACCATATTTGAATTATAAAATTTGCCATTTTGTATGGTTCAAGCTAAGAATGAGTGCAAGCTCCTACTATTTAAAATATCTTGAATAAGTAAATGAATTATCCTACTTGTTTTGACTGATGCTTTTTATACGATACTAAAAATTCTGATTGATAGCAAAATACCCTTGTAGACAGGAACACTGTCATATGCTCAGATGCCCTGCTTTATCAGTTAGACACTTTCAGGTGTAAAGCCTTCCAAACATAAATGCAGCATTTGTTCCATGCCTATGTAAATATCCTAGAATGAATATAAAACTTGTCTGTGATGATCAACAGTGTTCTCAGGGTGCCCTGCTGGGAAGATAAGATCTGCGCATCTCAATGACCTCATGACTAGCCACAGTGACAGAGCCCTAGAAGGCTGGACTGGGAATTGATGGGTGTGGCTTAACTAGACTCAATGTTCTTGGGAAAGATAGGACTTCAATTTGTCTTGACCTATGAGTAGAATTTGTATGCAAGGAATAAGGAAAAGGCATTTTTAGATGTAAGATTGATGAAAGAATGCATGTGTGAGGAATATCCAGGAAGCCATTCTGGCCACAGGTGTTTGGTATTGGAGAAAAGAGAAAATTTTAGAAAAATAAGATGAGATTTCTGCGGAAGGGCCCCAAGTCTAGGTTTAGAACATCAAATTCATTCTTCTTGTGTGGAAGACATCAGAGGTTTATAGTAAACAGCACATATAAAACCACTGGAGGTTTTAAAATAGGAGATAAACTGAGTTTAAAGAAGATTAGTTTAAATTACTGAAAAGACTACACTTTCCAAAATAAACCATTTATCTTGTCTTAATTTAAATGACAGCCAATTACATTTTTATATCTGCATTTTAAACAAACTTAGAGCAAGCACAAAATATTTAGGATTATGTACAAAAGAGGACAAAGTATAGCTATAGTTAAAATGAATTAGTTGTTTAAAATAATTTGAGCTTAAAAAGAAGACTTTAATAGCTGTTAGTCCTTTTTTTTTTTTTTAACTCCTTTGGTGAAGACTGCTTGGTCATTCAGAAAACAAACACTATCCTGTGGGCTCATATGCACAGCATACACACAGATACAAACGTTTATATCCACTTCTACCTTTGAATGGAACTTATGCCACTGTTGTCAATTATTGTGTCTTATTAGAGACAGCATATGCATAAACATATTTTAAAATAAACATGAATAATTTGGCTAGGTTGTTTTACAGACAGCACTCATAAAATATACTTGGTGAATGAAGGAAAAAAATATCTGTAAGAAACAAACTCACAGACTTAGAGAATGAATTTTTTGTTACTGAGGGGAAATGAGGAGGAGGGATAGATTGAGAGTTTGAGACTGACATATACATACTGCTATATTTAAAACAGATAACTAACAGGGACCTACTATATAGCACAGGGAACTCTGCTCAACATTCTGTAATAACCTAAATGGGAAAATAATTTGGAAAAGAGCAAATACAGGTATACACAGAACTAAAAAAAAAAAAACAACAACAACAACAAAAACAAACCTGTAAATCAGACAGCACAGAATAGTTTAACAAGAGTAAATGCAAGCCATTCGCCTTAATAAAAGCAGCAGCTAAACCCCTTCTGTTCTGCTAATTAAGAAACAAAAACAAAATAAAACAACCTCTCTTTGATATAGAAGAAACCAAAATTGAAATTGTATGTGGATTCAGGAGGTTAAAAATCATAAGGTCATTTTTTCCTGCAACCATTCATTGACTTATTACTGATCCCAAGCTTGTTCATATTTGTGAAATTTTAAGAATATTGTAAAAGTTAGGAAAAAGAAAATAATTTGAACTTAACTTGGAAAAGCATAAGCCTAACCATAATTTCTTTAATATAATTTCCCATGACAAAACTTGTCACACAGATATTCATTGTAGCAACATAATAAAAAGATTCAAATGAATCATTTTGCTTTATTGCTTCTGTCTAAATTTCTTTTCTCGTTGCAACTTCTCTAAGAAGTAGAATTCCCCTCTACACTCTGATCAAGTGTATACCCTAGGAAGGGACAGACACCAAGGAGGACCAGTTACACAGGAAAAGGGCAAGCTATTAACAGAGCAATGAAAAACCTCTTATGTAATCACCAATAGTTAACAGATTCCCATGAGGACATATTCATTAATAACAGTAGACCAAGATGCTGTGACACACTGCATAATCATAATAATGAAAACAAAAGAAACTCAGTTCAAATACCGGTGGAGTTTAGTTTCGAGAAAGTTGTTTACTTGTTCTCTATCACAGCAGATTATTTCAGAAGGAAAGGAGGGGACCATCTGTATTTCAAGTAGATTATCTATAATATTTCTTTCAATTAAGTTTTTATGTTCCATTTAACTATATTATGACCCATCACAGACATATTAATGGGAAAAGTATCAACTAAATTTGAGTAGTATCTGCCCACTAAAGATAATAATTGAAGTGGTAATATGAACTAAAGAAAGAAAAAGAAATCTGTTTGCAAAATATTATTTTCCTACATTGTTAGGACTGTTTAGTTGTGTGGCATGAGGAACACATATAATGAGATGCTCACCATTCATAATCCAGAGTAACTGCTGACATAAATTGTCACATGATTTGGAAAGAACACCCATTCTTATAACACATAATTTATGTGAAGCTATTTCAAGTCCCTGTAAGCCTCTTCTCTGGGATAAAGCATCCTCATTCTTTCAACTGTGCTTTGAAGGACAGTTTCCAGCCTGTCTCTGTGTCAGCTGCCCTCGCCACAACACTTCTGCTTTGCTCTGGTCCCTGCTCATGGATGAAACAAGAAGTCGGTCTGGAGCCTAGGTATGGTCTGAGAAATGGAATATTTCCTGTCGTAACAGTAAACAAGGACCGCACAGCCATCAGGAATTGGAGTGAACTCCTGTAGGAACTCAGTGAGGAGAAGAATACCTGCCATCTAGACCGTAGCCACTCCCCATGGTGAGCCTTGAGAACAGAAAGCTCAGGACGTGACACAGGAAACTGGCCCCAGATGGTTGAGGTACATATGAAAGGGATTATCTCAGTGAGCCCAGACTCCTGCATCTTCCTGTACATAGAAAAGTACTAAATTCTTTAATGTGGGTTATCTGGTTTTCTTTAGTTAACAATAATCTTTTAATGTACAGACTACCTGTCCTTTGTTGTAAAATCTATATAACCTGGCTCCTCCTCTTACCCCCTAGGAACAGTTCTCTCAGGGTCACTTGAGATTGATGTCTCCCATGCCTAAAGTCCTAAAAATTCCCACTGAATAAAACATAACTCTCAACTGCAAGTTGTGAATATTTTTTAAGTCAACAGGTCTTTCTGTGTGGTTTGCATCCACTCTTCACAACAGGCAGTGTATTCATTATCACTGAGACCTTGACTGGTAAAGATTTGACTGAGCTAGAAGTAAAGAAATATCACTAACTCGGTGGCAGTGTCTTTTAGCTCTGGTGTCATATAAAAAAAAATCAGTAACATGCATATAAGCAGTATCTGTCAAGCGGGTAGTGAGGGAACAAACATTTGAGAGTCATTACTTCTTTTATTGGAGAAGAAAATGGCAACCCACTCCAGTATTCTTGCCTGGAGAATCCCATGGACAGAGGGTCCTGGCAGGCTACAGTCCATGGGGTCACAAGGAGTCGGACACGACTGAGTGACTAACAACTTCTTTTATAAAGCCACTAATCTGCACACAGATGTTATATTTACTCTGTAGCCTAAGATTATAGTTTTCAAATATCCTCCCTAACCTGCTGATGAATAGTAAACCTATACCAATGAAAATGCTGTTAACCAAAAAAAGATACCCCATGTCCAAGGGCAAAAGAGAAGCCCCCAAAAAGACAGTAGGAGGGGTGAAATCACATTTAGAATCAAACCCCTTACCTGTCAGAGATGCTCACAGGGCTCAAACAAACCTTGTGCTCACAGGACCCAGAGATCCCACAGAGACTGAGCCAGTACTGTGACTGTCTCCTGCGAAGATATGGGTCAGCAGTGGCCTGCCACAGGTGCAGGGGCTCTGGATGCAGAAACCTGGGTATGGCCTAAGCTCTCTTGGGGGAAGTTGCCAATAACCCCATCGTAGAGCCGCCAGAACTTACACAGAACTGGGGGAACAGACTCTTGGGGGGCACAAACAGAACCTTGTGTGCAACAGGACCCAGGAGAAAGGAGCTGTGACCCCAAAAGAGACTGACTCAGACTTGCCCATAAGTGTACAGGAGTCTCTGACAGAGGCCTGGGTTGAAGATGGCCTGCTGCAGGGCTGGAGCACTGAATGCAGTATGGGACCTTTAGAAGGAGGTCAATATTATCTTCATTACCTCCATCAGAGTTTGGCCTCAGGTTAAATAAGAAGGAGGGAACATCGACAGGAAACTGGATTAAAGAGTTACTGAGCATGGTCCAGCCCATCAGAAGAAGACCCAGTTTCCCCCTCCATCAGTCTCTCCCATCAGGAAGCTTCCATAACCCTCTTATCCTTATCCATCAGAGGGCAGACAGAATGAAACCCACAATCACAGAAAACTAACCAAACTGATCATATGGACCACAGCCTTGTCTAACAATGAAACTATGAGCCATGCCATGTAGTGCCACCCAAAAAGCACGGGTTATGGTGGAGAGTTCTGACAAAATGCGGCCCACTGGAGAAGGGAATGGCAAACTACTTCAGTATTCTTGCCTTGGGAACCCCATGAATAGCATGAAAAGGCAAAAAAATAGGACACTGAAAGATGAACTCCCCAGGTCAGTAGGTGCCTACTATGCTAAGGAGACCAGTGGAGAAATAACTCCAGAAAGAGTGAAGAGACGGAGCCAAAGCAAAAACAATGCCCAGTTGTTGATGTGACTGATGATGGAAGTAAAGTCCGATGCTGTAAAGAGCAATATTGCATAGAAGCCTAGAATGTTAGGTCCATGAATCAGGGAAAATTGGAAGTGGTCAAATAGGAGATATGAACATCGACATTTTAGGAATCAGTGAACTAAAAAGGACTGGAATGGGTGAATTTAACTCAGATGACCATTATATCTAGTACTGTTGGCAAGAATCCCTTAGAAGAAATGGAGTAGCCATCATAGTCAACAAAAGTCCAAAATGCAATACTTGGATGCAATCTCAAAAACAACAGAATGATCTCTGTTCATTTCCAAGACAAGCCATTCAATATTACGGTGATCCAAGCTTATACCCCAACCAGTAATGCTGAAGAAGCCAAAGTCAAATGGTTCTATGAAGACCTATAAGACTGTCTAGAAATAACACTCAAAACAGATGTCCTTTTCATTATAGGGGACGGGAATGCAAAAGTAGGAAGCCAAGAGAAACCTGGAGCAACAGGCAAATTTGGCCTTGGGAGTACAAAATGAAGCAAGTCAAAGGCTAATAGAATTTTGCTGAGAGAATGCACTGGTCATAGCTAACACCCTGTTCCAACAACATAGGAGACAACTCTATACATTGGGCACTGTTTATATTCTTTGCAGCCAAAGATGGAGAAGCACTATACAGTCAGGAAAAAAAAAAACAAAAACAAACAAGACCAGGAGCTGACTATGGCTCAGATCATGAACTCCTTATTGCCAAATTCAGACTTAAATCGAAGAAAGTAGGGAAAACCACTAGACCGTTCAGGTATGACCTCAATCAAGTGGAAGTGACAAACAGATTCAAGGCATCAGATCTGATAGACAGAGTGCCTGAAGAAATATGGATGGAGGTTTGTGACATTGTATAGGAGGCAGTGATCAAGACCATCCCCAAGAAAAGGAAATGCAAAAAGGCAAAAGTCCTTACAAATAGCTGAGAAAAGAAGAGAAGTGAAAAGCAAAGGAGAAAATACCCATTTGAATGCAGTTTCAAAGAATAGCAAGGAGAGATAAGAAAGCCTTCCTCAGTGATCAGTGCAAAGAAACAGAGGAAAACAATAGAATGCGAAAGACTAGGTATCTCTTCAAGAAAATTAGAGATGCCAAGGGAACATTTCATGCAAAGATGGGCACAATAAAAGATAGAAATAGAATGGATCTAACAGAAGCACAAGATATTAAGAGGTGACAAGGGTACACAGAAGAACTGTACAAAAAAGATCATGACCCAGACCACCAGAGCTGTGTGATCACTCACCTAGAGTCAGACATTCTGGAATGCAAAGTCAAGTGGGCTTTAGGAAGCATCACTATGAACAAAGATAGTGGAGGTAATAGAATTCCAGTTGAGCTATTTCAAATCCTGAAAGATGATGCTGTGAAAGTGCTGTACTAAATATGCTGGCAAATTTGGAAAACTCAGCAAAGGCCACAGAACTGGAAAAGGTCAGTTTTCTTTCTAATCCCAAAGAAAGGCAATGCCAAAGAATGTTCAAACTACCGCACAATTGCACTCATCTCACATGCTAGCAAAGTAATGCTCAAAATTCTGCAAGCCAAGCTTCAACAGTACATGAACTGCGAACTTCCAGATGACCAAGCTGGATTTAGAGAAGGCAGAGGAAACACAGATCAAATTGCCAATATCCCTTGGATCATCAAAAAAGCAAGAGAGTTCCAGAAAAACATCTACTTTTGCTTTATTGACTACAACCAAAGCCTCTGACTGTGTGAATCACAACAAATTATGGAAAATTCTTAAAGAGATGGGAGTACCAGAACACCTGACCTGCCTCCTAAGAAGTCTGTATTCAGGTCAAGAAGAAACAGTTAGAACTTGACATGGAACAACAGACTGGTTCCAAATTGGGAAAGGGGTACGTCAATGCTGTATGTTGTTACCCTGCTTTTTTAACTTATATGCAGACTACATCATGTAAAATGCCAGGCTGGATGAAGCACAAGCTGGAATCAAGATTGATATCAAAATATCAATAACCTCAGAAATGTAGATAACACCACCCTTCTGGCAGAAAGTGAAGAAGAACTAGAGCTTCTTGATGAAAGTAAAAGAGGAGAGGGAAAAAGTTGGCTTAAAACTCAACATTCAGAAAACTAAGATCATGGCCTCTGGTCCCATCATTTCATGGCAAATAGATGGGAAACAATAGAAACAATGAGAGACTTTACTTTCTTGGGCTCTGAAATCACTGTAGATGGTGACGTCAGCCAAGAAATTAAAAGATGCCTGCTCCTTGGAAGAAAAGCCATGACCAACCTGGACAGCATATTACAAAACAGAGATATTACTTTGCCAACAAAGGTTTGTCTAGTCAAAGTTATGTGTTTCCAGTAGTCATGTATGGATGTGAGAGTTGGACTATAAAGAAAGCTGAGAACCAAAGAATCGATGCTTTTGAACTGTGGTGTTGGAGAAGACTCTTGAGAGTCTCTTGGATTGCAAGGAGATCCAACCAGCCCATTTTAAAAGAAATCAGTCCTACATAGTCATTGGAAGGACTGATGCTGAAGCTGAAACTCCAATACCTTGGCCACCAGATGTGAAGAACTGACTCACTGGAAAAGACCCTGATGCCAGAAAAGATTGAGGGTGGGAAGAGAAGGGGATGACAGAGGATGAGATGGTTGGATGGTATCACCAAATCAATGGAGATGAGTCTGAGTGAGCTCTGGGAATTGGTGATGGACAAGGAAGCCTGGCATGCTGCAGTCCATGGGGTCACAGAGTCTGACATGACTGAGCGACTGAATTGAACCAATCTTTTCCATTGTGTATATGCAAATTATACTAACCACTGACCAAAATAGAAGCTTCATTTACTGAACTCACCTCATCAGCCTTTAATTTCAAGACTTTTAAACTCTGTTTTTTCATACATGCTATTAGGAATTGCTGCACTGTTTAGACATCCATCAACTTGACATGAATGCTATATCTTTAGTTATAATGTTGGTAAAGCTGTCAGATAGAGCAAGGCCAAGTACAAAACCTTGTTACTTAACCCTACAGGACAACTCTCCAATCTCACTGGGTTGACAGTGAGTCAAGAAGAGGCCACACAGTATGGTAATATGTACTTGATTCAGGTATTAAGAAAAACAGTTTTAATATTAATTGTGCCACTATTGTGTGTATAGGTAGGGGGAGGTTGTGACATCAACTGAGACACTCATTCTTCTATATCCTTATTTTGTCATGTATGAAAGAATCATAGAACTATTAGTGTTTGCAGGATCATAGGCAATTACATAATCTAATATCTTCTTAATATAGATGTGGAAATAGATCCAAGAATAGGCCTAAAATGGCTATGTAACTTTTTTTTTTCACATAGAAAGAGAAGATAGTGCTCTCTTTTCCATTTTACATCACAGTAAATCAGAAAAATTAGAACATGAAATAGTTTCCAACCAGATTGCTTCAGTAGTTTGCAGTCATCATGGCTATGTAACCCTAACCCTAACACTTTTAAAGAAAACCTAGAGTTACAGCAGGGAAAACTCTTGGTTCCTACCTTTGAACCAGATAGAAAAAAGTTCATTTGGATCTATAACTAAGAAAACACATACTTCACTCTTAGGCTGTTAAGGAACAGATTTCCAACCAAACTGACTCATACTTTAAAAGAAAAAAAAAAGCAATCTTGCTGAGGGCCAAAGAAGAAATTTTTAGGAATAACTGAGCAATATTTAAAAATCTTTTTTTTTAACATGCCTGAAATAATTAGCACTTATTTTATGGAATTATATAAGCATTACAGTTAGAGAAATATTTTAGATAGCAAACCAGTCAAAAATTACTTACTTGGTTGGATAAATGTGAAGTAGGCTAAACAATCCTTTCATTCTTTTAAACTGTATCATCTTGACCCTATTCTGTCTGGTAGAGGTTTACAGCTTCTGTCTTTTTATCACCATTAAAATATTATCATGATAACCAGTGACACAGAGAAATATATAAAAATTTAAAAGAAGTGCACTAGAATACTTAAACTGGTTTGATACCATGGCTATGTCAGTGTTTTAGAAGTAGGACAAGTCTCGAGAAAATAAGTTAATCTACAGCTCCAAATGGTTCACAGAGTTGTACCAACTTCTAACATTGATCTAGAAAAGATGAAGTCTCTTTCCTGTAGGACCATTATGCTTCATGTCCAAACTACTTAAAGGACTCCATCTTATGCATCTTATTCTCTGAAATAACTTCACATTGAGATGGAAACTCTGTTTATTTCCGCTAAACTCTTTCACCAATCCTCTAGACTCAGGCACCACTCTAGCTTCATTTACAGTGAGGGATGTGACTGCAGACTCAGCACTTTTTCATGCTGCGAGAAATAGAGTAAATTAAATCCTAACAATTGCTACACAGTGAATATATTTTTAAAGAACACAAACAGAAAGATATGATTTAAAGTTAACACTCAGTGAACAATTGTTTTTCAGATTCAATTATACTATACAAATAAAGGCAACCAAAATGGTTAAAACCAATTTTCTCTATAGTGTCACAACAAATCAATTTATAATATCTAGCCTCTCAATTCTAATGAACTAAAAGTACTTTTGCTTCCATTTATATACATATATACCTATAACATCTATTTGGTAAAGTGGCTATGAAAAAAACTATCAACAATTACTTGAATAGATATATGTTATTATAAAGCAGTGACCTAAGTCAGAAAGTCTGATCTGTGCAGACATTTCTATGATACCAGCAGCCTGAATGAAGAAGAGATAAATATTAAACTGCCTTTTTTTTCTTTTTTTTAACTTGAAAGTTATTTAATGGCTGAAGAAGATTGGTTTGACCAATAATTTTTCTTCTTTTGTCTCATCATTAACTGAAACTTAGTCATTGTAGAAAACTATTACAGAGATTGGCTGTCCTTTTCAATGTGAGGGATGCCAAACAACAATTATCTCTAGAACATTTTAACATTATGTCACGGTTAAGTAAGGCCAAATATTCAGACATCTGTCATCTTGCTTGTCCTCCATGACAACCAGTTAATTAAAAAATCAAACTAGCTCTCTATTAGTTTTATGTGACTGTCCAGAGCTGTACATCACATATATTAATAATTTTATTTTCTATCCCAGTCATCTAATTGCATTACACAAGCTGCAAATACTTGGGAGGACTATGTTTTGCACTAGACATAGAAAATAATAAAATGCTACATCTCTGTCCTCAACTGTTAAAGTCATACTTGAATTTAAGCTATCTGGACAGGTACTTAACTATGTGAAGCAGCTTTCATTTTTTTCACATAAACCATTACCAAGGTCGTGAGAGAAATGGTACAGGGTCAGATGGGGAAATGAGCACTGGATTAAGATCAGTCCTGAATCTCAGTCTCAACTTTGACACTTAGTAGATGTTTGCTATTAGACAAGCAATTTAAGCTGTCTGTTGTTCAATTTCCTCATTTGGAAAATGAAGACACTGAAGCAGAATATTTTTATACAACTGACTAGCTTAGAACTAAGATTAATTTACCTTTGGATGTGAGAAACATATGTGAAACTTGCAAATACCTCAGTGGTTCCCAGATCCGAGCTGCTCCTCTTATCCATCACCTGAGATTTACATACTAACGTTACTGCTTCTTAGAATTCAGCCCAGAACAGTGAAGACAATTCCCTGTGGATGGGGCTCAGGCTCTGGCAATTCTAATTCTAATAAGTGGTTTGCCCTCAGTCCATTCTAACCACTAGCAGAGGCTAGTGTGATATAGGTATAAGTTAAGAGGTTTACTTTCTCATTTCTGGGCAGTCATTTTCTAAGTCATTAGCTAAACATTTATTATAGGTCTCTTAGATGCATCCAATATGATAGGTATAAATAATTCAAAAGTAAATTAAAAAGATTAAAAACTAAATCAGTACCCTCGCAATAAGAAACTTTTCAGTATATGTTAAAAAATTCTTGTAACTATCACATTGATAGCAGTTTTGTCAGAACTCAGCATATAAATCTAGCTACTATTGGCTTTAAAAATTCCTATGAAACATAATAGATACAAAGACAATAGCAAACATAGTTCCTCAGCTCTTCTCATGTCAGGTATGTTTTCTTAAATCAGAGTTTTTTTTTTTTTTCTTTTCTCCCTCCAAATACACTTTAATATGTGGGATTAGCATAAAGCATTTCAACAAAATACAAAATAGAATTCAATCAGGCAAATGCTTACTATTTAAGTTTTAAGACTGGACATACTGGAAGAACAAAGCTCTATACTGGGTTGAAAACTGGAATTTTGAAAATCTAGCCTTTTATCATAAAATCCAAACAATGGTATTTTTAAAAGTAAATTACAGCTATTTTTAAAGGTATGTATTCATAAGCAGATACAAAAAATTATATATATATGACCTTAATGGTGAATTTAGTTTTTATTTATCTTTTCAGCTTTTGCATTTGGTGCCATAATTTTTCCTGCCATTATCATTTTGGACAATTTTAATTTAATTAGTGATGTATGCTAAGACTCACAGCTATGAAAAAATGCAATTTCTTGTAACTATCACTTTCCCAATATTTGAAAAATAAAGCAACATAACAAGTTGAAGTTTTATAACACTACTGGAGCTACTTATTGCTTTCTCATAGACAATGTAGGGATTTCCCAGGTGGCACTAGTGGTAAAAAAAAAACCACCACCACCACCTGCCTGCCAATGCAGGAGACACAGGAGGCGCAGATTCTATCCCGGGGTCAGGTAGAACCCATGCAGGAGGGCACAGCAACCCCCTTCAGTATTCTTGCCTGGAGAATTCCCATGGATAGAGGAACCTGGTGGGTTACAGTCCGTAGGACTGCAAAGAGTCAGACACGACTGAAGTGACTTAGCACACAAAATGTATAATTTTATTGTCCTTCAAACTATTTATGGTTTAAAATTCATACTATGAGTCAAAAGACATTGAAAAGATGTCATCATTCTTAAGTGTTTCAAAACATACCATATTGTTTACTTCCTATAAATGAGTGATTTGCCTTTTGTATTACTTGAGACTTCTCTGAAGCAATGTTTTCTGAATGGAATGAGAATTACATGGTGTCAGGGAAAGAATAATGGGATTGAGTTCCAGGAACAGCTCTGCTATTGATTTTTGTTTATGCTGTTAAAGTATTCAGCCTCATTTATTAATCAATGCAAGGCACAGTCCATATGACTTCTACTGTTGATTCATTTTGATATGGATATTCTAGGGCTCAGAGTTGCAGAGGCTTATATGCTTTTGACAGGAAATGAGAACTTTGACTTAACTTGGGACAAGAAGAGGTACTGAAGTTAATTGTTTACCAAAAAAAAAAAAATCAAACCAATTTTGTGTCTGATTATTAAATGGCACAAGTGATGTTTCAAGTGTAGACAATGGATTTACTGCTGAGTGTGTTTTAGAGAAAAAGTGACGGGACACTCTCTAATTCATAGTTCTTCTGACAAACATACACATTGGTAAGACTCTCAGAGGAAGTTAAGGGTAAAGCCAGCAGTAAAGCAATGTTTAGCAGAAGCATCTAACAGGACTAATTGTTGTTTAGTAGCTCAGTTGTGTCCAACTCTTTGCAACCCCATGGACTGTAGCCCACCAGTCTCCCTCTGTCCGTGGGATTTCCCAGGCAAGAATACTGGGTTGTCATTTTCTTCCCCAGGGGATCTTCTAGACCCAGCATCAAACATGGGTCTCCTGCACTGGCAGCTGGATTGTTTATAGCTGAGCCACCAGATAGGATCAATGAGAAGAGTGCTGAGTTCAGAAGTTCCATTCTTGGTACTGCCTCACACTGATGTGTGACCTTGGATGTATCACTTAACTTCACAAACTTCTGTTTTCTACCTGTTTTATGATTTTTAACTTTCCCACAAACAAATCACAGGTTCCACCGTGGCAACAGTATTGTGCCCTCTGTAAACTGAATCCATCAGGAGCATATTTTTAATCTCACTTCTCTATTTCAGTATATTTGATTTCAAATCTTTTTTTTTCTTTTTGAGTTATATATAATCTCTCTCTCTCTTTTTTTTTTTTACATTTTTTTTCTCCCTCTTTTTAATTTTCTTGATTATTGCCTTTTCAATTAAGCTACTACATATGAAAGATTACCTAATGGCTGATAACCAACAGAAAAGTGCTCTCTCCTAACAAAAACTGACATAGTCAGATGCTTTAAAGTTCTTTGTTTGATGTGAACTAGAGTGTAAAACACAAAACACTTTACATTGGATATATTATTTATTTCCTGCCCTCCTTTTAAAAAATGACTCAAGTATGCTCTAATTTGTATAATTTCCTAGGCAAAATATAGTTCTAAAAAATATAAAAGTTCAATCACATTAAGCATGTGATTATTTAATGTCCTTTTTGCTATATCCTGACATACTTTAAAAAAAATAATTTTACCTACCTAGCATTTAATTTCTACTTAATAATGATTCCTTTTAAAGAGAAAATTATCAAGATAATTTTGCGCAAAAAAGGCATGACAAAACTTATAAAGAGTTAATCATAGAAAAATAATATAAGAAATATCACAGATGTTTTCTTTGGTCAATACTGCTCATTTTTCTGCACCTTTTAAGGATTTTATAGCACCTGTATATAGCGTTCAGATATTTTAATAAGATATTCTATTTTTAAAAAATCATTGAGATTCCAAATAGATTAGGTACCTAAAGAGAAAAAATTAAGGGAAAATGTGTAATCATGTTTATTAATCTTTTTCTGAATATAGAATACACAATAAATGATAACCAAGTCAAATCTTGTGCTGTACAGTACACTGAAATATCAATCAGAAAGCAGGCCCTTGCTAATACACACTACAGAGTCAGTCATGTGCCAGTCTTTAAAAGATCAAAAGCATGAGAAACAGTTCCTGACTTCAAAGTGAAAGTGAAAGTTATCAGTCACTTCAGTCGTGTCTGACTCTTTGTGACCCCATGGAAAGCCAGGCTCCTCTGTCCATGGGATTCTCCAGGCAAGTATACTGGAGTGGGTAGCCGTTCCTTTTCTCCAGGGGATCTTCCTGACCCAGGGATCAAACCTGGGTTTCCTGCACTGCAGGCAGACTCTTTACCATCTGAGCCACCAAGGAAGCCCCTGACTTCAAAGACCTGCTAACTCCTTATGGAGAGGAGATGGGAGAGTAGAAAATAAAAACTTGCTGTTGTGTGATAGACTCTGGGTACTCTAATAGGTGTGGTGAAGATGGAGAATTAGGGAGAATGAGGTGGTCCTCATGACCTAACCAGAAAAGAGTCTCATTCTTGGTGTTGGAGGATATCTGAAACCTGAACAAGCAGAGGGCAATCCAGGTGAAAGCGTATGGGCAGAAATGAGAATGGCATGAATGCGGGCCAGTAAAGAAATGAATTGGGAACGTCAGCTAGGTACTGGGAAATAGGTTGGTTAGCTAGGAAGGATGTACTGAGGTCTCAAAGGTCTAACCAAGAAGTTTCTAATTAAAGGCAGAGAACACGTTTTGACTCCTGTATTCTCCCCCATAACTGCTACATAGAAGATGCACCAAGAATAATTGACAAGAGTCTATCACCCTACAGCCCATGCTAGGAAATCCAATATGCACTGGGTGATGTTTAATGGAGAACTGAGAAGGGAGCATCAAGTTTATGAGAAAAGGAGCAGCAAGCAGGAGAGAGAAATAATCAGTCAGTGAAATGAAGGAAACCAGGAACTTCTAACTTTTCATTTAGAAGAAAAAGTTGCAAAGTTAGCACAAAGATTCCCTGTATACGCTCCACCGAGGTTCCCATAAATCACATGGGCTTCTAACAGTTTGCACAACGAGTTAGAAGGGGGTTAATGGGGGACACTCACTCCAGGGAGAAGTAGGGCTAGAGTAGAGCTTACGCATGATGGACAAGAACACCTGTGGACGTAAATGGCAGAGCCCTGAGGGTAGAAGGCGGGAATGCAAGAGGCCTTTCAGAGAGGAAACGGCCAGATTTGATGATTTGATGACTACAATTGGAGCCCATAAGAGGGTTAATTTAAATAAGACTGTAACGTTTCAAGAGATGACCAAGAGAAGGATGGTACCGCTGCTGGGGGGTGGACCGCTGCACAGATGATGACGGGACTGAGGGTGCGGCCACCGGGCTGGGGCCAGGAAATGAGGAGGCAGCCGTTACTTTTGAACTTTCTTATCTACTTTTGGCTTCCAGGTTTTTACTCTCCCCACATTTTCTCTGTTCCTCCATATCTATCAGATGGGATACCTGTCTCTTCTTACCTCGGCATATTCTTCCCCTTCCATACGAACTTACAACAAGGTTTTGAAATGAAAAGAAAAAAAAAGACATAAAATGCAGAATTATCAATCTCACAAGAAGAAACACTCCAAAGAGAAGCCAAGATGTGCCCATTATGTGCTGTCTGAATAATTCCAACACCATGTGGAGAGTGAAAAGAGCAGAAAATAACCCTCATATTCTGAACAAAGTCCTCTTTAATATGTTTTCCCTTAGGGAAGTAGCTCTCAAACTTCAGTTAGCATCAGAATCACACATGAGGGTTTTTATAAGAACTTACTTGCCCTGCCCCCAGAGTTTCAGATTTAGTAGGTTTGGGGTTGAGCTCAAGAATTTGCAGTTCTAACCAGGAGATGCTGAATCTGCAGGTCAGGACCACACTTTGAGAATCAGTGTCCTAGGGTGTACCACTGACAAGTCTTAATTCTGCCTAGAAAGAAAGGTAGGTAAAGCAAGGGATGGAGTGCTGGATAAAGAAGGTTCTTTGCTAATTTTATTTATTAACCTTTGCAATTTTCACAGAATTTACCATTAAAAGGGTAGAATCAAGAGAAGTTAGGTTATAAGGAGTTTCTCAATATGCTGCCGAAACTTTATCAAACTATTTGAGTTTGACAAAAGCAGCTAAAAGTCAGCTAGTTGTAACTTGGCAATCTGTATTAATATAAAACAGATAATACTGCATAAGGAAGAAGGAGAGGGAAATAGGTGTTTAACTGTGATTAGTGTGTTTAATTTTTGGTTTATTAGGAGAGCACACCACATAATCACCTATCCAAAGACCAACGCTAATTGCATGAGTGTGTTGAATTACCATTTATAGATGTGTTTAGATTTTGTCTAAATAAAGTAGATTGACTAAGCATATCATACTCAAGTGATGAAGGCCTAATTCCAAAACACCCCCACCCCAACACCAACAAAGAAAGTTTAGATATTTTCTGTGATAACGGCGTATCAATCATTTTAATAAACACTGACAAAAAGCAGTTAACTGTTGTCTTGCTTATTGGTTGCATTATATTGATTTATAAGAGATGTATGTGTAATAACGTCAGCAACAGATTGTTCAAGCCAATTTTATTCCTAAGTGGTCTATATTTTAAATCAAGCATAAACCTGTAACATATTTCAGCAGTGCTTCTTAGATCAAGTTTGACATTCGTTTCTTCACTATTTAAAAAAAATGAAATTTCTTTCGTATCCCTGTCTATGTAATCATATAATAATGACCTCATCTTATTGGAAAGGGCAGAGCTGTCTTTCATTTTCACATTTTTTTCCTCCATGAATATTAACAGTTTATTATTATGCAAAAGACTTTGTATTTAATAGACAATTAGTCCTAAAATTGAGTTTGTAAGTGTATTGATTATTTAAATTATTAGAGACATCACTTTGCTTACATACCTAGTGAACAAATAGACGAGCACAATTACAACTTTAATTAGGTATCGGTAATTAATTACAATGATCTCTTTTCCAGTCTAGTACACGAGAGGTTTTTACAAGTGTACTGGGATGCTAGCCTTCTGCCTGTGGCCTCCTTTCTTTGTCCTAAATATGATCTCCCTGATCTTCCAAGCATGGATTTTAGCCAGAGCATACAAAAGATGCTCTGAGTTCAAATCATAATTTTTCTTTCCTATAGTTTTAAGACTTTGAACAAATCATTTCACATTTCTTGCCCTCAGTTCCCTCATCTATGAAAGAACAGAGCTGAGCTAGATAATACTGGTAGATCTTTTATACTTTTAATCCTAAGAACGAATATTCTAACACTTCTCAGAACATTGCTGAGGTCTCTGCTCAGAGATGGAAGCTATCTTGGTAAAGAATTGAAAAGTCCTACTTAAGAATAAGTTAAGCGTTTTCAGCTCTCCTTTAAAGACATATGAATACACTTGGCTCCAGAATAGATACTTTACTGTTCCTTAGAAGCAGAGAAATGCTGGTACAAGTTGAACTGGCTTTTTAAAAGGTCATATGAATTGTCATGTTTTCTGATGTCTATAGCATACATATGTCCATGATGACTGATTTCAAGTTACCAATGCAATGTCACTGAACAGTGAATACAGCATTGAACTGAGGTCATGTGAAGAATTAGTGAGGTGTTATGAGTCAGCTCTAGGACACGAAAACCGTTAATACTTGAGGTCAAGGACCTAGCTCCAGCATTCCTCCCAACTTTGTGATTTTAAGCAAGCTGATTGACCTTTTTGACTCATCCAAAATAAGACAATGTCTTACCTAGCAAATGTCTTACCAAATTTAAAAATAATTTCTTAATTATCAAATAAGGGGAGAGCACTCATTCTCTTTTCTGTAGCTACCATAACACATCAGCTAGAAAAGCATTTTGAAAAAAGTTTAACTCCTTGCCAAATGCAAATTATAACTATTATTACTTTTGCTAAAGAAATCAATAAATGCCTTCTAAAATAACTTTTGGCAAAATGAAAGTTATGATTATGATTCTTTTAGTCATAAGAAATAGAAATCTACTTACGCTAACTTAAGCAAGTTAGCCAATTTTTGTGTCACTTGAGAACTTGAAAGCAGCAGGATGGAGCAGCAGTTATTTCTACAGAACTTTCAGACTCCCTCTTTGGCTCTCTCCACTCTTCTCTTTCTATGTTTATAAGTTACACCATTGCCAATAAATAGTTTCCTTCCTCCCAAGTGCCTCTGCCCACCACCACGTGATCATGGACTCTGGCTCTCAGGTCCAACTGGAGAAAGAGGGATGAGTAAAGGGTGGGGATGTGTGAAACAGAGAGAAAGGAAGAGGGGGAAACTGGAAAGGAGAGGGGAAGACTGATTTATGTAGACATCTGTCTACTTGAATAAATTCACTGAATTTGAGAAAGGGATATACACTTGTCTCAAACAAGTGTGCCCAAGGACAAGATTCACATGTGTCGAAGAGCTGCCTCAAGTAGGTACAGCAACCACATAAGTCTCATAATAGATCCTTTCAGTGGAAACATTAAAAAAACAACATCACCACTCTTGATCAAGTATCAGATGTTTATTCTCTGAAGTCACTGATGTTTTCTTGAGGCCAAGAGCTGTTTGTCAATAAGGAAAAATCTAGAGGAACACCTAGTCAGCACCAGCTTTGTCTGGTGGCCATGTTATGGCCCATGAGATTTAGCTGAGGCATGACTGCTCTTAAAATCTTAATATTAAAATACTAATCAAATTGTGTAAATTCACTTGGAAATTACATCCTTAGTATGACTGACAGAGAACCAACGAACGACTCATGCCGTAGTGAAGTCAAATTATAGAACTGACATTGAAAAATTGTATAGGCAGTTTTTTTCCTGCAAAAGCCAAGGATGTGTGAAGCCACAGACTGATGACATGGAGTAATCTGACTTGAAATAACCAGGCCTTTACATCCCAAGCTTTATCAGTCAGCACTTTATAAACTCCAGCCAGCTCTAGACAAAGTTACAATTACAGAGGGACAACAAGAGCTGTCGCACAACTGGAAGAGCTCTCCCAGCTCCTGCTATGTTAGCAGCTCCCACTGAGAGGAAAGAAGGATGGACAAGAAACCAGCCAGGAAGCAAGCAGATAAGAGCGTCATGCCCTGCTAACATGCTGAACAAAACTGAGATCAGCTGGTTTCCAGAAAAGAGCATTCTATCTAGCAGGCTGGGACTAGCCAAATCACATGGCCTGCTGGTCCACTTTTTATGAATTCTTTCCTTTGGTCCAAAACAGTGTCACAAATTTCAGGGACAAACATGAAGAACTTTGACAGGTGGCACATTTGCACTGGTGTGAAAATGTTTATGGCTTTTCCTGTGGTCATCTATGGATGTGAGAGTTGGACTGTGAAGAAGGCTGAGCACTGAAGAATTCATGCTTTTGAACTGTGGTGTTGGAGAAGACTCCTGAGAGTCCCTTGGACTGCAAGGAGATCCAACCAGTCCATTCTGAAGGAGATCAGCCCTGGGATTTCTTTGGAAGGAATGATGCTAAAGCTGAAACTCCAGTACTTTGGCCACCTCATGCGAAGACTTGACTCATTGGAAAAGACTCTGATGCTGGGAGGGACTGGGGGCAGGAGGAGAAGGGGACGACAGAGGATGAGATGGCTGGATGGCATCACGGACTCGATGGACGTGAGTCTGAGTGAACTCCGGGAGTTGGTGATGGACAGGGAGGCCTGGCGTGCTGTGATTCATGGGGTCACAAAGAGTTGGACACGACTGAGCGACTGAACTGAAATGAACTGAAAATGTTTAAATAAATTGTCCTGGACACAGAATTAAAAATGATAGGTCTGTTTGAGGTGGCTGAACAACATTATTTTTAATTGAAAGTATTATTTTTTAATAGTCAAACTCCATATGAGATTCAATGAAGCAGGCCATCCTACATGCAGTTTTAGTTCTAACTATTATATTGTATTTTATTCCATTATTTATTGAACACAGTTACATATTACCATGAAAAATTTGATTATAGCTAAGATTATGTCAGAGAGTCACCATGGTTCCTTGAAACTGCTGAGTTTTAGAAGTTTACTGCATATTTCATTTGGAAGGGAAAAAATGGGAAGTGCTGTGAAATAGCTAAGGACCATTTACAAGGCAGGTGTGCAACAGTAGTTTGATTTTTATACTGAGATGTCAAATTGAAAACCCTTAAAGAGGGATAATATTCTGTGTTATTAACCTATGATTTTCTCCTCTCAATATTTACAATCTCTTCTCACTCCAGTTCTATCAGAGAATTGGCCCTGTGCTCACTGTCTTGACAGAGAGATCTAGCTGGGCAAGATACAGAAATTCCCTGTACTTCTCTCTGAATACATGTTTCCAAAACCCTAGGCTCCTAAGACAATTTAGAGCACTCGGCACTGGTAACAGAAATAGTATCAGGATGGAGAACAAGTATCTTAGACAAAAACACAGGAAAACGATTTCCAATCAGATCAAAAGAATATTTCTGGGATGGGAGGAAGGGTGTGTGTATATGAAGAGGATAAGAGTGTCTGGCAGGCTATGGGGGCTTGATAGTGGGCTGTGGGGGCTTGCTGACAGGGACAGGAAATGACTGGTGTGTCTAGGCAAAATATCAAAGAAAAGTTTTATGTCTTCAGTATGAAAAACAGACAGTGAAGAGCTACTGGTAACCATGATGATGGTCATTGAGTTGTAACCAATGTGGGTAGATGGCTCAAATACAAAATTAAGATGATGGGGAAGATTTAAGACTGAGATTGGAATCTGAAAAGTCTGGCCAGGTCAGTTCTTAAAACAAAAGCTAAGTTCAGTTACAGAAAATTCAGGAAGTACCATTATTTGTCCACCCAAGATGGTGGGTCACAATTTATATCTCCTTTATAATACATGTATCTACTCTATGAGGGGAACCCAAAAGGACTTCTTCCTTTAAAAATTTAGAAATAACAAAACAACATGCTCACAAAATTGCAACATGCTCACAAAACTGTAACACTGCTTAGACACCATGGGTATTAAAAACTTCTGGGAGCCCTGATCAACTGCCATCTTCTTGGAGATATATATTATTTGAAAGATCAATACACTTGATAAACTCGATAAACTACTTGAATATATGTATGAGAGGCATATAAAGGTTAAACATTTTCTTACATTCTTCTTTCTTACATCATAGTCTTATGATGCTCACGATGCATGAAAAAGTAACATCAATTATAGGAAGAAGGAAGTACTAAAAATTAAGTCGTATTATCTAAATAGCCAGTAGTCAATTATCTCTAGGTTAGTTAAAAAAGAAAGCAAGCAAGGGCAAGGGAGAGACAAGAATGATTATAATTAATTAAATCAATAAAGACTCTGATTCATAATATCATTAGACTAGAGTCATAAAGTGGCAAACCCCACCATAGTAACCATCCCCCACATTTAAATAGAGCTTTATAAAGTGCTTATACATGTAAAATCTGTTTAAATCTTCATAACTTGATGACATATAAGAGAGCTACATTAAAAAAATAAATTACATTATTTCAGTAGTGATAAATATTGTGAAGAAAAACAGCAGAGGATGAGGGGATCTTGTATATGCTGCTATTTTAAGGGTCAGGAAAAAAGAAGTGACATTTGTGCAGAGACCTGAGTGGAATGAGAGGTGCACCATGCAAAGATTCAGTGGAAGGGTGTTTCAAAAAGGGAACAGCAATCATCTGAACGGGGGTTCCTAAAGACGGTAAGTCTGGCTATAAAGAAGTGAATAAGTAACACGTGATGGGCCATGAGCTCAGAAGGGCAATCAGGAAGGAATTTTAGTTCAAATTAAGGAGTCATATTTCAACTTGAATGCAATAATGAACCATGGGAAAGCTTCAAACAGGACACAAGATTCTAACTAACTCTTTAAAAATATGAGAGGGGCTGTTGTATTGGTAAGGGACTATAGGAGAGCCAGAGTGGAGCAAGACGCCTGCAGTGCAGATGAGAGTAACGTGGTGTGAATAGGGGGACAGCAGCGGAGCTGACGAACTGGGTCAGATCTGGAATATAGTCCGAAGGTAGAGTCAACAGAATTTGTATTGGATGCAGGGCCTGAACAGGGTGCGGAGATGAAAAAATGAGTAGAATCAAGGACTGTTTGGTGCCTGAACAACAGAGGAAAAGATAGTGCCATGACTTGAAACGGAAGAGATTCAAAGGTTAAGGGACAAACTAAGAATCCTGCCCTCTGTATATCAATTTCAGTCCTTTTAGGAGAAACACTCCCAGGGATTTTATTGATTTTAATAAAGTATGACCTGTCTAGAGAACATCTCATATCCATTTACTTTGGTGACCAGATATGTGGAGCTGTTATCTTCCCTGGTGTCGCAGATGGTAAAGAATCTGCCTGCAATGTGGGAGACCCAGGTTCAACCCTGGGTCAGGAAGAAACCCTGGAGAAGAAAACGGCAACCCACTCCGGTATTCTTGCCTGGAGAATTCCATGGATAGAGGAGCCTGGTGGGCTACAGTCCATGGGGTCGCAAAGAGTTGGACATGACTGAGCAACTAACACACATGTTCTTTTGCTGAGTTACCAACTGTGGTTTAAGTAACTGACTTAGGTTTACTTCCTAAGGGTTAAGAATCCTTGGGCTGTGGCTGTCCTAAGCACATTTAATACAGCAACTCTCATGGGCTTAATTAGCCCTCTGTCAGTTATGTACTCCCAGGAAAGAAGGATAGCTCTGTTGTTTAAAATTTCAAGCCCTTCATTTGCACGGAGGAACTCAGATTCACCTCTGAATTTGATTTTTCACCTTACTGAATATAAGTTAGAAAAACTATGAAGGGAAACCTAATGTTCCACTTAAGCCAAGTGATTTGCCTTCAAAAGGAGGGAAGAAACAGGTTTTAAAATATGCCCTACCAACTTTTCCTTAAAATAATTCTTCTTTATAGGAAAAAATGCTTAGACCAAATTGTCCCAAGTGCCAGTCATCAGCAAACTACCCTTCACATTGTGCCATATCTGCACATTATTTATATTTCATGTCTTCTTACAACAAAGGCCCTTTTTAATATTTGAATGAATATTTTAAATAGACCTTTTACATCTCAGGCAAATAAGAAAATCACTTGTTATGACAGGAAGTAGTAACTTAAATAAATACAATTGTACTACTGACTTTGGTTCCCTGCTGTGGTGGTCTCTCCCTGTTTGCCCAAAGAGGTTCTAAAAAGGGTCTACTCTTTTGTCGCTAGTTGATTTTGAAACCTTCTGCTATTAAAACTGGTTCCCATGAGCTTAGAAGCATCATTTAAAATTAAACTACAAGAAATATTATGAAGCTAGGCATCCTCGATTAGTAATATATGCACTGACTCACATGGGCTTAATTACTACGGCTATAAGCATTGATAGTATACATGGTGTGGGTTTACTATCAACTTTCAAACCATAACGGTCAGCATATCACAGTGGGCAAATCCTCTATAAGCTAAGCCTTTGAGAAAAAGATTTTTTTTTTTCATCTAGTGAGCTAATGTTCATAGTATGATCACTTTAAAGATGAATGTTAGTACTGGCTATCCTTGCAGTTACTTAACTAGATGGGTATTGCCTGGAGTTATTTGAAAATGCATGCCAGGAGATCTTTTTCAAACAGAAATAACTCCTGTTAGGACAAAAGGAAAAAAAGGCCTCGTATAAGTCTCCCAGTATCTTCTCAGGATCTACAGTAACAGCTCCTTAGAACTGTGGCACTATAGTTCAGAGACCTGGAAATCTCGAGAAATGTGAATCCCTCCACGTTGCTTATAGGGCTTCCTGATGGCTCAGTGGGTAAGGAATCTGCCTGCAATGCTGGAAACACAAAAGACGTGGGTTCAATCCGTAGGTCAGGAAGATACCCTGGAGCAGGAAATGGTAACCCACTGCAGTGCCCTTGCCTGGAAAATTCCATGGACAGAGGAGCCTGGCAGGCTATATAGTTCGTGTGTTTACAGAGTCAGACATGACTGAGAGACTAGGCACACACTAAGCACACACAATGCTTAGAGCACTTTTGTATTTATGACATCTAGCTGAATGAGGTAAAGGTTTACATTTTGCTGTATATGTTTCAACAAATGCATATTTAGCAAGTTTGGCTTGTGTACATTTTAAAACTCGAAATAGGCTTCAGCCGCTGCTAACACTTTGTTGATTCCCATTCAGTCTTCAAAATCCACCTGGCTCTCTCCCTCTATGCAGGCTCCTTGACTTCTTCAAATGCTTGCTACTCCTGACCTCTGGGCAGATTATTTGCCAATGTTATCTGGTCGGATTATCTTTTACAAGTTTATATCTTACCACCTCAACCTGAATATCATGGCCATATAGTGTCTATTATATCAACATCTTAATTTATTCACCAAAAAATTCTTATTATATATTTAGATTGTTGCATACAATCATTCCTCAGCTATGACTTCATAAAACTTCCATGGGGATGGTGAGACAAGTAACTGGAGAAATGGAGTATTTCCTGCCATATTGTAAAAATAAGGTTGTCACAGTCATCAGTGATTGCAGCCCGCCAATGTGAGCTCCTGAGCCCTAAGGGCACTCAGGAAAGAGCAGAATACCTGCAATCTAGCAGCCATCAGACCACAGCCACTAGACTGCAGCCACTCCCTACCATGAGCCCCAAGGGAGAACAGGATATGAGAACACGAAATACTGGCACAGAATAGCTAAAATGCATGTGAAAGGAATCATTTCTGATTCTTGCATCTTCCCATACACAGAAAAGTGCAAAATTCCTTAACTTGGGATATCTAGTATTCTTTAATTAACAATAGTCTTTTGATGTTCAGACTATCTGTCCTTTGTTGCAAAACTCCTGTATAACCTGGCTCCTCCCCTCACCTCCTTGGAGCAGTTCTCTCAGGGTCACATGAGATGCTGTCTCCTGGGCTTAAAGTCCTAAGTGAAAGTGAAAGTGAAAATGAAGTCGCTCAGTCCTGTCCGACTCTTTGCGACCCCATGGACTGTAGCCTATCAAGCTCCTCTGTCCATGGGATTTTCCAGGCAATAGTACTAGAGTGGATTGCCATTTCCTTCTCCAGAGGATCTTCCCGACCCAGGGATCGAACCTGGGTTTCCCGCATTGTAGACAGATGCTTTACCATCTAAGCCACCAGGGAAGTAAAGTCCTAAGAATCCCCATCAATCCCCAGCAAATAAAACATAACTCTCAACTTTTAGGTTGTGAATATGTTTTAAGTCGACAAATTATATCCCACTGGATACCAAGAGCAATGTGCTGGCCACATGATAGACTAAACACACAGTGAAATCGCTCCTAGTGTGGAAAACTAAAAATGCCAGATTGAGATATTTTTAGAAGGCATTGCTGGGCTGGTAGGAAAGGAAGAAAAATACTAGAAGGCCATGAACAGGGAGCAGACAAAAGCAAACTCAGAAGCTGGTGCTGTTACTGAGAATATTCACTAAATACAATGGATTTTAAAATAACTATATAATCAAGGGACATACATATATTGATACAAGTTAAAAAAAATCAAAGAACTTAATAAAATAATTTTAGAAAAAAGATTACCTTAGGGTAGGACATCAGAGGCACATAAGAAGACTCAAAAATCTAGTTATGCTCTATATCAACTCTGTTCAATGCAAATAAAACATAAGCCACAAATCTGAACATATGTAATTTTCTAATTTACCAAATTTAAAAGTTTCTTGAATAACATATAAACCCAATAAATCTAAAATATTACATTCAATGTGCAACCAATGTAAAAATTACTAATGGGATTTTTTTTCTTTTATTGACATTGCCTTTTAAAGCAGCTTTCTATATTTTACTTTCAGCACATATCAATTTAGATTGGTCACATTTTAATTGTTAAATAGGCATGTTTGATGGCCTCTGTATTGGACCGCAAAGTTTTATACCTTCAGATTGGTAGTAGGTATATGGAAATAGGTATATATTATTATTTCTTAAGCTGTATATACCTTATCTAGTACATATACGTCACAAATTTTCGGTACAAAGGCAACACCTTAACATCTAGAACCTATTCATGAATGAAAATATTCCTTTTTGCTTAACCCTAGATATATAAATATTATTCTACTTTCCTTCTTCCCTGCCTTCCTGCTTTTCTCTCTCTCTATTCCCTCCCTCTCTCCCCCTCTTTTCCTTCCTTCCTCCCTCTTTCTCTTTCTCTCTTCTTGCATCTCTCATTTCTCTGTCTCTTCCTTCACCCTTTTCCTCCCCTCTTATCATATTCCCCACATTTTTTTGTGAGATTGCATTACATTTTTGATTATTGATGATTCTGACACATTTCTTGGCTCTGCTATACTAAAGCTTTTCAGGACAGTTTCTTTACTTGGCACAAAACATCATCATCTACTAAATATGGGCTCATATTCTCCAATTTAACACGGACCCATTGACATGTATCCAAAAAGGCATTCTTGAAAATATTTATTTTTTAATTTGTTGATTAAATTATCACATTAAAAACTAAAAAGCAAGCATCTTCTGTGTATATGTAACAATGATGGTAAAGAGTATTTTAAAGAGGAAAATGTTAAAAGAAAACACCATGTTTTTATATTGAATATATTATCCATTTTAGACTAAGTCCCTGCAAATGGTTATGAACAATCTGGGCATGTGAAGATAATTCTGCAGAAGCAAGCATGTAGAAGCAAAAATGGCAGAACAGAACTGAGGTTGGCAGAGACCTTTGGGCTTGGATCAGAGGCCAGCAAACCATAGTTTGTGAGACAAATGCAGTAAGGTGTCTGTTTTTGCTTGGCATACAAGCTAAGGATAATTTTCACATTTGTTATATAGCTGGAAAGAATTAAAAGAAGAATTATGTCCCGTGACACACGAAAACCATGTAAAATTCAAATTCCAGTGTCTATAAAGGCTTCTGGATAGACATCTATGTCCCTTCACTTATGTACTGTCTATTGCTGGTTTTGTCCCACAATAGCAGTATGATCAGCTGCAACAGGGACTATATGGTCTACAAACCCTAAAATGCTTGGTGCTCAGTCCTTTAAAGCAAAGTTTGCCCAGTCAGGAATTAAACAAGCTTTTTGCCCAGATGATAATCAATTTTACATACAGTGACCGAAAAAGCAAAATAACATAAGCATCTGAACTATGAAAACCATGTATTAGAAATAATGGTAAAGTGATAATTCATTGCTATGTGAGTTCATCTTCCAGGTTCACGATTTGAGCTAACGACAGTCATCATGAAATTGCCTAATTCAGGAAATGAAGAGATCAGATCTGGTCATGGTTCTGCCATCACTTAGATATATCAATGACCTTGTGAGTGTCAAAGACTTTAGGAGCCTCTGTTGGTCCACAAAGCAAAAGGATGAAGTTAGGTTATTGTCATGGTCCCTCCTGGTTCTTCTTCTTCTTTTTTTTTTTTAAACTAATTATAGAGGGAACTAGTTCTGTGTATTCTTGCTACCTCTTAATCTCTTCTACTTTTGTTAGGTCCTTACCATTTCTGTACCTTATTGTGTCCATTCTTGCATGAAATGTTCCATAGATATCTCCAATATCTCCAATGAAGAGCTCTCCAGTCTTTCCCATTCTATTGTTTTCTTTCATTTGCATTTGGTCATTTATCTCTCTCTGCTATTCTCTAGAACTCTGCATTCAGTTGAGTATATGTTTCCCTTGCGCTTCACTTCTATTCATTGCTTAGCTATTTGTAAAGCCTCCTCAGATAAGCACTTTGCCTTCTTGCATTTCTTTTTCTTGGGGATTCTTTTGGCCATTGCCTCCTGTACAGTGTTATGAATTTCCATCCATAGTTCTTTAGGCACTCTGTCTACAAGATCTAATCCCTTGATATATTTGTCACCATCACTGTACAATCATAAGGGATTTGATTTAGTTTATCCACAGGACAGGAAAAGGTTAGTTTTCATCCCAATCCCAAAGAAGGGCAATTCCAAAGAATGTTCAAACTATACAATTGCACTCATTTCACATGCTAACAGGACTTTCCAGGTGGCGCTAGTGGCAAAGAATCTGCCTACCAATTCAGGAGACACAGAAGACACTGGTCCAATGCAAAAATTGAAGCTCAAATACTTTGGCCACCTGATGTGAAGATTGACTCATTGAAAAAGACTAATGCTGGGAAGGATTGAAGGCAAAAGGAGAAGTGGATGGTAGAGAATGAGATGATTAGATAGCATCACCAACTCAATAGACATGAATCTGTGCAAGCTCCACAAGATAGCAGAGGACAGAGGAGCCTGCCATACTACAGTCTACGGGGTTGCAAAGAGTTGGACACAACTTAGCTACTGGACAACAACAGAAGGAATTAGTTAAGCAAGGTGAAGGTGAAGTCGCTCAGTCGTGTCCGACTCTTTGCGACCCCGTGGACGGTAACCTACTAGGCTTCTCCGTCCATAGGATTCTCCAGGCAAGAATACTGGAGTGGATTGCCATTTCCTTCTCCAGGGGATCTTCCCAACCCAGGGATCGAACCCAGGTCTCCCGCATTGGAGGCAGACGCTTTAACCTCTGAGCCAAAAATAATGGTAAGGTTACCAACACTGACGTCAACTAGATCCATATAAAGCACTGGGCCCTATTTACAGTTGAAAAGAACTTAAGCCTGCATGAGACAAGGAGGAAGGGGGCAGCGCACAAGTATTAAAGGATGACACAACTGTTAAGAAGACCAGGATACGACAAAAACTGGTTAGAACCTACTAGGCCCAAGATGGTGGAAGATTTCCCTTCTAGTAGATTTTGAGCCTCACTACACACTCATTGTTATGCATCAGCATGCTAAATGACACAACCACATGTGACATGGCAGTTCCAAGGCCAACCTTAAATGCAGTGTTTCAATTCCTGGAAATCCCTGCCCCTTTTTCCGGAAAAAAAATTTCTATGAATTACCCAGCCCATAATAACTAACCACTTCAGCATTTTGGGGCCTCTCTCACTTTCCAAGAGGCCCCCATGCCCTGGGGTTGCCTTTTGCCTTTTGAGACAGCCACTCTCTATGGAGTGTGTATCTCTCTAAATAAATCTCCTTCACTCTACTAAGGCTCATTCTGGAATTCTTCTCCTGTGTGAAGCCAAGGACCCTCATTTGGTGGCCTGTCCCAGGGATGTCGTCAAGACCTGGGACCTGACCATCCTCTTGTGCCTCATTTTTCCTACAACGTTTGCACATCCAGTGAGATAATACATTGGAGATTGGCTTAGTACAGAGTAAGCACTTAAATATAAAATGCATCGGCTAAGCGCGGAGCTGAATTGCAAAAGTCACTGACTCCGTGATCTCTGTTACTCCTGTCACGGTCTTGCAGGGGGTGAGGCAGACAAGCCACTGCCTTGGCAGCAAGTGGAAATGGTCCCCACCTGAGCACAGGGTCTCTCGAGAGAATGGCTGTGGTATGACTGACTCCTTGCTGCTGTCTGCACAGAAAGACTGAATTTCAGCCTCTGATTCTTAACGTTGTCGTTGTTTAGCCACTAAGTCATGTCCAACTCTTTTGCGACCCTGTGGACCGTAGCCCCTGCCAGGCTCCTCTGTCTATAGGATTTCTCAGGCGAGAATCCTGAAGTTGGATGCCATTTCTTTCTCCAGGGGATCTTCCTGACCCAGGGATTGAACACGCATCTCCTGCATTGCAGGTGGCTTCTTTACCACTAAGCTACCTGGGAAGCCTATTCTTAACGTTACCATTATTATTTTTTAACCCCAAAGCAACTGCCACGTAAAAGGGAATAAAGTGACCTCCAGTCTCTCACTAGCTGCTGTCCTATATCACCCACCAGAACTCTGAAACCATAGCTAGCTACCAAGCAGAACTGTCCAGACCAACTATTTCACAATAAAGACACTATTTTGAACATGAGTATGTATCAGTAAATAACAGCATTCCTTAAAATAAGACTGTCAAGTCCCAAATAATTTGTTTTTTTTTCCCTCGATTTTTAATGCATAAAATAATAACACAAGAGCAGTCAGCACTTAGGAAGAATGGAAGTTTCCTTCTAAGTAAGCAATCTGGGTAAGAAAGCATCACCTTAGCAACAACACATTCTATAATGGTCTGTGATTGACATTGGTATAATATCCTAATAAAATCAGCTAGTTTTATTCACTGCTCCAGTACTTTGGTTAAGGATGGGGCAGAGGGAAATGATTATCAGGAGATTAACAGAAGTGAAATCTCAGACTTGACCTGAGTCATAATAAAGACACTATCATATTAACCTCATTTCCACCTATGGTCCATCATGAACACCCCTCCTCATTATCAGCAAAAACTGCATTCAAGAAGAAAGTATCTGAACATGAAGTAAGTGTTGAGGACAATAGCAAAAGTTGTACAAAATTATCTACTTGGAAGAATCGACCTGAATTAATCCTCTCTCACTGGACTGCTTTCTCATCACTCAGTTCCACAGTGAAGGAGGAAAATCAGTTTCATTACCAAGCACCTTTTTCAATCACACCTCTCAAGCTATTCCACAACAGAGCTAAATTTTCCCAGGTATTTTATCACTGGTCTACCTCAATATTTATCTGATGGTTTGAAAACTCTGTTTGGAAAAAAGGAAAAGTAAATACTCTCACATTGGGAAAATGCATCAACCGTAAAAACCCAAATTGATTCTACACAGTGTTCAGTGTCAAATGCAAAGATTTACCAAAGCTCCATAATTACATACTAATTAAGAATTAGAAAAAAGTCTGAAATTATCTATTCAGATCTACAGAATTAACAAATATAACATTAATTCTTCTAAATCATTTTTTTTAAAGCAGTGGATTCAACTAGGAAGTACTATAAGTAATCCAAAATGGAATCAGAAACTCTTTTCTATTAAGACCCAATTTGGTGCCCATATGCTAATGTTTCTGCCTCTCATGCTGTTTCAGAAAAAAAAAAAAAGAAGAAGAAGTGTATTAATTAAATAAGTGCAAAGAAAAAAGTAGTTATGGTATTTTGCATACCAAAGGGCCCTAAAGGATTTCACAGACTTATGGTAAATGCGGAGGAGTATAAAAAGAGCAACTTAAAAAAAATTACTCACACCACTTCCATTTATAGTACTGAAATGATTAATTGCTTGCCAAGCTCTGTTTATAGAGAAATCTCTTCAAGACACTCAGTGTATTTTATAGATCTCTCTAATTGATCTTTGCCATTTTACAGATGTTAAAGTTATTTGTAAAATTAAAATTCCCTTGGAACAAAAATTAAAGGCAAAGGGAATTTAAGGAAATCAGCTGAGTAAAGGGTAGAGCTCCGAAGAGAATTCAGTTGTGTTCTGTCTCCTCAGCCTATAATGCTTTTAAAATATATATTGTTTATAAACAATATTTTTATATAATTTAAAACAATATTTTAAACAATATTTTTTAAACAATTTAAACAAAAAAACCCAATCTATATTGTTTTTAAAATATAGTTTGGACCAGTAGGAAGCAAACTCATGACACTCAATCCTAAGCATTTCCTTCCTTCTTCCAACAACAGCTTTGAAGTATAAGTGATATGCACACACACACACACAAAAGCACATCTTTAGTAATGCTGGCAGTTTCATGAGTTTGGACACAACTATTTCCAACAACTAATTTTAAGTACAGCTCATGTCATGTGGCCCAATAGTTTAGTCAAAATCCAATATGGGGAAAAAATTAAAAACTACCTTTGCTTTTCATATCAATCATAGGAATGAAAGAAATTTTGAGGGATCAGTTTTCCTCTTAGCTTATTTTCATTCATTTATTTACTATAGATCAAGTACCTATTATGTGCCAGGCAATGTGTTAGGCCAGGCAATGTGTTAGGCATGGTAGTTTCAATAATCAGCAAAACAGACATGGTCTTTATGCAAACTGAGTTCCTGACTGCAGTCTCATCAAGAGTATCATAAATTAAAATGACCTCTCATAAGTTTATATACATCTAAAGAAGATACCACAATTTCATGAGTATTTCATCCAAATGTTAAAAGCTTTGAGTAGACAGAAAATTCTTCCACATCTGGAATAAATCTTTCCTTCAATAATTATATCAAATTCTTCATACTGGATATTCCATGGACATAAAAATTAGGGCAATATGCAAAGATCATTCATAGAATTTCAGAGTATTTAACTTCCTCAGGCTCCTCTCCTCTAGATACCATTATCATCATGAATTTATAGAAAACCTGGAGTTTTACCATAACACAGCAACCTACCTAAAAAATATTTATTATACATGCAGGAATCTGGCACTAACTGGATTTGGATGATATAACCATGTACAACACAGAATGACCCTGGTCTCTTCATCTGATGTTTAGACTGGTGTAGTATCAACAACCTCAGATATGCAGATGACACCACCCTTACGGCAGAAAGTGAAGAGGAACTAAAAAGCCTCTTGATGAAAGTGAAAGAAGAGAGTGAAAAAGTTGGCTTAAAGCTCAACATTCAGAAAACGAAGATCACGGCATCTGGTCCCATCACTTCATAGCAAATAGATGGGGAAACAGTGGAAACAGTGTCAGACTTTAATTTTGGGGGCTCCAAAATCACTGCAGATGGTGACTGCAGCCATGAAATTAAAAGACACTTACTCCTTGGAAGAAAAGTTATGACCAACTTAGACAGCATATTCAAAAGCAGAGACATTACTTTGCCAACAAAGGTCCATCTAGTCAAGGCTATGGTTTTTCCAGTAGTCATGTATGGATGTGAGAGTTGGACTGTGAAGAAGGCTGAGCGCCATAGAATTGATGCTTTTGAACTGTGGTGTTGGAGAAGACTCTTGAGAGTCCCTTGGACTGCAAGGAGATCCGACCAGTCCATTCTAAAGGAGATCAGCCCTGCATGTTCTTCGGAAGGACTGATGCTAAAGCTGAAACTCCAGTACTTTGGCCACCTCATGAGAAGAGTTGATTCATTGGAAAAGACCCTGACGCTGGGAGGGATTGGGGGCAGGAGGAGAAGGGGATGACAGAGGATGAGATGGCTGGATGGCATCACCAACTCGATGGACGTGAGTCTGAGTGAACTCTGGGCATTGGAGATGGACAGGGAGGCCTGGCGTGCTGCAGTTCATGGGGTCACAAAGAGTCGGACACGACTGAGCGACTGAACTGAACTGAGTAATCATTTCTCCCTTGTTAATAACACATAGGGATTAACTTACGCTTTTTAAAAATCTAAACTTCCCTATTCACTGTTTCTCCTATGTATTTTGTTTCAATATATTTTTCCAGGGACTTCCCCTGGTGGTCTAGTGGTTAAGAATTCACCTGCCAAGCAGGGGGCATGTGTTCAATCCCTGGTCTGTGAAGATCCCACACGCCACAGGGCAACTAAGCCTGTGTACCACAACTACCGAAGCCGGCGCACCCTAAAGCCCATACTCTTCAACAAGAAACGCCACCACAATAAGAAGCCCGTTTACCACAACTAGAGAAAGCCCACATGCAGCAATGAAGACCCAGAACAGCCAAAAATAAAATGATGAAAAATTTTAAATATGTATTAAATTGCAAGAAATATGTACTCAACATATCTTACATATAAAAGCATCTCTATAATTACATAGATTGATTAGATAGGGATCTATAGCAGCATATTATTTTAAATTTAGTCCAATATATCATTGGTGACTTATACTTAATTAACCTATGTTAACCAAAATATTGGGTTTCCCAGGTGGTGCAATAGTAAAGAATCCATCTGCCTATGCAGGAGACGCAAGAGACATGACTTAGATCCCTGGGCGAGGAAGAACTGCTGGAATAGGAAATGGCAATCCACTCCAGTATTCTTGCCTGGAAAATGCCATAGACAAGCACCTGGCAGGCAACTGTCCACGGGGCTGCAGAGAGTGGGACGAGACTGAGTGACCGAGTGCACGCATGCGCGTACAGACACTCACACAACCAGGATATTGGTGCTCTTAGATACAAAGATGTTATCATCGGGCTTAGAACGAACTGTCGCTTACCAGGATTTATGATATTAGGTATCATTTGACTTCTTTGGATTGCAAATAAATCTCATGCAAAAAGTAGCATGCCCCTCATAGGTTTGCTGCAAAGATTAAATGGGTCAGGAAGATCCCCTGGAGGAGGAAATGGCATCCCACTCCAGTATTCTTGATGGGATAATCCCATGGACAGAGGAGCCTGGAGGGCTACAGTCTATGAGGTCTCAAAGAGTTGGATATGACTGAACACTCCAGCATAAGTGTCTAGAACAGGTTAGAGATACAATAAATGTTAAGTCTTCTTTTTCTCTCTGGAGATAAGATTATAGTTGGCTGTGAACTCATCTAGTCATTTTGTCTTCTGGGTCATATTTTTGCCAGTTTTGCTGAGGTATACAGTAGAACTTCTCAGGCTCAGGGAATGAATAAAAGAAAGGTGATGGAGTTATTTTAAAACTGCTGGTTTTGCTGTTTCTATATTGATGACAACAGGTATATGAAACTCTTTGGAGATGAGATCATACTTAGAATTTAGCAAATATATAATGAGATGCCTCAGGATTCAAGTTAATAAGAGAAGGAACATCCTTGTATTCTCATGATTGGAAGCGTTACTTGGCTTGGAAAGAATTAGGTTAAATCAGTTTTCATTTTCTAGAAATAACGTTGAACAATGCAAAGTTTCATTTAAATAATCTAAATAATCTGACCCAAAGTTCTCTGTCCCTCCCACCATATTTTTCTCAGCTTTTCTCCAAACACAAAAAGTTCTTAGATGTGTGGTACACTTCACTTCTCAGGTGGCAACAGTGGTAAAGAACTCAACTGCCAGTGGAGGAGACATAAGAGATGTGGGTTTGATCCTTGGGTTGGGAAGATTCCCTGGAGGAGGGCATGGCAACTCGCTTCAGTAATCTTGCTGGAGAATCCCATGGACAGAGGCGCCTAGTGCGCTACAGTCCAAAGGGTCACAGAGTCAGCCACAACCGAAGTGACTTACCATGCACACACACACCGTAAAGAAGAACTAAGGAGAACAGAACACAATCAGTTTTCAGTCCTGGCTCCGCCATTTACTAACTGTGTGATATCAGGCAGGTTATCCCAGCTCTTTGAGACTTGTCTCTATAAAATATGGAAAACATATACCTTACTTAGAAGGTTATTGAAGAGGCTAAATGAGAGTGTACATTAAGCACCCAAGACTGCATCGCCAGCCCAAAGTAGGCACAAATATGTCATTTTCTACCTCCCTTAATACTAAACATTTGTTTAGAACAAGTGCAACATCTCAAATGCATTGTTAAATGGTGCATATGACCAGCCTAGTTTAGTGTTTGTTCAAGTTGAACGGCTCTTCCATAGGATACTGCTATCAGAATAATAATGAAGGTTTGGTTTTAAATATTTTCCATGCTTTCTGAATTATGGAGCACATGGCTTCCTTCAAAGAGATTGCTCACATCAAGGCTCTAACATAAGTTCTTTTGAACAATGAAGGCAGATTAAAATACATTTTCCTTTCAATCCTTATAACCAAGAATAATAGCAGAACCATGAGAAATTTCAAAGAGTAGATTATTTTGTTTGGCAACCAGTCATCCTTGACCAGCCTTTAATATTACGAGGGATGGAGAAATAATGAGCCAATATGTCATTCTTATTTTGATACACAAATAAAATTTAAGAAATGCTGACAGCTAAATTTTCCATTTGTCATCATTTCAAATCTACCTCCCAAGTATTTCTTGCTTCTTTTTCCTACATTTTATGCTCACTGCCCTACTTTAGGTGCTCATTATGTTCAGCCTGCATGTGCCAATTTGAAGAACCTTCTTCTCCTGGCTTCTCAGCACTTATACTCAATCTCCTCAATTTCTTCAATCCATTTTTTTTTAATTGCTGACAGAAGAGCAAACTTTCTAAAAGACAAATAAGACCATGCCAGATATTGTGCGAATATCCAAAATTCTTCAGTTGTTTTCTTCAGTTACTTCATAACTGGAGGTCAGTGTTACAAGAGAGCCAAAACTTGAGGATCTGAGACCCAGAGAGAAGAGAAACAGAGAGAAGTAAGCCTGAAGAAGTAAGCCATTGTATGCTTTGAGTCATGTGGTAATTCCTAAGTAGAGCACCCAACAGAAAATGGTCACTAAAGGTTAAGAAATTAAAAGAGCTTTAAACAGTTTCACAATTTGGAAAGACAGAAATTGCAGGTTAAGGCTTGCCAAGTACGAAGTACCCCGGCGAACATGCCAGACTTTCTCCTGAGACTCCTGAGTGGCTGCATCCTAGGAGAAAGGAAAGATCTCACAAAGATGGAAACTTGGACCTTACAAAGATGGAAACCCGACCTGAGTCAGTTTAATCCCTGATTGGGTTAGACTGACTTGACCTTTCTGTAACAGCCTTCCAGTTAAAAATGAAAATCCTCTCTGGAGGAAGAAATCTTAAAAAAATTGCAGAAATAGACCTCTGGTAGCCGGACAGGAGAGTTACCAGACATAAACTGGAACTGTGATAAGAATACTCAGAACAGAGAACAAGGCAAAAAGTTCGGTGTCATTCTACCTGCTCCTGCCTCAGTTTTGTTAATTTCAGTGAAAAGAAGTCATCTTTGATTCCTACTTTTTCTTCAACCTCCAAATCCAATCCATCGGTAAGACTGGCTACCCTTTCCTCAAGTATGCATCTTTTTTTTTTCAGTGTCTACTCTTCACCTCCACAGCTTCTACTCAGGTCGTGAGCTGCCATCCTCTCTCTCTTGGGTTCCTGGCAATGGTCTTCTGCTGGTCTTTGTGAATCCATTCTCATTGCCTTGCATCTATTTGGCATGTATCAATCAGACTGAATTGGTTCTTAAGTCAGTTAGCACAAGCCACTCTGCTACTTAAAGACACTCCAATAGCATCATATTTCATTAAGAATAAACTGAAACTGTTTGTTCTGGCCTAGAAGGTCCTATTTGATTTGGCCCTGTCCTCATTCTTCTATTTTAACTGTTCTTAGCCAGGGTTGATTGGGAATACTGGAAACATTTCAGCTGTTACAATTGGATGTTAGGGGTAGGGGTGGCTACAAGCATCTAATGGGTACAGGCCAGGCATGCTTCTCAACACACTACAATTCAGAACACAGTTCCTCACAGCAATGAATTATCCAACCCAAAGTATCAACAGTGCCAAGGTTGATGGAATTCCAACTCATATGACAGTCTATCGGTGGTTATTTCATTCTAGGTTATCTGCTTTCTTTCCCTTCTTAGAACAAGCCCGGCCCACCTCATCTGTAGGTCTTCTGAACTTGCTGTTCTCTCCACCTGCAACGCTCCTCCCTCTGATTTTCCCAAGGCTGGCTTCTGGCATCATTTAGGTCTTGATCCATACAACCTCTCCTCCAAGAGGCCTTCCAGGACTGTTCCTTCCAAAGGTTTCCTCTATTGTTCCTGATAGTCCCTCAACTAGCTCTTTTCTTAATCCAGAACTTATATTTGTACACCTTATTGTCTACCTCCCCCACTAATATGCAAACACAATGAATGCAGAAACCTCCTCCATTTCATTCATTCCTCTATTTCCCACGCTTTGAATGGAACCAGATCGACCATAAACAGTCAAAAATCATTTGTTACATAAAGTACCAGATCGACATAGCACAGGCCTTCACTCACTTGACAAAGCTTGCAGTGAGACTGTGTTTCGTTGCTGAGACTCAGTCTGTATCCCATGGGTATTCATTCCTCTGGGTTTTTCTACCTCTTTTTCTTCCTGTCAGAATTCAGTGTCACTAGAACTTGACTGTGTCCTCTACCATGTATTTGTTGAGTATTTATTACGTGCAAAGAATAGTGCTAAGCATGACACTGTCACATAGATGGCATATTCCAAGTCAGCAGAGGAGGAGAGAGAGAGGACAGTTTAGTAACATTCCTGAAATAATACATCAAGTCATTCTGAAACAGACAGATAAATAAGAGTTTCACCTAGCTGTTCATTTCATACAAATGACAAAACATTGTGTTTAGACTGAATGGGACTGAGATTTCACCAGAGTCTCAGTATAATTTTCCTATCAAGAACATCTTTGAATGAAACTCTATGAATACACCATGATTTACTCATTCTATAGCCTGCTTGAGGATTTTGTACATTTATACTGGTTATTCTCCTTCTTTATTGACAAAAAAAAAGTCTACTTAAAAGTTAAGGAAAACTTACAACTATTAAAAATGAAATGTTACATTATTCATAAGACAAATAATGTCTCTGAATGTCTTATGAACAGGATAAAATTGCTTATTGCCTATTTATCCTCTGGTGATCAATGTAATCGAAATATGTTATAAATACTTCACATAATAAGTACACAATTAGGCATACAAAAAGTCATTTCTTAACTTCCTTATTTGTATATAAATCCACTTTTTCCAATCATTCCCAGGGGGAAGAACTGGACTAAATTTACACTAAGAATAGAAATTTGTATTCTTAGGTTAAATTTCTACTCTTAGTTTAAATAGTCCAATTTGCAGGTCTTTCCTAAAAATTGTTTTCATTCAGTAATGTCAAGTGAAAACAGCTGGATGTTATAAAACTTTCCTGAATCTTGGTGCACGTTCTATGATGCTTTCAGAGTTGATGCTATCTTCCTTGGGTTGATCTAGATTTGACATTATCTGTTGTCTACATAATTTCATTTTTCCTTCACCATCTTTCGTCTAAGTATAATTGCATATATGCACGTGCACACACACACACATACACCCAGACACTTGCGACATCTGCAGCAGACTACAAGTTTACTTAAGCTTGGCTTTAATTAAGTTATGGAAATAGAGTCTTTAACCAAGTTCCTTCAATAATGCTATTAGTTTGTAACTACATATATCCTCATTACAAGTTAAGTTTTAATTATTATTTATTACACATCGCATGTTACACGGTGCAATCAGCACACATGAATGAGTTAGAGTTTCCCCCATATAATGAAATCATAAAACTCGAGAGTGCTATTCAATTACACTGAAGAGCAAGCTGGAAGTTCTTTTCTCGTTTTTCAAATTGAACAGCCTCAGCAGAGGGAAGATTAGATATTTCTACATTAAAGTTCATCATATATTTGTCAAATCAAATTGGAAAAGAAAAAGCACATTTGACCTTAGTATGGATATGTTAAAGGACCTCATAAGGACTTGAAATGGGACATGAGAACTTCTGAACTGGCTGGGTAAAGAGTTGTCCTTCCTATAAAGTCCACCTAGTGTGAAGAGTCGGACACGACTGAGTGACTTCCCTTTCATTTTTCACTTTCATGCACTGGAGAAGGAAATGGCAACCCACTCCAGTGTTCTTGCCTGGAGAATCCCAGGGACGGGGGAGCTTGGTGGGCTGCCATCTATGGGGTCACACAGAGTCGAACACGACTGAAGCAACTTAGCAGCAGCAGCAGTACAGAAAACAATGCGTCTTTTTGTTATTAAGACAAGATACACCCAAGTCCTTTCCAACAGTGAGGTTACATATTTGAAAGAGGGGAGAGAAACATTTATTGTAAAGTTCCTTTGTTTAAGACTTGTGATTGCTTTTACTTTTTCCCATAAAAGCAAAAAGAGCATTTTGAGCATTTTTCAAATAAAATGCAACAAAACCACAATCAGCATTTCTGTCCTTAAAGCAATGACAAAGGGTATCAACACCTGCCCTGACTTGGTAAGTTCACTCGTTCAAACTCACAGAAGCCAAGGTGTGGGTAACAGGCAACCTCTCTGTCATAAATTTCCTCACTCAGTGATACACACCTATCCCAAGTGCTGAAGTATTCAGAAAATTAGAGTCCGACCTTCAAGTAGATGCAGAATCCAAGTGTGACAAGACATTACGTAACTCTACATTTGGTAGGGAATAAAGGGAATGAGACACTCTTGTAGCTTTTTTCTTGATATATAATTTGTATCTTTATGATTTATAAAATAAAGCTGTAATAAGTATGGTCTTGGACAGAAAGGTGAAACAAGCTCCACTTTTTGTCTGATCTGAGATGGTGACTGTAGCCATGAAATTAAAAGATGCTTACTCCTTGGAAAAAAGGTTATGACCAACCTAGATAGTATATTCAAAAGCAGAGACATTACTTTGCCGACTAAGGTCCGTCTAGTCAAGGCTATGGTTTTTCCTGTGGTCATGTATGGATGTGAGAGTGGGACTGTGAAGAAGGCTGAGCACCGAAGAATTCATGCTTTTGAACTGTGGTGTTGGAGAAGACTCTTGAGAGTCCCTTGGACTGCAAGGAGATCCAACCAGTCCATTCTGAAGGAGATCAACTCTGGGACTTCTTTGGAAGGAATGATGCTAAAGCTGAAGCTCCAGTACTTTGGCCACCTCATGCGAAGAGTTGACTCATTGGAAAAGACTTTGATGCTGGGAGGGATTGGGGGCAGGAGGAGAAGGGGACGACCGAGGATGAGATGGCTGGATGGCATCACAGACTCTATCGATGTGAGTCTGAGTGAACTCCGGGAGTTGGTGATGGACATGGAGGCCTGGCGTGCTGAGATTCATGGGGTCGCGAATAATCGGACACGACTGAGTGACTGAACTGAACTGAACTGAGACTATAATTTCCACTGGGACAAGAATTCCATCCACCAAGGTCACTCTTTTGTCCTTTCCATCTGGAAGAATTTACAAGTAACTGTTCAACAGCCATTTCTTTAATGAATAAAGAAGAAGGATTTTTATTGTCTTCTTTGATTCAGGTACTGTGCCATCCCCTTGAACTAGGTGTTTGCACTTAATTCTTGGAATTATACCATAAAGTAGATTTTCTTTCCCCCAAATGAGGCAATTGAAGTTTAAAGAGACTGAAATCAATCTCACCAAAGGTCTCAGAGTTTAGTAAGTGGCAGGGTCCACACAGGTTTCCTGTGGTTTTGATTTCTGCATCTGTAAATTGGGAATGGCAATGTGTGTACACTTCAGTGCTGGTTGTGAGGGTCAAATCAGATTATCAATGCACACATGTCTGTAAAGAATAAAGTGCTTACAAATAGGAAGTGTTACTACTCTAAGTTCACAGGCTTGGGCCAAGTCCACTCCTGGAAAAACTCAAGGAGTATGAGTGCTTAATGGGAAGAGCTCTGGAATCCTCTCCACTTCCTAAAGACAACGCAATAAGTTCATAGAAGAAAAGCATATGAGTTAGCAGGGAAATAAAATTCTAGGGCTTTTGAGTCAACACATTTGTCAACTATGAAACAATAATAAAACTGCTAATGAGCAAACACATACCCTGGTCTCTCAATGATTGTATCACTAGTGATACTACCAATAGACTTTTAAATTTGGGTTAAGTTAAAGGCAATACAAACTCCTGAGTATTTTAAGAGACATGCTTCTTACTGTTTATTTTTTTAAAAAATCTGGAATACTTGCACAGTTCTAACTGGGTTTAATAATTCTTAAGATAGACACAGGAATTGTACTTTGTGTACAACCTCAATAATAATTGCCTGATTCAATGAAATATTATCTTGAATGAAAGATAAGGGCTGCAGCCTTTGGCATTAGCACCACTCTGCAACAAATGTATTAGGAAGGTCAGGAAAGCATAGCAAAACAAACAGTAGGAAGAAAAGTCATCACAAGTAATATCTTCAATATAAGTTTTAAAATTTATTTCTCCCAATAATAGTCTAGAGATACACAACTAAGCTATATTTTTCCAGTAGTCATGTATGGATGTGAGAGTTGGACTATAAAGAAAGCTGACACTGAAGAATTGATGCTTTTGAACTGTGGCATTGGAGAAGACTCTTGAGTCCCTTGGACTGCAAGGAGATCAAACCAGTCAATCCTGAAGGAAATCAGTCCTGAATATTCATTGGAAGGACTTATGGTGAAGCTAAAACTCCAATACTTTGGCCACCTGATGCAAAGAGCTGACTCATTTGAAAAGACCCTGATGCTGGGAAAGATTGAAGGCAGGAGGAGAAAGGGACAACAGAGGATGAGATGGTTGGATTGCATGACAGACTCGATGGACAATAGTTTGAGCAAGCTCCGGGAGTTGGTGATGGACAGGAGGCCTGGAGTGTTGCAGTCCATGGGGTCGCGAAGAGTCGGACGCATCTGAGCAACTGAACTGAACTGACATGACTGAAACTACGAAGCATGTCAGTAAATCTCTTTGTGGGTTTGTTCAGGACGCAGGAGCAAAGGGCAGCTTTTCTCCTCTGTACATTATGTTGGCAAAAGGATGAGAGGGAGGGACGTGTAACTTAACTCTTGAGAACACAAAGCAGAAATGTTTTTGTTTTTGTTTTAAATTGAAGTATAGTTAAATACTGGAGTGGGTTGCCATTTTCTTCTGCAGGGGATCTTCTGGACCCAGGGACTGAACTCAGGTCTTCCGTGTTGCAGGAAGACTCTTTACCATCTGAGCCACCAGGGTGGGCTACATAGTTAATTTACAGTGTTGTGTTAGTTTCAAGGGTACAGAAAAGTGATTCATTTATACACACACACACACACACACACACACACACACACATATATATTCTTTTCAGGTTATTTTCCATTATACATTATTATAAGATGCTGAGTATAGTTCTCTGCACTATACAGTAAACCTTTATTGTTTGTCTGTTTTATATATAATAGTGAGTATATATATATCCTTTTTAGATTATTTTCCATTACAGATTATTACAGGATATTGAATATAGTTCTCTGTACTTTACAGTAAACCCTTGTTGTTTGTCTATTTTATACATGTGAAGTGAAGTTGCTCAGTCGTGTCTGACTCTTCAGGACCCCATGGACTGTAGCCTACCAGGCTCCTCTGTCCATGGGATTTTCCAGGCAATAGTACTGGAGTGGAATGCCATTTCCTTCTCTATGTATTATTTCCTACATATTAACTATATATGTTAATCACAAGTTCCCTCCCCTCTTTCCCCTTAGGTAACTGCAACTTTATTTTCTATGTCTGTGAGTCTATTTATATTTTGTAAATTAATTTTTTTGTTTGAGAGAAAAAACTGTTGCCATATTATATCACTTATTTGTTGCCTCTAAAAAAGTTATGCAAAATGAACTATCACAAAAACAAGATATACTGCAGAACACCCCATGAACTTCCACATTCTCCATCTTAGTCTTACGGTCACCATCACGGGAACTCGTAAACTCCTTGAAAGCAGATTCCAGGTCTTCTACCCTGTTTCAACCCCAGTCATATCCACCATAGTGCTCCATGTTAAACTCCAGAAGCATTCTGATATAATACAGATAATACACACACTTGGATTTAAATCCTAACACCAGGGTTTCTCACCATCCAGCTGTGTGCAGAAAGCTTAATCCCTCTCTTGTCTTTGGTTTCCTCATTTATGGAATAGAGATGAAACCATCATCTTAATAAGATGAGATGAGATAGCACAAATAAAAGCCCTACATGGTGCTGTTCACATCAGGGGCTCAGAGATATCAGGGCATCCCATCATCCCCTCTATCACTCCCCCTTTCATGTCATTTGTCTCATTTTATCCTTAAAATTGCCTCTATAGACACATCTATGGCATAAATCCTAATCTGTAGAAATTTAAACCATTAGTGAACTTGTGATGAAATTAAGATTCGAATCTGTGTTCCAGTTTCTACAATGATTTTCCCACATATCTCACTCAAAAATTAATCACTTCTTGCACAGTGTCAGAGTCTGTCAATTGAAGTCTATTCCTAAAATATTTACTTAGCTTCATATATGTGCACACATATTTCTTTTGTCCTTGGTATTTCTAGGCTTCTTTAATGATTGTGTCAATCAGAGCTTATTATGTGAATAGTTCAATACACTGTTTGAAATAACTATTCAAACCATTACAATGTTGTGAAGGAGTCACCAGCTGTAACATTACTAATGAATATTAATGCTCTTTTTTATTTGGCTGGCACTGAAATAACAGCAGTTGTCATGTAGCATCAACAATTTTAACTAGGGTCCTCTAGAAAGTCATTTAAAATCTGAAATGCCCTCCAGATTACATTTTGTGGTCAAGACACAGTCAGGAAGTCAGCTGTGACCAATATAGCTAACAGCAATACCACTGGAATAACATCATGATAAAATGGGATTTAAAAACGACTCATTTCCCCCTTCTACTACTTCCATTTTTATACAAGGTAGATTAAATACCTTCTAATTTGCTCAGTTTGGATAAAGAGTGGTATAAGAACAACTTTTATTGCTTTTCAATCACATTGAATGAAAAGAATGGAATCGGACAGGAATGAGGCGAGCTGAAACAGCAGCAGTATGTGAGCAGTGAGGCAGTTTGCTGCCTTTTGAGAAAAAATCTATTGTAAGAAGAATTTATGGCTGCTGGCTAGATCCACAAGAGTGACCTGATCCTTCAGTTGTGACAATATATTTAAGAAAAAAGTCACCCTCACAAGACAAAATGGAACTGCTTTAGAAATATTTCAAAGCAAATTGTTAGTTTTACATGTCGATGGCATCAAAATTAATAGGCTGCTGCACACATCCTTCCATAACTCACCATTAATGCATGGGTTAGTCACGTTCCTGCTCAGGGTTCTTCCTAAGTTTATGCAACTGAAATTACTCTAGAAAAATATCATCATGAAAGTCTCCATTTACTAAGGCAGACAATGTGCATATTCTTACACACAGAGAAGTAAAACGTGCTGATAAATAGGCATTCTGTGTGGTAATGACCCCTCTTGTGTATAATAATGTGTTTTTGTTAGCTGTTCAGTTGTGTCTGACTCCTTGCGACCCAGCCATGGATTGTAGACTGTACCCCGCACAGGCTCCTCTGTCCAAGGCAGTCTGCAGGCAAGAATACTGGAATGGGTTGCCATTGCCTTCTCTGGGGGATCTTCCCAACCCAGGGATTGAGTCCCAGTCTCCTGCATTGCAGGCAGATTCTTTACCATCTGAGCTACCAGGGAAGCCCTATACTAATAATATCAGTAACCAACTTTCTTGAGTATTAATTAATTCTTTGCCAAGTCATTTTAAAATGCATCCCATGCACTCTCATTTAATCTTCAGTCTAGCTCTATGGGATAGTTAGTATCATAATCTCCATTTTATAGATGAGGAAACATAGGGTCACCTAGCAAACACACAAGCTAGGATATGAATCTAGGCTGTCAGACTTCACAACCCACACACTTAGCCACTAAACTATTGATTATAGTATATCAATAGTATCTTCACCATTCCTTGTTTTAGACATAAAAGTATTTAGGTTTAACTGGTATGTTTTTAACTGTTAATCTTTTTATTTCCTAAAACAGAAAGGAGGGCATAATGGGCCAAGAAGGATAGGATGCAGGATAAGGATCTGAGAACTTTCAAAAGGAGTTACGATCAAGAAGAGCTCACGTGGCCTAACTGAAGGGGCTCGGTGCTTCCTCTTTCAACTGTTCTATCTGACATCAGTCTGGCTACTCCAGTCTTCCCAGTCGGGGGTGGGGATGGTGTAGTGAGCTTGTACCGAGTCAACTCTTTCCTCTCAAGCAGATCACTCATGACTAGTGAAGAAATGAGTCCTTAACGACTTAAGATAAAAGTCCAACCAGAGTCCCAGGGAGTGATATCAACACTTATTGACAAGTTTACCTGTAACAGATAGCCATCTATCTCTGAAACACTATATTCATGGTACAAAGCAAACCAATCAAATATGAAAGAATTTTACAGGAAGCTAAGACAGTGTTGAGGTGCAGACTAGAAGAAAGAAATTACAAGTAAGCACACAAGCAAGAATTAACATGCATATGTTTTATTTAGATAATTAGCTCATTTAGCCAAGTGTATCTACTTTGTGAATGGGAAGAGACCTGAAATCTTTCAGGAAGGTAAAATCTCCTTTATCCTTTTCTAAATCCTTTCAGCATCCTCAGCACATCAAGAGGTCTGTTCCAGATAGTCAGTTTTTGCACCTTTATAATCCAGGGAGTATAATAAATGTGGTGTAACTAAGGAAATTCCCGTGGCATGTGGTTAAGGGTCCACATACGGGAATAACTGGAGACATATCTTCCTTATCCTGGCTGGGCTCCATTTTTTAATAAAGCAGTCCAAAGAATTAAGTCTTGCTAAAAAGTAAGAATTTGTAATTTCTCTTTGCTTACTCTCTTTTGATAGTCAAATAACAATGCACCTGGCAGTATTTTCACTAAATGGACTGTAGGATCGCAGTTGTAAATTCTGAAGTATTTGTTTCAAATCTCCAAGTATTTAAAAATCACCGCTTTTCTATGGCTTAACCACATTTTACAATCAACACTTTTAGTGTTGCAAAGCCCTTTTTCAAGTGTTTTGCAAACGTTCCTTCCCTGATAATGTTTTTATATGCAAGTGAAAGAGATGAGGCCAGGTATTAGCAGATTGACTGAGTTCCCGGGTGATAAACTAAATCCATGGGTATTTTTATTTTTCCCACAACAGTCACATGTAGGCAAAGGTCTAGAATCTGGTGACTCAAAGGTTGGCCAGGGATTTAATCAATGGCCTATTTTTATTAGGGCTTCCCCAGCGGTGCTAAGTGGTAAAGAATCTGCCTGCAAATACATGAGACCTAAGGGATGCGAATTTAATCCCTAGGTCGAGAAGATGCCCTGGAGAACGGCATGTCAACCCACTCTAGTATTCTTGCCTGAAGAATCCCATGGACAGAGGAGAGCCTGGTGGGTACAATCCACAGGGTCACAAGGAGTTTGGCGTGACTGAAGTGACTTAGCATGCACACGCGCACTACTTTGATTAAGACTTTTTAAAAATTAATTAATTTATTTTAATTGGAGGGTAACTACAATATTGTAGTGGTTTTTGCCATACATTGACATGAGTGATTAAGACGTTTGAACTTGGAGAGGTTGGAAGACTCACCAAAGCTCCTACAGCGATGGAGTAACAGGACAGCATGACAGTACAGCTGTCCTGAGCACATTCTATGAGCAGACTCTAGCTTATACAAAACATGCAAAAATGCTTTTCAATCACGTTTTTGAGGCAACGTCAACAAAGTTATCTCACCGAGTTTTTGCACCATGCATGGGCTACAGGGCAGGCGTCCTGTTTGTTTTCTTCTGTATCTTACACCCAAAGGGCAGGGACCAAAAAGAAAAATTCAGGGTTCTATGGCAGCAGAGCAGGGCACAGAGGGTGATGGCCGAGTATGGATGAAAGAAAATATTTGGAAAAAACTCACGGCACAGAATAGGGCCCAGTACACTCGATGCCTAATAATTCTCACTTCCCTTCCTCCTTCATAAGAGAATACAGTAAGACCTACATGTGATTTTCTAGAAGTTAAGGACTTTAGAAATGGAGTTTGAAATCAAAGAAGCTGAAATGTGGTGCTCCCTAAAAATCCCTTTCTATTTCAGAGGGGAATTTCCCTCTCTCTGTTTTTAAATTTATTTTCCACTGCCTCGGGTCTTCGTTGCTGTGCATGGGCCTTCTCTAGTTGTGGCGACTGGGGGCTAATCTCTAGCTGCAGTAGAGGGGCTTGTCATTGCGGCCACTCCCACCACCCCCACCCTGTTGTGCAGCCTGGGCTCCAGGACATGCAGGATTCAGCAGCTGTGGCACATGGGCTTAGCTGCTACTTCGGGCATATGGAATCTTCCCAGACTAGGGATGGGACTCATACTCCCTGCATTGGCAAGTTAGTTAGTTAAGTCGCTCAGTCATGTCCGACTCTTTGCGACCGCATGGTCTGTAGCCCACCAGGCTCCTCCGTCCATGGGACTCTCCAGGCAAGAATACTGGAGTGGGTTGCCATTTCCTTCTCCAGGGGATCTTCCCAACCCAGGGATCAAACCCAGGTCTCCCGCATTAGAGGCAGACGCTTTAACCTCTGAGCCACCAGGACAGCCCCTGCATTGGCAAACAGACTCTTAATTAATTAATGGACCACTAGGGAAGTCTAGGAGGAGAATTTCTGTCTCTCAGTTTTCAAATACACTCCTCTCGGAAAAACAAAGATATATAACAGCTTAAGACTGATGGAGCCAAGCAGTAGGAGCTGATAATCAGCAAACCTAGCAAAGCAGTTCATACACTGTTAGTTTGAGAAATAGAAGGACTTAGGTTCACAATTCAATGCAGTACCATCTTCCAGACTTGACTAATCATTTCAAATTGTGCAATCCATCTGCTGCTAATAACTCAGTAAACGTTTTATAGATCGTAGGCATGATTTCATTGGTGATCCAAGTAACTGTGGAGTTTACAGAGTGTTGTTACTCCCGTATTATCAGAATAAAGTCTCAGAGAGCTTACATGATTCGTCCAGGTCATACCACCATTAAATTAGTAAAAATGAAATTGATTTCAGTTATTCCAATAACCCCCACCCATACTGTGCAACTTCTGAACCCCACGGAATTGGTGTGAAAGGTGTAGGCATACAAACACAAATGTACTCCTCTGTATCAGTCAACAAATGCACGTGAGATAATGACCGAAAAAAAATGATGTTTTCATACATAACCGGGCGAGTTTAAATAGCAATTCTACACTTCTCAGAGCTTAAACGTGGCAAAAGAGCACAATATCCTAATGTGTGCATGCCTCTGAATGTGTTTGCCTGGCACCAGGGATAGAATGATTCTAATTGCCCCAGATAACCTGTCTACACTTTCCTGGTTCTTGATTTGAGTTCTCAGCAGAGGCAGCATGTGATCCCTTAGAACACAGCTTCTTCACTCGAAGCTAATGAATTTGGAGTGACTTCAGGTGTGGGTACAGATTCATTCATTCCCCAAACGGACTCAGAAAATAAATACCCTACCATATAGGAGAGAAGCTTGTAAATAGCTTTTGTTTTGCTTTTTGTTTAAGAGTCATGGAACACTGAGAATCTGATCAAATAGAGGACTCTTCTTCTAAAAGTATACGTCACACCAAACGCTGCAGAAAAGTTCTAAGAATGTCTAGACCTAGAAAGCCTACCCACAGACATCTTATTATTCGGAATAAGGACTTCTGTTGTGGAGGGGGAAAAAAAAACCCACACGTGTGCCCATATTTAATCAAGCTACAATAACTCTGTTCAGATGCTTAAGCAGAGCCAAACTAACCAAACAAATGAATCTCAAACTGGGTGTATCACTTCTACATAAAGAATCCCCTGCTCTACAGCTTTAAGAAAAGGAGTTTCATCAGAGAGCTAGTAGCAAGTAAGTTCTAGAGGGATGCCATGTCCTTTTTGTCAAATAGCAAGTACTGTGTGAAGTACCTTGAGAATTTCACTGAATAGGGAAATGGACAAGAAATCAACACAAACATGGCAACAACAGAAACCAACAAAGCAGAAGCTTTGGAGAAGCTCAGGTGGAAGGAGTGGATATCAGCGGAGGGCTTCCATCAGCCAGGACACACACCAGCCTCACAGGAAGAGGTTCTGCAGGAATCCATCCAATGGGCTGTGGAAAATCCCCAAGATGAGAAGGACCCAACAGACACCCACAGAAACCTCACCCCACCACCCACCCTGAACTCCTCGATTGTGATCAGTGTTCACCAAGAGCAATTCAGCTATAATATCACATTCAGAGATATAAAAAATATAATTTACAAAAACCCTCGACTAGCTGAAGTAATCTTAAGAGGAACGGAACTGGAGGAATCAACCTGCCTGGCTTCAGGCTCTACTACATAGCTACACTCATCAAGACGGTATGGTACTGGCACAAAGACAGAAATATAGATCAATGGAACAAAATAGAAAGCCCAGAGATAAATCCACGCACCTGTGGACACCTTATCTTTGACAAAGGAAGCAAGAATGTACAATGGAGAAAAGACAATCTCTTTAACAAGTGGTGCTTGGAAACTGGTCAACCACTTGTAAAAGAATGAAATTACAACACTTTCTGACACCATACACAAAAATAAACTCAAAATGGATTAAAGATCTAAATGTACAACCAGAAACTATAAAACTCCTAGAGGAGAACATAGGCAAAACACTCTCTGACATAAATCACAGCAGGATCCCCTATGACCCACCGCACAGAATATTGGAAATAAAAACAAAAATAAATGGGACCTAATTAAAATTAAAAGCTTCTGCACAACAAAGGAAACTATAATCAAGGTGAAAAGACAGCCTTCAGAATGGGAGAAAATAGCAAATGAAGCAACTGACAAAGAACTAATCTCAAAAATATACAATCAACTCCTGCAGCTCAATTCCAGAAAAATAAACAGCCCAATCAAAAAATGGGCCAAAGAACTAAACAGACCTTTCTCCAATGAAGGCATACAGATGGCTAACAAACACAGTAAAAGATGCTCAACATCACTCATTATCAGAGAAATGCAAATCAAAACCACCATGAGGTACCATTTCATGCCAGTCAGAATGGCTGTGATCCAAAAGTCTACAAGCAATAAATGCTGGAGAGGGTGTAGAGAAAAGGGAACCCTCTTACACTGTTGGTGGGAATGCAAACTAGTACAGCCACTATGGAGAAGTGTGGAGATTCCTTAAAAAACTGCAAATAGAACTGCCTTATGACCCAGCAATCCCACTGCTGGGCATACACACCGAGGAAACCAGAATTGAAAGAGACACATGTACCCCAATGTTCATCGCAGCACTGTTTATAATAGCCAGGACATGGAAACAACCTAGATGTCCATCAGCAGATGAATGGATAAGAAAGCTGTGGTACATATACACAATGGAGTATTACTCAGCCATTAAAAAGAATACATTTGAATCCATTCTAATGAGGTGGATGAAACTGGAACCGTATACAGAGTGAAGTAAGCCAGAAAGAAAAACACCAATACAGTATACTAACACATATATATGGAATTTAGAAAGATGGTAATAATAACGCTGTATGCGAGACAGCAAAAGAGACACAGATGTATAGAACAGTCTTCTGGATTCTGTGGGAGAGGGAGAGGGTAGGATGATTTGGGAGAATGGCATTGAAACATGTATAATATCATATAAGAAACGAATCACCAGTCCAGGTTCGATGCTGGATACACGATGCTTGAGGCTGGTGCACTGGGATGACCCAGAGGGATGGTACGGGGAGGGAGGAGGGAGGGGAGCTCAGGATGGGGAACACGTGTACATCCATGGCAGATTCATGTTGATGTATGGCAAAACTAATACAATACTGTAAAGTAATTAGCCTCCAATTAAAATAAATAAATTTATATTAAAATATATATATATATATAATTTATATGATGGTCTTCTTCACCTGACAAAACAATCCACCTGAAGGAAAGAGAAATCATTCCAGTCTACTCGGCTCCCTGTTCAGCTCAGTTCAGTTGCTCAGTCATGTCCGACTCTTTGCGACCCCATGAACTGCAGCCCGCCAGGCCTCCCTGTCCATCACCAACTCCCGGAGCTCACTCAAACTCACGTCCATCAAGTCCATGATGCCATCCAGCCATCTCATCCTGGGTCGTCCCCTTCTCTTCCTGCCCCAAATCCCCCCCAGCATCAGAGTCTTTTCCAATGAGTCAACTCTTTGCATGAGGTGGCCAAAGTACTGGAGTTTCAGCTTTAGCATCATTCCTTTCAAAGAAATCCCAGGGCTGATCTCCTTCAGAATGGACCAGTTGGATCTCCTTGCAGTCCAAGGGACTCTCAAGAGTCTTCTCCAACACCACAGTTCAAAAGCATCAATTCTTAGGCACTCAGCCTTCTTCACAGTCCAACTCTCACATCCATACATGACCACAGGAAAAACCATAGCCTTGACTAGACGGACCTTAGTCGGCAAAGTAATGTCCCTGCTTTCGAATATGCTATCTAGGTTGGTCATAACTTTTCTTCCAAGGAGTAAGCGTCTTTTAATTTCATGGCTGCAGTCACCATCTGCAGTGATTTTGGAGCCCCCCCAAATAAAGTCTGAAACTGTTTCTACTGTTTCCCAATATATTTCCCATTAAGTGATGGGACCAGATGTCATGATCTTCGTTTTCTGTTGAGCTTTAAGCCAACTTTTTCACTCTCCTCTTTCACTTTCATCAAGAGGCTGTTTAGCTCCTCTTCACTTTCTGCCATAAGGGTGGTGTCATCTGCATATCTGAGGTTATTGATATTTGGTCCTGGCAATCTTGATTCCAGCTTGTGCTTCTTCCAGCCCAGCGTTTCTCATGATGTACTCTGCATATAAGTTAAATAAGCAGGGTGACAATATACAGCCTTGACGTACTCCTTTTCCTATTTGGAACCAGTCTGTTGTTCCATGTCCAGTTCTAACTGTTGCTTCCTGACCTGCATACAGATTTCTCAAGAGGCAGGTTAGGTGGTCTGGTATTCCCATCTCTTTCAGAATTTTCCACAGTTTATTGTGATCCACACAGTCAAAGGCTTTGGCATAGTCAATAAAGCAGAAAGAGATGTTTTTCTGGAACTCTCTTGCTTTTTCCATGATCCAGCAGATGTTGGCAATTTGATCTCTGGTTCCTCTGCCTTTTCTAAAACCAGCTTGAACATCAGGGAGTTCATGGTTCACGTATTGCTGAAGTCTGGCTTGGAGAATTTTGAGCATTACTTTACTAGCATGTGAGATGAGTGCAATTGTGTGATAGTTTGAGCATTCTTTGGCTCCCTGAGAGTGTTATAATCCTTTGGTTATGAGCAATAGAAATTTTAGCAAACTTGAACAAAATTTCATCTTAAACAGAAAGATCAAGGATTTTTTTTTCTTTTTTGGAGGGACAGTGCATGACTGAGAATCACAGGGAGCAGCAGCATGACCATGTACAGGTAGGAATCAGGGAAGCCCAGTACTGTCAGATAAATCGGTGGATAGTAAGTTGAAGGAAAAATGCAGCTCCAATTGTTTTCTGTCTTTTTGTCTCATTATATAAGATTCAAGTCGAGGAGCATGAGAATCACAGCAAACTGTGGAAAATTCTGAAAGAGATGGGAATACCAGACCACCTGACCTGCCTCCTAAGAAACCTGCATGCAGGTCAGGAAGCAACAGTTAGAACTGGACATGCAACAACAGACTGGTTCCAAATAGGAAAAGGAGTACGTCAAGGCTGTATATTGTCACCCTGCTTATTTAACTTCTATGCAGAGTACATCATGAGAAACGCTGGGCTGGAAGAAACACAAGCTGGAATCAAGATTGCTGGGAGAAATATCAATAACCTCAGATATGCAGATGACACCACCCTTAGGGCAGAAAGTGAAGAAGAACTAAAGAGCCTCCTGATGAAAGTGAAAGAGGAGAGTGAAAAAGTTGGCTTAAAGCTCAACATTCAGAAAACTTAAGATCATGGCTTCTAGTCCCATCACTTCATGGCAAATAGATGGGGAATCAAAGGAAACAGTGAGAGACTTTATTTTTTTGAGTTCCAAAATCACTGCAGATGGTGACTGCAGCCATGAAATTAAAAGACATTTGCTCCTTGGAGGAAAAGTTATGACCAACCTAGACAGCATATTAAAAAGCAGAGACATTACTTTGCCAACAAAGCTCCATCTACTCAAGGCTATGGTTTTTCCAGTGGTCATGTATGGATGTGAAAGTTGGACTACAAAGAGAGCTGAGCATCAAAGAACTGATGCTTTTGAACTGTGGTGTTGGAGAAGACTCTTGAGAGTCCCTTGAACTGCAAGGAGATCCAACGAGTCCATCCTAAGGCAAAACCGTCCTGAATATTCATTGGAAGGACTGATGCTAAAGCTGAAACTAATACTTGGGCCATCTGATGCGAAGAACAGACTCATTAGAAAAGACCCTGATGCTGGGAAAGATTGAAGGTGGGAGGAAAAGGGGACGACAGAGGATGTTAGGAATATCCCGCACTAGAATCTAGTTTTTGCTATCTGAACCTAATTTATGGATGCATCAGCTGTATTTATTGAACAGGTCAAGACTTTCTACATGAATCTCAATTCATGTGATTCACAAATACAGCATATGATCAGGAAAAGATCATGGGCAGAAGGTTGGTTATAGAAGATTTTTAAACAGTAAGTTAGTTGTTCTGTGGTTCCTTTTCCTGGAACTATCATTGAACTGCCAAGGTCAAGCAGAACTATTATTCAGGAAGGATAGCCAGAAATACGAACCTTCATTCAAATTCTGTTACTAGAAATGCAGACATGTTTAACTTTTGACATGAAATTGGAAAAACAATTAATACGGAAAAAAAAGACACAAAACTTGAATACATATAGTCTCTAAGTGGCAATATAACAATATAAAATCTGGCATTAACAACAAAAGTAATAAATGCTAAATGAGATGAAGGCTACTAAATAATCATTTGCATAATATTTAAGGGGGGATATAATTAGAAGGTGAGAGAGATACTCCTTGTGTTCTTAACGATTCATACTACCTAAAACTTTGGGGAAAATTACTTAGTTTGTATTAGTGTGCTCACTTTCCTGCCCATTTTCACACTTGAACATTGGAAGATTGTGGACCAGTGAATTTGGCTCCTACGGTTAAGTGAGAAAATTAGGTGAAACTGCATAGTTATTATTCAACTAGAAAATTTAAAGCTCAACTATAATATACACATATCTTTCCATTTCTGGGTGCCTTTCATCTAAATCCTTCTACTGCTTATTTTCTATCTTAAGTTTTGATTACAGTACTAGAAGGCATTGAAAGTGCCTTCCAGTTAATTCTCACAGATCCTAAGAGAAAGCCAAATCCTGGCTCTACTTGCAGTTCTCTTTTATATCGTAAAACTCTTCTTTATCCATAGGCTTTGTTCCAGCTGACTCTGCCATCCAGGAAACGGACTGGACAGAGAATCGGTACTTGACCAAGACCTGTCTGTGGTCTGGCTGTTAGTTTATAATGCAGGTTGACCTCAAGAGCAGTTGCCAAACCAATCAAATGTTCTTGGACTTTGAGTGAGAGACAAAATCCACAGATGGCAAAGTGGCACTGAAGGGTTTATGAGCACACTTGTGCGTACACACTCACACATACACGTGGCAGTAGGTATCAAGATGTAATAAGAGCTGTGGGACAGAGACAAGGACGGTGTTAGCAACGGATTAAAAAACAAAAGGTTAATAAGGTGACGGTGAGAACAGTGAGGGTCTGCTTTTGAGAGGGTTGATGTGACCAATGGATTGCTAGACCATGAATATTTTCTTTGAGGCATTCATTCTAGCTCTTCAGGAGTCAGGCTAACTGGTTATGGCAACAATTCTAAACAGTATTTCAATTTTCAGAAGCCTGAGTGAAATGGAAAATAGGACCATTTCCTACCTTGCTGACTTTATCATGTAACATCCCTTCTGAAGTTCTTCCTTAGTGATCAAGCATATTATAACACAAAGAAATCTCTGCAAACAGTATAAGGGGCATGTTGGGGAGACGTAAACGACACGGCAACACCGAGCGACAGGCAAACACAGAGGAGAAAGGAAAATGAATCCAAATTATTGCAAAGAGCAACCATTCCTGAACACTTAATTTCAGTTAAAGTACACAAGTATAAGACTAAAGAGTTTTACTCAGTCATGTTTTCTAATATCTTGAGATGAGATTTAAAAAAGATGCTGTTGTACTCAATATATGACATATCTTTCTCAGAACTTTGATGGATAGTGAAGTCCAGGCTCTTTATCAAAGGGAAATTAATACAGAAATGCATTATATCTGGGAAAAAGAGAAATTTAGGCTTTAGGATATATTGAATATGGTAAACCATTCTGATAGTATATATCCAATGATGCACTGCTTCTATACAAAATGGTAAAACCACAAGAAACAAAAAGTTATGAGTTCTATTAAGAAAAGTGGGAAGTATCACAGCAACAAAAGGCTGAGATGGTAGTTCAGAAAACTTTGTTTCCTGCATATATATTTAGGCTTTCATTTTTCCACTGTCTATCATTTGCAAACAGAGATATCTTTTCCAAAGTTGCCAGACCTAAAATGTTAAAGTTTCACAGGCATAGACTTTGACCTGTGATAAAAATAGTTAAAATTTGCTACTTATTTGATGTCATGGACCACACTTGAGATTTGTTATTTATTATTTTGTTTAATCCTTAGAGTATACTATGATGTAGTAAAAGTGTCTCCATTTTATGGATGTGGAAACTGAGGCCCATAGAGGTCAAGCATCTTGTCTAGGCTATCATACCTTGCAACTGCACAGCAAGAATTCAAATTCAAGCTGTCCTATGCCAGAGTCAAGGCTGTATTTCAGGGACAGGCTCTATTACCTTCAGCTTCCAGGTGGCACAGTGGTAAAAAAAAAAAAAATTGTTGGTCAATGTAGGAGCCATAGGCTTGATCCCTGAGTCAGGAAGATCCTCTGGAGGAGGAAACAACTTGCTCCAGTGTTCTTGCCTAGAGAATCCCATAGACAGAGAAGTCTGGTGGGTCCAAGTGTTGCAAAGAGTCAGACACGACTGAGCGACCGGGCATGTACCATCACCTTCAGAGCATCAGCATATGGAGGTGTGGCCTGGGAATCACAGGAAAGGATCTAATCAAGGGAGCACAGAGGCGTGAAACCCATTGCTCTTCAAACCACACGCCCTGAAACAGGGCTGCATTAGCCTGAAAGAGTGGAGCTTTTTCTTTTCACAAATATTCATTGGTTGTCACGCCCAGAAGATGCCTTCTATCCCACCCACCCTGAGACAACTCCATGCCACTGGCAGCTGCCGGGCTCTTCTATTTAAAGGGTGGCCAAGTGCCTCTGAGCACTGCACTGATCGGTTCCCTGCTCAGAGCTTTTGCCCCTATTCCCAAAGTAACACAGGAAAGTACCCCGAACTTAACGCCTCTTTAGTTTGTTATACATGAAATAAAGCTGCCTGACCTGAAAAAAAAATTAAAACTGTTGTTTCAATATTGTAAACTAACTTGCTGATCATTTTACCTTTGAAAAGTCAGAGCTCAGTGGAATAGAGTGGTGGCTGGCTTTCTCTTACAGGTCAGGCAAATCCTTTAGAGGCAAGAAGCCTAGTTTCTCCTGTATATGTGCTGATTATCATTATTATTATTATTAATATAAGCAAGATAAACAGATTTAGGGAATGATAGCTAAAGAAGCACAGGAGGACAACACGGAGAAAGATTACAAGGAAGAAGAACCCAGACAAACAGCTTTAGGAAAATAAGGACCTGATTCAACCTCCGTACATTTGTATTCGGTGTTGCCGCTTCCTTAATGAAAGTGAAAGTGAAAGTCACTCAGTCATGTAAGACTCTTTGAGACTCCATGGACTGTGTGCAGCCCGCCAGGCTCTTGTCCATGGAATTCTCTAGCAAGAATACTGGAGTGGTTTGCCACGCTCTTCTCCAGAGGATCTTCCAGACCCAGGGAAAGACCCCAGAACTCCCTCACTGCAGGCAGATTACCATCTGAGCCATGATAATTGAACAAGGAACGTCTAGGGATGAAACCTACTAGCTATCACTTTACCTACATAATATATATGTTGTTTAACCAGGGCCTACAAGACATTAGTAACTATCAGGAGAGTGAAAGTGTTAGTTGCTTAGTTATGTCAGACTCTCTGCAACCCCATGGACTGTAGGTAGCCCACCAGGCTCCTCTGTCTATGGGATTCTCTAAGCAAGAATCCTGGAGAGGGCCACCATTCCCTTCTCCAGGGGATCTTCCCGACCCAGGGATCAAACCCAGGCTCTCTGCATTGCAGGCAGATTCTTAACCATCTGGGCCACCAGGGAAGCCTTAAAGTACAATATAGACGATACAGCTATGGTAAAATTTTGGCAGATAGTGCCATCTTGTAAAACTTCCAGAGGAATAAACCTATTCTTTTGCTAAACATAAGCACAGCTAGATTATTCCACTCAAAATTAAATCTTATTTTTAAAATAACTACTCCATGCTGTGCTCCTGTAGTTATTTCTAGAAGTCAAAACTAAGTATTTGTTATTTTCTCAAATTCTACAAACTAGGGCATGACTGAAGTTACTAGGCAACTAGGACTTTGAGTTCATTAAAATCAGGAACTGTCTTAATCATCTACATATCCTTTGTTCCCCGTACACTGTTTAGCACCTAATATACTATTAGTATTTGTTAGACTGAATAGAACTGTCTCAAGGACAAAAACCTCTCAGCTTCCCATTGATTAAAACAAGTCCTTTAAGTCCAAAAGTGACTTAGCCAATACAGTCCAGAACCAGATTCAAGAGGTAAGAAGAACAAGCAGCTATCTATAAATCTGCAAGAAGCTTCTCAGAGAGAATCCTCTGTTCAAAGTATCCAGATGCAACCAGGCCTACCATCTGTGGATCATCATTTTTTCCTATAATATTCTTCTAAATGTTATTGAAAGAGCTCACATGAAGCCATGGCTTGCCACATCCAAGTTGATTAGATTGCTTCTCTAAACTGAAAGCCCCAGAAGAGCTGGATTCTATCCCACACAAAACCAGTATTTCTGCAGAGAATGAGCATCACCAGAGAGCAGAAACTTTATAAGACCCCTTCCTGGCCTCCAGCACATCCTGTTACCACTGCTCTCCTCTACCAGAAACATCAACCCCAGGAAGCACATCCTGATTAACACCCACCTTGTATCAATAATTATCATTCTTCAGGAAGTCTCTCATTATTAATTATCATGGCACCATGCTATTCCAACAGCATCACACATCTTAGTTGTCATTTTACATTAAATAGACTGATTTTTTTCATTATCTTCTCTCTCACTTGTCTAAAAACTGCAAAAGGGCAATTTTTTTCTTCACCACTGTGACATCGACATCTCAAGCAGTACCTGAAAGAAAATAGGTACTCAATATTTATTAAATGATTGAATGAGTGACTTATTGGGAAACCAAAAGGTTCTGCTTAACCATTAAGACAGAAAATCTAAAATTATTTTTTATAGTCAACTAAAGATGTAAAGTAAGAATTAGTTATACATCTAAGAAAAGTCTGATGATGAAAGTAAAACTCTTTATTTTACCAGTGATGAAACTAAAGCTCAGATGTTGGGAAAGACTGAGGGCAGGAGGAGAAGAGGGCAACAGAGGATGAGATGGTTGGATGACATCATCGATTCAATACACATGAGTTTGAGCAAGCTCCAGGAGATGGTTAAAGACAGGGAAGCCTAGTGTCTGCAACTCAAGTACACACAATCCCAAAGTGGCTCTGACTTAGTTTTTAAGATGTGCCCCTCATTGTGCAAATAAAACACCTAGAAAATAAAATGAACCTCTCCCCTGCCACAGATTAGACACCTTGATTTAGAGAATCATGATACGAAATTCCAACAGGGCAGAGTGCATTCGCATAAAATGACATTATCAGTCCTAAATAAAGAACATCACTTTCTTCATTCTTAAATGTTCTATCAATGTACCTCATGCATCAAGCAAATAAATGAACAAACAAAAACTAATGTCCCTGAACTTTCTGGATACTCTTATGTGTGTGTGCTCAGTTGCCCCATCGTGTCTTGAGTCTTGGCAGCCCATGGACTGTAGTCCACCAGGCTCCCCTGTCCGTGGGATTTCCCAGGCGAGAATACTGGAATGGGCTGCCACGCCCTACTCCAGGGGATCTTCTCAACCCAGGGGTTGAACCCCCATCTCCTGCATTGGCAGGCGGATTCTTTACCTCTGAGCAACCTAGGATACTCTCATAGTAGACATTTATAAATGCTGCTGAAAATAATAAACCTAAAGGACTTCATACCTAATTTGGAAATGTAGCAAATCAAGCCTTAATTTATACATGATAGCTTAAAACCTGGTGCTCTATTAATTTATTTTTCAAATACAATCAAATTGGCCATATAAAATCTAAATTGGGTAGATAAAACAACTATCCTGTATCACTTTTCAGATAAAACTATAACTTTCCTTCCATATTTCATGTTGGCTAAAGTATGCTGTCTTAAGCCAACTAAATATATATTTACTATCTTACTGAGGAAAAGTTTACCTATTGCCAAAGCCTTGATTAGTGTTTTAAATGTTTTTCTATTATAAGACTAAATTGAGAGAATCAGTATTTGGCACTTTATATCTTAGTCCATGTGATAACCCTATTGGGAATGGAGATAATATCAATGCATAAATTAGTCTTTTTTCAATTTTGAAATAGCATTTGGATTCCATTCCCTCACTACTTTTATAAACCTGGCAAAACACTGTTCTTTGGATTTATTGCCCTATATAGAAAGATATCTTTCCTCATGAATTAATCCAAATCTCAAATAAGGCTGTAAAAGAAAAATCATCCAAGAAGCAGTGTTCAAGTTCAAAGCCACTATAAAAGAGTTAGATACAACATGTTTATATCTCATGGACTTGAACAGTTGATTTCCATTTGGTAAAGTAACCTAAAGAAAACAATTTGCTACATCAGAATCTTGACCTACACTCATGAAATAGCCTTATTTTCAGCCAAAATAGGCAATACATTTTTACCAAGTGGCCTAGGGTTAACATGTTTCATATTGCTCAATGTTTCAAAACTAATGGGAAACCATCATCCCTCGATTCTTTCATATAAATGGTTAATTACAAATAGCATAACAGAAGAAAAACTACAAAGCTGAAACCAGTACTTTTGCTAAGTTACAAATATCCTTAATAGAAAAATATTGAAAGCGTACATTGTTTTGAAATCTACCGAAAATGCCCTGATTTTAGACTTTAAAAAAGCAAACGCATTCAATAAGGACTGAATCAAGGTACATGGTTCAAATGCAAGTTCTTAGTCCAGTTAATTTGTAAGCTATAGTCTATAATCTCCCTTTTTTTGTCTCATGGCCTAGCAATATGTAACCTCCTCCTTTTGTTCTGGGCTGTTAATTATAATTCTCTCCACTCTCATTCTCACCAGAGCAGTGAGAGGCAGTCTTACTTCATATCTACAGTGAGTTTTTTCCTAAAATTCCTCTATTGTCATTGATACTACTTTTGGGTTTCTGTGCTAAAAGGCAATTTTATCAATAGTGAACAGATTCTGCCTACATTCACTTGATTATTAAAATATGAGCTTGGGTTATTTTCCCTTTGCATAATCAACGTTTTTAAAAGACGCTGTGCAGAAAAACATATCAAGGGGAAAGAAAGCTATGGGTTTGAAGTAACTCTAATTTTCTCTACTTTTCCAAGACTAAGTCAAAGCAACAGTAAACGAAAGGCCATTTTAAACTCTGAGGAAATCTACAATATGGACCGGTGTTCATTTCATCAAGGTTACTTCAAAGTTGGTTGCACATGTCTAAGAATCAGGCCTTGTACTTATGGGTTGGCTTTCTAGAGGTTTATTTCAAAATACCAGGAAACAGTCCATAGGTTTCTAGCAATGAGCCATTCATTTACCTGTTTATTGAGCAAATGATGACATGTTTTCCAACAGATTTTGAAGTCTGGTGGGTAAGACAGATAGGGCATGAATAACAAATGACTGCCCGCCATGGTCTTAAGGCAGAGTTAAAATTCCAATTTTGAATTTTGTGGCTTTGATAGATGCCTCTTAAATCTTGCTCAGGCAGCTTAGCTTATAATAGTGAAACATGCCAGAGTCAAAAGCAAGAAAACAAGGAGAATTTTGTTGTTGTTGTTTTTTTAATCAACTTTAAATCTTCTCCAGAATCAAAAATTATATACCATGCAAATGAAAACAAAGTTATTTGAGGGGGATGGGGGATCATTTACTTTAATATCTAGAGGGTCTCTCTACTTTCTGTGCCTATTGCCTACAGCAGTTGAAAGCAGTAACTTCTCTTTTTTAATCTTTGAAACATTAGCTGCCTGATCAAAGTTATTTTGCCTGCCTTGTTATCATTATTTCATCTTTATAGAATGGAGTAGCAACAATAAAAAGAAATAGGATTTTAACTAATCTCATTCTACTGAATTCCCCTGGGTTCTTTTGACATCAACATCAATTGAGTTCTTTTGTATAAGAAAAATTCTATTCTTTAAAAGCAGCTTTGGATTGGAAGAAACGGGCCCAGGGCCCAGAATGAAAATTAGAGGACAAAGTTTTGGAGTGAAGGGTATGAGTGGTTAAGAATGATTAAAAGTCTGAGGACAAAGAGGGATTGAGTGGGTGAGGAGGAGTGCATATCAAGTCAGGGGGAACATTTCAAAGTTAGGGTACCTGATGGATTGTGAATGCCAGCATGTTACGAAGTGGAAATATTAATGTTAGTTACAATGTTATAAATGTTAACGTTAGAAAATATAAAATAACTACTGAATATTTATAATTCAAACAAGTACGCGATGTTTGGTTTATGGGTAGTCACACAATCTAATTTAACAGAAGGCACATCCAGGGACCTGCAGGCAAAGAAGTGGTTTAATAATGCCATTATTTATCAATTATAAGCATTTTTGACCAACCAACTCTTATGGCTTACTTTTTTGCATAATAAATGTTCAATGAAGTAATTTTAAAGTCAATTAAAAATACAGTTCAGTACTGCTCAAGAACAATTATACTGTAAACTTTATCCATTGGGTTAATATGAGAGCATCAAAACAATCAGACAACAGCCCATAAACTTACAGAAAGTCTGCACAACAACACTGAACTAATGGTGATCACCAATAAAAGCCAGGAGCAGCTGAAACTTGACACGCTAAGAACAAAACTCAGTTTTCCTTTGCCAAATTTCACTAAATTTCCTAGAATTTTCAGTGGAACTACCACAATTTCAAATGAAAAATCTTAATTCCCTTCGAGCAGAACAAATTGAGTAATATTATGTTTGTGTTTATTCCATCAATAGCGAGAAATATTCAGCTAATAGCTAAATTTTATTCTGAAGTGAAAGAAATGGAAAAAAATGTCATTGTACACAATACACTGTTTTGTCACATATTATTACAGTAATGGTGATCACTTATTCTATGAAACCATAAAAATGTAATTACAAATGATTAATCCACCAGTTATATCTAAAAATTGTCACTTTAAACATGGACAATATCTTTAATTCTAAAATTGGTGGAATCCCAGGTTTGATAAAGTCATTTTTTTCCCCTTTGTGTGTGTGCATGTGTGTCTGAAAAATAAGAAAAAAGTGCTAATCCTATTTGGAATAAAATTTAAAAACAGCAATCAGATGACTTGTCTAAATATTCAAGATAGTGATAATAGGAATAAAATTACAGTATAGGACTATAATTAAGGATCAAGTTGTGTTCTAATAGATCAACATGACTTAAGTCATCTACTGGGAGATAAATGGAACTGGGTAACATTTTCAGAGGGAAAATGAAGAGATATTAGCTGGCCTAAGGTAAATAGCCTTTTCTAAAAACCTCAGTTTCAGTTCAGTTGCTCAATCAGGTCTGACTCTTTGTGACCCCATGGACTGCAACACGCCAGATTTCCCTGTCCATTACCAACTCCCAGAGCCTACTCCAACTCACGTCCATCGTGTCAGTGACGCATCCAACCATCTCATCCTCTGTCATCCCCTTCTCCTCCTGCTTTCAATCTTTCCCAGCATCAGGGTCTTTTCAAATGAGTCAGTTCTTCACATCAGGTAGCCAAAGTATTGAAGTTTCAGCTTCAGCATCAGTCCTTCCAATGAATATTCAGGACTGATTTCCTTTAGGATGGACTGGTTGCATATCCTTGCAGTACAAGGGACTCTCAAGAATCTTCTCCAACACCACAGTTCAAAAGCATCAGTTTTTTGGTGCTCAGCTTTCTTTATAGTCCATCTCTCACATTCATACATGGCTACTGGATAAACCACAGTTTTGACTAGATGGACCTTTTTTGGCAAAGTAATGTCTGTGCTTTTCGATATGCTGTCTAGCTTGGTCGTAGCTTTTCTTCCAAGGAGCAAGCGTCTTTTAATTTCATGGCTGCAGTCACCATCTGCAGTGATTTTGGAGCTCAAAAAAATACAGTCTCTCACTGTTTTCTTTGATCCCCCATCTATTTGCCATGAAGTGATGGGACCAGATGCCATGATCTTAGTTTTCTGAATGTTGACTTTTAAGCCAACTTTTTCACTCTCCTCTTTCACTTTCATCAGTTCAGTTCAGTTCAGTTCAGTTCAGTCGCTCAGTTGTGTCTGACTCTTTGTGACCCCACGAATTGCAGCACGGCAGGCCTCCCTGTCCATCACCAACTCCCGGAGTTCACTCAAACTCATGTCCATCAAGTTGGTGATGCCATCCAGCCATCTCATCCTCTGTCCCCTTCTCCTCCTGCCCCCAATCCCTCCCAGCATTAGAGTCATTTCCAATGAATCAACTCTTCGCATGAGGTGGCCAAAGTACTGGAGTTTCAGCTTTAGCATTAGTCCTTCCAAAGAACATCCAGGACTGATCTCCTTCAGAATGCACTGGTTGGATCTCCTTGCAGTCCAAGGGACTCTCAAGAGTTTTCTCCAACACCACAGTTCAAAAGCATCAATTCTTTGGCGCTCAGCTTTCTTCACAGTCCAACTTTTATATCCATACATGACTACAGGAAAAACCATAGCCTTGACTAGATGGACCTTTGTTGGCAAAGTAATGTCTCTGCTTCTGAATATGCTATCTAGATTGATCATAACTTTCCTTCACTTTCATCAAGAGGCTCTTTAATTCTTCTTCACTAAAAAACCTAGTCAATCACTTTTAAATGTACAATTCAATGGCCTTAAGTACATTCATGATGTTTTACATCACCACCACTATCTATCTCCAGAATATCTTCATCATCTCAAACAGAAACTTTTTATCCATTAAACAATTAAACTCCCCATTAAACAATTAAGTTCCCCTCCCCTGGTCAACACTATTCTATTTTCCATCTTAATGAATGTGCCTATTCTAGTACCTCATATAATGCAGAATGTTTTCAAGATTTATCCATGTTATGTATCATGTATCTAAATTCAAAGGAGCAGATTTAAGGTAGACAAAAGGCCAGAATGATGTCTTCTTTTACTAGGCAAAATTTAACATGGAGAACATTATCCCAAAGTGATGCTATAGCCAGAAAATCCGACAGACTAAATGTAAATATTTTCTGGGAAAAAATAAAGAGATAACAGGTGACTTAATAGACTCTTTTTTAATTACTCGTCCAAAGAAATGTACATAATAATCGATTTAACACATTCCCTGTATTCCAAGGCAATTAAAACTCTAATAAGCATTTATCCGCTTGGTATAAAATCTAACACTTGTCATTCACAAAATAATCATAGCACATTCATTCATTTTCATTCAACATTCATTTAAATTTTATGCTACACTAAATTGCTGTAAAGAACACATCTGATCAAATAGCTTTTACTTAACTTCTTATAAGTTCAAGTATCTCTTGAGGAAAACATTTATTATATCAATAGTGTTTTAAGTATATTAAGGCTTCAGGCTCTTTAACCCATTATTTTTTTTTTCTCTTTTATTTAGCCAGTTAAAATCAAATGGGAAATACAAAAATATGGAATTAAATTAGTATCAAAAAAAGACTATATTTACATAGCACAAGGGGAAATTTAAAAGCGGCCCCTTAATGGTTTACTTGATCAGCTCAAAATATTAGAAAAGTTAATTTGGACTCTTAATTATCAGATTTTCCAGGTTTTCTAGATCAATTGCAAATGATCATTCAAAGTTATGTGTTGAAGTAGAGCATCAATGCTGGTTTTTCAAACTGCAATAATTTGCTGTATTGATATGATTAGTATTTATTCTAAGAAATAAGAAAAATTAAAACTCTAAAGATATTCTAAAAGTTAGCATCTATTTCTCTGAACATAAAGACTTCTGGATGAAGAATTTTATTCAACTTGTTCCACTGATTTCATCAATCCATACTCAAGATTTCTTGGAACTAATATTCATATGATAGTGAAGTCGCTCAGTTGTGTCCGACTCTTTGCGACCCCATGGACTGTAGCCTACCAGGCTCCTCTGTCCATGGGATTTTCCAGGCAATAGTACTAGAGTGGATTGCCATTTCCTTCTCCAGGGGATCTTCCCAACCCAGGGATCGAACTTCGGTCTCCCGCATTGTAGACAGACGCTTTACCATATGATAGAAATATTAAAATGAATAAAGTTTCCCTGCTTCCATTTTTAAGCATGCTCACATCATGGCTGAGCAAAATGAGGCTAAGAGATTAAATTGACCTCTTTAAGACCAGAGAAGAGCATAGTATGTGTGAAATTGAAATTTTGCTAAGGACCTGTACAGTGTTTAGTATCATGAAATGGTGGTTCTTTCCCCAGGAAAATTTTTGCTTTCACTCCATGTTCATGAGGAAGGGATTGGTATTTAGGAGAGAAAAGGAAATAAAATAGGATGATTTCTCTCTGAAGTTGAAATCGCACAACCTAAAAGTAACAAAACATTAGTTGCAGTCCATTCAGTGTGATTTTATAGGACTATAGTCAAGCCATTATGCCTTTTACCTAATTCCAGCTGAATTACTTGTTCATTCATGACATAAAAAATATTGCTTATAAAAAAAATGTAATATAGCCTGAGCTATACTTCATCTTTTTCAATAACTTAGAGGCAGCTGGACATAGCACTAAGAATATGAAGATCCAGGTAGTAGTTATAGTAATGTTCAGAATCGTTTAAAAAGGTTGGAATAAGTCATTGACTTTCTCTAGCTGTTTCCTCATCAGTGAATAGGATTGATGACCTTTTCAGTTTCTTTAATTTTTATAATTCCACTTTTTTAATCCTGGGAAATATTACAGTTTTGTCATCGTTCATTCATTTTAACCCATACTTCTCAAATTTTCCCACTTTAGCATCTTTCCCACCGAAGTATTTAATAGCAAAGGACAAGGAATTCTATCCCTGGGAGTACTGAGTTCTCAGCATATCTCAAAGTGACTAGGACATTTTCTGAAGTTCATCACTTTATTTTAAAATTTGTATTTTTATATTCTACTAACACAATATCTACATGCAATATAAAAATAATCTCTCCTAAATCATCAACTAAATCAATGATGCAAGGAATTAACCAGACTTATCCTGTAACTTCACAACTGTCTTAAACACTCTCATCTTTGAAATTGCTTAGAAGGATTCCCAAGGACTTCCCCGGCGGCTCAGACGGTAAAGCGTCTGCCTACAACGTGGGAGATCCAGGTTCGATCCCTGGGTAGGGAAGATCTCCTGGAGAAGGAAGTGGCAACCCACTCCAGTACTCTTGCCTGGAAAATTCCATGGACGGAGGAGCTTGATAGGCTACAGTCCATGGGGTCACAAAGAGCTGGACATGACTGAGTGACTTCAATTATGTCATGTCAGAAAGATTCCCAAGGTGCCATATCATCAGGCTATGTTTTCTGAGGATCAGTTTAATACCTGCCTCAGAGCTGACTGTAGTTGAGAAGTTGTGTATTTTAATGACAGGGCATATGTGTCAGAGTCAGTATTTGAGTTCAAATTCTGGGTCCAACACTGATGGTCAGTGAAATGACTTAATATCTCTGTGTTTCAGTTTCTTCATCTTTTCCTTATCTCTTAGATTGTTATACTTCATGAGTTAATACTTGGGATATTTCTTACAACAGTTCCTGGAACATAAAAAACAGTATATATCCATAAGCCATTGTTATCTTTTAATAGTGTGTTTATTTTTGGCTGTGCTGGGTCTTCCTTACTTGGCACAGGCTTTCTCTAGCTGTATCGAGCGGAGGCTGCTCTTTGTGGTGGTGCATGAGCTTCTCACTGAGGTGGCATCTCTCGTTGCAGCACGCAGGCTCAGCAGTTTGATCCCTAGTCCCGAGGATGTGGGGGCTTCGGGAGTTGTAGCCCACAGCTTAGCTGCTCCCTGGCACATGCAATCCTCCCAGACCAGGGATTGAACCCATGTCCTCCGCATCGGCAGGCAGATTCTTAGCCACTGTGCCGCCAGGGAAGTCCTATCCACCGTGCCACTGTTGTTTTCAGAATTGTTTTTTTTAATTTGAACTTACTAGATCTAAGATGCTTAGAATATCTCAATTTGGTTTCTAAACCATATCAGAAATCATTCAATATTAATTTCTATTCAATTCCTCATCCTGATTTGCTCAAATATGAACTAGCTACTTTCTGCTTCCAAGATGATCACTTTATTAATTTATGTTGGAAATAGAAAATTATAAGAAATTTCCCACATACTGTCTCATATATACAATACAGCTATTTTTTCTTCCATGAAATAATAATATGTATCATGGACTAGTTATCAAATAGGGCGTGATTTCTGATTTTAAGATACTTTTTATTTTTATTTTTGTTTTGTGTGGGGCTTCAGCAGTTGTGGCCCACAGGCCTAGTTGCTTCATGGCGTGTGGAGCATATTTTTGGTTGTTGTTGTTGCTTTTTGTTTTTATTTTTATTTTTTCTTACAGAAAACTCTAAAAATAGGGAAATAATGTAAAGGCAAATAATTACCAACAATTTCATCCATAATTAATATTTTGGTGAGTTTCCGTTAAGTTATGCCACATGTTTTTTTCTCTACTTGTATATGTTTTATTTTTTTTGTATATGTTTTAGTATTCAGCTTTTTTCTCAATGCCAAACATTTTGTAGGTTGTTAAATAAATATATTTACTATACAAAAATAAATCTTTAAAGTTTGTTTCAATATATTTTATATATATGATATGCCTATATTTAATATGTAAAATATTTGAATAACTGCCGGACACTGTCTTTGTTTCATATTGGTTTTCCACTTTAAATATTTCTGAAAATCATCTATATATATTTATTCATATAATGTATCATCCATACATATTTATTTGTTGCATGTCAGATTACTTCCAGACTACGTTCCTAAAAGTTGAGCCCTTGTTTCAGATGGTACACTTTTATGCTTCTACTTAGTTACACACAGCTCAACTGCTTTCCTGAAAAGAAGAACATATTAGTTTATATTTACACCAATAATATATTGTGTAAGATGTTTCTTGGACCTTGCACGATACTGTCAGGAAAACTTTATAGATCATTCTTAGAATGATCTATAAAAAATGGGCAGTGCTTTCCTTGACTTCTTTTGGACTGTTCTGAGGCTTGAACAGTCTCAGCTTATTAGAAGTGACAGGTTAGTTAGCTTTTTTATTCTTCAAATTCTTCATTTGTATGAAAAATACACTAGAATAAAAAATTGTAATATTTCATAAAGGTGCTTTGAGAATTGAATAATAAAGTACTAAGCACAGTACCTGACACAGAGGAGTACTCAGTACATCCTGGGGACACTGAATGGTTATTGAATCCTGTCTTAAACCTTATCTTAATTTGGTAGTATATTCCTTAATGGCTCAGCTGGTAAAGAATCCGCTGGCAATGCAGGAGACCTGGGTTTGATCCCTGAGTTGGGAAGATCCCCTGGAGAAGGGAACCCACTCCAGTATTCTGGCCTGGAGAATTCCATGGACTATTCACGGGGTTGCAAAGAGCTGGGCATGACTGAGTGACTTATACTTTCACGTAAGCTGTGAAACAGGTAACTTTTACTTGGGTTAGTTCATTAGAGTACACACCAAATATATATCAGTACAAGCAAATCACTCATCTATTGTGCAAGGACCACAAATGTAGAACCACAGGAGAGTTGCTAAATAAGTCCTATTTGTTTTTATTTTTGAATCAAAGAAATAATAAAATCATTGTTTATATCTTAAAGACAATCCTCTATTATAAATGTTAACTTTGTTCAAATGAGTCAGATGGTAAAGTGAATTTTGGCTCAAGGTCAGAGGAAGTACTCTGACGTAATCTTGTCTAGAAACCACAGCAGCAGTCTAACCAATTGTTTCATCTCATGCAGAAATGACACTGACCACTTGTGCAGGAGGAACTCCGACACTTTGATTACTCTTGGAAGGAAAAGTTCCAGTGGCCGTCACTAAAAGCAGGGTCAGTCTTCAGAGGGGTAGTGATGATTAATGAGCCCATATTCAACTGAATGATAGTAAGTGGCATAGAATTTCCCATAATCATGTGAAAATGACTTAAGTTGCTATTGAGTATTTTTCAAATCCTTACTCATTACAACTCTTGCTACTTTTCACCTGACTTATTGCAACAGCCTTTTAAGCATTATCCAATTTTATTCCTGACCCTCCATCCATCTTATTCCTGCAGCCATCATCAAATGTGCACTAATTTATTCTCCACAGTGCTTCCAGATAGCCCTTTCGATAGAAGTCAAGTTCGATAAATGGCATTTCCCTGTTTAAAACTCCATTGGCTTTAAGAGAAAAAGAAATCTTTAACTCCTACTAGCATGTTAGTTTTTATTTTTTTTTTCTTTATGTTTAGTGGGATCAAGAACCTGGAAGGCTGATTAGATCAGTTCCTATCAGGAGATCTGGAGTGCGGACTGAGAATGTGCTTTTCTATAAACTTCCAAGTGATCCTGCTGGCTGTGGAAACACTTTGATAACCAGTGATTTAGAAAGTCATGCCTACCCACCGTGCCTCATTGCTCGACATGGTGCCCTTCACATCCTCAACTATTATAGTTCCTAAACCTCAGCATGTTCATTCTGGTCCATGTGTCTCTGTCCACACAGTTTCTCCTACCTGGTGTGCCTATCCCTTGTGTCCAAAGGTTAACCACCAACCGCTCCCCCTTCTGTGCTCCTTTCTCTCTTCCTGTGTCCTTATCATGTTGTACAGTAACTGCCGTGTTATTTACATGCTGAAGTCCTTGAAGGCTCGTTGACTCTTATCTTTGTATACTCAGTGCCTAGCAGAATGCCTGACACATGGCAGGAAGGCCATTCAAATGATTTTTTTTTCAGTGAACGTAGGTAACTCTGTCAAGCACAGTGACTCAGAATACCTTGACCATTTGCAAATGGCAGATTTACTTTTTCCCTTCCATTTTCCCTCAGTGATGAGGATGAGTGGGAACACCTTAAAAGAAATGGACCCATTTCTTGTCTGAAATGGAAACAAAAGAGTGAAAAGACCACATCTCATTCTAAACATATTAGAGAACCTGAAGAGGATAAGTGGGTGAAGAAAACAGCCTGAAGCTCTGGGATAACCGAGAAAGGGTGAACACAGGGAGCCCATAACGGTCTCAGTCTAAGCTAGAGAGAGCCTTGTGTGGGGACTCCAGGCAAATATTTTTAGTCTCTAGCCTACTTTATCCAGATGCTATGTCTGTGTTTAAATTTTTAATGTCACCCTAGCTTTTACTAACCATGTTGTGCTTGGTTTGGGGTAGGAGATTCAAAGATTATAATCCTTGTTAAACATTATATTTCAATTTAGAGTCAAGGTTTGCACAAACAGGACCTAACACTAAATATAGAGGCCGAAGGCTACTGTAGCTTTGGCTTATAATGCTGCTGTCAGCAAAGGAAACGTGCGTGCTCTAATTATATTCAGAAAGAAAATCCACCTCCTGAAACGTAGTGAGTTTTCCACACTTCTGATGCTAAGAATGTTTTTATTAAAATGTCTTTCGACTGTTATATCAATTTAGCTTTTACCTAAAAGCTCTTAAAGAGCAATAACAAGGAATTAAATCTTATAGTCCACTTGGAAATCTATGATGATCAAAGAGAGTACATCTTGAGAACTGTCACGTTAAAATGTTGTGTGCAAAGCTCAAGCTCCATATACTATTAAATAAGGTTCACTACTACAAGAATCAACTTTTTACAAAACCATTCATACTGCTATCAATATTTCATGTGTTTAAGCCAGATTGTATCTACAAGTCACTAGGTCAACCAGAGCTGATTTGGTACTTACTATAAGTGTTGTGAATAATTCATATAAGAGGGTGAGAATTTTCCCATTTCCTACCTAGTATTAATCCTAGAACAATATATCACTACTATTAATAGCTGATAGGAAATGTGTGCTGAATAAATGGTAGTTGAATGAAAAGTAAACATGTTTGTCAATTTTTTAAATTCTATTAATATGGTAGAGACAGCTATTTCTGATTTATCTATGGTCCCCAAATATTAGCAGTGGAAACAAATCAAAGAATAACTCAAATACTTTTTTATCATAAATTCATGATAACGGTCATAATGTGATCTCTAATTTGGTTCCAATTACACTGCTTTTTTTGGGCAAGGATATGCTCCCAGAAATTGTATGCCAATTAGTCATGAATTCTATTGCCCAGGTAGTTTTTGACTTAGCTTTTCCCCATTGCTTAGATGAGTTCCTCATCCTAACATTAGCTTGAACCATTTTCAGATAGGTCTCGATCTGCCTTTACTTTCTCTGTACTCTATTTATTAGAAAATAGTCACTGGATCCAGCCTATAACTCACAAGGAGAGGATGATACAAAAGTGTAAACCTGGGGAGTCAGGAATCATTGGGAGCCGTGCTAACTTCAACTGCCACAGCTTCCTATTGATTTTTCATGTCTTGTCTCTGATTCCTACTAGCTTCTACTTGTGCTACTATTTATTTTATTTGATACTGGAGTTCATACTTGCAAAGTACAATTCTATGCTTCAAGATTCTTATGCATTAATAAATGTAAAGTCTAAAAAATATCACCTCCCCATAAAAAAAAAAAAAAAACTCCCACACTCAAAATCTCCTGGTAAATTAAGATTTAACCTAGTAGAAAGATGTCACAGACTTCCCTAGTGGTGCAATGCATAAGAATCTGCCTGTCAATAAGGGGACACAGGTTCGATCCCTGGTCCAGGAAGATGCCACGTGCTATGGAGCAACTAAGCCCATGCGCCACAACTCCTGAGCCCACACGAGAGCCTGTGCTCCACAGCAAGAGAAGGCACTGCAAGGAGAAGCCCACACATGGCAGTGAGGATCCAGCATGACTGAAAAGCATTTCAGTTCAGTTCAGTCACTCAGTCATGTCCGACTCTTTGCGACCCCATGAATTGCAGCACGCCAGGCCTCCCTGTCCATCACCAACTCCCGGAGTTGACTCAGACTCACGTCCATAGAGTCTGTGATGCTATCCAGCCATCTCATCCTCGGTCATCCCCTTCTCCTACTGCCCCCAATCCCTCCCAGCATCAGAGTCTTTTCCAATGAGTCAACTCTTCACATGAGGTGTCCAAAGTACTGGAGCTTCAGCTTCAGCATCATTCCCTCCTAAGAAATCCCAGGGTTGATCTCCTTCAGAATGGACTAGTTGGATCTCCTTGCAGTCCAAGGGACTCTCAAGAGTCTTCTCCAACACCACACTTCAAAGCATCAATTCTTCGGTGCTCAGCCTTCTTCACAGTCCAACTCTCACATCCATACATAACCACTGGAAAAACCATAGCCTTGACTAGATGGACCTTAGTTGGCAAAGTAATATCTCTGCTTTTGAATATGCTATCTAGGTTGGTCATAACTTTGCTTCCAAGGAGTAAGCGTCTTTTAATTTCATGGCTGCACTCACCATCTGCGGTGATTTTGGAGCCCAAAAAAATAAAGTCTGACACTGTTTCCACTGTTTCCCCGTCTAATTCCCATGAAGTGATGGGACCGGATGCCATGATCTTCCTTTTCTGAATGTTGAGCTTTAAGCCAACGTTTTCACTCTCCTCTTTCACTTTCATCAAGAGGCTTTTTAGTTCCTCTTCACTTTCTGCCATAAGGGTGGTGTCATCTGCATATCTGAGGTTATTGATATTTCTCCCGGCAATCTTGATTCCAGCTTGTGTTTCTTCCAGTCTAGCGTTTCTCATGATGTACTCTGCATATAAGTTAAATAAGCAGGATGACAGTATACAGCCTTGACGTACACCTTTTCCTATTTGGAAGCAGTCTGTTGTTCCATGTCCAGTTCTAACTGTTGCTTCCTGACCTGCATACAGATTTCTCAAGAGGCAGGTTAGGTGGTCTGGTATTCCCATCTCTTTCAGAATTTTTCACAGTTTATTGTGATCCACACAGTCAAAGGCTTTGGCATAGTCAAGAAAGCAGAAATAGATGTTTTTCTGGAACTCTCTTGCTTTTTCCATGATCCAGTAGATGGTGGCAATTTGATCTCTGGTTCCTCTGCCTTTTCTAAAAACAGCTTGAACATCAGGGAGTTCACAGTTCACGTATTGCTGAAGCCTGGCTTGGAGAATTTTGAGCATTACTTTATTAGCATGTGAGATGAGCGCAATTGTGCAGTAGTTTGAGCATTCTTTAGCGTTGCCTTTCTTTGGAATTGGAATGAAAACTGCCCTTTTCCAGTCCTGTGGCCACCACTGAGTTTTCCAAATTTGTTGGCATATTGAGTGCAGCACTTTCACAGCATCATCTTTCAGAATTTGAAACAGCTCAACTAGAATTCCATCACCTCCACTAGCTTTGTTCGTAGTGATGCTTTCTAAGGCCCACTTGACTTCACATTCCAGGATGTCTGGCTCTAGATGAGTGATCACATCATCATGATTATCTGGTTTGTGAAGATCTTTTTTGTACAGTTGTTCCATGTATTCTTGCCACCTCTTCCTAATATCTTCTGCTTCTGTTAGGTCCAGACCATTTCTGTCCTTTATCGAGCCCATCTTTGCATGAAATGTTCCCTTGGTATCTCTAATTTTCTTGAAGAGATCTCTAGTCTTTCCCATTCTGTTGTTTTCCTCTATTTCTTTGTATTGATTGCTGAAGAAGGCTTTCTTATCTCTTCTTGCTGTTCTTTGGAACTCTGCATTCAGATGCTTATATCTTTCCTTTTCTCCTTTGCTTTTTGCCTCTCTCCTTTTCACAGCTATTTGTAAGGCCTCCCCAGAAAGCCATTTTGCTTTTTTTGCATTTCTTTTCCATGGGGATGGTCTTGATACCTGTCTCCTGTACAATGCCATGAACCTCAGTCCATAGCTCACCATGCACTCTATCCATCAGATCTAGACCCTTAAATCTATTTCTCACTTCCTCTGTATAATCATAAGGGATTTGATTTAGGTCATACCTGAATGGTCTAGTGGTTTTCTCTACTTTCTTCAATTTAAGTCTGAATTTGGTAATAAGGAGTTCATGATCTGAGCCACAGCCAGCTCCTGGTCTTGTTTTTGTTGACTGTATAGAGCTTCTCCATCTTTGGCTGCAAAGAATATAATCAATCTGATTTCGGTGTTGACCATCTGATGATGTCCATGTGTAGAGTCTTCTCTTGTGTTGTTGGAAGAGGGTGTTTGCTATGACCAGTGCATTTTCTTGGCAAAAGTCTATTAGTCTTTGCCCTGCTTCATTCCGCATTCCAAGGCCAAATTTGCCTGTTACTCCAGGTGTTTCTTGACTTCCTACTTTTGCATTCCAGTCCCCTATAATGAAAAGGACATCTTTTTTGGGTGTTAGTTCTAAAAGGTCCTGTAGGTCTTCATAAAACCGTTCTACTTCATCTTCTTCAGCATTATTGGTTGGGGCATAGACTTGGATAACTGTGATATTGAATGGTTTGCCTTGGAGATGAACAGAGATCATTCTGTCGTTTTTGAGATTGCATCCAAGTACTGCATTTTGGACTCTTTTGTTGACCATGATGGCTACTCCATTTCTTCTGAGAGATTCCTGCCCACAGTAGTAGATATAATGGTCATCCGAGTTAAATTCACCCATTCCAGTCCATTTTAGTTATTTACTTTAAAAATATAGTAAAGAAAAATGTCAGATTGAAATCCCTAATTTTTCAATGTATCCTCATCTTTTTTTTTAATTATGAGTATAGGAATTCAGAACTTTCAAGTTTTAGGTTAAATTCCAAATATTCTAAGGTTTTTGCTTTTAGTGATTTGAATAGGTGCTCCTGACTTGACATTATAGAGTTTGTCCACTTTTAACTACATTTTGCCTTTTCCTTTTCAACCAATGAAATCAAATTACCAATGCACATACTCCTTGTATCTAACAAATGCTCTTCAATATCCTCCCAAGATCTAATGATGCTTTTTAACAAATGTGGAAAAAAGTGAAAAGCCTTATGATAATCAGAATACTAATTGGAATTTGAAAACAATTCAACTCTTGAAGAACAATATTCTAAAGAAACAAATAGCCACCACAGGATAGAATTTAAGAATTACAGAGTGGCAAAATAGTGAGAACAGTGAATTAAGTTAAAGGATTTAGGAAGTAAACGCCTTTTGGTAAATGAGCATGAAATTGTTTCAAGCCAGTGTACCTTTAATTGTGGGGATATCAAGGAATACTAATTAATCTCAATAATTCCTTAATCAACATTGACTTGAAATTTAAGGCTTCACTAGTCCTTAAAGGAAAGGTTCACCTAATAGAGAGTGGGTCATTTTTCACCAAAAAGATAACTTCAATTTTTGAAATTACTCAAAAAACATCAGGCTAGTGGTAGGTAGCCATTCAAAGGCCAAAAAGAATGGAAATGTCCACCTCCAATCAAATCTTTGGCAAAACTTAGTGTATTTTAAATATGTACTTCAGCATTAAAAATCAATGGCAGTGACTTGGAGAGGGGTTTCAAGAAACTGGAGGGCGAGGCTGATAATGAGGATAACTGGCCTATTTGTGATGCAAAAAGAAGGGGGAAAAAAACCCTTCTTGATCTCATGAAAATTGCTGCCTGCAGGGAAACCTAGCTGGGAAGAGCCCCTGTCTTGCAGTGTATTGTTACCAGTTATGAATAGCTGCTAACATCATAGACTGTCACACTCTGGCACACTTCAGATGGAATAGGACAACACTAGGACCTATTCTTCCAGGCATAAAAGTGTATGAACATAGCTCAAATCAACCCTGAAAGGGGAAAATAAAAAAGTATCCCCCATGCCCTCTTTGTTTACTAAGAAACCCCTTTCCAGCTCACAATGTACAAAAAAATAATAATAAAAATGAAAGCAAACCATGTAATTTAACATGTTCCGATATTTGTTTAGTGACAGCCATTTCAGCTGCTCAGGAATCTTCCCTAACTTGAACAACACTTTTAATCACTTTTTATTATACTAGGGGATTTGTATGTGGGCTGTCATTCTTTGTAATATAATTTCCTTATTGTTTATTTAAGAATCCATATACTGAGTGAGGCTTGTGAAAATAAGCTATGAAGCAATCTAATTACTTCCAAGATCTGGTACACAGGCGCTTACTGCAAATGAGAAATGTCTAACTATCTTAAGAGGGAGATTCGTTATTCAAAACAAGAAAATTCTCAAGGCAGGAACCTTGTTGTCCACTAACCCTGGGAATAATTTCAACTGGTTTCTTTCCAATCATTGGAGCCCCAGCTGAAATGTTCCAGGTGTTTATCAACGTAACGATAGTCAACCAAAAACGTAAAGAGGATAACCAGGACACTATTTTCCCTTTATTAAAAAAGATATTTTTGTGTCTAATAACATGGCTGAAAAGGCACCTCAGTATTAGGGAAGTCAATTTCACTATAAACCTTGAGTGAAAGCAGGTATTAGATTTTCCATTTGTCTAAGAGAAATGTTAGCTGTTTTCCTTAATAACATGAGGCAGCATTAAGTTTAGCTTGTGTAATAATCCAGTTTTAATTTTGCATCCATGCACTGAAGATTACTGGTATATATTCCTCTTTGCTAATCAATTACAATTATCTCTGTCTTTAAAAGAAAAAAAGCCATATGCTTGATCAAGCTGGGCAACTTACAAGTAAAAGAATAACAATGGCAACGGCAAAAAATGTTTCCAATACAGAAAAAGCTCAGAGTTTCTGTACAAAGCAAAAAAAAAAAAAAAAAGACATCACAATTTAGATTTGGAAAGCATTCTTTGTTCAGTCAACTTAAGTAATATAATTTAGAGAGCATATTCCTAACTACTCAGGGTTAATTCATAGAGGAACTCTGTATTAAGCAGTGAGTCTCACATGGACTTAAAAATAGTAGGTGCTCAGTAAAAATTTGATTGACACAAAGTATACATTAAAAAATAAATTGAAAGAAATAAGTGATTTCTCTTTAAGAGTCCAAAGAAGTAGATGACCTTTAGTTAAAGACAATAATTAATTTTGCAGGCAGAGACTGCAAATAGGGCTGAAAGGTTAGCAGTTTGGCAATGTGCTTGCCCTTGTAAAAGCATCAACAAGGTAAGTCCAGGTTGAAACCATATTACTGACTCTCTTTCATGCCATGGCCTACTTGAAATAAAGGTTTTACATCTTTAGCAAGTTCACTCAGCTCATCTATCAGAATTACTCTGACCTTATCATTTCATGCATCAACAATATTTTCTGAGTCACAAGTGCAATAAGATGAAAACAAAGCTTGGAAGAATAATTATGTTACAGCTCCTCCTCCTCTATTTCCATGGGTCAAAGAGAAGTCTTGCTTCTTAATTTGCTTAGATTATTAGTTTTCCAAATTAGCCATATATCAAGAGGGAGGGAAACCTTCAAAAGTATTGTAAAATCCAGAGTGTACAAAGGCAAACGTTGTCATGATATCTGCAGATATTTCCTTCGGATTGTTTAAGACTACAAAGGAGTCTTATGGAGCCTTAAGAAGGGGTAGCAGGTATTCCAAAAACACCATTCTTAATAAATCTTCATGGTGGAGTTGCACGAATACCTCTGCAACACTATTTTAGCTTCTAAGAAGCCAACATCCTTGAAGGCTGTCACAAATTGAATTCTTCATTCCAGTCTCCAACCTCTAGGTAATTCAGTGGAAGTTTCCCAGAGAAACATACAAAAATAAAAAGTGGAAATGTGGACAAAGTAAATTAAGATATAGCTTACACCTATAAAGACCTGACAATTGAGTAAAGGAGACATTATCCCCATTCAGAATGGGATACCAACAATGAAGGGATGAGGACAAAGGAGGGAGAAATTCATTGTAACCTGTAAAAACAAGTATGAGTTTAACCGGCATACATTTGATCAAAAGGCATCCTTACATGGAAGTCATTCTAAATGGAAATAATATCCAGCACAAAGGAACCAAAACCAGAAGTGTTCAGTTAACCCTAGAAATTTCTGTTTCTCAAGTCCTGGGGTAATTGAGATGGTTGTCTGAACACAGGAAGCCATAATAATCACCATTTATTGATTTCATATTTTTATTTGTCAAAACACTGTGCACTTGACATATTATCTTATTTAAGCCTCACCGCAACACAAGAGATGTGCCTTAATGTCTGTTTTATGAATGAGTATACCAGTAAGCCCTGTTGACTTAAAAATGTACAGTACAGAAGCTGCTTCAGTTTTTAGCCAGGGTTTTACTGAGGACTATAGTTTGGGAGAGGGTTCTGAGGAACTTTTCTGAAGAGGAGCCAGTATACATACAAAATTTTTGACTAGAAATACTAAGAAAGTCAAGCATATATCCTGGTAAAATACTACTCCTAATCACAGAGAACAGTTACCTCGTTAATGATTTCAGTGTATGGGAAGATGCAAGAACCTGGGGTCATTACAATTCTTCCTGAGATATGCATCTAACTATCCAAGGTCAGTTTATCCAAAACACAGAGTACGTCTCCTATTTTTTTTTAAATTCTAAATTCCTTTAAAAATGCATTTTCTAGTAGGTGACTGTAGTGAGTTGCAACTTAACCCTTGTATAACTGGTTGATGAACAATATTCTTTTTTGGTGGTGTTGTTGACAAAGTAAAGTTAGCATTCAACCCACCTGAGCTAGCTGATGTCTTATTCCCACACCATGTTGCCTTGCCTAGGTGAGATGCGGGAGGTGGAAGTCACTAGTTGAGATCTTGGTAGGTTATACTGGGGAGTCAAAGTGAGTTATATGTATGACCAGATGCCTCTTTTAGAAAGGATAAAAAGTAATGAAATTAATTTGGTATAGAAACCTAGAAAGACCCTGTAGGGCTCCTGGGCTCCTTTTTGTCCCCCAATTCTTATAGGCTCAACTCCAGTCTCCATCACCTTCCTCAAGTTCCACAGGGTAGATTCAAACAGTTGCTACTCAAAGGAAGAGAATCTCCCCGCCCTGCACCCCCACCCGCCCCGCCAAAACAAAACAAAACAAAACCCTACTGGAGGCAAGATTAAACGGATCAGAGGAAATCATTAGGAGACTAACCACCTGAGACAAGATTAAAGAACTAACTTGTCAGAGACCATAGCCTTGAACTATTGCTGTGAAACTTCTCATCAAATCCTCCCATTAGGGACACACAGTTTCTGAGGGCAGGAACCTACTGCTTCCCCTTTACTTGGCAAAGCAATAAAGCCATTCTTTCCTACTTCACACAAACTGTCTCTGAGATTCAGCTCAGCATCAGTGCAGGGAAGTCTATCTTTCAGCATCAGTATATCCATGTTAAGGGTAGATGGAACAGGATAGAGACTAGAGGTCACTGTTACCCATAAGGAGAGAGAAGACATAAAGCAGATAAGCCAGGCTGGTGGTCACCAGGTGCTTTTGATTTTCCTCTTTCAAAGTCTGTATCCCTCTTCTGTCAGCTAGTTCCCTTTAAAAAGGCAAGTGCAAACATTTATTGAATATCTATCCAATACTACATATCATTTATTTAATTCCACAGTGTTTCATTTTAGAAGTTTAGATTCACCCGAGTTTAGTAACTTGCTCAGGGTAAATACCCAAGCAACAGAGCTGTCTTTCAAACTTGGCTCTAAGATTCATACCCCTTGTCCCTATGCTGGTCTGCCATGATGAATGGAGTCTGTGCTAGAATTAGGGGGAGGAGGAAGGTTGAGAGGCAAGGTGATATAGGGGAACAAAATGTGTCACCCCAAAATGTCTCTTTGGCATGTGGGTTATTTTGTGCTGAAAACAATCAAGGCCCAAAGACTCAGGAAGAAACACTGAGCTTCCCTCTAACTGCCTAAAGAACATAGATAGAGGACCGGCTTCAGGAAGGGAGTCATCAGGAGACCCAACACTAATATGGAGTAGGTGTGGGCACTTGGTGACAGAGGAAAGTGAAAGTGAAGCCGCTCAGTCGTGTCCGACTCTCTGTGACCCCGTGGACACACACCAAGCTCCCCCGTCCATGGGACTCCCCAGGCAAGAATACTAGAGTGGGTTGCCATTTCCTTCTCCAGGGGATCTTCCCGACCCAGGGATCAAACCCAGGTCTCGCGCCTTTCACGCAGATGCTTTAACCTCTGAGCCGCCAGGGAAGCTCAGGCACAGAGGGTAACCTAGCAAAGTCTGTTAAACTCCTCCTCGCCCCACTGTTTTCACAGACCCAGCAATATTTGCTTATCAAACATTTGCTTTACCATCTCCTTATCGATTGCCTTCCTCTCGTTTGAAATCCTAAACCACTACCCTCAACATCCTCTCTAGTCTTTAGTTGAGGGTGGTATTTAACATGAAGGCTTCCAGCATTCTCATGTACTCTGTTACTCGCTTTTCCCGGGTCTCTCCCATGTACACACAGGGTTAAATTTTATTTTCTATTAATCTCTCACTCATGTCAATGTAATTATTAGATCAGCCAGAGGAAAAAAGTAGAAGAAAATTTCTGCACTTCAACAGTGGGAAAGCATTTGAATTCCTTATGTCAGTTTATATATCATGCCTGCCTTGAAGGTTTTCAAGATATTTCCAAGAACTCTTTAAAGTAGTATTTGTCAAGTACAGTCATAATAGGAAAAGCTAATTTCCCCTTCCAAGTTATACAACAGGATTATTGTAGATGAACTAAAAATGTTTCCTTTCCATGATATGTAACCTTTTTGCTTTTAAAAAAGTCCTTAAATGGTGGGCTTCTGTGATTCAAATGAGCATAAAAGTTATATTCACAACTAAGATACTTGAAAATCATTTGAACGTTTCATTTAAAATACTAAGCAGAAAATATTAGCATTAACAGAAGAGAAGACCCTTTATTTATTATTAGTGAGTTCCAAAGTTACTGCGATTTCTCTTATGAGGACTAAAAATAGGCTCTGATGAAATTATACCAATAATGAGTAATTTGGTGTTTAAAATTTCAAGTAAAACCATAATTAACAAGGAATTTTCTAATCAACATACATTTAAAATAATGTAGTCTGCTGAACCACAAAAACTGAATAATAGAGCAGCCTTGTGCTATACAAATATTGAAGTTTCCTCCATCTGTCTTTTTTTCATACCAACCTTTTATAACTGATTTTTTTTAAAAAGGAGATTAATTATATTCTGTTTGAATTTTACTAAATGCCATATACACTAGACACATTAATTTAATGTTATTGGATGTTTCTCAGTTTGATTGGTTTTCTTTATTTGTACATGTATCCACATACTTTGATACTAGGTGGGCCTTCCCCTCTTTTCTTCAGTTCCTCATGTACCTACCCAAGTACTGGAGAGAAAGTGTTCAAAATATTTTCCCCATTTTTTTTTAATCTCTTTTTAACATTTTGATACACCTAGATTTTGGCCTCCATGTAAAATAGCCAAATCAAAAATTTTTGTAAATACTATGGCTCTGTCTCAATAAAAGTCAGCTTCAGTGCTTTGGTTCCTTAATGTCTTCTGAAATTCATCTTTTCATTTTTTTACTTTTTATGTGGTTTTGAAGTATAGCCAATTAACAGTGTTTTGATAGTTTCAGGTAAACAGTGAGTAGACTCAGCCACACATACACAGTTTTCCATTCGCCCTCAAACTCCCTTCCCATCCAGGCTGCCATAGAACATTAAGCAGAATTCCCTGTGCTATACAGTAGGTCCTTGTTGGTTTTTTAAAAAACATTTTTATAAACAGCAGTGTGTACATGTCCACTCATCTTTTCTATATCCTTTGACTCTCCACCAGAGCTCAAAATCCAGAGCCAAACTATCTATTTAATTAGGAGATTTTAAGGAACCAAAACACCATTTACAAAACTTCCCATATGACCAATAACATCAGCAATGCATTTCTGTCAATGGTCTCTGGGGGAAACAGTGTATTTTATGGCCTTCTAAACACCATAGGTCCAAAGTCAAATGTTGCAGCTAATTAAGTCACCATGGCCAAATTTAGAAGACTCTTAGCCACTGGCCTCCTGAGCATCATTTTCTTTTAAATCTTAAGGAGGTGATTTTCGCTGTAATAACATCCTTCTACCTCCAAAGACAATGTTTGAAGAACTGTGAAAACACCATAGAGAATACACAAAGGAAGAAAATTTAATGTCTTAATTATAAATCTAATAAATTATACTTTCGAGAGGCCACTGTGAGCGGACATTTCTTATCAGTAAAGAAGGTGGAATAGTACTCTAAATGGTTATGGGATGATTTGCCTAATAATATCACTCGGAAAAGAAAGATTATATCAGAAAGCAGCTTAATTGTACTCTGGGTATCAATTTATAGAGTTCACCTTAAAGTGTAAACACTAACCTGAGTAATTTACCACATGAAAGTGAAAGTGTTAGTTGTTCAGTCCTGTCTGACTCTTTGCAACTCTATGGGCTGTAGCCTGCCAGGAATTCTCCAGGCAAGAATCCTGGAGTGAGCTGCCATGCCCTTCTCCCAGAGATCTTCCCAAACCAGGGATCTAACCCAGGTCTCACACTTTGCAGGGAGCTTCTCCACAATCTGACCCAACAGGGAAGACAAGTTACCACATGGACTAACACATTTTCCCAAACATTAATAACAATTGAAAATCAGTTTATAGGAGAAGGAGTGCAACTTTGTTCACCCAAATTTCCTAAATTTATATACTGTAACAGTTTATCCAGAAAAAAATCAGAACTAATGTTTTGAAATATTAATGTCAAGGTTATAAATAAATTAAGCTTGCCAACATTTAACTTTTCTGGAAATGATTCTGCTAAGAAATTAAATGCAATCAACAGATTTTTTCCATGAATTTTAAGCCACCAGTAACTCACTGGGTGAATCACAATAAACTGTGGAAAATTCTGAAAGAGATGGGAATACCAGACCACCTGACCTGTCTCTTGAGAAACCTGTATGCAGGTCAGGAAGCAACAGTTAGAACTGGACATGGAACAACAGACTGGTTTCAAATAGGAAAAGGAGTACATCAAGGCTGTATATTGTCACCCTGCTTATTTAAGTTATATGCAGAGTACATCATGAGAAATGCTGGGCTGGATGAAGCACAAGCTGGAATCAAGATTGCCGGGAGAAATATCAACAACCTCAGATATGCAGATGACACCACTCTTATGGCAGAAAGTGAAGAGGAACTAAATAGCCTCTTGATAAAAGTGAGAGGAGAGTGAAAAAGTTGGCTTAAAGCTCAACATTCAGAAAATGAAGATCATGGCATCCAGTCCCTTCACTTCATGGGAAATATATGAGGAAACAGTGGAAACAGCAGCTGACTTTATTTTTCTGGGCTCCAAAATCACTGCAGATGGTGACTGAAGCCATGAAATTAAAAGACACTTACTCCTTGGAAGGAAAGTTATGACCAACCTAGACAGCATATTAAAAAACAGAGATATCACGTTGCTAACAAAGGTCTGTCTAGGCAAGGTTATGGTTTTTCCAGTGGTCATGTATGGATGTGAGAGTTGGACTGCGAAGAAAGCTGAGCGCCAAAGAATTGATGCTTTTGAACTGTGGTGTTGGAGAAGACTCTTGAGAGTCCCTTGGACTGCAAGGAGATCCAACCAGTCCATCCTAAAGGAGATCAGTCCTGGGTGTTCATTGGAAGGACTGATGTTGAAGCTGAAACTCCAATACTTTGGACACCTCATGTGAAGAGGTGACTCATCTGAAAACACCCTGATACTGGGAAAGATTGAGGGCAGGAGGAGAAGGGGACGACAGAGGATGAGATGGTTGGATGGCATCACCAACTCAATGAACATGGGTTTGGGTGGACTTTGGGAGATGGTGATGGACAGGGAGGCCTGGCATGCTGCGGTTCATGGGGTCGCAAAGAGTTGGACATGACTGAGCAACTGAACTGAACTCAACTATGTAAAACTTCTAGGTCCTAACAGAGAATTTCAGAATATCATGACAAACACTGGGAAAAACTGAAACCTCAAATGCTCGGAAGCTGTGCCAAGCCAACCACGAGATAAGCTGCTGAACACTGTCTGTAGAAAGATATCACTGCTATCGTCACCACCTGCTATTCTACTTTCATCAACCCTGTTAACAAAGGGCATGTATAACAGCCTCTAATTCAAACTATTCATGAAACACGAATACACAGTATTAATATTCTAGTTCAAGTTATCAAGTTGCATGGACCAAGGAGAATGTGTACATCAAGAGCACATGGCAAAAATGGAACAGAAAAAACTGGAAGACCAAGAATAATAATACAAAAAAAGACAAAATGTTACCATACAAGTGAAAAGCTTAAAAAGAAAATGAAAACAAAATCCAGCCACCTTGACCCAAAATAAAACCTTAAAAACAGTGTACCAACTATGAAGAAATGATTAACATTCAGAATTAAGCTTATGTGTTAAAAAGCCAAGCAATGTGGTCTAACCTCTTAAGACAGTTAAGAAGAAAAGGAAGGAAGTAGAAAATGTTCTAAGTATCCTTTCTGGGTAGTGGCATTATAAATGATGTAGAAAAAATCTTATGCTTTTTCTAAATATGTCATTTTGATGATCAGAGAAATATTTGTAAATGTAAAAGGCATGCTAAATTAATTCAATGAAATATTACGGAAAAAAGTCATAACCAAAAAATTATTCCTGCTGCTTTTATAATTAATTGCTGCTGTTCAAATCTTAAGTTTTTCTGACTGATAAACAGGAAAAACAAGTAGGAGATTCAGAGAATCTGTAACATAAAGATTCCATCTCTCATTTAGTATTTTCTTTTTAAATCTAAGACACCAAGCATCTTATCTGCTTTTAAAACTCCCAAACATCTAAGTTCATTTCCATTTTTATTAGTCCTGTAATTACAAAGAGAATTAATTCTTGATGTCTGTTTCTTCCAACTCAAGGTTGAGACTCAGAAGACATTTAGCATTTCATAAGCTCTATTTCTAATATCTTGATGGTCTTAAAACTTCACGGATTACTTTTGTGCTGCATATGGTTTATTTCACATTGGTGAGAGTTCTTTTTCCTATTTTTTTTTACCTCTCTGTTTCCTGTTCTACTCAAGTTTTGTGGATAAGTTTAATTGGTTGTATATCAGTGGCAAATTCGATTTAAATGACTACATTTCTTCCTCAAAGTATTAACTGACAATGAAAGACAAGGGATATGAACAATTTCTTGGAGTGACTATAATTTTAGGTAAACCAGAAATTGATAAATTCAATCCATAGATAAAATGGCAAGGCTTTGCCCAGAGGATACGAAACTTGGTTAGTTGTTGAGGGATAGGAGGGGCAGGATTTTGACCATTCTTAGGAGAAGTGTGGCCATCATCAGCATATTTATCCAGAAAGAATGTGGTAAATATAGAAGAGATTAGTGTCTCCTAAGATAATCAGAGACAAAGGAATTAGACATTAGAAGGCTTAAATTTCCAGACTGAACCTTAAAATGAAAACAATGGGTGTTATTTAATGAAATAATGGTTTTGAAAATAACTGACATTTTGAAGGCATGGCCAATAGCCATATATTCTTAATTTGGGCAAGGCCTTGATGTACTAGTGCTTCCCTGGAGAAGGAAATGGCAACTCTCTCCAGTATTCTTGCTTGGAGAATCCCACGGACAAAGAAACCTGGCAGATTAGAGTCCATGAAGTCACAAAGAGTCAGATAGGACTTAGCGGCTGAACAACAACTGGGTGCCTACTCAGGACTGTGCAAACATCCCACAAACATAAACATTTCTCATAGAAGTGCAGCGAATTCTGCCCAGGAGTTAAGTGATAACAGTAGGACTTCAAACAACACATCAATTCTCCTTACTTCTTTACAGTCTAAAGTCATGCCTCTAAGCAGCTGTATTGGCATGCCCAGCTTGTATAATCACTGTCCCCAACATTCCTACCTGTAGTTTGGTTTTGATGCTAGGGTTTTTCATATTGGTTCATTCAAAGTACACACCTGAACCAAACTGGTGGGGTCATGGCTGTAATGGAGGTGGCAGTATCTCAAGATCTGGGATCCTCGTAGGGACTCCAGGCTCTGGAGACATGGTCCTTTGCCTTTCTTATGCTTTTGGACCAGTGGATTTCAAGCTGTGCTCTGGGTTCCTCTACAGTTCTTCTCAGGTCTAAAAATAATGGCGGTCTCAACTACTTACTGAATCCTTTTATGCTTTTATAGTTTTAGCTGTGATAACAACTGTAACATAACAGTATTTATTAAATGTATTACATGCTACACTAAGCCTTTCACAGGCATTCCCTTATTTAATCTTTGCCTTAGTCTTAAGGCAGGCCCTTACTATTTTAAAGGTAAAAGAGCTGAGACCCAGAAACATTAAATTATTTTCCCAAAGGCACACAACTAGTAAGTGCTAAAGAATCTGAATCCAATGGATTAAAGACCTAAAATGTGAGACCAGACACTATAAAACTCTTAGAGGAAAACAGGCAGAACGCTTGATGACATAAATCAAAGCAAGATCCTCTATGACCCACCTCCTAGAGTAACGGAAATAAAAACAAAAGTAAACAAGTGGGACATGATTAAATCTAAAAGCTTTTGCACAGCAAAGAAAACTATAAGGAAGGTGAAAAGACAATCCTCGGAATGGGAGAAAATAAAAGCAAATGAAACAACTGACAAAGGATTAGTTTCCAAAATATACAAGCAGGTCATACAACTCATACCAGGAAAACAAACAACCCAATCAAAACATGGGAAAGAGACCTAAACAGACATTTCTCCAAAGACGACATACAGATGGCTAACAAACACATGAAAAGATGCTCAACATCACTCATTATTGGAGAAATGCAAATCAATGAGATATCACCTCACACCAGTCAGAATGGCCCTCATCAAAAAGTCAACAAACAATAAATGCTGGAGAGGGTGTGGAAAAAAGGAAACATTCTTGCACTGTTGGTGGGAATGTAAATTGATATAGCCACTATGGAAGATAATATGGAGATTCCTTAAAAAACTAGACATAAAAGCACCATATTGCCCAGCAATTCCACTCCTAGGCATATACCCCGAAGAAACCAGGGTTGAAAAAGACACATGTATCCCATTATTCATTGCAGCACTATTTACAACACGGAAGCAACCTAGATGTCCACTGACAGATGCACGGATAAAGAAGTTGTGGTACATAAACACAATGGAATATTACTCAGCCATAAAAAGGAACACATCTGAGTCAGTCCTGATGAGGTAGACGAACCTAAAACCTATTATAGAGAGAAGTGAGTCAGAAAGAGAAAGATAAATATCATATTCTAACGTACATATGTGGAATCTAGAAAAATGGTACTGAAGAATTTATTTCCAGGGCAGTTCAGTTCAGTTCAGTCACACAGTCATGTCCGATTCTTTGCAACCCCATGAATCGCAGCACACCAGGCCTCCCTGTCCATCACCAACTCCCGGAGTTCACTCAGACTCATGTCCATCGAGTCGGTGATGCCATCCAGCCATCTCATCCTCTGTTGTCCCCTTTTCCTCCTGCCCTCAATCCCTCTCAGCATCAGAGTCTTTTCCAATGAGTCAACTCTTTGCATGAGGTGGCCAAATTATTGGAGTTTCAGCTTTAGCATCAGTCCTTCCAATGAACCCCCAGGACTGGTCTCCTTTAGGATGGACTGGTTGGATCTCCTTGCAGTCCAAGGGACTCTCAAGAGTCTTCTCCAACACCACAGTTCAAAAGCATCAATTCTACGGTGCTCAGCTTTCTTCACAGTCCAACTCTCACATCCATACATGACCACTGGAAAAACCATAGCCTTGACTAGATGGACCTTTGTTGGCAAAGTAATGTCTCTGCTTTTTAATATGCTATCTAGACAGTATGTAAAATAGATAACCAACAGGAATTTGCTGTATGGCTGAACAAACTAAAACAGGGGCTTTGATTCAACCTAGAGGGGTGGGATGGGGAGGGAGATGGGAGGGAGGTTCAAAAGGGAAGGGATATATTTATACCTATGGCTGATTAATGTTGAGGTTTGACAGAAAATAATGAAGTTCTGTAAAGCAATTATCCTTCAATTAAAAAAACTTTTTTTTAAAATCTGAATCCAGGCAGTATGATTACAGATCCTAACCTCTGAACTCTCCTCAATTTTGGCACAAGCCTATGTCTATCTCCTCCACAAAGCCTGCCAATGCCCATTCATAGGGAGTTCTCCACCGCTCAAAATCCCTCCATTTTCTTAACTTCTTGTTTGCCAGAACAGTTTATAATCTATCCTTCTCTATGCTAAGTAGATTATGAATATCTTAATTGCTCTCCAGGTGTTTAGCAGTGAATCATGAGATCTGGTTGGAGTCCAAGAAATCCTTGATGAATGATGATGCTACAGATGAAGCTGGATCTTTATCTGTCGACTGCCAGAAACAAAGGTTGAGATGATGTAGTTCATTCAGTGTCTTAGTGGGGACTGCCAAGATAGAGGTATAGTTTAGCAATCCAGATGTGTGACTGTAAGTAAGCTTCTTAAGCCTTACTTGTGCAATGGTGTTATACCTGCAATGGTGCTACACCACACTGTGGGGCAGGACCACTGTGAAGGTTACAGATATTGCTGATAGCCAAGTGTAGGGACATAAAATAAAGAATTACCACTACTTAGAAATGCAAAATAAACTTGGATTCAACTGGAGCAGTGGTTTTCAACTGTGTTACCTGAGCTGAACTTAAAAATAGCTATCCAATGCTATACTTTACCCAGAGGGAGGAGTAAGAAGGGATGAATAGTAAGTGGATGCAGGGTCATGGATGGGGCTCCCAGAGGCTGCTCTGGAACTACAAAAACCTGTTCTCTTAGATTTCATATGCAAACTCACTCCATGAACTTTATTTTGCAAATAAAGAATTCAGTTATGAAGTTAGTTTTAACAACACTTTTGATCCCACTCAGAAAACTATAGACAACAATGTTTTCAAGTCAATAAAAAGTTGCTCTGTTAGACACAGGAGGACTTATGAGGGTATGAAGTGTGTATTATTAGTAAGACAGATTGCCCTTTGGAGAATACAAGCAGCAAAGAACACCATGCAGAAGGCAACGCTCAGCTTCCTAAGCCATAGAATTTCTTGGCCTTTGCCTCCCTGCCTTTCTGAGAAGTGGATACTGCCTAACTTCTGCCACATTCACAGTGAAAACTCAGTTCTCAATACCCTGCAGAAATCAGCTCACTTCCTCACCTACACCCGCAGCACTCCAGGCCTCAGATCTGTACATGTCTCAATTCCAAGGAACTCCTCATTTCTTTCTCAAGGACTGTGACCCATGGATGTTTCTTTATCTTCTAATAATCGGACACTAAGAGATATGCAATCCATCTTGGACTTCCTGGGCTCTCTTCATGAATGAAATCAATGACCACCTACACCAACTTGAAAGGACCTTTTGCACGATCGGTCCAATGGACTGGATTTAACTATCAGTGAAAAACATTCCCCTTATTCAGACATCACCCACTCAAGCGGTTCTCCTCAATACCTCCATACACATTTGTTTTCTCATTTAACCCAAACCACAGTCATGAGCATGAAAAACAACAAAATCAAATAAAACTTTCTCTTTGTTCTGTTTTCCTACCAATGTGCTAGCCAGCAAAGCCAAAAAATCTAAGCTACTCTTGTCAACAACGTGGCCCAGCTGCCCATGATTTTTTAAATTTTTCCTTCCCTCTCAACCTGTTCTTTTAATGTACCTCTCACTATTCTTCAAAAGGATATGTTAATAATCTGCACAGTGTTGATACTCTTCCACTGAGGCTGTTTTACTGAAAAATAGAAAAGTAACTTTTCCTAAGTATCTCCGCTAGACAGCAACAAAAGAAGGGAAAAACTTACGACAGCAAGAACAAAACTACTTATTATGGTGTTCAAAATTTTCCTTTAACTACTTCCACATAAACAATTTGATGCATGCAGAGTGTGCTACGTTTAGGTTGATACAAATTAAGCACTCCGAGGGTCCAGATCAGGGGTCCTCAACTTTAGATCCATAAGAATCACCCAGAGGGCTTGTTTTACACAGATTAGTGTGCCCTACTCAAAAAATTCTGAATCAGTGGATGGAGAATGCCACAGATTTTGCAAGTACCTAAATGATGTTGGTGGCTGCCATTGCAGGGACCACTTTGCTAAACATTGTACTAAACATCTGAAGTTCCCTAATCAAGGGTCCACATTTTATGCATAGAGTAGTAGGCAAATTGCAGGCCTGATTCAGAAGTCTACACACCGGGAAGAAGGAAAGGAGGGGTGCCCATAGCAAAAGTTCTCCAAAGAGCGCTGCCTAAATTTGTCAGAGGCTTTGTAAATGAACTAGCATTAATGGACTCTACAATCTTGTCACCATTTTCTCACCTGAAAAATCAGAAACAGCCTGTCTCACCTATTACACTAGGGTATTTTGAGGAGGACATTAAAGAATGACTGAATGACAGGCTAGGAATTATAAAGCACAGACATCATGATTACTTAGAAATTTATCCAGGCAGCAAAGGACGTCCTATAGACACAGTAAGTATCTCAGATTCACCAATGAATTGCTGAGATTATGTTTCTTCTAGGCAGAGGAAATTAAAGGGAAAAACGAAGGCAAGCACCTTTGACATGACTCAGTATTTTTCCTTGTGATATGTTTGTAATGTACAAAAATATTTTTTAAAGTTTATTTTTTTATTCATGCTCAATTTTTTTAATTGCTCTGTATTCATAATTCTTACTTTAAAGAAATTAATTGACTATTAGGTTTATAGAAAAAATATATAACTACTTAGTGATGTCTCAAATACTGAATAAAATCTCATTCCATGAAACACCCATTAAGTATTTCAATGAACTGCATAAATTAAATCCTTTGCTTGGTTTTGATTGTTCATTATGTGTCTCTAAGATTTTAAGCTCATGATCCTTTCTTTAGTATGTCACACAATTCATTATTTTGATAACAGAGGTACTTAATGTGAGTCCATGTGTTATAATTTGAAAATTAAAAAATAAAACAACTGTGACTTGTGAATTGTAATTACTGCGTAACTTTCCATGAAAAGAGAGTCCTAAAGCCAATAGGAATAATCCTATGGATGTACTTTTGCTTTAAAGAAATGGGAACTACAGACCAAATTTTAAGGTCTGTGGCAGCTACATCACATCAAAGTTCTGTCAAACTCCTGGCCCTCCCTCTGAAACTAGCTCTGGGTCTCCAGTTGCTTCAGTAATAAAATGGGGTTAACACATACCATCACCCATCCCCGAATCTCTGAGTCTAGTATGATGTTAATTGCACTTGTTATCCATCTTTACTACTGAGCATTCATTGGGAATCCATCTCAATGCAGGAAAGATTTAAAGAACAATTACATAATATGTAATATTGATCTTAGTATTTTTCTTTTTAGTCTTTCAATCAGTTGAGTAAATACTAAAATTACCTCTGATCAAATTATGGAATGAAGGAACCTGACACAAACTTTGCACTGTGTGGAAGCTCTTTTATGATTCAGGTCTTTGTGGGAAAATTACCAATTCTGCAGGATTATAGAATTTGGTAAAAAAAAAAAAAAAAAAATCAGCCTTCCTTGCCCATTGTATAGAATTTACTATTAAACTACCCATGATTCTTAAAAAATAATAATACCCCAGTTACAGCCTGACTATTCACTCCATATAGGAAACAAAGTATTCAATGATTGACTAATGAAAGGATGGAACAGAAGAGTAATTTATCTAACTTTAGAAGGAATTAGGGGCTTCCCAGGTGGTATTAGTGGTAAAGACCCCGTCTGCCAAGGCAGAAGACATAAGAGACCCGGGTTCGATCCCTGGGTTGGGAAGATCCCCTGGAGGAGGGTGTGGCAACCCACTCCAGTATTCTTGCCTGGAGAATCCCATGGACAGAGGAGCCTGGCAGGTTATTGTCCACGGGGTCTCAAAGAACCAGACATGACTGAAGCAATTTAGCATGCTCCCATGCAAGAAGGAATTAAGCACTAGTGCCTTCCTTAGACTGTGAGAGGGTTTTGTTTTTATCCCAAGAAGCACTGCTAACATATGCCTACTTGACAGGCTGAGTCAATACTAGATTTAGATTTTTTTCTGGAAATAGTTAAGTATAAATCATAAATCAATTCTAATCATAAAAGTTTCCTCCAAAAGAAACTAGAAAAAGAGCTTCAGCCTCTAAAAGAAAAAGATTATAGTTTAATAACTGTTAATGAATGCACAGAATAGCTTTTGCAGGCCTATTTGTTTATGCTCATCTGTTATATCATCATTGGTACCTTGTGAGTTGCTTTCCTTATTAAAGAAATTTATTTCTTAGGGATTATTGGATTTCTGTTACTAATTTTCACAGTATTCTTTAATAGACCAATGTGATGGAAAATTATACCAAGAAGAAGATTATCAAATTAAGTCACTAAACATGTGTACCTGCTTCTTCAACATGATGCCATAATCATCTGCTTGTGTCATTGTCCAGGATGGTGACAATAACGACAACTCCTGGGAAGTTACTGAGCTATTCTTTCTGCAAGCAGGGTCATATTTCTAGTCTTTATCATCTAAGTTGATGTTGTGTCCTCCTTCAGGGTTCTTGGTGTAAAGCATTCATCGGGCTGGGAGAAAGCAAAGCATGCATCTTTTTAATCTGCCTCTTGAAGATGAAACAGAGACTGTCTCATTAACGCAGTTATCTCCTCTGCCTTTGCACTGGCCCATGGGGAGCATGACAGTATGTGGTTGCTCCCGGTCATTAAAACCCCAGGTAATAACCGCACACATGTCAACTGCTTGTACTGGTAGACAATGTTGGTTCATTTTTACAACATGAAAATCATTATCATAAAAATGGCACTTTATGGAACACTATTATGGCATTTCCTAAAAGCTATGTAATTGCTTACTTCTTGATATAGTCATCTTAGGAAACTGTCAAGGTTTACAGCCACTCTAAGAGCTTCATCTAAGGTTCCTTTATATCAGTAATAAAACTGGCATTCATTCTTTGCATTTCTTTACCAATAAAAAGCACCATATGTTGACCTGAGAGGTGTAGGTATTACATTTATAGTGCATAGAATTATTTGAGCAAGAAATTATAGTCAAATTCTTTTTTTTCCCAATTCATCTTTTTAGGGTTTTAACAGTTGGCAGATTTTCTTAAGTCAGGTTGAATAATGCAGTGTTTGAAACAGACCTGCAAGGGAAAACACAAGCCATTTTACTGCACACACTCAACTCTATTTTAAAAACAAAAATAAACAGAAAATCTAAACCTTTCAACTTGTTCTTAAAAACATCTTTGACACAGTGAAATATCTTAATTGCTCAGCTTCCCCCCCTTTACAAATATCTCAGGAAGGTTAAAGTATGGAAAGTTGAAAGTATTTACATTAAATCAGATGTTATTCATTATTCAAGTCCCAATTTGTCAAATTTCTTGTAAGCATATTTAAGGTTCTTTTCTGTTAGTACTGTAGTACTGAGGAATTTTAAAATACTTGTATAAATAATCTAAGGAGAAAGAATTATTTAGATATTTTGCTCAAGTCCATTCATAAAAGAGCATTTACACCCCCCAAAGCCATTCTGCAGGTAACTCGTATCTGGTAATCACCCTAATCTGGTACCAAGATGTTTTCCTACAAAGAGAGAACTTTTAGTCTTGGATTTTTATTGGCGTCTCTTTGAATGAATTATGTGAATTATATATTGGCTAAGGTTTGAGGCACTTTCAGTGGAACACTCAAAGTAAGAGGAACAAGCTTCAATTCAGCACCTTCAGGCAAAAATACAAATTCATGTACAACTGAAGTCTGAGCAAAGAGCATGTGGTTCAAACGTCAAAAAGTTCTTGTGTAGTTGTGAGAACTGGCTGTGAGAAACCCAGGTAAAAATAAGGCACATTTTATGCAAATGTACAAACAGGCTACGCACTACTTCATCTCTCTTATAAGTGCCTCATCCATCTTATGTTTCCAGTAACATCTCCATTTTTGTGATTTTAGAGAACCTTGGGCATAGACGCAGGGTAAGAGGCCCAGGGTGAGTGTAAATTGCTATTGCCTTAGCTGTGAGGGTAGTGAAGGTGAAATCACAGCCAGGAATGACACTTAGAAAAACATGATAATGATATGCTTCTAGGTATGGGAATTGAGTAAGCCATGGGTATTGAATGAATATATTAGAAATTCCTATCCTTCATGGCATTTGAAAATGGATGGTAAAATGCTCCTTTGTTTATACCATCTTAAAATATTTAGACAAACATGTGAAATTCAAACAACATTGTTTGGTGTTATAGAAATCAAATATAACAACTGATATTTTTTCCCTACCCATGGTATCTGGAATGCTTGTAATTGGATATATGCAATTAAAGTGACTATTTTCATATCACAATTAAAAAAAAAAAAGACCCTTGAACTTATTTAAGGCATGAATGGGCTTCCCAGGTGGCACTAATGGTAAAGAACTCACCTGCCAACACAGGCGACATAGAAGTGAGGGTTTGATCCACGAGTAGGGAAGATTCCCCGGAGGAGGAAATGGCAACCCACTCCAGTATTCCTGCCTGGAGAACACTTTGGACAGAGGAGCCTGGCAGGCTACAGTCCATAGTGTCACAAAGAGACTCAAGCGACTTAACATGCACACAAGTCATGAATAATCCAAGGCATCTGTTAGATGCTATCAATATTATTTTTACATATTTGTATATTCTCATTCCTCAGAGGAAGAATCAATGTTTTATAAAATAAAAGTAGATTACTAGTATAGATTTTCTGTAACGTAATATGGATTTCCCACCCCATCCCCCATATCACTATGGTTTTCGTTTTGTTCTAAAAAAATATTCTTCTTGGTGCTATCAGATCTTCCTCCTGGTATGACCATAATAACAAATGATATACTTTTATTTAGTCTCAGAAGAATCCCAGAAGAATTTTCCCAGGTGAAAAACGAACAGCTTACTTCAAACTACCATAGTTCTTTTAGCTGGATTACTATGAACAATCTTATAATTTAGAGCATATGTCAATTGGTAGCTTTAATAAAATACATATTTTGGATTAAAGACATGAAAGTAAGACTTGAAACCATAAAACTCCTACAAGGAAACATAAGTGGTAAATGCCGTGAAATCAGTCTGGGAGATGATTCTTTGGATTTAACACCAAAGGCAAAAGCAACAGAAGCAAAAACCAGTAAGTGTCGCTATAACAAACTAAAAACTGTCTGCAGAGTAAAGAAAGCCAACAAAATGAAAAGACAACCTTCAGAATGGGGAAAGAAATTACTTTCAAATCATGCATCTGATGAGTTAATGTTATGACCAACCTAGGCAGCATATTAAAAAGCAGAGACATTACTTTGCCAGCAAAGGTCCATCCAGTCAAAGCTATGGTTTTTCCAGTAGTCACATATGGATGTGAAAGTTGGACTATAAAGAAAGCTGAGCGCCAAAAAATTGATGCTTTTGAACTGTGGTGTTGGAGAAGACTCTTGAGAGTCCCTTGGACTGCAAGGAGATCCAACCAGTCCATCCTGAAGTATCAGTCCTGAATACTCATTGGAAGGACTGATGCTGCAGCTGAAACTCCAATACTTTGGCCACCTGATGCAAAGAACTGACTCATTTGAAAAGACCTGATACTGGAAAAGAGTGAGGGTAGGAGGAAAAGGAGGTGAGAGAGGATGAGATGGTTGGACGGCATCACCGACGCTATGAACATGAGTTTGAGTAAACTCCGGGAGTTGGTGATGGATAGGGAAACCAAGTATGCTGCAGTCCATGGGGTCGCAAAGAGTCGGAAACAGCTGAGTGACTGGACTGAGCTGAACTGAATATCCAAAATATATAAAGAACTCATACAACACAATATCAACAAATAAAACAAACAATTTGATTAGAAGGTGGCCAGCGCATTTGAATAGACATTTCCCAAAGACATACTGATAGCCAGAAGGCACATGATCAGACGTGCAACATCACTTATTCATTAGGAAAATGAAAATCAAAATCACAGTGAGGTATCACCTCTCACCTGTTAAAATGACTGTTTTCAAACAGACAAGAAATAAACAAGTGCTGGCAAGGGTGTGGAGAAAAGGAAAACCTCATCCATTTTTGGTGGGAACATCAAGTAGTGTAGCCATTATGGGAACAGTACGGACGTTCTCAAAAAACGAAGACTCTTAATACTCTCTGGTCCAGCAATTCCACTTCTGGATATTTATTCAAGAAATAAACAACACTAATACCCAAAGAGATATGAACCCACATGGTAACATCCACATTACTAACATTTACAACAGCCAAGACAGAAATAACCTGTGTATCCACTGATGAATAGGGAAAGAAAATGAGGTGTGCGTATAAACACTACTACTGTCATAGAAAAGGAGGAAATGCTGCCACGGGCTACAACATGGATGAACACTGAGGGCAGTATGCTAAGCGAAACAAGTCAGACAGAGAAAGACAAGCACCATTATGATCCCACTTATATGTGGAATCTTAAAAAAAAAAAAAATTCAAATACAGAGAACAGATTGGTGGCTGCCAGAGGCTGAGGATCCGCAGTGAGGGGTGGGTAGAATGAGTCAAAGAGGTCAAATGGTACAAACTTCCAATTTTAAAATAAGTCCTGAGGATATAATGGACACATAGTAACTAGAGTTAATTCTATGTTGCATATTTAAAAGCTGGTACCAAAGCAGAACCCGAAAGTTCTAATCACAAGAAAAGAAATTTTGTAATGATATATGGTGGTGGATATTAACTGGATGGGTATTGTGGAGATTGTTTTGCAGTATATTCACATATTGAATCATGTATATCTGAAACTAATATAATGTTATACATTCATTATATTTCAATATAAAAAAAATCATATCCTACTTAAAAAAAAAAAAAAACGCCAACCCACAGGTGCTTGGGTCACATTCATTAGCAGAGGAAGTCACTGGAATTTATTCAAGGCCTGATACAATTTCAAAAAGTTGTTCTTGTGAAAAAGAAGACTCCCGTACATTGAGGAGCTCTTGAATGTCACCTAAAGTTTGTGATGACTGTGCAATTAAAAATGCACTAAAATCCTAGGCAGCTCTCAGGCTGATCTAGGGAGAAAGATAAAGAGAGATCATCAACATTTTCAATCATGAAAGTGATATTAGGGGAAAAGAGGTAAGTGAGGGAAAAGCCAGGTAAGTGAGAAGGAAAAACGTGTGGCTAGACAAGTGATTAAATAGGAAGGGGAACTTCCTCAGACTTAAAAGACTACTGCACCCAAGTAGATGAATTAATTTTGAGAGTTACTCCAAATGGTCACCACTGGCAAAACAATGGTTACAAAAAATATAGATAAGAGATAACATAATTTTGAATTCTGATAAACAAGTGGATCTGAAAAAACAAATAAGGACACTAAAAAAATATCACATGTAAAGAGTGAGATAGCACTGATTGTGGTCATTTGATAAAACTAATACAATGGAATCTAATGAGAGCTATAAAGTGATCGGCTTGAGAGTCTAACTTAAATTTAAAATAGTGTTTAAGCCTCCAATTGGTAAGGACAATCTCCCTTGACAGTATAGAAGATGGTACAAAAGGTCCTAAATGACAAATGACCTTTATTCACACCTTATAATTCTCACACGACATTCAGAGGTTAATAGATAACATCCCTTAGGCATGCACAAAATCTCTGCACCTATAAATGCAGAGATGTATCTGCACATGATTAACCATAGACTCTTCTCAATACATCCTCCACACGTTAAGGGGGCATGATGAACACACACACACAAACACACTCACACACATGAGACATAAGAGTCTGAATTAAAGAACATGAGCCATTGCTCATTCCCTTTAATGACAGATAAAATTCTTACCCCAAAATAGTGAGGATTATAGTTTGTATTCAACACCTAGCGCCTTGTTGCTGAACAGATGCATAATGTCTACTTAAATTCATCAAACATGAGAACAACAGAGGCGAGTACAAATGAACAGCATTTTATAAGAACTTAATAAGAAAATCGACTTTCATGAAGCCAAGCAATCACCTTAACAAAAAAATTTCTTGAGCTATATAATTCATTTAAATATTCTATTCAGTTTAAAGTATTTCTTTAATAACAATTTAATATTTCACAAGATTAAGCACCATCTTACTATCAGTTGTTTGCCTTTGGAAGGTTTTAGTTAGATTAAATGAGCAGCATATAAAAAATATTTTTTATCAGTTAGGTATTTTAAAACCTGAAAAAAGTATTCACAATTCAGAGAAAGCTTATTTTAATCCAAAGGTGTTATCATGGCCCATTTTTGCCCTAAAGGCAATATATTTCTCATCAAAATGAAGCATGATAGCAAAATCTTTTCACCTAATGGAGTCATCACTGCTCTTTTCTCTAGTTGAGACACTTTCCCAGTGAGTTTAAGTTCTGGCAAAATCTGTTATGGTTCATTGGGCTTCATTATTCTTTGAGTCATATAATTGAATGATCACATGAAATAAAAACATGGCAGTGCCTATCAATCAAAACAGTTCTGTGTTCTCAGACATCAAGTATCAAAATGTCAAGAAAGACTGATTTTATAAGGGCCCCAGTTGCCACTGATGTGGCAGCGATTTCAGTGACTAAAAAGGTGATTCACTAACAAGACCTGTAAGAATTTACGACTAGCTGGCCACGCATTCTTCAGTTCTTTACAACCCAAGTTTTCATGTCATATTGTCAGTTATGTGCCATACTTCTGAGAGGAAAAGAGCAATATACAAAACCATCAGTGACGCTCAGATAAAACTAACAATAACAATTTAATTGTCATCTTGCCAACGGGATTGTTTTAATGACACAACCTAGTCAAAGTAACGTGATTGCAATCATTCACAGGATACTATGTCAGAAGAACGTTTCAAACATTAAATACACACTTCTGCCTGAAAATGCTCTGGACCTTCCATTGTCGGCTTTGGCTTCCAGCTCTGTCTGTTACACATTCATTGCATCCTGTACTCAGGAAGAAGGAATATTTAAAACAAGCTTCTTTTCCTTCTAACTATTGCAGCTGCTTCTGCCAAGCAATAAAAGTTGCTAGAGAAATCATATACACACATACATGTAAAATTAGGGAAACAAGCTGCTTTATTGCCTTGACTTAAAATAAGCTCAATCAGTAGAAAAGAAAAACGTTATAATATACAGCTTGATGAGCAGCTGAAGACAAGAATATACTCAGACGCAATTCTAGAATTCAGGATATCTTACTCAGGGTTTGAATGAGACGAAAGACATTTCTCCTCTTAATTTTGCTAAACCACTGAATGAATAAGTGAAGTTTATGTGGGGAAAGCAACCCGAAATAGACAGATACATAAAATGTACTGAAATATGATTCTGAGACTTTAAGGCAGAAAATGCAACATCTTGCTCCGGTTTAATTATAATTCATAGAGTGCTATTTTATAAACGCTAATTTATGAGTTCAAGGTTCTTTGAATAAGTCAGCAACAAAATTTAACTCAATGTTAACAATTACTCTTTAGGATAAAAATCAAATGTATCTCTAAGCAATAATTAGAAGCTAGATTAATAAAATTATAAAGATGAAAATCAAGAGGCATATTAACTAACACTTCACAGATCAAAGGAAAGAAGACACTGAAAGGCTTTTTTTTGTTTGTTTTTTTCAATAGCCTTACTTTTGACGGTCGCCGTCCGGGTACAGTTGTAAAGAATAGCCAACTCTCCAAACACTTTTCCGGGACCCATGGTGCACAGCTTCACGCCTTCTTTCGTAACTTCAACCTTACCATCTGAAAAGAAGAAGGAAAGCATATCATTTTGATTTTCCCTCGTGTTTTATTTCATTTGTTGCATTTCTAAGATGGGAGAGAGGAGGGCCAGGCTCATTTTCAAAAATACAAAGCAGTTACCAACTAAAACAAAATCATCCTCAAGATGCAATGCAAGAAATGTAAATCTTGTCCTAAATTATCTTTTCTTAAATTCATCATTGATAAGATTGGAAAGGAGACTAAAAGAAAACACCAAAAAAAAAAAAGGGATAGAAATAAAAAAGTCAAAATGTGAAATTATTCCAAATGTGATAGTAGAAAACTCTCGTAATCCAATTTTAAAGTCATTTTGAATTTGCAAGGAAAAATTGAGTGAGTGTGTTTTCTACAGCACACTTCATATTGCGAATTTTCATCTGAGTAAGGCAGCTATTATGCAAAGGGAAATTACTTTGACCCTTGGGCTTTATTCAGTTGCAGCTCACAGTATCTTTTATTTTTAAACATCTTGTCCAACTTGGCCAAGACTGTTTTATCTGCTTCTCAGCCCTGCAACATGGACTGTAAGGAAACCAAAGTACTGATTATCAAGGTTGAGGGGAAAGAAAGAGACACTGGGACAGTCGGTGTTCCACAAAAGATTTGGAAAATGAAGTGCTAAAGGAGGAAAAGCTAAGGAAACAGCGTACACTGGATATATATTGGTGCCTGAAAGTAAAGAAATGCTATTCATGAAGGAAATTTTAAATATATATATAGATATTTTAATTCAAAGCTATGTACACTAAACCTTTCATCACCTAATATAATGGAGGAAGAAATAACAAGGCAACACAGTCTATCCTATACTTTATCTCACCCTTTTATTACTCTTCCCAGTTACTTAGCCACAGGCTGCAGAAGGGGAGCCTAATGCTTGGCAGTGGCTAGAGACTGAAAAGAATTAACACTACCAAGTTTGTCTGAACGTCAGGGCTTCATACACTGTCTCCATAAATTACCCCCTTTAATCTATATGCTTCCTGTAATATTTAACTTTTTAGAGCTTTAGCTTTACATTTACTCCTTCCTTTTTAAAAATCTACCCAGTTTTACCTACAAATAATATATTTATGAAGTCATCAGTTCCGTCCAGTTCAGTCGCTCAGTCGTGTCCGACGCTTTGCGACCCCATGAATCGCAGCACGCCAGGCCTCCCTGTCCATCACCAGCCCCCGGAGTTCACCCAGACTCACGTCCATCGAGTCCGTGATGCCATCCAGCCATCTCATCCTCTGTCGTTCCCTTCTCCTCCTGCCCCCAATCCCTCCCAGCATCAGAATTGTTCAAATACGTGAGATAAAATCTTATATATTTAAAAATTTTAAAAAGCTGAATTCATAACTGATACAATGTGCCACACACACCAGCCATGAAGCAAACCTAGAAGTGATTATACATTTACATAGCGTAGGAAATGGCAATCCACTCCAATGTTCTTGCCTGAAAATTCCGTGGAGAGAGGAGTTTGGCAGGCTACAGTCCACAGGGTCACAGAGAGTCAGACATGACTGAGCAGGCACGTGCAACAATACATTTACAAAGGAATTCCAAGTATAGCCTATACAGACTCAGTGGGTCACTTAAAAAAATTAAAAATAAGATAGTCAAATTTTACTGCATACACACAATGAATGGTTCCAATGTCGACCTAATCAACTTCCCTTAAAGTCTTTAGCTTCATCTTGAAGCCACCCTCTTCATTTACATTCCTTTCTCTTCCCCTCTGTGTCTAAAAACAAGATTTCTTTTAAATGGAGTCCAGGTGCATGGAAAGCAGGTGGGCCTGTATGTGGCTGTTTTGGTTGTGAGGGGACAGATGTGGGGAAACAAATAAGGAAAAAGTCAAATAGGCAGAATACTTAGCACGCTTATGCAGAGGCTTACAGCCCTCAATAAATGGCCCAGTATGGAGGTTTTTCTATGCTTATAATTTGATATTAACTTTAAGAATACATTTTAATGAAACTACCTCAGATCATCACTGTGAGTCACTTCACAATGATAATTAATGATAGTCAACAGAAACTAATGCAACACTGTAAAGCAATTATACTCTAATAAAAATAAATAAAAACAAAAAGCTCCTAATAGTGGTCTAAACTTTTTCCATTATTTTCCCTGGCTAAACTCAACAATGTCTAGAGGCTATTAGGACTGTTACTTGAGGTACTAAAAATAATCCAAAATGTAGTTAATCTGTATCTTCTTTACTTGTTCTTTTTATTCATTTTTTTAAATGTGATACTATATTGCTATTGTTTTTACTATGCCCTATCTCTACCAGGAAAGAAAAATGAAGAAACATTCAAGTTATTTTTATCTGAACTCTGCTAAACTGTTAAAGTTGTTTGTGTGAGACATGTTAGAATATTGGATTAAAGAAAGCCTTGATGGTTATTTATAGTTTCACTTGACTCTTGATATCACTCCTGCACGAATAGTTGAAAGCTTTATCACAGCAACTTGAGTGTACTTTTTATTTTACTTCAGGTACCACATGCTCATTTATGATGTAAAATGGGCTGAGTCAAAAGTCCTAAATTTTGCCACACTGAACAATAATTAACCTACCTCTTGCTTTTTGGCACCACAATTTATGTACCACTTCGGGGAGATGGTCAGTAATAACAGATCCATAATGAAGAATCCATGCTGCTGCTAAGTTGCTCAGTTGTGTCCAACTCTTTATGACCCCATGGACTGTAGCCCACCAGACTCTTCTGTACATGGAACTCTCCAGGCAAAAATACTGCGGTGGGTTGCCATGCCCTCCTCCAGGGGATCTCCCTGACCCAAGGATCAAACTCTCATCTCTTATGTCTCCTGCATTGGCAGGCAGGTTGTTTACCACTAGCACCACCTGGAAAGCCCATACTTTCTTTTTTTTAAATAAGAATCAGTAGTTTCTATAAATAAAAGAAGGTATTGAATTTACAAGAAGACCCAGAGTCTCCCGACTTTATTGGCATTTTTTTTCAACTAATCTGTAGTTTGGGGCCATAAGGACTTTCACAAATAAGACCGATCAGTTTAGAGATTTATTACTGGCAGGCTGAGACAGAATGGTTGGCAATAAGCTAATTATGAATACTCTGTGCTGAGTTCTAATAATCTTGGTTGGAACATGCAGGACAGCTTGATTGGTCATTAAAGGGAGACAGTTGTTCTATCAAAGGTCCCATCTAGACAAGATCTTCCATCTCCTTCATTGTCTAATACTTTTATGATGTTGTAGGTTTGAGAACACAATTTTTACATTATGTATTCTCTCATGAGGGTTTCTATGGCTAATATATTCAATAGGAACATTTAACATTGAGATGGCTGAGCGGTGCTGTGATCAGCATGGGTATATTTTCTCTAGGAGAAGATATGCATATGTTATGAGAAGATTACTACCATAAGTTTAGTTAACATATGTCATCTCACAAATACAGTTGTTGGGTTTTTTTTGCCCCTTGTGATGAGAATGTTTAGAACTTACTCTCTGCTTCCTCGATGGATTAAGAATACTACTATATTGAACTTGCCTTGTCATTTTAGGTTAGGAGTGCGGTCACTTGTGGAAGAAAGTAGAACTCCTTAAGGCTACTATGGGCTAACTAAAGGGAAAAAGCCTTCTCCTTTCTAGGGGCAGATGATAGTCTTAGATAATCTTCCTTAAGAATACGTCTTGTCAGTTATTTACATATGTCTTCTTTAAGTCAGTATAAATGGAGAAGGCAATGGCAACCCACTCCAGTACTCTTGCCTGTAAAATCCCATGGACGGAGGAGCCTGGTAGGCTGCAGTCCATGGGGTCGCTAGGAGTCAGACACGACTGAGCGACTTCCCTTTCACTTTTCACTTTCATGCATTGGAGAAGGCAATGGCAACCCACTCCAGTGTTCTTGCCTGCAGAATCCCAGGGACGGGGGAGCCTGGTGGGCTGCCGTCTATGGGGTCGTACAGAGTCGGGCACGACTGAAGTGACTTGGCAGCAGCAGTAGCAGCAGCAAGAAGGAAAAAGACAGTCTCACTATTAGATGGTAATTTATTCTCAAATTAAAGAAGGGCAGTGGGTCAGCACCTTATCAGTTTTCTGTTTAAGCTTGATTCCAAGTCCAAAAGGATATAGTCTCTCTGGACCTAAGCTCCTGTTCTTTTGATGAGGTGTTAATTTGGATTGGAAATCATTGTTTGGAAATTTAACAAAAGTTTGTGAAAAATTGCCCTGTTTTAGTATTTACTATTAGGTGAGTTTACTTTAGTTTTTGTTTGTTGGTTTTTAGTTTACCAGTATCTTATTAAAGATTGGGCTTCCCAGGTGGCGCTAGTGGTAAAGAACCCGCCTGCCAGTGCAGGAGACAAAAGAGACGAAGGTTCCATCCCTGGGTCAAGAAGATCCCCTGGAGAAGGAATGGAAGCCCAACGCCAGTATTTTGCCTGGAGAATCCCATGGACAGAGAAGCCTGGTGAGCTACAGTCCATAGGGTCTCAGAGAGTTGGACAGGACTGAAGCCACTTAGCATGCACACACATTAGAGATTAAAGATAAGAGAAAGCAAGAGAAAGAGCCAAACAGAAGTAACTTCTTCCCTAAACTATCTGTGTTTTCACAGTTTCTGTAACCATCACATCCTTATGATGCTTTACATGGGGCCAAGCTTCCCATTCACAGGAGTCACTTTTCTTACATAATCATAGAGATTCTTCCTAGAAGCACAAAAGTACTAGTCATCCAAATGGAATGAAGCTTAGTCTGAGGCATAAGAGGCTAGTCGAGGTTGAAGCTACATGAGTGAAGACCTCTGTTTTCTCTTTCAATCAGGAAAATCTGATTTCCCTTCTGGTCATGACTGCTATAAATACATTAGATCCAATTTTTCATTACACTAAATTACAATTGATTGTAATACATATTGAATATGAAATAAAATCAATACCGGTGTACTTAATAATCAGAGAATCAAAAACATAAGTGATGTATCTAGAACTAAAAATCTCACGGGAACTAAAAGGAAGAAGAGAGAGAGGTTAACATGACATTAATAAACGTGAAACTCATTTTTGTTTTGGCTTCTAACTCTGAGGTCTTGGGCTTCCCTGTGGCTCAGCTGGTAAAGAGTCTGCCTGCAGTGTAGGAGATGGGGGTTGGGAAGATCCCTTGGAGAAGGGAACGGGCACCCACTCCAGTATTCTGGCCTGGAGAATTCCATGGTCTGTATAGAATATGTGGTCACAATGAGTTGGATGCAACTTTTCACTTTCACTTTTTATGAAGTCTTAGGGCATATGCGCTTATCCACAAAGGAAAGCTACGGGAGGAAAGGGAATGAAATTTAACCAAGCCGGATACAGAAAATCATCTGAACCAGCGGAATGAAAGTCTGGAATGAACAAATTACATTACAACATTTCTGTCCTTAGAGATATTGAAGGAGTAAGAATTGACTAAATCTACTGTAGATGACTCAGCCGTTGACCAGACATGAACAGAACTCTGGAAAGACTTCACAAGACAAGCATGATGATTCCATAATCTTTCTACATCTCATGTTTAGAAATCCTAGCACTTTAAAGTACTCCAAAGGCACTAGATAAATATCAGTGGACTAATTCAACTTCTAGTGATGAAGAAAACCAAAGACAGGACAGATCAGAGAGATTCACACATAGGGAAGACATAGGAAGTAGTCTAAACATTCCCTGAATAACAAGAGTTGAATAGATAATGTGACGGCCTCAAGTTTATTAAGCTCCATTCTTGTCATTCACAATGTATTTTTGTTCTATTACTTCCATGATACATGAGCACCTCATTAGTCTAACCGATGAATGGCCATGTCTGTAGTTCCTTTAGCACGTGACAAACACTATGATCAGTATCGGACCTATGCGGACACATCGTATGATTTCTGTGTTTCTTATGTAATAGTATTCAGTTGGGGAGACTTTTGGACCTAACACTATGGTTCTCAAATGGGGTCACTTTTAACCCTAGAGGCCATTTAGAAACATCTGGAGATACTTGTTTGGTTCTATGAAAGTTTTGAAACTAAGGAGGTTCTTCTGGCATCTAGAGAGTAGAGGAACATCACTCAACATTCTCCAATACACATGTCAGCCCCTACAAGCAAGCATTATTCAGTGCAAGATTGCAAGCAGTGCCAACGTTGAGAAACTCTGAAATGAACTATGTCCACATGTGTATAAAATGCTCTACCTTTAAAGGGACAATTTTGACTTCCACTTAAAAAAAGAATCTCTACCAGATATAAATTGCAAGCTAAAAAAAGGCTAGCACCAGGTTGCAATATTTAAGTAATCCATGTCGCTATTAGAATAGAATTAGAATAAACATGCAAAGCTACTTTACTGACTTATTTTCCCCAGCAGATGTCACCTGAAATAGAAATGATTATAAAAATTTTTGAAGCAAGACTTACAAGAGTATCCTGCTGATGTTAGAGTGACATCAGCATTTTTCCAGGCACACTTGAGACTATCAGGTTCTGACTCTACTGCTGAATGGTTGAAAGATCTGGGATAAGTTATTTAACTCTCTAATGTATCAATTATCTCACTAAAAATTTGGTATAATAGAACTTAATAGGTTTTGATAATTAGATAATGCATGTGCCAAGATAAAAATACATAGGTTAAAAAACAGTTCTTGAGGAAACTGTACTTCTTTTTAAAGAAAAAACACTTTGATAAGCCGTTTTAAGGAAAAAAGAAGCAGGGTTCAAGGTTTTGGTTCATAAGATTCAGGAGTGGAAAGGAGAAGAGTGATAGATGAGCAGAAGCAATAAAAAGAAAAACATGAGCAAGAAACTGGAGATTTCAGAGAAAGGGGCAGGCAGGAAAGCTTCATGTTGAGAGAGGCTTCAAGATTTTTAGTAGGAGGGATGTCTAATGTACAATATTCAGTTAGTTGTTGCCAGAATTAATGTCCTACATTTCTCTCCAAATTAATCTGCTTCACACTAATTTCCTGTGTAAAGGCCTTGGAGGAAGATAAAAGCTTGAGGAAAGATCCACTGCTTGGATACATCAATAAACAGAAAAGCAAGGAAATGAAGAATGAGTGATAATGGGGAGCTGGAAAGCAGGAAACCCTATAGTATCTATGTAAATTGTGTAATTATAAGAAACTAAGGACTCAGAAATTGGCAGATATTTGAGGGGAGGACATCAGTCTTTTCACAGGATGTGAAATGGGTGCTTAATCCAATTTCACCTAAGGCTAGGAAGGTTAGAAAAGAATTCAGTGACCAGAATGATGTTGCTTCAATCAGAGATTATGTCTCCTTTATCTAAGTTCACCTAATACCTTTTAATGGCTCTTAGGAGGCAGAAAAAGAATTCTGAAATCACAACTTCTAAACTAATATTCTGGTTCTCACTGCTCTTGACATGTCAGACCTTTAGACATTCAGTTTCTACACCAGGGCAATGGGAACAGCTACCTGTTTCACAGAATTAATACGTGAAATTTATGTCAGAGTTTGGTGTGTGATCAAGCTCTCTACACATATTAGTATCCACTAAACTAATTGAAGGGCCAGTCATTTAATCCTGCAGTGACTGGCTGTAAATAGATTAGAAAATTCTCATGAGTGAATAAATGGGAGTGTTAGTGAAACTGACCACTGGGGTGATCATGCTTCAGGGAAGCCTGAGGATTTTGTTTTATACTGCCTATAGAGTCCAGAAGAAGGAAAAACAGTACAGCTGACCCTTGAGCAATTCAGGTTTGAACTGCATGGGTCCACTTAGATGTGGACATTTTTCAATAGTGAAAACTTCAGTACTATCGACATGGAGCAGGAATCTGTGGGGCTGCTGGGCATAGAAGCCTTTCCATGAACCTCATTTCTTGTTTGTAGGATTCCAGCCTCCATGACCTTCCCTGATTCCCAAAGGGCAGGTGTGAGGAATTAATCAGGGAAGGGAGTAGATGCAGAGACAAGAACAGTCAAGAAACAATAGTGTAGCCTTGGGGCAGAGTCCTGGTTCCACCTCAAAGATACACATAACAATATCTTTGTGTTCTTTACAAACTAAACCCTCCAACAAGCAGAGTTAGCATTTTTCATTCCAAGACCACCTGAGACCAGACTAAAGGCACCAGAGAGCTCGTCAAGAAATTATCTGAGACCAGAATAAAGGAGTGCAAACCCTGCACACACCTAATCTGATCAACAACTCTGCCCTTGAACCACTGCTATAAACTCCTTAAGAAATCCTTCTGGGCTTGAACACACAGTTTTCAAGGGCAGGAACCTGCTGTCTCCCCCTTTGCTGGGCAAAGCAATAAAGCTATCCATTTCTTCTTCACCCAAAACCACAGATATGAGAGGGACAATTACAACTTTTACTTGGATTAATTTATGCTTGCTAAAGTATCAACTGTAATAAAAAAAAGCGTCAACCTCCCACTCTACTTGGTAAAAGTATTTTTGTACTGTAACTTACTTTACCCAGCAGAACAATACATTTCTCACAATCCAAATTTTTATTTCATAGCTTAGATTACCCTTGATGTGACATTTGTATTTCTACCCCCTTTAAAGTAATTATGATTCTCTAGAGCATACAGCAAGCACTCGCCTATCTTCACATTTTTAAAAAGCAGACAAAAAACAAAGGAGAACCACACAGCCTGAAAAATACTCTGAACAGGTATTAAAAAATGAAAAATAAAAGAACTTACTCTCTCAAAAGCAGTTGTTCAAATGGCCTGGAACAGGTTAGGAATGAGAAGATTTGGCTTGAAAGTTATTCCCAACACAAAGAAAATGAACTTTGTCCTTGTGTATCACTGAGAACAAAATAAGCTGAAACCAGGATAATATTTTAACAAGTTAAACTGAAGGTGGAATAAAACTGCTGAACACCCCTCTAGATGGCAGTCAGGGGAAATGGCAAATTCAAGTCTTGCAGTAAGAGAGTTTTATCAGTTGATACATAGGTAAACAAAATGTGGAATTCTGTCAAGCCATAGTAAAGAATGAAGTACTGACTCAGGCTACAATATGGATCAACCTCGAAAGCATGCTAACTGACAGAAGCAAGTGATTAGGACCACATATAACTGAAACCAAGCAGGACCCTGTGGGGCCCTCCTAAGTACAAAAGCTGCTCTATGTTTTCCATTTCTCCTAGTTTCCAAAAGAGTAAACTCAAGCAGTTAATTAGGAAAGCAAGGGAATGAAGAAACAAAGGAAAAGCAGTCAAACAATAAAAGTAATGATAACTTAAACAATAGTTCAGCACTAAGCAGAGTCCTAGCTCCCCCTCAAAGGATATATGTAACAATCTACTGTATACCTTTGAGCTGTCGTGCAGAAACTAAGACCCTTACCTAGGTGGAAGATGCTGATCAGGAGGACAGAGACCCTAGACTGACTGGAACTAAAAGAAAGCCATGCACCCTGCATCCCTCATCCCAAATGTTGCCACCAGGGAGTTGGGTCTTTCACCCATTAGCTGCCCATTCTTCTTGCTTTTTGCCTGGTAATAAACATCGTGCTTTCCTTTGCCACAACCTGGCTTTACGGTGCTGTAGATGAGTAGACCCAAGTCTGGTTCCATTTATACTTCATGTCCAGAATAGGCAAATTCACGGGGAACTGAACGTGGATGACTAGTTGCTAATGGCTGGGAGAGATGAAGGACTGTGGTATGATGGTGTAGGGGTTACAACATTTGTTTTACAATAATGAAAATGTTCTAAATTTGGCTCTGGTGATGGATGCACACATTATAAAAATACTATTAATAAAAGCCACTGAATATCTTAAATTAGTAAATCATATGGAATGTAAATTATAAAATAACAAGGACTTACCACAGGCACATAGTAATGGCTCAGTTTTAAGACTAACCATTAATGCCATATATAGGATCGTATTGCCCCTTGAGAATGTTGAACATTCAGATGATTTGACCTCCATTATTTTTCAAACAGCCTTTCTCCTACTCCCTTTAGGACACTCACACCAACATTTTTCATCAAGCATGACCTCATTTTCCTTCCCAAATTACCGTCAATCCCTTCCCAACTTCATTGAATGATTAACACCACCAAAATCATCATTCAGTCATGAGATCAATGACTATAAATCCTTCTTACTGTCAGCATACTTAATCTACTCAATTATATTTATTCCATAACTAGAAGCCTTTTCTAAGCCTTTGTTCACAACTAACATAGAGCTCCTTTTCTGGATTCTTTGCCACCAAACAAACCAGCAAAGATATTAGAATCATTTTCCTTGATACTCTTCTCATAAAATATCCCTCTGCTATGAAATTTACAGTAGTTTTTATAGAGTCAAAAATCAAATTCCTGGTGCTGTATATCTAGTCTTCCCACAAACTGGGACCTTTCCTAAATAAACCTGACACTGAATCTTTGTCTTTGTCAGTCTCTTTAATCAAACTTCATGGTCCAGCTCAAAAGTTCTTAACCTAATAGATTATATCTATATCTATGCATATAGAAATATATGTATATATTTCTATATATATAGATATACACACATAAATATATATATATGTATATATACCCACACATATATATATATAAACCTAATATTGATGATGTACAGGGAGGCCTGGCATGCTGCAATTCATGGGGTCGCGAAGAGTCGGACATGACTGAGTGACTGAACTGAACTGAATATATATATGCACGTGTGTGTGTGTGTGTGTGTATATAATCTTTGCTTTTACTGACCTCTGAAAAAATGAAGCATTTCCATAGTAATAGGCCATACAAGCATTAACAGTTCTTGTGACTTTGTCACAAACAAAAGTTATATTTTATATAATAGCTGTTTCAGAAATCTTAAAAACTATACTTTCCACTCAAACTCATGGCAGTTGATAGATACATTGTTAGGTATTATTTAATGTGTTAAAAAATACACATGCATTAATGAATCAAAAATGTTTATTAAATTCTTTTTATATAATTTGTTTTCTTGGTAATTCAAAAGCAGCCAGCCTTATGTACTTTAGAATATTCTGAAATGAGGTCCCTAAAGAGCAAAATTCTGCAGAGATGCATAGTGCAGAAAAAGATTATTCAATTAGCCAGAGGTTCTTAATCTAGATTCCTCATAGAATCTTAGCATGGTATTAATAACTGTCACTAATGGCCCAGAATTTGCAGGAAAAGAGAAGACAATGTAAATTAAAAACCAAAACAAACACTATTCTTGCTGGTTGGAATCCTTGTTAAAGCATAACATTATAGATTCTGTCTCACTGTTTGTCAGCTGAAGTCAAATGACTCCATGGACATCTGGTTCACCTCTCATTGTAGACTGTTAACTTACTAATGTATCTTTGGCCATAGGAAGGAAAGAGGAAGTGGTAGCTCTTCTAGCACAAACCCAGTAAGATAAAGGAAGACATACTAGATATACTGCTTATATGGAAACTATAAAAATAGAGGCTTTATCTTGAATGTTAAAAAAAAACCCACACTTTGCCTTAATTCATTTTTGTTACTCACCCTTCTAATCTATTGCACCCAGCTAACTGTATTCCAGACTCAGGCCTGGAAAAGGTCAGTTTTCATTCCAGTCCCAAAGAAGGGCCATGCCAAGGAATTTTCAAACTATTGCAAAATTGCACTCATTTCACATGCTAGCAAGGTAATGCTCAAAATCCTTCAAGCTAGGTTTCAAAAATACCTGAACAGCAAACTTCCAGATGTACAAGCTGGATTCAGAAAAGGCAGAGGAACCAGAGATCAAATGCTGCTGTTCATTGGATTATAAGGACTTATGCCAGCATGCCCCAACTCTCAGGACTGTTGTAGTCAATGCCCTGACCCTGTGGCAGGCCACTGTCAACCCACGCCTCTGCCAGGGCCTCCTGGACACTCAAGGGAAAGTCAAGCTCAGCCTCTTCTGGGGTCACTGCTCCTTTCTCCTCTGTCCTGGTGCACACAAGGTTTTCTTGTGCCCTCCAAGAGCCCTGTGGCAGTTGTGCAATGAAATCCTACTGACCTTCCAAGTCAAATTCCCTGGGGGTTCTCAGTCCCTTCACCAGAACCCCAGATTGGAAAATCTGTTGTGGGCCCTAGAACTTTTGCAACAGTGTGAGAACTTCCTTTGTATAACTGTTCTCCAGTTTGTGGGTGGTCTGTTTGGCGGCTCTATAGTGGAATTAATGACGACTTCCTCTAAGAGGACTAAACCAAATCTGTGTTTAAACAGTGGAAGTGACAAATAGATTCAAGAGATTAGATCTGATAGACAGAGTACCTGAAGAACTTTGTGCAGAGGTTTGTAACATGGTACAGGAGGCAGTGATCAAACCCATCCCCAAGAAAAACAAATGCACTAAAGCAAAACAGTTGTCTGAGGAGGCCTTACAAATAGAGGAGAGAAGAGAAGTGAAAGGAAAGGAGAAGAGGAAAGATATACTCATTTTAATGCAGAGTTCCAGAGGATAGCAAGGAGAGATAAGAAAGCCTTCTTAAGTGAACAATACAAAGGAATAGAGGAAAACAACAGGATGGGGAAGACTAGAGATCTCTTCAAGATTTTTAGAGATACTAAGGGCATGTTTCATGCAAAGATGGGCACAATAAAGGATAGATTGCATGGAACTAACAGAGCAGAAGATATTAAGAAGAGATGGCAAGAATACACAGAAGAACTATACAAAAAAGATCTTCATGACCCAGGTAACCATGATGGTGTCATCACTCAACTAGAGCCAGACATCCTGGAATGTGAAGTCAAGTGGGCCTTAGAAAGCATCACTACGAACAAAGCTAGAGGAGGTGATAGAATTCCAGTGGAGCTATTTCAAATCCTGAAAGATGATGCTGTGAAAGTGCTGCACTCAATATGCCAGCAAATTTGGAAAACTCAGCAGTGGCCACAGGACTGGAAAAGATCAGTTTTCATTCCAATTCCAAAGAAGGGCAATGCCAAAGAATGTTCGAACTACCTACAATCTCACTCATTTCACATACTAGCAACGTAATGCTCAAAGTTCTCCAAGCAAGGCTTCAAGAGTACATGAAACAAGAACTTCCAGATGTTCAAGTTGGATTGAGAAAAGGCAGAGAAACCAGAAACCAAATTGCCAACATCCAGTAGGTCATAGAAAGCAAGAGAGTTCCAGAAAAACATCTACCTCAGCTTCATTGTGCAAAAGTTTTTACTGTTGTGGATCACAGCAAACTGGACTATTCTTCAAGAGATGGGAATACGATACCACCTTACCTTACTTACCTGCCTCCTGCAAAACATGTATTCAGGTCAAGAAGCAATAGTTAGAGCTGGACATGGAACAACAAACTGGTTCAAAATTGGAGAAGGAGTACGTCAAGCCTACATATTGTCACCCTGCACACTTAACTTATATGTAGAGTACATCATGTGAAATGCCAGGCTGGATGTAGCTCAAGCCAGAAACAAGACAGCTGGGAGAAATATTAATAACCTCAGATATGCAGATGATGCCACCCTTATGGCAGAAAGTGAAGAGGAACTAAATAACCTCTTGATGAAGGTAAAAGAGGAGAGTGAAAAAGCTAATTGAAAACTCAACATTCAAAAACCAAAGATCATGGCATCCAGTCCCATCACTTCATGGCCAATAGATGGGGAATCAATGGAAACAGTAACAGACTCTATTTTCTTGAGCTCCAAAAATCACTGCAGATGGTGATGAAATTAAAAGAAGCTTGCTCCCTGGAAGAAAAGCTATGACCAACCTAGACAACATATTAAAAAGCAGAGACATCACTTTGCTGACAAAGGTCCATATAGTCAAAGTTTGGTTTTTCCAGTAGTCAGGTATGGATGTGAGAGCTGAACCATAAAGAAGGCTGAGCACCAAATAATTGGTACTTTTGAACTATGTTGTTGGAGAAGACTTGATTGAGAGTCCTGTGGACTGCAAGGAAATCAGAACCAGTCAATCCTAAAGGAAATTAATCCTGAATATTCTTTGGAGAAACTGACGTTGAAGCTGCAGCTCCAATACTATGGCCACCTGATATGAAGAGCCGACTCATTGGAAGAGACCTTGATGCCGAGAAAGATTGAAGGCAGGAAGAGAAAGGGACGACAGAGGGTGAGATGGTTGGATAGCATCACAAACTCAATGGACTGAGTCTGAGCAAGCTCCTGGAGACGCTGAAAAACACGGAAGCCAGGTGTGCTGCAGTCCATGGGGTCACAAAGAGTCGGACATGACTGAGCAACTAAACAACAATAACACTGGATCATAAGAGAAAGCAAGGGGATTCCAGAAAAACGTCTACTTATGCTTCATTGACTATGCTAAAGCCTTTGACCTTATGGATCACAGCAAACTGCGGAATTCTTAAAGAGATGGGTGCTCCAGACCACCTTAACTGTCTCCTGAGAAACCTGTATGGAGGTCAAGAAGCAACAGTTAGAACTGGACATGGAACAACAGACTGGTTCAAAACTGGGAAATGAATACAAGAAGGCTATACGTCATCAACCTACTTATTTAACTTATATGTAGAGTACATCATGTGAAATGTCAGGCTGGATGAATCACCAGCTGGAATCAAGATTCATGGCAGAAATATCAACAACTTCAGGTATGCAGATGATAGCACTCCAACTGCAGAAAGTGAAAAGGAACTTAAGAGCCTCTTGATGAAGGTGAAAGAGGAGAATGAAAAAACTGGCTTGAAACTCAACACTCAAAAACAAGATAATGGCATCTGGTCTCACCACTTTATGGCAAATAAATGGGGAAAATGTTTAAGCCATGACATATTTTCTCTTCTTGGTCTCCAAAAATCACAGAAAACGGTGACTGCAGCCATGAAATTAAAAGATGCTTGCTTCTTGAAAGGAAAGCTATGACAAACCTAGACAGCATATTAAAAAGCAGAGACATCACTTTGCCAACAAAGGTCCATAGAGTAAAAGGTATGGTTTTTCCAGGGCTTATGTTCGGATGTGAAAGTTGGACCATAAAGAAGCTTGAGTGCCAAGGAATTGATGCTTTTGAATTGTGGTGCTGGAGTAGACTCTTGAGAGTCCCTTGGACAGCAAGGAGATCAAACCAATAAATCCTAAAGGAAATTCACCCTGAATGTTCATTAGAAGGACTGATGCTAAAGCTGAAGCTCCAATACTTTGGTCACCTGATATGAAGAGCCAACTCACTGGAAAAGATCGAGGGCAGGAGGAGAAGGGGGCAATAGAGGATAAGATGTTTGAATTGTATCGCCAACTCAATGGACATGAGTTTCAGCAAACTCCGAGGGACAGTGAAGGATTGGGAAGCCTGGTGTGCTGCAGTCCATAGAATCACAAAGAATTGGACATGACTTTGCAACTGAACAACAACCCTAGTACAGATAAACTTTTATTAATACAAAGAAACCCGATAGATTTAAAACACTTAAAAGGATGACCCAGAGGGATGGGATGGGGAGGGAGGAGGAAGAGGGGTTCAGGATGGGGAACATATGTACACCCATGGCAGATTCAAGTCAATGTATGGCAAAACCAATACAATAATGTAAAGTAAAATAAATAAATAAATAAAAATAAAATAAAAAAAATAAATTAAATATTTAAAAGGATGTAAAGTTCTACCTAATCTTGAGCAGCAACTAAAGAAAGTAATTCCAATAAAATATTATTCCTAAAGATAGCAAAATATCCATGAATGATTTGTCTCGATCTAAAAGTGTCCTGATTCACTTATGTTCTGAATTCAAGCACCTCTAAATGACATTAATGTCCATATTTCTGTTTTTCTAGATTTTAGTTCATCCACCAACTTGAGAACTTATCATTTGAGCAACTAGTTTCTTTTCTTTTTATAAACTCTCCCAGCACACCCAGAGAAGGAAATGAAAGGAATTTTCACTCTGCCTCAAGACAGGCTAACGATTACCAGCAGATCCAAAGTAAAAATTATTGTGTTTTATGTTGTGAACAGTATAAAATAGATATTAACTGACAATGTGCTTCTGTTCATTACACAGGTTTTACATGAAAATCAGGATATAAAGGACTTCCCTGGTAGTCCAGTGGTTGGGAATCTGCCTGGCAATGCAGGGAACAAGAGTTTGATCCCTGGTCTGGGAAATGGGATCACATATGCCTCGAAGCAAGTGGACCTGTGGGCTTCAATTGCTGGACCCCATGCACTTAGAGGCTGTGCTCTGCTGCGAGAGAAGCCACTGCAATGAGAAGGCTGAGAGCACAACTAGCGAGGGGCCTCTGTTTGTTGCAACTAGAGTAAAGCCCACGCGCAGCAACAAGGAGCACACGAGTGGCAATGAAGACCCAGCACAGCCAAGCGGTAAACAGTCAAACAGAGTGAAGAATGCCAATGGGTTTTAAAAATGGGATATAAGAATCCACCCAAACAATATCAGAAGAAAACTCTGGTGTCTAACATATTAGAATGCAGAATACAAACACAATATAGAAGACATTTGGCACAGTGTGATTTTAAATTATGCTTGAATTCTTAGAAAGCACTCTGCCTTGTATGTCACTGCAGCTTCGCAGGGAAAAAGAATGGTAAAGTTCACTAGCCCTGGGCCTTTATTTTTAATGTTCACCTAAGGGGCTTTGGAGCCCATCGTCTCTACTGGGAAAGTATAAAGTCATGAAAGATGGCAAGGGGCCAGTCAATATCTCCAGGATTATAGAGCAAGAATAAAATTAAAGCTCCTTAGTGAGACCAAGAGAGAAGGAAATGGCAACCCACTCCAGTGTTCTTGCCTGGAAAATCCCATGGGCGGAGGAGGCTGGTGGGCTGCTGTCTATGGGCTTGCACAGAGTCAGACACGACTAAAGCGACTTAGCAGTAGTGAGACCAGGACAAAGAGCTTACGTAAGTTCTTCACATTACCCACATATTTAATTCATTACAAAGCTCAGCAAAAATCAGAAGCCTTTTCCTGTGTTAATACCACCCTGTAGAAATGAGAAAATACTAAAGACATAGGACTACTTAACCCTTTTTGGGCCCTATGCAAATTTGACCAGAACTGAATTTTAGTTGCTACCATCAGCAGACTTTTGATGAGTGAGAAGCTTAAGCAAGTCTTGGGAAATATTGTCCCAGATAAAATCATTGTATTATACATATTTACATTAGAGAAGGTAGCTTAAAAATCCACTAATAAAAATTTCCATTTTCCAAAATAGTCTTTGGTATATATCAGCTAGAGATATATGGTTTTAATAGACAAAGAAGATAACGACATAGAGACAGAGATGAGTGGTTTTTGTTGTTGTTCATTTGCTGTGAAAAAGTATTACAAGCTGGCACTCAATCAATCTATTTGATAAACAAATAAAGATCAGCTCTTCCAGCTCTACAGGTGGAAAATGCAGTCACAATTCTAAGAATGAACCTGGTTGAATTTTAAAAGAAAGTAATACTCTCCCCTTTATGTGGGTATCATGACAATATTAAAACAAATTAAAAGCTGGGACAGATGCATAATTCACAGAGACAATCCATACTTGTAGTGAGATACACTTAGAGGCACAGGCCAAGAACAAATGAAAACCTCTACCTGATGGGAAAACATAAATGTCAACTTGTTGAAAGAGTTCATGTTTTCCATAGGCAAGAAACATTTTCTAGTCCCTTTCTGTGCCCAGCAGAAACATGTGATACCCTCAAAGGTATTGGATCTTGAGTTGAATAAAGATTACCTATCCAAATTAACAAGGAGCCATTTCTACTCTTAGGCTCGGCGGCAAAGAATCCTCTTTTGCAGGAGACTGCCTGCAACGTGGGAGATGTGGGTTCAATCCTCACATCGGGAAGATCCCCTGAAGAAGGAAATGGCAATCCACTCCAGTATCCTTGCCTGGGGGATCCCATAGACAGAGAAGCCTGGAGGGCTACAATTCATGGGGTCACAAGAGTCAGACATGGCTTAGCAACTAAACCACCATCACCACCAATTATAAACATAAGCTTCATGGTTATGTGCCAGAAGAGAATGAAATAGTCACCAGAATATTTGAAACAGACATATCACGTAACTTTTAAAATTCCAGCTAGGCATCTGTAGATGAGTTTTCCAAAGTAATTGGAGACATGACTGAGTTAGTTATAACTTTGTTGGATAAAAATTCAAGCCTCATGTATATTAGCTAGCTATGGGGCAAATAGGACATGAACGTTTTATTAGAGAAGATATAGGGGAAAATCAAAGAAAAGTTGCAGACAGAGGAAAATGGAAATGAGGATGGATCAGCGAATTGAGGACTAAAAGGAGAGAGATAAAGTTAAGGAAATAGGATGCAGAATAGCAAGAAGAAAGTGTGGTAGGTTACTGCATCAAAGATAGCAGATCAGTATTTGATTACCTGGAGTTTCATGTCGGCCTTTAGGAGAACTCTTATGTGTCTCCTGAAAACTGATCAGAAATGAACCTACAGGGATGCTAGCTCTTGCAGATACTTCTTCATGGAATTCCTTCTGCGTGGATCACAAATAGCTTAGATGTACTGGCCAAATAAATTTTCATAGTGATTGGGGTATCAGGTGCCCAGTTCCTTATCTGCTCTCTAAATCCCAAAGTTGTTTCCTCACTTGACTTCAAAACGCAACCTGAACTAACGTGAGGCTATTTATAGTCTTTATTTGCCCTAAAAGAACATGTATACATTTTTCTGCAGAAATGTGATTGCTTGTGTTTGATTATAGGTGCTGCCCTGCACATGCCATTGGGGTTATTATATAATATGCAATACCTGTACAATATTCCTTTTCTAAAGTGTGAAAGGTTATGAATTCTGAAACATCTGACCCCAAGGGTTCTGAAAAAGCCCTTGCAGATGGGTAGTATTAATACTTTACTCTGGATAAAACTTCTCCCTTTATTATGGGTGGGTCCTGGTGTAACAGTCATGTAGGGAAAAAGTTTGCATCTCAAATGAAAAACTACTGCTGACAGCAGGTACGTTAGGAAAGCACATACATAGAAAAGTATTTCTTACTCTCTTGGGTTTTATGATAATATTGTCCAGATGGACCTAAGAAAATGCCTATGGTCGGGGGGGGGGGGGGGGTCATCCTTTCCAAAGCATAAGGCAGAGGTGGAGAAAATATGTAGGCCAAAACGAAATAAAAGAGGGGACCTTGGAATGAAGATCAAATCTAATGGATGAGGACAGTTGTTTTCTTCTAAAATTCAAGGTGATAGATTTCCTTTATATAATTTGATTCATGGGAAAGATTCAAACTTTATATTCCTAAATCTTAAGACAGTTTGTAGAAACCTTAAAGTGCTTTGTGGAAACTAACACATTTGAGAAATTGAAAAAAGAGGTTATGAAATAATTCCAAAAATAATTGGAACAGAAAATAATAAAAGTCCATGTAGAGAGAGAGATAGCCAAGACCTAAGAAACAGAGATCAAGAACGCGTGAGGAAAGCCACAGTAATAAAGAATCAACTTCATTCCAAGCTTCCTAATAGTGAGGGAACTTAAACAAATATGTTACTTTTTTCTCATCGCATATATATACAGGAGTAGGAGGAACTCTTTCGGAGAAAAGAGAAAATCTTGTCTTTGGATTGTGAGAGAGAAAAAAAAGACAGCATGGGCATCGTTGTGCAACAAACTGGTACCATCTATAGCAGATTTACCAGGCAGAATGATTAAATATATGAATATTCTGTCATGAATTACTAAATATCCACTTTTATTGAACTATTAGTACTTAAATGAGAAAACATTTCAGACTACTACTCAATTGAAAGAAAACCCAGAACATTTAAATCAATGAACATTTACCACCTAAGGGCAGGGCGACAATCTTTTCAAAAGTATATCGTAGTTTCAAGTGTCCAACACAAAAAGGATAGATGAATCAATCAATCAATAAACATTTGCTGAATGAATGTTTGGGCAGGGTTTCAGGGTTAATGTGAAGATTTTTTTTCTTTAGAGAGATGAGCAATTTTTTTTTCCACTAAAATGAATGTTTTAGTGATGAAGAGCTACAAGTCTATTTTTAACTACCTTATTCAGTTAGCATGGCAGGCAGTTGTAGATGGTGGACAATTGTGTATCCAGCCACACAAAACATTTTAAGACCTATGAGTCTTCCCCAAACATAATGCTATAAAATGTCCTTTTGCTAAAAATACTGGAATCAAGTAATTATCTACTTTTGAATTTTAATGAATAGGCCATCTGTTCACTCAAATTGAAAAAATGAAATTTTTCTACAAATTAACAACTTGATGAGATGTCTCTGGTGACTAAATCTTCTCTGCTGTTTTTTGTTAGGTTTAACCTAAAGGTGACACTTAGCATATTATCCCAAGCTTTATAAACTACAATATGGAAAAAAAAATGTTTGGTTTTTTTTCTGATCATATAATCATCACAGTTATCTGTTTCCTTCACAGGCTATGTTATCAAAGGCTATTTTTTATTACCATAATTTCCACAAACACTCTATTAAAATGAATCACTAGGAAGAAAAATCTGCCCATTTTTATTGGTGATGCTTATGACAAAGTTTTCATTCTAAACATTCTGATTTATGGATTATCACCATAATGATAAACAACAAATGTTTTCAATCTCATTTTCCTCCTTTCCAAGAACATTGTGTTTTCTTTGTGCTGAGCTCTCCAATACGGTAGCTATTTTCCACATGGGCAATTTTAATATAATTAAAACTAAATAAAATTTAAGTGTTGTTTCCTCAGTTGCTAACCATGTATCAAATGCTACATGTTGCCACCACATTGAATAGTACAGAATCTTTCTATCCTTTCAGAAGGTTCTGGTGGATATCACTGAAATATCCTTCCTGTTCTAATTAAAAACAATACAACAGGTTGAAAAGGCAGTGGCTTATGCTAAGCCTTGTGAGTTCAGCTCTCACAAGCCACTGAATCTTAACATAGCCAGTCAAGAAGCACCTGATAGCTTCTGTTAGGTGATCTGCCTGACAGACCTTGCTATTTCCATTAGAAAAGTAACCTTGCAATAACCAACGTGGAAAAAATCTTTCATTTTGTATAGCTCCTCGGAGCACCTTTGTATCTGGCTAGATGGGATTCTGCCCAACACAAATGTTTGCTCAAGTAAACTTCTTAAAAATAGGGACATGCCTCAGTTTACTTTTGAGCATTTCTTACCATCATCCCGCCAAAGACTCATTCCTTCTTCTCATCAGTGAAGACCAACTTTTCTCTTCAACTTTCAGTCAGGTCTATTTTGTCTAAAAACTATTAAAGACATGTGCCCTGAGCCACCCTCGTCAGTTTAGTTCCTAAAAATATCACATCATTCTACAACTAGTTGATTTATCTAATATCTCTTTCAGTTTTTTTAAGTCTTTAGGATGAAAAAATGACAAATTGTGTACAGTTGTGGGAAACAAAAGCAAAATTGGTGGCACTTTATAAATAATGCAAAACAGCACCAAGACTTTGGCAGAAAAGATACTTCAATCATACCAGCAGCTAAAGCTTTTAGTCTAATTAAAAATGAAAATGCTATTGCAATCTGAAATTACATCTAAGTTACTGAATTAGTATGCCTGATATTACAGTTACAGAAAATATTCAAGATCTGCCTTTTAGAAAAAAGCTTCCTTTGTCTAATTGGCCACAGATAAAGGCAGGGTTCTTACAGACTATGACTGAATTGAACCAGGACTGAACAATCTCATTTGAACTTTTAGAAGCAGTTTTAAAGGTGTATACCCGATATCATGTGGGAATTCACCTATAAAGTAGAACTGGTTAGAGAGATAACATAATTCAATCATTTTATTCAAGCTTGATCATTGCCTTTAGCTAGGGCGCCCATTTCATTCTAGCCCACAAGCCTCCAACACACATCAATACCCAACAGAGTCTGTTAAGTCACAATGATGAGGTTTCTTTGCACTTGGCTTTTCTTTCCAGAACACTCCATGCTAAGACCCTCACTATTTCCCAGACCTAACTAATTTCAAGGAAATTTCTCATACTCAGTTCATTCAGTTCAGTTGCTCAGTCGTGTCTGATGCTTTGCAACCCCATGAATAGCAGCACACCAGGCTTCCCTGTCCATCACCAACTCCCGGAGTTCACTCAAACTCATCTCCATGCAATCGGAGTGATGTGATCAGTCATCTCATCCTCTGTCATCCCCTTCTCCTCCTGCTCCCAACCCCTCCCAGCATCAGGGCCCTTTCCAATGAGTCAACTCTTTGCATGAGGTGGCCAAAGTATTGGAGTTTGAGCTTCAGCATCAGTCCTTCCAATGAACCCCCAGGACTGATCTCCTTTAGAATGGACTGGTTGGATCTCCTTGCAGTCCAAGGGACTCTCAAGAGTCTTCTCCAACACCACAGTTCAAAAGCATCAATTCTTCAGCGCTCAGCTTTCTTCATAGACCAACTCTCACATCCATGCATGACCACTGGAAAAACCATAGCCTTGACTAGACGGACCTTAGTCAGCAAAGTAATTTCTCTGCTTTTAAATATGCTGTCTAGGTTGATTGTAACTTTCCTTCCAAGGAGTAAGCATCTTTTAATTTCATGGCTGCACTCACCATCAGCAGTGATTTTGGAGCCCCCCAAATAAAGTCTGACACTGTTTCCACTGTTTCCCCATCTACTTCCCATAAAGTGATGGGACTGGATGCCATGATCTTCGTTTTCTGAATGTTGAGCTTTAGGCCAACTTTTTCACTCTCCTCTTTCACTTTCATCAAGAGGCTTTTTAGTTCTTCTTCACTTTCTGCCATAAGGGTGGTATCATCTGCATATCTGAGGTTATTGATATTTCTCCCGGCAATCTTGATTCCAGCTTGTGCTTCTTCCAGCCCAGCGTTTCTCACAATGTTCTCTGCATATAAGTTAAATAAGCAGGGTGACAATATACAGCCTTGACATACTCCTTTTCCTATTTGGAACCAGTCTGTTGTTCCATGTCCAGTTCTAACTGTTGCTTCCTGGCCTGTACACAGGTTTCCCAAGAGGCAGGTTAGGTGGTCTGGTATTCCCATCTCTTTCAGAATTTTCCACAGTTTTTGTGATCCACACAGTCAAAGGCTTTGGCATAGTCAATAAAGCAGAAATAGAAGTTTTTCTGGAACTCTCTTGCTTTTTCCATCATCCAGCGGATGTTGGCAATTTGATCTCTGGTTCTTCTGCCTTTCTAAAACCAGCTTGAACATCTGGAAGTTCATGGTTCACATATTGCTGAAGCCTGGCTTGGAGAATTTTGAGCATTACTTTACCAGCGTGTGAGATGAGTGCAATTGTGTGGTAGTTTGAGCATTCTTTGGCATTGCCTTTCTCTGGGATTAGAATGAAAACTGCCCTTTTCCAGTCCTGTGGCCACTGCTGAGTTTTCCAAATTTGCTGGCATATTGAGTGCAGCACTTTCATAGCACCATCTTTGAGGATTTGAAATAGCTCAACTGGAATTCCATCACCTCCACTAGCTTTGTTCGTAGTGATGCTTTCTAAGGCCCACTTGACTTCACATTTACTAGGTATTTCCAATCGCCACAATAACCAACTGGTATAATAGATCCCCCCATTTCCATCTTGATGGTTCATGGTAAAGAATCCGCCTACCAATGCAGGAGACCTGGGTTCAATCCATGTGTCAGTAAGATCCCCTGAAGAAAGAAATAGCAAACCACTCTAGTATTCTTTCCGCAGAAATCCCATGGATGGAGGAGCCTGGCAGGCTACAGTTCATGGGTCACAAAAGAGTCAGACACGCATAGCAAGAAAACAACAACATTCCCACCCAACATGTATTTCTTCCTGAACTCCTTTTTCCCTCTCGTCATGATTCTTTACATAAGCATTTATTATACCCCCATATAAGTATCCATTATACCCCCATTATCAAAGAAACTCTGCATTTTAAGGATTTTTTTTCCCAGCAATTAATGAACACACACTGTTCTCAGATCAAACTGGATTCACTTCTTTGCAACAGGTGGCTATATTTCTATTATTTTATAGAAGACAGATTGCCTAATTGCTGCTTTAACTAGACTTTAAATTATACAGTAGTTGCTAAGTGTTCTTCTCCAAGCACACCACAAATAAACTTTGAAATAGTGTCCCAAAGACCTGTGTCCCAAATTGATCCAGGTCAAGTAAACCAGGATCTAGAGGGCAGGGTGCTAACTTTTGCAGTTCTTCACACTCCCCAGGTGATTGCCATATGCTGACAGACTCGGGCTTCAGGATCTGTGCAACCAATGAAATATCTGATAAAAGAAAAGAAAGTAACCCCATAAATGATCTGACAAAGCCCACCTTTTATGGGTGGGGGTGGAGACAGAAGGGAGGACTTCTATTTTGAAAACCAAAACCAAGTTAATGTCATGGAAACCATGTATCAGCAGACCACAACAGAGTCATGCGAGCTATTAGAGCTGGTAAATTCTCACTAGAGCAGAAAGCAATAGGAAAAATTTAGAGACATAAGAAATTTTAATTTATAGAATTGTTAACAAATGTCTTCAATGAATAATGTTCTTTAAAAAAAAGAAAAGACATTAAGGCAGGGACTGGCAAACATTTTTCTGTAAAGGACCAGACTATGAGTATTTTAGGCTTTACAAGCCACATGGTCCCTGTTGTAGCTCTTGAACTCAGCTGTTGTGGTGTGAAAGCTCCCATAGACGGCACATAAATGTATGAGCATGCCTGTGTTCTAATAAAACTTTATTTACAAAAAAAGGCAGAGTATTGGATTTGATCTAACTGTCCTGTGCAAACTCCAGCATTAAGGGATATGGCATTTCTTTAAAACTATTATGCTGAATTGTATTTTCTGAAGATCCCTAATAATATCTCCCATCTCACAAGCTCTTCTAAAATGTGCCCTTACCATTTCCCCCATCAAGAGGCGATTTCTATTTTGCAACCTTTTAGAATTTCCTATAACTGCTTTGGCAAATAGAATATGATACAGATAATGCTGGCCTGGCAGCTTCTGCTTCCCATCTCTTGGAATGCTCTCAACACAGCCCAGCCACCATGCTGTGAGATACTCAAGGTACACAGAGGATTGATGTGCAGGCACTTCAGTTAAACCCCAGCTTGTGGTCAGCACTGACTGCCAATCACATGATTGTGGAACTGTGTTCAGTCCCTCATCTTTGCAACCCCATGAACCCAGGAGCCCACCAGACTCCTCTGTCCATGGGATTTTCCAGGTAGGAATACCAGAGTGGGTTGCCATTTCCTTCTCCAGGGGATCTTCCTGACCCAGGGATTGAACTAGTGTCTCCTGCATTGGAAGGCAGATTCTTTAACCACTGTGACACCAGGAAAGCCAATCTTGTCATTGCGTATGTGACCCACATTTGTAACTTATGTTTCTAACAGACAGTGCTATCTGGAATCGACATGTTTATGGGAGATAAAAATTAACCCCCTTGGCAAAGTGAAAGTCACTCAGTCGTGTCTGACTCTTTGCAACCCCATGGACTGTAGCCTGCCAGGCTCCTCTGTCCATGGGATTCACTGTGCAAGAATACTAGAGTGGGTTGTCATTTCCTTCTCTGGGGGGTCTCCCCAACCCAGGGATGGAATCTGCATCTCTTATATCTCTTGCATTGGCAGGTGGGTTCTTTACCACTAGAGTCACCTGGAAGTTCATCTTACGATTTTTAAGAGCTTAAGATTTGGTTATCCTAAATATATATACTGGCCAAGTACCCGTATAACTCTATTCCCAGATGCTACCTGACTACAATCACATGAGGGATATTCCCCAAGAAACACCTCCTGAACCCAGGTCACCCACAGAACCACAGGAAATTGTTTTCAACCACTAACTGGTCTGTCATGCTGCAATATAAGGAGAACAACTTTGCTGTTGTTGTTATTGTTCAAGGATTGAGGGCACTTTTTCAGCTAACGCAAATGTGTTTAATTAGAATTTTGGTAATACACACAAGCAGACACTTTTTCATTCCTTCAAATTAAAGAAATGTATTTCCTCTAAAATTCAGGGATAAGTCTCACTTAAGCCATATGTCTAGGTCACCCATAAGTACAATGGCTATATTAAAGCGAAGTCGCTCAGTCGTGTCCAACTCTTTGCGACCCCGTGGACTGTGTCCTACCAGGCTCCTCCCTCCATGGGATTCTCCAGGCAAGAGTACTGGAGTGGGTTGCCATTTCCTTCTTCAGGCTATATTAAGGAAATCCATTTTAAAAGTGTCCTAAAAGTTCTTCTTTACTCATGTTAATCATCATAAATTTAGTCATGGGTACACTCAGGGAAAGGCATGTCCTGAGGAACTGTCTATGTTGTAGCTGGGCCTTTAGCTGTTACAAAGGAAGAGGAGAGTGGAGCCATTAAATACTTCTGTATCACTGTGACTCTGAGAAAGATCAGAAATGGACTATGTGATCAAATTAGGTTAATCCTAATTTGAACTAATTTTTCTTTAAAACAATTAAAAAAACAACAACAACAACCTGGTACTAAAAGTACATGGTGTTTCAGAATTGACATAGCACATTTTTAGAGTTATTTCAAACCTTGAAACTTCCTGCACATGGCTTCATTTAGAATGGATTCTCACATTTGGAATGGTTGATTAACGCACCATCTATTCACACGATAATTGTAATACTGAACAAATAAATCTGAGTATATTAATATACAGACTCTTTTGGTAAAAATAATGGAAAGAGTGAAACCAAATTTTACTAAAGAATTTAAGTTTTAACTAAGAATAACTCTGGATCACTTAAACTGGGAAGATTATTAAAGTGAGAAAACTAAATTCTAATGTGCTTCTGTGGATTCAGTAAAGAGACAGATGCTGAAATCTGAAAGAAATAGCCCAGAGGCAAGAATTAGGATTCCGAATAATACAGCTAAAAACTGGAGAATATAGGAGACAAAATTATAGACCTTGTATTAAAAAGGATGAGAATAGGGAAATATGACTCAAGAGAGTGATCTTCTTAGAGTCATCATATATTAGAGTTGAAATATACATTCCAGGTCATGACATCCAATCATTTATTCTTCAAATGAGAAAAACTAGATCCTAGGAATCTCAACAATGTGGTAAAATAAAAAGAAAACAAAATTTCTGCTGGAGGAGAATCAGAACTAGAACTCGCTTCTCCTGTCTAGACTTCTGTTTGAGTTCTTGCCACTCCAGTGCTGCTATTTTCAGAAGGATGAGGACTGATGGATGGAAGGGCAGAGCCATGCCTAGTCACCTCCCGATTTCAGAAGTAAGCACACACCTTATTACTAGGATGGCCAGTGCAGAATATAAAAAGCACACTGGATGTTACGCCAGGTAAATAATGTTAACAGAATTTTTAAACAGTCCAGGTTCGATGCCTGATACAGGATGCCCGGGGCTGGTGGACTGGGATGACCCAGAGGGATGGTATGGGGAGGGGAGTGGGAGGGGGGTTCAGGATGGGGAACACATGTACACCCGTGGCGGATTCATGTCAATGTATGGCAAAACTAATACAATATTTTAACGTAATTAGCCTCCAATTAAAATAAATAAATTTATATTAAAAAATTAAACTATATGAAAAAAAAGAAACAATCATATAAAAAGTCTAAGAAAAAGGCAAGTCATACATTTTTGAAGAGAAAGAAAACTGACAAGTCTTAGATAAAACAAATATGATACTCACTTATTTCATAATTTCTCAGTCACAAATTTATAATTCCTCAGGAACATCAAGAGCTCAACTGACTAAACATAAATTGAGATGGTCTAGATAGGAAGTGAGTTGGACTGTGAAGAAGGCTGAGCACTGAAGAATTGATGCTTTTGAAGTGTGATGTTGGAGAAGACTCTTGAGAGTCCCTTGGACTGCAAGGAGATCCAACTAGTCCATTCTGAAGGAGATCAACCCTGGGATTTCTTTGGAAGGAATGATGCTAAAGCTGAAGCTCCAGTACTTTGACCACCTCATGCAAAGAGTTGACTCATTGGAAAAGACTCTGATGCTGGGAGGGATTGGGGGCAGGAGGAGAAGAGGACAACAGAGGATGAGATGGCTGGATGGCATCACAGACTCGATGGACTTGAGTCTGAGTGAACTCCGGGAGTTGGTGATGGACAGGGAGGCCTGGCGTGCTGCGATTCATGGGGTCGCAAAGAGTCGGACATGACTGAGCAACTGAACTAAGATAGGAATAGACGACTAGCTCTTAGGTCTTAAGTGTTTAATTGCTTCTTTTTCTCAATACACTGCCTGGTATATTCACCATGGAACAGCAGCACAGAATATTGAAATGAAATAGCTCTTGCTGAGGCTCAGAGTAAGAAAGGATTCAGGGACTTAAGTAGCTAGTTACCAAGAATTTATGCGGGGAAACAGAGTTGTTTTGGAGTAGTCCCACGTTTCTCTTTTCAACTCTAAATAATTTTAATATTTCCGGTCCATATATGTTATACCCATTCTCTTTCTGACTTTATAGGCTTAAACCATCTCCTTTCCCTGATTCCATTTACTTGAGGTCGAGCTAAAAACATCATTTCCCTGAAATTTCCACTTTCTTGACTGTTTTCCTTGCCCTCTTGCAAATTCTTAGGTGTTTTCTGCCTTTCCAGAGAAGTGTCTTTAGAGATCTACTTCACAACACTCACCCTGAGTCTTTATGTGCCACTTTCAGATAAACACAAGTGCTTTTAGGCTGCAGTGTTCCAGAATGGCTCCTGGATTCTTCAGATTACAGCGTGGAAATCTCAGAATGTCCTGCTCTTGAGAATCTCAAAGAAGCTGCTCATGGATATTTCCATCTGTATGGCTAAACTTTTAGACTGTGCTCTGCTATGAAAGATTTAAATGTCTGGAATTTTAGTGAAGCTATTTCTATACCTCTTGACTGTATTTGGAGACCCACTGATAAATTTACCTTTTAAGCAGAGGTCTAGCAAGCTGAGGTCTACAGGTGGGACAGATGTCCTCCAGTCTGGAGTAGAGAGCTGTGATACCAAACAGCACTGTCACTAAGGAGAAGTACAGATGGTACAGGTGGAAGAGGAATGAAGGCTCATGTGCATCAGGAATCTTAGGAGTAACGGTTGGGTTTAAAGAGAGAGAAGCATTAATACATTCTAACATCTTTTTATCTCATTATTTCTTCAGTTCAGTCACATCCAGCTCTTTGTGACCCCATAGACTGCAGAACACCAGGCTTCCCTGTCCATGACCAACTCCTGGAGCTTACTCAAATTCGTGTCCATCGAATTGGTGGAGCTATCCAACCATTTCATCCTCTGTTATCCCCTTCTCCTCCAACCTTTGACCTTTCCCAGCATCAGGGTCTTTTCCAGCGACTTGGTTCTTTGCATCCGGTGGCCAAAGTATTGGAGTTTCAGCTTCAACATCAGTTCTTCTAATGAATATTCGGGACTGATTTCCTTTAGGATTGACTGGTTGGATCTCCTTGCAGTCCAAGGGACTCTCAAGAGTCTTCTCCAACACCACAGTTCAAAAGCATCAATTCTTTGGTGCTCAGCTTTCTTTATAGTCCTACTCTCACATCCATACACGACCACTGGGAAAACTATAGCTTTGACTAGACTGGCCTTTGTTGGCAAAGTAATGTCTCTGCTTTTTAGTATGCTGTCTAGGTTGGTCATAGCTTTTCTTCCAAGGAGCAAGCGTCTTTTAATTTCATGGCTGCAGTCACCATCTGCGGTGATTTTGGAGCCCCCCAAAATAAAGTCTGTCACTGTTTCCACTGTTTTCCCATCTATTTGCCATGAAGTGATGGGACCGGATGCCATGAGCTTAGTACATTGTCTCTTGGTACAATTAAAGCACACAGATAGGAATAATCATTCAAATTGATGAAGAGACTGAGGTGTAGTGTAGTCACAGCTATCCCATGACTACGCACTTACAGCCCACAGTTTTAGTGCAGGGACCTTCGTCCTTATCTCACAGTTCCCAGCATATGGCGCTACTACACCAAGAGGCAGAGGGAGAAGATGTTTTGTGAGAGAAGAAAAATATTCTCTGAAATTACCTATTTGACGACAAATGCTGGTTCCATGTCTAATATGTTTCAGAATTCATATCTGAAGCTGTCAATTTGAGTAGTTTCTCATTTTTAGGGAAAAAAATCCCAATTAATTGTTGGTTCCAGGTGGTTTTTAGCTTTTCTGATTAATCAGATTTGCCCTTTACTGCTATCTGGATAGTTCCCTAGAGAAAAATCAAGTCCTCTATTTAATCTGTGAAACTGTTCATTTATAATTTACAATTTGAAGTTCCACATGTACAATAAATCTGGCGATTGTAATGATAGGCCTTTAGAATTCCAAATGCAAGGCAGCTATTGAAGGGCAGAGCCTTCAATAGGCAAATTTGAGTCAGATAGAGAATGAATATAAGCTATAAAGATAAGGATTACCCCAGCACAGTCTCAGTCAAGTGATCAAGGTCAGCATCAATCATGGTGAGTCCTGCTGATGAACCCTTGATACGAGGGCGTGTGTGTGGGCGCTCCTGCGTGCACTCGCGCACACTCAGTGGCTCAGTCTTGTCTGACACTTTGCAACCCCATGGGCTGTAACCCACCAGGCTCCTCTGTCAATGGGATTTTCCAGGCAAGAACACTGGAATGGGCCACCATTCCCTCATCCAGAGGATCTGCCTGACCCAGGGATCAAACCTGCACCTCTTGAGTCTCTTGCATTGGCAGTCTGATTCTTCGCTTCTGTGCCACTTGAGAAGCCCTGATATGATGAAAATGATACTTTATTTCTGTCGTTTTCCTTCAAAAAACATAACCCCAGTCTAATGTTGAGAAAAGCAGACAAATCCAGCTGAGGAATATTCAAGAAAATATCTGATCAGTACTGTGAAACTCGTTAAAGCCAAAAAAAAAAAGCCTGAGAATCTGTCACAGCCAGGAGGAGCGTAAGAAGAGACAGGGATTAAACATAAAGTGTAATCTTCAATGGGATCTTGAATCAGAAAAACATTAGGTTTGTAAAACTTCTTGATGTAACTATATATTTACAGAATTGATTACCACTAGAGTAGTTCTTTCAGAAAATCTGCCCTGTTTTTTGAAATCATATGTAATTAGACTTTACAACATGTATAATTTTTCCTATATAATTCGATCTTCATAATTTTGTATTTGTTTCCATGGTGGCTCAGTGGTAAAGAATCTGCCTGCCAATCCAAGAGATGCAGGTTGGATCCTTGTGTCAAAAAGATCCCCTAGAGAAGGAAATAGCAACCCATTCAAGTCTTCTTGCCTGAGAAATCCTGTAGGCCAAGGAGCCTGGCAGGCTACAGACCATGGGGTCACGAGAGTTGGACACGACTTAAGTGACGAAGCAGCCCCCCATCAACCAACAAAGCCAACAAAACGTGAATAAAAATGGGCTCTAGTTATTAAAAATGTATGATTGGTTCATTCATTGTGACACATTAGTACATTACTGTGAGATGTTTATAATGGTGAAACTGGGTGCAGGATACATGAGAACTCTCTGTGCGTGTGTGCATGTGTGCTAAGTTACTCCAGTCATGTCCACCTCTTTGCGACCCTGTAGACTGTAGACTGCCAGACTCCTCTGCCCATGGGATTCTGTAGGCAAGAATACTGGAGGGGACTGGCATGCCCTCCCACAGAGGATCTTCCTGACCCAGGGCTCAAACCCGCATCTCTGCACTGGCCAGCGGGCTCTTTACCACTAGTGCCACCTGCGAAGTCCAGGAACACGCTGTACTAGTTTTAAAACTTTTTTGTAAAGTGAAAACTCGTCTTAAAGTTTATTTTTAAAAAGTCTGACTAGCAACCATTACTTTCCAAACAGTAATGATCATACTAATCACCTGGGGATCTTGTTACATGAAGACTGATTATGGTAGATTTAAGACAGACCCCATGGAGAAGGCAATGGCACCCCACTCCAGTACTCTTGCCTGGAAAATCCTGTGGACGGAGGAGCCTGGTGGGCCGCAGTCTATGGGGTCGCTAAGAGTTGGACACGACTGAGCGATTTCACTTTCACTTTTCACTTTCATGCATTGGAGAAGGAAGTGGCAACCCACTCCAGTGTTCTTGCCTGGAGAATCCCAGGGATGGGGGAGCCTGGTGGGCTGCCATCTATGGGGTCGCACAGAGTCGGACACGACTGAAGTGACTTAGCAGTAGCAGCAATACAGACTCTAGGAGTCTGTATTTCCAAAAAGCTCCTAGGTGAGGCCAATGTTCATCCAACAATCAATCTAAGTAGCAAGGTTCGAAACCCAGTGCAAGTTTTCCCAATCTCTGTATGATTATCATTTTGGCTGGATAATTCTCTGTTGTGGGGACTATTCCGTACGTGAAACAGCATCTCTGATTTCTACCCACTAGACAACAACAGCCTCCCTTTCTTCCAATTGTAACAACCAAAAAAAGAAAGTTTCTAGGCACTACTAAATATTTTCTGTGGGAAAGGGAGTCACCTCCATTTGCAAGCCACTAATTTAGAGGATCCATTAGAATGAGACTTTTAGGGAGCTACTTAGAGGGCTATTTAAATACTTATAATACTTTGATGCTTAGTAAGTATGTTTCAGGCTTCCAGAACACATAACTAATTATTTTATTAAGTTAGTTACTAGGAATCATCAATTCACTACCACCATAAAAGAGGACTTAATATGGTTTCTATCTTCTGGGAATTTACCATTAAGCAGTTGTGTGACATGTTAGATGCATAGGAAGATAGCGAACTACAAACATATTAGCCAGTAAATTAAGCATTTTAAATAAAAGCTGAATATACAACTGGATGCCACAAACAATACATTTGTATGGCTTTAGACAATTTACAGAATGTTTGTACATGTCTCATCAACTCATTTGAGCCTGCTACGTACCCTTGGGAAGATACATTATCCTAGTTCAGGAAACAAGTTCACAGCAGTTACTTGCTCAATATCAACAAAAAATTCAAGTAGAACAAAGATCAGATCCAAATATTCCAAATTCTAAGTCCCCATGATACCATTAATTTATCTTATATGAAAAAGTCTTCTATTAGTTAAGCCTAATCGTTAGGCTTCAAGGGGAAAGATAAGACTTTATCCAGACAGGAGAAGGGACAGAATTCTGGCAGTCAGCTTGGCTAACAAAGATACCTGAAGATTAAACATACATAACAAAGCAATTGATAGAGATGAAAGATAATTGGGGGTACAATGTCAAGAGCACAGACCTGCAGTAACAAGGCCTACCTTCTAATTTCATTTCTGATAACTGACTCAGGCAGCCTCTGGCAAATCAGTTCACTATCCTGAACACAACATTCTTTACTCTTGTAATAGGGATATTAGAATTTAGGCTACAAGTCTCTAGTGGTGATTGGATGGCTTATGCCTAGGCAAGATGAGTGCTCAGGCAAGGAAGATTGCACGTGTTACTTAATCCACCTAAGCATGATCTTAAGACTCCAGCAAGTCAAACTGAACGTGTCTGTGTGTCTGTTGGTTCTGAGGCTCACACCCAAAATGTGACAGCGGTATTAGCTCTAACTTTCAATGCTGGTGTGAGATTAACATGCCCTCAGTTCCTCTGTTCCTTCTAAGAATTCATTAGGAGCCTTTTTTTCCCCCTCAGTGTGCCCAATAAAGTCAACTTGAAATGTCTTGCTTAAGCTCAATGGATGCTAGTCATACCCTTTCCCAAGGCACCTCAGGAAGAAAAAGGAATCAGTGAGTTGCAGTTAATTTTGTTCACTGAGCACTTAACCTTTTGAAGCATGCTTATCTGGCAAGGAACTGCAGCACCAGTAGGTAGAAAAAGAATGCAAAAGTGCAAATGGGGGAACTTCACAGACAGTTCTTATATACTTTAATCACAGATGTACACGCAAACCCCAAGCACAAAAATCCTTCCTTTTGTTCTCATGCTTGCCCCTTCACAGACTGGACATTGATCAACAGCAGTGGTAGCTGATAATTACTTTGTGGCTGCCATATGTCATGGCCTGGGGTGAAAAACAACTTACAGACCCTCTCAATCTTCCTAACATCCCTCGAATGAGTTAGTGTCTTTACTTTACAAATGACTGATGACTAGACGGGGAAATGACTCGTTGGAAGTCACAGCAAGCCAACCTGTTTAAACCTTATTATACTTTAGCACTAATCCAGTTTCACTGCAGCCAGTTACCATGTTTAAAGGTTCTAGTGTTAACCAGGATCCTACGAAGACAATCTTTAGAAAGTAGCTGAGGAACATAAATGGTATCCGCACAACCTACCCAAGACCAAGACGAGAGGCAACAAACTCAGGCACCCAGCTAACTCAGGACAGCCAACTTTGTAGTGCCCAACACTAAAGCCACAACAGCACAGATCACTGGATAGTGAAATCACCTGCTGGCTCTTTGCAACTTCCCAGCATACCTCATGCTTCTTGAGGTTAACCCATTCATTACACCATCCCCAGCACCCAGCGTAGTTGCTGGTACGGTACTGTGATGTGCTTAGTCGCTCAGTCATGTCTGACTCTTTGTGACCCTATGGAGTGTAGTCCACGAGGCACCTCTGTCCATAGGCATGGATGTGGGAAACACATAAAGAATGCAGCAAGCATAAACATGATTTCCACTGTATCCCAAACACTGGTATTTTCCAATGCAGTCTAAACCAAGAAGGGTAGAAAGTCCAAATAAGAGAGACCACGTATCCATAATAATAAGAACAGAAATGCACATAATCTCAGTGGGATAAGACTGCAGAAGAGCACAAGCAAGAGCCAGATCAATAGGCCAAACCAATAAGATCCTCAGTGCTTCGTGTTTCTGTTACAGTCAGCAATGCCCAGGATAGGCAGGTGCTACTCACTTTACCCATAGAAGCCAAGGGTTTCCATCTGTGCTCAGGCCCTGAAGAGGCTCTGGAAATGCAAATACGGGCCAACAATGTCCTTCAAGCCATGAAAGGTTACTAAGAGAGATCAGTCAACTGTAAAACATATACACGCACACGTGATGCCATCACAAATCAAAAATATTTGTCGATTTCTCATGCCAAAGTGACCAACTCACGTGCAATTAAATAGAAATTGGGCTCTACACAGTGCATTTCCTGCTAAACTTCTCTATAGCCATTGTAACGAAAGCACAAACAATTCCTGCCTTTTAAAACTACAATGATAGTACAAATCATACAGATACCTAACTGGGGGAAAAAAAGAGAAGGCATTAAAAAAACACAGTGATTAAAATGTTCTCTACACACAAACTAAAATTAATCAAAATTCATGGTGAAACATCTTACAATGGACTGCTTGCTTCGTTATGCATGAAGTGAAGTGAACTGGCTCAGTTGTGTCTGACTCTTTGCAACCCCATGGACTGTAGCCTACCAGGCTCCTTGGTCCATGGGATTTTCCAGGCAAGAATACTGGAGTGGGTGGTCATTTCCTTCTCCAGAGGATCTTCCTGACCCAGGGATCGAACCCGGGTCTCCCGCACTGTAGGCAGATGCTTTACCATCTGAGCTACCAGGGAAGCCCCTTGTTATGCATAACTTCAGTCTTATTACATGTAAGATTGTAAGAGATTATGCTACAAATAGTTCTGCAACCATCCAGTCAGTACATCCTCCTTAGACTCATGTAGCTAAGCAGCATTTCCCCATCCGAAAGGATTGTTTTCCTATAAACAAACTTCAGAAAATTAGAATCTGCAAATTGTTTCCACTTCTACTTCACATATATGGATGCAATGTACCTGAACATAATTCTGAAAAATGAGATAAAGAGTTATGAAAACACCATATGTGTTAACCTTTCATTTTAAACAGCTGATTGTCCTCAAGTCTGTTAAGCATTTTTCTCTATGGAGATATTTCCATCTAAGTGCTAAATCTCAGTCTCAGAAAAACTATGGGGTAAAAACTCCCTTACTTTCTCAGCTGGTGTTTCAGTCACTACCGAAATTTATAGCTACCGTAATATTTGTTTAAAGTGCATGTTTTGGCCAAGTGATCCCTAACTTGGAACAGTTTCCACTCTCCCTTGGCTGGCAGCTGATACCTTCATCAATGCCAGAAAATGCTATTTTCTTAAGAGGTGTAGTTTGCCCCTTTGCAGTTGCCACTTCGTCTTTTGACTTTGCTGTAAGCATGATGAACTGGCAGATACAGTGACTGATGGCAGCAGCCCAGACTGGACGGCAGAGAGATTAAAAGGTTGCTTGTAGACTGTGATATGGATTTGAAGGCACACTGCCCTGAGGTTAAGTCACCCAAAAGCACACTCTCTAGTGGCCGTGCCTTTCAGCAGCCAGGCACCAGCTGCAAAATTTGCTGGCTTTGTTTAAAGAGGCCCACCTGCTCTAAGGATGACAGCTGGAACGCACTGCGGAAAACATTCTGGAGTTGGTGTCAGAAAACCGGGGTCTGAGTTACAGCTTTGTTAGGGACTATCTGGGAAACCTAGGACAATCCACCAAATTCCAATTCAGTTTCCTTACTTATACAGTAACAGTTTTAACACCTGCCTCATGTTTGGGATGATGGAGAGAAGCGATGGTTGAGGCTTCCAACTGGTAAAGCAACACACAGACTAAGTCTCCTTCATCCCCTTAGATGTCTGTGTTATCCTGCTAGGCGTTATGGCTGAATATTCTATTTCAAAATATACAGTAGCTGCTATCTTTTATCTTTTAAAAATGCTTTTGCATGTATCCCATACAACTGTCACCAGGATCAAGAGCTCCTTCACAATGTCCTCGGGGAATACACACTATGCTTTCCGTCCATGCTCACAATAGGACATTAAAGGGTCCCCATATACTTTGGCTGGTATTTTACCATGAGAAAGTCAATCCTTCAGGTTGAGCCATTATTTAAAAGCCAAATCCCTGGCAGAGAAATGCAGTGATTTTCATCGTTCATCACCCCTTTCAAGTGGTTTTATTTCTCAGACTCTCATATTGAATGCCAGGCATGTATTGGCCTTTCCATATGCAATCTTTAATCATTACAAACAAATCTCTTTATAAAGGAGAATCCTAAAGCTTCAAGGTACTGAAAATGCTCAGCCTAGTAAAGGGGGCAATCAGGTTTCAAACTATCTGATTTAAAGCTCACAGTCTTTTCATCTCTATAAAAGAGTCTCATTTCTCCACCTTCCTAATAACTTTAACCAGGTTACCCAGTTATAATATCTGTTCTCCTTTCTTTTACCCCTCCATAGTCACCTCAATCATTTAATTTTCCTTGTAGGTCTTTTTAAAAAAAACAATCAAGACTCTACCATGTGTTATGCTCACTTATCTATTTACTTGTAGATAATGTCCATACTATAAGCAAGATAAACTCATCATTTTTATCATGCCTCAAAGCCTGTTCTAAGAAGCTATACATACTAATTTCTGAGTTGATGGTTATTCTATGTATCCCAACCTGGATAGAGTAGTGATGTTATCAGCCAGATATTTGTACATCTTTTGAAAGTATCATAAAATAGACTTAGTGAAACGACACAGGAGAGAGGAAAGGTGTCAGAAACAGGAGGGATGGACCCAGAAGATGTAATGAAAGAAGGCAAAAAAACAAAACCAGCCTGTATGCTTGCTGGATGTGGCTCTCAACTTAAGTGACAGTAATTATCTCCAACTCAGAGTGTTCAAAATACACATATATGTAAAACTATAAGCAGACATCTAAGGTAGTTCAGCCCTGTCTGCCATAGACTTTTTTGAGAAACCATTTTCCGGCGGCACACGTGGGTAATACGCTGCATTGCTCAGTATCAGGCAATATTCTTTGAAATTCATTAGAAATTCACATGGCACATTTCATTCATCTGTTTAAACATCTGTTGGTCTATGCTGCTCAGCTTGATTTTGTGTTTTAACTCCCAGAGCTTTCCCTTCTGAATCTCCGAAGTTGTGTTTTTTCATGTCTTAGTTTTACAAAATGCCAAAAAGATAATGTACATCCTTATCAGAAATAAAGCATTAGAAACAATAATATCATCTGAAATCTTAGTTATGGTCATTTAAATTACCTCATTAAAATGATTTACATGTGTAAGATACACAGGCAAATAAGAGGGAGACTTTGGCACATTTCAGTATCACATTATTCTGGGCAACCAAAAATTACTTACTTAAAAACACTTTTAATAAGTATACAAAGGCTAATAATAAGGATCTGAAGTCTTACCCAAACTTTGACTGCAGCACATTCCATTACTGATTTTAGCATTATAATCAAGATGTCACCCTTCTTGGTATATGCATCCAAGCTCTGGTAAATTCACAACTGGTAAAAAGTGCTTTTTCTAATTTTGCTGCTAAGGTACCGGTAGGGCATGCTGTAAATGCTAGTAGTATGTGGTGGTGTAAGAGTGAAACAGTACCTGTGCAAATGGCTATATTTTCCCATGTTTGTTTAAAAACACGTTGGCTGCTTTTGGTTCATTCTGAGAAAAGAGAATTTGAGAATGACTGCTGTATCTGGCGTCTGTGGCCTCACCAATGGAAGAGACTACCTTTCAGGACTAGCCAATTCTTGGAGATAGCAAAGGGCTAGGCTGGAAGCAGCCCTTTCATATGTAAAGAAACCAATCTTGAGCCCATACCCCTAATCAACTCCTTTATCAAACACTCAGGCACCAAGCCAATATTCCCCCTATTCTAAATCAACCCAGGATCATGTAACGGACAATTAGGAACAGCTCCTTTGCCCCAGAGCCTACCAGAATTCCTTAAACTGGCCAATCCTATGCTGCTGACCACATCCTGCCTTGTCTCCCCCAAGGAGGCCTTAATACAGGCCTTGGGCTGGGCTTTCTTTTGCTCTTTTCTGCCTCATGACTAAACCTGATGCTTCTCCACTTGGACTGGCATGATTTGGCTGCACCCTTTTCATGGGAAACGTAAATAAGAAAGTCTTCCCTCATGGCATCATTCAGTCACCTTCATGAACTAAAATCTTGAAGCTACAATCACTGATACACCTGTTATCCTCTGTAAATGTCACTGCCCCTGCCATCTGGATCTGCCCACAGCCAGCTTGCCTCTCTCTCTCTCCATGGAGATTCCTCACGCCCACTGCAGTCAGTCCCTGCTCTTAACCTCAGCTCCAGACAACCACTGATCTGCTTTCATGACTAGGCTTGTCTTTTCTGGACACTGCACAGAAAAAGCATCATACGATATGTAGCCATACGATATGTAGCATCATACAATATGTAGCCTTCACGTCTGGCTTCTTTCTCCCAGCATAATGTTTTGAGGTTGATTTATGTTGGTGCCCGTTCTTTTTTATAGTTAGTGTTTTGTTGTATGGCTATACAACATTTTGCTTTTCCACTGATTTTTGGATAGTTAATAGAATTGTTTCTAGTTTGTGGCTACTCTGAGTAATGCTTCTAGGAGCACTTGTGTACAGCACTATATTTGGACATGTTTTCATTTCTCTTGGGTAGATATTTATGAGCAGAACTGCTGGGCTGTATGATAAACTTAATAATTTTTTGAAGTTGCCAAACTCTTTACCAAAGGGCTGTATTGCTTTCATCCATGCTAGTAGCGTATAAGGGTTCCAGTTTCTCCTGCTGTCCCCAATACTTGGTCTACTCTCTGTCTCTTTAATTGTAGCTATTCCACTGGCATAAAGTACTTTCTTATTATGGTTTAATTTGCATTTTCCTAATGACTAGAATTTTGAGCCTCTTTTATGTGCTTATTAGCCATTCCTACACAGCCATTCATCTGTCTTCCTTGATAAAATGTCTGTCTATTTAAGTCTTTATTTTTTTAATTGAAATATTCACTTATTTTCTTTTCTCTCCAGTGGGAAAATTAGAATTCAGAGCTGCTGCAATATATTATATAAGGTGTCTAGCTTTCATAAAGTAAAAATCATGATACATGAAATGAAATAGAAAAGTGTGATCTATTCTAAGAAGGAAAAAAATTCTTGTGAACTGTCTGTAAGGACCTCATATATTAAGCTTGGCATACAAAAGCTCTACATCAGTTATTTTGAATATGTTCATAGAACTAAAAGAAATCATGTTCAAATGATTTAAATATAACTATGACAACAATGACTTTTCAAATAGAGAATATCAATGAAAACATAAAAATTATCAAAAAAAATAGAAAATCCATATCTGAAAAGTGTAATAACTGAAATTCTGAATTCACCAGACAAGCTCAACAGCAAATTCAAGATATCAGAGGAAGAGTCAGTAAACTTGAAGACAGACCAATAAAAATTACCCATCCTGAAGAACAGAAAGGGAAATGAATATTAAAAAATGAGCAGTCTCAAAGCCATTAAGGACATCCTCAAACATTCCAACATACACATAATAGGAATCCCAGGAAGGGCTGAGAAAAAGGTGGATAGAAAAGATATTTGAAGAACTAAATAGTTATAAACTTCAAAATTCAATAAATTTAATCTACAGACACATGAATCTCATAAAACTCCAAGTAAAATAAACACAAAGACCTCCATATCTAGCCTCAGAGTAAAAATTTTGAAAGACAGAGATAATTGAATGAATGCATCAAGAGGAAAACAATTCATCATGCACTGATAACTAAAAATATGATTAACAGCATACTTCTGTTTATAAATAATGGAGGTTAGAAGGCACTGAGATGCAAAGAAAAGTGCCAAAAACAAGCCAACAAAAAAGAAAACAGAAAACTATTAAATGAGAATCCTGTATCCAGCAAAAATATTTCTCAAAAATATAGGTGAAATAAAGATAATCTCAGATACAAAATACAAGAATCTGTTACTAGCAGACATGCTTTACAGTAAGAACCAACAGAAGTCCTTCGCATTACGGGAGATGACTAGAATGTAGTATATATGAGGAAATGAAGACATTAGAAAAGAGAAACCTGTAGGAAAATATAGAAGACTATTAATTTTTCCTCCTCTACCTCGTAACTGATTGAAAAGACATGTAATATAATTATAAAATACATTTACATTTTATATATGATATCTTCATGTATACTTGTACATAAAATATGTGCCTGGAAGTGATGAGAGCAACCCTGGGCAAAAACGCCATAAACTCTTACTGCTCTTACCCAAGGGTCAGCAGCTTTCCTCAATAAAAGCTTATCAAATTACTACGTGCCTTTGAGCAACTTCCAGATTCCTGAAATGGCTACTTTGTCCATTTGGGGGGAGTTTTTTGTTTTATTTTTAGGAAAAGGATTTGCCAGTTTCCTCAGACCACCATTCTGGAAGTCCCTACACCTCTTTCACATAGCTTCACCAGGAATAGGTTAAACCATAAGTGGTATTAAAGTTCAGCTTTCCACAAAACTTAATTTTTACAGAAAAATAAGAACGTGACCTGGGAATAATTTAAAAAACTAAAAGTCTTGTGAATGATGTGCTTTTGAGACTCTTTCGGCTTGCCAAGGTCAAAAGTATTCCTAAGTTACATCAAAAAATGGAGTCTCAAACTATTAATAAGAATTTGCTGCAAGTTTTCAGGAATGTAAGAAATAAGGGCACTGCTTTAGCGGTTGCACAATGAGGATGTACGGAGAACAGAATGCTCTTCAGAATGCAATAGGAGCTTCAGCACTCAGAAAGCAGCTCTCCAACCCAGAATCAATTTTAGAAGTCATCCTCTCCAGCAAGTTGTTCACCGCCCTCTCCTTCGGTGTGTGTGCCCTTAGCTTCGCTCTGTCTGTGCTGTTACTGAGCTCTCTCCATCAGTTAATAGGACTTTATTCATATTTGTTCCACTCCGTGATTCCATTAACTCATGACTTTCACTGGCTCATGCCTTCTTTATCTCCCTTTTTATGTCTCTGTCATTCTTTCCCACCTGGTGTTTGTGACGTTTCAATACTTCACATCCAAGCTCCACAAAAATTGAGGTCTCATTGAGTTTTATAGTACAGTGTTTCTCAAAATCTAATGTGCATCAACTTAGAATCTTAGTAAAATGAACATTTTTGATTTGGAAAGTCTGGGGTGGGACTGAAGATTCTGCAAGGTGATACTGGGGTGGCTGGTTCACGGAATCATGCTTTCATGATCAAAGCTGTTAGTCAGCACTCAGAAAAAGGTTCAGCTACTGGGTGGAGCTCTTGGAACAATGCCTTACGGACCACACATCAGCTTTTAGCTGGTGGCTTTTGCATCACAGATTAATCCTCCATCAATCAGCTCTGAGCCAAGTCATAGGAGTATGTGGTACAAACAATGGTACTCTATGTATAAAAGTACCCATGGCCCTAGAGGCGGCAGTCTATAGAATCTCGTATAAATAAATGTTAATGTTTCAGTGAATGGTCCTTCTTTTTATCTTTGCTGATCAAGGTGAGTAACTCACTTTGGAACTTAATGCGTCTGTAGAGGGCTGTTGGCCAGGTCTCCACGGTACCAACATTTCCCAAGGAAAACAGTGTTAGCTTTTGCATAAATGGCACTATTTAGCTGTGGGTTTTTCTTTCTTTCTCAGTCTCTCTTCTTCTCTCTTGCTGTTTGTTTTCATGTTGGAACTAGATGTCTAATGAAAACAATTATAGATTCTCAAATTAATTTATTCTTAGAGATAACAGCTGTAAGGGAATAAATGAACAACAGTTTTCTGGAATCCACAGGACATGACAAAGCAGGGAAACGGGAACATGGAAGCATATATTCTATGGGATTTTAAAAAACAATCACCAAACAAACATAAGAAATATTTGAGATGAAGAAAGACAGGGAGAAATGAAAGGGAAGAACAGAAAAGTAAAAAGAGATACATTGAGAAAGAGGATTACCTGCTTGCCTTCTTTACTCCCAGCCCATTTTCTGTGAGTTCATATATGGACAAATTAACTGTATTTTTATATCTGTACAGAATGAGCATATATGAAAACAAAACAAATCTCCCCAATAACAGAAGATAATATGGATGATAAACAGGCATATGAAAACTTTTTATATATTTTGTCTATTAGAAATGGAACTGAATTTAAAGTCTTCCATACCTACTTTGTCAACTGACAATTAGAATTCTACAATTTTAAGCTAATTCTTAATATATAGAGTACTTTGTACACTATTCAGTACCTACTCACTTTAAGCCTAGTGCTCTCTATCTCTGTTCATCAATTTATCTTTATATTATCTATCACTCTAGTTTATAAAGCTCCTTCATCTTTTTAAATTAATTTTTATGGAAGTAAAGTTGTTTTACAATGTTGTGAAAGTTTCTACTGTGCAGCAAAATGAATCAGCCATACATATACATTTATACCCCCCCCCCCCTTTTGGACTTCCTTCCCATTCAGGTCACCATAGTGCCTTAAGGAGAGTTTCCGGTGCTATCTATACGCTCTCGTTAGTCTTCTCTTGTATACATAAATACAGAGTAAAATTACACAGTTTTAAAACAGAACGAAATTGTAATTTATAGAGACACGGATGGACCTGCTGCTGCTGCTAAGTTGCTTCAGTCGTGTCCGACTCTGTGCGACCCCATAGACCTAGAGACTATCAGACAGAGTGAAGTCAGACAGGGAGAAACAAATGCCACATCTTAATGCGTACATGTGGAATCTAGAAAAATGCCCCTTCGTCTTTTAGTTAAATTAATGAGATGGGCCAAACATTGCACCACTGCAAACAGAAAGGACTCATTCATTTTTAGGCCCTGGTGCCTGAAGCAGTGCTTGGCTAAATACCCACCCCTAATCCAGTGTGGCTCTGAGTCCTCAGAGGCTTTTCTATAAAACAAGGGGCCTACACAGGGTGTGCCCTAAGGTCCCCTTCTTCATTATATTTAAAATGCAGATTTAGCCTGAAAGCTTAAAGAAAATTGAGAATGACCCATTTAATCACCATAAGGAAACACATACAGCTAAAGTATCGTTTTTCTGCTCACACATGGCAGCAAGACAAAGAGTGTTTGCACCAATGATAAGCATTTCCTCTGAAACCTCAAAGCCAGAAACATATATTCCATCTATGTCCCATGATCAGCAAGCATAAGGCTGGCATATTTTCTTTGGAATCTAGAAAGTATTTAGAGCCATGCTGGGCTTGGCAGAAGCTGAAGCTAGCCAAGGCCTGGTTCTGATCATTTGCAGCTGCTTCCCAGTCTGCTGTCATCCAACCAGACTCTAACGAACCCTAAGCCAGGCCTGCCTGCTGCGGCTTCCGAAAGGGGTGGAGGCAGCGATGCCTCTATTAAATCAGCCTTCTAGTTAGTGAATGAGAATATTGTTGCTGGAGTGGTCTCATCAACTAAACTAAACACAACTAAAGAAAACCTCTCCCTCCATCTCCGATGGATTAATTGTAAGACAACAGTAATCTCTTTTGGACAAATGAAAAGATGTGGGATAACAGAGCTATGTTTTTCAATGGGCAACGGTGGTTACAATGGAAGAAACAACATAGATGTCAGAGCTGTGCCCAAGATTTCTTTAAAACTGCAACAATTTCAATAAGCACACTCTACAAAAGTAACGATTAAATACTTCTAATAGGGTGGATTTCAGAATATTCCTGAAGAGATTATCATAAAGATCAAAGTGAAATAATACATGACCTTTCACAATATGATCATTTGATATACAGTTCCGAAAGTTAGAAACGTAAGCAAATCATATTATAATATAATCTTCCCTAAATCACAAGCTCTACAACATGCAACAAAAGACCTGATGTATAATTGATATCAAGATGAATATCTGATGAATTATGGAAGGAAGGAAGGCAGGAAGGAAGAGGGGGGAAAGGGAGAAAAAGCAAGAAGCAATGTATTCTGCTCAAAAATGTAAAACCACAACTAGAATAGTAAAGCGTGAACAAGGAAAATCATCTTAAAAATTCATATCCACCTTCCTTACAATAATCTTGTTTGAATTGTCATGGAACAAAACAGCAGGGAAAAGTCTCGCTGGGGTATTCTGAGAGGGAATTAATCCTTGACTTTGCTAGACACATCCATTTTGCTACTGAGACTAGCCTAATGTATAAAAACAAAACGGCAATAGAATGTCATTCTAAAGCACCCTTGAAATCTGAACGCATTAAAATAGATGTATTTGGAGAAACATGTGAGCCTTTCATCACGTAATAATGGCAACGGGATCATATTAGGGCCTGTTTAAAGGGTTCCACAGTTATTCTTATTTAAAGGCTTGTGAAAAAAGATGAAAAACAGTGCCCATATAGCAATATGTTCTAAACATAACCTCATGGATCTAATAAATGCTGCCCTCCAAAGCAGACTTGACAGAGGATGGTTATTTTTAGGCATTCGCTAAAATCATTTTAACATAGGATTAAGATACTGCAGTGGCCTATACATTTTTAAAAGCTAAGAAATCCTTGTAAAATGTTTCTTTTATCTTTTCTTGGGAAAGTAGCAGAAAAATACCATGTTCAAAAGGCCTATAATTCATAACACAAGATAAAATTATGAAATATGTGTAGGAAAGTATAACATGAATATTTACTTTATACGCATGCATTTCTAAATAAAATGAATGATACCAGAATGGTCAAGAGGGAATGATTTAGATCTACTTATGCGACCTGTGGCAAATACTGTGTTTCTCTGGGCTTCCAGCTCTTCCATGCTAAAAGAAAGAGAAGGCTGGCTATGTTTTATCTAAGGCTATTTCCAACAATAAAATGCTATGGTCTCAAATATCTGCAATTTGATATTTCAAATAAGGCACCATACCGGTACCAAACGAAGAAGAGTCTTGGTAATATTTTTGGAAAGCACAGACTCAAGACAAATGCAGCGTAGAAATCTCTAAGATGACACAGACCCAAATGTAGCAAACATGATATGGCAGTATAATTTAATATGATGACCGTAGTTCAGTTTATTCCCTATTTTTGCCCCGAGTGAAACCACTGTAGGTTTATTTCTAGAATCTGCTTTTGAATAGCATATTGTAAGTCAAACATAATTACAGAATATTAAATATCCCAATGGCCTCTGTGAACTGTGTCCTAAAATATTCTTCTCAGCTTTCCAGAAAAATCATCAGGAGAGTTGGAATAACGGGGAGCTTATTACTGCTCAATTGTTACGATACAGATGTGGCTTTACTTACATTACTCATTGTTATTGGTATTCTGAATATCAATATGCTGAGCCAGTAAAGAGGAACATTTTCTCAAAAATTAAAGAACAAATTCAGTCCACTAGAATTACTTCAGTAGATAAGAACCACTAGGAATCTTCATGGTGAACAGAAGGTTTTGTGGGAAGATATCTGGCGATAAAAATCATCAGGATGGACCAGAAATAGGGAAAAGGAGATAGATGCCTATTTGTGGAAAAGGCCAGAATAAGGAAGACAGAGTTATGAAGAAAGCAAATATCTCTTGTTCAACACTAGTAGAAAGATGGTAGACTTTAAAAAAATATATAAAGAAGAGCAAAATTTGCTTTCTCAATTAGAAATTCTGGAGTTATTAGTGCAAGATAGAGAATCCATAATTGCTGCAGCACAGCCTGGAGGGACATACATGCCAGGTATACAGAATAATTTCTAAGCCAGTCAAACCAGTGTCACTCTGGAGAATCTACTCTTTACCTGGCGAGAAGCAAAACCAAGACACTGCGTTTGATAAGAGAACTTTAACTCGGCTTGAAGAAGGACATGAATAGTTATTCTTTCTTCCTGATTAAGGTACTCTTCCAGTAAACATTGTTTAGCTTCTATGTTGAACTGGCATATTAATGCTTTTAAAGTTAGTTTCTAAAACCCTTCTTCAAGAAAAAAAAAACTGATTCAGTAGAGATTAAGTATTTGTGTACTTTGTAAAACATCTTTATTTTCCAATCATTTTCCATCAAATCAGGAGCAGTGCCTGAATAATTCCTGGAAGTAAATTCTAGCCTAGCCCAGAGTTGGGATCAAAGATAAAGGCAACCATGACATTATGATATGGCCACGAGGTGGCAGCAGTAGGCACATATGTGATCCTCTGAAAGGCCAGGTTACAATGGATTAAAAAAAAAAAAACTTGAAAGGCAGGGGAATTTCAGCAGCCAAATCTCAGAAAGATGCTTGGAAATTGACCAGATTAGAGATGAAAAAAAGACAGAAACAAGAGGGGTTACTGAAGCTGGAGTTGACTTGGGCTTTCCTGGTTCATCAAAGCATGTGGATATCAACACTGGCACAGCCTTTCTCCCCTTCTGTGCTACCCATGGAGCAGAATGCCCAGGATTCAGCCCAGCTATGGTATCCCACGGTACCTCCCTTCCATAGAGGGGCCTCACACTGCAACCCTTTTCTAATGACAGAGACCAAATGATCTCTGATGCGAACTGGAACATTTTTGCATGTGAAACTAAGTGCTCTTAATCATCCCACCAGGGCATTAGACACAGCCCTGGCTGTTGGGGCAAATAAAGCCGTATGCTCAGTCATCCAGTTCCTAACTCTCCTTCACGTGTGTGCATGCAAACTCAGTCCTGTCTGACTCTATGCGACCCATGAACTGGGGCCCGGCAGACTCCTCTGTCTATGGAATTTTCCAGCCAAGAATACTGAAGCAGGTCGCCATTTCCCACACCAGGGAATCTTCCCAACCCTGGGATTGAATCTGTATCTCTTGCGCCTCCTGCACTGGCAAGCAGATCCTTTACCACCACGCTACCTGCGAAGCCCCCTTTCCTTCATGAGAACTTCTCAAGTCCTCAGAGCCCTGGTAGGCAGGTGAACTGAACTAGCCTTTTCATTTCCTCCACTGAAGAGTGCCAGCACACAGCACACAAACTGTCAACAGGAATTCACCAATTGAATAACAGAAGCTCATGATTGGTTAGTATACTCAAAGGACATTTAATTCAATACACAAATCGTGTGACTTTACAGATGAGGAAAACTCAGATCCAGAGAGGTTAGGAGTCACTATCAGTAGAGCAGAAAGTGGCAGAACCAGAATCCCAGGGACTCCCCAAGACTATGGGTGGCCTCAGAAAAGGTATTATTGGTTCACTCTCTGAATAAGCACCCAATGAATCTTGACTCTAACCTTTGGCGTCTGTTTTTCCCACACCACAGACTTTATCATGTATCTTTTTACCTATCAGATGCCTCTGGTATAAATGTCACTAAGTTTAAAAATCTTATTTGCTGCACAAAAGAAAGAACTTAGCATTCCTCTGTTATCTGACATTCTCAACTTCATTAAAAGCCCTTAGAATATGCCATTTTTTCTTTAGGAAAAACTGATCTTCATTTATCTGCTCCTCATGAGAAAAAATTGATTACTCCAATCCCATGCAAGGAAGTCAGTCAATAAATGTTGAAATACAATAATAATAATGACCAGAAAGCTCCATATTCTTCCTTACCCCTGCAGGTTGCCATGGTTACCACCAAAATCTTGTTTTGTTTCACTGGTTGGTGCTTCTATTCTTTTACATAAGATTCCTCAGGGTTTACTGCTTTCCCTTCCTCTCTCCTTTCACTTCCTTAGGGTCGGTGACTGTCACCTGTACAACACACCTGTGTTATGTACCTGTGACTATTTCAACGTATACTGAAGGACATTATTTCTCAGGAAACTTGAAGCATCAAATTATGTGAATGAGTTTAAAGGACAGAAATGTGAGAACACTGTGATAAAAATCACAACATTCTACTTTTCCAACTGGGTCAAATTGCAAAAGGATGTGAAAAAATAGAATTTGTATGACTAAGTTGCTGTGGTTTCCTGATAGAATAAAAAATACTTCTTCTTTAGAAGAAATGCTTGTATTAGATATATTTGAATACTGAAAAGACATATTTCAGTACTGAAAAAATGTTTCTCCCTCAAAACAATCAAAAGGAGCTCCTGTTCTGTGTATAATGTTTCTGTGACCCAAAAAGGTACTTTCCCATTAAGTACACATGAAATTCTTCCCTGGGATTGTTACTCTGGTGTTAGCTTATCTTGAAGCTGGGCTTCGGCTTCTCAGCCCCCCAAATGAACCATTGTTATTCCCTAAAATAGTCAGTGCGTTAGTGAATATGTCTGTCATGTTCAAAAGCCCTCCACTCTAGTTTTCTATGAAGCTGTAGCTTGGTAACATTTCTGAAAGTTGCATATCCTGGTGTTAAGGTAGTTTGGGCTGCTTTCAGCAATCCCATTCATCCTACACCAACAATGATTGGCTATTTTGTCATTCATTTCCTGTATCAGTCCAGCCTAGAGACTTGGTTGCCTGCCTTAGAATTCATCTTTTCTAATCTCGTTCTGTAACTTAATATTTATCAGATGATGAGGCTTCCAAGAACTAGGCATAGTGTTTGAAGTTATACCTTTAGGCTACAAGCAACCAATGTCCACTTTTTAGCTCAGGTTGAGATATCTTAACTGCAGAGCCATGATGAATGTTCTCTTTCTAGCTGTTACATTATGTAAAATTGCTGCTATTTAGCCATTTTGATCTACATAAATGATGGCATCATACAATTTAGCCTAGAGCTGAGCAAGACAAGAGAAGATGTTGCCTGTGTGGGTTCTGGCATATGCACAACTCCTTAGCCCCTGGAGGAGGGCATGGCAACCCGCTCCAGTATTCTTGCCTTTAGAATCCCATGGACAGAGGAGCCTAGTGGGCTACAGTTCATGGGGTCATGAAGAGTTGGACACACCTGAGAAAATAACACTTTAGTCCTATCTTTCTACACAAAGTGAGACTCTTGAGCCTCAGTGAAAAATTGGAGGCACTATCAAATTCTTGCTGGAGAAGACTAAATTATTCAAAGGCAGGTGGATAAATCACGAATGAATTAACTGTGCTTCCTCCTGTTCCTCTATCTCACTTACAGTTGCCAGAAGGCAGCATGAAAAAAACACAGAAAAGTCACCACCACGACCAGCTACTCACAGGACCTGCAGAGGGCAAGGAAGACAGAGAGGGGAAACTAAACCGCTTTCTTTGGGGGCAGGGAGGTTAATCTAAAACATGGCTTTCTCAGCAGGCTTTGCAAGGCTCCCAAGCCAAGAAATATGCGAGGATTTCTTTGGAAGGGAGATAGAAAAATGAATGGGCTAATATTTCCAAGTCTCATTGAACTAAGAGATACTTAATAGTTATTATATCTTAGGCCATGTGCACTGCAGCATCTCTGTTTATCATGGCTGTCACACAGCTACTAAATAAAAATATAATTTGATCAAATAAGAGAGGTGTCACTGTGAGAGGATCAGACAGCAGAAATGGCAATGGGGGACACGAGGACTCACTGAGATGTGAGGTCTGTCTGTATCAGTAACTCATATTTGATAATGAAGTACAGAAGACTCAGCTCTGTGTGTTTCATGGTTCTTCACGTGACTAACCCCCTACAATTCTCTGGCTTGCTTTGTTATTTTATGGCCTTAATGATAGCGGTGGTGGATCTTACACTTAACAGAACTGGCAAGTAATTTTCTTGTGCACCTTCTCCATAGAATATTATACATTGCCTCTAAGAAGTTGTGTGTCCTTCATTATGTGATTAAACCCTCTGTGTTTGACATTCTTTACCTGTAAAACAAAGAGGCTAAATGACAAAACAATCTTAAAGTCCCTTCCAGCGGAAAGATGGCAGGATTACCAGATTCAGAGGAACTTTTGTAATCAGCTCTACATCCCTGAAAGTAGTGAGGTTGAGACACTGTGGTTGAGCTTTTTCCCCAAATATGAATAAACATCACGTGGGAAGATGTGAGATGATTTTAGGTGGGACATGAATATGCTTTTTTTAGTAATTATTGGTTTTGTTTTAAACTTACATTATGGCAATTGATACTGGATTTCTGTTTGTGATAGAAATAAATTTATTGAAACAAATTAGGGTTAAAAGTAAAATACATTAACAAAAAGTAGTGAGTAAATGTTGGTATGCTGTTTGAAAGGTGGTGGTGAATGGCTGAGATCTGGGTAACAATGCAGGGGTGATTCTCAATGAGCAAACGGGGGTCAAATTAATCTCTTTTAAGTAGCATTATTTTTTGAAATTTTAAAAAATAGATCTATATTTTCAGAACTTGCTGAACCTATGTCTAACATTTCTTTATGAAGTATTCTTCATAGGATGACTGAATTCTGAGAATCAGATCCTTTTTCAAAGCCATTTTTGAATGTGCAGGTGTCCTGACCTTCTTCAAAGCCATGGTCAAAGAATTGGTAAGGACAGAGGCTTAGAGGTCAAGGCCAGAAGGTCAGCAAATTGATGCGACCCTTTTAGCCCAGGAAGAACTACCTGTCACCCATATCTTCTTACACCATCACAGATTCTTTGGAGCCTGTATCTGCTTGGTACTGCTCAAAGCCTTTTATATGCATTATCTCGTTTCCTTTTAATAATCCTATAACATAAACGTTATCCTCATCTTATGTAGAACAAGATTAGGTACTATAGTCAACGACATGGTTCAAAACTGGTTGAGACAGGGTTAAAGCCTAGATCTCTATAACTGCAAACCAAGGCACCACTTTGGACCTTTTATAAAAGGATGTTTTTGAGAGAAAGCTAATTGTTTCTGATCTAGATCCAGAAGTTTCAGTTCTACTTGGAAAGTACTTCAAAATACATAGCTGTTAGGTACAATATTCCACTCTAAAGGAAGTGACAAAATCCTGCTATTACCAAAAATGGGCAGGGGTGGTTGCTTTAAATGATCCTGAGTTTTCATCCTAATTTTTTCTGTGCTAAAGCTTCAAGCAGTTTATTTCAAGGGACTTAGGTATAAACTGAATTATTTGACTAGAAAGCCAATTTTCCGCTAAAACTGTTTTATTCTTCACCATTCAATTCACAACATGGGAAGCTAACTCGCAAGTTCAGTTCAGTTCAGTTCAGTTCAGTCGCTCAGTCATGGACAACTCTTTGCGACCCCATGGACTGCCACACGCCAGGCCTCCCTGTCCATCACCAACTCCCAAAATTTACTCAAACTCATGTCCATCGAGTCGGTAATGCCATCTAACCATCTCATCCTCTGTCGTCCCCTTCTCTTCTCGCCTTCAATCTTCCCCAGCATCAGGGTCTTTTCAAATGAGTCAGTTCTTTGCATCAGGTGGCCAAAGTATTGGAGTTTCAGCTTCAACATCAGTCCTTCCAATGAACATTCAGGACTGATCTCCTTTAGGATGGACTGGTTGGATCACCTTGCAGTCCAAGGGACTCTCAAGAGTCTTCTCTAACACCACAGCTCAAAAGTATCAATTCTTTGGCTCTCAGCTTTCTTTAGAGTCCAACTCTCACATCCATACATGACTATTGGAAAAATGATAGCCTTGACTAGACGGACCTTTGTTGGCAAAGTAATGTCTTTGCTTTTTAATATGCTGTCTAGATTGGTTATAACTTTTCTTCTAAGGAGCAAGTGTCTTTTAATTTCACGGCTGCAGTCACCATCTGCAGTGGTTTTGGGGCCCCCAAAAATAAAGTCTGTGACTGTTTCCACAATATCTCCATCTATTTGGCATAAAGTGATGGGACCAGATGCCATGATCTTTGTTTTCTGAATGTTGAGCTGTAAGCAAACTTTTTCACTCTCCTCTTTCACTTTCACAAGAGCTTTTTACTCAGAAGAGCTTTTTATTAAAATTTAAGGTTTTGCTCACCAAATGCAACCATTTCCTGATTTCATTTTACAACAATATTTTTGATAATGATTTTAATAAACTCTGAGGACAACAAAATCTGTATGTTCATGTGTCCACACACACACACTGGAAGCACTAGCTCATCAGTTTAGGCCACCAATAATCCAATTTCCTCCAAATGCAAAGAATCTACAGCTACAATATTGCAGTGAGTATGGAGTCTGGACCATGGAGTCCTGAAACAATAGAATTGGGACTAAGAAACAAGGGAGGGGGTATTTCTCTAGGGACAGTTTAGATCTGGTAGTTTGTGTTGGGAAAGGTATCTTATGCATCTTTGGTTGATGTCACTCGTGTCCTCTGATGTCATTTCCTACAGCCTATTCAAATGTCTCAAGAGAAGTTGTTCTTAGGTGAATTGAGATAAACAATGTCCTCCTATTGGCCTGGGAAACCTTATAAAAAATGTGTAAGTCCTAATCAGTAGAGAGTTCTCCCATCTCAAGGGATGTATGTTAGCACTATCATATGTATACATGAATGCATTACATATATGTGATCATACATGTGAAGTTATAAACAATATGTGATCATACATGTGAAGCTCTAAATACTGGCCTGGCACACCCTGCTTATTCAATAAACGGATGCTATGACAGAGACAGCATAGTGACAAGGTCATAGTCTCTAAGGTCAGACTACCTAGACTATTTATCATAGAAATAATATATGATTTATGTTGACTAGGGCGTCCCTGGTAGCTCAGCTGATAAAGATTCTGCCTGCAATGTGGGAGACCTAGGTTAAATCCCTGGGCTGGGAAGATCCCCTGGAGAAGGGAAAGGCTACCCACTGTAGTGTTCTGGCCTGGAGAATTCCATCAACTGTATAATACATGGGGTTGCAAACAGTCGGACATGACTGAGCCCCTTTCACTACGTTGGCTATGTGAGTTTGGGCAAGTCAACTAACCTCTCTGTGCCTCGTCTATAAATGAGAATACTGGTAAAACTTATTTCATAAGGTGACTAAGTTATGCCTGTGATTAAAGTAATGTCTACCATTTAGGGGAAACTCAAAGAATGTTAGTAACTATTAATTGGTATAATTCAGAATGTAAATAAAATCTTTATATTATTCAAATAAGCAGACTGCTTTTAAATTTAAGGTTTCTCTGCCTGAGCAGAGATAAAATTGTAGATGTTTAAAAACCAAATAAAAATTATTAGAAAGAGTTATGTATGGGAATGTGGAACCATAATATTGTCTTTAAGTAATCCTGAAAGGATGTTGTAAATGTCAAAAACAAAATCATCCAGTTTGATATATTTTATAGTAAATCTCTAAAAGGTACACATTTTGATATTAATAAAAATGTTAACAGACAGTAGAGGAGCATAGAGCTGATTTTTGTGATCACACAGTTTACGCATTTGGCATACGATTACCACAAGCAGTTAAACAGATTTAGACAAAGATACACTATTCACTTCAACATTCCCCCAAATAAGTCCAATTCTGAACTTTTTATTTTCATAGCTCGTCACACACCTCCTTGAAATAATAACTTATGTCTCAGATGACAGAAGAGTTAAGCCTGAAATATTAACTGTGCTATTTCTTCCACATTACGAGAAACAAAGATCACCTGGTCAAGATCACGCATCCAGCGACAGTTATTTTTACCTCCTCTGAGCGCCTTTTTTTTGATCCTCTCTGATCTGCCCACCGTTGGTACTATCACCACTTTTGTTCAACATTTACAATGTTCCTATTGTTTGTTGGCGAAGGAAACAGAAAGATAACTAAAATGCAGAGGCAAGAGCTAACAGCCACGGGACAACTCGTTACACAGGCTCTGCGATGAGCATTTGCTCACTTTAGCTGGAGTCTTCATAAGCGTCAAAAAATGAGTATGCCCTTTCTCAAATCAGGAATCAGAAAGGTCAAATAGCTTCTTCACGGTCACACAGCTACTATGTGCCATCGCTAAGATTCATCAACCAGTCTGCGTGTCTCTCATTGCACGCCTCCGCTGAAAGTTCCTTCCTGGAAGGCTTTGGGTGTTCTGGTTATCAAACTAACAAAAGAAACCAAAACTCAGCAGAGAGAAGCTATTGAAGGAAATACACCAAAGATGGCACCAAGTGTCTTTAGTCTGCAGAGCATCGAGCATACCTCATTATTCGTATTTCTCAACTTGCCTATAATGAGCATTCACTCATTCAACAATGCGAATTACACAACTTTAGAAGAATTAAATTTAAAAAGAAAGAGAGAGAGAGAGTGAAAGCACTTCTAGGAGAAAGTGTTTCCTACCAAGGCTTAAGTTGTTACTCTTTCTCCTAGTATTTATGTCTCTTTGGGGAACTCAAAGATTTTAAAAAGAAAGAATCCAATCAAACAAATAAAGCAAAGTACCAGCCAAAGACCTTTCAAGATCCCCTACCTGCTCCCTCCCCCCAACCCCCTACCCCTCACCAAAACAGCACCATGTAGTATGGAATGGCAAATAATTGCCATTATTTGTTTCACTCTGGCATTGAAACAGTCTTAACACTGCACACCAATCAGCCAATCATCTAATTTGCTGTGATCTGAATCATAACTAAGTTCCAAAAACATTCTTTTCCAAGTTTTTAACCTCTGTAAAATCTGGATTCAAACTTGCCTCACTGAGTAAGCCACCTACTCGGTAACAGCTGGACCATACCTGCCCTTGGTGCTGCCTCTCTCTCTGCTCTCTCAGCCTTTTCTCCTGCCCTTCCTTCCATCTGCACCAAACAAAGGATCCTATTCACCTACTCACCGACACAGGACGGTCTACATGCTTATCTAGGTCAGCCCTTGGGGATGTGGACATACTCAACACAGTCACTTCTCAGAAAAGAAACTAGATGGCAAGTTTTCTTCCAGCCACCGCATTCCATTTCCCCATAAAGTGAACATGTTCGCTAACACTTTGGATCATTTTAGATGGCTGGTTTTCAGAACAATGTAGCTTCAAATATTAATATATAGTTTTAAGCCTTGTGCTTTTATCTTCCTATGTTTTTTCCTGGGGACCTACTGACATATTTTTCTGAAGATTTTTTTTTTTCTCTCTCATTCTTATTCTTTCATTTTCTCTCCATTTAATCAGTTTGGCCCCTTGGATAATAAATGTTTTATAGTAAGTTTAACCTGGTAGAACTCTTGTATGAGAATATTTCATATAGTGAAATGAAAGATAAAAGAAATAATGTCAATTCAATTACACATCATTCATAACTTCTACGATCAGAGGATAATGTACTCTTTTTTGTTTGCATAATATAATTCCATGTCAAAACTAGACATTATACTTCATGTTGCCATGTGGCGCTAATGGTAAAGAATTCACCGGCCAGTGCAAGAGGCACAAGAGACATGGGTTTGATCCCAGGCTAGGGAAGATCTTTGGAGTAGAGAATGGCAATTCACTCCAGTATTCTTGCCTGAATTATTTCAGGAACAGAGAAGCCTGGAAGGCTGCAGTCCATGGGGCCACAAAGAGTCAGACACAACTGAATGACTGAGTATACACACGTATATATATATGTATATGTATGTTTTGCTTTGTTCTTTAATGAGGATGCTATTTTTGCCCTAGAAGAAATGTTTTCTCCATAAACGATGCATTAATTGGTTTTAAATTCAGTGTCCTTCATTTAGGAAAACAATAATCCCCTGATCAGTTTCTTTGTACTAAATGCCATAAAGCCCAGTCATAAAATATTCAATACCAGCGTATGGGTGAAGGACTTTGTCCTACTATTGTTGATGGAAAAATATAAGTAACTGCTCCCAGTCACAAGATAAGGATGATCGAAAAGCAATCCAAGTTACAGCCTGGAGCCCATTGAGAAATAACTGCTAACTGTTGTCTAAAGTAGAAAATATCAGTATCAGAAGACAGGAATGATGCAAGGGTGTTAGAGGAAACTTTCTCTTCTCCATACCTTCCCTCCTCCAATGATTCTCACCACACAGACACACACATGTGCACACACACACAGGCCAACATATCCCAAAGGCAGTGGACAGAGGAATGGCTTTGACATTTGGTATTTTGTTCCCTTAAGTCTTATGTCCTTATTTATTTAAACACACATAGAGGCCCTTCCTTATCAGTGCTCTTTAAAAACATGTTTAAACTATCAACATCCAATTATTCAGCATTCAAAATTAACTTGGAAAATGACCACACTGTACTTCTCAGATCTGAACATCAGTAAGAAAAGCTGTGTGCATTCTACTTACCAAGAAAGCTTAAAAATAAAAATAGCAATTAAAATGAATATGTAATAAAATGTTTAAATCGTTTTTAAAATCCAAAGCCTAATTTCTTTGTTTCCTTAATGCCGATTTTAGACCTGCTTTACTACCAGAAGGGTTAAGTGAAATAACCCATCTGAACATATCATAACATTTATTTCTTTGCACATTTTATTCGATAAGTATTGGCAGAGTCTGAATCTACTGTTGCTCATGGTGAAATGAACTGCTGCCATGGAAATACATAAAATGGAAGGGTCCCGGGTTTTAAAAAAAGCTAGCATAGCATAGGGCTTAATTTTTGCCAAGAAGCTTAGTAGTTAAAGCAATAGGTTCCTTTAAATATACTTTCTTTCTCCATCTAGAGAATTTTAGGTCCATAGGAAAACTAAACTGGTTTTTCCTAAGTGGGTTCAGTTAGAAACAGGCTTCCAACTAATATCATCTCCAGTGGGTTAAGGTTCATCAATTTTGCCCTGGCACCATCCTGCCTGGGTACCATCTGCTGGTAAAGTGAGTTAGTATGGCAATGAGGAAGATGGTATGCCATAAAGAAGAAAAGTCAGAAATGCTGGTGGACCTACACATTTTTCCTGCCTCTGGGTAGAGTTTACATCCTCAGGAAAGAGGAGAGGAATGATGAATAAGCTCTTGAATGAGCGTGGAGAGGAACAGCTGTCGACAACAAATCGATTTCATTGGTTGATTTCAGCAGAGCAGGCAGGGGTCCTGAGCTGCTGTGAGTTGCACTGCCTCGCCACCAGGGTAGTTAAGATCATTAGGACAATTCGAGAATGCCTTCCTGGAGAAGCCAAGAGCTAGGATCACTGCAGAGAGAGGACAAAGTGGAATTCTGATCCCCAAGGCACTCCACAAGCCTTCAACAGAGAAACAGCAGGGTACACGGCAAAACACCGCTTGCCGCCCTGTCTTCACAACAGCCCTGCTGCCAGATGAGCAAACGAATAGGTCTGTCCAGGTCCACTGTGCAGCTTCCTTTTCAGAGCTCCCTGTGGAATTTGCCATCTTCCTAAATCTCGTGCAGGCACTCTAGGAGATGAAACTCAAGTGGCTTCCAAATCCATTCTCTGTGCGCAAGAACTCAGTGGGAGCCTCCTCATCTTTCTGGATACCTTTTATGGGAGCAAAGTCACCTAATGTCAAAACACACGAGCAGAAAAGCAGGATGAGCCACAAGTGCAGGAAACTGCTGTCTACAACAGCCAAATATTTAGATTCTAGGAAAAGGTTTCCAAAGGCTTCATTTCCTGAGTATACGCGCCAGATGTACATGTCTAGGGATCCAATTTCCGAGATGGTTTTTATCCAGTTCTTAAGCCCGCATCGTTTACGTATCTCAAACAGCCTGTGTGTATAAGAGAAGAAACTAAATTCATGGTGAGGAGAACCTTTTGTAGGTGGATTTTAGTTGTAGCTATGTCTGCATTTACTTGACTAGAGTGTTTGCAGGGAACTGTTTGAAAATGCAAATGTAAAGACCTCTTCCAAAGAGAAGTCACTCCTCTAAAAGCAGTAAAGGGTTTTCTCTAAAAGAAAATATCTCCTAGAATTCTACTGTCATCTTTTTGAAGACCAAACCTTCAGTAAAGTGCCAGAAATTTGGCACCACTGTCTAGAATGATGGATGAACGGCACAAAAATAAACATTTTCCAAATGCCTTCTAATGAAGACAAATTTACGGGACATTATAATTACCCAAAGCTTAAATAAGACTTATTTCTACTTTTTTAACCTTTTAGAAGACTTCTTATCAGCATCAGTGTTTACTTGTAACTGTTATTAGAAGTCAGTAAGTACTTTGTGATTTCTTTTCCCTAACACTACTGAAAAAAAAAAAGATTAATAAAGCTCTGTGCTCAGCATTCCGAGTCGACTGACTCAGAAGGGTTCACTGTGCTTTTCAATACTGCCTTCTTTAAACGAAGGATAAGTTAAAAATTAAATCACCAAGAAAGAGAGTTGCTTAAAAAAAAAAAAAAGAATGCTTTTGAAAAAGGAATCTTTAAAATGCTAAACAATCCATTTTGGGGAGGAGGTAAAAAGGAACCCTGGAGTGAGGAAGTGGTGATGAAATAGGACTAAGAAAAGGGCCAGGGAAGATGGAAAAGGAAGAAATAAACTATAAAGATGTGTATCTATAGAATTAGAAGGACTCATGTAAAGTGATTTATTCCGTTTCTTTGTCTGCAAGCCCATGATAACTAAAGTCAAACTTTCTCTAAGGTTGCCCTTTCCAAATGGTGGCCACTGGTCAAAAGCGGCTGTTCCATACTTGGTACACGTCAAGAGTGCATCACGCTCTAAGTACAAAGCAGACACTGACTTTGAATACTCAGCATAAAAAGAATGTAAAACAGCTCACTAATAGTTTTTATACTAACAACATTTTAGATATATTTAGTGAAATAAAACACATTGCCAAAATTTATTTCACCTATTTTTCATTTATTTTTACTTCTTTAATTTTTTAACTTTCTAATGTGCCTACAAGAAAATTTCAAGTGACATACCTGAGTTGCATAGATTATATTTAGATATTTGGATTTGATAGCATTGCTTTACAGGTATTAAAAGCTATCTGAACCTATGTACCCATGACTATCGTTTAATATGAGAAAAACTGTAGTGGCCTGTCCCAAACTTTCGCAAATTATCATTGTTCTGTGAGCCATATTGGTTCTTCCTTGGTGATTATTGAAACATATGCCCACTCCCACCCTCATATGAGGAAAGGCATGAGGAGAGAATGGTGGATACATATTCACCTGTTCCTTTAAAAAAATAATAATAATTGTAGTTAATTTACAATGTTGTATTAGTTTCAAGTGTACAGCACAGTGATATATATGTGTGTGTATGTGTGTGTATCTATATATGTATACATATATGTATGCATATAAACACACATATATTAAGACATATGCATATATATCTGAATATATTATATTCTTGTCCATTATAGATTATTACAAGATATTGACTATGGTTCTCTGTGCTATAAGTAGGTTCTTGTGGTTTACCTAGTTTATATATAGTGGTGTGTATCAGTCCTGGGTGTTCACTGGTAAGACTGATGTTGAAGCTGAAACTCCAATATTTTGGCCACCTGTTGTGAAGAGCTGACTCATCTGAAAAGACTAATGTTGGGAAAGATTGAGGGCAGGAGAAGGGGATGACAGAGGATGAGATGGATGGATGGCATCGCCAACTCAGTGGACATGGGTTTGGGTGGAGTCCGGGAGTTGGTGATGGACAAGGAGGCCTGGCATGCTGCGGATCATGGGGTCGCAAAGAGTCGGACACGACTGAGCGACTGAACTGAGCTGAATATGTTAATCCCAAACTCCTAACGAATCCCTCCTCCCCACCTCCGTCAGAACTTCTATATATTACATGCTATTGAGAAAGTAGAATAGGAGCCATATACAAAAAGGAGAACTGGTCTGGGAAAATGTAAAATTAAGAAGAACCAGACGGAAGAAAAAAATCTTGTCTTCAGAATTTAAAGTTAAACTGAAATGCATTCACTGAAATCCACCTTATATTCGGCGCTGTATTTTCACCAGAGTAATGATCAGTTACCTGAATCATTCAGGAGTCTTCATGAAAGGCTTGAAAAATATTTGCACTTTAGTATCTTTAACTATACAGCTGGGAGTTTCAATCCGATGAGTTACAAAATCCCTTCAAATCTGAACCTGTATTGACTGATTCTGTTTTACCTTTGAAGTAACCATTACCCTGACTGAAGACTCTCTTCTCTCCATTATCTGGGGGTGGGGCTCCTTGCCAATTAGATCTCAAAATAAAGCTTACTTCTGAAGAGAGCTCGTCCCCAACCACCTACGTGGTGGTCCTCCTGTCACTCTATCATTAATTTTATTTTATTTTCTCCATTGAAATTATATTGAGGTGATTTTTTTTTGGCTTTTATTTCTTTCCTTATATTCATTTCAATTTAGTTCAGCTGCTCAGTTGTGTCTGACTCTTTGAAACCCCATGAATCACAGCACGCCAGGCTTCCCTGTTCATCACCAACTCCTGGAATTTACCTAAACTCATGTCCACTGAGTCGGTGATGCCATCCAACTACTCAATCTCTGTCATCCCCATCTCCTACCACCCTCAATCTTTCCCCGCAGCAGTATCTTTTCAAATGAGTCAGCTCTTTGCATCAGGTGGCCAGAGTATTGGAGTTTCAGCTTCAACATCAGTCTTTCCAATGAATACCCAGGACTGAGCTCCTTTAGGATGGACTGGTTTGATCTCCATGTAGTCCAAGGGACTCTCAAGAGTCTTCTCCAACACCACAGTTCAAAAGCATCAATTCTTCAGCACTCAGCTTTCTTTATAGTCCAACTCTCATATCCATACCTGACTACTGGAAAAACCATACCCTTGACTAGATAGACCTTTGTTGGCAAAGTAATATCTCTGCTTTTTAATATGCTGTCTAGGTTGGCTAAAACTTTCCTTCCAAGGAGTAAGTGTCTTTTAATTTTATGGCTGCAGTCACCATCTGCAGTGATTTTGGAGCCCCCCAAAATAAACCCTGCCACTGTTTCCACTGTTTCCCCATCGATTTCCCATGAAGTGATAGGACCAGATGCCATGATCTTAGTTTTCTGGATGTTGAGCTTTAAGCCAACTTTTTCACTCTCCTCTTTCACTTTCATCAAGGGGCTTTAGTTCTTCTTCACTTTCTACCATAAAGGTGGTGTCATCTGCATATCTGAGGTTATTGATATTTCTCCTGGAATCTTGATTTCAGCTTCTGCTTCATCCAGCCCAGCGTTTCTCATGATGTACTCTGCATACTAGCCAAATAAGGGTGGCAGTATACAGCCTTGACATACTCCTTTTCCTATTTGGAACAAGTGTATTGTTCCATGTCCAGTTCTAACTGTTGCTTCCTGATCTCCATACAGGTTTCTCAAGAGGCAGGTCAGGTGGTCTGGTATTCCCATCTCTTTCAGAATTTTCCACAGTCTATTGTGATCCACACAGTCAAAGACTTTGGCATAGTCAGTAATAATTATAAATAATAATAAATATATTATAAATTATATGCATATTATATAATTATAATTATAAATAATAAACAATAGCTTATATTACTTGCTTATATTTTTATATATTTCATTGTTTGCTGTTCAATCATTCATTCAGCTATTCATTCATCCCACAAGAATATAGTCTTCATGAGAGAAAGAATCTTGTCTGTTATGCTCACTGTTCTATCTAGCTCATGGGGAAGAGTATCTGATGTATACAAGATGCTCAAGAAATATTAAGGGTATGAATAGATCAACCAGATCTGGTTCTTAGATATAATCAACTAAGACAGATGTTGACTGATTTAACAGAATCTACCAACTAATTTATTAACTAAAGTGAAGTCATTCAGTCGTGTCTGACTCTTTGCAACCCCGTAGACTGTAAGTAAGGCATGCTAGTTAATGCTGCTGCTGCTGCTGCTGCTGCTGCTGCTGCTGCATTTCCTTCTCCATTTATTAATGTTATTAATAATTATTAACAAAAGTGAAAGTGTTAGTTGCTCACTGGTGTTTAACTCTTTGTGACCCCATGGACTGTAGCCCGCCAGGCTCCTCTGTCCATGGAATTCTCCAGGCAAGCATACTGGAGCAGGTAGCTGTTCTCTTCTCGAGGGGATCTTTCCAACTCAGGGATCAATGCTGGGTCTCCTGTACTGCAGGCAGATTCTTTACCATCTGAACCACCAGGGGAGCTGTAAACTATTGACTAATTCATTTCTTAACTGATTTAATTGAATTTATTAACTAGCATTGGAGAAGGCAATGGCAACCCACTCCAGCACTCTTGCCTGGAAAATCCCATGGACGGAGGAGCCTGGTAGGCTGCAGTCCATGGCGCCGCTAGGAGTCAGACACAACTGAGTGACTTCACTTTCACTTTTCCCTTTCGTGCATTGGAGAAGGAAATGGCAACCCACTCCAGTGTTCTTGCCTGGAGAATCCCAGGGACAGGGGAGCCTGGTGGGCTGCTGTCTATGGGGTTGCACAGAGTCGCCTACAACTGAAGCAACTTAGCACCAGCAGCAGCAGCAGCATTAACTAGCATGCCTTACCTGCTTGGGAAAAGGTAATGATAATCTAGTTTTTTTTTTTTTTTTTTCCTTACATAGAAGGAAAAGGATTCTGTTTTGGTGCAGTTCCAGTTTGAGTCCAAAGGCTAACCAACCAGGAGAGCACATGGTGGAAGTTGTAGACCGGAGGTCACAGTCTCAAAACTCAAGAAGAGCCAGTGTTTCAGGTAGAGTCAAAAGGCAGGAAAAGATCAATTTCTCAGTTCAAGGTAATCAGGCAGGAGCAATTTCCTCTTCCTCATGGTAGAGTCAGCTCTTGTCTTCAAGCCAGGGTTTCAACTGACTGGATGAGACCCACCCACATTAGGGAGATACAATCTGCTTTACTCTACTGATCCAAATGTTAATCTCATCCAAAAGCACCCTCACAGAAATACCCAGAAGAATGTTTGGACAAATATCTGAGCACCCCATGGCCCCAGTCAAGTTGATATACAAAATTAACCATCACACTTGCCCAATCAGGGACAGTCACTCATTCAACTCAAAGCCAGACATTTTGCCATGGCTGTTCTTTACCCCACTATTTGCCTACGAACTTGCTATAGTACTCTTTGATGCCTTATTGGTGGTGGTGGTGGGAGGGTATTCTCCTTTTGTGATTCCTGGGTTAATATGTTACCTTAAAGATGGACAAAATAGAGAGACAATGGTTCAGGATGTTCAGTTCAGCCACTCAGTCATGTCCGACTCTGCGACCCTATGGACTACAGCACACCAGACTTCCCTGCCCATCACCAACTCTCAGAGCTTACTCAAACATGTCCGTTGAGTCAGTGGAGCTATCCAACCATCTCATCCTCTGTCGTCCCCATCTCCTCCCGCCTTCAATCTTTCCCAGCATAAGGGTCTTTTCAAATGAGTCAGCTCTTTGCATCAGGTGGCCCAAGTTTTGTAGTTTCAGCTTCAACACCAGTCCTTCCAATGAATATTCAAGACTGATTTCCATTAGGATTGATTGGTTGGATCTCCTTGCAGTCTAACGGACTCTCAAGAGCCTTTTCCAATACCACAGTTCAGAAGCACCACTTCTTTAGCACTCAGCTTTCTTTACAGTCCAACTCTCATATCCATACGTGACTACAGAAAGAACCATAGCTTTGACAAGACAGACCTTTGTTGGCAAAGTAATGTCTCTGCTTTTTAATATCCTGTCTAGGTTGGTCATACTTTTCTACAAGGAGCAAGTGTCATTTAATTTCACCATCTGCAGTGATTTTGGTGTCCAAGAAAATAAAGTCTGTCACTGTTTCCACTATTTCCCCATCTATTTGCCATGAAGTGATGGGACTGGATGTCACGATCTTAGTTTTCTGAATGTTGAGTTTTAAGCCAACTTTCTCACTCTTCTCCTGGGGAGACCCCAAAAGCTAAAGTAGTTACACATCTGAAAGCTGTCATTTAGATTGACCTGTCAACTGCTGGCAACGGAATGACAGAAACCACACACCCATTTGCAAATTGAAATGTGAGGTGAACCTGAGTAAGAGACACATTCTGCCTTCTAGGAGGAAAGGACATCTGATTCGCGGCACGCACTGCCAAGGTACAGCTGAGCGAGCCAAATGGCTCCCTGCCAGTTAACCCTGAGCAACAAGGCAAGGCAGTGGCATGTTACATAAAGGGATGAAAGGGTTGTTATAAAAAGGAGCTGACAACTGCTGTGAGATTAATTATATTCCCTTTGCCAAAATCCCATCAATATTTAAAAGCAATAAAGAAAACAATTTCCTGAGTTATTCCTTGTTTTCAAGATGGTCAAAATTTGCCCTCAGAAAACCAAGAAAGAAAGTCAGGAAAAACATAAAGTGCAAAAGAAATGAACCCAAATGGGAGAGCAAATGCAACCTCTAACATGCCAGTGAGTCAAGATCTCTGGGTGAGATGCAGTCTTCCTTGTGTAACACAATGTCCTAGGCGGCCATGGTTTAGTGTTATTGGAAAAGGTCAACAATTTCACACATGCACAAATGAGTTTTCAGTCATGGGCTAGTCAAGTCAAAGTTACTATCTTTGACATCTAAAAGACACTGCTAAGAAAGCATTATAACCACACAGATGATTGGACATGGTCCTTTAGATGGTCCCAAAGGTTTTATAAATATCTAGAATTCTAATTCTAATTCTAATTCTAATCTGAATTTCTCAGTTAAAATTGAACAAATTTTAGTGAAGTAAAATTTGTGAAAAGTAGGTGAAGCACTTCCATCAGGTATAAAATTTAAGAAGGTTTCATGGAACTAAGTAATAAAGATAAACAAATAATATGTTAATGTGTAAAATAATATTTAATGCATTAAGTTATTATATTACATTATTACAATGCAATAAATTATTATCTTGAGAGTCCCTTGGACTGCAAGGAGATCCAGCCAGTCCATCCTCAAGGAAGTCAGTCCTGAATATTCCTTGGAAGGACTGATGCTGAAGCTGAAATTCCAAGACTTTGGTCACCTGATGTGAAGAACTGACTCACTGGAAAAGACCCTGATGCTGGGAAAGACTGAAGGTGGAAGGAGATGGGAATGACAGAGGATGAGATGGTGGGATGGCATCACCGACTCTATGGACATGAGTTTGAGTAAGCTCTGGGAGTTGGTGATTTACAGGGAAGCCTGGCGTGCTGCAGTCCATGGGGTCGCAAAGAGTCGGACATGACTGAGCAACTGAACCAACTGAATGCATTAAAAAAAATCAGCAAACTCTGGCTCACAGGCTGGCTGCCGATTTTATAAATACAGTTGTGTTGGAATCAGAGTTGTAGCCTGTTTTTATATATTTATAATTATGATGTTAGTATGTTACTTATCAAGGATGTCTTTTGCATTGATTTTTAAATATTGCATGAAAATATTTATCTTGAATACCGAGTTTCTGGTATGCCCTTAAAATTTGCACCCTGGATGTTTCACTTGGTTCACCCCAGTATTAGCTCTGCTATGCACCCTTTTGAATCAAATGACTCCTAATGTTGTCTGGCTCGACATACTACAGTTATTCACCTTCACTCAGTATTATAATTTGCTAAGTGAATTACGCACATGATCTATTTTGCTCTGACAACACCTCCATAAGAATGCTATTTCCCCATTTTACAGGTGAGCACCTCAAGTTTCGTATCCAGGATAATATGGCAAAGCCAGAACGTGGTAAATCAGGACGCAGTTCTCTGGAGTTTGATGCTATGGTCCACGTATTAATCACCACTTAGTAGCTCAGCTGGTAAACAATCCGCCTGCAATGCGGGAGACCTGGGTTCGATCCCTGGGTGGGGAAGATCCCCTGGAGAAGGGAAAGGCTGCCCACTCCAGTATTGTGGCCTGGAGAATTCCACGGACTGTATAGTCTACAGGGTCGCAGTGAGTTGGACACGACTGAGCGACTTTCACTCAAAGAATTTACAGTTTTCCTACAAGGAAAACTGCTTTACATTGCTACATCATGTTTGGATACTCTTGAGGAACTTCTTTCCTTCTTCTTTTACTTGTTTACTGAATTAATAAAAATGATCAAATACAACTTGCATCACTTTCTGGAAGACTCAAAGATGGACGAATACTATTATCAAACACCTTGAATTGTGCAGTGCAGAAGAAGGTATTTTTGGATATAATTTAGTATGTCATTAAAATTAAAGTTGAAATCCTTTAATATCTACACTTGTGAGCCTGGTCACCTGGAATTATCCTAATTTGGGCAACACAGAGCAACTTGATAGTTTAGACAGGAGAAACTTGGGGGCAGCTTTGCAAACACCCTTAGATGTGCACAGTCATGGGGACCCTGTCCTTTTGTAGGGCAGAAGATATCTCTCCTCCACTACAGCTTTCCTACTCAAAGCATTTTCTACTGTTAGTTTCAACCACAATAATATCATGTTAGTCACAGCAGTGAATATGGTCAAGACTTGCATTCACATCTCAAACCCTTCTCCCTAATGTGCAGAAACACAACACACGGCTGGGGCTTCTTATACCTTGGAGAACTCTTCCACTGCAGAAAAATAACCTCCACTCAGTCACTCAATTCGCCTACCCACTTTTCCTGCTTAGTTGATCATTTTTTTTCTTATTTTAATCATATCTTGTTTATAGATTTTCAGTCATCCTGCCCACAGTCCCTTTGAAGGGAAGTTGCCCAGTCAAGCATTCCTGTGAAAGGGACAAGCTCACTTTAGATGAGGTGACCCTGCCCTGGCTCTCTAACCCTCAATGTGAAGCAGGGAAAACATAAAAAACTAATAGCAGTCAACACGCAGAATAAGCAGTGATCTATTAAATCTGTGTGTGTGTGTGTGTGTGTGTGTGTGTGTGCATGCTCAGTTGTGTCTGACTCTTTGTGATCCCATGGACAGTAGCCTGCCAGGCTCCTCTGTTCATCAGATTCTCCAGGCAAGAATCCTACAGTGGGTTGTTATTTTCTTCTCCAGCGGAACATCCCGACCCAGAGATCAAACCTGTGTCTCTTGTGTCTCTTGCACTGGCAGGCTGCTGCTGCTGCTAAGTCACGTCAGTCGTGTCCAGCACTGTGTGACCCCATAGACGGCAGCCTACTAGGCTCTGCCATCCCTGGTATTCTCCAGGCAAGAGTACTGAAGTGGGCTGCCGTTGCCTTCTCCGGCATTAGCAGGCAGATTCTTTACTACTGTGCAACCTGGCAAGTCCCTGATCTATGAAATAGTCTGGCTTAAAATCATGGTAGAACCAACCAGAATCTTTTCCTCCAGGAATCTGATCTAAGAAATAAACCGGAGAATGAGATATTTCTCCTTAAGAAACAAATGTAAAGGAGAGGTGCATGAGGATGTATGGCGGAAGAGTCTGTGGCGACCTTCTTTTAAAGTTATGACAAAAGTCAAAATGTGATCAAGGCCACCTGCCACCCCCCGCCCCCCCGCAATTCACTTCTTCATTTCATCCTTTAATTCATGTTGGTGATTTTCATCACTATGTAGATGTGGATGAGGGGATGAGTCTGGTCTCCTTTGCCTCTTAATGAATTTATTAAGATGCCACCTTTATGGTCCTCTTTCCTTTTTATTTAGACAGAAACTCATTTTCTAAAACTCCTACTCTTCAGAGAGTCTAAGGACTGATTTAACTGATGGTTCAGACTTGGAAGAGACAAGGCAGACCACACTTTATTTCTGTGGGGTTTTTGCTTGCTTATGATATTTTTTTTTTACATTTTGTTCAAACATTGACTGGGGGACCCATATAGTGGGTTTGGGAAAGAACAGAGTCAATCATAACTTTTGTGAACAAAACAAAACATCCATCGGAGGAAACAAGAGCATTTATTTTCATCCAGATAGAGTTTGGAATAATTCAGAACACTCTGTAGCGGGGGCTGAAAAAGGCACCTCATGTAAAATAAATCATCTACTATGGCAAAATGTGGTCAATGCTCATGTCAACGAGGGACTGAAACATTCAAGGAAAGTAAACAGTTTTGCAAATAGCAACTGATGAGTTTCTATTATCCCCTATTTCTTTTTGACTGGCAGGAAAGACAGTGGAACAAAATCAGTCCTATTAGCTCTGAGGAGCCCTAATCCCTTTCCTCCCTGGAGCACACCACCTAACTTAGAAGACAATAAAATCCTCCCTGACACCAGATAAAAAATGATAATGTACTTTGGTGATAATGTGTGCAAGCCGCAAAAGGCAAAATCAGAGTGTGAATATTCTCTCCTTAAAGGATAGGACCATAAATCTTTACTAACAGACACATTACCACTGAATAGCAAGAGGAACTTCAAAACAACACAGAAAATCATAACAAAAGATTCCATCTGACTGACACCAGCAAGAGCAGCAAACCGCACCACTAGTGCACCTCTCACAAATATAATTTTAATGGCATCCTAGCTTGGACTGCAAGGAGATCCAACCAGCCCATTCTGAAGGAGATCAGCCCTGGGATTTCTTTGGAAGGAATGATGCTAAAGCTGAAACTCCAGTACTTTTGGCCACCTCATGCAAAGAATTGACTCATTGGAAAAGACTCTGATGCTGGGAGGGACTGGGGTCAGGAGGAGAAGGGGACGACAGAGGATGAGATGGCTGGATGGCATCACGGACTCGATGGACGTGAGTCTGAGTGAACTCCGGGAGTTGGTGATGGACAGGGAGGCCTGGTGTGCTGCAATTCATGGGGTCACAAACAGTCAGACACGACTGAGTGACTGAACTGAACTGAACTGAGAGCCACAATTATTAAATATGGGCATTATTTTGTCTGCTCACACACAAAAAAGAGAAAATTAAAAACTCATTATAGCTGTGAAAAGAAGAGAAGCGAAAAGAAAAGAGGGAAAGATATAAGCATACGAATGCAGAGTTCCAAAGAATAGCAAGGAGAGATAAGAAAGGCTTCCTCAATGATCAATGCAAAGAAATAGAGGAAAACAATAGAATAGGAAAGACTAGAGATCTATTCAAGAAAATTAGAGATACCAAGGGAACATTTCATGCAAAGATGGGCTCAATAAAGGACAGAAATGGTACAGACCTAACAGAAGCAGGAGATATTAAGAAGAGGTGGCAAGAATACACAGAAGAACTGTACAAAAAAGATTTTCATGTCCCAGATAATCACGATGTTGTGATCACTCACCTAGAGCCAGACATCCTGGAATGTGAAGTCAAGTGAGCCCTAAGAAGTATCACTATGAACAAAGCTAGTGGAGGGGATGGAATTCCAGTTGAGCTGTTTCAAATCCTGAAAGACGATGCTGTGAAAGTGCTGCACTCAATATGTCAGCAAATTTGGAAAACTCAGCAGTGGCCACAGGACTGGAAAAGGTCAGTTTTCATTCCAGTTCCAAAGAAAGGCAATGCCAAAGAATGCTCAAACTACCACACAATTGTACTCATCTCACACGCTAGTAAAGTAATGCTCAAAATTCTCCAAGCCACGCTTCAGCAATATGTGAACCATGAACTTCCAGATGTTCAAGCTGGTTTTACAAAAGGCAGAGGAACCAGAGATCAAATTGCTAACATTCGCTGGATCATTGAAAAAGCAAGAGAGTTCCAGAAAAACATCTATTTCTGCTTTACTGACTATGTCAAACCCTTTAACTGTGTGGATCACAATAAACTGTGGAAAATTCTGAAAAAGATGGGAACACCAGACCATTTGACCTGCCTCTTGAGAAATCTGCATGCAGGTCAGGAAGCAACAGTTAGAACTGGACATGGAACAACAGACTGCTTCCAAATAGGAAAAGGATACCATCAAGGCTGTACACTGTCACCCTGCTTATTTAACTTATATGCAGAGTACATCATGAGAAACGCTGGGCTGGAGGAAACCCAAGCTGGAATCAAGATTGCCAGGAGAAATATCAATAACCTCAGATATGCAGATGACACCATCCTTATGGCAGAAAGTGAAGAGGAACTAAAAAGCCTCTTGATGAAAGTGAAAGAGGAGAGTGAAAACGTTGGCTTAAAGCTCAACATTCAGAAAACTAAGATCATGGCATCCAGTCCCATCACTTCATGGCGAATAGATGGGAAAACAGTGGAAACAGTGGCTGATTTTATATTTCTGGGCTCCAAAATCACTGCAGACAGTGATTGCAGCCATGAAATTAAAACATGCTTACTCCTTGGAAGGAAAGTTATGACCAACCTAGACGGCATATTCAAAAGCAGAGACATTACCTTGCCAACAAAGGTCCGTCTAGTCAAGGCTATGGTTTTCCCAGTGGTCATGTATGGATGTGAGAGTTGGACTACAAAGAAAGCTGAGCACCAAAGAATTGAAGCTTTTGAACTGTGTCATTGGAGAAGTCTCTTGAGAGTCCCTTGGACTGCAAGGAGATCCAACCAGTGCTTCCTAAAGGAAATCAGTCCTGGGTGTTCATTGGAAGGACTGATGCTGAAGGTGAAACTCCAATATTCTGGCCACCTGATGCAAAGAGCTGACTCATTGGAAAAGACTCTGATGCTGGGAGGAATTGGGGGCAGGAGGAGAAGGGGACGAGAGAGGATGAGATGGCTGGATGGCATCACTGACTCGATGGACGTGAGTCTGAGTGAACTCCGGGAGTTGGTGATGGACAGGGAGGCCTGGCGTGCTACGGTTTATGGGGTCGCAAAGAGTTGGATTCGACTGAGTGACTGAACTGAAAAACGCATTCACCCTTTATATGTTATAGTAATTCAATGTAATAATACTTTCATCCAAAGGCAACAATGAATGGTGGCAGCAAAGGATTCTAATTCTGACTTTGCCCTAAGAAGGCAGGGATAGGGGCGTGAATTCTAGATGAATTGAAATCTGTCTTCCCCCACTAGTTCTGGGATCTTGGACAACCTCTTGATCTCTCCTTGCTACAATGTCTACTTCTGTAAAATGAGGATAACAGCAGAATCCACTTCAGACAGTGTTTATAAGAACCAAAAATCAAAACCAATTATATTTGTTCAGGGTTTCTTAACCATGTCATGATTGACATTTTGAGTTGAACGAAAATTTTTTGTGGGAGGATGGGGCTAACCTGCATACTATAGAATGTTTAACAGCATCTACCCATTAGATATGAGTAATGATAATTTTTAAAAGTCGTTAGTATTGTCAGATGTTCCCTAAGGGGCACAATCACCCCCAGTTGATAATCAGTGCTTTAGTCCCTGGTGACTGTCAACTCTTGAATAAATGGGCATTCATCCTCTCTTCAGTTGGTCTTCTCTGTTGTTCAAAAGAAGAATCCTGTGGCTTTAGGTACATTAATGTAACATATGGGAAGAAGGGAAATGTTGGTTAACTGAGTGTCATAAACTGTCTCCATACTTACATGTATACATTAACTCATGCCATCTTCAAAAGTATCTTAGAAAGTCAATACTGGGGATCGTCCAAAAATCCTTCCCACGAAGAGACTGATTAATTGATGATACTTATAAATGAAAGTTGAATTGTATATAATCTTGTGTGCTCTCACCTTGAACTAAGCTTCAGAACACTGATGAACACACGTATGCCTCAAATGTACATATCTGGGTATTCAGGTAGTTGCTAGGAATGTGAACCATTCTGTGAAGCTGAGGCCAAGAGGTGGGCCCTACATGGACACAGCCAAGAGCCTCCATAGTGATTCTACCAGGTCAGCTTGGATACAAAACCACGTCCGATGGTCCAGTGGGATCCACAGGGACTTTTGTACTTGGAACATACTCCACAAGATGCTGCCTTGAATGCTGGACAAATGATTATGGAGTTCTGAAAAACATTTTAATCAATGAAATCAAAAAGAATGCCTTGACCACAAATATCCCTACTCATCAAGCACATATTGCTGGACTAAAATCCAGGAATTAAGTAGGGATGAAGTTCCCCCAGGTCTGCAATATGGCCAGCAAATAGAAATTTATTGGGAGTCCATGGGCATGCTTTTCTGCAGATGGCAATTCCAAACCTTTCACAGGGTCAAAGCAACCCATCTTTGGTTGCTCATCTCTCTCTCTGTCTCTATGCTGAATGCAGCCTTTGAACTGGACTGCTGGAGAAATGGTCACTAGAAGTAAAGAATCTTAGTTCTAGAATTATCTTGTTTCATTGTCATCTCACATATCACCCAATAACCCATCTATCTACAGAAATTAACTTATAAATTATTCTCAAATTACTATCTCTATTCCAAAAATTTACTGAGGCTCAGAGGGGTTAACTAACTTGGGTAAGATCTTGACAGGACAGTTAGGCAATCAGCAGAGTAAAAGGGCTTCCTGGGTGGCTCAGTGGGTAAAGAATCCACCTTCAATATAAGAGAGACAAGAGACTCTAGTTCGATCCCTGGGTTGGGAAGATCCCCCGGAGGAGAAATGTCAACCCACTCCAGTATTTTTGCCTGAAAAATCCCATGGACAGAGGAGCCTGGTGGGCTACAGTCCAATGGGTCAGAAAGAGTCAGATACAACTGAGTGGCTAAGTAGTAGCAGCAGCAGTAGCAGCAGCAGCAGCAGCAGTGTGAAAGTTCATACCTAGAGCTGTTCCCCTACCAGGCTGCCTCCTACTGGCTGCCTGGCAACACATGCAGCCGTCTAGTTGCTTGTTAGGGGTGGTGGACAGGAATGAAAACTCGTTAAGAATAGTGAGTTCCTATGGGTTTGGGATTTAAAAGGATAAACAGTGTTTGAATCGTAGCTCTCAGTTCCACTTATCTTAGGTTCTTTTCCTCAGGACTATCTTTATTCTTGGGGGAAGGATAGCAGGATAAGGAACAAAAAGTTAATCCGTGATGGGTAATGACTCTGCATAACATTAAAAAGTCCCTTGCAGAGTAAAAGTGAATCCATAAATGTTAGGAAAATCAGTTACGGAGAAACAGGAAAAATGGTATCTTTTTGAAGGATTCTGAAGAGGGTATTTCTCTCTTTTTAAAATTATGTATTTATTTTAATTGGAAGCTAATTACTTTACAATATTGTAGTGGTTTTCCCATACGTTGACATGAATCAGTCACAGGTGTACATGTGTTCCCCATCCTGAAACCCCCTCTGACCTCCCTCCCCTGTGCTGGGTATTGCTAAGAAATACTGAATGAAAACTTATATCCAAAGCATATACAAGACAAATTGTCATGTAAAAGTCTTGTAATTGGCTACTGTAAATTACCCAGCCTGGTCAGCAGAATTATATTTTATCCTGGGAACATAATTTAGGTGGACACATTTAAAAAGAAAAATATGTTGATGGTAATAACGTGGCATTTTGGAGTCAGTCTCTGTATTTCCAAGGATCCCTACCAGAATTGAAAATGTGCCTTTACTGGAAATGTATTTCAATCTTCCCCCAGCAAAAACCCAGGATCCTGGTGAGAGAAAGGATCTTTCAGGGGCTGCCTTGCTGGCACTCCTTCATAGAGCACCAGATTTAACTAGGTTTTTTTTTTTTTTTTCTATAGTATACTTAATTGGGCAAGAGTTTCACCAACATCTTTACTAGGCAATTTGTTTTTTATAAAATGGCATTACATAAGGTAGTTCTATTTGCAATTTTTTAAGGAATCTCCACACTGTTCTCCATAGTGGCTGTACTAGTTTGCATTCCCACCAACAGTGTAGGAGGGTTCCCTTTTCTCCACACCCTCTCCAGCATTTATTGCTTGCAGATTTTTGGATCGCAGCCATTCTGACTGGTGTGAAGTGGTACCTCATTGTGGTTTTGATTTGCATTTCTCTAATAATGAGTGATGTTGAGCATCTTTTCATGTGTTTGTTAGCCATCCGTATGTCTTCTTTGGAGAAATGTCTATTTAGTTCTTTGGCCCATTTTTTGATTGGGTCGTTTATTTTTCTGGAGTTGAGCTGCAGAAGTTGCTTGTATATTTTTGAGATTAGTTGTTTGTCAGTTGCTTCATTTGCTATTATTTTCTCCCATTCAGAAGGCTGTCTTTTCACCTTGCTTATATTTTCCTTGGTTGTGCAGAAGCTTTTAATTTTAATTAGATCCCATTTGTTTATTTTTGCTTTTATTTCCAGCATTCTGGGAGGTGGATCATAGAGGATCCTGCTGTGATTTATGTCTGAGAGTGTTTTGCCTATGTTCTCCTCTAGGAGTTTTATAGTTTCTGATCTTACATTTAGATCTTTAATCCATTTTGAGTTTATTTTTGTGTGCGGTGTTAGAAAGTGATCTAGTTTCATTCCTTCACAAGTGGTTGACCAGTTTTCCCAGCACCACTTGTTAAAGAGATTGTCTTTACTCCATTGTATATTCTTGCCTCCTTTGTCAAAGATAAGGTGTCCATATGTGTGTGGATTTATCTCTGGGCTTTCTATTTTGTTCCATTGATCTATATGTCTGTCTTTGTGCCAGTACCATACTGTCTTGATGACTGTGGCTTTGTAGTAGAGCCTGAAGTCAGGCAAGTTGATTCCTCCAGTTCCATTCTTCTTTCTCAAGATTGCTTTGGCTATTCGAGGTTTTTTGTATTTCCATACAAATCTTGAAATTATTTGTTCTAGTTCTGTGAAAAATGTGGCTGGTAGCTTGATAGGGATTGCATTGAATTTGTAAATTGCTTTGGGTAGTATACTCATTTTCACTATATTGATTCTTCCAATCCATGAACATGGTATACCTTATGACCCAGCAATCCCACTTCTGGGCATACACACCGAGGAAACCAGAATTGAAAGAGACACATGTACCCCAATGTTCATCGCAGCACTGTTTATAATAGCCAGGACATGGAAACAACCTAGATGTCCATCAGCAGATGAATGGATAAGAAAGCTGTGGTACATATACACAATGGAGTATTACTCAGCCGTTAAAAAGAATTCATTTGAATCAGTTCTGTTGAGATGGATGAAACTGGAGCCGATTATACAGAGTGAAGTAAGCCAGAAAGAAAAACACCAATACAGTATACTAACACATATATATGGAATTTAGGAAGATGGCAATGACGACCCTGTATGCAAGACAGGGAAAGAGACACAGATGTGTATAACGGACTTTTGGACTCAGAGGGAGAGGGAGAGGGTGGGATGATTTGGGAGAATGACATTCTAACATGTATACTATCATGTGAATTGAATCGCCAGTCTATGTCTGACGCAGGATGCAGCATGCTTGGGGCTGGTGCATGGGGATGACCCAGAAAGATGTTATGGGGAGGGAGGTGGGAGGGGGGGTTCATGTTTGAGAATGCATGTAAGAATTAAAGATTTTAAAATTTAAAAAATAAAAAAAAAAGGGAAAAAAATAAAATAGAGACTGTTAAAAAAAAATGGCATTACACGGTTATAAAATTATCAAAGTAATCCAAAGAGACATTATTGTCTGCTAAAAGAATTTAATTGGAAAATGGATTTTTTTTTCTGACACAGCACTGAGAACTTAAAAAGCACTCTTACCCTTTTACTGAAAAGCTAATATTCCCCTCCAGATTTCTGATTTTCATATTCATAGGGCCTGGATAAGCTAAGCTTTAACATAAGCCTTAAGGCTGTATAAATATTTATCATAGATAAAAAATTAAGAAAGAAATCTTAGTGATTTTAGGCATCAAAAGAGACTTATGTGGTATAATAAAAACTCTTGGATTTAAATTCAGAGGAATTTGTGTAGCGATCTTTGCTCTATCACTATTTGGCTCTGCAACCTTAAACAACTCTTATATGCCTTCCTGGACATGAATTTCTTCACCTGTAAAGCAAGGGGATTGGGTTGGATTACTCCTAATACTCCCCCAAAGGTCTGGCAATATGTGATGGTACTAGAGGACATTTTAAAATAAAAGGGAAGGATGTATATTTTTAATGAAAAGAAACTGTCACAATTCAAAACAGTGATGGTAACTGTCATAAAAACGGCTTGAAACAAAAAATTAATTCGGGGTTTCATAAAAGTAAATGTCAAAACACAGCATACCATTTCTTCAACTCTTAAACTGAAGAATTAATTATTGAATGTTTGAAGATACACACACAAAAAATTGAGAAAACAAAAATGTCATTCTATCAGTCAGCTCCTGACTTTAAATCTAATATTCTTAGTTTAGATTGTGAAAATTTTGATTTAGTAGAAAAAATTGCTTCAAACTACATTGCTTCAAACCACATTCAAACACAAATTGCTTCAAAGTAATACTAATGAATATTGATATTAATTTTAGATACTCAATGTACCTTATATAAGCCCAAAATAGAATGAAACATATGAGAACATGATGGAGGAGAGGGCAAATGCCTCCATGAATATAAATAAAACTTAAAATGTTTAGCAGAAATGAAAAGCCAAAGCAGGTAGGTAAAATGTGTGAAATAATTTTGTCTCCTTTCCTCTGGCAATTCAGTAACCAGAAAGCTAAGAGCTGATCTTTCAGATATTCATCATTGCCAGGGGTTCAATCTAGCAATCAACTCAGATATCAAATCTACCTGTGCAGGGCAGGCAAAGTACACCAAACTATGCTGTCGTAGAGTTGTTAGAGAGGAGGTAGTAACTATTCCTGCTGAGGCCGTTTTTGTAATGGAAAATTCATCTCTGGGAGAGGTATGATGGAATGAAATAAGCTTTACACCTAGAGAGACATGATGAGCTAAGGAATTTGCAGAGCTCAGCACAAACTGAAAACTCAGGACACCTTGTATTGTTGTTGCTTGAAGGCAATGGCACCCCACCCCAGTACTCTTGCCTGGAAAATCCCATGGACAGAGGAGCCTGGTGGGCTGCAGCCCAGGGGGTCGCTAAGAGTCAGACACGACTGAGCGACTTCACTTTCACTTTTCACTTTCACGCATTGGAGAAGGAAATGGCAACCCACTCCAGTGTTCTTGCCTGGAGAATCCCAGGGATGGGGGAGCCTGGTGGGCTGCTGTTGATGGGGTCGCACAGAGTTGGACACGACTGAAGTGACTTAGCAGCTTAGCTGCAGTAGTCACTCAGTTCAGTTCAGTTGCTCAGTCGTGTCCAACTCTTTGCAACCCCATGAATCGCAGCACACCAGGCCTCCCTCTCCATCACCAACTCCCAGAGTTCACTCAAAATCATGTCCATCGAGTCGGTGATGCCATCCAGCCATCTCATCCTCTGTCGTCCCCTTCTCCTCCTGCCCCCAATCCCTCCCAGCATCAGGGTCTTTTCCAATGTGTCAACTCTTCGCATGAGGTGGCCAAGGTATTGGAGTTTCAGCTTTAGCATCATTCCTTCCAAAAAACACCCAGGACTGATCTCTTTTAGAATGGACTGGTTGGATCTCCTTGCAGTTCAAGGGACTCTCAAGAGTCTTCTCCCACACCACAGTTCAAAAGCATCAATTCTTCAGTACTCAGCTTTCTTCACAGTCCAACTCTCACAGCCATACATGACCACAGGAAAAACCATAGCCTTGACTAGACAGACCCTTTGTTGGCAAGGTAATGTCTCTGCTTTTGAATATGCTATCTAGGTTGGTCATAACTTTGCTTCCAAGGAGTAAGCGTCTTTTAATTTCATGGCTGCAGTCACCATCTGCAGTGATTTTGGAGCCCAAAAAAATAAAATCAGCCTGTTTTCACTGTTTTCCCGTCTATTTGGCATAAATTGATGGGACCAGAAGCCACGATCTTAGTTTTTTGAATGTTGAGCTTTAAGACAACTTTTTCACTCTCCACTTTCACTTTCCTCAAGAGGCTTTTTAGTTCCTCTTCACTTTCTGCCATAAGGGTGGTGTCATCTGCATATCTGAGGTTATTGATATTTCTCCTGGCAATCTTGATTCCAGCCTGTGCTTCTTCCAGCCCAGCATTTCTCACGATGTACTTTTTGTATAAGACCCTACATCCATGGAGCGGCGGCTGCGCAGGCGCAACAGGGCCAAGAGGATCTACTCCACGTTCAAGGTCAGGAGGGGTGGCTGTGTGTAGATATCCCTCATCCAAGGTAAGGAGCAGTGGCTGCACTTTGCTGGAGCAGCTGTGAAGAGATACCCCACATCCGAGGTAAGAGAAACCCAAGTATGACGGTAGGTGTTGCGAGAGGGCATCAGAGGGCAGACACAGTGAAACCATAATCACAGAAAACTAGCCAATCTGATCACATGGACCACAGCCTTGTCTAACTCAATGAAACTAAGCCATGCTGTGTGGGGCCACCCAAGATGGGCAGGTCACGATGGAGAGGTCTGACAGTCACTCAGTCATGTCCAACTCTTTGTGTCCAGGGCTCTTCTGGTGGGTGACAACTTTTCGTGGCCCACAAAATAAGCAGAAACTTCAGGTTTATTTCTCTTCACCAGACAAGTAGTTTTGCAGACAGTTTACCCCACTAACGTACATTTAGAACATTAGCAAGAAGACCTCATCCTAAATTCAGATTCCTCTGTGAAGTGGGTTCAGCAACAATCTGAGCTCTGCTTCTGAAGTGGGTTCCTATTGCCTTCTCTATTCTTTGAAGCAGGATGATAAAACAAAAATGAAACCTTTTTCAAAGAGAATTCATTTAACGGTTATATTGATGTCTTGATCAAAAAGAAGGAAGTCTTTCAGGTGGTGCTTTTTTTCTTCTTTTCATTCTACTTCATTTACAAGTCATCGCTCTCTTAACCTTTACTGCTCTTTGCTTAATCAACCTAGAATTAGGGTGAAGATTAGGAGAGTGGAATCAATGGAAGGAAGCACAAGCAACCTTTCAGAAAGCAAAGGAATTCAAGATAATTCCCAGAACTTCAGTCTCATTTGATACAACAGAGGTGGCAATGAGTCAAATTCATCAACACACAGTGGTTAGAAAGTCCATTCGAGACAAGGCAACCTGCAAAATCTATGAGGTATAAAAAACAAGACATTAAATCCCACCAGAATGAACAAATCCCCTAGTAGGTCCAGTCATTCAAACCAGGACCTCTGATGTAGGACAAGTCAATCAACCGACAATAAAGCAGAACAGTTAAAAAGTGCGGATCCCAGCACTGCCTTATATCCTGCATTCAAGCCTCAGCTCTAAAAAGGTGTATTACGTGCTCTTTGACGAGGGACCTAAGCTTTGTGCGCCTCTGTTTCCTCAGCTGTAAGGTGGGGATAATAATATTAGCACCTGTCTCATGGGTGTGTTGTGGAAACGAGATGCATTAGTTGTTATTTGTATATAAAATACTCAGAATAGTACCTGACACATAGCTAAGTGTGATGTGAGTGCTTGCTGCCATTAATCTCCTCCTCCTTCTCTCCCTGTCCTCCTTCTTTTTATCCTTCTCTTTCTTCTCCTCCTCACTCTGTTTCTACCATTTACCCCCACATGACCTTGGAGAAGCTGACAAACCTCTTGGCTTCACAGTTTCTGCCTTTGTGAATGTAGGATAATAACACTGCGGGGGTACATACTACCTCCCGGCATTAAGATTGTAATGAGATATACAAAAAGTCTTTAGAATGTTACTGAACTATACAGTTAAATATGGTTAAAACAGTGGGTTTTTTTATTATGTGACTTTTGCCACAATAAAAACATTTTAAAGAAAGTTCTTGATAGAGCACAGATCATATATGAAGCATGGATAAAATGGAAGTTTGTACACTCACTCACACATATGTTCTAGACTTCTTCCAGCAAATACTTTTCAAATACAGCGTGTAAAGCACATTTTTAGGTAAAGGGGATGCAGCAGCGAATGAAATGAACAAAACTGTGTTCTCTCACGGAGCTTACATTTAAGAGACGGTAGCTGTGTACCAGTAAATAGTCTCACTATGATCTTTTTGACAACCAATTTGCAAATTCCTGAATATTTATTTATTCCTGAATATTTTATTTATTTGAGAAGTAGTATAAGTAGGTTCCAGGATACGGCTGACGGGGGAATAGACAAGCAAGAGGTAAAATGGACAGTGTGTAAAGAGAGATAAGTGCTCTGAAGGAAAATAAAGCAGGGAACAGTGAGACGAAATGTCTGAGGATAAAGAGGGGGGGTGCGATTATAAATAATCTGGACAAGAAGGACTCACTGAGAAGGTGATACCTGGTCACAGACTTGGCAGTGTAGAATGCCCCAGGCAGTGGAAACAACACACCTTCTCAGCGATTGAAAAGCCCGTCAACTGAGAATGTCAGTCTCGGTCTGTGCACAAGGTCCCTCAGTCGATTCAGCCCAGCACGCTGCCCCCTGTGCTTTTCTTCACAGGTATAGTCTACACACGAGTAGATAACAATTTACAGGTTGAAAATACTCCCTTCACCTAGCCTCTGAGTAACATAACCCTATACTGGCCAATGGGTACTGTCCAAAATTCTCACTCCTGGTCTCCAGGGTTAGCCTGACAGCTTCACTGTCATCTGTCAAGTGAACAGAAGGATACGGCATTTATTTCAGAGCTAACACAAACAAGCAGACAGCCTCTCAAATAAAATGAGATGGTTTTCAAAACTCGCTCTTTATGTAAATGTCATAATGATAACCAAAGTTTCCACCAACAGAAAGCTTGATCAAGTATGGAGACACTGTGGAATTACTGAGAAGGCATGTAAACAACGGTGTGAACCTAATAATGTGATATGGAGAGACATTCATTTTATTAATGATGCCACGGCAGCAACTGATATTTCCTGAGTGTGTATCTCTTCTAATGCCTGAGTTTCCTCATCTACAAAATGGGACTAATTATTACCTTATAGGTAGAATGTGAGATTTGAATAAATTAATTCAGGTAAAAGTTACATCAATTAATGATAACTACATAGAATAAATACGATTAAATGATAAATGGAATGCATGTGATCAATGTAAGCTATTTTTCCCTTCATCTTCATTATTATCATTATCATTATTGTTTTACTTTGCGCCAAACACTAGAAGTTAGCTCTTTTTTATTATTCCCATTAAACTGAGCAATAGAAAGTTTACTAAGTTGCTTTATATTCTAAAGAGAATTAAGAAATTGGGTAGAGATTCATGACAGACAATCTCATTCTCAATAGCTGTTCTATTAAAAAAAAAACACATTTTGGACAGTTTAAATTCAACTAGAGTCTCAGATCCATGAGGGCAAGAACCATGTCACTTGCATTTACTAACTCATAGAAAGTTATTCATTATGCTGAATGATTACAACGAGGAAGCCATAGTCAACCCTACTTATTAGGTGCTTATTTATGTCCTGAATGTTTAATATGAATTATTTTGCACACTCCCTCTACTCCAAAGAAGGAGCTACTAATGTTATCCCATTTTCATATGAGAAAATTGAGTCTAAGAGAATTTAAATTACCCCAAATCATACAGATAAGTAGCAGTGCCAGGACTAAAACTCCTGTCTACTGAACTCCAGTCCCAAAGTTTCATCGTTGTTTTTTCCTGTCTACAGTGCTCAGCTAGTAACTCCTGGTATAACGAGAAACAATGATACACAGTTGTCACTAGACCCCAGGACATGTGAATTAAGGTTGCAGGCTTCATATGAAGGTACAATAGCTCCCTCCTCTGCTAATTACCACGTGAGAACAAGGTAAAATGCAGAACTCAGTGGAAACCTAAAGACTCATTCCCAAAAATCTGAAGGAGCCAATTAGCGTTGGAATAACAATCTCTCATACAATTCTGTGGTCGGCTGGTGCCGTGGTAATACGCACACCTCTTCCATAATATCAATCTCCGCCATTTCCAATCTGTACTGTGTATGAATTATGCATTAAAAGCCTGCAAAACATGGAGTAATGGCTTCAAAAACTCTCTCAGGCATAAAAATAGAAGCTTAGTGCTGTTGGTATGGATTCCCCACTGTTTCGAAGTAACCATTTTCAGCCTTTGGAGAAAGAATTCACAGACTCTTTGCTGTAGCATTTTAGATAATCTACTATTCCTTGTAGTAGTTCAGCTGAGTGCCAAAGAGTTGATGCTTTTGAACTGTGGTGTTGGAGAAGTCTCTTGAGAGTCCCTTGGACTGCAAGGAGATCCAACCAGTCCATTCTGAAGGAGATCAGCCCTGGGATTTCTTTGGAAGGAATGATGCTAAAGCTGAAACTCCAGTACTTTGGCCACCGCATGCGAAGAGCTGACTCATTGGAAAAGACTTTGATGCTGGGAGGGATTGGGGGCAGGAGGAGAAGGGGATGACAGAGGATGAGATGGCTGGATGGCATCACGGACTCGATGGATGTGAGTCTGAGTGAACTCCGGGAGTTGGTGATGGACAGGGAGGCCTGGTGTGCTGCGATTCATGGGGTCGCAAAGAGTCGGACACGACTGAGCGACTGAACTGAACTGAACTATTCCTTCTAACTCTCTCAACTCCGTTTCTTACAGAGGTAAACATGTCTGTGGTCTGAAAGCCAAGGTAAAAACAAACCAAGCATCTGTCCTAATGAGATTCCCAAGGGCCTGGTGAAAAACACTCTCTGTTGTACCCAGTGATGGAAATTATCAGTCAAGTTATTTGGATTTTAATTAGAGAGCAGTCCAGAGCAATTATAATAACCTGGTTTTTTGATCTTGAGAATCTCAATCCTTGTGCTGGTAGAGGCAAACTGAAATGTTCTAGAAGCCAGTAAGGTGAAGTAAAGGAGCAAAACAGGCAAGGTGTAAGCAACAGGGGAAGAAGCAGATGTGGTGCTCAGGGAACACATGGTCCCTTTCAGAACCTCCTCTAAAAAAAGTAGCTGCTACTCTGCTCTAGCTGATGGTTGCCAGAAGGCAAAAAACATCCTGGTTTTGCTTTATTTTTCAATTCTTTTCTTAAGAGAAACCATGAATTCAGATGTTAAATTTCAAAAATGTCAAAAGTTAGCAACTTTTAATTAAAAATAACATAATAACAACAATGTGTGGGATGAATAAAAGTCATGAGCAGGATTTGGTCCATAGGTGGCTTGTTTGTGACTTCTATTTTGCTATATTTTCTTATCTGCAGTGCTAGATTATGCCAGGCTACTTTCCTGTCCAAGCTTGGATTAGCAAGGTCTGATTTGACTAATAATCTAGGAACACATGAAAATAATAATAGCTGATATTTACGGAGCCCCCATCATGTATGTAACACTCAGATTAATTGAGAAAAAGCCTGTAAGATGGATCCTCTTATTATTATCCTCATTTTACAGATGAGGAAGCTGAGGAACTAAGCAGGTATATTATCTGCCATCTGCCCAAGGTCACACCACTATCAAGTAATAGAATTGGGTGCCCACCCAAAGATATTACTAGGCTATAAAGTTAAGTGCATGTGAATAAAGGGCATAAAAATGAAATCTATGGGCAAGGTAATGTCTTTGTGCCACTATCAAAAAAGGCATCTTAGTCAATGCGGTTTCGAATAAAATTCCATAAAAATGTTTAGATCATTGGACCAACCTATATACTCTTGGTAATCCTTTCTAAAAATAATTTAAAGAAAGAAAAATGTATCAATTCAGAAGAATTAGCATCATCCGATTTTTGAGTAGCAAACAAGCAAACAAAATAACCAAATCCCCTAGAGAATAAGAACAAACACATTTTTTTTCTTTTTACTAATATAGTGGAAGACTAGATAATCACTAAAAATTGAAGCCCTGGTGATTACTGGTCACTTAGAAGAGCTACCATTTATTAAACATTGTAGATTAGAACGAGGTAAAAACTATTAAGATATAGGCTAGAAAAAATACAAGTTAGGCTTTGAGTCATTTCATAACAAGTAATTAAATTGTGAATGGCTTAGAAAATAAATAAGGGACTTTCAACATCATTGTAGTAATATTTGCTATTTATTGCAACCAAATTTAACTTAAAACTATGATAAACATACAGGTACCACTCAGATTCAGGTTTCCAACACTATAAAGCATTTATCCATTTAACTGTCCCTGTTGAGCATGACCTCAGTATTTTGTACATTTTCTGTGACAATTCTACACAGTCGAGTTTTGCATACAAGGGTCCAGCTACATGAGAATCAACTGTCATCTCTGGATAACTAGCATGAATATATATAAGCTCTGATGCACAGTTTCAAACCAAGGTTCCATGTGGTTCCTAAAGTCAATGCATTCTCATCTTAAGAATTTGACTCTTACGATCTCCAAGATACATAAAAGGTTTGTCCCTTCACTTCCTTCAGACTCCTGCTCAAATGTTTACCAGTAAGAATTACTCTGATCACTTTATATAAAATAGTAATACCCTGACACTACCAATACTCAATTTATACTTATATGTTTATCTTCTGCTTTTCTTCACTAGATTGCAAACTTCATGAGAACCTATCCCTGTTGTTCAGTGCTATGTCCCCCACATGTGGAATTGTACTTGGCACTTCACATATTAACAGAATCTAACATTAATGTGGCACTTACTATGTGCCAGGCACTACTCTAGTTCACATATTAATACAATCTAACATTAATGTGGTACTTACTATGTGCCAGGCACTATTCTAGATGCCTTACTAATATTAAATTATCTAATATTTCTAATGACCCCATTATTATGTTCATTTAATAGATGAAGACCCTGATGTACACAGAAGTCAAATAATCTGTCTAGCATACTATGGTGGACCAACTCTAAGACAGCCCACAATTACTTACACCTCTTTCTATGCATGGCTTGTTTAATTCCTGTTGAGAGTAAGAGCTATTCACTGTTAATAACGTGCAGGAAAAGGTGATTATGTTTCTTTATATTGAAACTTCTATCTCCCTAATAGACTCTCTTATTTCTAACTTTGATTAAGTAAGCTGCCCTATGGAGAGGCCCACATGGCAAAAAACTAAGGGTGGATTAGTTTTAGGGCAGTTATCAATGCATTGAGATCCTCAGACCAATGGCCTTCAAGAAACTGCATCCTGCCAACAGTTACATGAACTTGGAAGCAGATCCCTTCCCAGGTAAGCCTCAAATAAGTCCCTTAGCCAGACCAACACTTTGACTGTATCCTTGTGAGAGACCCTGAAGCAGAGCATCCAGCTAAGATATTCCCAGATTTTTGACCCATAGGAACTGTGGGGTAATGAATGTGTTGCTTTAAGCCACTAAGTTTATGGCAACTTGTCAGATAGCAATTCAGTTCAGTTCACTTCAGTCGCTCAGTCGTGTCCGACTCTTTGCGACCCCATGAATCGCAGCACGCCAGGCCTCCCTGTCCATCACCAATTCCCAGAGTTCACTCAGACTCGTGTCCATCGAGTCAGTGATGCCATCCAGCCATCTCATCTTCGGTTGTCCCCTTCTCCTCCTGCCCCCAATCCCTCCCAGCATCAGAGTCTTTTCCAATGAGTCAACTCTTCACATGAAGTGGCCAAATTACTGGAGCTTCAGCTTTAGTATCATTCCTTCCAAAGAAATCCCAGGGCTGATCTCCTTTAGAATGGACTGGTTGGATCTCCTTGCAGTCCAAGGGACTCTCAAGAGTCTTCTCCAACACCTCAGTTCAAAAGCATCAATTCTTCGGCGCTCAGCCTTCTTCACAGTCCAACTCTCACATCCATACATGACCACAGGGAAAACCATAGCCTTGACTAGACGGACCTTAGTCGGCAAAGTAATGCCTCTGCTTTTGAATATGCTATCTAGGTTGGTCATAACTTTTCTTCCAAGGAGTAAGCGTCTTTTAATTTCATGGCTGCAGTCATCATCTGCAGTGATTTTGGAGCCCAAAAAATAAAGTCTGACACTGTTTCCACTGTTTCCCCATCTATTTCCCATGAAGTGATGGGACCGGATGCAATGATCTTCCTTTTCTGAATGTTGAGCTTTAAGCCAACTTTTTCACTCTCCTCTTTCACTTTCATCAAGAGGCTTTTTAGCTCCTCGTCACTTTCTGCCATAAGGGTGGTGTCATCTGCATATCTGAGCTTATTGATATTTCTCCCGGCAATCTTGATTCCAGCTTATGTTTCTTCTAGTCCAGCATTTCTCATGATGTACTCTGCATAGAAGTTAAATAAGCAGGGTGACAATACACAGCCTTGACGTACTCCTTTTCCTATTTGGAACCAGTCTGTTGTTCCATGTCCAGTTCTAACTGTTGCTTCCTGACCTGCATACAGATTTCTCAAGAGGCAGGTTAGGTGGTCTGGTATTCCCATCTCTTTCAGAATTTTCCACAGTTTATTGTGATCCACACAGTCAAAGGCTTTGGCATAGTCAACAAAACAGAAATAGATGTTTTTCTGTAACTCTCTTGCTTTTTCCATGATGAATAAAATAGTCACACTAAGTTTTTAAAAAAGGATCCAAACCTAGGTAGCCTAGAATTTATACTTTTATGCACTATACTATTTGTACTTAGTTGCTTAGTCATGTGTGACTCTTTGCAACCCCACGGCCTGTAGCCCACCAGGTTCCTCTGACAATGGGGATTCTCCAAGCAAGAATACTACAGTGGGTTGCCATGCCCCCCCTCCAGGGTATCTTTCCAACCCAGGGATCAAACCCAGGTCTTCCACATTGTAGGCAGACTCTCTACCATCTGAGCCACCAGGGAAGCCCCATTATACTATATTTCCCTTCAATAAATATTTTTGGAATGAATGAAGGGATGGATAAATGGATGGATGGACACGATGATAATACCTTATTGAGCCCAAGAGCAATGAACATTTGTTTTATGAGATTACAATGATCTTGATCTTCAAATCTGCAACAAATATTATTAAGAAATGTGTGTGTGTGTGTGTGTGTGTGTGTGTATCAGCAACACTCTGTCATGAACATCATTACAAAAGTCCTAAATAAAATAAGAATTAGCTAAATTAATCAAATGATTCATAAAAAGAGAATACATTATACCAATGGGGTCTTTCCAGAAACGAAATATTGAGTTACCAACTAAAGTCAATTTAAAACATCAAATATCTCTTTTAGTAGATACAAAAGAAGCCTTTGATAAAATTATATCTCCATTCATGATTTTTCAAAACTCTCAAAACAAATTTGGAATAAGACAAAAATATATCTCCATTCATAGTTTTTAAAATACCCTCTTAGTAAAGCAGGAATAGAAGAGTTTATCTATTTAAAAAAAAAAACTATAGAAATTTTATGCTTCAGGATAAATTTTGGAGATTTCTCCTGATATTTTGAGAATGGGTCAAGACTGCCTACTATCTCAACTTTATTCACCATTGTAGTAGCAAAAGTCTTAGTCCCTATTAAAGTGAGAGAAACACAGGTTATAAAGAAGTAAAAAATTAAAACTCTCATTATTTTCAGATTACTTGATTACATATATGTAGAAAACCCTAGAGAAACCACATAGAAACCATTAGAATTAATAAGGTGATTTGGTGAGATTTCTGGATACAAAATACAGATCTCAATTGCAACAAGGAATTAGAAAAGGAAATTTAAAATACTATTTATAAAAGATCAATACACATCAAATGCAAGATGAAATCTAACATAAAATGGGCAAGCCTGCTATTCAAAAAATTACAAACCTTCCTCTGCCAGAAAGATCCAGTTTCACACACAATACCATTACTAGTTATTCACTAGCAATTTTATTAGAGTTAGGACAGGGTCCATAACCAACATGACATGAAATAATAAAAACATATGGTCGGTTATCCATTTATTTTCAATAGTTTTAGCACATGCACACAAATATTGAAAACTGTGGAAATGATGTAGGTTTTGCCTTTTTTTCCCTTCCATTTCTCCCATGGTAGCGTGTACTGGTTGCCTAGGAAACTGTTACTACCAGGCACAGAAGCGGCTGTGCTGTCACTGAGCTGGGCCGAGATTTCAGTGGTAGCATATCAGCTCTCATCCTCAGTGGAGGGGAACCTGTACTGTCCCACTTGGCTCCGGGCTCACTCATTTCCTAGGAGCAGCTGTACATTGTGTTGTTAGTGATTTGGCAGGAGGAAAGAAGCAAAGGGTACCATAACAGCAACTGGGGAGCAAAGACTGAACAAGGATTGTTAGAGGTGGGTCTCAGATATTGCAGGTGAAGAGACCTCAAAGTATAAAGGAGATGCTTCGTAAAGTACACTTAGATGCTGCGGGCAGACAAGGATGGGTGCGCTACTCACAGAAGCGATCTGGAAGGCAACTAGGAAAGGGGAGGGAAGTTTAACTACTATGTGCCAGCAGCTGTACTATGTATTTCCTATCTGTTTTGCATTCATTTCATCTCTCTCTCCCTCCCTTCCACTCCGTTTCTGACAATCATACACAAAGACATACACACTCAAGCTCACACACACAGCTACTATTCTAGTTTTAAACACAGGTAACATGGAGTTCACAGAGGCTAAATAATATTCTTCAATTCACCCAATTACTCAGCAATGAAGCTGGAAATGAATCTCAATCAAACCCCATGAAAATCCATACTAGGGTGCCTCCAAGCCTGGGATATGTTTCAAAATAAGGACAAATTAAAGGGAGGCAAAGGATGCTACGGACATGAAAAGATGAAAGTTTATATTAGGTGCAGGAAGTGAGAAGAAACCCGATGAAGTGGAATACAGAGGGTGCAGGGGCATAGGAAGTTAAAAAGAAAAATAACCAGCAAACTGATAATGAACTATTTTAAATGCCATATGAGCAAGTTTATTTTTAAATTTTATTTTATAACTGTGCTGTCTAGTAGACACCCTGCATGGTAATGTGGGTTGTCTGAACTGACATGGGTCTACATATAGATATATACAGAATGTTTACTGGACTTTTTATTGTAAAAAATCTCACATAAAATAGTTTAGTAATCATTTGTCTATTAATATATGTTGGTCTGATAATAGTGTGGATGTTCTGGGTTAAATAAAATCTATTAAAAATAATTTCACCTGATTCTTTTTGCTTTTTAAATGTGGTTACTGAAAATAATTAAAATTAGACTTGTGGGCTTATATTTCAATTGGTTACCAGTGGGAGGCCATGTAAAGTATGAGGGGAGGAACAACGGGACTGGCTAACTCTTGTACTTAAACTTTTCCTCTCCTTATACACACACAAACACACACCCTCAGCTTCATGCTACTTTATTGTTTTTTTAATTTTTATTTTTACTTTATTTTGCTTTACAATACTGTATTGGTTTTGCCATACATTGACATGAATCAGCCACAGGTGTACATGAGTTCCCAATCCTGAACCCCCCTCCCACCTCCCACCCCATATCATCTCTCTGGATCATCCCCGTGCACCAGCCCCAAGCATCCTGTATCCTGTATTGAACATAGACTGGCGATTCGTTTCTTACCTGATAGTATACATGTTTCACTACCATTCTCCCAAATCATCCCACCCTCTCCCTCTCCCACAGAGTCTAAAAGTCCGTTTTATACATCTGTGTCTCTTTTGCTGTCTTGCATAGAGGGTTATCATTACCATCTTTCTAAATTCCATACATACGTGTTAGTATACTGTATTGGTGTTTTTCTTTCTATGCTACTTTATTATTTTTTTTACACCAAGCCTTCATAGGAAAAGGCACCCAGGATTCTTTTCCTACGAGAAAAAAAAGGCAGTTTGCCTACTACAAAATCTGAAATAAAAAAAGTTTAACAAAACTCCTTTGCAAGAAATTAAGATGGATTCATGCAGCATCCAGAGAGTGTTTCCATCTTAAAGAAAAAAGGTGCCTGTGGGGAACAAAACAGTTAACAATGGCTTTGGAAGAAAAATCGGTTTCCAAAGCCTTTACTGCTCCGGAAAGAGCTCCCATTCAGGACATCACAGAGAGCAGCCTCAGCGGTCACCTGGTGACTCACTTCTGTTTTGCCATATATTATGTTTTAGTTTCTCTGACCTTGATATTTCATATGGCACCAAGAAACTACTCACCTCACCGTCAGAATGATAATCGCCGTAGGATACTGCCCCTGCCAAACAGTGGCCTGAGCTAGCTGGTGAGACTGAATAGAAAAAAGTAAACAATAAACCCTTATCTGACTGTTCAGGGTATTCCACTGTAGTTGTTCAGCATCTTAGTGTGTGTCAATGTCTTTAGTGTACTTTGTTATTTCACCGTTATGTCCTGTTTGACTCTTTTGTGACCTCATGGACTGTAGCCCACCAGGCTTGTCTGTCTATGGGATTTCCCAGGCAAGAATACAGCAGAGGATTGCGAGTTCCTTCTCCAGGGGATTTCCCCAACCCAGGGGTTGAAACTACATCTCCTGCATTGCAGGCAGATTCTTTAACTCTGAGGCACCTGGGAAGCCCTCGGTGTATTACACGGATCTTTTTTCACGGGCATCCATTGTCTCTCATATGTGGCACAACAGTGTAATATAAGGTGCATCGGATCACAAACTTTCCTGCAAACATAGATTTGGAAATGTCCCTATTTAAAAAGGTGGTAAGAGTTGTCAGGGGAGGAACAGAAGGGAGCTATTAACTAGAAAGGGTGGTGCTGAGCCAACAGCACTGGGTTGGGCAACCATGAGACCTGGATTCCAGATTTTGCTCTGCAACTTAGAAAGTAGAAAGATGGCAATGATGACCCTGTATGCAAGACAGCAAAAAAGACACAGATGTGTATAGCGGACTTTTGGATTCAGAGGGAGAGGGAGAGGGTGGGATGATTTGGGAGAATGGCATTGAAACATGTATACGATCATGTAAGAATCGAATCACCAGTCTATGTCCGATGCAGGATACAGCATGCTTGGGGCTGGTGCACGGGGATGACCCGGAAGGATGTTGTGGGGAGGGAGGTGGGAGGGGGGTTCATGTTTTGGATCACATGTACACCCGTGATGGATTCATGTCAATGTATGGCAAAACCAATACAGTATTATAAAGTAAAATAAAGTAAAAATAAAAAGTTAAAAAAACAAAGTGTGCAACTTTCCTTCTATGTCTTGTATCTTCTCTTTCAGATGAAGGTCTTATAAATTATAGCTCCCAACTTTTATTTCTCTTCCAGCACATATGGGAGATATGAGACCCTTCCTTTAGGAAGAGCACATTACTGTTAATGCAAAAAAAATGTATCATGAGGCACTTGGCAGGCACTTGCGAGGCGGGAGTGATTTTTAAGACAGTGATTTCCAGTAGTGGAGACACAAGCCTAGGGTATCAAAATCTCCAGGTATTTAGGAGTTCTGGCTCACTCCTTTTTAGAATCTTAGAGACCATCTTGTCTTTAATATCTTTTCAGGTGTTACAAAGATCAAGGCTATCACTAAGGTTGTTCACTAGACTGTTTCATAACCATAGCCTCTCCTCTCCTTTTTTCTTTTTACTCTCATCCCTTTAGTCAAAATATCCCATACTGGGAGACTGCATTCTGATGGATATTGATTTGAATGAAGTTGAATAAATTCTTGAGCATACTATGGAAGAAAAACCCATTAAGCCCATTCAGTCTACCATTTTTCAAATGTGTAGGAAATGTTTTGATCAGATAACATTCTGGAACATATTGTCTTCTACCTGAAATGTCCTGTTCACCAGCAGCCTTTAACTTGACCTTCTAGGAAGAAAAACAGAGTAGATCTTTTTTTTTTTTTTTTTTACAGTCCATACTCATATTTTAAATATTCAACTCTATGTTTTAAGATACTGTATATCCCTAAGTCACTCTGTAACCCTACATTTAGCTAGCATTTTCTGAGAACCTTGTCCATGTGAGATCTTGAAGGAATTTAAGGCCAAAAGGTGAGAGGTGCTAAGAGGTACAAGTGCTAGAAAAGCAAAGAGACAGACTGTGACCTGAGGTAATATGAAAATTCAATTTCACTCCAAAGAGCAGAAATTTGGAATATGTATTGATTTCATGAAGCTCACTCCACAGCAAAGTCTTGCCCACTAGGTGAATGGCTATGGAAAGGTCAACAGAAGCTATAAAATTTCTCATATTTTTGACAAAGTCCTCTATAAGGAAGTTGCACAGAAGTGAAATATGTTTCAATCATGAAGTAGTAAGGACAAACATACTGACTGTTTCTCAAATAAATATTAACCTCAGAAAACCAGACTTACAAAGGGTAGTGAGTGAGTGAGTGAAGTCGCTCAGTCATGTCCGACTCTGCGATCCCATGGGGACTGTAGCCCACCAAGCTTCTCCGTCCATGGGATTCTCCAGGCAAGAATACTGGAGTGGGTTGCCATTTCCTTCTCCAGGGGATCTGCCCAACCCAGGAATCGAACCCAGGTCTCCCGCACTGCAGGCAGAAGATGTACCCTCTGAGCCACCAGGGAAGCCCCTACAAAGGGTAAGGAGGTGTCTTGAATAATATTAAATTGTAAAAATAAAAGAGGGTTTATTTCTATTTAGGAACATCAGAGAAGATTACGGAAGAAAATATTCTGAGGTATTAGTGTTTGGCCTGGTTCCTGGAAAGCAGGTAAGAGCTGGAAAAACAGAAATGTAAAAGGAGGATATCTCCACAGAAGGAAATGACGTTAGCAAAACACAATAATCTGGAGAGTGGAGCCTTGGGAAAAGTTTATAGACTTAGCTTGCTGAACAAGGGGTACAGGTGAGGTTTAATAACCAATACGAGGATGAGATGGTTGGATGGCAGCACCAACTCAATGTACATGAGTTTGAGCAAACTCTGGGAGATAATGAAGGATAGGGAATCCTGGTGTTCTGCAGTCCATGGGGTCACAAAGAGCTGGACACAACTTAGCGACAGAAAAACAATAACCAATAAGGAAGGTAGCGTCATTAAGAACTGGATCTTTGAAGGCCCTGAATGTCAACCGAAGAGCACTGACATCACCATGAAGGTGATACAGTTTCTGATTAGGAAAATAGCAATTTACCACCGGACAAAAAATGCCGAGTTAGCAGCTGTGCTGAGTTAATCACATTTTAGGTCACAACTAAATATTATTTTAGAACTGATAGAGACCTTGGAGTTCTTCCACTTCACAAAAAGCTCTCATTGCCTGGTTTAGATGGCAACAGAATAATCAACAACACAAAAACCATGAGAAAGGACAAAATGCACAAAAATAAGGGGACAGGTGAAACATGAAGGAAAAAAATTATCTATCACAAGAAAGACTCTCATAGAGTTCTTCTTACAGGGCCAGTTGGTTAAGTGTAGAAAAAGGAACAAGAAGCAAATGACATTTCAGCCCTGAGCACCCTGAGAAATGCAGGCTTGTGTGTATTCAGCTCCTCCCTGAAGCTCACAGCACCCCTTCAAAAGGGAAACAAAATGACAAAAGTACCCTTTGGGGCTACTAAGCTCTCTTTCAGCTGAGTCACCCTATTGCCCAAAACACCCTCTTGCTCCTTTAGGAATTTTAATGCTTTATTTTTAAGCCCTTTTTACTGGTAGAAGAGATAAGATTTCACAAGCTAATTGAATACATAACTAAGTTACAGCCTCCCTTGCTGAAATCTTTAGAGCTGAAAATATTTTTATTTTCTTGGCCCTTCTGACAACTTGAAGAAAAAAAGAGTCTTAGTCACTAAATGGAATTGCTAAATGGGAGGATAAGCCTAGTAAAATAAATCAGTAATCCCTCACCAGTTTCCTTAAATAACAAATTAGTTAAGTTTTAAATTCGCCATCCAATTGCTATGATATGGGCTATTTAATGAAGCAATGGCTCAGAACATAAGACATTTGGATTACAATTGGTTTAGTCTTTGATTTCTTTGAGTTAGACTTAGGTAAGTGTTTTTACCTCTCTAAACTACAAAGCTTAGTAAAACAAGGGAAAATTACCTTCTGTTTCCTTTTACAATAATGAGAGATTGGAGTTTGGATCTGAACAATAATCTAAGACATTCTGGAGAAAGCTTTCATGTACAATGCTGGGGAAATGGCTCTTCATGATCCCGTTTAAATAAGGTCAAGATTCATGTATGTATAACACAAATACACAAAAACTTTTACAGAGTGTGTGTTTGCACTCTAGGAACCTGGAGACCAAAAAGGACCTCCAATTTGCTCACACATATCCCTGTATTTGAATTTAGCAGAGAGAAAAAATCTGGAAAGAACCATGTTTACATATGGTAATTTTCAGTTCCATTAATTCAGGGAGAAGAGTAGATAAGTGGAATCTTGATGGGCTATAGAGAGGTTATTTCTACAAAGAATGGGCTCATCAGGTGCCTCCAAAGTCTTCAAGACAACCTTGGCATGGACTTTCTTTTTAGAGATCAAACTCATTCTAGACCATAACGAAATTATTATTATTTTTTTTAATCCACATGAATTTGAAAAAGAACTAGCGGCTTATTGGATATCCACTTATCAGTGGTTGCAAACAGAAAGGCATCTATGTTCTGTCGGGAAAAACTAAAGACCAAGAATTTCCAAAAGTAATTGCCAGGTTTCCAGTTGTTCAGTGTCAAGCTGACACAGAGCTATTTCAGCAGCAGTGATTGAGAAATCATAGCAGAGGACCAAAAATGGAGGTGGGCTGGTTGGGGGGGGGGGGGGCGGGGCGTGGCACAGGAGAGCAAAAGACTTCAAAGAGTGACAAAAAACCAAAAAATCACCCTGTGCAAAAGCAAACGCTAATAACTGGAACCAAAGAATATAAAACTATCTTTTCCCTTAAATATAAATGAGGCCATCTGCCAAGCTCCAGAGCTTGAGTGACAGAAACATTTTTAAACAAAGACTCAGAGAAAAATGTTTTCTTATTTAGTCTCTTTCATACAACATTTTTGTTGTTGTTGATTTTAACGGGGTTTTTTTTTTGGACATAGTGATGGAGGGGGAAAAAACTTATACTGTAATGTAGATGGCTTAGAAATAAGATTACCTGAGAATAAGGTTATCTTGTGGGAGGGAAACTAGTGAGAATCAACAAATAATGGATGAGACCAGGTTTCTACGTGAAAGACTGAGGAGTATCTCATCATAATACTCTTCACACTTGATTGGCTCATTTGAATAAATGGGCTCGTCGGTTAAACTGAAGTTCTAATTCACCAAGTATTGGATTGGGCTAAAATTCTGCAGTTCAAATGTGCCCCCATATGATCCCATTGCACAAAGTCCTCCCAACATACTTGATTAGAAACACGCAAGAACAATTAAAATGATTGAAATAGTCCTAAGAAGTTAACCCAATTATTGGGTTTGAATGGTTGGATTTCCCCATTGTGGAGACAGCTATACATCAGGCAACCAGAGTTGGGAGCAAGAACATTCTGATTATTAGGCTGATTTCTCTTTATCTGATTGTATTCTGTCTGAACTGCCTTCTGATTGTAATTTGATTTCTTGTGTAGGATTTCCTCTAGAGAGAATTGTGCTCGCTAGTCAACCCAACTCCTGCAGGCAGAATAATCGTGTGGAAAGAAATGGGCTTTGAATTGCAGAGATTTGTTTGATAATGTTGATGATGACGAGTAGGAAGCTGACACGATGATGACAATAGCAGATAGGTTACCTGTGTGCTTATTATGTGCCAGGCACTATGCTTAGTGCTTTGCACACATTCGATTGATCTTATGAGTTGATACTAGTATCCCTGCATTACAGACGAAGAAACCTAAGCTTACAACGCTAGGAGGAGTCCGGACAAGACTGAACTCTACGGCTGCCTGATTCCAAATGTATGTTCTTTGTCAACATACACATCCCAGTATGTGAAGGACCTTTGATTATAATTACTACTACACTAAGCACTCAAGAAACAGTAATTATATATTCCAATTTTAATATATGACATACAGTTTATATTTGAGTATTTTGTGTGTTTAGTTAACATGAATCAGACTCCATGAGTCTCATCAACTCTAATTATATTGATATCTTCAATCTGTAAAGCTAAGGACTAAACTCCTAATCATGGCAAAGCCTACCCAGGAGTTGAGCAGAGCAAGTACTTAACAAACAAACCCAGAGAAGTAACACATTTCTCAGACACTTTAACCAAAGAATTTTTTTTTCCCCTATCTATAGGCCTTTCCTTGAAACCTCTTTATACAAATCTATCCATTCTGTGATTGGCTGGGTATTTTACCCCAAAAGACCATTTAAGTATTTTCCCTTCTTTTTAATCTCATAATTGCTAAACTATTGAATAATAGTCCCATTTCTACTTCTAATGCATATACACCTTGTTCAAATGAGTGGAATGAAATGTATCACCAACGGGATTAAGCACATGGGTTTTAGTGAGTACTGAAAATGGTCAAGTGCGAACTACAAATGAGCAAAACTATTTAATAAACATCAATGGCCTTCTATAATACTTTGTCTTTCAAGGATATTGTGTGCAAAACCAGATATTCGGAAAACAAAAACTAGGAGTGACCAAATGGTCCCTCCCATTTGCCTGACTACTTAAGAGTCCATCCTAAAACAGCAGGCAGAATAAATGGATGGTCAGTCATAAAAGATTAAGCAAAGAGTGCCAGTCCAGCTCTGAGTAAATGGAACAGAATACAGAGACACCAGCTGAGAATAAAATTCAGTGTGGATGCTATTTCCCCCTGAGCCATCTCACCCAAAACTGAAGTGACTTTAATCTGACTCCTGTTCTGAGAAGGCAGGGGCATGTCCTGCCAGTCTGTTGTCCAGCTCAGGAAGGCAGGCCATTGCTTTTGTCATTCCTCAAACCAAGTGTACTTTTCGACTTAGTATTTTCTCGGAGATCCTCTACTCAATTTTTCATTTGTACAGAACATAGCTATTTACACTGAGTTTTTAAAATTTAGTATGTACTTTCTCCTATTCTAGAAAAATAAGGATCTTTTCAATTAAAGTACTTTGCCTTTGCCTGTGTGTTAAAAAAAAAACAACAACTAACATTGATGTGACCAGGGCAGAGAAGGGCAGAGAGCTCCATACAGGACTGACTAATGGGGACCACAGGGTTCACATGCCTTGAACTTTTCTACAGTAGTGCAGGGGGCAGAGCCACAGTGGAAATACCAATGACTCCTATCACTGTCAACCTTAAGTCTCTAAAAGTGGGACAAAAACACATGGTCCTGATGATGAGTTGAATTAATAAAGAGCAGCTCTAGCTAACCAACAACAAAATATCAATAATACATAAACTGAAGTCATTAAGATCATTGGGTTGTTCCCTACTGTTATCTAACAGCTTTGTTCAGTGTTACCTGTCTCACTTTCCCCTTCTTATTCCTTTTACATCTACGTTCTTTATATTCAATAGACTTGATTTACTTCAGTGAAGAAACAGGACCGTCTGGCATTCAGAACCTCATTACATCAATATCAAAGCATATATGCTCTTTGTAGATTACATGAGCAATGAGAAAGGAGAGTTGTGAGGGCAGTAGGATTTACTGGAGCAGGCAGTCTGGAAGGCAGCATGCTCGTCAACATCCTCTCCAACATCAGAGTTTCAGTCAATCTCCTTTCAAATACGGTGCAGGAAATACTTTCCACCAAAATTTTTCTTGCTTTGGAAGACCTTACCTTTTAGTTTCCCAAACATTTCATTGCCACTGCTGGTTAACACATCCAATTTATATGTGGAGATCTAAAAAAATAGAGGTCTCCATGCTCCACGTAGCACCATGTAGATCAAGCATGAACTTGAATCTAAAAGGTTTGGGCCAGGATACCTGTATTTTAAAAAGGCCACCACAAGGAATTCTGAAAGGCAAATGAGGACAGAGAACCAGTGTTGCGTTTCCCTCCAGGAACTCTTTCTTCTAATGCTTACCATAACACTGTCTAAAGGTTGGTCTTAAGAGAAGATTCGCATTAAAGCTTGAAAAGATCCATGATAGATATCAGGAAATTTTTATTTTCCTGAAAAAGATAATCCTATTTACAGACACATAGAAGTCTTCAACACTTTTTTCCTGTTGCTTCATGTCTTAAATATCTAGTTGACCTTTCATTTGTCTGTCAATGAAATGTCCAATATTTGAATCCACTTCACATTCACATTTATAAAACCATAGGATTTAATAATATTTATTTCGGTGTTTATTTTCTAACATAACTTACAAAGGTGAACATATGAACTTATGACACTTATTCTGGTGAATCAGTGGTAAAGAATCTACTTGCAAAGCAGGAGACGCGGGTTTGATCCCTGAGTGGGGAATATTCCCTGGAAAAGAACATGGCAACCCACTTCAGTATTCTTGCCTGGGAAATGCCACGGAGAGGAGCCTGGCGGGCTACTGTCTGTAAGATCACAGTCGGACACAACTGAAGTGACTGAGCATGCACACACCCAACATTTTTAAATAATGCTGTGTTCAGAAAAAAAGCAGTAGCTCACACTAAATCTACTAGGCATAATTAGAAATTGAGTAATATAGTTTAAATAGATTCATTAGAATAAAGTCATGTGAAAAATAGACTTTGGAGGTAAATGTTATAAAGATCTAACATGGGTAATAGTATACAATGAGTTTCCTTTTATTTATGGAATGCCATAGGCCAGAAATTCTGCCTTAATAAGAGCCAATAATAATATATATATATATCGTAACTTCACATTTCAAAAGTAACTGTATGATTACTATTACATATCAAATGGATGGTTACACTAGATAATCCTTAGCCATTTATATCTCAGAGATCTTAAGAAAAAAATCTTAAATTCCTCACCATGGAACTGAGGTCTGTTGTCAATTTTATGAACAAGGTTTCAAATATATCTTATCAGTAACCTATTGTGTGACCTAGACCATGACTCAGACTGGAACAATCCTGGATCACTACTTCACTAACTCAAGCTGGGAGGATTTAATTGTGCACACGCATCAGTTGGGCTGCACCTGTCCAGGAGCTCAAAGACAGCAAAACAACTACCACCAGTGCCAAATGGGTATAATCCTGGTGCCCACACTGTTGAATAGGTTTAATGAGATGATCCATGTAAAACCCTGACAGCAGAGCATGGCATGTAGAAAGAAAGAAACTCGACTGAGGATGGTGGCAATGCTGGCCACAGTAATGCTTCAAGCAAGCTTATAGCATTGTACCAGGAGGCTTTCTTTGACATCACATACTGCCCAAACTGTCTACATACTTCCCAGATTTATTATATTATTTAAAAACAACTTTCCTCTTTCATTGGTGCAGAAATGCTAATAAATACCCTTAAATATCATATAGCTCCAATGGTACGTTTTTCCCAACTCTCTTTACTCTAGGTTTTTAAGGAGCTACAATGTACTCTTCAGGAGTTTCTTAGGGGGAAAGTGCCTTGGGTGGTTGGTTACTTCGCTGGTGCATGTGTGTGTGTCCGCTCAGTTGTTCGGTCGTATCTGACTCTGCGAATCCATGGACGGTATAGCCCAGCAGGCTCCTCTGTCCGTGGGATTCCCCAAGCAGGAATACTGGAGTGGGTTGCCATTTCCTCCTCCAGGGGATCTTCCCAACCCAGGGGTCAAACCTGCATCTCTGACATCTCCCGCACTGGCAGGCGGATTCTTTTCCACTGTGCCACCTGGGAAGCCCATGGTGTTAATGACAAAGCAGATCAGTTTACCCAGAGAAAAGCTCACCTCTCCCGCCATGACTTAATTTGAAATGATATTATATCTGGTGCTCCCACACTTAAATGTATAAAAAGCACTGTTCTAAAAGCTTTCTTCACAAGTGCCAACCATCTAATGATCTTTTAAAAAAACTATCCTCATTGGCAACTAACATTTTTTTTACCCCAGCCATGAACTGTAGTATTTTCCTCAGGATATCCCAGCAGCTCCTAAGCAACTTTCTAAGAGTATTTCTAAAAATCCTCTTGTCACTCAGTGGGGAGAAGTAGGGTTCCAAAAGATAAGGTTTTCCCTTTATTTCTGAACTAGTTCTCTAGCCCAGAGTTTTTACTCTTACAGGTATATGTTGAAGGAGTATTTCCATAAATTGCTTTGTGCATGGAAGTAAGAGTTCTTTCCCTATCCAGCCCTTTTATGTATTCATCTCCCTTTATTTTTCATGCCTGTCTCACATTTTCAACCATTCACTTATCTCCTCAAGTTCTAGATGAATTATATGATTAAGCACATGAAGGAAAATCCCACTCCTAATACAGAAACATTATCTAGCCACACTGGCAGAAACCAAGTATCTCTTTCTTTCCCATTATCACTACTGCAAGACTCATGATCAGTAGTTTCTTTATCCATTTTTACAAAATCACAGTAGCCTACTTTTCCCTTTAATAAACCTGATTTCCATAAGATTATAAAGTTAAGAGTCATAGTTATTAAACGTATAGTGAAATGATATATTAATACTAAGTGACAGGGCTTCTGTAGTGGCTCAACAGTAAAGAATACGCCTGCAGTGCAGGAGGTGCAGGAGACGTGGGGGTCTACCCCTGGGTTGGGAAAATTCCCTGGAAGAGGAACTGGCAATCTACTCCAGAATTCTTGCTGGAAAATTCCATGGACAAAGGAGCCTGGTGGGCTACAGTCCATGGGGCTGCAAAGAGTCGGACACAACTGAGCACTGCTGCTGCTGCTGCTAAGTCGCTTCAGTCGTGTCTGACTCTGTGCGATCCCATAGACGGCAGCCTACCACGCTCCCCGGTCCCTGGGATTCTCCAGGCAAGAACACTGGAGTGGGTTGCCATTTCCTTCTCCAATGCATGAAAGGGAAAAGGGAAAGTGAAGTCGCTTAGTTGTGTCCGACTCTGTGCGACCCCATGGACTGCAGCCTACCCGGCTCCTCCGCCCATGGGATTTTCCAGGCAAGAGTGCTGGAGTGGGGTGCCATCGTCTTCTCCCAACTGAGCACTAAGTGGCAGAAGTTGGCTATACAGCCCCTCTGAGCTTGATAAGTCTCTATACCTCTGACTTGGCTTCCCTTCTAAGGAAGTACTGCATTCTACTGAGAATTGATTAAAGTAATTGAAGCATTATAACCATAAACCTTTTTTAATTCTGAGGCTATTTTAACCTAAAATTGGATTTTAAAAATTAAGAGTATCTATATATATGTGACTATATATATAGTCACTAGAACAGAATTGGACTTTAAAAGGATTTTAGTTGGAAGAAAAAAAATAGGCTTACAATAAAGGCATACATACTAATTCCAAATGAATCCTTCAGTCATTTTAAAAAGGCACAGCCGCAATCTTTCAAAGATCATAAATAAAGGATCCTGGCTACTTTCCAATGTCAAGCAGAATTTTAGGCAATATCCATGTAAATTTACAGATACTTCAAGAAATCTCAATTAAACTTCTGAAACTGAAATCACACCTTAACACACAGGAAAAATTGCCGAAATATCCCAATGAATAATAATTCATTACTAAAACAAGGATTGGAAATTTATAATAAATGCAACCTTGTTTCTCAAAGCTGGACCTAAATAATATATGTAAAGCCTATATGTATCAGAGCATTCTGACAACACATTGGGAGCCCACATCCATAGTGAAGAAGAGTCTATAACACTACTTCAAACTAGCTGACTTAGACTTCAAAAGCCAAACAAATTTCAACTCTTCCATCCAGGATAGGCTTCTATCTATAACCTCAAGAGATGGCCCCTTCTCTGGGTTCATACAACCTTTCTATTATGGCTTATAAAATTAATATTCATGCCCTCCTTTTCTCGTCTCATTTCCTTAGACCATAAGTTCTCTAAAAGCAGAGGTCATATCTTGTTTATTACTCAAGTCTCCAGGGTGACATTTTTCAACTTCTACTGTGCCAGTTGTGGCAGATTATATTTTCCAGAGAGTTGTACGTATGCACGTGTGTGTGTGTGTGTGTGTGTGTCTCTGTCATTACATGATCCCAATCTATTATTATATATAAGTGACTCTGATGCTCCTTCTAAGAGTGTCAATTTTTGACTCCTGAGAGATGTGTGTGTGTTTACTCCTATCTCCTACCTACTCCTAACCTAAGTATAAATTTGAAATTGCCTCATTCAGTAGAATCTGGCATTACATTGGTCTCTTGGATTCAGCTCTCTGAATAAGAGGGCTCCATGGAGGGAGACAAGACCCTCCCAACAGGACCACTGGCCACATGAGTGAACTATTTCTGAAACTGAGCCTCTAGCCTCAATTTAGCCTTCAGATCACTGCTGTCCTCAGTCAACACCCTGGTGCAATCTCATGATACCCTGTGCCCCCAGCTGAGCCCTTCACAAATTCCTGATCCAAATAAACTATGAGAAATAATAATTCTTTTAAAAATAAGATAGAGGAATCCTTGATATAAACCATAAATTTATTGAATAGTCCTGAACACCATATAGCATTCAGCAAAGTGCCTTGCAATTAGCATGGGTTTTATCTTCTTTACAAATATTAAAGTACATTTCAAGTAATTTGAAAATATTTCATTTTGTAGTCATTCAAATAAATTACTTTCAGATAGGATGTTGAACTCAGAAAAAAACATTTTTTAGAGCTACTGTGTATCAGAGGAGAAATTACACAGGGAAATAGTTTTCTCATTAAAACTGTGGTAAAAGAATATGAAAGGGAAAAAGAACTCTAATGACCTTGCGATATGACCACTAACATCTATTTGTGTCAGAAAGCAAACCATAGAAGGCTTCATGTTTTATTCCTGTCAATAGGAAGTTTCTGAAAGGTGGAGAAAGAGCTTCTTATCCATGAAGTAACCATTAAGGATTTTACAGCTGAAAATCAGTGAGTCCCCTCATTTGAAAGCCTGTCATTGACACTGAGCTGACTGACAGCTACAGAGGTTTGGCCGTAAGGTTTCTGAGAACGTGTGCAGGCATTTGGGTTGCTGGCCCATATAAGTCAGGGTTACCACTGAGGAGAGAGTTTCCAACAGAAAATGAGAGAGCCGAAATAGAAGATGCTTCTTCTCATTGGGAAGTCAAGCGGGGTTAAGCCAGTTGATAAAATGCCTTAGCCAGGGACCTATGTGATAAAATTGACTTTAATGCAAAGATTTTAGATCCCTTCAACAATCCTCAAAAAAAAAAAAAAAAGACTGCTATAACCTAAAAATTTGTTTGCCTATCTGCTGAGACTCACAGCTCTCAAACTCATTCCACCCTTCCCCACCATCGCCATGCGTACACGGGTTCACTCTACTGCTTGCTATTGTATGTGTGCATGCGTATGCAAGCTCAGTCATGTATGACTCTTTGCAATCCCATGGGCTGCATTTCTAGGCAAGGATAATGGAGAGGGTTGCCAGTTCCTACTCCAGAGGATCTTCCCAACCCAGGGGTTGAACCCGTGTCTCTCGTGTTTCCTGCACTGGCAAGCTGATTCTTTACCACTGCTCCACCTGGGGGGCCCTCCTGCTCGCTAAGTCCCATTTTAATAGAGCAGACTAATTCAGTCCAGCAAATATTTATCTAGTTCCTACCATTTCCAGACACTTGTACTACTTCCTGGGGTACCACAATTATTAAAGTAGTCTCTTCCTTTAACAACCATTTACAGAGAGTGGACCATATGCTAGCTGCTGTGGGCACAACAGTGAACATGAATCAGGTTCCTGACTCTCAGAAATTCATAGGCTAATGGAGCAGACAGGTGGTCCCACAGGAATCCCCAGTTGCAAGGCAACAGTGCAATGCTGGAGAGACACACATGATACATTGGGAGTCCCGGGCATTTTTTCCCCGGTCCACCTAGCTAGAGACGGAGGTTGGAAAGAGTCAAGAAAGGTTACCTAGGGGAGAAAGACAGCTAACAATGTATCTAAAATGTACAGCTGGACTTCTCTTGTGGTCCAGTGGGTAAGAATCACCTTGCAATGCAGGGGATGCAGGTTTGATCCCTGGTTGGGGAATTAAGATCACACATGTGACAGGAGCTACTAGAGACCTCAAATGCTACAATTGCTGGAGCCCCCACGTTCTGGAGCCTAGAGAGTCCACACGCAGCGACAAAGGTCACCAGTGCCACAGCTAAGATCTGATGCAGCAAATAAGCACATAGAGACACATGCATGAGGTATGGGGGTTGACCCAGGGGAGGAGGGAAATGTCAGCAGAAGAGACCACCAAAAACACTTGAATTCGGTCTTTTGTTTATTTTTTATTGAACTACAGTTGATTTATGATGTCATATTAGTTTCAGGTGTACATGACAGTGACTTGGTTTTATATATATATTGGGTTGGCCAAAATGTTTGTTCAGGTTTTTCCATAAAATGTTACAGAAAAACTCAAGCAAACATTTCAGCTAATCATTTATATATGTGTGTGTCACTGCAAAATATTGAGTGTAGTTTGAATTGGGTTTTAAAGTACAGATATTAGCTCACCAGGCAGAAGGGGCAGAGGAGAGAAAGTGGAGAATGGAGAAGGCATGGGAGGGTGGTGGGGAGGCAGGGAAGCACAGAGACAGGGAAGGATAGAAGCATGCTTTAGTGTAGACTCTTCAAGACATCATGAAGAGTTTAGAGCTGATAGGCGCCAACAGATTATTTATTCTACTTACACATATTTTTACAGATGAGTATAATATGGACAGCCTTTGAGCAAAACATAAAGTTGATTTTCTATCTTGGACTTCATAGATTTTTTTCTCCCTAAGCATGGACACGATATATGACTGACCCAGAACAGTGACATTACTTAACTGCTTCTCTTTAAAAAAAAAAAAAAAAGAAGAAGAAGAAGCAATTTTCTTTGTTCCAGCAGTATTTTCACTAAGCATTCTGGTTCATTTGCTTTTCCATACTAGAATCCTTTCTTCTCCTTCACAATGATCTTTGCCGCCAACACAGTAGCAATGCTTTAAAATAAAAACTCTGGAGGTGTGCAGGGTACAGCTTCTGCCTACTAAACCCAATTCTAAGGGAGGAAAAAATGTTATTGTCATAACGCACACAAGAATAAAACCTGCAGGTTTAGCAGGATCTGTCTATATAAAGAAGTGCTAACATTAGCCATGCTGTAGCTCGGGTTTTTCCCATCCTCTTTCTTGCAAAAAGAATCTGCAGTTCTATCACAGTGCAAACATGGGTGTCAAGAAAATCCCATTCACAACATCAGTGTGATGGTGGCATCCACGCTCTCGTCTGCTACTATCATGGGAGATGTCTGCAAAGACAACGCCCAACACAGCTGGGCTCTCATGTTAATAAAACCCTCGGAAATTGTGTTCTTTCTCTTATAACGAACTGAATGACCTTTTTAAAAAAATTCAAGGGATGCTCTTGGGGGTCCAGGGTTTAAGACTTTCGCTGCACGCCTTCCAGTGCAGGGAAAGTGGGCTAGATCCTTGATCGGGAAAATAAGATACTGCATGCCTTGTGGTCAAAAAAAAAAAACAAAACAAAACCATAAAACAGAAGTAATATTGTAACATATTTGATAAAGACTTTAAGAAATGGGCCACATCGAGAATACAAAATTCTGGATGCAGTTTTATTTTTCCACCTTCTATGAGACAATCTTTCCAGAATGGAAAAATAAAAAACCTGGGGTAAGGAAGCCCTGTCCAACAGGTTATGTTCTCAGGCTGGTTATAGCTTCACTGAGCCTATTAGTTTTCTTTTCAAGAAGAGGAAAAAGCGACAACGAAAGCTCTTTTCTGATTAATGTTTCTGCACTTATTTAATTCTGGTATCCTGAAAAGGCAGCACAGTGTGATGAAGAAAGGGCAACAGACTACAGAAGGATACTTCTATTAAGAACCTACAAATAATCTTGGACAAGTCACTATATTTGTGATTCTACTTTCCTGCAGCAAAGTCTGAAAAATCCTTTAGGAAAGGTTCAAAGGAATTAAGAAACGCTATTGAGTCACTTTGCAGTCCACGGGGTCGCAAAGAGTCGGACACAACTGAGCGACTTCACTCACTCACTCACTGAGTCACTTTACAATGCCAGGGTATCTCTAAGGGATGTAAACAAAGCTAAAAGATAGAGAAATTCTGGAATTTTCTATTGCATACCTGAAATCTATAAGTGGAAATAATACTAGTAATCATGAACGCCATCCTTTCCTGAGGCCTTACTATGTGTCAGACACCATGCTAAGCACTTCAACATGTATACTATTTGATTTCATGATTAAATAATCCCATGAGGTAGCTACCCACTTATAGAAGAAAAATTAAGGTTTCAATTCAGTTTAGTCACTCAGTCGTGTCTGACTCTTTGCAACCCCATGGACTGCAGCACACTAGGTCTCCCCATCTATCACGAACTCCTGGAGTTTACCCAAACTCATGTCCACTGAGTCAGTGATGCCATCCAACCATCTCATCCTCTGTCATCCCCTTCTCCTACCACCTTTAATCTTTCCCAACATCAGGGTCTTATCAAATGAGTCAGTTCTTCGCATCAGGTGGCAAAAGTATTGGAGTTTCAGCTTCAGCATCAGCCATTCCAATGAATACTCAGGACTGATCTCCCTTAGAATGGACTGGTTGGATCTCCTTGCAGTCCAAGGGACTTTCAAAAGTCTTCTCCAATACCATGTTCAAAGGCGTAAATTCTTCTGTGCTCAGATTTCTTTATAGTCTAACTCTCACATCCATACATGACTACTAGAAAAACCATAGGCTTGATTAGATGGACCTTTGTTGGCAAAGTAATTTCTCTGTTTTTTTAAAATGCTGTTCAGGTTGGTCAAAACTTTTCTTCCAAGGAGCCAGCGTCTTTTAATTTCATGGCTGCAATCACCGTCTGCAGTAATTTTTGAGCCCTCCAAAATAAAGCCTGCCACTGTTTCCACTCTTTCCCCATCTACTTGCCATGAAGTGATGGGACTGGATGCCATAATCTTAGTTTTCTGAATGCTGAGCTTTAAGCCAACTTTTTCACTCTCCTCTTTCACTTTCATCAAGAAGCTCTTTGGTTCTTCTCTACTTTCTGCCATAAGGTGTTGTCATCTGCATATCTGAGGTTAATGATATTTCTCCTGGCAACCCTGATTCCAGCTTGTGCTTCATCCAGCCCAGCATTTCTCATGATGTACTCTGCATGTAAGTTAAATAAGCAGGGTGACAATATACAGCCTTGACGTACTCCTTTTCCTATTTGGAACCAGTCTGTTGTTCCATGTCCAGTTCTAACTGTTGCTTCCTGACCTGCATATAGGTTTCTCAAGAGGCAAGTCAGGTGGTCTGGTATTCCCATCTCTTTCAGAATTTTCCACAGTTTATTGTGATCCACACAGTCAAAGGCTTTGGCATAGTCAATAAAGCAGAAACAGATGTCCTTCTGGAACTCTCTTGCTTTTCTGATGATCCAGCGGATGCTGCCAATTTGATCTCTGGTTCCTCTGCCTCTTCTAAATCCAGCTTGAACATCTGGAAGTTCATGGTTCATGTATTGCTGAAGCCTGGCTTGGAGAATTTTGAGCATTACTTTACTAGCATGTGAGATGAGTGCAACTGTGCGGTAGTTTGAGCATTCTTTGGCATTGCCTTTCTTTGGGATTGGAATGAAAACTGACCTTTTCCAGTCCTATGGCCACTGCTGAGTTTTCCAAATTTGCTGGCATATTGAGTGCAACACTTTCACAGCATCATCTTTTAGGATTTGAAATAGCTCAACTGGAATTCCATCACCTCCACTAGCTTTGTTCATAGTGATGCTGCCTAAGACCCACTTGACTTCGCATTCCAGGATGTCTGGCTCTAGGTTGATGATCACACCATCGTGATTATCAGGGTCATGAAGATAAAAAATTTTTACAGTTCTTTTGTGTACTCTTGTCACCTCTTCTTAATATCTTCTGCTTCTGTTAGGTCCATACCATTTCTGTCCTTTATTGAGTCCATCTTTGCAGGAAATGTCAAAAATGTCAGAAATCAGATGGCTAGTAAGTGGGGAAGTCAGACCTCAGCTTCATATGTCTGACTCTGAAGACTGTGCTGTCACTCCTGTGCCCACTGACATATGCTCAGAGGGAGGGTCCCTTCCTCGCCCAGCATCTGAGACTCCATAGCACCAGTGGAAAGCCCCTTCCTCTGCTTTCTGACAGCTCCAATCAAAAGAGACATGTCATATATATGGTTCGCTCACCCTCCACCCCAAAATTTTCATTCATTTTTGAAACGCATAAGTCATACCTTCCAATAGGCAACAAAGGTTCAACTCCTTCAAGTTTTCTATTATATCTGAAAACAGCAGCTTTCATCAGATTTATACAATGATTAGTAACTATCTGAAAGCAATGTGTGAGAGAGAAAAATTACACAACCTGGGGAATAATGTGGGATACCCACAATTGGAAATAGTTTGTTAGACCCTTCAACTCAAGAGTCTCTCGTAATTTTTACACTTGGTATACCGTATTGCTTGGTTCTAATTAAGCACATCATAAATGCTAGTTTTGAATCTCAGTTCATTGATAAGATTATGAAATAGAACTGGAGGTATTTAACATCATCTCAAAAGTGAAGTTGTTAGAGATAGAACCATTTCCCAACCATGATACTCGCCTGATATCTCATGCATGCAGTTTCCCCTCATCATCTATGTCCATGAATTGGAACACTAGTGCCGTTAATATCCTTATACTTAACAGTTTATCTTGGGGACAATAGATGGAGAAGTGGCTGAGGCCATGTGAAATTGATGGGCTGAGTTCACATCGCTGCTCTGCTGTGGAACCATGGGCAGGCCTTCCACTGCCCTGGCCTTTTGTTTCTGTAGCCCTGCAACACTGATGACGAGAGTGCCTTGCAGGGTTAAATCAAATAATGAACTCAGCACACTGGCTGGCACAGAAGTGCTCCAAGATGATTTGCAGTTTTTATTCTATGATCTTAAGGCTTTCTTCCTCTTCTTAGTTCCATGGTATTTATGTTGCTTAAATTTATAATTGTCTGAATCTTGCCATTTCAATGGAAAGTAAGCTCATTTAGGGAAGGAACTGTCCATTATAAATCTCTGATATTATCTGACTACTTCAGTGGGCCCTTATATTTCCTGATAAACCCTTGAGAATGGTGTATCTAGAAGGAGCCTGTATCCAGCCTAAAAACGTACACATACACACACAACCATTATCAACTCAAAACATAATCTCATATTTTCTCTGTATAAAGCATAAAATTTCTTATCTAGGATTTTAGAAAACAGAATTTGCATTTTAGCAAATCACCTGTGCTTTGACAAGTAGGTAGGAAATAACAGAATGGTTCTAAACTCTCACCTTGACAATAGATCGCTGAGCATATATCTGGATCCTATGTCATGACAAGGGGCTTCCCAGGTGGCTCAGTGGTAAAGAATCTGCCTGCCAAGCAAGAAATGCGGGTTCAACCTCTGGGATGGGCAGATCCTCTGGAGAAGGAAATGGCCACCCACTCCAGTATTCTTGCCTAGGAAATACCATGGACAGAGGAACCTGGTGGCCTACAGTCTACAGGGTTACAGAGTAGGGCATGACTTAACAGCTACACACCAACTCGTCATGGCATGTAAGAAACAAAAATCTATAGTCTCCTACAAAAAGGCACAAACACACACTCTTCTGGGACTAGCAGGAGAAACCACTAGGAGCACGTGTAATATATGATACTTCAGTCAAGTTAGTTTACTTCACTAAGACTCTTTGCCAACAGAGGGGGGAGATAATACAGCGCTTACCTCAGTCTTCATGGGAGGCTGAGATCACCCCTGTGAAGTACTGAGCACCAGGCTAGCCTTACAGTAAAAGATGAATCAACATCAGCTCATCATGTGGTTACATGTAATGTCATGAAGTGAGCTATTTTATATCCCCCAGCTCTGGATTTCATCTGCTCGCCATGAGTATATTTTCACTAGCCTCAACGCACATCGTACGTGGGAAAAAAACAATCATGAGCTTCGAAACCCCTATACGAATCAAGGAAATTCCAATTCTGTGAGAGATGAGACATACTGAAAGATGGGTGAAGTATACTTCTGTCGGTTTTTCATACTGATGGGATCTGTCAGAACAAGCAGTAACAAGTGTGAGGCGCTAGACTCACGGCGGAACAGGAAATGAGAGCCAAACCATGTTCTTGCTGGGCTTCACTGGGGGGAGATACAGGTCAGTATTTATGGGTGAAAAACAGAAGTATCCTTTTCCAACAGAGCCTATCTTGTTCAAACATTTAAACAGGAAGCTTTCTGATTCATGCTTTTGTATAGCAGAAACTAACATAACAGTGTCACATAAGTATATTCCAATAGGAAAAGTTAAGAGTGAAATTCTGAGGCACCTACTTGGAGGTATTAATTAGTAACACTGTCTTAAGATATAGGAAAAAAATACATAAACTCTTTCAAAAGCTAACTTTTATAATAGAAGGTTATACATTCAATTTGTTGCACATATTAAAATGTTTTTCCACAGAAGTACTCTGAGCAGATAGGAGACTTACTGTACATGCAGGTTTAGGGGCCGTACAGTGGGTGGGGATGGGAGATGGGGTGCAGAGTGAACCTAGTACGTGGCCAGATGAATCTTTGGTGCAAAATTTCTTTAATAAGTTTTTCTTTTTAATGTGATATGTTGGTTAATTTTGGATGAAGATTTAGCATGGCTTTCTCTCCCAACCTGAATAGCATATTGAAAAGCAGAAATATTACTTTGCCAGAAAAGATCCATCTAGTCAAGGCTATGGTTTTCCCAGTAGTTGTGTATAGATGTGAGAGTTGGACTATAAAGAAAGCTGAGCACCGAAGAATTGATGCTTTTGAACTGTGGTGTTGGAGAAGATTCTTGAGAGTCCCTTGGACTGCAAGGAGATCCAACCAGTCCACCCGAAAGGAGATCAGTTCTGGGTGTTCATTGGAAGAACTGATGCTGAAGCTGAAACTCCAATAATTTGGCCACCTCATGCGAAGAGTTGACTTATTGGAAGAGACCCTGATACTGGGAAGGATTGGAGGCAGGAGGAGAAGGGGACAACAGAGAGTGAGATAGCTGGATGGCATCACTGACTCAATGTACATGAGTTTGGGTAAACTCCGGGAGTTGGTGATGGATAGGGAGGCCTGGCATGCTGCGATACATGGGGTCGCAAAGAGTCAGACACGACTGAACTGAATTGAACTGATTCTCTTAAATTACTTCTTTTCCCAAACTATCTTGACTTTGACATACGAGTAAGATGTGCCAAATTTGGCCAGTGGATCTTTATATTTCCTTGGACACCACTGAGAATCCCTGGAGAGAATGCCTATCCCATTCGAGAATATTTACAAGCTGTTCTGTTAATCTCACTAAATGTTTCCATTTTAGATTCTAAGACACCAATAAACAAGTTCAACTAGAAGTCCATAAAAGGTATAAGAAAGTTGTTGAAAATCAATGGCAAGCTATCACATTTTCACTAAAAATGACATTATCAGTCTTTCTTCAAGGGGAGTACTATCTGGCTGGTCATCCAACCACTATTGTCTTACTGGCCAGCAATTCATTTATAAGGTCAAGTTTTATAATAGTGTCCACCCCTTGTCCGGGAGCACTATGTAGAGTGTCTACTGCTTCCTAATGCCAACCCACAAGTTTCCCTATTGTTAAAAGAATCCTAATTTGACTCATATAATCACTTTTCTTTAATATGATCCAAGGTAAGATATTCAGTGTCTAAGATAGTAAGTATACTGATATTCCTCTAGTGACATTAATTAATTCAGGAGAGGGCACATATACTAAACTGTCCTGATGGGGTTGTAGGGGGAAGCTGTTCTCTCTACCTCTTTCCCAAACAAGGAAGCACACGGCCTCAGCGGCCACCGACACTCGTCTTGTGGCTGAGAATAACCAGACGTAAGAATCTGCCCGTGCCGAGAGAGGCAGAGAGAAGAGGATGGAAAGAACTAGAGTTGTTTGGCAACGTCACTCAGCTGCCACATGGACCAAGCCGGGAAGCCTATTCTATGTCTGAAAAACAAATTTTGCTATTGAACAAGAAGGTTTGAGTTGAGGAAGTTTGTCTTTACCTCCAATCAAAAGTTTCCACTGCTTCATTGAAGAGAGATAACATATGACTTACGAAGTCTGCATTTAATTTAATAGAGCTCATACATACCTATACATAGGGAGGTTAGATGTCGTGAGGTAGTATTCTATGACCAATGTCCCAAAATGGTCCTTTCATTATAATTGGCAAGTATCATCTGAAATCAAATATGCTTTACAGATGTCAAATTTAATGACATTTTACTCATGCAAGAAACATCATTTTGATAACCAGAACAGCAACTGCATTTTGGTATTATTTCTTAATAATAAGCAAAAGCATTAAGTACAATATCTCTTAAGTAATTCTGCCTTTGACTCTGGATACCCAAAAATATGTCTATGTGGCCCTCAAATGACAGTATGCTATAAAAAGTCATATCAAAAACAGTTGTTTGATTTCATTTAAATTGCTGCATTCTCTCAAAATTTCACTTAAATACTTCTACTAGCAGTTTGAATATGATCTTTATTTCTTCAGTAAGAAGTGAGAACAGTAATTTCTATAAATCTCATTAGAATGTTGGAAGCATTAAATAGAATAATAATACATAAAAAATAATAATTAACATAAAACATGTATTTTTGTCTCTAAAAGACACACACATTTATCTTCAAGTAAAACAAGCCACAAGACCATTTTTAAAATGGATAATGTAGATAGCCTTTAAAGACTATGTCCTCCTCTTTTCTTCTAAACCTAATTTCATGCTGGTCTAAGATTTGAAATAAATTACCAGGGAACAAAATTCCACAATGATTACCAACTAATGTCTTGGAATTCAACCTCCTGTTGTCAGATTTCATTTCGATCAAATACAAAGCATGCATTAAAGAGACAGCTATTGGAAACGTCACACTGAGAGCAAGCTAACAGTGATGAAATGATCAAGCAGTTGACACCAACCGGACTTCCCCTAGAACAAGGGGAGTTAAATAGGGCAGAGAATTAAAGCTGAAATTGCTATTTAATACACTAATATAATCTGTACTCATGATAATCTCCAGAGGAAACATCAATCACTTTCCTGCTGAAATCAAGGGCAAGATCTGGAACTCATGTTTAACAGTTCACCAGGCTTCCAAACCGTCTTGCAACAGGGCCTCTGCCACGATATACTGTGATTGTGGGCATGCTTGTTGTTATTGCTGGTTTAATTCCCTAAAATGAGGAACTATCTTTTATCTTTGTATATATAGTAAAGAGTGTCTGGCACAAAGTATATGCTTAGTAAATGAATGAAAAATGAACAAGTGAGAATTCGGGATTGTACAAAATCACTAAAGTTCCTACAAAGGGTAAGGATATTTCTTTCCCTTGCTTGTTTTATACTGTCTGTTTTTCTCTAAATGAGATGAACTCTGGGATTTTCAGTCTGCCTTACTAGAACTCATGGGTAATCACAAAGGTGACTATGGTCTGCTCAATACTTTGAAAAGCCTATCAGAAGGTACATATTTATTCTCAATAAAATATCCCATTGTTGACTATCCTATGACTTTGCTTTTGACTGGGAGTATGTCATCTGAGCACAGTAACTTCAAGCTACGCTTCTCAGAAGTCCTCATTAACAGTTACCTACAATGGATTATATTTTGGCTATTGGGTACCATAAAGGACAGAAATGGTATACATCTAACAGAAGCAGAAGATATAAAGAAGAGGTGGCAAGAATACAAAGAAAAACTATACAAAAAAGATCTTCATGACCCAGATGATCACAATGGTGTGATCATCAACCTAGAGCCAGATATTCTGGACTGCAAAGTCAAGTGGGCCTTAGGCAGCATCACTAGGAACAAAGCTAATGGAGGCGATGGAATTCCAGTTGAGCTATTTCAAATCCTGAAAGATGATGCTGCGAAAGTGCTGCACTCAATTTGCCAGCAAATTTGAAAAACTCAGCAGTGGCCACAGGACTGGAAAAGGTCAGTTTTCATTCCAATCCCAGAGAAAGGCAATGCCAAAGAATGCTCAAACTACCACACAATTGCACTCATCTCACGCGCTAGTAAAGTAATGCTCAAAATTTTTCAAGCCAGGCGGCAACAATACATGAACCATGAACTTCCAGATGTTCAAGCTGGATTTAGAAGAGGCAGAGGAATCAGAGATCAAATTGCCAACATCTGTTGGATCATTGAAAAAGCAAGAGAGTTCCAGAAAAACATCTACTTCTGCTTTATTGACTATGCCAAAGCCTTTGACTGTGTGGATCACAATCAACTGTGGAAAATTCTGAAAGAGATGGGAATACCAGACCACCTAACCTGCCTCTTGAGAAATCTGTATGCAGGTCAGGAAGCAGCAGTTAGAACTGGACATGGGACAACAGACTGATTCCAAATAGGAAAAGGAGTATGTCAAGGCTGTATATTGTCACCCTGCTTATTTAACTTCTATGCAGAGTACATCATGAGAAACGCTGGGCTGGATGAAGCACAAGCTGGAATCAAGATTGCCGGGAGAAATATCAATAACCTCAGATACGCAGATGACACCACCCTTATGGCAGAAAACGAAGAAGAACTAAGGATCCTCTTGATGAAAGTGAAAGAGGAGAGTGAAAAAGTTGGCTTAAAGCTCAGCATTCAGGAAACTAAGATCATGGCATCTAGTCCCATCACTTCAGGGCAAATAGATGGGGAAACAGTGAAAAGAGGGGCTGACTTTATTTTATTAAGCTCCAAAATCACTGCAGATGGTGATTGCAGCCATGAAATTAAAGAAGCCTGTTCCTCAGAAGAAAAGTTATGACCAACCTAGACAGCCTTGATATTAAAAAGGAGAGACATTACTTTGCTGACAAAGGTCCGTCTAGTCAAAGCTATTGTTTTTCCAGGAGTCATGTATGGATGTGAGAGTGAGACCATAAAGAAAGCTGAGTGCCAAAGAATTGATGCTTTTGAACTGTGGTGTTGGAGAAGACTCTTGAGAGTCCCTTGGACTGCAAAGAGATCTAAGCAGTCCATCCTAAAGGAAATCAGTCCTGAATATTCATTGGAAGAACTGATGCTGAAGCTGAAACTCCAATACTTTGGCCACCTGATGTAAAGAACTGACTCATTGGACAAGACCCTGATGTTGCGAAAGATTGACGGTGGGAGGAGAAGGGGATGACAGAAGATGAGATGGTTAGATGGCATCACCGACTCGATGGACATGAGTTTGGGTGAACTCCGGGAGTTGGTGACGGACAGGGAGGCCTGGCATGCTGCAGTCCATGGGGTCGCAGAGTCGGACATGACTGAGCAATTGAACTGAACAATTAACTAAAAATGGGCAAAAAATCCATTATTACTTAGGAAATACATTTTTGTAGGCAATGATATTTCAAAACATGGGTCCATGCTGTTAAAGAAAATATAAAAAGACTTGAAAGCACTTTCAAGTCAGCAGAGTTTGCTGTAAGAAATACTTTACAAAATAAGATAATTTGGTGCCTTTTTATTCGAAAACTTTATATTCTAAGATTTCACATATTCCAAAATTTTCTGTCTTCGATCCAGCACCCATGTCTTTGCTGTGAGCTTGTGTTTCTCCAATAACTTCTAATTAGGATTGTTTCTGAAGTTACCAAAAAGAACCCTTGGAGATGTAGGCTAATGAGTGCACCTATTAGTCTGTATCAAAGTATTAAGCAAAAACAAATAATCTTGTTATTTGTGTCTGTGTATACATTTACAAGCAAATTGCAGAAATCCCAGTGTTCTCATTGTGTATAGATTTTTGCAGACCGATTAGTGTGAGATGCAATTTGCACTGATTCATAGGGGGCAGAGGGAGCGTGAAATTATCTTGACTTGTTAATTTAGCATTTTATAGTAAATTGCTCATATTGAGGATTTTTCCCAGTGGTAATAATGCTCCTTTGACATAGGAAGAGAATGTAGTCAGTAACATCATGAAATTTCTCATCAAATCCCCACTTTAAATCCCATTTCAAAAAGACAGTGGGGAAAAAATTGAGGACAGCTTGTATCCACATCACTCATTAGATCTCTCTCTCTTACCAGTATAGAGTCATCTCTGTAGTTATCTTGTCAGTTACCACTCACACGTTCACAGGATTTTGACCCCAACTGACTAAGCACTATTATCTAGACTTACAAATATTCTTTTAGTATTTTCTTGTTATTTAGTACCTTTTATTTAGGCTCCTCTTAGTATCAAAAGATATCCACCAGTTGACTCGCATTGAGTTGCTAAGCATTATGGAAGGAACACTTAACCACTTACAAGAAGCACTCTGGTTAAGACTTAGCTTCAACTCCACTGTATCCTGGCTAAATGACCTGGACAAAGACACAAGCCTGCTTTGCTTATTTAACCAGCAAATAATGACTCTATTGAGGACCAACCTAGTATTATACTAAGCTGCTAGGTAGGAGTAACATATATTCCCTGCATGCTTCAGATTTCTGGAAAGCCATTATATACGAAAAGTTAAGTGAAAAGAACTTATAAAGTACACATTTTATAAAAACATCAACTATCATTGTCAATTTTTATGCAAATACACAGGTAAGCTACTTAGTGAGCTATTATATAACATTACATATGCTTTTTATATCAAATAATTATTTAAAATAAAAATGGCAGAAAATTCTATCATGTTTTTGATAAACATTTTAGTTAGGTTACTGGCTTCATACACACAGAACTGCAGAATGCCTGCAGTGCCCAGAGACCCATTCTAACAGAAATAACCGTGCACAGTTGACATCACAGACAACAGGGCAGTGGAACACCATCTGGTCCAATAGCAGCCAAACTGTAGGCTAAATGGTAGGGTCAATAGGTATAATCCCCTCTCCCCAGAGCTTGAACTGGAGATAAAGAGAACACATTAGGTTCTAATGGGGACAGAAATAAAAAGATAAGCAATAAAGAGTAAAAACAACATGAGCAACCAACTCATGTTCTTGATTCTGACACCGAGGAAGTAAGGAGGTAACGTGGAAGCTCCTGCTGCAGTGAAACATGGCAAATGTTGAACTAGCAAACTGACTCCCATCTCTTTGAAGCTAGAATGGATAACTGCATCTCTTTTTCCCGTGAGGCCCAGTTTAGCCCCTGTCCCTAGATTCCTACGCAGGATAGCTATAAAGTCATGTTTATTGTCTTTTTTTCCACATGACTTGTTACGGACAATCCCATTTCAATTTTTAATCAAAAGAATCAATGTTACTGTTCAATTCAGTTCAGTTGCTCAGTCGTGTCCGACTCTTTGCGACCCCATGAATCACAGCACGCCAGGCCTCCCTGTCCATCACCAACTCCCGGAGGTCACTCAGACTCAAGTCCATCAAGTCCGTGATGCCATCCAGCCATCTCATCCTCTGTCGTCCCCTTCTCCTCCTGCCCCCAATCCCTCCCAGCATCAGAGTCTTTTCCAATGAGTCAACTCTTCACATGAGGTGGCCAAAGTACTGGAGCTTCAGCTTTAGCATCATTCCTTCCAAAGAAATCCCAGGGTTGATCTCCTTCAGAATGGACTGGTTGGATCTCCTTGCAGTCCAAGGGACTCTCAAGAGTCTTCTCCAACACCACACTTCAAAAGCATCAATGCTTCAGTGCTCAGCCTTCTTCACAGTCCAACTCTCACATCCATACATGACCACTGGAAAAACCATAGCCTTGACTAGACGGACCTTAGTCGGCAAAGTAATGTCTCTGCTTTTGAATATGCTATCTAGGTTGGTCATAAATTTTCTTCCAAGGAGTAAGTGTCTTTTAATTTCATGGCTGCAATCACCATCTGCAGTGATTTTGGAGCCCCCCAAAATAAAGTCTGACACTGTTTCCACTGTTTCCCCATCTATTTCCCATGAAGTGATGGGACCAGAAGCCATGATCTTCGTTTTCTGAATGTTGAGCTTTAGGCCAAATTTTTATGTACATTATATACATTATGTGCATTATATATATTATATGTATATACATTATTATATTATTGTATATGCAATGTATATAGTATGTATATATATTATATATAATAATGTATATGCAGATAAATTATGTAAATGTATATGCATTATTATATAATGTAAATAACATCTATATTAGATGCTAATAGTACAAAAGTGAATGGGAAAAATTAGGTCTGTACATGACATAGTAAAATTTAAATAGAAAAAGAAACAAATTAAATGTGATGACTCATGATTGATATAGATTTAAGAAGCAGCCAGGAAACTTTCAATCGGCAAACACACAAGTTCCTAAACCTTACTCTAATGTTTTATTTCACTTAAAGATAGTCACCCTTGTCTAAATTCCACATCCTTGGAAGCTTTAGTCACATCTTGTCTTTTCTGGGCTATTTATACAGAGTTGTAAAGACCTGAATTATTTTTCTTAATCTCCTAAAACCTTTCTCTGTAGGATTCTTTTTATGATCCTAAAGTGAGAATCCCTTTGTAAGGAGGGTGGGACACAACTACCCCCGCTATACATATCCATGAAGATTCATCCCCATCTATTGTCTGTCCTACAGGTAACCTTTGCAAGTCCTCCCCTTACTCCAAGAGGAGATGTCTGGCTACCATCATGCCAGGGTTTAACATTAAATCAGGAAGGACCTCTGGACTACAAAGATGTCATTCTCATCCCTGCCCTCTCTCTGGTCTCTCATACCTGGTGTTCCACCCTTGGAACGCTTAGTCCTTTAAGTCACTGTGCATTCTTCCCTACTGAATATTAAGTGCTAGAAGGAGAAATACACCACACAAAATCACTTGCAGTTATAACATAGTATGAAATGCACTGTAGACATGCCTTTCACCATAAGGGTTGAGAGTAGCTATTTAGGTCTACAGCGATGACACTTCCAAGGGAAGACAAGCTGAAGCTGAAGAAACCCAGGGGTGTTGGACATAAGCAAGAGTGCCACACAGGAGTCAGAAGAAACAAATACCAAAAAAAGCAAGTTTTCAGTTTGTCTGCCCTGCCTGCATCTCACAGCCTTTGCTCATCCACAGGAGGATAAAAATAACTTCCTGTTGACTTTTATAATATTAAATCTCAAAAGAATAACCTGGCTTCATCTTTCTAATACAACGCAATGAAGATAGATCTTTAAGAAAATTATTCATTGAAATGTGTAGCTGCCCTTTCTTTTGGTAACCAAATGATAGATACACTGCCTATAAAATTCATTTGAAATACTTCTCTTCCTTAGTCAGTCAGTTCAGTCGCTCAGTCATGTCTGACTCTTTGCACCCCATGGACTGCAGCACATCAGGCCTCCCTGTCCATCACCAACTCCTGGAATTTACTCTAACTCATGTTTGAGTACATTGAGTCGGTGATGCCATTCAACCATCTCATCCTCTGTCATCCCCTTCTCCTCCGGCCTTCAATCTTTCCCAGCATCAGGGTCTTTTCCAATGAGTCAGTTCTTTGCATCAGCTGGCCAAAGTACTGGAGTTTCAGCTTCAGCATCAGTCCTTCCAATGAATATTCAGGACTGATTTCCTTTAAAATGGACTGCTTAGATCTCCTTGCAGTCCAAGGGACTCTCAAGAGTCTTCTCCAACACCACAGTTCAAAAGCATCAGTTCTTCAGCACTCAGCTTTCTTTATAGTCCAACTCTCACATTCTTAGTCACCTTTTTCTAAATTCCTTTACCCCCTTAATTGACTCCAAGGCAATTTAAACACTAGAAGACATATTTGAGGCAACATACTGTGATTATTAAATATAAATATTTTATGGAAACCAGTCTAGTTTTCCAAAGTCATGGAAAAGAGGCTCTTTGGATGGATATTTTGAATAGCTAGTGAAGAAAGGTTCTGAGGTGACTTTTTTTTTTTTTAATCAACAAGCTGCATGTAGGTCTGTGTGAGATATAGAGTCAGTTACTGAGAACTTGAACCTTATATGGATAAAGTACCCCCCACTGCCACCCATCGCATCAGACTGCCATATTTACCACTTTTTTAGTCATATGTTATTAATGTGACTTCAGACCCTTTTCGTGGTTTTCGTTGACTTTAATGGTATTTTTTTTTTTCCAAAGAAAAATTCTTCAGCTATTTCTTTGAACACCTCAATATACAGTTAGGTATTATTGGAAGTCAGACAGACAGCTTTAATGAAATGATGAGCCATGTACTGGTTTGGTTCAGAAGTGATTTGTCTTAGTAAGTTCTTTTCCTAGTAGGGTATTATGCCTGGCTCATGACCTGCAAAGGACTTTGCAATTCAAATCCAAATAGCTTTGAGTCTTTGCATATTTATGTATGTTTAACATGCATTATTACAGTAGCAAGTACTCTGAAAGGAAATAAACATTTGGTAATTTGTAGGCATACAAACTGTGAATAAAAATACAATCTTAACACAGATTGAACTGAGAAGAGGAAGATAATTTAAAAAGTTTAAATTATTCGAAATGAATTTGGCAAAGTCAAACTCCTGTTCATCAGCTAAGTACAATAACTTCTTAAAACAACCTCTTAGAAACACATGGCTGAGAGTTATAAACATGTAAGCGTAATTTAAGTCATCCGTGGAAAATATCAGAAAGTGATAGGTTTATTTTCCTTAGAATATTGTGGTAGATAAAAATGCATTTGACCTAAAATAATAAAATGAAGTCTAACACTACAAAGCTGGGAAGAATGAACTGGCAACTGTTTCAAAAAGTCATGAGCTAGAACTACATTCTCATCAAGGCTAGATTAGGCGAAGAGAGCCTTCCAAGCTCACTAGTTACTATACTCTCAGGTCCTTGTTGGCTATTGGTTGGAGACTTCGTTTGTTTTTTTTTTTTAAACCACTTGAACCTCTCCATTGGGCAGCTCAGATATGGTAGCTGGTTCCCGTCAGAGCAAGTAAGCCAAGAGAGTAAGAAATGGTGTGAGGCAAAAGCCACAATGCTTCATAAGTTCATCTTTGAGGGAACAAACCATCATGCTTGTCATCTGTTCAAGCATGAAGAGTGTCACGGGTCAGACCACATTCAAGAAGAAGGGATAATACCAGACAGTGAATACTAAAAGGCCAGAATCATTGACATTATCTTAAGTTTGTGTACCATATTCATATTAAATGCCATTGTTCAATTATTATTGTAAATTAGAAAATAAAGATTCCAAGTTTGAAAAAAAAAAAGCCAATGGATAATTGTTCTAAGTCTGGTTCTCCTATAAAATTATTATAAACCTGGGTTCTTTGTGTTCTTGCTTGGAGAACCCCGTGGACCATGGATTGTGGATCATGGATCGGCAGGTCACAGTCCTTGGGGTCACAAAGAGTTGGACACAATCGAGTAACAAAACATGGGCTCTTTTAAGAGGGTTTTATTTCATTTGAAAGTAAGTAAAAGATTTCCACCCACTGATAGAAGTATAAATCAGTACCTACTTTGGAAGATAAAAGCCTTAAAAATATGATAACTTTGTGTGTCAGCAAGACTTCTAGGAATTTATCTTTAGGAAATAATCACAGATGACTAGAGATCATGCAGTAAGGATAATATTCTCATTTTTTAATCAGTAAAAATTGGAAAAATTCCAAATATCAGTGATAAGATATTTAAACCATGGTGCATTCAATTACATGGAATTCTATATAGTCTTTAGAGTGATAATTCAGAAGAATATTTAATTACATGAAAAGGTGTTGATTATATGCTTTAAATGAAAAAAAAAAGAAGTTTATAAGGCAACATATGCCATATAAGCCCATTACATGGAAATGAGCATATATACAAAATTATATATAATATATAATTTATATGTTATACAAATATAAAAGGTTGAAATATATTATACATATATAAAAAGTTGAAAGGCTAAAAGGATATAAACCAAAATGTTCACAGCAGTCATTATAGGTGTGGTGTCATGAGATTTTTTTCATTTATTTTTCCATTTAAAAAAATCTGCTACAATATATGTATAATGCTTTTGTAATAAAATTAATATTACTTAAAACCATTAAAAAGTTAGAAAAAAGCTGGAAATTTCAAAGGTTGTTGCAAATTGAATGACTTCTGAAATATTTTAAAATAAACTATGCTTTATTTCTCCTTCTTTTCTCTGAAATGTAAGCACTTTTGCACTTTCTGATGAGCCCTTCTGGAGGGCAATTTGAAAATACACAGCTCTTCTGCTGTGGATTATATGATGATCCAAGACCATGAGTCAACCTCACATTTGGTCACTCACAGCAAGTATTTCATAAGCTCAAATCACTCACTTGAGCTTTCTGGTAAATGAAGAATGCCAAATAAATTGTATTTCTTATATATTTCAAGTATTAAGGTATATAAAACTTTTATACAGAAAACAGCTTAAAATCAGATTGCAGCAAAATGTAAGACTGCTTATTGGAGCTCCTTTCCCCAAATGTAATGAATACTTACATGTGCCAATGAAATAAATATATGCTGCATGCATGCTAAGTTGCTTCAGTCATGTCCATCTCTTTGCAATCTTATGGACAGTAGCCCACCAGACTGCACTATCTTTGGGATCCTCCAGGCAAGAATACTGGAGTGGGTTGCCATGCCCTCCTCCAGGGGATCTTCCCGACCTATCTCCTGCACTGTAGGTGAATTCTTTAAAACTAGCACCACCTGGGAAATAGGCTTAGGGTTTTTACCACATGACCTATTAATAAGTTGGTCATTTCTCAAGGCAATTATATTTAATTTTTTAAATTATTCTTTAGGACAAACTTAGCATTGCTCCCAATATTCTATGTGGTCAGTCTGTGAAAATCATTTTACAAAGGAGGAGCAAAAGTTAACTTCTGTACTCTGTAAAATACTTCAACCTCAAGCCATATATCCAACTACACATTCTAATTCAATTAGAGCATCACTAGTCAGGTATCTGGAAGAACCCCCAGATTTGTCTGAAATGAGGAAGTTGAGAGGAGGTCAATGATGACTTCCTTAGAATCAGGAAACCAAGTTTATTCCCTACTCACTTATCTTGAGTGACAGAGCTATATATAAGCATTTCATTATACACAGTCCTTGCAGGTGCTGTCAAGTGAGAATTTGGACACTCACCCCATAGCCCCTGACTCCTGAACTTAGAGAATGACTAGCTCATGACTGGGGCTTTCCAGGTGGTTCAGTGGTAAAGAATTTGCCTGCCAAGCAAGAGATGCAGGTTCAGTCCCTAGGTTGGGAAGCTCCCCTGGAGAAGGAAGTGGCAACCCACTCCAGTGTTCTTGACTGAAATCTCATAGACACAGAAGCCTGGTGGGCTACAGGCCATAGGGTTGTAAAAGATTTGAACATAGCAATAAAACAGCAACAGCAGCAGCTCATGATGGGGTAAGTGGCTTGTTTCTACTTTCTCTCTCCTAACATGCTCTGCCTCAGTACAGCTAACCCCAACCTAGAAACACTACTTTTCATCTAAGTTTAATCACGTTTTGGCCAAGTTCTATCAATCAATGCCCCCAAGTTTCTATCTATCCTACTCTGTCCTTACTACCACCTTGCCTCCTGCCCTCAAGTGACCATTATAGATTTCTTTGTTTTACGATGTTGAAAATAAACGGTGTCTCTATCAGCAGAATGGCAGGCCAACTAAGTCTGCTCTGCCAGGTATGACTGTGATCTAAGCAGCTGCAGAAAACATTCTTTGGGGAAGAACCTTAAGGCTAAAGGCTTAGTGGAAAGAGAGGCCATGACTAATTAGTAGTGCACGCCAAAGGAGGGGAAGAGATATTGTATCTTACTGTGTTTTCCCATCTCAAACCAGTTAGTCTCTACTTCTGCACCAGAATTTAATGTAATTTGGAAACATATTTTTAATTCAATTATGTTGTTGTTTCTCCCTGATTGGTTTTTTGGTATTCTAACAATAGCCTTTGACTGTGTGGATCACAATAAACTGTGGAAAATTCTGAAAGAGATGGGAATACCAGACCACCTGACCTGCCTCTTGAGAAACCTATATGCAGGTCAGGAAGCAACAGTTAGAATTGGACATGGAACAACAGACTGGTTCCAAATAGGAAAAGGAGTACGTCAAGGCTGTATATTGTCACCCTGTTTATTTAACTTATATGCAGAGTACATCATGAGAAATGCTGGGCTGGAAGAAGCACAAGCTGGAATCAAGATTGCCAGAAGAAATATCAATAACCTCAGATATGCAGATGATACCACCGTTATAGCAGAAAGTGAAGAGGAACTAAGGAAGCCTCTTGATAAAAGTAAAAGAGGAGAGTAAAAATGTTGGCTTAAAGCTCAACATTCAGAAAACTAAGATCATGGCATCTGGTCCCACCACTTCATGGCAAATAGATGGGGAAACAGTGAAAACAGGGGCTGACTTTATTTTATTGGACTCCAAAATAACTGGAGATGGTGACTTACAGCCATGAAATTTAAAGAAGCTTGTTCCTTGGAAGAAAAATTATGACCAACCTAGACAGCCTTGACATTAAAAAGGAGAGACATTTCTTTGCTGACAAAGGTCCGTCTTGTCAAAGCTATTGCTTTTCCAGTAGTCATGTATGGATGTGAGAGTGGGACCATAAAGAAAGCTGAGCACTGAAGAATTGATGCTTTTGAACTGTGGTGTCCGAGAAGACTCTTGAGAGTCCCTTGGACTGCAAGGAGATCCAACCAGTCAATCCTAGAGGAGATCAGTCCTGGGTGTTCATTGGAAGGACTGATGCTGAAGCTGAAACTCCAATACTTTGGCCACCTCATGCAAAGAGTTGACTCATTAGAAAAGATCCTGATGCTGGGAGGGATTGGGGGCAGGAGGAGAAGGGGACGACAGAGGATGAGATGGCTGGATGGCATCACCGACTCGATGGACATGAGTTTGGGTGAACTCTGGGAGTTGGTGATGGACAGGGAGGTCTAGCGTGCTGCAATTCATGAGGTTGCAAACAGTCAGACACGACTGAGTGACTGAACTGAACTGAACTGAACAATAGCCCTCCCTACTCTTTATTTCAAATATACCTTGGCTACACTATGGATTAAATATGGGAAAATATAACTATTATTTATAACATTATTTCTGAGGGAAAATGCATTTGAAATTCCAAGTAATTCACTTTTACAAATGAATTCTTAGAACCTAAGCCATTCACAGTGGCCTGCGTCCACTCCTCTTGTAACTAGCCACAGTTCTAGATAAATATTAACTGCTCAATTATCCTTGTTGAACGATATTGAGTGACACAGAAGTTGGATTCTCCTTTAAAACAAGGTGACATTTCTGCCATTTTAAGGGAAATTTCTTTATCCATTTTGCTATTTCAGTTTCTAAGCAGTCGCAAATCAAATTCTGACTTCTATTCAAAAGTACCCAACAGTTAATTCAAAGTTTTCTTCCTGTTTTGAAAGATCAAAGAAAAGGAAATAGATCGGAAGTTAATATAGTGTGTGCAGAGAAAGGTAAGTAGGTCTGAGGAGTAATTCATCCAGGGAAAGCTGGGTGTTTCTTCGCTGTGAATAAAAACCAGAACGGGCAGAAGATGGGACTGGATTGCAGCCAGGGAAAAATAATGGAGTTAAGGGCATTATAAGGCTTCCGAGGTGGTGCAGTGGTAAAGAATCCACCTATCAATACAGGAGATCCAAGAGATGTGAGTTCGGTCTATGGGTTGGGAGATCTCCTAGAGTAGGTCATGGCAAGCTACTCCAGTATTTTTGGTGAAAAATCCCATGGATAGGAGAGCCTGGCAGGCTACATTTCACGGGGTTGCAAAGAGTTAGACACGACTGAATGAGCAAGTGTGTGCACAGGCACACACACACAGGCATTATAAGCTCATCTTATCTTAATAAGGACAATGACATGTGTTTTCTTCTCCTTTTCCCTTTCTTGTTACTGAATTTCCTACTGCTCTTTCTTTTTCTCTAGTCCCTTCCCACTTCTTTCTTTTTCTTGCCTCCTTGCTAACTGCTTCTCCTTTGTTTCTCCTTTCTCTTTCTCCTCGTTTTCCTTTGGTCCTTTGACTCTCATCTATTACTTTTTTCCATTTCTTATCTTTTATACCCTCCACCTCTGTCCCTCACAGACCCTTCTCTCCTGTCTTGTACTCAATCTGAAATGTTTAATGTGCATAAAATGCTGCCAGTTACGGATAAAGACAAGCAAAGCAGAACATTAGAACTGCTGATATAAAAATGTTGCTATACATTTGGAGGCCAAAGAGATCAAAAGGAAAATCTTGCGATAAACGCACTACTATATTTACATAGATAAACAAACAGAGACCTACTCTATAGCACAGGGATCACTGCTCAATGTTCTGTAATAACCTAACTGGGAAAATAATTTCAAAAAGAACAGATATTTGTATATGCTTAACTGACTCACTTAGCTGCACACCTGAAACTAACATAATGTTGAAAGTCAATGACAGTCCAAAATAAAATAATTTAAAAAAATACATGAGTAAACAAAGGAAAACAAAATCCTTACCCAAATCACCAAAATTGTGTCTTTGCTTCACCCTGATTTTCAAAATTTGAGCTTCGAGAACATTTTGTATTTATATGCGCCTTTCCTGTTCCTCCCTTTTATTGCCTTAGAACCCTCTATTATTTACATATTTAAAAACTTGACTGCTCCAACATATGCTCAGCCTCAAAACCCCTCTGAAGTCCAGTTTTAACCTCTCTTTTTTGGTTTTCCTGTCAGTGACATACAAGGTCATAAATATAAGCATCTCTCATGTACTCACCTAAGACCAAAGGATTATTTTTTAAGATCTACTTAAAATAACATCAACTCTTCAATTCATGTCAAACTAGCAACTCTGTAATTAGTGTATTAAGCATTTTAATTTTAATCATTTACCTTAAAATTGTATAATGACTGCTTTTACTCAGAAATTTTCCCCAAATCGTAACAGCCAAAATTCCTACTACTATTACCAGGATTTAGTAAAATACAGGTTACATGTCAGAAAAAAAAAATAATGCCTGTAATATCTTAAAAATAATGAAACAGTTGCTTCACAGAGTTTTTCAGTGATGACCTTTTTTTTTTTTTTTTTTTTTTGCATTGTGATTTACTTTTCCCAAATGGCATTTGTTAGAGAGTGGGGTTGGTCAGATTTTACGTGGCATATATTAGGAGCATTTTTTTAATATTTAAGAGATAAGCAAACGAAGTCAAAGTTTGTAACTTTGTAAGAGATAGATGCTTTGTTTCAATAGATACAAATGCTTCCTGGGCTTGCCAGGTGGTGCCAGCGGTAAAGAACCAGCCTGCCAATACAGGGGACCTCAGAGATGCAGGTTCACTCTCAGGGTCGGGAAGATCCCCTGGAGAAAGGAATGGCAACCTGCTCCAGTATTCTTGCCTGGAGAATCCCATGAACATAGGAACCTGGCAGAATACAGTTCATAGTGTCACAAAGAGTCAGACATAACTGAAGCAACTTAGCAAAGCACCACACATAGATAAATGCTTCCCATGTGGTGCTGCTGCTGCTGCTGCTAAGTCACTTTAGTCGTGTCCGACTCTGTGCGACCCCATAGACGGCAGCCCATGAGGCTCCTCCGTCCCTGGGATTCTCCAGGCAAGAACACTGGAGTGGGTTGCCATTTCCTTCTCCAATGCATGAAAGTGAAAAGTGAAAGTGAAGTCACTCAGTCGTGTCCGACTCTTAGCAACCCCATGGACTGCGGCCCACCAGGCTCCTCCATCCATGGGATCCTCCAGGCAAGAGAGCTGGAGTGGGGCTAGTGATAAAGAATTCACTTGCCAATGCAGAAAATGTAAGGGGCACAGGTTTGATCCCTAGGTTGGGAAGATCCCCTGGAGTAGGAAATGGCAACTCATTCCAGTATTCTGAAACATTCCAGTATGCCTGAAACACTTCATGGGCAGAGGAGCCTGGCAGGCTACAGTCCATGAAGTTGCTAAGAGTCAGACAAAAGTGAGCATACATACACACAATAAATGTTACATTTACAATGTGTGTACTGTGTACACACCAAGGCAACTGCTACTGTAGAAATAAGAAAAAAGGACACAGATTCCCACTAGTTGACAATGCTATCATCTTTAATTTCTCAGATATTCTGCAGAAAAGCAGAAAACAGCTCAAAAAGTTGTCCTGGTTATATGTGTTGGAGAGGTTTACAAACCTCATGGAGGCAACTTTGGACAAAGAGCATCTTCAGAAATTGTCTAGACAAGAGCTACTCAAAGTGAGGGTCACAGCAATCAGCATCCACATCGGCCAGGAATCTGTTAGAAATGTTAAGTTCTTGGGCGCACCAAGACCCACTGAATCACACACGTTGGCGCTGTGGACAGAAATACACATTTTAATTCTGAAACTGTGAAGCCCATTCAATTCTGAGAGCTACTGTGTACACCTTTACCTACTTTCCTGCTTTGGCTGAGAAGATCCCTATGAATTTCAAAGGATCGTTCAGGGTAACCAATTTAAATTTACAATCCTAAATCAGACTGATTCTTTTGTCATTGTGCAGAGAGTATGGGTACTATGTCTCTGAACAAAAATAACCTGACACCAATATATAATATAGCTGATACTTGCTAAAAGATGGTTTGACAGTAAACACGTTCCTTTAATTTTTAGTAACAGTAACAGAAGTGATTTGGTGATAAAAAAAATAATGGTTAAAAATAAACCTCTTTGATAAAAAAAGCTACTTAAAGTTCTCCAGGGATTCTGGTTAAAAACATTGAAGAAACTATTTTAATACAAATATCTAAGAATCATACAAAAACTTTGACAGCTTGAATAAATAGCAAAATATTTTGGTAAGAAATAACTTAGAAACATTGAAACATACAGTTTTATTCCTGGATTCCTAGGCCTGGGAAAATTTCCTTTTATACAATGTGGCAAAAATAACAGAACAAAAATATATCAAGATGGCAAATACATAAAAAGTTGACTAGTCACGAAACACTGATACACTGATGAACTGAAATGTTATAGATCTAGACAGAGGTTTTAAAATAAATTCAGGGGAATTAAGAACTCTTGGGTTCATGCTGAGGTTTGACAGAAAACAACAAAATTCTGTAAATCAATTTTTCTTCAATTAAAAAATAAATAAATTTTTAAAAAAGAAAAGAAAATTATTGGGAAATGAATTTTTGCTACCTCCAAGTAGATGTGTGTGTGTGTGTGTGTGTGTGTGTGTGTGTTTGCTGTGCTTAGTTGTTCAGTTGTGTCCCACTCTTTACGGCCCCATGGACTGTCGCCCTCCAGGCTCCTCTGTCCATGGAATTCTCCAGGCAAGAATACTGGAGTGGGTTGCCATTTCCTCTTCTAGGGGCTCTTCCTGATCCACCGAGCAAATCTGCATCTCTTGCATTGGTAGGTGGATTATTTACCACTGTTACTTGGGAAGTCTAAAATTATTTTATATATATTTATATATATATATATTCCTCCACTCTCATCTAATCAGACCCACTTTAGTCACGGGTTCCTATTTGAACTCCTTTAATTTTGACCCCATCATTGTTTCTGTGAAGGCAAACACTGCCTCAACTTTCCTCCTATACTCTCTCCTATTCAATGTGACGGATTTTAGGAATGCGTGCAAGTTCTCAGCGGGCTTAACTAGATAAAAGTTGGTCTTGGCAATTGATTAGCTGTATTGGAGATGAAGAAGCAAAAGCCTGACTGAGCTGAAAAGAGGCTTCGGAAGAGAAGAAACGAGGAAAGAGAAGAAATACAGAGGCGCAGGAAGGGTTCTAAAAGGAGGTATTTCTATTTCAAGCTTCATAAATTACTATTTCCTTCCTTTCGGCCGTCCACCTATCCATCCCTCATTGTTAATAAACGTTTATTGAGTGTCTATTACATCCCAGACACAGTCTGTTCTCTCATAGGTCCTACATTCTAGGAGAAGAAAATTAACTTTTGATTGTGGGAGCACATGACTCAGAGAGGCATCTGATTTGGACTAGAAGAAAAGAAACGCAACCTAAAGAAAGTGCCATTAAGATCTGAATGGTGGTAGGAGGGCTCACTCAAGCAAAGGTGGTAAATGTGTGTGTGTTTGTATGTGTGCAGAAATCAGGAGAATCTAACAGGCTGAAGTACCAGCATGTGAAGAGGGCCAGAGGCAAGAGGTGAGATATGGTGGGTCGTAGTAAAGAGTTTTGACTTTATCCTAAGGGCAACTGGAGGCAACTATGACTTTTTGAGTTGATAGTGTGGAGAGATGGAGTGACACAATTGGTTTGTTTGGATTTGTTTTCTGTTTTCTTTCTTTCTTTTTAAATAACACTGCTGCTGCTGCTGCTGCTAAGTCGCTTCAGTCATGCATGTCCAACTCTGTGTGACCCCACAGACGGCAGCCCACCAGGCTCCCCCATCCCTGGGATTCCCTAGGCAAGAACACTGGAGTGGGTTGCCATTTCCTTCTCCAATGCATGAAAGTGAAAAGTGAAAGTGAAGTCGATCAGTCGTGTCTGACTCTTTGTGACCCCATGGACTGCAGCCCACCAGGCTCTTCTGTCCATGGGATTTTCCAGGCAAGAGTACTGGAGTGGGCTGCCATTGCCTGGGTGGGGTTTAAAAACACAGTTAGCAGAACAAGTACGGCAGCTCAGAGACTAGGTTGGGGACTGATATCACGATGTAGGCACAAAGTGACAAGCTACTGAGAACAAGGAGAAAGAGAAAGATCCAGAGGAAAAGACCTGGTGAAAGCCCACTCTTCAGAACGACTCACGTCTCCTGTCCCCCATCTGTATCACCTCTTAGGGAGAACATGTTCTGTGATGTTTGGAGAACATGGAAGTGGTATGTCCAGCACTTTTTTTTTTTTTCCACTTTTAGAAATCTAGTTCGAAGAAGGGTTGAAATGTTTTTACACAAACGTTTTCTATGGACAGGGATGGGATGGACATTCACATTTAGCGGTTGAGACCCTAAACATGTCAAGCTGTTTTTCCACCAGACATTGTGCAGGTTTGAACCTCAGGACTGTCATTTAGACATTGAGTGACTACGGGCACTCAGCTTCCTGGACCTTTGTTTCTTAATCTAAAACTGCTGATAATGATACGCAGCAACATGGATAGACCTGGAGATGATCATACTAAGTGAAGTCGGAGAAAGACAAATGTCTTACGATATCACTTATACGTGGAATCTAAAAAAATAATACAAATGAACTTATTTACAAAACAGAAACAGACTCACAGCCTTAGAGAATGAACTTATGGTTACCAGGGGAAAAGGATGGGAGGGGAGGCATAGAATTGGAGTCTGGGATGGACATGTACTTTCTGCTGTATCTAAAATAGGTAACCAACAAGGTCCTATTGCACAGCACAGGGAACTGTGCTCAATACTATGTAATGGTCTAAATGGGAAAATAATTAGAAAAAGAATAGAAACTTGAATATGTATAACTGAATCACTTTACTGTACACCTGAAATACAACACTGTTAAGCAACTATGCCTCAACATAAAATAAAATTTTAAATAATAAATGAAAATTTAAAAAAAAAACTGATGATGATAACAATAGTATCTATCTCATAATTGTATTGTCAAGACTACTGAGTTCATTCACAAAGTATTTGGAGTAGCATCTGATATATAGTAAGCATTTAGTTTTAGCCATTTTTATTACTTTTACAGAAATTAAGAAAACCAGTACTCAAGGTTGAATTAGATCCTGTAAGTTTGAAACTGAGAAGGTGACAAAGGTGGGATTTGAGCCCACACTGTCTCCAAAGCCCAGGTTATTTGTGCTGAATCAATTTGCCTGAACACTTGATTGAACTAACACCAGCAGCTTAAAGAAGTGGCTTTGACATAGTGGTTAAAAATATGCTACATTTAAGTAAGACCGTGAGGTCAACCACTGTGTGGCTTTGGGAGAGTTATATAACCTCCTGAATCTCAGCAATGTCATCTGAAGATGGGACAGTAACTATACCTATATCATCATGAGGTAAAGAAGATAACTCATGAAAAAGCGTAGAGCTCTCTGCATTTAGTTAGTACTGAGTAAGTGCTAACTACTGCTGGCCCCTGTTCTACTTTCAAGTGATGGGAATGGCACAGCGCCCAGACACAGGCTGCCTGGGTGACGTGGAACCTAGAGCTCTTTCCATAGGGCACCAGGAGCACAAGCCTTCACCTCTTCTCAGATTGTGGCAGAGACGCTAATGGTAAGGGCCAGTGAGATCATGTGGATAAGAATCTACACTGATTCAGCGGTAGAAAGAGTAGATCCGCAGAAACTCACTCTCTCCCCCTCCGCATAAGCTGTGAAAGGAAGTCCCAGAGTTCACCGACTTAACTGATCTTCATTTTCTTTTATACTAGCTAACTTTACCCTTCATGAGCTGTTTATCCTCACATATTCTTCCTCTGATCAAAACTGTCCATTCACCAGTTCTTCACTTTACCTAAGTTTTGGCCTTTGAAATATATTCATCAAAGCTAAACTAAAATTACTAAAATGTTCTAAAGAGCTGATCTTCACCTTTTTCAATGCGACACACATTTTCTTCAATTGGAAACTTGCATTGGGAACAATCAAGGTCCTCCAGCAGGTTATATAACCTGGTTTATTTCCCAGGTTATAACGTGGCTTACTGTGGGCACTACTGCGTATGTTTTCTCCCATGGAACTCCTGTGATTTTAGGTAATGTATTATTTTTCATTTTTCTTTTCCTGGAAAAAAAAAATGTTTTTCAAAGCATTTAAAGATGGGTCTAGCAAGGATAGACAAACCTTTTAAAAAATCTTCCAAAGCCTACCAGACATGTTTTCATATTTGTTAACATTACATTAATGGACTTAATCGATATCCATTTTGAGGAGGAAAATCTTCCCTTTCATTAATATTTCATGTCACAAAATGTTTACCACAGGAATATTTATTTGAGGGCATGATTGCATTTACTGGAGAGCCTTGTTCAGAGTAGATGTTCAGTAAATATTTGTAGGTGATTATAATTACAATGCATGACAACCATGACCTTTTTATATTTCCTCTTCAGGATTATACTTCAAAAGCACTCATGAGGCCACAGTGACAATCTAAAGGCACACTGAAACAAGCCAGTTTAAGAAAGAGTTCTTAGTTATTTGGGGCCTCCCTGGTGGCTCAGACGGTAAAGAGTCTGCCTACAATGCAGAAGACCTGGGTTCGATCCCTGGGTCGGGCAGATCCCCCTGGAGAAAGAAACGGCATCCCACTCTAGTACTTTTGCCTGGAGAATCCCATGGATGCAAGAGCCTGGTGGGCTACAATCCATGGGGTAGCAAAGAGTTGGACATGACTGAGCGACTTCACTACTCACTCATTTAGTTAAGAAACCTACATTGTTGGCCATGTTGATTAATTTTATTTTTAATTTGACAACAACAGATGTTACTTTTCATGAGCTAGGCTATGTTTCTTTAGGTATCCATTAGATGATAAACAGTCCATCAGACTCAGATGCTTTATTCATTCTTATGTTAGTTTTCTTGTAATGTCTTAGAATATTGTTGTTGTTCATTCACTAAGTCATGCCCGACTTTTTGTGACTCCATGGACTGCAGCATGCCAGGCTCCTCTGTCCTCCATCTCCTATCAAACACATGTCAATAGAGTTGATGGTGATACCTAGCCATCTCATCCTCTGCTGCCCCCTTTGCCTTTTGCCTTCAATCTTTCCCAGCATCAGGGTCTTTTCACATGAGTCAGTTCTTTGCATCAGATGGCCCAAGTAAAAGAGCTTCAGCTTCATCCTCAATCCTTTCAATGAATATTCAGAGTTGATTTCCTTTAGGATTAACTTATTTGATTTCCTTGCAGTGCAAGGGATTCTCAAGAGTTTTCTGTAGTGCCACAATTTGAAAGCATCAATTGTTCTTTATGGTCAGCCTTCTTTATGGTTCAACTCTCACATCCATACAGGACTACTGCAAAAACTATAGCTTTCACTATATAGACCTTTGTTGGCAAAGTGATATATCTGCTTTTTAATATGTTGTATTTCCTCCCAAGGAGCAAGTATCTTTGAATTTCATGGCTGCAGCACCATCCCCAGTGATCATGGAGCCCAAGAAAATAATATCTGTCACTGCTTCCACTTTTTCTCCTACTTGCATTAAGAGATTAGACCAGTAGCACTGATCTTAAATTTTTTCATGTTATTTCAAGGAAGTTTTTTCACTCTCCTCTTTCACTCTCATCAAGAAGCTCTTTAGTTCCTCTTCACTTTCTGCCATTAGAGTGGTATTATATGCATATCTGAAGTTGTTGATATTTTTCCCAGGAATCTTCAATTCCAGCTTGTAATTCATCCAGCCCAGCATTTCACATGATGTACTTTGCTTATAAGTTAAATAAAGTGGGTGGCCATATATATATCCTTGTCATACTCCAGTCTCAATTTTGAACCAGTCAATTGTTCCATGTCCAGTTCTAACCACTGCTTCTTGACCTGCATACAGGTTTCTCAGGAGACAGATAAGGTGGTCTTGTACTCCTATCTTTAGGAATTTTCCACTGTTCACTGTGATCCACCCCAAAGCTTTGCATAGTCAATAAAGCAGAAGTAGATGTTTTTTCTGGAACTCCCTTGCTTTTTCCATGATCCAATGAATACTGAATATTTGATTTCTTGTTGCTCTGCCTTTTCTAAATCCAATTTATATATCTTGGTAGTTCTCGGTTCACACATTATCGAAGCCTAGCTTGAAAGATTTTGAGCATAACCTTCCTAGCACGTGAAATGAGCAGTTGTATGGTAGTTTGAACATTCTTTGACATTGCCCTTCTTTGCAACTGGGATGAAATCTGACTTTTTCCAGTGCTATGGCCACTGCTGAGTTTTTGCTGATATTGAATGCAGGTCTTTAGCAGCAGCATCTTTTAGGATTTTAAACAGATCAGCTGGAATTACGTCATTTCCACTAGCTTTGTTATAGTAATGCTTCCTAAGGATCCCTCGACTTCACGCTCAAGATGTTCAGTTCTAGGTGAGGGAACACACCACTGTGGTTATCTGGGTCATTAAGACGGCTATTTGTTTTTATTGTTGTTTTGGTTTTATTTTTCTATAGTTCTTCTGTGTCTTCTTTTTTTTATTTTTTTATTTTTTTAATTTTAAAATCTTTAATTCTTACATGTGTTCCCAAACATGAACCCCCCTCCCACCTCCCTCCCCATAACATCTCTCTGGGTCATCCCCATGCACCAGCCCCAAGCATGCAGCATCCTGCGTCAGACATAGACTGGCGATTCAATTCTTACATGATAGTATACATGTTAGAATGCCATTCTCCCAAATCATCCCACCCTCTCCCTCTCCCTCTGAGTCCAAAAGTCCGTTACACACCTCTGTGTCTCTTTCCCTGTCTTGCATACAGGGTTGTCTCTTCTGTGTCTTCTTGCCACTTCATCTTAATTTCTTCTGCTTTGTTAGGGCCAAACCATTTCCGTCCTTTATTGTGCCCATCCTTACACAAAATGTTCTCTTGAGAGCTCCAGTTTTCTTGGAGAGATCTCTAGTCTTCCCCCTTTCTTTCCTCTATTTCTTTGCATCGCTCTTTTAAGAAGGCCTTCTTATCTCTCCATGTCATTCCCTGGAACTGTGCATTCAGTTTGGTATATGTTTCTCTTTCTCCCTTGCCTTCCACTTCTCTTCTTTCCTCACCTATCTGTAGAGCCTCTTCAGACAACAGCTTTGCCTTACTGCATTTCTTTTTCTTTGGGAATGGTTTTGGTCACTGCCTCCTGTACAATGTTATGAACCTTTGTACATAGTTATTCAGGCACTCTGTCTACCAGATCTAATCCTTTGAATCTATTCATCACCTCCACTGGATAACCATAAGGGATTTGATTCTGGTAATACTGAATGGCCTAGTGGTTTTCCCTAATTTCTTTAATTTAAGCCCACATTTTGCAACAAGGAGCTCATGATCTGAGCCACAGTCAGTTCCTGGTTGTGTTTTTGCTGACTGTACAGAGCTTCTCTATCTTTGGCTACAAAGAACATAATCAGTCTTTTTTCAGTATTAACTATCTGGTGATGTTCATGTGTGGAATCATCTCTTGGGTTGTTGAAAAGAGTGTCTGCTATGACCAGGGTGTTCTCTTGACAAAACTCTGTTAGCCTTTGCCTCGCTTCACTTTGTACTCCAAGGTCAAACGTGTCTGTTATTCTGAGTATCTCTTGACTTCCAACTTTGCTTTCTAATCTCCTATGATGAAAAACACATCTCTCTTTTTTTTTTTTGGTGTTAGTTCTAGGAAGTCTTGCAGGTCACCTTTAGCTTCTATGGTGATTGAAGCATAGACTTGGATTACTGTGATGTTGAATGGTTTGCCCTGGAAATGAACCGAGATTATTCTGTAATTTTTGACCTTGTACCCAATTACTGCATTTCAGACTCTTTTGTGGACTATGAGGGCTACTCCATTTTATTAAGGGATTCTTTCCCATGGTAGCAGATATAATGTTCATATGAATTAAATTCACCTATTTCTCTCCATTCTAGTTCACTGATTTCTAAGATGTTAATGTTCAATCTTGCTTGACCATGTCCAATTTACCTTGATTCATGGACCTAACATTCCAGATTCCAATGCAATATTGTTCTTTACATCATCAGACTTACTTTTACCACCAGACACTTCCACAACTAAGCACTGTTTCCACTTTAGCCCAGCTGCTTCATTCTTTCTGAAACTGTTGGTAATTGTCCTCTGCTCTTTCCAGGTGGCCCAGTGGTAAAGAATCCACCTTCCAATGCAGGAGTAGCAGGAGATGTTGGTTTGATCCCTGGATCAGGAATATCCTCTGGAGTAGGAAGTGGCAATCCACTCCAGTATTCTTGCCTGGAGAATCCCATGGATAGAAGAGCCTGGCAGGCTACAGTCCATAAGATCTCAAAAAGCTGGATACAATTGAGCATGCATATTTCAGAGTAGTAAACACATTTTATGGGCAACAGAACATATGAGGTGAACACATTTATTTGCAAGAAAATAAGAAAGCTGGCCAAAATAATCCTATTGCAAACCTTTTAAAATATTTAATAAATTTTTTGCTGTTTTTTTCTCTTTTGTTGAAGTATAGTTGATTTACAGTGGTTATATTAGTGTCAGGTACAGCAAAATGATTCAGTTATATACACATATATTATTTTTCAGAATATTTTCCCTAATAAATTATTATAGAATATTGAGTATAGTTTCTATTAATTCCTTGATTCCATGCAATAATCATAACTTTTTGTAAGAAGGCAAAGTTTTTAATTTACTGTGAAGACTGCAGATATTTAAGTGACTCAACACAATAACATATGCATAAATGAAAAAGCTCTGGGAAAGTTATTCTTCTAGCTCACATGAAAGTCAGTAAGTAGAGGCTTATGTTATGATACAGCTTCATGTTGAAAGTAACTTTTGTTTTTAACTCTAGTCAGTCTCTTCTTGCTCAGCTATAAAGAAATACAATTACCCAGTTTTTTCAAAGACAAAGGTTGCAAACCTAAATTGTATCTTTCAGGATCTCTGGAGTAATTACTTGACTATTTTGTTCCCATTAATTTAATAATCTTCAGGATATTAATAAAGAAAAATTACTTCAGAACTGGTGTGGTTACGTCCCAGAAACCTATTTACTCACATATTCTATAATCTTCAGAAATGTGTGTCTGGAGAAATTTAAGGAGTCAGAGGGATGCCAGACCTCATATCCAGACCCACGTTGATAAACCAATAACTCTGTTATCTAATAAGTGCTGTCACTTCAAAAATATGCGAGTTGGCTTGAAAACTGAAATGAGGTCAGTAGTTGCATTTAAACTTTTACCAGTTTTCACAACTAATTTAAAGTGTGAATGGTAAAATAAATTGAGAATTTGCAGACTATTACCTTTCAGATAAGGATCTTAGTCCTGTAATAGAAACATATAATCGTATGTCTATTCAACTGCCTCACATCACATGATTTTAGGCAATCCCAGTAACTTAAGTGCAAGCCACAAATATCCAGTGTAGGTGGACAATTCTTGACCTGTGACACAAGATGGGAGGAGCCAGCAGATTTCACAGATTACTGTGAAATCAAAATCAGTATCTGGCAAATAGCATTACCCCGCTTCTCTAAAAAATAAAGGATAAAAGCATTCTCTTCTAAGGATTGTTGGCATTTTGTTGAAATCAATAATATATGCAAGCTTAATCATTACAATAACAAAGCTAACATTCATGGACCTATGTGTTTTTATTCCTCATCAAAGTCTACTATTGGACTTCCCTGGTGGCTCAGTGAGTAAAAAACATGCCTGCAATGCGGGAGACCTGGTTTCAACCCCTGGGTTGGGAAGATCCCCTGGAGGAGGGCATGGCAACCCACCCCAGCATTCTTGCCTGGAGAATCCCCATGGACAGAGAAGCCTGGGAGGCTGCAGTTCATGGGGTCTCAAAAAGTCAGACACAACCGAGCGACTAAGCACACAGCACAGCTGTTGTTATTTCCATTTTATAGATGAGAAAACTGGTTTAGGGAAGTTAAATAAATTGCTTCTGATTACTCACCAAGTGGGAATTGATATGTGCTAGGATTTTAACCTAGGTTATCTGATTCTAGAGGCTGCACTTTTAATTGATACTTAACTAAATAAGTTTAGTGTTAGCTATGATGAGAGCTTCTTGTCTCAATCTAAATAATATAAATGTTTTTCCATAAGGGATAAAAAGGTAATTATAACTGTGTTATACACAAATATATCACATCATAATAGTACTGTGCTTTTTAATAGAATGCTCACAAAAGACCTTCCATATATATATGTTATATGTGTGTGTGTGTGTGTGTGTGTGTGTGTGTGTGTGTGTATTCAGGGAAGTGTAATGTGCCTGTACTTTCTTATATAAAAATGTACCTGTCATGAGGCATTATTACCTAAATAACTCTATGCAGTGTAGTTTAATGTATAGGTCAAGGATTTGGTGCTGGACAGACCTGAACTGGAATCTCATCTCTGTCAATTATTATCTGTGTGATAAGGGAGAGCCCTTGCTTGTGTGTTTTGCTGTTAATTTCACTCAGCATCTAGTTCTTTTCCACATGTGAGTAATATAAAAATAGTATCTATTATCTAGGGTTTTGTGGGACTAAATGAGATAATATATAGAAAGTCTTTATGTCATATCTGCTGCATAGTAACAGTTCAATAAGTATTTTTTAATATTAAAATAACAATAATGACATCGAGTTTTTAGGATCAGCATAAAGAAAAGGCACGCTTAGTATATTTATGAGCCTTTAGAAGTAAGAAGAAAGATGTCTTATAAAAAACTCTGCCTGATAAGGTCCAAGGTTTAATTGCACACCATTGTATCTAAGGTGCTTTTAAGAAATAAAATAATGCTTGACCTTAGCTTTCAAATGGCTCATCTACATAAGTGGGCTTTTTCCTATAGATTTTTAGAAGATATGGTTTTATTTTTTTTATTTTTTATTTTTTTTTAACAGGTGCATTTCTTTATTAAGAAAAATGTTACAGAGGACATCTTCAAAACAAAAATACTATATTCCACTGATTTTGATGATGTACGTATAAGACAACACACATCCTGACACACAGTTGGCCCTTAGTAAATGCTGGAAGGTAGGTGGATTCTTTTGCTATTATTTTCTTCTTCTGTCTGTATATTCTTTGCTGTCCTGAGCACTGCAATAGGAACCACACTATTGCCTAGGAAATAAGTCCTTGGACCAGGAAAGACAGCTTCATTATATTCAAAGGCAGGCAGTTTTGTTGTATTTTTCACATCTGGAGACCAGGGTCATGTCAAACTGAAGAATGAAGCAATTTCCAGATTTACACAAAGGTGAGAAAAAGAGTGATCGGCCATACTTAATCAGGTTGACTCTCTCAGGGTGAGAAATGTGTGTTGTTTTTTTCTAATATTGACACCAAAGCTTCTTTCAGTAACAGAGAAAACCACAGCTGTCACTGGCCTCAGGAATGACAAGCAAAGCTGAGTTTCTCTTTCCAGCTGAGTTCATCTCCAGATAAACAATTACTCAACTGAGAGCTCAAAGGTGGTGACTGTATTCAATATGGCAGCTTCATGGAGTTAGTAAGGGATTGAAATGAGGCTACTTCAATTGAGATGTGCTGAGATATACCGAATTGCACATATGTGCTCAGTTGCTAAGTCATGTCTGCCTCTTTGTGACCCCATGCACTGTAGCCTGCCAGGCTCCTCTGTCCATGGGATTCTCTAAGCAAGAATATAGGAGTCAGTTGTGGCTTCCTCCTCCAGGAGACCTTCCCAACCCTGGGATCAAATCCAAGTCTCCTGTATTGGCAGGTGGATTCTTCAGCACTGAGCCACCTGGAAACCTCTACTGAGTTGCAAAGGCTGCTATTAAAAAAAAACAGAATTTAATGCAATGGGAGATTTCCTAAGATTCTCAATATTGTGGTTTACTACCATTTATTCTGCATATTTTAAATTATGGTATGATTAAGTTTCACAGAGCCTGCAGACATAAGTAATTTCATTAACTCTCTAGATAACAACAAGTACAGTAAACAGTGCATGCTTTTTAGTGCCAGGTACTATGCAAAGCATGTTTCATCCATTATCTCATTTAATCTTGCTCTATAAAAACTGACACCATTAACTCCATTTTACAGGTGAGCTAACTGAGCCTCAGAGGGTTACAAGTATAATTAGAATTAACTTACTTCTAATTATACAGCTAAAACTGGGCAACATTGAGGTATGTGTGACTCAGAGACTATGTAATCTAAGCTTATATCCACAGCCTCCCAATCAGTGCTTGTTGAAGCACTGAATTGTACCATATATACAAAAAAATTAAAATGTTTTCATTAAATCCCACTAAATCTTTCTGAGATAAAAGGACATCTTCTTCCAGAGAAAACATTCTTCTGAAGCATTTGACCTGATCTGCTTCCCAGAAAATGCAGTCAAGCTGCAGACAAGGTGAAGTACTTTCTTCTGTTATTGAATAAAACAACTCAGGTCAAATTGTACCTGCAGGTACTTAGGATCCAATTATACTCGATTTATTGCTAAATTGCTTATGTCAGTAACTAAACCTGTTAGAAGAAAAGATTCACTCCCAAGTATTTCAGGATAGAATGGAAAGTTATAAAATACATCTTTGCCTTTTATTTTATTTCCGAAGCTATTTACTTTTGCCACCAGATAGGCAAATTTCCCTTTTCAACTTTGCAAAATATGCAAAGCCATGGTTATTTGAACACTTGTTTCATTTTATGAGAAAGTAGTGATTCAGTGGCAAATTAGAAGTTGCCTGTCAATGTAGGAGTTGCAAGAGATGCCAGTTTGATCCATGGGTCAGAAAGATTCCCTGGAGGAGGAAATAGCAACCCACTCCAGTATTCCTGCCTGAAAAACACCATGGACAGAGGAGCCTAGTGGGTTACAGTCCACAGGGTTGCAAAGAGTTGGACACGACTGAGTGACGGAGCATACACGCAGTGATTAGGGAGACAGTCATTTTAGTAGGCAGATGCCTGAAAGATAAATCCCAGAGAGACACTTAAACTCTATCTTCAGTTCAGTCTTAAAGGACATCAACCCTGAATATCACTGGAAGGCCTGATGCTGAAGTTGAAGCTCCGTTATCCTGGCCAAGTGATGCAAAGAGCCAGCTCCTTGGAAAAGACCCTGATGCTGGGAAAGACTGAAGTCAAAAGGAGAACGGGGTGGCAGAGGATGAGATGGTTACATAGCACCGTAGACTCAATGGACATTAATCTGAGCAAACTCTGGGAGATAGCGGAGGACAGAGGAGCCTGGCATGCTACAGTCCATGAAATTGTAAAAAGTCAGATGTAACTATGAATGAAAAGCAAGAATAACTGAGTTCAAAGCTTCTAAAAGACATTTATTGTCTGATGGCTATGAGTAAGAATCTCTTTCAGTTCACTGGCTTCGAGTATCTAAAACAGTGGCATTACAAGGATGGTAGACCATGGGACTGGAAGAAAGGAAAATCAACAACAGCACCACAAATTCACCAACAGCACAAAGCCAGAAACTGTTAACTAGATCGAAGAATGATGTTCTTGGTTCCTTTCTTCTGGGGATATATAAAATAGTTCAAACATGTCATTTCATTTATCTGTACAGTCTTTCCCTGGAGTAGTGGAGCTTCATAGTGATTCCCATTCAGCAACAGATAACAAGGAAGCAGAAATGACTGCAAAGACTTGGCCCAAGTCCTCTAATCAGTTGCTAATAGCCACTTAAGCATTCAAAATCTCCTTCAAAGAAACAAAGGGCAGAAGAAGAGAATGTTGAGCTACCTAGAAAGTTTTCAAAGAAGAAAATTCAGAATTCACAAAATTTGGTAGAAGCCAATTTTGACACTGTGTTCAGTTCAGTCACTAAGCTGTGTTCAGTTCCAGCCAACTCGGACTCTTTGTGACCCCATGGACTGTAGCATGCCAGGCCTCCCTGTCCATCACCAACTCCTGGAGCTTACTCAGACTCATGTCCATAGAGTCAGTGATGCCATCCAACCATCTCATCCTGTCGCCCCCTTCTCCTCCCGCCCCCAGCATCAGGGTCTTTTCCAATGAGTCAGTTCTTCGCTTCAGGTGGCCAAAGTATTGGAGTTTCAGCTTCAACATCAGTCCTTCCAATGAATATTCTGGACTGATTTCCTTTAGGATTGACTGGTTGGATCTCCTTGCAGTCCAAGGGACTCTCAAGAGTATTCTCCAACACCACAGTTCAAAAGCATCAGTTCTTTGGCGTTCAGCTTTCCTTATGGTCCAGCTCTCACACCCATACATGACTACTGGAAAAACCAGAGTTTTGACTAGATGGACACTGTGTACTTTATAAAAACTGTCATGATCCCCATGGTGCATGCTCATAGCAAGAAATGGCAAAGATCATATTTTAGTTAGCAAGCAGTACTGCATGAAGTGTTATTACAGAAATTATTTAACTATCATGGAATGTGTCCTGACTTAGACAAAATGAAAGCAAGTCAAAGGTGTAGGACTTCTGTATTAAAGTCAACAGAAAACAATTTAAGTGCAAATTTTAAGCAATTTCTCAAGATGGCCTCAAATTCAGAATATGTCCACTTATGCATAGAACTTTCACAAAATATTAAAGAATTTCAGCTTGTTTAAACATAATATTCTCAGGCTTCCCCTTTATCCAAAAATTTTCACAAGAGAAAATATTTAATAAAAGTCTTATATCCTTTCATTTGGTGCCAATTATTCTCCTTTGATGGAATTTTCCTCTGGTTTCCCTACTCCACCCAACTTTGTAACTTCCCACTGATTCCAGCTCACCTTTATAAGATCCTATTTGGTATTTTCATAGCATGAATGATCCCTACTGTTCATTATAGTCTTAAAAACTTACCTATATTGTAAAAGTTGCAATACTATGATGTTAACCAATACTAACTGGGTTCTTACCAACAACTTGACACTACACTAAATGTTTTATATATACAATCTCATTTAATCCTTACAACATGCCGCTGAGGTAGGCACATTTATCATTCCATCTTAGATATCTGGAAAAGTAAGAAACTTACCCAGATTGTTATGGTACCTTATCTTCAGAAAGTTAGAAAAAGGACTGACTGCTGAGAGACAAAAATTTCCATATTTTTACTCATCTAACAGATATGTACTGAAAGCCTACTGGGCCCAGAGTCTGAATGAGCAAACATAAGTAAGTACATGCAATAACTCTCCCCCAAGTGCTCTCAGGCTAAGGGAGAATACAGTCAGGCAAACTTACAATTGGAAATATTGGCTCAAATAAGCCATAACATAAAGCATGTATGAGGTGGCACAGCACAGAGTAGAAAGGGATTATATTAGAGAAGGGTCTGCAGAGGCTGTTTGGGCTGGCTTGGTGGGATCATGAGGCAAGATGAGAAGAATGGCAGGCTCAAAGGCCCATGACAGGGGAGAGCCTGTTGATTAGAGGGTGGCACAGGTGTGCTGGAGGGATAGCAGAGTCAGGTCAGGAAGCCTCTGGCATAGGCAGGCTACAGAAGCCAACTGTACTCTGTAGCGCTAAGGAGACATTGATAGATGGTTAAGCAACAGGGGACTGCTAATCAGAAGCATGGTCACAGGAGTGGCAAGCATCAGAACAGAAATCAGGTTATCCTTGACTTCTGTCTCTAGGAGCACCCCATCGTGCGTGCTCTGCATGCTTGATGTCTCCCCTGTCCTGGCTTCCTCATTGCTCTGTTTCCTCTCTTTCTTATATTTTCATTGATTTTGCTTTCAATCACTTTAACACGCCACCGGTTCACCCTGTTTAGCATTTGTTATCCTTATTTAATGTCATTCACACACACCGAGAGCCAAGCTTATCTGTGTGTGCGTGTGTGGGGGGAGGGTTTAGAAGAGTGAAATGAATGAAGATGAAAAAGACGTAGCCCCTGCCTTTCCAATAAAACTTGGGGGCCACTCATATTCAAAGCAAGTGTTGGTAAATCATTTACACATTTTCTCTCTTGAATAACCACATTATTTTTACATGTATGGAAGTCTCAATTGGCTTTTAAATTATTTGTGGCTGGTGGGTCATAATAGGAGAAAGTGTTCTTATAAAAATTAAACATTATGTATATACATATGTATCATATACACAATAAAATCCCTCAGTAGTTGGGTACACAGCCGGTGCTCAGATAAAAAAGGTAGGTTGAATAAGAATCTAAAGTCTAGTTTGACTATTAAAATTTCAATCCTATTGATACCCTCAGAGCAGAAGGGAGGAAGAGGAAATTAACCTCTTGGAGGCAAAGGGACCTTTCCACACCTAGTAAATTATACCCCACAGCCACACACCTATCGGCTGACCCCATCAATGGAGATCACCAGCTTCTTCCACCTGGGGTTGCAGACCGCGTGTGGGAAGATCTCTCAGCTGTCAAATAAAGTCGGGAGTATATTTTACGCACCAAGCTCAAAAGATGTTTGACTACCCACTCATTTTGTACAATTCCCCAAGCTTGATACAGAATAAGAAAGCCATGTCATGAGTTGGTGACTGCTGCTCAAAGTTTTCTATAAGAGACCTCAAAAAGGTCTAATAATATTAGACAGAATTAATATTTGACAGAATGTCTTGACTTTTACGGCATCAGCAATAACTTTGGCATTGCAATTCAGTTTTGCCCACCTATGTCTTTAGAAAGAACGAAACATTCCATAGATACAAGAACTCTTTAAAGTAATAAAACCACATAATTTTTAGCTTTAAGAATGCACATACTGCTTTCATATGAATTTCACAATTAGTTCTCTAGTGTTTTTAATCCATCAAAGTATTATTTTTATACATTAGTTCTCAGACTCTCCGCACATACTTTACCCAAAGGGGCATTCGAATAAGGTTCCTAAGGATAAATCTGTCTCAGATTTTCTATACGGGTTTAAAACGAAACAAACTTCAAAGTTCACTGGAAATATAGACAAGCTATTATTAACCCACAGAGTAAGTATTCTATGAAAGCTACTGGTTAGTATTTTCACTGATGCTCTTGTGACTGACAGAAAACATCTATTCCTTATATGGAGGGAAAACCCAGTTGTATCCAATTTAGGGGGAAAATCAAATTAAGTGTGAGATGAAAACCTTGAAGACGCAGTTCAGATGAAGACAAATGAGTTATCCAAACAGGACCTTTCTACACATTATTTCATCACTTCTCACTCTTGACCAAAATGCTCATCTTCATCAAATTTTATAGCTTTCTCTTAAATCTCTGTGCTTAAACTATTCTCATATGTAATTCTTTACAATACCATATATGTATTTAAAACTTCTAGGACAGTGGAAATAGCATTGAAATTGACCTGGAATTGAATATGATCTCTGCCATTTACTGACTATGTAGTCTTGGACAAATGGCTTTGATAATCCAAGCTGTGTTTTCTCATCGGGATGCTTTAAGGACTAAGTGGGATAAATAGTACCTAGCCTGAGATCAAAATAAAGAACTCAAGAAACAGACTCTATCAATAATGTTTTGAATTAGTGATCAAAATGCCCCACTCTCCCATGAAGATACTGTGCTCACATATTCCCTTTTAAAAATCTCCTTATTCTTTTGTAACCTTTAAAATGAACTTGCTTAAAGCACACTTTATTAGAATAAATAGCACCTTTTACCTTTGCTTCTTTGCCCTATGTATGTCCATCCAGTATCATCAACTGCCTCTCACATGACTAATCATGCTTCCCAGGTGGCTCAACGGTAAAGAATCCTCCAATGCAGGAGACAGGTGTTCGATCCCTGGATTGGGAACATTCTCTGGAGTAGGAAGTGGCAACCCACTCCAGTATTCTTGCCTGGAAAATCCCATGGACAGAGGAGCCTGGCAGGCTACAGTCCATGGGGTCACAGAGTCGGACACAACTGAGCCCATGAGCATGCGTGCCCATGAACAATCAAATTTTACAATATACTATAATTGTGAATCTGTTGGCAGATCACCAGTGACCATTTATGCTTTTGTATCTCATTAATAAATTTAAAGATAAATTACTCATTTTCCCATTTAAAAAGTTCCTTTATTAGCACAGTATTTTGAAAGAATATACCAGAATGTTAAGAGATGAGCACTCATTTCTCCTAATCAATTTAAATGGTAGTAGGCAGAGTTTCATTACAAACTGTTCTATACTGTAATGTAGTTTGAAAACCATATCCCATTCAAGTTAATATTTGCTTGTCCAATTTTTCTGGTAATTACAATTATTTTAGGAAAATGCCTTGAACAGAAACCAATTCAAGGCCACAAACATGAGACCAGTGGGGACATAGAGTCTGAATTACAGAACTTGATGATGGGCCGCTGGCTGCTCTCACAGGGAGAACTTAAAGACCATCCTTGACTCTGACATGTGTGTGCTCAGTAACTCAGTCGTGTTCAACTCTTTGTGACCCCATGGGTTGTAGCCTGCCAGGCTCCTGTCCATGGGATTCTCCAGGCAAGAATACTAAAGTGGGTTGTCATTTCCTCTCCAAGGGATTTTTCTGACCCAGGGATTGAACCCTTGTTTCTTGTGTCCCCTGCATTGCAGGTGGATTCTTCACCGTCTGAGCTACCAGGGAAGCCCTCTAGATAACATAAGGTTTATAAAAATATAGCAATGTCCACAAATTCAGTCCCTATGAGGAAAGTAGGTGGGAGCTTAGAAATATAAGCCTACCTTCTACTTCTATGACTGTTTTTTTTCTGCTGCTGCTGCTAAGTCGCTTCAGTCGTGTCCAACTGTGTGTGACCCCATAGACGGCAGCCTACCAGGCTCCGCCGTCCCTGGGATTCTCCAGGCAAGAACACTGGAGTGGGTTGCCATTTCCTTCTCCAATGCATGAAAGTGAAAAGTGAAAGTGAAGCTGCTCAGTTGTGTCTGACTCTTAGCGACCCCTTGGACAGCAGCCCACCAGGCTCCTCCATCCATGTGATTTTCCAGGCAAGAGTCCTGGAGTGGGGTGCCATTGCCGTCTCCGTTTTTTTCCTGAGGATATGCTTACTCCTTTTATTCACAATTGTTTTTCAGTTGTCAGCTGGTGATCAAGTTCACCAAGTGCTATACATTAAGCTGGAAACTAAAGGAGGCAAGTTTGGTGCTATAATTCAAACAGTTTGCAAAAGAGTTGATCTGGAGTGTATTTAATCAGCCACATAATTGTTACTGTACTGTGTGGTAATTAGGTGTGGAGTGGTTTATGTAAATGAGCATATTGCAACTATTGTCAATACAGAAATTTTTTGGTAGGACCTTACAATGTATAAATTGTGTTCACATACATGATCTCATTTAATTATTTTTATCTTATCTTTTTCTTTTTTCCCTGCCAACTCTAGTATTTTAAGGGTCCGTTGTGGGGAAAGCAGAGAGAATTTCAATAACGGTGGGTCTGAGATTCTCAGGGTCACTGACGGAAGTAGTGTGGCTTTTTAAAAAACATTGAGGGAGGTTGAGAGGTACACCACCCAAGTGAAAGTTCAGGCTCCACCATGCCTTTGCTCTGTGACCTTGCCCAGCATTCTTACATTATCTGAATCAGAGTTTTCTCATCTGGAAGAGGAAGAAGAGGGCTAAACTGCCTTAGGCCCAGAAAGACTAGACCTCATTATACGTCTTGTTTGCGTCCCTTACCAGGTGAGACAAGATTTGAATATATTCCGAAGCCTTACATCAGCAGCAAGAAGCATTGGTTTCCCTTCCTTTTCATCTCAATATTTAAGGTACAGGAAAAGCAATACTCCTTTCTCCTACTGGAAGGTCTAGGAAATTCTTCTGATTATCCCTTTATTGCTGGTTTGTGTCCCTAAGAAATCAGGATACAAACAAACAATATATTGAGGTCTAGCCTTTCCTGACCTAGGACAGGCTGGTCCTTAAACTCTATAGTGAGATTCACCTACAAAAATAAAAGTAAAAAATGAGATGAAATAGCCTCTGGAAAGGAAGGAAGAAGTGGGAAGAGAGAGATGGAGCTGTAATGCTGTGTCAGAATGCCTGCTCTTCTAGGAATGGAACCCGAATCGAGTAAGCAATCTTCTCTCTTTTAGGACCTAAGGTCTGATGTAGGATCTAAGGTCTCTGTCCCTTCTCCTAAACATTACTTGAATTTAGACTGTGCCCAAGACTATCTGGATCACCAGTTATAGGGAAGAATGTTACATATCACTGCAGAGCAATTCCTCACACGTGTAGCCCTCATAATCACCACACACACACACTGCAACTCCCTGGGAACTATGCTGGCCTCTAAATATCTTTCTATATCAATGTGCAATCATAATATTAGCCCATGTCTCAAGCCTATGACATAACTAAACTGAAATAATAAAACACTGTAATAACCAACTGCTAAAGAAATGCTGCTAGATAATATCACCCATAAATTATGCTTCACCATATGGCCCTGAGATTAGCCACATACTGAACAACTTGGCAACATGTCCCATCAAAGAATGTGTTTTCAGAGAGGGAACAAAATTGTGTACTCTGTTATTTGGGGGCTGGTAATCATCTACTAGTGAAAGTTAATTCATCAGATATGAGTCTATAAATAAATTAAGGCACATCTCCACACATATATCCATCACAAATTTGCCTATTTATCCTTATATATTTCTCTACATAGTTATAATTCCAACGCGGTCCTTCAGACCAGTTCAGAACCAGCTGTTTCTATTGTTCTCCTTCCTCCACGCTCTGTCATTTAGCATGGAATTTTATACCTCATCTCAGAGTGAACGTTAATTATATTGACAACCTCCATAAAAGGATCATTTCTACCCGCTAGGACTTCTAGGTCATCCTAGCAATGAGTTGGCTGCCTGCCAACTCTGGGGCTATCTGTGATAACTTAGTGCTCCTGTTTAGACACAGTCCTGAAATAACCATTAACTCCAACAGTTGTGTAAAGTAATGTCTAGTGAGAGCTTTGTAGTCTTTATTTCATAGCAATTTTCCCACTTCTCCATCACAGATGCTCATGAATGACCATATTCTGAGAAATAAAGGAATCCATACAGCTACATTCTCAATACAGAAAGATGGGTTCAACCCCTGTGTTGTTGTAGAGACCTACAAAACAGCAGGAAGAAGCCCAACAGGCTCTTTGCAGCCTCCAGACCCTCTTCGCTAGAGTAAGTTAATTTTTCAAGGGAAACTCTGTTTCTGGTGCTACTCAAGTGTGCATGCTGTGAGCAGATGCTCACCTTCTTTGTGTCTAATGATAAGAACAAGAGCAGAGCCATACAGGTGGCAAAAAAAAAATTAAAAAAAAAAGCTGATAAAGCAAATCTCATTGGCTGAACACAAAATCTGCAATGCTAATTGTTTCTGAAAAGTTTGGTGAAGCAGTCATTCACCTTGATTCATGGGATCTGAAGTCTAGGTCCTCAAATCCTAAACTCCTATACCTTCCTGAGAGTGGGCCAGGGGATACTTCCTTACCTGGTATGTACAAATGCCAAGTGACCACCAAAGTCCCCTAGATAACATTCAGTAAGTAATTCAAGATACTGAATGGTTACACTGAACAAGACAGACTGTCTAAATGTTAACTGGCATATTAGATGTAACTTCATTCAGTAAAAACAGGAGGTCCCCTACATTCGAATCTTCAAGTAGCAGACTTTCAAAGATGGGAACTGTGTTCCATCAGCGTTAGGCATGAGTGAAACTGCAGCTTGCCCTTCGTCCCCTGTTACTGATGATCCTTCACCTCCACTAGCACCTCCTCCCTCTCTCTCCTCCCATCAAGAATTCTTTGCCTGTTCCCTCGATGCCAGCCCCTGTATACCAGCTATTGTACTTACTGTACTACTGTGTATTTTTCAAGGTACTGTAACTGTAAGATTTTTTTTTTTAATTTTTGTGTTTGTTTTATGTATTATCTGTGGGGAAGAGTATTATAAATCTATTACAGTACCGTACTATATAGTTGATTGTGTTAGCTGGGTACCTAGGCTAACTTTGTTGGATTTATAAACAAATCGGACTTATGGATATGCTCTCAGATTGGAACTCATTCATATGCAGGGGACTTAAAATGTATTTTTTTTTTTTTTTGAGAATGCTACACTGAGGCATATAAAGATGAACATGAGACATCTGGTCTCCAAAAGCTTACAGTTGATCTTGAGATATCAGACTCATATGTAAATAATTATAAACATAAACAATATATCATAATCACTCTTGTGAGAGGTGTAAAAAAACAGGTAAAAGTTGAAAACAGGAAGCAGTCACCTTCAGCCGAAGGCTTGGAACACAGCTTTTACTTGCTCAGGAGTCTTCCTGTCCTAGGAAGGTTTCACTGAGGAGGTGCCTTCTGAAGTAGACCTTGAGAGATGCTTACCATCTGAAAGACCCATGCCCCTCTGCTGCACCCATACTAACTTTCATAGTCATATTCTGCTGCTGAGTTAGGTCTTCTGAAACAGCCTCCTTCTCTCTTCACTAACACCCCCACATTACTCCTCAAGGAAGTCTGTGAATTCAACCCCAACCTTGGTCACCCTGCTGTCATATAAACTTGTACTTGGCCTTCACAGCACTGACCATGGTTTGTAATTTTGCATTTCTATGGATGACTTTCTCAAATTAAGAACTGATGCCCTTTCTAGAATACCAGTTGCATAAGGAGGGAACCTGTTCTCCCTTGTTCAATATGACTCCTTACAGCTAGATACTCAAAGTACACATAAGAGGCACTTAGCCTTGGTGGGCCAGGGGCCTGCACGGCTGACGTGAGCAAAAAATATATAGGCAGAAACCCTGAAGGTTGAATAGGAATCAGTTACACTTTGTAGCTAAAAAATAAAGATGTGGGAGCAATGAGAAATAGGCCAAGTAGGGGAGTTCGGGGCCACATCACTGAGTGTGAAACCTTACTCATTGTTCTGTGAAATCTTGCTGAGTCCCATCAGTAAGGATGCATCACACTCTCCAAGTAAATACCTTCTTGCCATTGCTGTGGAGTGACTTCTGTTTACTACATACCACATTAAATTGTATAAGGGCAGAAAAACGTCTTATTCATATTTATATCCCCACAGCCCCAAGCAGAATGTTCACAGTAATTCTTTAGGAAGAAGTGCATCGAATTGATATTGTTCAGTAGGACAGGAAGACATCTGAGCAGGCAGAAGTCGTGTTCCAAGTGGCACTGTGGGAAATAAAATAAATGGGAGTTTACAGAAGAGATGAGCACTGGGAAGACACCTGTGCTGGTTACCAAGCTACTGTCTCAGCTCTAAATCCTCCCTTCGTCCTGTTTTCCAAGACTGACCCCATCAATCAACAAACTACTTTTCTCCTTTGTCAGCCAGAACACTATTGAGGTCTGCCTGGAAGAACCTAGTGGAAGGCTGGGAGGCAGGAGGAAGGACGGGGAGCTTGCTTCTTCAGGCTTGCCTGCACTTTCTGATTGACCTGCCCTGCAACGGCACTTCAGCCTGGCCTGCAGCCACTGATTCCATTTTTCAACTTTCTTCAACCCTCCCAGAAGCAGCCTCAGCATGTCTCCAGCACCAAGAGCCTCCAGAGGTGTCCCCAGTACAGAGGTTCCAGATATTCTTCGAAGCTCAATGGTACCCTCTCCTCAAAAGTCTGGGTAGCAGCTCTGCAAGGCCCCTTTTCCAAGCTTTTGAGTTCCAAATGCCCCCCTCTTCTCTTGAAAGTCCTCAGCCCTAAAGGTGCAACTTTCTCGCAGTTATTCTCTCTCTGTTAACTCCTTGTTTCCTTTCCAGTCCTACCCCTAAGCTGCTCAAACAATTTCTATATTAAATCAGCTCTTTGAAATAACTCATAGGATACAGTTCTCTGTTCCTACACTTGATACAGTACTGATCGTTAAAAGACTAGTTAAGAGGTTAATACAGTGGTTCAAGGACAAGGTAATAAGTCCCCCAATGCAGCAGATGAGACTAAGACTAAAAATAACAATAATATCAGCTAATTCTTAATGAGCACTAGGCCCTTGTGCTTTGTATGAAATGTGTTATTTAATCATCACAATATTTCTATGAGGTCCAGAGCCACAGAAGGCTCAGTTACATTTAGATACCGAAGCACAAAGAAGTTAAGTCACTTGCACAGGCTGGCCAGAAAATAAATGGTGAGACAATGGTGGCGACCTGCTGCAAAGTACGCACCATGACAGTGCCTTCACCACTTTAGGCGATAACTCTTACTTAGTTTCCTTGCCACCACAATGATTCACCAAAATAACAGGCAATCTATAAGTGGCAATGTAACAAAGCTGGAAAACGTAACAGAGCACAAGGGAAAAAAATCATGTTGATGAAGGAGACGTAGAAAGGTTCCATGGATAAGTTAGCGCATAAATATTTAATATACCCTCAGTACTTGAATTCCCACTTGCTAATTGTTTTTATTTTCTTATTTGTATTTAGAATTATGTTCCTTTGATTTAAAAGGGAAATAAACAAAAAGTGCAGATAGATATTATCTACATTTGTATTCACTGAATGCCTGAATGCCCATATTTTGACAACTAAAAACCTAGTGAAACAAAATAAGATAAAATAAAATTTCTCACTGAATCTCTTCTTCTCCTGGGGCTGTATTGATATGCTACTGATACAAAGAAAATTTAAGTTCTTAAAAATTATGACATGTACTTCAAAAGTTCAGCATAGCTTTATAAAAGATAAGCAAAAATAATCATATATAACGTATCACAGCATCCCACTCCAGTACTCCTGCCTGGAAAATCCCATGGACGGAGGAGCCTGGAAGGCTGCAGTCCATGGGGTCACTAAGATTCGGGCACGACTGAGCGACTTCACCTTCACTTTTCACTTTCATGCATTGGAGAAAGAAATGGCAACCCACTCCAGTGTTCTTGCCTGGAGAATCCCAGGGACGGGGGAGCCTGGTGGGCTGCCGTCTATGGGGTCGCACAGAGTCGGACACAACTGAAGTGACTTAGCAGAAACGTATCACAGTCTTTTCTGTTTCATCTCTAGGGGCCTCTACGTATGTAGTCCACTGGAGAGGGGAATGACAAACCATTTCAGTATTCTTGCCTTGAGAACCCCATGAACAGTATGAAAAGGCAAAATGAGAGGATACTGAAAGAGGAACTCCCTGGGTCAGTAGGGGCCCAATATGCTACAGGAGATGAGTGGAGAAATAACTCCAGAAAGAATGAAGGGATGGAGCCAAAGCAAAAACAATACCCAGTTGTGGATGTGACTGGTGATAGAAGCAAGGTCCAATGCTGTAAAGAGCAATATTGCATAGGAACCCGGAATGTCAGGTCCATGAATCAAGGCAAATTGGAAGTGGTCAAACATCAGATGGCAAGAGTAAACGTTGACATTCTAGGAATCAGCGAACTAAAATGGACTGGAATGGGTGAATTTAACTCAGATGACCATAATATCTACTACTGCAGGCAGGAATCCCTCAGAAAAAACTGAGTAGCCATCATGGTCAACAAAAGAGTCCGAAATGCAGTACTTGAACGCAATCTCAAAATGACAGAATGATCTCTGTTCGTTTCCAAGGCAAACCATTCAATATCACAGTAATCCAAGCATATGCTCCAACCAGTAATGCTGAAGAAGCTGAAGTTGAAAGCTTCTATGAAATCCTACAAGCCTATTTAGAATGAACACCCAAAAAAGGTTTCCTTTTCATTATAGGGGAATGGAATGCAAAAGTAGGAGGTCAAGAAACACCTGGAGTAACAGACAAATTTGGCCTTGGAGTACGAAGTGAAGCAGGGCAAAGGCTAACACAGTTTTTCCAAGAGAACTCACTGGTCATAGCAAACACCCTTTTCCAACAACACAAGAGAAGACTCTACACATGGACATCACCAGATGCTCAACACCGAAATCAGATTGATTATATTCTTTGCAGCCAAAGATGGAGAAGCTCTATACAGTCAGCAAAAACAAGACTGGGAGCTGACTGTGGCTCAGATCATGAACTCCTTATTACCAAATTCAGACTTAAATTGAAGAAAGTAGGGAAAACCATTAGATCATTCAGGTATGACCTAAATCAAATCCCTTATGATTATACAGAGGAAGTGAGAAATAGATTTAAGGGATTAGATCTGATAGTCTGAGTGCCTGATGAACTATGGATAGAGATTCATGTCATTGTACAGGAGACAGGGATATAGACCATCCCCATGGAAAAGAAATGCAAAAAAGCAAAATGGCTGTGTGAGGAGGCATTAGCAATACCTGTGAAAAAAAAGAGATGTGAAAAGCAAAAGAGAAAGGAAAGATATAAGCATCTGAATGCAGAGTTCCAAAGAATAGCAAGGAGAGATAAGAAAGCCTTCCTCAGTGATCAATGCAAAGAATAGAGGAAAACAACAGAATGGGAAAGACTAGAGATCTCTTCAAGAAAATTAGAGATACCAAGGGAACATTTCATGCAAAGATGGGCTCAATAAAGGACAAAAATGGTATGGACCTAACAGAAGCAGAAGATATTAAGAAGAGGTGGGAAGAATACACAGGAGAACTGTACAAAAAAGATCTTAATGACCCAGATCATCACAATGGTGTGATCACTCACCTAGGGCCAGACATCCTGGAATGTGAAGTCAAGTGGGCCTTAGAAAGCATCACTACGAACAAAGCTAGTGGAGGTGATGGAATTCCAGTTGAGTTATTTCAAATCCTCAAAGATGATGCTCTGAAAGTGCCAGCAAATTTGGAAAACTCAGCAGTGGTCACGGGACTGGAAAAGCTCAGTTTTCATTCGAATCCCAAAGAAAAGCAATGCCAAAGAATGCTCAAACTACTGCATAATTGCACTCATCTCACACGCTAGTAAAGTAATGCTCAAAATTCTCCAAGCCAAGCTTCAGCAATACGTGAACCATGAAATTCCAGATGTTCAAGCTGGTTTTACAAAAGGCAGAGGAACCAGAGATTAAATTGCCAACATCTGTTGGATCATGGAAAAAGCAAGAGAGTTCCAGAAAAACATCTCTTTCTGCTTTATTGACTATGCCAAAGCCGTTGACTGTGTGGATCACAATAAACTGTGGAAAATTCTGAAAGAGATGGGAATACCAGACCACCTTACCAGCCTCTTGAGAAACCTATATGCAGGTCAGGAAGCAACAGTTAGAACTGGACATGGAACAACAGACTGGTTCCAAATAGGAAAAGGAGTACGTCAAGGTTGTATATTGTCACCCTGCTTATTTAACTTATATGCAGAGCACATCATGAGAAACTCTGGGCTGGAAGAAGCACAAGCTGGAATCAAGATTGCCAGGAGAAATATGAATAACCTCAGATATACAGATGACATCAGCCTTATGTCAGAAAATGAAGAGGAACTAAAAAGCTTCTTGACGAAAGTGAAAGAGGAGAGTGAAAAAGTTGGCTTAAAGCTCAACATTCAGAAAACTAAGGTCATGGCATCTGTTCCCATCATTTCATGGGAAATAGATGGGGAGAGAGTGTCAGACTTTATTTTTGGGGGCTCCAAATCACTGCAGATGGTGATTGCAGCCATGAGATTAAAAGACGCTTACTCCTTGGAAGGAAAAGCAGAGATATTACTTTGCCAACAAAGGTCTGTCTAGTCAAGGCTATGGTTTTTCCGGTGGTCATGTATGGATGTGAGAGTAGGACTGTGAAGAAAGCTGAGCAGCGAAGAACTGATGCTTTTGACCTGTGGTTTGGAGAAGACTCTTGAGAGTCCCTTGGACTGCAAGGAGGTTCAACCAGTCCATTCTAAAACAGATCAGTCCTGAGTGTTCTTTGGAAGGACTGATGCTAAAGCTGAAACTCTAATACTTTGGCCACCTCATGCAAAGAGCTGACTCATTGGAAAAGACCCTGATTCTGTGAGGGATTGGGGGCAGGAGGAGAAGGGGACGACAGAGGATGAGATGCCTGGATGGCATCACCGACTCGATGGATGTGAGTTTGAGTGAACTCTGGGAGTTGGTAATGGACAGCAAGGCCTGGCATGCTGCGATTCATGGGATCGCAATGAGTCAGACACAACTGAGCGGCTGAACTGAACTGAACTGAACTGAAGTAAACCTAGAGACCAGAAACTGAAAATTAAACAGGAACTTGAGGAAAATGTCAGGTGCTTGTGAAATATTTAAGGACCAGTCTACTGAAAAGGATGTCACAAATTTCACACCACCTTCCCATGTTTTAACCACTATTTTCAGAAATACGGGAAAAAGTGTTGTCAAAGAGTGGTGAGTAGCACGTGCTCTGAGGTAGATCCCCTTGGCATCAGATCCTCATGCCACCAATCTGGCAATACCTTGGGCAAGTTACTTAACTTCCACAAGCCTCCGCCTCTACTTCTATAAGATAAGGATACTAAATGCATTCTTGTATTGAAATGCCGAGCACAACATTTGGAATGTGGCAAACAGTGTTCAGTGAGTGTTAACTCTCATTTTAGGTGAACGACATGAGCTATAAATGGACTGTGTGTACACGCACATACACATTCAAATATGTATACCGGTTATGCATTATACTAATAAGATGTATCCTTACTTTAACAACGTATACTAATACATTATCATTACTATTAGCAACCATCAAATCCTGAAAGTTTGTTTGCATTTGCCCACTTCACAGAGGAAGCAACTGACACTCGGAAGCAAGGAGAAACTGTTTTCCACTTTCACACCTATGAATAGTGAAAGGAAGCTGGGGAGGGTGAGGGCAAATGAGTCCTGGACTGGGAGACAGAAGATTCCAGGACCCCAACAGGTCCCTTTGACCTTTCTAAGTCAGAGCTTCTTCATCTAGAAGATGGAGATACCATTAACTTCCTTAGAAAACTTTGGAGAGATTCAACCAAGTAACACAACATTTGGCAATGTTTGTGAAAGAACTTTGCAAATGGTCTTAAGCTTCATTAATAGCTTCTGCCAATATTGTCCTCAGTGGTATCAGCTGGTCATGGATCTTGTCTTTACAGAGAAGATGAGGCTGATATCTCTTCATCAAACATCATGTGCAGAAACAGAATAAAGCACAAACTTCTTTCCTGGACTGCTGTGTTCACAATTGCGGGACTGGACACGTACTTTGGAGTGAGGGCCAACCTATTAGCAACTCTCAGAAAACGCTTTCAGAATGGGTATCTGGCATTACTCCGGCTCACTTCCCATATTCACATAATACCCATGAGAGCGCCAGGTCCTGAACAGGGGAGCACCCAAGACCACACTGGATAAAAGCCTGGCTTTGTGCAGGGAATGGGCGAATGGGGGTGTGCACTGTATTGGATTGGCCAAACAGTTCAGTCTGGTTTTCCACAGCATCGTATGGAAAAACCTGAATGAATATTTTGGCCAACCAAATAGTTTCAAATAAGTAATTAGCAAGCCTAAATCGTACTCTTAGATTAGGAAAATATGCATCATCTCCTGATTAAAGTTTGCTCAAACACCCAAAATCCAAGTGAATCCTAAAAATTGGGTACAAATGGCAAATTCTCCCTAAAGTGCACCCTTTGAGCTGGTTCTGTATCGTGTAGTGGAACAATTTTGACTTCTACCCAGACTGAACTTGGTTTCTATCTAGGTTCTGTCACTCACTCTGTGGCCTTAAGTAAATCACCAAACCATTCTTGCTTCAGTGTTGTCATCAGCAAATAAGGACCAAAGGAGGTCCCCTCTCCAGAGCTGTTGATGTAATTGACTACCATAAGGCACAGAGAACACCGTGCTAATGCCTGTGTGCTCAGCTGACTCAATCCAACTCTTGGTGACCTTTGGACTGTAGCCCACCCGGCTCCTCTGTCCATGGAATTTTCCAGACAAGAATACCCAAGTGAGTTGTCATGCTCTCCTCCAGGGGATGTTCCTACTTCAGGGGATCTTCTGGCCCGAGGGATCAAACTCACATCTCTTGTGTCTCCTGCACTAGCAGGCAGATGCTTATCACTAAGCCACCCGGGAAGCCCACCCACAGAGAACACTTAGCTCAGTACCTCCTTGTTTCCACTCAGAACAGTTTCCAAGATATGATGGTCTGTGTAGCATCCAGATTTGTGAGGAAGCTTTATGCTCTTCTGTTGTGTCACTAATGCCCTCTATAACATGGCAGTAATTCCCGATGTTCTTGTTTAGCAAGTCAAATTCTCTAAGAAAAAATAATATTTTTATCCAGAAAACCATGACACAATGCAAAATGTTATGTCTCTTCACCACCATCAGCTCCTCCAAGGGCTTCCCTGGTAGCTCAGCAGTAAAGAATCTGCCTGCAATGCAGGAGACAGAGGTTTGATCCCTGGGTTGGGAAGATCCCCTGGAGGAGGAGTAACCCACTCTAGTATTCTTGCCTAGAGAATCCCATGGACAAAGGAGCCTGGCGGGCTAGAGTCCATAGGGTCGCAAAGACTCAGACATGACTGAAGCGACTTAGCACACATAGGCACAGCTCCTTTAAAAGCTAGAATAGGGAAAAAAGAAGTGTTTTGGTGTATACTTGGATGTGAGGCAGATGCTGAAATCCCTGTAACCTTCTGAGGGCAGAGAACATTCTGCAACCATTTTTATCAAAGCCAATTAGAAGGCTTCCACAAGGCAAACATGTCTAGAAAGTTTTCTGTTTTTTTTTTTTTTAATTTAGCTTTACTTCTGGTAAAATTTATGGATGTATTTATGTATTTACCTGTGAAGAGGTTCTCTCTAAAACGAGCTGTTTCATGCATCTCCTAGCCACTCCCAACTTCCTCTTCAGTGTAGGAAGCAAAGGTAAACGAAAGCTAATAAGAAAATGCATGAAATAATATGTGCAGTTTGAAAGCATTTTTGAAAATGTAAAAAGCAGCATAAGAGTTCATGTAATAAACTTTACCCCGTAAAGTTACAATTTTATTTCTAAAAGGAAATTTGGGTGAAGTGAGATAGAGTCACTTTGTGCTTTGAAATTCTCCTGTTGGCAGAGCTTGAGTTTTGTCTGAAAGCTATCACCCTCAGAGGGAAAGACTGCCTCTCCAGGGATGAACGCTCCATAGGATGCAAGTTCTGTCCTATGTTTTACTGTCTTCAGTCCTTAGATGAAAGCAATGGCAAATGGAAGATGCCCAGTGGCCAACTTATGGATCAAGCTTCTGAATATACAAATGACTGCGTGCGCTTAGTTACATAGTCATTTCCAACTCTTTGCAACCCCATGGATTATCGCCTACCAGGCTCTTCTGTTTATAGAATTTTCCAGGCAAGAATACTGGAGCAGGTTGTCATTCCCTTTTCCAGGGGATCTTCCCAAACCAGGGGTCAAACCCAGGTCTCCTGCATTGCAGGCAAATTCTTTACTATCTGAGCCACGAGGGAAGTCTTTTTTCCCCCATTATTCTACCAGCACACCAATGAAGACATCCCATTGCTTCCTAGTTCTGGGTTGAAGCAGGGACTTCCCCCCTTCTATTTCCTTACAAACAACACTACTTAGGAAGTGCCTTAAAATTTTTGGTCATCTATTTCTCCATTTGTGAGATATATTAAGTGTCTCTGCTGCTGCTACTGCTGTTAAGTCGCTCCAGTGCGAGCCCACAGATGGCAGCCCACCAGACTCCTCTGTCCCTGGGATTCTCTAGGCAAGAACACTGGAGTGGGTTGCCATTTCCTTCTCCAATGCATGCAGGCATGCTAAGTTGCTTCAGTCGTGTCTGACTCTGTGCAACCCCATGGACAGCAGCCCACCAGGCTCCTCTGTCCACGGGATTCTCTAGGCAAGAGTACTGGAGTGGGTTGCCATTGCCTTCTCTAATCAAGTGTCTCTAGATCTTATCAGAAAGTCCAATCCCTGGCACATGACTGAAATAGATTTAACATCATCCTTTGTTATCCAAACTAATTATTACCTCAGACATTAACATTTCCTTACATCTGTATGTCACATTTTCACAGCTTGTTTTTTAAATATTATTTTCATTATATGATATTTATTATGCATGCATTTCCTGTGCTTTGGATTCCTCTTTTCTAACTTACTTACATATTGCATTGACTTATTTTTATTGGTATATTACTTTTATAACACTCTTTTTCTTCCAGAGACAATTCTGACTTGGATCACTGAAGCTGACTCATTGTTTAGGATGTGTTAAGAAATTTTGGATTTAGTTTTCATTTTAAAATTGACAAACAACTGTGATATCTTGAGTAGAGATTAAATTACTAATAATGTTTTATTTGATGTTTCCAGTGGAAAATGCAATAACAACAGAAACAAAATTTTAAATGTAAAATTACAATCTCATCCAGTTATACATTCAATACTTCTGTTAAAAAGCAAACAGGATCTGTCATGCCCAGTAAGCTAAAAATTATTATACAAATTTTAAGCACAACCTTCTGGGTCAGCCACAATCACTAATCATTGAGTTGAAGGAGTAAAAGAGGCTGATAATTTTTTTAACAAGCAGAGACCTGGGACATTTCTTGGCAGTAAGGTGTGGGTTTTGGTGGATGTCACTGACAGCCCAGGAGAGGAGGACAAGAGAAGGAAATAACTTCTCAAAATTCTAAAATGGGGCAGAAAATTGTATTTTGCTTATATATTAACTTTCTTTCCCATATAGAACAGCTCTCCTTTGGTACAGGCTTAATTTCCCCCTATCTGTAAACATGTTAATCCTAACCAGGTTTCAAGGCCCACTTTAAGTGGCATTCCTTCTCTGGAGCCTACTGGCCTCCCTTATTTCCCTTGGAATGAATTTCTCTACCTTGTGAAGGTCCAAAATACTTCTGCAAGCAGCTTTGTCAAGCTCAGGCTGAGTGACCTTGGCGCCAATGCTCAACCTGTCTAGGTTTCCCTATTTTTAAATGGCAGCTAATAATAGTACCTACTTTACAGACTTATTAATGGGGATTAAATGATGTCATATTCATGGAAGATGCTGAACGCTCAGCTGCTGCTTGGAGGAGAGCCTGTCCATTGTGAGTGCTATTATTAAGTATTTGTTAAATAAATAAGTATATTTCTAATATTACTCATCCCTGTCTTTATCCTCTCTTCTGGCCTGGAAGCTTTTTCTAGATAAGGAAAATACACTCAAATGTCCATATTTTGCCAACACGACCTCAGTCAGTAAAGAATCTGCCTGCAGTGCAGGACACCTGGGTTCAATCCCTGGGTCAGGAAGATCCACTGGAGAAAGAAATGGACAGAGAATCCTGGCAGGTTATAGTTGATGGGGTTGCAAGAGTCAGACACGACTTAGTGACTAACTAAACCACCACCACCTTTTTTTAGTAGCAGTTATAAATGTCTGTTGATTAAAGAAATGGTTTCTGGGTTTCACTAGCAATCCACCATTAACAAACAGAGATTGGCCTTAAATAACCAACAGAGAGACGTTCTCCCCAAATACAACTTTTTGTCATATTTTAACTAATTCTTAGGTCTCAGTGCCTGATACACACAACGGGCACTTAATAAACATGTCAAGTGAAAAAAAATAGAATGAGTAAATAGCCCTTTACCTTAAAATATTAAAATGACTTTTTACTCAGTCCCTACATTATCATATTCAATATAAATGTTTATCAAACTGATGTTATTTAAAACGTAAACGAAAGTTTCAAACATCTTTAAAAGGCTATTTACCATAAGGCCCTATTTCCCTTAATTTACCAGTTAATCAACAGCCACTAATTACATCCCCCACTAGTGCTCTGTGTTAGTGGCAGAATGTGCTTCAAAAGCAGGAGACATATGCTCCAGGAATGTGCAGACTAAATGAAGTGATGACATGGCTAACACTGCGGATCCCAAGTGTGATCAACAATACGAATGAAATAGCTGGTGAGAGGTCAGAGTACAGAGAGCTGAACTATTTGGGAGACGTATTTCAGAAGAGGCTGATGGAGGAAGGATTCATATGGACAACAGGTGGGAAGAGAAAGCAAGGACCCACTAGTCTTACCATACCCCCCCCTCAGGGTGTCATGTACACACTAATCTAACTGAGAAAAACCAGACGATAGGGAATAGGTCACTGTGGGGTCAGGGGAGCCAGGTGAAGGGTAGCAGCCAGCACAAGGCAAGTTGGCTGGACGGTCTGCTGATGTGGGACCTGGAAGGCTAGGCTGAGGCTACTCTTCCCTAGGAGGTTCTGTTGTAAAACTCATTACATGGCTGAATTTAACTCCTCTGAACAGCAAACCAGTGCCCAGGAAGTTACACCTGCAATGTCCAAAGGAAGGGGGCAGGTCTCAGGAGACAGGATCAGGTTACAACAGGTAACCTATTAGTGACCTATTCCCTATCCTCTGGTCTTTCTCCATTAGATTAGTATGAACTTTTGGTGTTCCACTGAACTTACATGTCAGTTTCCAAATAGAATATAAACTAATTCACTGCATATTTTGAAGTAGCTCACTCAAGGCTTTACGTTTTAAAATTAATTTTCCTTAGAGGGTTCTGTGCATTTCTTTCTCCCACCTCATTCAAAAATGATTAGGTAAGTTATATTAAACAGATCAAAAAGAAGGCACCTTTCTTTTATACTTTTTCCCTCTAATTCCCCAAATATTTCATTCCTATTCATCTCTTCTGAGCCTAGCCAGAAACTTGGCCTCCTTTGACTCCCAAACATACTGAGTTATTAAAAATACTCTTCAGCCAAAATTAAGGAAGGGTCAGTGAAATGAACTCAACATGGGGTTGTAAGCAGAGCACAGTGATTTCTTTGACTGAGAATAGGAAATGAATGGTGATGATTTTGGATGGCTAGTTTCTTTGGCTAATTTGTTGCTGTACTGGATCAGACATGAATGTCTCCCCTTGTCAGATTTCCTAATATCTCTCCAAAATGCTGTCACCAAAACATGAGATTTAGATGGGATAACAAGCTTATCGCATTCAAAAAAAAAAAAAAAATCAACATTCTACAGAAAGACATGGTCCTTTCAGTTGGTATTAAAAGGAAAGTAAAATTAGAACCTTAGCACTACCAAGGTTTATACAGTAAAAGACAGGCAGACACATTATTTTTAGGCTGCTGCTAATTGAGCTTTACTTGGATCAGAACCCTCTGCAAGGAACCAACACATCAGGAATGGGTATGCTAATAGGGAGGAGACAACTGCTGGCTGTAATTCTGGGGAGAGAAACCCTGTTGCCTGCCTTCCTGATAACATAGAGGTTCAGTGTCTAAACAACCGTGGAACAAAAAGAACATTGTTTTCAAAAAGAAGGTACCTTTGCTGGTGTCCACAGACACTGCTATATCTTCTTACCTCTGGGGAGATTCGTGTTTAACTGTGGTTTTTAAGTCCAGCTTTCTAAATTTACATCTGGTTGCAAAAGTAAACCATACTTAAGAGTAAAGCAGAATTCATCAGTAAGGCTATATTTCTGCTAAGAGAAACAAGAAGGGTGTATTACATTTTAAAAACAACTCAGTACCTTGGCAAGAGTTCCTTTACTAAGAGAGCAAATCACTGGATACAGTAATCCATTGACATTCATGAGGAGGTATGTCTCAAGACTTCAAATTTATGATAATGCTATAAAATACTATTACCCCAAAAAAGCAGCCATGAGTAACTCACACAGATTACTGTGTGTGATATAGAAATCAAAAAAAATAAAAGCTGTGCAGATACACAGCTGCTCTCCTTAGGTGTGCAGCCAGGCTCACACACCAATACACAATTCAAAGTTACTAATAGGTCTCAGCAAAATGGTAACTGGTCACAGACCCATGATCTTTTAGGGTCATCTTCAAGCAGACAAAATTACGACATTTAATTCATGAAGTCAAGATTGTACTCTATTCCTAAAAAGGTAATCTAGTCAGCTCTGGTATAGTTTCATCAGCTTTTGAGGAAAGGCAATTTCCTCTCAAGACTTGACACCCCTTATACCCCGTTGCCTATAATTCCAGATGGCAAACGTAGGTGGTGGAAATGTTAGGTTAAGCAGAACGATAATACCTAGAAAGGACTGAATAGTGCCAGGAACCATATGACTCATGGTATTCTCATTTTCTTGAAGTTCTTTTGCATCAAGATTGTCCACAAAATTCATTCTTGACTTTAATTGCAATTTCAACGTAAAAGGCCTTTACTGAGTTCCCATTATTGCAGAGCACTTATATGATTTAGGAGGTACAAAAGTAGCATACAGTACCCCTAGAGATGCCAAAAACACCCACAGACATAAAGAACAATACACTTCAAAAAAAAAAAAAAAAAACTATGGGATTTTAGATCCAAGTGAGGGCTACAACCATGTGTTATAGAGTGACAGTATGATGTCTACAAAGTTTCTAATGAGAGAGCTTATTCTTAGGTAGGTGAATAAGGAGATCAGGGCCCTTGAGGAGGAGGACAAACATTTTTTTTTTTTCCTACATCCCTGAGTTGTTATGGCAACAATCTATTTTGCCTAAGACTAACTTTCTTTAAGCTAAAGATTATACAACAAAACAACACATCTTGCTCAAGGGTATGTTTTTCCTTAAACTCTGTACCAGTGATTATATAACAATGTAAATTGCTTGAGGACATGTTTCTCCTTTTTAACAAAAATCTTCTGACTAATCCTGTTAAGATGTCTGTTGTGGGAGTGGGTCTGGTTCAGTTCAGTTCAGTTCAGTTCAGTCCCTCAGTCGTGTCCGACTCTTTGCGACCCCATGAATCACAGCACACCAGGCCTCCCTGTCCATCACCAACTCCCAGAGTTCACTCAGACTCACATCCATCGAGTCAGTGATGCCATCCAGCCATCTCAACCTCTGTCGTCCCCTTCTCCTCCTGCCCCCAATCCCTCCCAGCATCAGTCTTTTCCAATGAGTCAACTCTTCGCATGAGGTGGCCAAAGTACTGGAGTTTCAGCTTCAGCATCATTCCTTCCAAAGAAATTCCAGGGCTGATCTCCTTCAGAATGGACTGGTTGGATCTCCTGGCAGTCCACGGGACTCTCAAGAGTCTTCTCCAACACCATAGTTCAAAAGCATCAATTCTTCAGCGCTCAGCCTTCTTCACAGTCCAACTCTCACATCCATACATGACCCCTGGAAAAACCATAGCCTTGACTAGACGGACCTTAGTCGGCAAAGTAATGTCTCTGCTTTTGAATATGCTATCTAGGTTGGTCATAACTTTTCTCGCAAGGAGTAAGCATCTTTTAATTTCATGGCTGCACTCACCATCTGCAGTGATTTTGGAGCCCCCCAAAATAAAGTCTGACACTGTTTCCACTGTTTCCCCATCTATTTCCCATGAAGTGATGGGACTGGATGCCATGATCTTCGTTTTCTGAATGTTGAGCTTTAAGCCAACTTTTTCACTCTCCTCTTTCCCTTTCATCAAGAGGCTTTTTAGCTCCTCTTCACTTTCTGCCATAAGGGTGGTGTCATCTGCATATCTGAGGTTATTGATATTTCTCCTGGCAATCTTGATTCCAGCTTGTGTTTCTTCCAGTCCAGTGTTTCTTCCAGTCCAGTGTTTCTGATGATGAACTCTGCATAGAAGTTAAATAAGCAGGGTGACAATATACAGCCTTGACGTACTCGTTTTCCTATTTGGAACCAGTCTGTTCCATGGTAGTCTGGCAGGACTTTTCTACTGTTAGTAACCAATTGAAAAAGTATGTAATGCCTTGATGAGACTAGAAAGTATGGCACTCTGCCCCTTCTGATGTCTATGACAGAGGCTTTCTTTTCTTTACCACTTTACCATTGTAATAAAACTTTTGCAGGACAAAGCTCTGAGTGATGTAACCAAGTCTCTGGTCCGAAAGAGAAATTCTCTTCTTCGGAGATCATGAATCTAACACCATTCACTGTAAGTTATCACTACGTTAAAGAAGTGGCAAGGACAGAGATTGATCAAATTCTCAAGCAATAAATCCAACTAAAGGCAGAAAGACATGCCTATGCACAGGATTTTAAGAGGTCATTAAGGAGACCACCTTCTGGAGGCAAAGGACTCATTTAAAGGCAGAGTGAAATATATAGATGGAGCAATTGTCATAATGCTTTAATAAATACACTTAAAGCAAACAAACAAAAAATAAAATAGTGAAAGTGAAGGTGAAGTCACTCAGTCCTGTCTGACTCTGTGACCCCATGGACTGCACCCTACCAGGCTTCTCCGTCCATGAGATTTTCAGGCAAGAGTACTGGAATGGGTTGCCATTTCCTTCTCCAGGGGATCTTCCCAACCCAGGGATTGAGCCCAGGTATCCCGTATTGCAGGCAGATGCTTTACCCTCTGAGCCACCAGGGAAGTCCATTAAAAAAAAAAAACCCCAAACACAGTGTTCTACCCTAATGAAATACCAAGAAAACACTTATCAAAGAGAACAATGTGAATGAAATTATACCATCATAAAAAGGTCTGTATACAGAACAAAGCGCTTATACAACCATCCAACCATTTGTTGCAGGCCTACTATGTGGCAAGCATTGTCCTAGCAGAGCTCCTATTAGCTCCCTTTAACTCCTATTAACTCGCTATTTTGCATCTTCTTCCCCATTCACACAAATTGCAGATGCTGAAGTTTTTCGATGATTCCCTTACTCTCACTTCTACATGCAATACTTCAACAAGTTTTAGTTCTGTCTCTATGAAAGTCTCTCATCTCTCCAATGTTTGCCTTAGATCAGAACCAAACACTTCACACTTGGATCCCAGCATTATCTCCCAGACTCCAGGCTCTCTATCTTCAAAGAAAACTCAATCCTCCTCTTTCCTCCAGAAAAGGAGCGAATGAGAGAGGCAATGTGATAGCCCTGATAGCAATAGCTAATATCTTTTCCTACTTACTGGGTGTACTATGTTCAGTGATCACTAGATAGAGCTGTTCCATTTACTGCTCAATAACATTGTTTAAAAGGAGGAAACTGTGGTGCAGAGGGGCTTCCCTGGCACCTCAGATGGTAAGCAATGTGCCTGAAATGCTGGAGACCCCAATTCGATTCCTGGGTTGGGAAGATCCCCTGGAGAAGGGATAGGCTACCCGCTCCAGTATTCTTGGGCTTCCCTCGTGGCTCAGACAGTAAAGAGTCCACCCACAACGCGGGAGACCTGGGTTTGAGCCCTGGGTTGGAAAGATCCCCTGGAGGAAGGCATGGCAAACCACTCCAGTATTCAACCCTGGAGAATCCCCTTGGACAGAGGAGCCTGGCAGGCTACAGTCCATGGGGTCCCAAAGAGCTGGACACGACTGAGTGACTAAACTCAGCACAGCACACGGTACAGAGAGATGGAACAATTCCCACCAGGCTAATGTAATTAGTAACTGGTGGAGTTAGAACTTTCAATTAGATCTAACTTAAAACCTAAATATTTAAGATCATGAATCTAGTTATAATATTTAGGATCACGAATCTAGTCACAATATTTAACTAAGTGCCTTTTCTTTGCCTATAAAATAGAGCACATTTTTCAAAATAATGACACTGGAACTCTGGTATCAGATTATGTAGGTTCAAACTGAAATTCCAACATTTACCAGCCATATGACCTGGGGCATGATAATTAACATCTCTAAGCCTCAATTTATCATTTATAGAATAGGATAATACTACTTTCCCTATATAGCATTACTATAAGAATTAAAGAAGATAATGTATATAAAATACTTACACCAAGTCTGACACACAGTAAGTACTTTATTAAGAATTGATGAAGCAATGAATGAATAAGTAGAGAGATTGTGGATGAACATATTTAAATATACTTCTTTCTTTAAGCATATCACTCCTAGATAAGGATGCCTATGTTACCCTTGACTTTTAGGGTTAAAAACTGTTTGCATTTTTTTCAAGGGAAGACATAAAATAAGTACTTTCTAATAGAGAAAATAATGAGATGCATCTGTATTATCATTATTATTACCATAATTATCAACATAATTATTACCAAAATAACATTAATGAAAACTTATTATAAACCTCCAAGGACATGTACATTCCCCAAATGCCTACCTCTCTCCCCTGCAACATGCATGAGTAAGATACTGAGACTAAAAAAGAGATGTATGACAAGGTGTTGCTTTTGGCCTATGTAACAATGTAGGTATTTTTGTAACTTGACTGGTGTATAAGTACATTGTGAAACAATTTTTGAGGAAAAAATAACCTGCCATTTGTGTTGCCCAAGGCACAGAAATGCACATGGGTCATCTGAGTGCTACCTACTTTCCTCTGCTTTCTTCCCAGCCCTTGCCAAATCTCCAGTATGAATTTTTACAAACTGATACATTTATTTGACAAGGCATGGTCAAAGTTTCCTCTCAATACTAGTTATAATGAGCAGGAAGACTCTAATATGAAGATTCAATAATTTATATGCTTTAGTGTGGTGTGAGTGATGAGTAAGGGGGTGAAAGGGAATAAATCAGTAGCAAAGGGTTGATAACAGATGGTGCTTTAGCAATTAGACAAAGCAGTGTTCTTAATACACTCCAGAGGATGAAGCTTTTCTAAGACTCCACTATTCAATGAGATACCTACAAGTTCACATTTTGGAAGTGGTAGATTCTCCAACTTCAAAGGACAAATTGATTCCCAGAGTTTAGCATCCCCAAGGACATTTAATTTCCCTAAATTTCCATCCTCCCAACAGGCACTTATTCTCTCTATCAGAAATCTGCTAATTTCACAGTTTGAAGTGCAGGAGAAAAGGATACACTGCATCCTAATAGAATGCTGTTGTCAGGGGAAGTGAATTGTTGCTTTTCTCTGAATTTGGACTCAGTGGTTTGTATTTACTCTTCCCTTTCTGCAGTGTTCAGTAGAATCCAGTGATGCGAACATTTGGTAGCTAGGAGGAAAAGCCTCATTAAAAGGATGGTACCAATCCTTCACTGTTCACTTTCTGATATTTATCCAAGAAATCCAAAATGAAAAAGGACAGACGATCCGAGGGTGAGGCTAAAAGGGAAACAGACCAAGGAAAATAGGGAAAAGCAGAGTTGACAGTGTGACCAGATTTCTAATCTAAGGAGAATGGTGGGTGGGGGAGGGATATATTAGGAGTTTGGAATTAACATATACATACTAGTACATATAAAATAGATGATTAACAAGGACCTACTGTATAGCACAAGGAACTCTATCCAATATTCTATAATAACCTATATGGGACAAGAATCTGAAAAAGCATGAATACCCTCATCCAAGGTAAGGAGCAGCGGCTGTGCTTTGCTGGAGCAGCCGTGAAGAATACCTCACACCCAAGGTAAGAGAAACCCAAGTAAGACAGAAGGTGTTACAAGAGGGCATGAGAGGGCAGACACACTGAAACCATATCACAGAAAACTAGTCAATCTAATCACACTAGGACCACAGCCTTGTCTAACTCAGTGAAACCAAGCCATGCCTGCGGGGCAACTCAAGACGGGTGGGTCATGGTGGAGAGGCCTGACAAAATGTGGCCCACTAGGGAAGGGAATGGCAAGCCACTTCAGTATTCTTGCCTTGAGAACCCCATGAACAGTATGAAAAGGCAAAATGATAGGATACCGAAAGAGGAACTCCCCAGGTCATTAGGTGCCTAATATGCTACTGGAGATCAGTGGAGAAATAACTCCAGAGAGAATGAAGGGATGGAGCCAATGCAAAAACAATACCCAGTTGTGGATGTGACTGGTGATAGAAACAAGATCCGATGCTGTAAAGAGCAATATTGCATAGGAACCTGGAATGTCAGCTCCATGAATCAAGGCAAATGGGAAGTGGTCAAACAAGAGATGGCAACGGTGAACGTCGACATTCTAGGAATCAGTGAACTAAAATGGACTGGAATGGGTGAATCGAACTCAGATGACCATTATATCTACTGCTGCAGGCAGGAATCCCTCAGAAGAAATGGAGTAGCCATCATGGTCAACAAAAGAGTCCGAAATGCAGTACTTGGATGCAATCTCAAAAACGACAGAATGATCTCTGTTCGTCTCCAAGGCAAACCATTCAATGTCACAGTTATCCAAGTCTATGCCCCAACCAGTAACGCTGCAGAAACTGAAGTTGAATGGTTTTATGAAGACCTACAAGACCTTTTAGAACGAACACCCAAAAAAGATGTCCTTTTCATTATAGGGGACTGGAATGCAAAAGTAGGAAGTCAAGAAACACCTGGAGTAACAGGCAAATTTGGCCTTGGAATGCGGAATGAAGCAGGGCAAAGACTAATAGAGTTTTGCCAAGAAAATGCACTGGTCATAGCAAACACCCTCTTCCAACAACACAAGAGAAGACTCTACACATGGACATCACCAAATGGTCAACACTGAAATCAGATTGATTATATTCTTTGCAGCCAAAGATGGAGAAGCTCTATACAGTAAGCAAAAACAAGATTGGGAGCTGACTGTGCCTCAGATCATGAACTCCTTATTGCCAAAATCAGACTCAAATTGAAGAAAGTAGGGAAAACCGCTAGACCATTCAGGTATGACCTAAATAAAATCCCTTATGATTATACAGTGGAAGTAAGAAATAGATTTAAGGGACTATATCTGATAGATAGAGTGCCTGATGAACTACAGAATGAGGTTCATGACATTGTACAGGAGACAGGGATAAAAACCATCCCCATGGAAAAGAAATGCAAAAAAGCAAAATGGCTTTCTGGGGAGGCCTTACACATAGCTGTGAAAACAAGAGAGGTGAAAAGCAGAGGAGAAAAGGAAAGATATAAGCATCTGAATGCAGAGTTCCAAAGAATAGCAAGAAGAGATAAGAAAGCCTTCTTTAGCAATCAGTGCAAAGAAATAGAGGAAAAAAACAGAATGGGAAAGACTAGAGATCTCTTTAAGAAAATTAGAGATACCAAGGGAACATTTCATGCAAAGATAGGCTTGATAAAGGACAGAAATGGTATGGACCTAACAGAAGCAGAAGATATTAAGAAGAGGTGGCAAGAATACACAAAAGAACTGTACAAAAAAGATTTTCATGACCCAGATAATCATGATGATGTGATCACTAATCTAGAGACAGACATCTTGGAATGTGAAGTCAAATGGGCCTTAGAAACCATCACTACGAACAAAGCTAGTGGAGGTGATAGAATTCCAGTTGAGTTGTTTCAAATCCTCAGAGATGATGCTGTGAAAGTGCTGCACTCAATATGCCAGCAAATTTGGAAAACTCAGCAGTGGCCACAGGACTGGAAAAGGTCAGTTTTCATTCCAATTCCAAAGAAACGCAGCGCAAAAGAATGCTCAAACTACCACACAATTGCACTCATCTCACATGCTAGTAAAGTAATGCTCAAAATTCTCCAAGCCAGGCTTCAGCAATACGTGAACTCCCTGATGTTCAAGCTGGTTTTCAAAAAGGCACAGGAACCAGAGATCAAATTGCCAATATCCGCTGGATCATGGAAAAAGCAAGAAGAGTTCCAGAAAAACATCTATTTCTGCTTTATTGACTATGCCAAAGCCTTTGACTGTGTCGATCACAATAAACTGTGGAAAATTCTGAAAGAGATCGGCATACCAGACCACCTGACCTGCCTCTTGAGAAACCTATATGCAGGTCAGGAAGCAACAGTCAGAACTGGACATGGAACAACAGACTGGTTCCAAATTGGAAAAGGAGTGTGTCAAGTCTGCATATTGTCACCCAGCTTATTTAACTTATATGCAGAGTACATCATGAGAAACGCTGGGCTGGATGAAGCACAAGCTGGCATCAAGATTGCCGGGAGAAATATCAATAACCTCAGAAATGCAGATGATACCACCCTTATGGCAGAAAGTGAAGAGGAGCTAAAAACCCTCTTGACGAAAGTGAAAGCGGAGAGCCAAAAAGTTGGCTTAAAGCTGAACATTCAGAAAAGGAAGATCATGGCATCTGGTCCCATCATTTCATGGGAAATAGATGGGGAAACAGTGGAAACAGTGTCAGACTTTATTTTGGGGGGCTCCAAAATCATTGCAGATGGTGACTGCAGCCATGAAATTAAAAGACGTTTACTCCTTGGAAGAAAAGTTATGATCAACCTAGATAGTATATTCAAAAGCAGAGACATTACTTTGCCGACTAAGGTCCGTCTAGTCAAGGCTATGGTTTTTCCAGTGGTCATGTATGGATGTGAGAGTTGGACTGTGAAGAAGGCTGAGCACCGAAGAATTGATGCTTTTGAAATGTGATGTTGGAGAAGACCCTTGAGGGTCCCTTGGACTGCAAGGAGATCCAACCAGTCCATTCTGAAGGAGATCAGCCCTGGGATTTCTTTGGAAGGAATGATGCTGAAGCTGAAGCTCCAGTACTTTGGCCACCTCATGCGAAGAGTTGACTCATTGGAAAAGACTCTGATGCTGGGAGGGATTCGGGGTAGGAGGAGAAGGGGACGACCGAGGATGAGATGGCTGGATGGCATCACGGACTTGATGGACATGAATGAGTCTGAGTGAACTCCGGGAGATGGTGATGAACAGGGAGGCCTGGTGTGCTGTGATTCATGGGGTCGCAACGAGTCGGACACGACTGAGTGACTGAACTGAACTGAAATTATATAGCTGTACACTTGAAACTAACACATTGTAAATCAACTACACTGCAATATGAAATAAGATTTAAATGAAATAAATTTTGTTAAACAAAGAATAACAAATAATGAAAACAAAACAAGAAAGAATAGCAAATATGTAACGAGCCAAGATACTGCATCAGCAGGAGGATGGCATGCCGGACTCACAGCTGTAATCATAGTATTTAGCACAGTGCTTAGCACACTGTAACACTCAAATTTCATTAGAGGAATACATGAAAACAGGAAAGGCAGCATCAATAAATGAGTAGATAAAAAAGGTTAATGTTGATATAGACTCAAAGGACTTCTAATTCACAGTAGAAAATCAAAGAATACAGAATAGTATAAGCAAAAGGTGTATGTTATATGTGTGCATACAAATGTTGTTATTTATATACAAGGTGCATAAACATACATAGCTATGCCCAGAAAGGGAAGAATTTCCATATGTATCTGTCTATCTACAGATCAGTTGGAAAGAATCAATATGGTTTTAAAATAGCATTTTGAGCTAGTAGTTATTGCAGAAAAAACAAGTCCCATCCCACTTAGAATACTGAGTCCTATTTTAAATTGAACAGGATTCACAGGTGTATTGCAGTTTTAATCCCTCAAGATAGCACCGAGATGAATAGGTCTGTTAAATGACCATGTAAAAGTATACGTCCTTTGTTTATTTACTAGTAAGTCTATGTCACTTGTCCTAAAAGAAATTCCCACCAAAAAAAAAAAAAAAAAAAAAGCACCAAAAAAAAAAAAATACAAAAATAAAGTGAGGTTCAATGAGGCAGAGCAGAAGTGGCATGATGTTTGAGCAAATGAAAGTGTGGTATCACGAAGGATGGGACTGTAGACAGTTTTTCTTCTAATCCATGGATGATTGTCCATCGCCAAGCACAGAGTAAAACCAGCTAGAACTTAGGACTGTTATCCCAAACTTGACATAAACAGTTAAAGGTCAGAGTAATTGAGAACATCTCAGAGAAATCCTAGCTGTGGTTTTAGATTGCGTTCATTTTTCATTATTTCACAATATTGAAGATAATTTAAAACAAAATTTAGTAACTGCCATGTTGCAGCTTTGATTTTTTCAGACTCCCTCCAAAAGAGAAGATTGACTTTAACAATATCAATCGGAGACTTCAGAGAAAATACAAGTTTTAGGGTTTAAAACTCAGAGATTCTCAAAGAATGTTAAATGAAAGATTTAGAAACACTTAAAGGCAATCAAGAAATGTCCCAAATACCTCAACTTCATAATAATCTGTGTAGAAAAGGGTGTAGGTTCCAAAATAGGTTCTATACTGGAATCTAAACACATCTGAACATTTTTAGAATACTGATGATATCATCCACCAAGAATCTATTTGCAAAAATGCTCTAATGACTGTCTGTTTTAGCTACTAACATCCATTCACCCTTTGGAGGGGTATACTCTTTCTTTCAAGGGAGCCATCCATTGCTGCTTCTCAACTTTTGTGGTTTTGGTGTTTTCTTTTTTTTTCAGAAGTTTCAGTTAATTAGGGACGCCCTTCTCACTGGTTAGAGTGAGTGGTTCAGATGCAGACACATAACTGATTTCGGGCAACAAGATTCAAAACAGAATCTGACCCTGGTTTGCCTTTGGAGAAAAAAGTTCTCTCTTTTCTTCTGCATTTGGATGGTAGACTACGGCAAGATCTACAATTTGTATTATCATCCTACAATGATGAGACAAACCAGTAAAGGAAAGCCAAGTAGTGTCTAGAGAAAAGGAAAACCACTTTCATTTTATCATTTCTGAGCCTCCAGACTAAGTCATGTCTGAAGTCTGCTTATCCCTGAATTTAACAGATAAGAAAACCAATACAAAATTTTTGGTCTAGGTCAATGTGGTTGGATTTCCTTTCACCTATCTCCAACAGAGTCCTAGCTGATGAAGAAATCTTCATTTAAACTTTATTAACTTTTAATAAAAGTATTTCAGCTTTTGGAAAAGAACAGTCATTTTTATGACTGTTACTCAGATTTGTCTTCTGAGTTGAGTCCTATAGAGAAACAGGTGCAAAGAAAACCAGAAAGGGCTCGCTTTAATAAAGACTACATTTTTACTATGCATATATCTCTTAAGGACTATTGACCATTTAAAGTAAAAATAACAAGTAGGCACAATGTAGCTTATGGCACATATTGAAGAAAACTATATGAACATGAGTACAGAGTGGGTGGAAGAATATGGAATTTGACTCTTTAAGGTTTTACATTGTCCAGGTATTAGCATAACATTTTGAAGGTAAACTGAGAAGTTGGAGATAAGTATTATTTCTAGAAGAGTCACTAAAAATAACACAAAGAGTTAAAGAGAAAAAGTGAACACAACATGTAGCTCAAAAGGAGAGTGAATAAATAGAAAGCCCATTCACAAAATGGAGTACTACTCAGAAATAAAAAGAAACACTCATGGATAAATCTGCATTGATAAATCTCAGAAATAATTTGCTGCATGAAAGAAACAAGACATAAAAGGATGCGAATCCCTCCAGATGCAGTTCTAGAGTGGACACAATTAGTGTGTGGCTGTGGATTGGAAAGCAGTTGCCTGGACTGGGATGATGGACTCTAAAAGAGCATGAGGGAACTAGTTTGGGGTGATGGAAATATTCCGTATCTTATTTTGGGTGGTGGTAGCTTAGGAAAAGAAAATTGTCAATGCTCATTCATCTGAAGACTTTTAACATTTCAATATTTTACTCTATATACATTTTAACCTCAATAAAAATGTTTTTTTAAAGTTTCCATGAGATTCTAGAGACCCAAGGCAGTATTATTAGGGGGATGATGCTCAAGGATGGAATTAAATGGCTTTGGCACAAAGGAAACTCCAGAAACTACAGCACAGCCTAGACACTTGGAGGACTTCACTACAGCGCCCTTCCCCAGTACTCAGGGCTGAGAGGTGGGAAAATAGTCTCTACTCCTAGAGTGTGACTAGTACAGGGAAGCAGAACAGAGGCTGGGAACCACGGGAGGTATCCTCCTGAGAGAATCTACATCAACACTGGTTAACCAGCACCTGCATCCGTGTCATTAATAGCACCAGTGATATGGACTGCTGGGCACAGACCACTGGCTTCGGCACCAGGAACAGTTTCAGGACAACAGATGTCTATGCCAGCAGCAGAGATGACGATGGCCCCAACACGAGCTTTCATAATCCATCTCATTGTCTGGTGCTGGTTGAGAGAACTTAGGGGATTGTTTAGGAGCATATCAGAGGTGCTCCCAAACCTGTGACTTTCCAGAAATAAGTCGGAAGGGACAAAAAAAATTCATGTGTAGTTGGTGGGGATGCGAGTTTAATGTCATTTGTAGACTGATCAGATGACTTCACTTTCATTCCTAGGTTGGGAAGATCTAAGGAGACACAGGTGGCTCCAAGCTAAATTATTGATTCTTTTTTTTTAAATTCAAATAGCTAACTGTCTTCCCTTTAGTCAGGGAGAAGTAAAGCACTAATTCTACTGCGTCCTGAAGCATACGAATGTTTAAAAGAATCTTAGACTTTAGAGCTGAATAGATGTCTGCATATAGTGATTAAAGAGATCAGATTGAATAAAAATCTTAAACTGCTTTTTTCTTTCACTGCTATAATTGTTCTCAAATTTGAGCATGTGTAGAAGCTCCAGGAAGACTTGTAAAAACACACATTTTAGGCCCCAGTGCTATGGTTTCTGATTCAATCCTTTTTGAATAGGGCTTAGGGATTTTCATTTCTAGTATGTTCCCAGGGAGCACTCACACTGCTGCTCATCTAGAGACAACACTTTGAGAACACGTCTATATTCTCTGCTAGAGGCAGGGGATCAGAAATGAGAAAGCAAACATGTTTTGAGCAATGAAAAGACAAAAATCTATCTTGTTCCTTGCTATGTTCTGAGTACACTGTTACATACTTATATACCCTAACTCTAACAATAACCCTGCATGAATCGTATGTTCACTTTACAGATGACAAAACTGTAACTCTCCAAGGTTAAATACATTGCACAAAGGCATGTATTTAGTAAGTGACCAAGTTTAAAACAAATTCTGCCTTGTTCCAAAGTCCATCTTCTTTCCACTGCTTCACAAAGAGAGGAGAATTGGTCAATAATGCTTCACAACAGGAAGCAACAGCCAACAAAATCTAGAAACGATGAAGGGTTTTTTTTTTTCCTCCCAAAAGTTTTAAATCCCAATACGAATCCCAACAGATTCTTTAGAAGAGAAAGAACAGTATAATGGATTCAGAATAGAATTCAAAAGATGGGGGAAAGTTAAAAGGTGTCTTGTTTACTGTAAAAGCCACTCTAGCTGAAATTTACCCCAGGAGAGTTTTAGAAACCTAAATTTTTCACATCCTCCATATAAATCTATATCCCGTTTGCCAGCCAGGGTACCAAGGCTAACACAATAATAGCAGTTGGATGATGCTGAGATTAACTATGGGAGTTATTTATCAATCTTCAGTCTGAAAGTTCTTAGCTCTCTGCATTGTATGATTCCAGACATGATAGCGAACACCTGTGTCCTCACTGTTTTTCTGTTTAGTGACTCCTGAGGCTGAGAAGCAGCAGCAGCAGCAGCAGCAATAGAATCACACATCTGTGTGAGACATGAATACAGCAGTATCTTTATTTCCCCAAGCAGATAACCAAGCTCTCGCTGTGTGTTTCAAATCACTTGACAACAGCAAATTATCAGAAAAATAACCCAAGATTAGAGTGGTTTTAAAAGGTACCAAATTCAAAGACTTAATCTGAACAAGAATGTCATCCACAAGGAACACACAAACACCGTCACACACATAGTAATGCGGATGAGACAGTCACAACTTCCCTTCAAGAGCCATCAGCTCTTGGTTGCCATGGCGCTGCTGTTAAGGCTACCACTTCTGTTAGCGTTGTCAGTCGCTGCCATGTCAACCAGCCACTGCTGATGCTTCCCAGGGAACCTTGAGTGAGGCTGTTCCCAGCGAACCGGTGTCCATGCACCAGTGAACGAGACCCTTGAAATGATTTCCAATGGTCTGTGTCAGAACACCTAGACCACTGCTCTTTCCTTTGATATACTTTAATACCCTCTGTTATTCTTAAGGAACATCTTGTTCATATTAGGAGACTGCAGTATATCTATTATTTTTTACTCTATGAACAATCACAACCACCTAGGACACTTGGGAAATACACAGTTCCTTGGCTCCACTGTAAACTTTCTGAATTCTAATCTCTGGTGGTAGATTTCATGAATATAAGTGTTTCTTAGCAAGTACTCCAAGAAAATGTTTATGCAGACATCTCAGGATTGTCCTCAGAGCACATTTGGGAGAGAGGAGTCTAGATAATTGTGAGACTGTGCAGTGGATTCTAGTGTATGAGTATGCTGAGATTCATAAGCAGTTATTTTGTGGTCCAGTAGCCTCATAATAAAAGAGACAATAATAGAATTTCATTTCTTACTCACTTGAAATCTCCTTGAACTATCATAATTATCAACAAACTTGAAATCTAAAAAATGTGATGACTGTGGGCCTATGAAGCAACTGAATCTCTTTAAAGGGAAGCAACTCAATCCCTTTGAAACTGCATTGGGAATGAATCTGTTCTTCACACCATACTTAAAGGAGCAGATTTAGGAGAAATATCAATAATTAATCCAAGTGTATAAACTCTGACTAGTTTCTTGATCTTTAATATTACTGCAGTACCTAGTCTTGGAGAATATGTTGTTCAGCAATAACATGTGCTCCCTCTTTCAATGTACAGTATTTGAAATTTAGTTCCCACCAAAAAATAGCATTTCAGCTTCTCCTGATCACTCTCAGAGAATGTACTTATCTAAATACATGTAGGTTCAGGGAAGGAAAAAATGTAAGTGCTAGAGCAATGTAAGTGGAGTGGTATTATGATTGAAATTAAAGAGAACAGATGAAGAATAACAAATCAACACAGGCTATTTTCATACTGATGGATATAAAATACATGGGTTCCAGAATCCTATCTTATGGCATGCTGCATTTCTATGTTAAAATTATCGAATTTGTATGCTTAACATTATACACATCATCTAGCCCACCTTCCTCTTGCTATAGGAATAAAAAACACATCTTAAAAAGTGGCAGTATAATTTTCAAAGTTCTAAGCAGTAAATACAAAAATAAAAGGTAAATAAATGAGAAATATGCAATAAAAATTTAGTTTAATAACTGAGGAAGAGCATGGTTTCATTATATCTGTATCTCAACATGGTCCAGGCTTTCAAAATGACCTCATTCTCCCCATTCAAATTTTGGTTCAAATGATTCTGTAGATAAGCCTTCACTGACCATTCTTTACATGGTAGCAGTGACATCCAGAAATGTTCCTTGATAGACTACATATATATACTCACATATATAATATATGAAATTATTGTTTATTTTTTGTTTGCTTCTTAACCTTAATCATCTCCTTCCCTCTTTCTAACGTACTAGAATTTAAGCTCCGAGTGAGCAGAACCCTAATATGATTTGTCCACAGTTCTGCCTTGTCATCTGGGCCCAGCAGGTGGTCAAGCAATGGACACTTAACAGCACAGTGGGAACTTCAGGGAGAACTCGCTGGCAGCCATGTTTCCTGCTGCCAGATGTATGCACATATACAGGTATTTTCTCAAATTATTTCTGTTAATTTACACATTCTCTGACGGCAAATCAAGGACCTCAGGTTGAGATCATGATGGTGGACTTTAGCAGACATTGACAAATGAATGAATGAATGAATGAAAAAAATGAATGAATGAATGAAAGGTTCCCAGCACTATAAAGGCTGTGTAAGAATATATAAATATGCACATTAGGGCTTATAAACAAAGTAATAATTTCTCTTGATTAGCAGATTAGAAATGTCTGTCTTAGTCTTTCCAAGGAAAAGGATCATCCCTTCTTTATTCAAACTTGAGCCTCCTCTGAAACATTTTATGAAAAGTAGTTAGTCTGATGACGAATGATCAAATAAAAGTGATCATGTAGTTTTTGAGAAGGAATGTTTTAAAAGGGACAAAGTATCAGTTCTTTATTCATATCTTATAGACTACTGAGTGTCTACTTTGTGAGAAAACAAAGAGATTGATTGAGGCCAGGAGAGAAGGAAATGTAAGGGGGTGATCACCTAAAGAATTCAGGGAGCACGCCACAGGCCTTGGTTTCAGTGTCACCTTCTAGGAGACCCTACCTGACCACTGTCCCTAAATCAGTCACTACCAATACCATTTCCTGCGCTGCCAGGGCCTCGCTCCACTTTCATTTGTTTTCACAACTAATACTACTTCCTGAAACTGTATTATTGTTGTTTTCTTTTCCCTTACCGACCTTTCCTCCCTAAAAATATAAGCTCCACTGGGGCAACTTGGTTTCACGCACCACAGTATCACAGGCCCTAGACATTTGCCAGGCTCACAAGAGAGGCTCAGTACATATTTGTTGATTAAAGAATAAGTATGGGGACGACTGGCCCCAGGGCTACCTGTTTTTAACTCCAATCCCTTCCCTTCCCTGTAACACTTCATACAGAGCGGCCACAGCAGTGGAAGAACCCACTGCATTTATCTTGATTCAAAGCATACTATTCTGAGCCTCTGTCTGTATCTTACCCAACAGAACCATGCCGTCACAGCTGTCAGAAACAAACCTAAGAACAAGCCAAAGAGTGAAAACAGAGTGAAAAGGGAAAAAGCCATAGAGGGAATTAGAGGAAATTCAGATTACTCTCTGTAAGATTTTCCAAAGGAACAAAAACAAAGCAAGGGAGTGAAAAATAAAAGTTATGAAAGGGAAAACAGAAAATGGAAAGCAGAGAGGGATGATTCACAGCCGGAGATGTTGTGAGGAGAAGGCATACATAATTGTTCATGCAGTGTTCATTTTCTCTGCCAACAAATACACATTTTTTGAATTTTAAAGGATTCCTTTGAAAGATTCCTTGCTGGCCCCTGCTGGCCCCATCAGCTGAAAGCTCCTTCTGCGTTCAGCCCTTTATCTCAGGTCCTCTGACATTTCCAATGGGTGGGAGTTCTCAGCCTGTCTCTGATCAACTTTGTCTGATGTTTCTGTTTCCTGAAGGTTCCTGCCAGCTTCAAATTCCAGGAGAGGGACTTCAGAACTCTCCAAGTCCTTGCATCACTCGGCCTCAACCCTTTCATCCCCCTCTACAGGATTGCTAGTGGTGATTCCCCCACCAAGCCAATCAATGAACCTCTGCTCTCTCTCACTGTGCTCATGACCACCTACACACAGCCTCATTCCCCCTTTCCCTTCTCAGTTCCTCTGTTTTGGGAGTTTACTAGTCTCACTCACTGCAGGGTAGAATCACACCATCTCATGTAACCGACACATTAACTTGTCTTGCTTGAAATAAAATAAACCATTTCATGGATCATTTTGCCGCTACCTGTGGGTGATAAGATGTCTTCTTAGAGAAAAGGTGTCTCTCCTAAGGTCCTGAACAGAATAGGCAGACCAAAGTCATGGAATTAGTATTAATGACAGCTGAGAAAAGTTTTAACTCCATTTTTCACTGAAAAAAAATAGCAACACAGCAACAGAAGAGAGAGTTGTGAACCTAAGAAAGCATACTACACAAATTCTGCTGCTTTCTGTGCTAAAAGATCACATTTTCCAGAATACATGGAAATTATTTCTTAAAAGAGCACACCATTCAGCTAGAAGCTCATTGTTCAATGTAATGGACACTTAGTAAAGGTTTAATAAGAGAAGATTTTTTTTTTCAACCCACAATCCTAAGCCTCACACAAAACACAATATAAGACATTATTTTGTCTGTCTCTGCTATACAACTGGAAGTATACAAAAAAATAGCAAAAGGGTATTTTTAAAATATCATATTCTATAAACATGTTCCTGCGGCATGAACTCTGAGGATGGAAACATGATAAGCTTGTAGGTATTTATGAAATTGTTAGGACGGAAATAAGACACTGATTTTCACTTTTGTCTCAGGCTGATAATAAGAACATCCATTTTTAGAAAGTGCATAAGCATTATTACTCAGATTCTTTTGAAAGATATATATGTCTTCAAATACATCTCAATAATAGAAACTACAAAATAATGGTAATACATCAGAAAGAATTATTTTTAAATGCTTCACAAACACAATAAACTCATTTCAATAATTTGCAAGCCAGTGCTACATACAGGCAAGTCGAACCAGGGTTTTAGCTCTGACTGCACGAGGTACTAGTTTTGTGTTTTGGGGCTTTATTTATCTTCTCTGAGGTTCAGTTTCCTAGTAGGTAAAATGGACCTAATAATAATGTCTTAGTGTGTTTCAGTGTGACCAATAACGACAATGTGGCTGCTGGAACAACTAACCAATCTGGTGTCTGACATGCAATAAATACTAGTTCCCCTTTCCTTTATGAGCCATACAAAAGCTTTTAAAGTATTTCTTACAACAAATAATGTGAATTCACATACTTTGTGCTGGATTTTATTTTGTAGCTCTCGATTTAATATGAGCAATTTGAAAATTTCTCCTTGTTTCATGCTACCTGGCATAGAAAATTTATAAATATCTTATTTCTAAATCACTCATATTATAGTCCAGTATGACAGTCAAATCTCTTTCTTCATGTCTTGTTATTTTTGTATCTGTGTATAAATGCCTAGCAGATACAACTCTGTTTACAGAGGCACTAGGTTCAAAAATATCTTTGTAAACTTGTTCAGCCTCAAGAGTTCATTTCTTTATTGAAGTGACTGCATAAAATCAGCTAGACTCAGGGGCAGTGCTGCAAATATTTACTGAATTTATACTTCAGTTGATATTAACAATGACATTGGATTTTGTCCTAACCCAATATTTGGGTTGGGGTCTTTAATGAATTGAGAAGGAAATGGCAATCCGCTCCAGTATTCTTGCCTGGAGAATTCCATGGAATTCTTGAATAAATGGTACCGGGTGGCTTGTCATAGAGTGAGGCAAGTTATAGCAACTCTTTTATTTAACGATTATACGTGGGTCCAATTTAAAAGTAGCTGGATTATTATTGGTATAATCTTATTCCTGCTTATGGACACCATCCAGACCTTCCAAAGCTCCCCTGTACTTGGGCTAAGGTGATTCTGGTGAATTCACCACTTTTCAACTGAGAAACCCATAGTCTAGCTCCACCACCCTAAATGCTCAATGGTCTCAATTTTCCAATCTCTAATTTACCCCCTTACATGGTCATTGGGGGTTTCTCAGGTAGGGCAGGGGTAAGAATCTGCCTGCTAATGCAGGAGGTGCAGAGATGGCAACGGCACCCCACTCCAGTCCCCTTGCCTGGAAAATCCCAGGGACGGAGAAGCCTGGTGGGCTGCAGTCCATGGGGTCGCTAAGAGTTGGGCACGACTGAGCGACTTTACTCCCACTTTTTGCTCTCATGCATTGGAGAAGGCAATGGTATCCCACTCCAGTACTCTTGCCTGGAAAATTCCATGGACGGAGGAGCCTGGTGGGCTGCCGTCTATGGGGTCACACAGAGTCAGACACGACTGAAGCGACTTAGCAGCAGCAGCAGCAATGCAGGAGATGAAGGAGATTAGGGTTAGATTCTGGGTTGGGAGGATTCCCTGGAGTAGGAAACGGGAACCCACACCAGTATTCTTGCCTGGACAATTCCATGGACAGAGGAGCCAGGCGGGCTACAGTCCACGGGGTCACAGAGAGTCTAACATGCCTGAGCAACCGAGCACACACCCATGCACGCACATACTCACTGCCTCATTGCCACTGATCTCAACCAAAGCTTAGGCAGACAGGAGACTTATGCCAAAATATAAAGGCCTGATAGTTCTAGGACCCTTAAAAAGTTTTTACTGCTTTCAAAACTATAAGCCTGCTCACCACGTAATTTAGTTGGTAAATTTGCAGGCAAAAGGGAAGAACTTTTTCCCCTTATTGGGAAAACTATTTCCATGGAGCTATTCTTATCTCAGAGCAGGTAAACTGCCTAGTAATCTGTCTCCCAAAGGTAGTTTTTCTTCTTACAGTTCCTATGTTTTCTCTGTTTCTTCACCTTCAAAAGCTCTCTGTTTTTGTTGGCTTGTTTACTTATTAAGAATAGCTCCCAAAATGGCAATCACGATGGTTTCGGCAGTTTTTTCTTTGTTCTTTTCAGGGGCCTGGGAGATGGAAAGTGGGGGACAGAACAGAACAGCCTGTTTATAATACTGGTCATTTGTAACTAAGAGACTTCATTTTTTTCTCCTTGCTAAAAAGGAAGGTACATCTGTCCTTGTTATTCAGCTTAAGAGAAAATAAAGGTAGAAATTCTTGGGTTTAAAAGTTTAGCTGTCAAAATGGGCACCAGGAGATTTACCTTTCTGTATTGTTTGTAAAACAAACGTGCTTCTTCACACACATAAAATTCAAATGGAATCAATTGAAACTTATGGAACGTGAAAGCTGTCTCCAGTGGGAAATGTTTGCTGGAAGAATATGAGCTAGTTTTTCACGTGAAGTTTCAGATACATTTTGGATTTTAAAAATTCTGTATTACTTAAACGGTCTCCAATTGAACAAACTATAAACTCACACTGGCAGTATTTAAGGAGACAGTTAATTCCATTCATCTTCAGTTTGTCCCCTGCTTTGTGAAGAAAGAAAGGTGGATTCTTTCTTCTCTCCTTGGATCTTAAGCATTGGAGATTCTTAAGGCTCACTAATCTGCCCAATTCTCCTGCCACAACTTCCCTAAGCACTTTTTACTATTCCTGTGAGATTCAGTTCTGGTGATACGCTGGTAATTTCCACATATAGGTACATAACCAGCTACTTCTTCAGTTTCAGGCATGTAGGCTAAGAGCCTTCTGTCTGCGTCTCTCAGAACCTCAGGTTCAACCAAGATAAAATCCTGCCTTTCTCCTTAAGGTATGTGCTTGTTGCAGTTTCTACTTCACTAAATTAACCACCATTTTTCCCACAATCATGGAGACAGAAACTTAAGACTCACCCCTGCTATTTTTCTCTCCTACTCCATGATCAAAATACGTCAGGCTCATGGCCTGTCATGTCACTTCAGTTTTGGGGATCCTCTGGTTCAAAGCATTGGCATTATATCACTGTGGACATTGCTTGAAACTATTTAGAAGAGTAGTTCCCAAGTGGCTGCTCATTAGAACCAACAGGCAAGAGTTTTAAAGATACACATACCTGAGCACCATTCTGGGAAGTTCTGATTTAAACTAGTCTGAGGTGGGTCAACAGACTGGTTTCAAATAGGAAAAGGAGTACGTCAAGGCTGTACATTGTCACCCTGCTTATTTAACTTCTGTGCAGAGGACATCATGAGAAACACTGGGCTGGAAGAAGCACAAGCTGGAATCAAGATTGCCAGGAGAAATATCAATAACCTCAGATATGCAGATGACACCACCCTTATGGCAGAAAGTGAAGAGGAGCTAAAAAGCCTTTTGATGAGAGTGAAAGTGGAGAGTGAAAAAGTTGGCTTAAAGCTCAACATTCAGAAAACGAAGATCATGGCATCTGGTCCCATCACTTCATGGGAAATAGATAGGGAAACAGTGTCAGACTTTATTTTTTGGGGCTCCAAAATCACTGCAGATGGTGACTGCAGCCATGAAATTAAAAGACGCTTACTCCTTGGAAGGAAAGTTATGACCAACCTGGAGAGCATATTGAAAAGCAGAGACATTACTTTGCCGACTAAGGTCCGTCTAGTCAAGGCTATGGTTTTTCCTGTGGTCACGTATGGATGTGAGAGTTGGACTGTGAAGAAGGCTAAGCACCGAAGAGTTGATGCTTTTGAACTGTGGTGTTGGAGAAGACTCTTGAGAGTCCCTTGGACTGCAAGGAGATCCAACCAGTCCATTCTGAAGGAGATCATCCCTGGGATTTCCTTGGAAGGAATGATGCTAAAGCTGAAACTCCAGTACTTTGGCCACCTCATGCGAAGAGTTGACTCCCTGGAAAAGACCCTGATGCTGGGAGGGATTGGGGGCAGGAGGAGAAGGGGACGACAGAGGATGAGATGGCTGGATGGCATCACTGACTCGATGGATGTGAGTCTGAGTGAACTCCGGGAGTTGGTGATGGACAGGGAGGCCTGGTGTGCTGCGATTCATGGGGTCGCAAGGAGCCAGACACGACTGAGCGACTGAACTGAACTGAACTGAACTGAGGTGGGTTCAGTCATGGAAAGGGCTTAGAAAGCTCACATAATTCTAATGATGGCCAGAGATAAAACCCACTGCTTTTATCAGTGCAGGGGGTTCTACCCCCTCCTCTCAGCATGAACACCACATTCTGGTTGATTATTCAGAACCCCTCACACTCTGGTCTACACCAATTTCAAGAGCCTCGTCTCTTGTCTCCACCCCCCTGCTTCCACCACGGGCACCTTAAGAGACAGACTGTCAGACAGTCCGAGCCACTCTCTTTCCTGAAGTTCTTCCTGTCTTACTTTAGCGCCATCGTGTACACCGCTTCCTCTCTCTGCAATATTCCTTTAGTTCCTCACCTGGACCATCTTCACCTGCCTTTTCTTTTACTCAAAGAAGTCTTGCCCATCCCATCCAAACCAACCCAAGGTAGACCAGATGCCCCTCTCCTGTAGCATATGGGCTTCATCGTTCTGGGGTATTTGTCCTTCTAGGTTGTTTTACAGAGTTTCTTCCTCTGATTCAGTTTGTGTTTCTTTATCTTTGTCTCACAAAGCTTCTGGCACAGCAGCTTATTTACATGTACTCATCAAGCACTCCGTGAATATTTATAGGAACATATTAAATTGAATTATATTTTTAAATTGATTTCCATTTAGAAATAAAGGCATTTGCATCACATCAACATTTCAAATCCAGTAGTGTATTTTCACCAATTTTCAAGCTCAGACTCACTAGCCTTAAGCTCATTCCCTTTGTGTTCAATTGACCTACTACAAAGAAACATACTACTAAATGCTATTCAAAGATGTTTTCCAAAACCAAAATTAGAAACTTATTATTTTCTGTTGAAAATTATTTTTAAATAGAAAAACAAATGTATTAACATAAATGGGGTTTCCCAGTATACTGGGAACACAAAGGTAATTCGATTCCAGCTTTTGTCTTAAATCCTAAACTACTTATGAAAGTAAAATTCTTAAGTTTAAGAAATAAAGCTGGGGGAAATGATAATAGACAATAAAAGCAACTTACTAATGTGGGAACAAAACACTGAACTTTATCTTGACCAGTGTGGCGCTCTGATGAACAAGAATGGCATATCCAGTACTTTATCCACCCTTTATACTCCTGTTGCTGCAGCCCACCAGGCTCCCCCGTCCCCGGGATTCTCCAGGCAAGAACACTGGAGTGGGTTGCCATTTCCTTCTCCAATGCATGAAAGTGAAAAGTCAAAGTGAAGTTGCTCAGTCGTGTCCGACTCCTAGCAACCCCATGGACTGCAGCCCGCCAGGCTCCTCCATCCATGGGATTTGCCAGGCAAGAGCAATGGAGTGGGGTGCCATTGCCTTCTCCTTAAGTGCTAAATGCTGTATTCTAATTTTAAGGAGGGGAACTGAGGGTCAGAGAGAAAGACTAGGAGATGCAATGTTTCAAATACCATCAGAATGACTATTACTTTCTTAATTTTCACCTTAGGGCAATTTTTTTTTTTTTTTAGTATGTATTAACCAAACTTTATTGGGAATCCAAATCAAAGTTCCAATGTATGCCAGTGGACACACGAGTTAAAAGGCAGCATTTTAACAAGTTCTCACAAGTCCAGGGGATACAGAAAAGGTGAGAAAGGCACTAGTTCTCAAAGACAACCAGGGTAGTGAATACTTTGAGGCAGTCCTTTCAAAGCAAATGTATAAAGTTAAAAGTAGCATCTACTCTCACTTCAGTATCAACAGTCAGAAAACAGAATTTATGACACCATGAAGGTGGGAGGATAAATTGTCACTGAGAGTCTCATATGAGAACATTGATTTGGGCTCTCCATCTATGGTATTTTATTTAAAACTCACCACACTTAGGAAGAGATATTCGTTATTAATTAACAACTCATAGAAGCTGGAGAGCTGCAACTGTTCACAGCTTTGGGAAAGAGAGAAACTGGGATTGAACCCAGCTCTGACATGTTCACACGTCTCATCCTGTCTACTTAGGGAAACCAATAGTCAAATCTGCAGCTCAAGTGCCAGAAGGATTAGGTAAGAAGTATAAACACATGAGCAGACCAGACAGAGAATGGTAATGTACAAAGATGCCTGTGACCCATCTGACCAGGGGCCCCAGTTCCGCTCCTCCTGCCAGGTAGTGTCATGCAGAAATACAGGTTCTGGGAAGCCCTACTGCCTAAGTATTAGAAGTCAGAAACCAACATATATGGGAGATGTCCCAGTATTTAAATGCTGACGACTGGTTATATTTTACCGGGCTGGCCACCAAGTACATCTTTGGGCTGTACCAGTTCTAACAGCTGCTAGTTTCCAGCTACTGATGTTATAATGGTCCTTCATACCAGTAGCAAGAAATATAGCTTTTCAAATTCCAAATGTGAACCCTTAATGCTTGGCAAGACTCCAAACCCAACAAAATGGAGGCAAAAACACTTTTTGGTGAGTCAAAAAAAAAAATCAACTTTATGACTCTTGATGGAAAAAGTGAGTGGCAGTTATGTACTTCCTGCCTGCCTATTACAGTACAGGCTAACTGTGATGAGTGCTTGCAGTTTAAACTAAAGGTGAACCTAGGATTCCAATACAAGTTGTCAAAGTATTACAGTACTACAGGGTTGCCCCATGAGAGAAACCAGGGCTTCTGGTTCGCTCTCACATGCATTCTGTTTAGCTTAAGCTGTTTTCATTAGACGGGAGCAGAATCCCCAGGGAAACACTAGAAACAACTCCCTCTACTTAAAATGCCAACAACCCACACAGAAGCCAGGGTTGGGTCCTCCGAGACTGCCAAGACCAAGCACATTTCCTGACCCAAGCCATTCCAGATGTGTATCCAGCTGGGAAAGAGGGTGGAGATTCCTATAACTCGAAGCATACACTCACTCCTCTGTCCTGTTCGCTGCTCATTCTCCATTTCTATTACACTGTACTCTAATGACATTCATTCAGAACCCTTTAAAGTAGAGAGGAGCCTCTGGCTAACCCAGACCACTTTGACTAAATCTACAGAATAACAAGTAAAATTAATATTTGAACTTTCCTAATCATATTAGACCATAGATTTTAAATCTCTTAAAAATATTCTGGGAGAGTAACAGCCACGGAGATCTGAAAAGCCTATTTAATAACTGCCACTGGCAAAGCTCAGGGTGTAGGCAACACATCCTACATCCCTGATGTTACTAATATCAGCATATCTCACTTTGCAGGGTAAAAAATTTTCACAAAGTTGGTTACAGAGCAAATTTCTGTAAGCAAACCCAATTTCCCTTTAGACTTCATTATATAATTAGAGTGCTGTTTCCATTGGGGGGAAGAAATCAAACACAGGGAACTAAACACTTGCAGCAAGAATTTAGATGATGGCCAGGATCAAAAGGATTGCAAAAAAATAGTATTTATTCTTGAATGAGAAAAAATAAGTAATTAACTAACTTTTCTACTCCTCCCACCATCTATAGTTAAATACAGCTTTTCCTCTTAGCATAGATGTTTCTTAAGTATAGCAATCCCCCTGGTGACAACTGAATGGTTAAAAAGGGAATATAAGTCTTCAGCTCAATCTCATCAGAGACTTGAATGAATCAATGCCTCTTGTGGACAAAATGACAAAGTTAAGAAAGAGGATCTCTAAAGTCTCGTCAGAGCCAACAATTCTCATTTTAAGTAGCTACTAGAACTCACTCTCCTTCTGCCTAAATATTTTCTCATGCTTAGTAGAATTGTTGGAATATTACACTTGACTGCTACTTGTAACACTCTAGCCTAGATTCCTTGATATATATATATATATATGCATTGCCCCCGCGCCAACCCAGGAAGACAACTCTTGATTTTCTCAAAGTTCCATGACAAGGAGGAAGTGGAGAGCTGTGGACACCAACTGGATGAGCAATGGGACAGAATTGCTACACATCACTAGGAAGCTCACAGTCTCAGAAAGATTACCTGGAACTGGTTTTTCTGAGTGAGGAAAACACAGAAGAAAGGCATAAATACTGACTGCGTGACTCTCTGACACCCATCCATGGTTTTCCAATTGTTGGGGATTTCAGTCATCACTCACCACCTGAGCCAGCCCCCACATCCCTCAATTCATGTTATAAATTTAATATTAGTGAATGGTTTGGAAACCCTATGAACCTAATCACTTTTAAGACACCATACATCTTAACTATAGAAAGGTATTTCAAGACAAAATATATTAAACATAAATACTTTAGATAAACCTCTACCAAATTACTCCTAAAGATTCCAAAATGAATAATTGAGCCTTATTATGAAGATAATTAGTCCTTTATTAATGAGTATGCTAATTTTGCCAGTGAGTAGATTATGAATAGATTACTAATCAATACTTTAGGTATCTCTAAATATTTCTATCATGAACTTTGTCCATTTACTGCAAAGTAAAGTTTGAGTACACTTTACAGATCGAGTTACAATGATGTATCAACACTATAAAACTAATCTCTCACTCTATAATTACACATCGTCAATAAACATGAAAGCCCAAGGGATAATGTAAAAAACCTGGATAACTTAGCCTGAGCTGCTCTGAGCATATGTAGCTAATGTAATAGTAAATCACATTGCTGACCCCTTCACCTTAAGCTGTGGGCAGTCTCTATGAGTCCATATGCCAAAGCAAAACATGCTGTTAACAGAAAGCCTTGATTCACACTATGCATTACAATTCTGGGTCTAACTTTAAATCATGCATCATCTTCATAAAGTAGCACTTGATACTGTGTACTGAAAAACAGCTTAGGGTATGAAAACATACTTCCCTAAGAAATAAATTACTTTTATAAATTATAAATTATAAATTAAGGATGCGCACAAGGTCCAGATATAAAGATATGTATTACAGAAATATTTAAGAGTGAAAATGGAAAGTGATCTACCATTTTAAAATATGGAGGTAAATTATATTTTTTTCCGATAGCTCTTAGCTATGTGTGTGTGTGTGTGTAACATTTTCTTTATCCATCCATCAACAGACACTTAGGTTGTTTAATGTTTTAGCTATTGTAACTCGTGCATGCACCACATATTTAACTATCCTTTGTCTTCGGCCTGTCAGCGTTCCTTTCATTCAGTCCCACACACTGCCGCCAGATAAACCTTTCACAAGCACAATCTGATATGTCACTCTGCCCACCAGCCTTTAAATGGCGCCTCACTTCAATTAAATGAAATTCAAGCTCCTTAGCATGAGAGTCAAAGCCCTCTGGGTCCGACCTATACTTCCACACTTATTTACCATCTGTCACCGACACCCACACTCCAGGGTATGGTTATCTAAGTTTGGTCACCACAAGCAGCATCAGCACCACCTGAGAACTTGTTAGAAATGAAAATCCTCTGCCCACACCAGCCAATCTGAACCAGAAACTCTGGGAGCTGGACTCAGGGAGTGTGTTTAAACAAGCCCTCCGGATGATTCTGATGCATTCTGAACTTAGGGCCACTGCTCCACCCAAACTGTAGTTCCTTAAATATGTCCAATATTTCCACATTCTAACACTTATCCCAGTGCTGTTCTCTTACCTGGAGGTGCAATTTCTTCCCTATCTCCAGATGGGTAAAAACCCAACAATCCTTTTAGGTCAAAACCCAATAGTAACTCAACTGTCCCTTTCCTGGTTTCCTCAACCAGAAATAACCACTTTATTCTTTGATATTTCATTGCTTGCATCCTTCTTGGAGCATTTAATGTAGTGTCTTTAGATATACAGTTATTCACATATTTCTTATCTCCTCTGCTAGAATATAGGCAACATGAATTCTGTAAATTTCTTCCAGGTATAGGGCCATACTGTCACAAAGAAGGTACCCGAAATGAGTCTCTCCAAAAATAAAGCAACAATTGATCAGCATTTAAGATCACCAAACTTAGTAAATAAAACCAGTGGACTCCCAGTTAAATGTGATTTTCAGGTTAACAACAAATAATTTTTATAAGTAGGTCCACATATTACATGTGTCAAATTTATATACTTCTAGTAAAAATTTGTGTTATCTGAAATTCAAATTTAAATAAGCATCCAGGGTTTTACCTGAAAATCCTAACTATTGTGCATTTGTTACTTTATCTTGATTCAGATTTATCTCTTTGCTAGTCATTGTCTGCTGCTGCTGCTGCTAAGTCGCTTCAGTCGTGTCCAACTCTGTGCAACCCCAGAGACGGCAGCCCACCATGCTCCTCCGTCCCTGGGATTCTCCAGGCAAGAACACTGGAGTGGGTTGCCATTTCCTTCTCCAATGCATGAAAGTGAAAAGTGAAAGTGAAGTCGCTCAGTCGTGTCCAACTCTCAGCGACCCCATGGACTGCAGCCTTCCAGGCACCGCCATCCATGGGATTTTCCAGGCAAGAGTACTGGAGTGGGGTGCCATTGCCTTCTCCAAGTCATTCTCTAGGAAGTATAAATAAGAATTTTTTTTTAAAAACCTTCCATACCCAAATAAATGTTTTCCTTTAAAAATCATATTGGAAACACTTGTACTTATTCATTGATATTGACATTGCCCAAAATGTGTTTGAAATTATTTTTCATTGCATGCAAAACTCTCCTATTGAGTACATGAGAAAATCAGCCTCATTATCTGAAACCTGTGTGTTTTAAAAATATACCAACTATATTACTATTTTTATAGCCTACTTTATCTTTCATCATTAATATCCAATGTCTTTTTACTCTTTTTGAAGATCAAATTTATCTTGAAAGACTCACTACCTGATACCACTGAAAATAATTTCAAAATATATTTAGGGCTTAAAAGGAAAATCTCCCTACAAATGTAAAACTGTTTATGAAAGTCCATCAAAGTAAATAATTAAGCTTCCAAGATGCTAATATAAAGCTACTATTCAAAGAAATGTGTCTAGTCTGGTTCTCCTTAATTTTTCAAAAAGTCACATTTCCTTGTAATTACTTCTCCCTTAAGAGTCCAAATTTCATCGATGCCACATCCCCACGCCACCAAACATTAATCCCCAGTAAAGCAAAACCGAATGTGATAAGTTCTTCTCAAAGACCTCCATAAGTTCAGTTCAGTTCAGTCGCTCAGTCGTGTCCGACACTTTGTGGCCCCATGAATCGCAGCTCACCAGGCCTCCCTGTCCATCACTATCTCCCAGAGTTTACTCAGACTCACGTCCATAGAGTCAGTGATGCCATCCAGCCATCTCATCCTCTGTCGTCCCCTTCTCCTCCTGCCCCTAGTCCCTCCCAGCATCACAGTCTTTTCTAGTGAGTCAACTCTTCACATGAAGTGGCCAAAGTACTGGAGCTTCAGCTTTAGCATCATTCCTTCCAAAGAAATCCCAGGGCTGATCTCCTTCAGAATGGACTGGTTGCATCTCCTTGCAGTCCAAGGGACTCTCAAGAGTCTTCTCCAACACCACAATTCAAAAGCATCAACTCTTTGGTGCTCAGCTTTCTTCACAGTCCAACTCTCACATCCATACATGACCCCTGGAAAAACCATAGCCTTGACTAGACGGACTTTAGTCGGCAAAGTAATGTCTCTGCTTTTGAATATGCTATCTCGGTTGGTCTTAACTTTTCTACCAAGGAGTAAGCGTCTTTTAATTTCATGGCTGCAGTCACCTTCTGCAGTGATTTTGGAGCCCAGAAAAATAAAGTCTGACACTGTTTCCACTGTTTCCCCATCTATTTCCCATGAAGTGATGGGACCGGATGCCATGATCTTCCTTTTCTGAATGTTGAGCTTTAAGCCAACTTTTTCACTCTCCTCTTTCACTCTCATCAAGAGGCTTTTTAGCTCCTCTTCACTTTCTGCCATAAGGGTGGTGTCATCTGCATATCTGAGGTTATTGAGATTTCTCCCAGCAATCTTGATTCCAGCTTGTGTTTCTTCCAGTCCAGCGTTTCTCATGATGTACTCTGCACAGAAGTTAAATAAGCAGGGTGACAATATACAGCCTTGACGTACTCCTTTTCCTATTTGGAACCAGTCTATTGTTCCATGTCCAATTCTAACTGTTGCTTCCTGACCTGCATACAGATTTCTTAAGAGGGAGGTCAGGTGGTCTGGTATTCCCATCTCTTTTAGAATTTTCCACAGTTTATTGTGATCCACACAGTCAAAGGCTTTGGCATAGTCAACAAAGCAGAAATAGATGTTTTCTGGAACTCTCTTGCTTTTTCCATGATCCAGCGGATGTTGGCAATTTGATCTCTGGTTCCTGTGCCTTTTTGAAAACCAGCTTGAACACCTGGAAGTTCACGGTTCACGTATTGCTGAAGCCTCCATAGATAAGCAAAATAAAAGACATGCAGGCAAACCAAATGACTGACAGTTGTTTGCCACAGAATGTCATACACACATATATAATATCAGTATGTGTTTTTAGCTATAGATCACATGTTATTTTCATATATATGCATATTATTTACATATTTACATCTGTTCCTTGAGATTAGAATACTGTAAAAATAGGAACTTCTTTACCGTCTGAAATAGATGTATATAGGACATGGTATAAAAAAATGAAGCCACAGAAGGCACACAGTCTATAGTCAACATTTCTAGCAGTTTATTTTCTACCTCACTGTAGATGAAATTCTTGGCACATACCCAATCAACTTATTGCATCCAACTTTCAAATATCTTTAATGGAGGATTTAGTTATGCACCTGAGAACACTCCAGGTTCAAAGCTACTTAGTACTTTGTTGCTCACCCTTCCCAATCTCTCGCAGATGTGCAGAGAGGGGACAGAAGAAGGACGGCATAAGTTATTGATCATATTCTCCTTTCTTCACAAACAAAATGAATCAACATGACAAGTGTGGTGGAGGTTATAGGAAAATACCAATAATTTAGAGCTTTCTGGAACTTGGAATTCAGAAACTGATTTTCAAAGGAAATTTCCATATCAATGTTCAGCTCTTTGGGGCTGTTGTTCAAGTTCACTGATCCAAATAATAATACATTAGGAGCTAGCGTATTCTTTGAGAATAATCCCACAGAGATGTGACACCCTGAAAGGGGATTTTAACAGGTAATACCTTAATCATTCCAGCAACCCTTACATCTTTTCTTTCAACTCCACAAGAGGGTTTTAATAGTTTGGTACCTTTCATATTCTACCAACCCTGGGGTTTATTCTTTCATGAATCAGCAGGAAGTTAAAAACTCAATTTTTTATCAATTAGCTATACTTATGAAATAACCACCAATGTATTTTTTCATATAGTACACATGCATAGTAACTTTGAATAAGGAGTGAGACCACTTGAATAGCATGACAATATACAGGTAGCAAGATTGTATTCCTCATTTTTTTTCTACAAAAGGAAAGTGAAAGGAAGTTGCTTAGTTGTGTCCAACTCTTTGAGACCCCATGAATTTTAGCCCACCAGGCGCCTCTGTTCATGGAATTCTCTAGGCAAGAACATTGCAGTGGGTTGCCATTTCCTTCAAAGTTCTAAAAGCACCACTCTCTCAAGGTTTTTTCACCTGATAGCATAGCCATACATGAAGGGTTAATAAGGGCAAGAGCTGATCAACCAGGGCACTCAAACATCTTTACCACCAATGTAGAAAGAGTTTTAATTAAATACAGCAAATCTAGCCAGGCATGTACAACCCAGAATCCAGAAAAACCTGGATGAGCAAGTCACGGGTATCAGGGACAGAACAAAGAAATAGGGAGGTTCTGAATAGCAATTGAAATTTTAGACTGAGTCAGTGAAGATTAAGGAAGGCAGACAGTGAAATCTGCCAAATAATGGAAGACATGAAACTATAGCCTGGGGAACAAGGGTTGAGCATTAAACCCCACACGGACACGACTGAGCGACTTCACTTTCACTTTTCACTTGCATGCATTGGAGAAGGAAATGGCAACCCACTCCAGTGTTCTTGCCTGGAGAATCCCAGGGACGGGGGAGCCTGGTGGGCTGCCGTCTATGGGGTCGCACAGAGTTGGACACGACTGAAGCGACTTAGCAGCAGCAGCAGTAGCAGCAGCAGTTTAACAACGTAAGACCAACCCTATAAAGACTTGGTTTCTGGGCATACATTTAGAAATAGTCAACTAGGCAGAAAACAAATGACTAAGCATGGAATATAAGAAAAAGACTATCATCTCAGGAAAAAGAATCTCTGATACCAACACTTGGTTAGAGGCAAGATAAAGAACCAAAATTGGACCTTTTGCTATGTCAAATTCTCCCTTTTTAATCCAAGAACTTCATGTGCAAACTGGGGATACAATGGAAATGGTGAGATTCAAAAACAGAGAAATAAACAGAGCATCAGAATACTAATAAACATCAACAAGCCTGCCAGAAAATACAACCAAGCTCTCAATGAATAATATTTGATAGACAGATCTGATGGCTTCATATTTTAGTCAAGAATCTGCAAATCTGTGGTCTTCAGGTCACATATGGTTCACAGATGTGTGCTTTTTTTTTTTTTTTTGCCTACACATTATTGCTTAAATATGAGTCTATAGCATAAAGAATTCAGGATATTTCTCAATAACAATGGAATCTGCTTTCTTTCCAAAAAAAGAAAATGATAGTCTGACATTGGCTTTGAATTTCCATGGGCCAGCATGTCTTTGGGCAACTGATCTCCTCAAACAGGGGATCAGTTTTACAACAGTCCCCATCTTCACTCAAGAATTGCCCCTGCCAACTCCCATAGACATTTAAGTTTACAACCCTGCTTCAAAGGATAGTAAGACATCAAAACAAGAAAAAAAAAAAAAACTTTAGGGGCTATTCAGGGAATATATTTCTGAAATACTTTTGCATCAGATCAAAAAGAAGAGTAAACAAAACTTGATCTTCACCCAGCATGAGTAAGATAAACCTAAACAAGACGTAACAGACATGTGCCTAGAAATTTTTCTTGGTTGTATAAATGTTGGCTTTGTTTCAATATTTATATTGTTTATAACTGGAAGTGTTAAAAGTGCATTCATTATCTAAAATGTCAGTGCTTGGGCTTCCTTTTGGAAAATAAATATGATGAAAAGATAGAAAGTGTTTTGTTTTGTTTTTTTTTGCAATTATTTCACAATACCCCAAACAGAAGTAATCAAGAGAAATGTAGATACTTGACTTCAGGCTCCAGGAATATCTCAGAATCTAGCAGTGCTGCAAGCCAAAATTTTCAAGATTTAATTTACCAAAACGTGAAAAAAATCCGAATTTTTCTCTGTGAAATCCAATGATCCATTGAAAATAGTACTAAAGCTTTGGATAAAGAAGCAGCATATTAAAACAATGGCTTGCTGAGCAATTTCAAAATATCTTGCCTTTGTATTTAATAATATCTTCCTTTGGCAGTCCAAAAGAATATATTATCTCTTGTCTTCAAAAAGGCTTGGGCAATATTTCAATCCCTTGGAAATTCGCTGAGGAACATTTGCCACTTCTTGCTTATATATGCCAGTTTAAGTTATGACATGTTTTGTAAGCTGCTGAGTTTTACAGAAAGAACAGCACAGTTCTTATCAAATAAGAAACAGACACAAAGTATTCTTGCTTATATACTAGGGTGGTTGCTGGAATTCATTTTCTAAATACCTTCCCTTAGAAGAGAAATCAAATTAGTTTTCTGTTGGCGAAGTCTCACCTAAACCATTTTTTTTTTAATTCATGTAATTTCTCGGTGACCAAAACCTGCCAGTACTCGTACAGATAAACATGATCACATCACATTGACTTTGGACTTGGTATTTGTTCTTAATCTTCACTAATCTCCATGAGGTGAATTGATTTCTGATGGCTGAACCCTGGAGAGTAACACTCCCTGCAGAGACAGACATTTTGGCAGAAAATTAGGGCAATCTACATCTCAGCACATGCATTTTTGCAAGGTTATGCTTTCAAGGCCACTACATTTCCCAATCACTAACTCTATTCTGGAAACACATCATATACACCTATATATCTATCCAGAAGAGCATATATTCTGTAGAGAAACTATCAGGAACTATCAATATAATTCAAAGGAACAAGAAGAATTTTTTTTTTTTTAAGTTGTGGTCCACAATGAAGAAAACATCTAGGAGAGTAAAATACACATACTGACAGATCTTCACAACGGATACAATGGTAATCTGAGTACAATGAAATTCTTCGTATAAGTGTTTATTGATTTTATACATTAATATCCAAGCATCAGGACATTAAATTGATAGAGCAACATAATAAGTGCTTTCCATTCCATACGATGCCTTTTTAACAGTGGTTTTTGTCTGGCTTCATTTGGTTTGCAAATGTAAAGATGTACAGGTGTGCTCTGTGCAGCGGCTAAGAACATATCATGGGAGACAGACTTGCCCATGTGTGGGTCCTGGCTCTGTAACTTCCTAACTGGCATCTCAGCTCCTCAGCTCCCACATATATAAAAGAAGGACAACACCACCCCCAGAGGGTTACTGTCAAAGTGAAGGGAATAAAATAACATGTAAATCACTTAGCACAGTCCTCAGCACATGGTCAGCTCACAGTAAATCATAATAATCACAGCTGTTATGAGTGTGTGTTTCCAGGAAAAAGATACATCTCTGAGATGTGTCTGCTAAATGGTTATTCTTGCCAAAAAATGGCATGCACACAACTTCTGTCTCATTAAAGCTTCAAGTATTGATAGCTGTACACATGTGAGTGTGTGTTCTTTGTGGGGGTCTATGTATATGTATATGTGGAAATACACTAGCATACAGACACATTCTATATTGTAGGTTTTACAGTTTGCATGGAATAAATGTACCTCGAAAAGTAAATCAAATATGTAAGTATGGGGGGGAAGAAATTATAGCCCTAAAAACTGTAAAATCAAATAAAACAGGACTGAAATCACTAAAAACAGAAGCAAGAAGGAATATTTAGAAAGGAAAACCTTTGTTAAAAGTCAGGTTCAGGTCAAGCAACAGTGATCTGACCAGCATCAAAGAAACTAACCTGCTCTTGGGGCATGAGAAACATTTTATGGAGAGAAATAAGATCATAAAATAGGTGAGTTCCTAAATAGAATAATCTACCAAGTGTTGGCATTTGCCAAGTGGACAGAGTTCTTTTAATAATCATAGTAATAAGAAAATATATCTGCTGAGCACTTACTGTATGTCAGGAATGTCCCTGATGAAGACACAGAGCATCCTCCGACTGTGGCCACAGCAGTCAGGTGATGCAGGACCCCTGCCATATTCCTGGCTCACTCAGCAGTGGCAGGGCCTTCCAACCTCCCAGGGAAGGAAGCAAAATGCAGGTCAGAGGGTGGATGCCAGAGCGAGACTAGCCTGCTGCTGAGCTGAACGAAGTTAAGTAATAATTGGAGAGACTTTAAAATACATAAAGAAAAAGTAGAGCTTGAAGTCACCACGTACTGACATTTGTCCTCTTCCCTCTCTTTCTTCTGAAAACTGTTTTAAATGCCTGAATGAACTGCCAAAGTCACACTATACATCATTTACATAGGATATTCTTTCTTCTTAAAATGTCTAAGTCACAGGCTTTCAACCTGGTAATGAAAGATGTAACAAGGTTAGAAATAGCTTTCGCACCATAGTCTCTGGACTTTTGACTGTCTCACTGTATTTCTAAATTACTGAAAAGAACCTACCCCGCAGGGATGGAGACATTCATAGGCTTTCTCCAGGAGGCTATACCATATCCCCAGTGGCCTTACACCGAAACGGTGGATCAGGAAATGAAGCTGATTAGTTCCCACATGTGCATCACAGTCAGCGCTCAGCCTTCCCTGCTGATTCATTTCTCCTTCACTGGCCCCTCCTTCCTCCTGCCCTAGAAATTTAAGTATGTCTTAGGCCCAGGTTTCAGCTTTACTATAAGATTTCCCCATAAGTCCTAGGCTCAGTTGTGTCTACCTCTTTGCAACCCCAAGGACAGTAGTCCATCAGGCTCCTCTGCCCATGGGATTTCCCAGGCAAGAATACTGAAGTGGTTGCCACTTCCGACTCCAGGGGATCTTCCCAACCTAGGGATCGAACATGTCTCTTGTGTCTCCTGCACTGGCAGACAGATTCTTTACCACTAGTGCTACCTGGGAAACCCCATAAATCCTATGGTAGACCAGTATTATATTTACCTGCCTAGCATCCCAACTCCTCTCTTAGAGCGAAAGAAATTAGATTTTCTAAAAATTTATCCTCATTCTTACCTCTTTGCAGGTTTTGTTTAAGTTTATTTTGGAGGACATTATACTTCCTCTGCTCTAGGAAGATTCCGCTGCCTCTCTGATTCTAGGGATATGCCTGGTGGATCAGAATTACAGGGACTGGTTTAGAGATGATGGAATGTTCCAACTGTTTCCAGGCAGAGTAAATTCAGGTGCTTACTCACAACTTGCTAGAAAAGAGGAGCTCTCTTTCTGCAGAGGAGGCTAAACTGGGAGAATGTGCCATAAAATTAGAGAGTCCACCTGAGAAAAATAAAGCTACCATAGAACTTAAAGACAGAGATAAACCCCTAACCATGTAAACATATTGATCCAGCCACGCCTAAAGTCAGTCCTATCTCAGGTATTCTGGTACGTGAGTCCACATATTCAATCTTTCAGTCAATATCTAATGGGTTTCTGTCACTGCCGACCCAAAGTACTCTAGCGGATATAGTTTAGTTTCGATTCAACACGTGAGATACACAGATGCCAGTGTTTTGCTAAGTGCTGCAAGTCTCCAGCTCTCAAGTGATTTTGACTATTACTTGTACACATTCTCACTAACCCTAGCACCATCTCTGCTAATTTCGAAATCTGCAGACACATCTCTAGCTGCCTAGAAGCTAAGCGACCCGTGGACTCTGCAAACCCAGACCACTTAACACAAAACTAACCATCATTTCTGAAAAAGAGAACTCTCTTCTGGATTTTGCTATTTCTCTTAGTGGATTCCATCGCTTTGCAAATCTCAGCACCTGAAAGCTTTGCTTCCGGGTGATCTTACCACCTATAGCCAATCAGTTATCTTGTGCTGTCTTCATTCTTCAAAATTGTTTAATCTTTCCTTTCATATCCATTTCTTTCATTTATTTTTGGAATCTTTATTTATAGTTGGGCTATGATACCACCTAACTGCAAATTTTCTTCTTTGAGTTCCATCCTACACATGGTTTTCAAATTAATCTTTGTAAATATTGATTCCTTTATGTCAAAATCCTGCTCTGAAAGCTTCAGTAGCTCTCCAAATAGTCTACCATCTCAGTCTCCCAATAATAAAACACCTTCAGCAAACTCATCTATCTTTTGCTCCTAAAGGAAATCAAATCCTTTTTCTTGATTCACCTTCCTGGATTGGAATCACTCCCTTCCACTGATGTAAGTTCCACCTTTCCTTCCATTTTCAGCCCACATTTTCCATTCTTTATGAAATAATCTCCAAATATCATTTTCTCCCCCGTAAACTTTCCTGAAGTCTTATTATGGCACTTATTAACTGTAGTGTTCATCTAACATATGACATAGACTATCTCATATTGTTATTTTTACATGTCTACCTTCCCCCGCTATCTCAGGACCTGAGACCATGTCTAGTAGCACCTACCTAGTAGCTACCATCTACCAGTAGCACCATCTACTCATACTGGAAAACACAGCAGAGTTTAAAAATATATCATGATTTGAGGATTTAAACAAAAAATCTCAGGACTGATTTCTGCATTTTTTTGTTGCGTGTTCAATCATGGTATTTAATAAAGGGAACAACTTACAATGAAGCAATCATACAAATAAAAACTCTATGAAAAGCCCTAAGAGGCGTCTGTGGTGGGCACATGGCAAGATCAGATATATCTTCCCTGAGGAAGTATAAAACCAAACTGATTTGTGGCTTCAGCTTTCATTCAACTTTAGACACTCAGGTAAAGTTTCTCTTCATTTGCAAGTACAAGTATGAACTGAGTGACATTGATTTTTTTTTTTTTTTAATCACTGGGAAAAAAATTGTAAGTAATGTTGGACTAAATATACTGGGCTAAATGGCTCTCAGTTTGTAACAGGAATACATTATATGTATTCTCCAGGCCATTATTTTCTTATCTGTAAAATGAATAAGGATTGCCTAGCATGCTGCAGTCCATGAGGTCAGAAAGCATCAGACACGACTTAGCGACAGAACAACAGCAACAAACTCAGCATCTGTTTCTGCCTTTCAAAAGGAACCTCAGTTTTATTCAGTTGATCCTCCAACACCACATGACTCGGAGGAGGTAGATATTCCCAGCTCCGAAGATGACCAGGATCCCTCTGTACCAATGTAACTGGTATGTAAGGTATGTAAAATGTAACTGCGCATCTCTGGCCTGTGGCCCAGCCAAGAAATGAGAGGCCTTCTGCTAAGAAGCAACTGGGAAAGGGTTACTTCCTCCTGAAAAAAGAAAAGTAAGAAAGTAATGGTGTCACAGGTCCCTCTGAATTCTAGGGACTTGGGCCATTGGCGCTGCCAATCTGAACAGGAAACCAGCACTTGGCAGAATCAAATCAAAATCGGAGAGCTTCAGGGGCACTGTCATATCGAACCAGGGGCACAGCCTACCGCAGAAATGTTTTCTGTGAGATAATAAACGTTGTGTAAGCCAGCTGGACACAGTTTGAGGCAGGCTTTTCTGTGACCTGCAGCCAAAAGCATCCTGACCGATGCCCGACAGACCCTAGACTACGTAAGTCCTTGTGGTTCTAAAATTTTGTGTTTCTGACGAATTGAGAGAGTAGCACTGAAACATACACCCATGTGGAAAGTAGACAGCTAGTGGGGAGTTGCTGCATGATATAGGGAGCTCAACCCAGTGCTCTGTGACAGCCTAGAGGGGTGTGATGGGGTAGGGGTGACAGGGAAGTTCAACAGGGAGGGGGATATATGTGTACTTATGGCGGATTTGCACTATCGTATGGCAGAAACCAACACAGCGCTGTAAAGCAATTTTCCTCCAATTAAAAATTTTTTAAATTGAAAATAAAATTTTATGTTCTTGAATGCTTACATTTTCTCTTTTGGTCTAAAAATATAAGCTATGAAATCAATTGCTCTAACCTAGAAATTGATATTTCTTAATATGAATACAAGCTTCCTTTGTAGCTCAGTCAGTAAAGAATCTGCCTACAGTGCAGGAGACCTGGCTTTGATCCCTGGGTTGGGAAGATTCCTTGGAGAAGGAAATGGCAACCCACTCCAGCATCCTTGCCTGGAAAATTTCATGGACAGAGGAGCCTGGTGGGCTGCAGTCCATGGGGTCACAAAGAGTTCGGCACAACTGCGCGACTAACACTTATTTACTTACCTAGAAATTAATATATTCACTTCCAAGTGAAGTGAATGAATTAGTTTCTCTTTCTCAGTCACAAATATGTGAAGATTGAATTCCACCAATTATTTCTATTTTAAAATTCTGCTTGTTTATATACATTATTATCATTGCTTATACTTGGCACTCAATGCTGATTTATTTGAATGTAAACCATTAAGACATGGTGAAAGATCACTGCATTATTTTTAAAAACCTTATCATGTTCTTATCTTAAAATCATCACCTGAAACTGTGGGTTGTAAAAACAAAAAATTACTCTAACTTCAACTAACCACATGGATGTTATTATTGGGGGAATTCTATCCTGAATTACATTTCCCTAAGTCTATCAAAAGGAACAGAATTGAAGTGTCTCCCATAGTGTTAATCTGAGCCAAAGAATGTGCCATCAATCTACATCCTGACTGTTTCCCATAACTCAGGGCTTCCCTGGTGGCTCAGACGATGAAATCCACCGGTAATGCGGGAGACCTGGGCTCCTTCCCTGGGTGGCGAAGATCCCCTGGAGGAGAGCATGGCAACCCACTCTAGTATTCTTGCCTGGGGAATCCCATGGACAGAGGAGCCTGGCGGCTACTGTCCATGGGGTCACAAAGAGTCGGACACGACTGAATGACTAAGCACAAGGTAAAACAGATTTAGTTTCAATGAGAAGTTCAGCTTTTTATCTAAGTCATATCTTTAAAGATATTTTCAGTCTAAATAAATAAATGAACGAAATAAGCATAGAGAAATAAATGACTTGTTATCAACTTTATAAAATACCTAAAATCACTATGAATACAAACTAACTTATCCCAGGGCAGTCAGGTACTTTAGCTCAATTAACTATACATTTAAATTTCCTAAGGAAAAGCAGTGAATTAATTAATTTGCATTGCACAGTTTTATACTGGTATGTACGGTGCTATTATTGTTTTAATTGATAATTACAAAATCACTTTTTTTAGATTGGCTTATTTCCTCTTACAGAACTGCCTGATGAAAAAGTTGAATAGAATGGTCCATTGGTTCTCCATAGGAGCATTTGGATTAGACTGGGATTATTTGGTATATGGTTTAACAATTCTCCTTGTCAATAGCAATTATTACAAAAATGTGTTTTGTGCATAATTTCTTGCAAAATATAAACATCAGATATTATTATGATTGAGACATATAAATTAAAATATTTTATGATGGTGGTTTAGTTAACTTGTGTCCAATTCTGCGACCCCAAGGACTGTAGCTAGCCAGGTTCCACTGTCCATGAGATTTCCCAGGCAAGAATACTAGTTTGTTGCTATTTCCTAATTCCTGGGTCAGGAAGATCTTCTAGAGAAGAGAATGACAACCCACACCAGCAATATTCTTGCCTGGAGAATCCCATGGACAGAGGAACCTGGCGGGCTACAGTCCGTGGGGTCGCAAAAAGTCAGACACAAATGAGTGATCAACAATACACTCTACTACTACCCTCCTCCAAGGGATCTTCCCAACCCAGGGATAAAACTCACGTCTCTCCATTGCAGGCAGTCTCTTACACTGCAGGCGGATTATTTACTATAACCAGGGAAACTCATTAGGTGCTCTTAAAAAAAAAAAAAAAAAAAAAACAGCTTTTCCTAGAAAAAGTATGTTTACATACTTATGAACTAGCAAAGAACCTTCCTGTAAGTCAGAAGAAACTCTCAGAAAAATCAGTCACTGCTCAACCACAGAATCTCTTTGAATGATCTATTCACATCTAAATAGTAAGATCTTGAATGTGGTACACATAACACACAGGTTTGATCTTTACATTGCTTTCATTTCCAACTGCTGCTCAGTTGGAACATTAAAAGTTCATGAGGCTGAACTGTCAGATTGATCCATAATGATCATGGTTTGTGCTGCCCTTTCAAAACCATGACAGAATTTTCCCTCCAAGTTGTCTGATTTGCAGCACAGAAACAATATGTAATTATTGATATCACAGATCCCTTTGGAGAAGAAAAATCACTTCAAATCTTTTCATGCATAATGATATGAAAATTTAAGTCCCCGTGACAAAATACATTTTGCATTTCCAAAGATTAAAGGGAGGTGAAGCGCTAAAGTCTTTCCACTCTGATGGGGATGTCTGAGCTGCCTCCACACCTCTCTGATGATAATGAGTGGAAGCAATGGTTTTGAATGCTTCAAAGCAAACACGAAGTACAATACAGCAGACAAAAGTCCTCGCCGTCTCTGACCAACCTTGACTTCTCTGAGACTCACTGATAGGGTTCAGAAGGTAGAATTTGCACATAATTGGCTTGGAGATGAATGAAATATGCAACATCCAACCCAGAGGTTAAATAAAATTCTTTGATCTCAAAATCAGACTGGATACCTGGTGGTAAAAAGAGAGGTCTCTTGGGGAAAAAAAGATGAGCTCTTTATCCCATCACAAATTAAGCTCAGGGAAGGGAAATGTGATAATCTAATAAAATGGCTTCACTTGAATTTCATCAGCATACACGATTTATAAGGAATAAAACTAGTCCTTAGTATTCTAGCCACTGGGAACATTTAGTGAAACAGTTGGTCCTTCCTTTTCACATAACGGTGGTCTGAAAAAGTGTATTAACTTCTGAAATGTTGGACTTGCCACTGTACCCCTTTTCTTCCATCAGCAGTATGGTGCTGTTCTTTATACAAATCTAAATGAAGGAAATATTTTACTTATTTCTAAAGCTTCTCTGCTTTGTCATATTAATGCTTGTACATTCTCTTTAGAAACCTAGAAGCAGAAGTGTTTTGTAAGCTAAATTGGCCAAAACAATATATATATGGGGACATATACATGTTGGTTTTTCTATACATTTTCCTATTTGTCTAGAAAATGACTGCCAGTGGTTTTAACCTTGAGGGGGTTCTCACTGGTGGGCTGGCTGGTCATCACACATGGTTCATATCTCGCCAGATCCCTATCGTTTGTTCAAGATCATTCTCCTCCTCTGTCTTCTAGCTGCTTCCACTAGCTGCCAGTCTTTCTTAAATTGTATTTGTCTATTTCCTGGCTGTGCTGGGTCTTCGCTGCTGCATGGGCCTTTCTCTAGTTGCAGCCAGCAGGGCTACCTTCTAGCTGCAGTATGCAAGCGTCTCACTGCGGTGGCTTCTCTTGTTGCAGAGCATCGGCTCCAGGGCACACGGGTTTCCACAGTTGCCAAACGAGGGCTCAGTAGTTGTAGCTGCCAGGCTGTAAAGCGCAGGCTCCCTAGTTGTGGCCTACTATGACTTATTGCTCCATGGCACACGGGATCTTCCCGAATCAGGGATCAAGCCCATGCCTCCTACACTGGCTGGCAGATTTTCTATCACTGCGCTACGAGGGAAGCCCAGCTGCCATTTTGGAGCTTCAACTTCTAGATATTACACTGGGAGCTTCATTCTGCTTTCTCTTCTGCCTTCAGCATAACATTACAGTACCTTCTTAATTTCCATTTAAAGGATAAAAAACTTGAAATTCATAAATGCTCACCATTAAGTAGCCATTAAGCGGTCAGACTAGATTTGATTCCAAATTCCATGTTTCTCTGACTACACTACACTGGCAAGAAATATTAAAGTAAATTTTACAAACTGCCATGGGAGGAGTTGAAAGGAGAGCAATTAAACTCATCACTTCATGGAAAAAAAAGGAACTGCTAGAACTTATTGAGAGTTATGATTTTTCTTTGGCTTTATCATCACTCTAATCATTTAAGAAGGGTCTTCTTAAATGTTCAAACAGATATAGAGTTGATCTGTTTCTGGAGAATTTAACATATTTTACAAAATATTTTTCTGTTAACATGACCTTCACTCTCCATTTATAAGAAGCATGATTTTTATATGTGTATTTAAAAAGCAACAGTGCATTTGATAGGCATTCATCAATGTATTGCTGTGTATTTAGAGTAAAAACATTGCTAAGTATTATCATCTGAAGACCTGTAATTCCAAGTCTATAAAATAACAAGCATAGCCTTCAGGTTGTAGGCTTCCAATTTTTTTTTTTTTGGCTCCTCTTTATCTGTGGGATTCGGTGTGCCATATATGGCCTGCTCTGACATAGCTTTTGAATTTTCCTCAAAAAAGAAAACACACACACACACACACAAAATAACCTACACTTTCATCACATTTATATGTAATCGTACAATATACGTTACTGCCTGAGTCCTCACTTATTAATAGTAGCAGTAAACTATGAGTACAACAATACTCATGTTTATAACCCAGAGCTAGCCGTCAGCATCTGGTAACTGAACAGCTCAAAATCTGGGAGAAACATTTGCATTTGTGAACCACACATTCTGAGTAGAATTATTTCAAGTATTTAAGAGCCAGAGGTTAATTCTGAACAGAATCAAATGTGCACATTTTCTGAAGGACACTCATTAAGTACTCTGCTCTATGTTTCCAAGAAGTGAGTACCTAAGAAATTAATGGGGCAAAAACCATTAGGCATAAAAGAAAATGGCAATATTTTCATTTTTTCTGTGTCCCTAAAGATTTTTTTTTCATATAGTTAGACTCTACTTAATTACTAATCAATCACCCCTAATAGGAGAGTCCTAAATGACCGGGACTAAAAGTTTTAGATTTAAAACATGCAAATATAAAAGAATGCTGTACACTTTGGCTGGGTGCTTAGCAGATGTAATTAGCTGGTCATCCAAATGAAAATGAATCACACACATCCTTCCAAGTGGTATAATTTTTGTAGGTCAATTTATACCCACAAAAGTTCATAGCTGGTAAAATACTTTTAGGAGGATCAATACATAATAGAAGCAAAGCAATCCAAAGCAAAGAACTGACTCATTGTTAAAGACCCTGATGTTGAGAAAAACTGAAGTCAGGAGGAGAAGGGGACAACAGAGGATGAGATGGTTGGATGGCATCACCAACTTGATGGACATGAGTTTGAGTAAGCTCTGGGAATTGGTGATGGACAGGGAAGCCTGGCATGCTGCAGTCCATGGGGTCACAAAAGTTGGACATGACTGAGTGACTGAACTGAATTGAATCCAAAAATTCCTGCCAAATTTTAATGTGATTATGCCAGGGCAAAGATGCAACCTGCAGATGACCCTGCCAAGTTATGAAATAGGTGCCTGGTCTGCCTTGTGGGGAATGAAATATAACTCTATACTGAAGCATACAAAGCAAGCAATTTAAAGTTGTCCCCATTTCCAAATTACCATGCTGTTGTTGTTCAGGCATTAAGTTGCGTCTGACTCTTTGTGACCCCATGAACTGCAGCATGCCAGGATTCCCTGTCCTTCACTGTCTCCCAGTGTTTGCCCAAACTCATGTCCATTGAGTCAGTGATGCTACCTAACCGTCTTATCCTCTGCCCCTCTTCTCCTTTTGCCTTCAATCTTTCCCGGCATAAGGGTCTTTCCCAATGAGTCAGCTCTTTGCATCAGGTGGCCAAAGTACTAGAACTTCAGCTTCAGCATCAGTCCTTGCAATGAACATTCAGGGTTGATTTCCTTTAGGATTGACTGGTTTGATCTCCCTACAGTTCAAGAGATTCTCGAGAATCTTCTCCAGCACCACAGTTCAAAAACATCAATTCTTCAGCATTCAGCCTTCTTTATGGTCCAATTCTCCAACCATATATGACTATTGGAAAAACTATAGCTTTGACTATGTGGACCTTTGTCAGAAAATTACTATAACCAGCTTTGAACAACAAATACTGATTTGTGTCCACCTTGTACTAAAAGGTGGAACACGTGGATTCAGAGGTATCCATGATGCAGTCAAAAAAGCTGTCCCTTATTTAAGACATATCAGGAATTTGTTGTTCAGTGCCGTTTCAGTGCCCCAGTGTTCTCTGGGTCTGCTGTATGACCTCATGCTTACAGTTAACAATATAATACTATACACTTAAAACATTTGGTATGATAGTAGATTCCATGGTAAGTCTTAAAATGTACAAAGAACACAAGCTACTTTGCTTTATAATGATAGCCAGGTCTACTAACTTGATTACCACTTTTTCCATACTGACAGCTGTGTCTATTATCTTGATTCTATTATCTTATTTCATGAATATGCCCCAACTCATCAAATTCTATATATTAAACATGCGCAAGCTTTGTGTATCAGTGCACCGCTTGAGCAACAATACGGATGGGTCTTGAGGGTATTATGTTGAGCCAAATAAGTCAGACAGAGAACAGAGAAATACAATATGATTTCACTTATCTGTGGAATCTAAAAAACAAAAACAAAACAAAACTCATAGATACAGAGAAGAGATCGGTGGTTACCAGAGGGGAAGGGGTGGGAGATGGGTGAATGGGGTCAGCTTTTTGGTCTAGTTTTATTTAACTAGATTTTTTGTGGTGATCACTTTGTAGTGTACAGAAATGTTCAATTATAATTTTGCACAACTTATATATATTATATACCAATTTTACCTTAATAAAAAAAGTTGTTAAAAATTATAATAGGAGGAAAAAGAGACATGTTGCTACAATGAGTATTTAGGAAAAGTGAAATTTGTCTAGAGAGAGAGCTGGGAGGGAATAAGCAAATATGTAAAAAGGGAGCCCAGCACCTCAGCCTTCTCATCTATAAAATGGGCACAATGATAACACTTAGGCGTGTTGTGAGGATGGAAAGCAACAGGACATCCAGAGAGCTCAGCACACACTTCAAGCTTCCTCCCCTCTTCTTACAACTACAATCGCAATGTAGTGAGTAAAAGGTCTTGAAAGTGAAAAGTGAAAGTGTCTTAGTTGTGTCTAACTCTTTGGGACCCTAAGGACTCTAGCATGCCAGGCTCCTCTGTCCATGGCAAGAATATTGGAGTGGGTAGCCATTCCCTTCTCCAAGGGATCTTCCCAACACAGGGACTGAAGCCAGGTCTCCTGCACTGCAGGCGGACTCTCCGCCATCTGAACCACCAGGAAACAGCCTTAAATGACCTGCCAAATGAGATGTATTTCCCATCCTTTCACTATTCACTCTTGAAGTTCTGCTTTGTCTCAGATGCAGTTTTGCACAGTCACTTTTCACAAATGGAAAGGCAGAGCACTTCTATAAGCTGAGAAATGTATAAACGTCCAGAGAGAAGGAAAAGTGTGTTCTTGACTACCCTGTTAAAGAAGCTCCTGCAAACTTCCTTGCCCCTCTGTAGTAATCAGTGAGAAAACAGCTGACAAGTCATCCATCACAGCCCAAGACTGCTTTAAGGGAGTCACTGATTTCCAGGAGAGGCCTCTGCCTTTCCACGGCAGGTCACTCCATCACACTAACACTTCACACTTCCCCACTGGTCTCAGGCACTCATTTACAGATGCTTCACACATAGCAGATGCTCAACTATCACTGTTAATAAATACATTAATATCACTCTTTGTTAAAGGTAGCAATTTATGATATGCTGTTCCCTGTCACTAGTACAAGAAACATTCACATCTTCTCATTTATTCTGTCTTCTTCAGGAACAAAAATTGTTTTGCAAATAAAAATGGAAAATCTGACACTTATTAGAATCCAAGGCACCATCTAGAAGTATGTCTGAATGAAAAACAGCAATTAAATGGTACTTTACCTTACACAGTCCAGTTATTAGGCACAACAATCATACACAGAAAATAAGAAATGACAGTTTCTGGGTCTATATTTTCAATACATTTTTGAAAAAGATAATTCAATTTGCTTGTAAAAAGAATTTTGCTTTAAAAAAAAGAAGACCAGAGATATAGGAGAGAAGAGAATGTCATCAGAGCAGAAACAGAGGCCGTAAAGGAAGACAATGAAACGTGCAAGACAGGATCTATGTGGGCCCCCAGTTGTCTGTTCACTCCTGTATCCATTTATTCAGCAAATTTAGCAAGGCTCCATTGTGCTGGGGCCAGAAGATTTGGGAGTAAACACATTAAACAAAGTTCTGCCCAAAAGGTATTAACTTCCATCAAAAAAGCAAACAAGTTTTGCTGTGCATATTCAATTGTCAAGGGTATACAGTTCAGGAGATATTTATTTAAATCTAACATCTCACTGAAAATAATATTGACTCTTTGTCCCTTGAATATTTTCTTCTTCTCACAGACATGTGAAGAAAACCAAGAAACATGTTTTGTCCATGTTATTCCTTAATCTGCTCTTTTTCTTTATTTTCAGATTTAACATAGATAGCTAAGTTCCTGCTCCACCATTAATTCATTTCTCTTCTCACACTTTAGAGTCCCACGTGAGAGGACTATGTTAAACTAAACTACGTTAGTTTAATAAACATAGTAATAAAAACTGTCTGTATATTTGAATCATTTCACCAATGCCCTGACAATGAATTGTATTCTAAAGCAAACTTGCCAGATAGGAATAAACAAGGTCCTTTCCTCTTCCTGACTTCAACTCTGCTCTTGTTCACGAGTCCTGCAGAGCATGTGAGAACCCATATCATATACTGCTCCATCTTCTTGCTGTACCACTTAATTCCCCCTAACCTTTCACCCCTTCCTTCTTATAATGATGTCTTCTTCCAGAGCCACAACATGTGGTCATAAACTGAATCCAGACGGAGACATTGCTTCTGACTCCCAAGGCTAAAAACTTTACACTGTACCTGTGGACACTGTCTGAAAACTGGGAGATATCATATAGATGTCTCAAAGTCTAGGTTCTCTTGTAAACTAGGAAAATTTGACTATAAGGCATCAATAAAGGTTCTGAAACTTGGAATAAGTCGCAGTGATCAAGTGCTCGCTAAATCACCAGCTCCCACTTCTCTCACTGATGACTGACCTTGAGGTCAAGGGTACCAGTTATCATTTATCGTCACACTTGTACTGCTGATTTTCCTCTCTCGGTATCTGTCAACAAAGTAGAAAATGATAGATTAACCAAGTCAACCTTTTTTTTTTTTAGTGCCAGGAGTTAGCAACCTTTTCCTGTGAAGGGCTAAACAGAAAAATATTTTATGCTTTACCAGCCATATTGTGTGTATTACAACTAATCAACTCTGCAACCACAGTGCAGCAGGAAAGCAGTCACAGGCAAGAGGAAAATGAATGGGCCTGTGTTCAAATAAAACTTTATTTACAAAAACAGGCAGTTGGCGGAATTTGAGTTACAGTTTGCTTTATACTATCAGTGTGGATGCCCTAGGCATGTGACCTTTGCTCTAGCCTTTTCAGTTTTAATGTTCATTAAATTTAAAAAAAAAAAAAAAAAAACCACTTTGTTTTTTCCCTGTGTCACTGTGGACTTCCTTTTGTTAATGTTGACACTTATTTCAAAACAGTCATTAAAAGATACTGTCAAATGTATATATTAATTTTCTGTGCCAGAGAAAGTCAGCCCTCCCTGGGGAACGCACAAGGGTAGATCTCAAGACCAGTGGAAAAGTAGGTACATAGCTATGAATTTGCTGTTTCCTTCCTCAGCATCTTTCATGCTTCCCTCTAGCCTGATAAAATAATGCACTCTGACACCAATTCACTGTCTGAGCTGTAGCTGTCCTCCGCTGCCCCATTCATGAATTATTTGTGCCAGTCATTCTAGACTGCTTGATATTTTCTAAGTAAAACTCTTACTTTCTGCTTTCCATTGCTTTGATACAGCTTCCTACTGCCTAGTACAGGTGCTTAGTTTATGGAGAATCTGCTGTTGCTAAGTCACTTCAGTCGTGTCCGACTCTGTGCGACCCCATAGACAGCAGCCCACCAGGTTCCCCCGTCTCTGGGATTCTCCAGGCAAGAACTCTGGAGAATCTAATTTTACACAAATCTCTAAGACTTACTGAAATCATATATTCCTCTTAAGCCCATTCTGAATTTCAACCACTTATATTTAAGGTCCTCAATGCTTAGTGTTTTTTAGGCATGGCAACAGCACATTACTAGGCTATATTATATGAAACTGCCACTTTTTAGGCCAAAAATGGTCAGATATTGGAAACCTAATATATCCTGCTTAATGCTATATAAACAAACAGGTCCACTTCACTTCTTAAAGGCAGGGTTTGACTCCTTGATTTTACTCTCTGGGTATCCAACCCAGTGCCTCGCTGAGAGGGGAGGAACCAGTACTGTTGAATTGACTTGCTGAATTTAAAAAGCCTCAGCATTCACAGAGGAATAAAGACGATGTGCACACTTCTAAATTACTTTGAACTACTATTACAAGGACAGTCTTAATTCCTGACCTAGATGACTTAAATTGCTAAAAATAGTACCCAGGGGAGAAAAGGGGGCAGATGTGTCGCTGAAAGATGCACTGGCAATTTCTTAGGTGCTGACTCTCTGCCATATTCACCGGGGAGTAGAGGCCCAGGTGATGTTATACAATTAAGTCAATTGCACCCAGAAAAACTGTGAAAATACGTGGCCCCAGAAACTCCCTGTATTCAGCATATAAAATTCTAATGGGAAACCTACATGAAATGTGTGAAGCTTTATTGGCTCTTATACCCTTAAGTTCTTCTTTTCAATGTGAGAAGAAAAAAGAAATCTGTTAGCAATCCAGTGTTTGCCACATTCCTGTTGCTAAGCAAAGGGAAGCTAAGGAGACAGGGAAAGCTGAAGGTCTGTGGATGGGGGAGTAAAATTCTAATCACCTCTCAGCGTTCTGCTTGCCTGTCTTGGCGGGGGAGGGAAGGCGGCAGTCTAAATTGGTGTCCAAAGGCTCCAGAATGTGTCCCAGTATACACAAAGGAAGCTGCTTTCACTGTGAAGTGTGCAGTTAAAAAGATATGATCTCAGTTGTAGAAAAGAAATGACAAGGTAACTTCAAGCCCGCCTCGATGAGCTCTTGGACATTTTTTTCAACAAGTGGTTATAAAACAGTGACATAATAGAAAAATTACGTCTAATCAAATATCAATTTCTGGTAAAAGAAGGGTAACATCATCTTTTATCTTCAGAAAGTTTTCATGACAAATGTGCTACAATGTAAAGTCATTTATTTTTTCAGTAATTGAAATATCAGTTCAGTTCAGTTCAGCTACTCAGTCATGTCTGACTCTTTGCAACCCCATGGACTGCAGCACACCAGGCTTCCCTGTCCATCACCAATTCCCAGAGCTTGCTCAAACTCATGTCCATTGAGTTGGTGGTGCCATCCAACCATCTCATCCTCTGTCATCCCCTTCTCCTCCCACTTTCAATCTTTTCCAGCATCAGGGTCTTTTCCAATGAGTCAGTTCTTCACATCAAGTGGCCAAAGTATTGGAGTTTCAGCTTCAACATCAGTCCTTCCAATGAATATTCAGGATTGATCTCCTTTAGGATGGACTGGTTGGATCTCCTTGCAGTCCAAGGGACTCTCAAGAGTCTTCTCCAACACCACAGTTCAAAAGCATCCATTCTTTGGCACTCAGCTTTTTTTATGGTCCCACTCTCACATCTATACATGACTATTGGAAAAACCATAGCTTTGACTATATGGACCTTTGTTGGCAAAGTAATGTCTCTGCTTTTTAATATGCTGTCTAGGTTGGTCACAGCTTTTCTTTCAAGGAGCAAGCATCTTTTAATTTCATGGCTTCAATCACCATCTGCAGTGGTTTTGGAGCCCAAGAAAACAGTCTCTCACTGTTTCCATTGTTTTTCCATCTATTTGCTATGAAGTGATGGGACCAGATGCCAAGACCTTAGTTTTCTGAATGTTGACTCTTAAGACAGCTTTTTCACTCTCCTCTTTCACTTTCTTCAAGAGGCTCTTTAGTTCCTCTTCGCTTTCTGTCATAAGGGTGGTGTCAATTGCATATCTGAAGTTATTGATATTTCTCCCTGAAATTTTGATTCCAGCTTGTGCTTCATCCAGCCCAGCATATCACATGATGTACTCTGCATAAAATTTAAATAAGCAGGGTGACAATATACAGCCTTGAAGTACTCCTTTCCCAATTTGGAGCCAGTCTGTTATTACGTGTCCAGTTCTAACTGCTGCTTCTTGACCTGCATACAGATTTCTCTGAACACAGGTAAGTTTAAAACCAATGAAAGAGTAAGGGAACCTTACAGTGTTTCAACCCCAGAAGGGTCCTTTAGGACATCTTGAAGTAGAGAGAAATTAAAAGGGGTCTTTTGATTCTTTGAAACAGAGACCCGCCACAGCAAGGGCAATGGGCAGAGAGATGGAGGGTAAGGGAGACAGGCAGACAGAGAACAAACCCTCTCTGAGTAACCTATAAATAAATATCATCTATTTTGCATCTCTCGAACTCAGGAAGGATATTAAAATTTCAGTCTACCTGTAAGATTCATGTTGGCGATATAAATAGTGAAAATGGAAGAAAGGGAATGTTCCTAGATCAAATTAAAATGGTTTATTTTCTTCATTTCAGTCTGACATATAAAACATTGAAAGTCTCATTAAATTTGCTAACAAGTCTTGATTAGCCCCATAAGTATTATTTGTTATACAAGTACCTATGACACATTCTACAAATATTTACTTTGCTCTTTACGGGGAAATTTTTACCAAGTGTGTGTTAGTGTGCCCTCAAATAAGAAAAACATCCCTTGAATACTGGCCCAAGAAAGATGTGACTGTTTAAAAAAATGCTTGCAAAACTTACGTTTGTTTGGGAACAATTATGCATATCTTGATGGCCTGTGTTTTCAGAATAATTTATTTACCAAAGCAATAGAAAGAAAACCTTTAGAAATTTACCAGGAAGATAGGAGAGGCCAACACAAGAATTCAGACAGCAGTCTCCCGAAAATGCAATCTTATCATTACTTCCCCAGGAGCCCTATCTATTGATATCTACCACTTAATTAGCATTTTGAAGCCCATCCAAGTCCACTCAAGTAATAGCATCAGGCTCAGATTTCTCCTTGTTCACAGGTATATCAGAACATGTGCCAAATGCTCACAGGCATGATGGGGACCGAAACTGCCTTTGCCACAATTATAGAACGTCAGGAAAGATCTGACTAATTAAAGGCTTCACAAGCAATAAATCAAGGACAGGAAATAGCTGATAAGCAGAGAAGCACATGACTTCTACCGGTCCCCGCACAGACAATGAGTCCAGGGGAGGAGGAAGTACATGGCAGAGTGGGTAAGTGTCTGCAGGAAGACAGGGCAGGGACCAATAAGCAGGTCAAATGCAATGCAAGGTAAAAGTAATCCAAAGCTCTAGCTGGGGCAGGAGCCTTCTGCTGGCTACTATGGCTTCACTGTGGGTTCCATGGTCTGATTTTTATCCTCAGCATCTCAGACTAGTGGGGAGACTCTGTACTACCCGTTATTAGTTCCCTTAAAATGTGTCTGCTTGCCATCACTTTATTAAATTCAGCTTAAACTGCCCTGCTTAAATCTGCTCTTTGTCCCTTACTGACCCACCGTCCAAGTCACGAACGAAAGGATCACCACAGCCACACCCCAGTAAAGAATCTACAGTCCACAACCAGAAGCCTCCCTTCTGACTCACCGCTACCAGTTCACTGGCATTTCCAAGTCCATCTCAGTGTATTAGCATCATGTCCATGGACTTCTTATTCAACAAGTGTGTTACTGAAGACCTGGTCAAATACTCAGAGAAAACCAGCATATGAGATGAGGCCTATGGTATGCATGTCTGCACTGTGTTTCTAGCCTCCCAATCTAATTTGCTTTTTTGTAAGGCAAATCAAATTACATTAGTCTAGTCTTCCTTGGTAAATCCACAATAATTCTTAGAATCATCTCTAACTTGTATTAATGTCAACAATGCAGAAGATACGTGTTTGAGCCCTGAGTCAGGAAGATCCCCTGGAGGAGGAAATGGCAATCTATTCCAGTATTCTTGCCTGAAAATCCCATGGACAGAAGACAAGCCACAGTCCACGGGGCAGCAAAGAGTGAGGCAATACTGAGCAACAGAGCGCATGCGCACACACACACACATTTTCATGAACTGATTCCAGGTTATTGCTCATGATGGGTATCAAACTACTAATCTAATTTATCTATATGTCAGGTAAATGAGTTTCTTTTTAAAAATCATCACCCTGGGCCAATTAATCTCTTTATTCCTCTCTCATTCTTCAAGCCCTACAAAGTAACCGGAAATCAATATAATATTGCATTTATCATCCTGTTATATAATTAGCTTGTGTCGTGCTTGTCTTACCCCCTAGACTGAATCCTTGAGGGCAGGAGGTGTGTCTTATTCATCTTGACATCCCTGGCACTTAGCAAAATGTCAGCATTTTACAACCACTCACAGAATTGAATCTGAAGCACCAGTGTTGTGTTTTTAAATTTCCTCATATCCTTGGGCTTCAGTTTCTCTCACTAGGATTAGATCCTATCCAAACTAATATTATTTACCTCCTCTGACAGGGAAACTGTCACGTGTTGAGGGAAGACACGTGTGACTTTTTTCTAAAAGGACCTTCTGGTAGCATCATCCCTTCATCTCCTATCATCTTGTTCTAATATACTTATAAAGCTTTTCTTCTCTTGCACAATTTCAGCCTTTGACACATTTCCTCTGGGCCTCTGACACTTGCACTGGGTTATCCGGCTCTTCTCCCAACACCACGTCCTTGTTCCTCTGTGTACTCATTAAAGAATTCTTTATCCAGTCATTTGCACACAGGGACACTTCCTCTTTCCTTCCCCATTACAATACACAGCTATTATTCTATCCGAATTTCAGTTCCCAGAGCTTCCAACTTATTCAGCAGTCTTTTCATTTCAAGCCAAACTACTGTATTATCCACTGAATTTTTTTTCTTCTCTTTTGTTTCTTTTCTCTTTGGCACAGAGGGAAAAAAACTATTTTGCACTGGCAATGATGTGGATCGGGGGATCCAGGGTTTTGAGCGCAGCTCATGCAAGTAATGCCGTTTAGAAAACCAACTTCGGACTATTGAACAGTTGATTTTTAAGGGCATTTTCATGAGCTCAGACATAAATTCCTCTAGTTTGGGAAGTGCATGGGGTTGGAAGAAGGAAGAATTATTTTCCTCTGTATCTGACACTCTACAGGTTATCAGAATGGGCTGTGATGTCTAAAAAGAGAGGATCTGGCAGAAAGAGTAAGAGAATAATAACTGCAACCTGAAACAAGATCTGATATGTGGACTGTGACATTCACTGTCACTTTATAGGTTAGGATTGGCAAGACTATACTGTAAAGCTATTTATCCCAGCCTTGCGTGAAACTATGCTGGTATACTGGAAGAAGAATGGAATTCTGGTCCCAATTTTGCCACTAACTCACTGATCTAAAGCAGAAAACTTTATCTCCCTGGTGTTCGACTACCTCCTCTAAAACAACATGAAGTGAAGTGAAGTGAAAGTCGCTTAGTCGTGTCTGACTTTTTGCAACCTCATGACCTATCCAGTCCATGGAATTCTCCAGGCCAGAATACTGGAGTGGGTAGCCTTTCCCTTCTCCAGGGGATCTTCCCAACCCAGGGATCGAACCCAGGTCTCCCACATTGCAGACGGATTCTTTACCAGCTGAGCCACCAGGGAAGCAACATGAAATCAGCATGAACTGCCGTAAACGCTTGCTAGCACCTTCCCAGCTCTGATGTGCAATGATTCCCTAAGGGAAGTCAGTAGTTAAAGGTGGTACTTTTGTGACCCGAATAATGAGCCACTTCTACACACACCTGTGCCACGGTCATTGTCCATGGTGGGTGGGGGGTATTTTTATTTATTTTTAAAGTATTCAGCCTATGAATGAAGAACATGGTTCTGGTATCAAACAGATTTGGATTCAGATTCTGACTGTGCCATTTACTATCTCTGTGAACTTAGGTGAAACTTGCCTGAACCTCTACTTCTTTCTTTCTAAAATTTATTTTATTCAAGTATATTTGATTTATGCTGCTGCTAAGTTGCTTCAGTCGTGTCCGACTCTGTGCGGACGGCAGCCCACTAGTCTCCTCCGTCCCTGGGATTCTCCAGGCAAGAATACTTGAGTGGGTTGCCATGTCCTTCTCCAAGGCATGAAAGTGAAAGGGGAAAGTGAAGTTGCTCAGTCGTGTCCAACTCTTAGCGACCCCATGGACTGCAGCCCACCAGGCTCCTCCATCCATGGGATTTTCCAGGCAAGAGTACTGCAGTGGGTTGCCATTGCCTTCTCCAATATTTGATTTATAATGTTGTATTAATTTCTGCTGTACCACAGTGATTCAGTCATACACACACACACACACACACACACACACACACACACTGTTTTTCATATTCCTTTCCATTGTAATTCATCACAGGATTTTGAATATAGTTCCCTGTGCTATACAGTAGGACTTTACTATTTGTCCATTCTATATAAAATAGTTTGCAACTGCTAATCACAAACTCCCCACCTTGCTTCCCCCTTGGCAATGATCAGTCTCTTTTCTATGTCTGTGAGTCTGTTTCATAAATAAGTTCATTTGTGTATATTTTAGATTCCACATATACATGATACCATATGGTACTTGTCTTTCTCTTCCTGACTTCATTTAGTATGATAGTCTCTCTAGGTCTAGCCACGCTACTGCATGAACCTCTGTTTCTTCTCATGTAAAATCAGAATCCAAGTAATACCTTCTTTGTGAGGTTGTAGTGGGGGAAAAAAAAAAAAAGGAAAGAAAAAACACATGTAAAGCACCCAGATCAGTGACTGACATATGGTAAATTCTCAACAGATGTAGCAATATTAATTAATATAGCTATAGAAGAAAGAATGACCACAGGTGGAATTACTATGGAAGGGTTACCAAGAATCTCTGATGGGCCAGACATAGAAATACAGAAACTCTTATTTTATTATTCTTTTCGAATAGCCTAATTATGGTCTACCCCAAAGCTATCGTGATTCCGAATCTTCTCCTTATATCCTTAAGAGGTCCGTTCTTTCATTGTCCCAAACTTTCAGTCCTTTTAGCAGGTAGTTTCCTTCAACTTACTACCCGGGCCATTCTGGCATTTTCCATCCAGGCTATACAAAGCAATTATCTCCTAATATTCATGATGATATTTCCTTTGATATTTATCTGATCCTTCATCACCTTAAGTTATGTAAAGGTATTTCTTCACTTAAATAGATACTGAATGCTTGTGTGAAAACATTTTCTTACGCACTGAAGAGGACATGGATTTGAAAGAGTTCCTGGCTTTAGCAGCTAGGTGGTTGTGTTAAAGGTGAATAAAACAAGGTATATTTAAAGTGTATAACACCATGAAGCTACAAAGTCTACAGTGTAGGAGGGGGCATTTGAGAAGACTCTTGAAGAACCAGTGACATTTTATCAGGCATAACTGACAGAGGAGGGCTGCTTGAGATGAAGAAATGTCAAAAAGCAATATATAGCTATAAGCAAGCAATGTAGTAATTCAATTTGGGTGTGTTGGACTCATTAGACTAGAAAATTGAGAGTCAATAACTGTTCTTACACATTGGAGGAGATGACCTGAGATGTAAAAAGTGATATCTGTTCAGCAGACTATATATTGAGCCCCTGTGATATGACAGGCAAGTGAGGGTTATTCATATATCAATGGCAACGTTTGTAATAGCATCTCATATAAAACCTGCTGAGATAGACGGGGGGCCACGTGCATGGTGGCCTCAGAAACACACTCTTTACCTTCTTTAGGTCTTCAGTTACTAACAGCCAACATTTTCTGAGAGTTTCTACACTACAGGCATTGTGTTACATGCTTTTCAAGAACAAACAGATTAACTATCATACCAGCCTTAGGAGGCAGGCACTATTATCCCACTTGACCACAGGAGAACTGAGGCTCTTAAGTGGTAAATTACCTGCTCAAGATTTTCCACCAGAAAAATCACAGAACCAGAAGTCAAATCCAGGTTGGTCTCATTTTGCAATTTCATTCTCAGCCACTGTGTCACGTCCCCTCTCTTAACTACTTTACAGCCCTGACAACACCGAACCCCTTCATTACAGAGAGGTAGGAAAAGGATGTGAGAATCTCACTTTCAGCTTCTCATTTCTCCACAATGGACCCATCCAACCCTCATGTATCGCCATCAAGGCATCACATTCACGCTCAGTCTCAACACAGAGGAAGGTGTAAAGATAGCTTTAAAGTTGGAAATGTTTTCACGCATTATCCAAATATGCAAAAAATGCCTAATGCCCCTGTTTAGTTATTTGGCCAAGTGTGCTTTTCACAACCTCCTTACCCAACTGTTCTATAAAAGGAATATCTGGCAAGCACCAATTTGAACTTTTATATGTACTTGTTAGTGTGATACTCAAGGTCAGAAGGTATTAGAATCGGTCCCTTGCTACTTTTTATATTTTCCTGAAAAAATCTTTCATGAAATCTGGCTTATTTCTGTATTACTTGTATATGTTCCAATATTTCTATGATTTACTTCTGGGTTCTGGGTTACAGATGCTATTTAAGAGCTGGTTTCTTTTTGCAAGGTTAGAGAGGGTGTGAGCTGAGATTTTAGCTAAGAACACAAATTCTATTTTAAAGTATTTCCACAGAGCAGCTGGCCAAACTCCAATTTGCTAGTATGTTTATCATGCTTTCTAAAACAATCAAGTTATTTTCCAAAGAGTATTTTTTCCATCATTATACCCACAAATCCTTTCTTGTTCATTTTTCCTTCCTCAAGCTTCTTATATTCTTGATGATTTTACCATTTAACTTTGGGTCTACACATACCAAATGAGAAAAATGTTTACAAATTATATTAATAATATAAACAAATAGTCTAATTATAATGTATTTAAACCTTAAGACCCTATTGGAGAAATTTCACAATGCTCTTTATGTTTTAGATGTGAAAGCCTTATGTTAAAACTATGTGTGACGGGTTTGATCCTTGGTCTGGGAAGATCCCACATGTCACAGAGGAACCAAGCCTGTTCAACACAAGTACTGAACCTGTGCCCTAGAGCCCAAGAGCTGAGCCTATGGGCCACGACTACTGAAGCCCTCACGCCCCAGGGCCCATCCTCAGCAATAGGAGAAGCCGCAGTGATGAGAGCCCATCACCACAACTAGAGAAAAGCCTGCACAGCGACAAAGACTTGGCACAGCTAAAAATAAAACAAATTTTAAAAAATTTATAAGAGCTCGTAATTCTAAAAGAATCCAAGAAAAAATATATATCCAAAAATTTGTTTTAAAAACTATATGTGAAAAACATGTTTGAATAACAATGAAATTGTCTCTGGTGACTTGACAACTCCAGCAATGAAACCTGGATGGTCTCTAACATTCTGATTCTGTTATTCTATTACTACTTGTAGATGAATTAGTGCTTTCCAGCCTATAGTAAAAACAAACAAACAAAAACACGTTTCTAACTAGAGCAGCATGAGTTGGAAAATGAGTTACAAACATTCTATATTGGAGCATGAGATATATACTCATTATATATATATATAATATATACATAAAATTATCTATCTCATGTTTTAACAATGATCAATTCCAATGATATCTTACATTCTCCACATGGAAAATACTTAAGAATACATCCAGATAACACTGTAGATATCAGTAAGTGAGATAAATGTGGAATTCATTTTTAGCAATAGTATTGTCTGGAACTACATTTAACCAACTACTTGAAAACTTGTTAGGGATCAGGCTCTGAAACACCGAAGTCAATAGCTGAAAATTATTTAATTTTTTATGAAGTTATTAAAAAACAACTATCACGTGTCAGAAGTGCTTGTGATTTCATAACAATAACTTTCTCTCTTCATAGATAGAGGTGCTATGCCAAGCATTTTATTTTTTAATTAAAACACTCTCTTGCATTGAGTACTTTAAGTACTTCAAAATTCTTAAGACTTCAGTGTGCATGTGTCTTCTGTCTTTAGGGCAAGCCAGCTTTGAGCATGGCTGCTAGCCAAGACTGTCCATCTCACCTCCTGGGACATGCATTAAGGATATTGTAGGGAGTAGGCTCCATTACCTCCCAAGCATCAAATTCAGTTTAAGGGTTCCAGCATTTAGGGACCACTGATTTTTGGGCTCCAAAATCACTGCAGATGGTGACTGAAGCCATGAAATTCAGTTCAGTTCAGTTCAGTTGCTCAGTCGTGTCCGACTCTTTGCGACCCCATGAATCACAGCACGCCAGGCCTCCCTGTCCATCACCAACTCCCAGAGTTCACTCAGACTCACATCCATCAAGTCCTTGATGCCATCCAGCCATCTCATCCTTGGTCGTCCCCTTCTCCTCCTGCCCCCAATCCCTCCCAGCATCAGAGTCTTTTCCAATGAGTCAACTCTTTGCATGAGGTGGCCAAAGTACTGAAGTTTCAGCTTTAGCATCATTAGCCATGAAATTAAAAGACGCTTACTCCTTGGAAGAAAAGTTATGACCAACCTAGATAGCATAATGAAAAGCAGAGACATTACTTTGCCAACAAAGATCCATCTAGTCAAGGCTACGTTTTTTCCTGTGGTCGTGTATGGATGTGAGAGTTGGACTGTGAAGAAGGCTGAATGCCGAAGAATTGATGCTTTTGAACTGTGGTGTTGGAGAAGACTCTTGAGAGTTCCTTGGACTGCAAGGAGATCCAACCAGTCAGTCCATTCTGAAGGAGATCAACCCTGGGATTTCTTTGGAAGGAATGATGCTGAAGCTGAAACTCCAGTCCTTTGGCCACCTCATGTGAAGAGTTGACTCATTGGAAAAGACTCTGATGCTGGGAGGGATTGGGGGCAGGAGGAGAAGGGGACGACAGAGGATGAGATGGCTGGATGGCATCACGGACTCGATGGACGTGAGTCTGAGTGAACTCCGGGAGTTGGTGATGGACAGGGAGGCCTGGCGTGCTGCGATTCATGGGGTCGCAAAGAGTTGGACACAACTGAGCGACTGGACTGAACTGACAGGTGGTGCCTACCTGACAGATCCCATCGGATACGTGAACGTGCCCAGGGCCCTATGGAAGTAGACCGCCATGACGTTCACACAACCCTCTGTCTATTTTCCCAGTAAGTACCCTTGGAGTCTCACGCTCTCATGCAACATGCATTTCTGAGCAATCTTTTAATGAAAATAGCCATCTCATGCCCTAAGGAAACTAAACTGTAAAATATGGGGATCAGAAAATCATTTGGTAGAAATGAAATCAGAATAAGGGAATTTAGAATGTAAAAAACTAACGTCATCAGAAAAAGAAAGTCAGATTCATTCCTACCTTCTAGGAGTGAACTGCCCATGAGAATGGAAATATTCAAAGCTAGTTGCCTAGAGTTTAGGAGACTCTAAAATGTATTATCTAAACAGGATACTCTTGAAAGTAAAGACAGTAACCCAGGTCTCCCACATTGCAGGTGGATTCTTTACCAGCTGAGCCACAAGGGAAGCCCAAGAATACTAGAATGGGTAGCCTATCCCTTCTCCAGGGGATCTTCCCGACCAGGAATCGAACTGGGGTCATCTGCATTGCAGGTGGATTCTTTACCAACTGCTTCTGTAGGGCTTCCCTGGGGGCTCAGAGGTTAAAACGTCTGTCTCCAATGCGGGAGACCTGGGTTCAATCCCTGGGTCGGGAAGAACCCCTGGAGAAGGAAATGGCAACCCACTCCAGTATTCTTGCCTGGAGAGTCCCATGGACAGAGCAGCCTGGTGAGCTACAGTCCACGGGGTCGCAAAGAGTTGGACACGACTGAGCGACTTCACTTTCACTTTCTTTACCAACTGAGCTATGCTGCTATTGCTGCTGCTGCTAAGTCGCTTCAGTCGTGTCCGACTCTGTGCAACCCCATAGAGGGCAGCCCACCAGGCTCCCCCGTCCCTGCGATTCTCCAGGCAAAAACACTGGAGTGGGCTGCCATTTCCTTCTCCAATGCATGAAAGTGAAAAGTGAAAGTGAAGTCACTCAGTCGTGTCCAGCTCTTCGAGAACTGAGCTATAAGGGAAGCCCAAAGAGAGCATTAGGTATGTCAGAACAACAGGCTCAAACTGAGACAACCAAAGAAGGCAAACTAGGAGGTACGGTTGCCTTGACTGAAGTTGTCCAGGATTATGTTCACACCGGGGAGCCTCTTGCCCAAAGGAACTCTGCTAGGGTAAAGACTTTCCAATCCCTTTCTGATTGTCACATTGCCACTTTATGTAGGTTGTTAATTCAAATAAGTTATACTGGAATCCTATAGAACTCAAAGGAACCTGTTTTTTTTTTAATAATTTAATATCTATTTTTTGTTGTATAGTCGCTCAGTCACATTCAACTCTGTGAGACCTCATGGACTATAGCCCACGAGGCTCCTCTGTGCATGGAATTCTCCAGGCAGGAATACTAGAGTGGGTAGCTCTTCCCTTCTCCAGGGGATTTTCCCAACCCAGGGATTAAACCCACATCTCCTGATTGCAGATGGATTCTTTACCACTCAGTCACTTGGGAAGACTTAACATCTATACTCCGGCCAAAATCTGTGTTCAGAATGCACAAATTTGTGTTCAGAATGCACAAATGAGGGAAGTAGTTTCCTTATTTCAAAGTAATGGGGAGGTGGAAGAAGTTTATCACACAATGTGTTGTCAGTGGCTCAGTTGTGTTCAACTCTTTGCAACCTCCTGGAAGTGTAACTCACCAGGCTCCTCTGTCCACGGAATTCTTCAGGCAAGAATACTGGAGTGGGTAGCCATTCCCTTCTCTAGAGGATTTTCCTGACCCAGGGATCGAACCCAGGTCTCCTGCACTGCAGGCAGATTCTTTACCGTCTAAGCCACCAGGGAAACCCTTATCATAAAATAGATGTCAAATACTGACAACAAAGTCAATTGACGTTTTTGGAACTAACTAACATTTTTATATTATGTACAAAACCAATACACAGTACTCCCCGTTATCTCTGAGGGATATATTCTAAGACCCACAGAGAATGTCTGAAACCATGGATAGTACCAAAACATATATATTTTTTTTCTTATACATACCTATGATAAAGTTTCATCTGTAAAGTAGGCACAGTAAGAAAATATCAGGGGACTTCCCTGGTAGCCCAGTGGTAAAGAATTTACCTTGTAATGCAGAGGACGCAGGTTGAATCCTTGGTTGGAAAACTAAGATCTCATATGCTGCAGAGCAACTATGCCCACATCCTGAAACTACTGAGCCCACGTGCTACAACTAGAGAATCCGTGTGATGTACTGAAAGATTCCCCATAACGCAACTAAGAACCGACACAGCCAAATAAATAAATAAATGACGAGAAATTCCATCATCACTAAAAAAAAGAAAAAAAGAACTGCCAGCATCACTACTCTTGCCCTTTGGGGTCACTGTTAAGTAAAATAAGGATAACATGACCCAAGCACTGAGATACCTCAACAGTTGATCTGATAACCAAGACAGTTACTAAGTAACCAATGGCTGAGTAGTGTATACAGGTATGCAGCCTGCATATGGTGGATAAAAGAACGATTCACTTTCTGAGCAGGAAGGCTAGAGATCTGAGCATGCTACTTAAGCATGCATTTTAAAATACACATTATTTCTGGAATTTTCTATTTAATGTATTTTCAGACTGCAGTTGACCACAGGTAACTGAAACCACAGATAATGGGGAACAACTTTAATAGTGTTTGAATTCTCAGTGTCACGGGTTATAGTTGCCTGTAAGTCAAAAGTTATTACATTTATTGATTAGTATGGTCCTCACATGCTTATGAGGTACCCAGCTAGGAATTATTCTTACTGTACAGATGAAGAAAGTGAGACTAATGGGTCAAATGAGTTATGTAAAGTCATAGTCCAGGATTAGAACCAATTGCTCTTATTCATACAGCATGCATGCATGCTAAGTCGCCTCAGTCATGTCTGATTCATTTGGACTCTGTGTACTGTAGCCTGCCAGGCTCCCCTGTCCATGGGATTCTCCAGGCAAGAATACGAGAGTGGGTTGCCATGCCCTCCTCCAGGAGATCTTCTTGACCCAGGGATCAAACCCACTTCTCTTATGTCTCCTACACTGGCAGGTGAGTTCTTTAGCACTAGTGCTACCTGGGAAACCCTATTCACAGAGCAGTGGTTCTCAGAGTATAACATCTAGGATTTTAGACACAAATGCAAATTCTTATTCCAAATTGACACCAGGATATTTCCTGAGAGAAAATTTACCAGAATTTGCCATTTTGGACAAAGAGGAATAGAATAGTAACACCTAGTCTTAAAACTGAGAAACAAATAAGAATATATTTGCCTTTCCAGCTCCCCAGTAAGAGAAAGGAAAGGTCATTTCAGACAGAACTTAGCTGGTGGTCTGAAACCTTTGCTTCTTTGACTGAGTAACCTGTGTTTGTAGAGGAGGCAACTCTGATGCCTTGCATGAAATACTGTCTCAAGAAGAATAAGTTGCTCATACCCAGGTCATAGGGAAAGGACTGGCTTGAATTTCCAGATCCAGATCATACGCAATACAAAATCAAAACTAATTTTAGTGGTTTTCTTTCAAGCTACTTAAGAATGGCATATGTTCTCAGTTATGCAAAATGCATCTATTCATAACCCATGAAACATGAAAAAAATAGCTTGCCCAATATATTTGGTCATCAGTTTTGGCAAAAATCATTAGTTGATTTTCTATGCTTTTTGTTTTGGAGAAATGCTTCTAATTTTTTTTTCTTTTCTACTCAGAAATGAAACTTTTGGCTGTCTTGAATGTTTTTTGGCTAAGATTCAGTAAGGGAAAAAAATGATTAAAAAAAAGGGCTGTAGACTTGATTAACTTCTATTCAGAAGGACATTCTTTCTCAGTTGCCTATTACTGCTTTACTTCCATTTTGTTTGGAGAAAAATTACTTTATCTTCCTGCGCTATCCTTATACTTAATATGGATAATAAAAGTGCCAAATTAAAACTATGTATTCATAGAACAGAGAAGAATTGTGTTTGGTAAGAAAAGCTGAAAGTTCAAGTTTAACACAGGAAAAAAACCCACAAGATTGCTTTTTTATATATACATTTTTGTGCTGGAATGTATTAGTAGCAATATTTGTCCTAGGACATTTTATAGGAGAGAGATAACTCTTCACTAATATTTTCTTCCATTATCACTCCAAGAAGGAGATTCCAGCACTGTATTTGAAAGGGTTGAATTTTCCTTACAAAGAAGCAAACAGCTTCTGCCTTTCAGTGCAGTTGGGGTAGAAAAGAACAATCATCCCAAACTGGAAAGGGGATTCATTGGTTAAAAAGAAACAGAAGATGTTACTCTGAGAAAATCTAGTGGGTATCATAGTAAGGGAGTGGGCTTTACTATCATGTGAAACCATGAGGGATAAGAGGATCTTTGATACTCATGATAACCATTGATGAATTCAGACAAATTGAGAAGTTAAGTAGCTGTCCCAGGTCACATAGCTGAGCAAAAGCGTTCCACGGCCAGATTTAGAACAAAACAGGGCCCTAACTTGAAATGATTCATGTGAGCTTGGAAAATATGCATCTAAGTTCTAACTCCTATGAACTTAACAAAACCTTTCCCTAAACTTTCAGGATGGTGCTATTTTTCCAGACTCTTGAGAAGAGGATGAATCAGATTTATATGATTTATAAGAAGAAAGAAGCAAGGTATCTGAGTGCCATGCGACAAATTAATCACTGCTATCCATAGAGAAAACTGAAGGAAATGGTACAGCTTGCAGTAGAACCTGATACTGACATCAAGGGGGTATTTTGTTGGGAGGCAAAATCACTCTCCCTTTAAAGGTGTAATAATATTTCTCAAACTTCCTTAATTTATCTCAATCACCTATAAGGTTGCTTCTCACATGAATTATCTGAGTTCCTCATTCATACTCTAAGTATACATTGAGTTAAAGGATTTCATTTATCCCCTTCAGGTTTGGTTAAGTGAGGCTGCTTATTTGAATGAAAATAATGCTTTTCCAGAATGCCATCTGGTTCTGATAATCAAGAATTTGGTGAACACATCCATGTTTACTCTAGACGATAACGTTCCGCCTGAAAACCATTTCCCATATTGGGACCCTGACTGTGTTGACCACACCCTAATGCCGACTCCCTTTCAGTCTTTTGATTGTCTCAGAGGTTTTCCTTTAGAATGATCTTATACTACATAGTGAGGATAGAAATAAACTCCAAATTATAGTCATGAACATAAGATTATATTTGTAAAATGGAATGCTCTCATCAAGACTCTTTCAGTTACAGAAAACAAAAACTCACTCCAGGTAGCTCAGGTAAACTAGGAGTTTACTAGGTAGATACAACAATGTCAAGCCCGGTCTTAGAGAAACTACAGGAGAATGTCAAACCTCAAGGTCACACCCGCCAGCTCTCTCTCTCTCAACTGTGCTTCTATAATATCCACCTCGCCCTCTTTGCTTGCTCATCCCATCTCATCCATCACTTTCTAGTGCATACGTGCTATGTTTATGTCCAGTGTGGTCCCCGACACAGACCATTATGTAGATCACATTCCAATTTTGGGGTTCATCACTGACTAGATGGTCTTTGGATATTCAAGTTCTTAAAAGAAATAACCTGACTGACCTCTGTCCAATGAAAGACTAGCTTACATTTGATCAGGGCTTTACCCTATCAATTAATCATGGCAAGGAGTGGGGATAGGTCATTTGATAAGATGGCTGTCACTTGCAGGAGACACGGAAGAGCCACAGAAGAGACTCAGAAACTGCAAAAAGGGGGTGTGGATTCTAGCAGGTAAAAAAACGTTCAGTGCAGGCTGGGACAAGAATTTGTATCTGACTTTAATCAGTTTGTGAATGGTGCCCTATATTCCAGAAACTGTACCATCACTCCTGTTTGGTCCTTTTGTCAAGAATTATTACTTTGTTTCACTGTGGTCTTTTCTCTCAAAGAGCAAAAAGATAATAGATACCATCACTGTTTATTTTGTAGATTTTCACATGACAGTTGGTATAGAATAACAATGATCTGGGTGTGAAGTGTGAAATGCTTACTGTGATACTACAGAGCCTGAAAAGAACAAAGCAGAAAACACACACACAAAAAAAACACATTTTTTCCAAGTACATAGCATTCAGCATGTCAAACATGAGCACGCCATATCTGACAAATATCTGTTTCTTGAGTGACCAACTCCAACCCCTTATCAGGATAAAAAGAACACAACCTATCCTGCTATATTACTCATAATTGCAGTTATTAATGTGTCTCTTATTAAAAGGCCATGTGTTAGGATTTGCCAACAAACCAGCCCAGAGGTTTGGCTGAAGTACACTGTCACAGATAAATCAATCTGTTCCAGTTTTAGAGTCCTGGATACTGGCTCTGCGGGAGTTCATAGATTTAGTTTGTACACACACATGCCCTCAGAAATTGCTCCCCTCCATGCATACGTCTACACCGTGAACTTCTTTTTATTACCTTTAGTTTGCCAAGTGAAAAGCAGTCAGTCAAAACCACTTGACAATGTGTCAGTCTGTGGAACCATGTAGAACTCTAAAGCTAAGAGTGTTTACTGTTTTCAAGAATAGAGGCAGTAAAAATGAGGCTGGTATACAGTGACTTGGCCAAAAAAAAAAACCAGGCTGTTAACCAGGATAAAATGCAGTGTTTTTATCCAGAGTTTTGTCAGATTCACTAATAAATGCTATCACATGAGATGGAAAAATATATGTATATTGTGATGCAAAAGTTGGCTTGAGAAAAGTTAAGGGAAATCAGATCAATTACTAATTTTCCAGAAAACATCAAATCCAGAAACCTGTAGAGAAAAAAAAAAATGTCTTAGACCTCACCAAATAGCTCCAGAATGATTTGAACTCATTAGCATTCATATGAGGTCAGCTCATGTTTAAGGGCAGAGCTTAACAACAACAAAGATGATGTTTCTAATGAAAGGCAGTTTTCATATATCACTGAATACAAGTGAAAGAAACCCAGGCTCAAGTAGCAAAGGAATGACCATGTATTTATGGTGGGGAAGCATTATGCTTTGAAAAGATTCAAAGTTAGGCTTCTGCAGCGACAGATAAAAACAAACACGCAGTTCAACCACACACCATGACATGACGATAAAGACTGGACATTCACGAGTCCAAAGATGGAGGCTTCTTCCACTTGGTCTGTTTCTAAGTATTTGGTTCCAGCACTCATGTTACCCTCCCTTTTTGCCATTAATGTTTCTTCTGTTGTTTTCGTTTTTTATTAGGAAATTATACAACTTAGAGAGCAAGTAGGGACAACTCTGAAAATGAACTTCAGCAATTTTCAGCATAAAATATGTTTGTAATCATCAGGGCTCAGGAGAACCAGCCTAGAGACTTTTACCTCCTGGAATGAATAAAGGACACTTTTTCTCTTTTCACTCTCAAGGAGAAGGGCTGGGCACATGTTACCAATTTACATAGGTAAATTCCAGACTTCATAGCAAATGGTCACCAGGCTACTCAGGGAAGCAGAAACTGGTGAAACTCTTCCAAACTGGGAAACCCTCTGGTAAGTACATTTTAGAAAGGCTATCTCCTTTAAAGTGAGTATTTAACTCATTAGTAGGAACTAGACACTTTTCTCACATGATTTTCTTTCTATAAGAACCTAAAAGGACAATATTGTATCTTCAGACTTAAAAAAAAATTATCAGCAATATATGTTTTTATTACAAATAAAAACAGTAAAGAAAACTCTAAATTGAAAAAAAAAATATTACCCCCATTCACCAACCAGCTGGACCACTCATTAAAATTTCCAAAGTTAAGGGGTCACAAAGAGTTAGACACTACTAAAGCAACTTAGCATGCACGCAAGCACACAGCAATTATTACTGGTTCTTTGAATATCTCCCAGAAATCTTCTATGCATGTGTATTTGTGTGAATTTTTTATACCCTTCTGAAATATTTCATTTATACTATATCCTGGACATCTTCTCATATCTAATTTATTTGTGTTCCTCATATCAAGCTCACTTTCCCACCTAATTTCCCACTTCTAATTCATTCACCTTCTCTTTCATGGCTACATAATGTTCCATACAATAGACATTACATCATTTACACTATTTTTCTCAATATTTAGTGTTTAGTTTCATACTTATACTAATAATGATCCAGAGAATATCTGTGTACTTGTGTGAATACAATATTGGCAATTGATATTTCTTATTTAAAATTTGGGACATCTTAAATTTTTATAGACATCAATACATTTTTGAAGCAAAGGTTTTAGCTTCATTTTATTTGGTGGAAAAACAGGCTGAAAGAAGTTAAGATATTAATACATTGCAGAGATCACAAAAGCTGGTAAGCTAACTTGCAGAGCAAGGATTTGAAATCAGATTTGCCTGGCTTCAAGCTTCACCATTTTCACCCTTGTTACCTGGCTTTCTAAAATCACAAAGGCCTAATAAATATTCTAATGTGCAGTCATTACTGGAAGGAAAAGAGTTTGCTACAGAATGGACAATGAAACATTTATTCAGAATAAGACAAAATATTGACCGATTATTTTTTAATAATTGGAAAATAACATACCAAGAATATTTAAATATAATATCACTCATTCACTTATAAAATAATAATTGAGCACTTTTCTCTGGTAAGCATAGTGCTATACCATTAAGCACTAAAACATCCCTAAGAAGAAGAAATGCAAAAAGACAAAAAGGATGTCTGAGGAGGCCTTACAAATAGCTGAGAAAAGAAGAGAAGCAAAAGGCAAAGGAAAAAAGGAAAGATATATCCATCTGAATTCAGAGTTCCAAACAAATAGCAAGGAGAAATAAGAATGCCTTCTTAAGTGATCAATGCAAAGAAATAGAGGAAAATAGTAGAATGGGAAAGACTAGAGATCTCTTCAAGAAAATTAGAGATACCAAGGGAACATTTCATGCAAAGACTGGCATTATAAAGAACAGAAACACTATGGATGTAACAGAAGCAGAAGATATTAAGAAGAGGTGGCAAGAATACACAGAAGAACTATAAAGAAAAGATCTTAATAACCCAGATAATCACAATGGTGTGATCACTCACCGAGAGTCAGACATCCTAGAGTGTGAATCAAGATTGCCAGGAGAAATATCAATAACCTCAGATACGCACATGACACCACTCTATGGCAGAAAGTGAAGAGGAACTAAGAGCCTCTTGATGAAAGTGAAAGAGGAGAGTGAAGAAGCTGGCTTAAAACTCAACATTCAAAAAACAAAGATCATAGCATCTGGTCCCATCACTTCATGGCAAATAGATGGGGAAACAATGTAAATAGTGACAGACTATTTTACTGGGCTCCAAAATCATTGCAGATGGTGACCCCAGCCATGACAATGAAAGATGATTACTCTTTGGAAGAAAAGCTATGACCAACCTAAACAGCATGTTAAAAAGCAGAGACATTACTTTGCCAACAGAGGTCCATATAGTCAAAGCTATGGTTTTTCCAGTAATCATGTATGGATGTGAGAGTTGGACTGTAAGGAAAGCTGAGTGGTGAAGAATTGATGCTTTTGAACCGTGGTGTTGGAGAAGACTCTTGAGGATCCTTTGGACTGCAAGTAGATCACACCACTCAATCTTAAAGGAAATCAGTCCTGAAGAATAATTGGAAAGCCTGATGCTGAAGCTGAAACTCCAATACTTTGGCCACTTGATATGAAGAAGTGACTCATTGGAAAAGACCCTGCTGCTGGAAGAGATTGAAGGCAGGAGGAGAAGAGGATGACAGAGGATGAGATGGTTGGATGGTATCACTGACTCTATGGACATGAGTTTGAGCAAGCTCTGGGTGTTGGTGATGGACAGGGAAGTCTGGCGTGCTGCAGTCCATGTGGTTGCAAAGAATCGGACACAAGTGAGTAACTGAACTGAACACCACCGAGACCCACGATGAACAAGATTGACAGGTTTTCTACATTTTAGTAAAAAAATAAGACTTTAACCAAATCATATAAAATTAATGTAAAATTGTAATTGACAATTAAGTACAATTATATCAAAGTAAGTACAATTATATCAAAGGTATATGGCCTTATAGCAGGATTTGACATAGGCAAGAGCTCAAAATAGAATTCTTCCAAGTAATGTCAACTGAGTTGAAACCTATAGGAGAGCTGGGAGTAACCAGAAGTATACAGGGAAGAGCAAATCTGACTCTGTTTCTTTTACTTTAGCCTTTGTATTCTATTGCTTTTGCTTTCCCCTTTAATCACTAAAGTCATATTGCCTATAGCTTAAACTATATATAATGAGCCATCTTCAGCAATCCTGCCTCTCATGCCTGAGTGTTAAGCTAAAATACCTTTGCTTAGCTCAAGGGTCCAGAAACCCCTGGCTACGGACCAGGACCAGTTCAGGACTGTTAGGAACTGGGCATGGGCTGCACAGCAGGAGGTGAGCAATGGGGGTAGGCATGAGAGTGAAGCTTTTTCTGTGTCTACAGCTGCTCCCTATCACTTGCATTACCTCCTTCACTCTGAGTCCTGTAGTATTAGCAGCAGTATAATAAATACAATGCGCTGGAAGCATCCCCAAACCACCCCTCCCCATCCAAGTCTGCGGAAAAACCGTCTTCCATGAAACAAGTCCCAGGTGCCAAAAAGAGTAGGGACTGCTGGTTTAGCTCCCAGGAAACATTCTGACCAGGCCCACCTGTGAACAGCTGCAGGAAGGATGACATCCACACAGTCCCTCCAGAGTCTGGTAGGAACCAGGAAATATTTGCACAATTTATCGCCTCTTTTTACTTTGTTCTACAAAAGAAACTATTCAAACCCTGGGCAAGACGGTTCTTTGGGACACTAGTCCATCATCTTCTCAGTCCGCTGACTTTCCAAATAGTCATTTCATTATCCCTTGCCCCAAGAACTCATTTCTCAACATATCAGCCTGTTGTGAGGTGAGAAGTACAACCTTCAACTCAGTAACAGGAAAAAGAAAGAAAAACACATTCCATTTTCAGTAGAGGGAATAGATGCATAAAAGTATGGTAGGAGAAAACAGCACAAGTTCCAAGAAGTGAAGGCTCAAGTTGTCCAAGGCTCATATTGTCCAAGTGAGGAATGGAGAAAATATAAGCAAGACCCAGGCTCTTGTAGGGCCTTATTAATCTAGGTGAGGAATATTATCATTAGTAAATGAGAAAGCATCAAAAAGCTTTAAGGAAGGCACAAATCACAATGGCAGCAGACCAGAAAATAATTTCTTAGCTCCCAGCTCGGAGCTAAGTTCATTAGTATATGAAATATACATACAATTGAATGCAACTTCCCCAAGAAGAAACTCCACTTGTCTAAGAGCCACACCCGATGCATTCTCTTTCTCTTTCTCTCTCCTTTAGAAAGCAACTTACTTAAATTACTTTGTTAAATCTGAAGCCACAATTAAAATTATCACCATTATCATCAGGGAACAGTAATACATACGAAGACTTGAATTAGAGCGCTTTCCAGATCAACTCAGCAGCAAATGCTGACATCCATTGAAAATTAACCAACTGGACAGGCAGTACAAGTAGCCACTTGGGGAAGCACATTTTAGGAAGAATCCACTTAGGCTCAGAGAGTATGGCAGCTGCCTAACAAAAGAGACTTTGTCACTAGCCCCATAACCTCTGCCTCTCTCAGCATCTAAGCATTAAGGCTCCACTGCAAACTCAAGTTTCCAAAGGGCACAGACGATAACATAACTTCTTAAGTAAACATATCTACCTCGGCCCTTTATACATTTGAAAGAAAAATCCAGATGTAAACTGTGTTCATAAATATCTGGAATGTTAGCTTCTGCGCCCAAGAATGAAAGTTTGATCTCAACATGTGGTACCACGTGAATACTCCCTTGTAAACTTTCCATCCCATTCCAACAGTCCCTGAAGAATAGGATCCAGTGATAGAAAATTCCCATAAGGGTTTAGAGTTGTCCTGAAGTAGAACGACTAGAAATTTAGAGCTGTCCATGAGATAGATGAGTTTCCACGGTCCTCAGAGGCCCATGATGCATTCTTTGGTACAGCACTTAGGACCCTTCTTCTATAGTCTCAGCTATGCTAACAATGTTATATCTGTACCATTCTGTCTTATAACCTCATCCCCATCACACTTTATCATCCAGTTACTAGGGTATTTTACCTGATCCAAATGACACTGTGCTGCACCTCTTGGTTCATGATGCTTTCTGCAAATAATATACCCCTCCTTGTTGCAGAGCTCTGACTCATCTTTTAAAACTAAGCTCTAATGTACTGGAGGCTTCCCTGATGGCTCAGATGATAAAGAATATGACTGCAATGCAGGAGACCTGGGTTAGATTTCTGGATTGGGAAGGTTCTCTGGAGGAAGAAATGGCAACCCACTCCAGTATTCTTGCCTGGAAAAAATCCTATTAACACAGAAGTTTGGTGGACTACAGTACATGGGGTCAAAAAGAGTCAGACACAACTGAGCATGCAAGCATGCCTTTCTAATGTATAGTCAGGAAGCAATTCAACATTATTGAGAACCAACTGTAAATCAGGCATTTGGGATATAAAGATGAATAAACATTCCCAGTGACTACTAGATTGCCTCCAATAAATAAGGTTAAACAAAGTAACTTGGATATATCCAGACAAAAATAAACTTGGCGTAATACCACACAAGAAGAGAGCAAGAACACCTGAAGTTCTAGTGTGTCCCATGCTGTATAAACACAGGTTATACACAGTATCCTCAAGACCTTAGGATGTCCTAACTCCTAGAGAAGAAAGTATAGTATTTATTCTTTCATTCATTTATCTATTCACTATTTGTGATGGACAAAATATTATATCAGGTACTACAAGCCACATGGATGATTCTCAAGTCTCTATCTCAAAGAACTTGAAGTCAATCAAGTCTGGTGAAAGTGTAAGTACCAAAGGGTTCCTCTAAACACTGGAGCTATCACATCATCTATCCTGCTGCCTTATTACCATGAAGGAACTGGACACTAAATGATTAGTGATTCAAACCTTCAAAGATCTACGTAGTGACACATACTAGCCAAGTGTTCACCACATGGTCCCTGGGCTCACTGATAGAGGAATACCTTGTTGGGCACCTCTTGAGACAGGACATTTCAATTGTAGACAGCTTTTGTTGTTGTTTAGTTGCTAAGTCGTGTCCAATTCTTTTGTGACCCCATCTACTGAGGCCTGCCAGGCTCCTCTGTCCAGAGATTTCCCAGGTAAGAATACTGGAGTGGGCTTCCATACAAGTTAGCAATGTCTTTCTTTCACTGAACCAAACTATATTTTCCTGAAACTTCTATTTGTCAGTTCTATATCTTCCTCTGGTAACTTTTAGACTTATTTCCTCTTTCACATCTATTATTTGAAAATATTACATAAGTGACATTCTTCTTAAGCTTTCTTTTCTATCTACCATTTATTTCTGTTGAGTTATTTCTGGATGTGTCCTTATTCAAGATATGAACTAACCCTTCCTGCTTCTAATATCCTCAATTTTATTAGTATGTCATTAAGCTTCTCTGTGAATTAATATACTGAGCCAGACTAAAGTTTCCATCAAGTTGGCATTAATTAATGACACTGTTTATAGTTAATGATTCAAACCTTCAAAGATCTACCTAACAGGATTATCACTCAGTTCACAAACCTGCCCTCACTGATACCGAGAACATAGGTAACTCTGATGTACATCTTCCTAAAACCCAGATGCATAGTGTCTGCAATATTTCAAAAATCTTATCAGTAGAGTGGTAAAGAACTGGTCTGCCAATTCAGGAGACTTAAGAGACATGGTTTCGATCCCTGGGTGGGGAAGATTCCCTAGAGGAGGGCATGGCAACCCACTCCAGTATTCTTGCTTGAGAAATCCCATGGACAAAGGAGCCTGGCGGGCTACAGTCCATGGGGTGGCAGAGTCAGACATGACTAGGGCGACTTAGCATGCAGAGTAACTCATTCAGAATAAAAAAAGTGATGTTTGACCGCATGATGTGATCATAGTGAGCCTACTCTAAATCTTAGTGATCAACTTTTCCTTTTCTAAAAATCAGTCTTGTAAAAAATTCTGCCCCATATGCCAGAACCAATTTCAGTTACTTATCTGGAGATGAAGGAGTCTAAATTTGTCTGACTCGTTTTCTTAGAAATTGAAACATGACCAATTTCTGTGCTCTAGCAACTCTCATGTATTCCATGAATTCTATATAATGAACCTAGAATTTTTCTAAACCATCTAGTTTCTTAAATGATAATTATATTCAAGAAAGTATCAGCTTAACACTTTATCACTTAGAAAGCAACCTGAATCTATAGAAAAATAATACACATTGTATTTATAATATTAAAAATATATATGTATGATAAATGAATAAAACATGAGACTAACACAGTTTTCTACTTTAGCAAAGCAAAGGTCCTCAACAAAAGGCTTAAGAGGAGAACACACAAAAATGTGCTCATCTTTGCTTTGAGGAAATGAGACAAATAAATCAATAAACAAAACTTGGCGCCTAGTAGATCTTTTTTCTATACCATTTCTTTTTTAGATCCCATATATAAGGGATGCAATATGATATTTCTCCTTCTCTGACTTCACTCAATATGACACTCTCTAGGTCCATCCATGTTGCTACAAATAACATTATTTCATTTTTTTTAATGGCTAAATAACCTTCCATTGTATATATGTACCATGTCTTCTTTATCCGTTCCTCTATCAATGGATATTCAGGTTGCTTCCGTGTCTTGACTATTGTAAATGGTGCTACAATGGATGCTGGGGTGCATGCATCCTTTTGGCTCATGCTTTTCTCTGGATATATGCCCAGGAGTGAGACTGCAGGGTCATACATTAGCTCTATTTTTAGGTTTTTAAGGAACTTCCATACTGTTCTTCATAGTGGCTGTACCCATTTACATTCCCACAAACAGTGTAGGAAGCTTGCCTTCTCTCCACATACTTTCCAACACTTATTGTGTGTGGAATTTTTGATGGTAGCCATTTTGACTGGTGTGAGGTGATATCTCATTGTAGTTTTGATTTGCATTTCTCTAATAACTAGCAATGTTGGGCATCATTTGGGCATCTGTATTTCCTCTTCAGAGAAATGTCTATTTATGTCTTTTGCCTATTTTTTGAGTGGGCTGTTTGCTTTGCTGCTATTAAGCACCATAAGCTCTTTGTAAATTTTGGAGACATCCCTTATCAGTCACACCACTTGTAAATAATTTCTCCCAATCTTTGGGTTGTCTTTTCATTTTGTTTATTGTTTCCTTTGCTCTGCAAAAGCTTTTGAGTTTAAGTAGGTCCCACTTATTTTTGCTTTCACTTCCACTATTCCAGGAGATAGATCAAAATAGATGTTGCTGTGATTTATGTCAAAGAGTGTTCTCCCTATGTTTTCCTCTAGGAGTTTTATAGTGTCCTATCTCACATTTACATCTTTAACCCATTTTGAGCTTATTTTTGTATATGGAGTTAAAGAATGATGCAGTAATAATTTTTTTACATGTGGCTCTTCAGTTTTCCCAAAACCACTGTGATAAAACTATATTAAATAAAACTCATGAAAGAGACACGACTTTGCACTGAACAACAACAATAATGAAAAGTTTACTGTGTATCCCTTTCCATACACATTGAAAATCAAAAGTCTCTCATCCTATTCTTATGTCCAACATTGATTTCACAGTTTTGGTGGAGAAGAGGGGATAGGGACATGGCTAAAACTGCCAAACACTTTTCATACATTGAGTTAGATGATTTCACTGGGCCAGATTCTGCTGCCCTTACCTCCTGCTATAATTTTAGCAGTATTATTCCCTGGATAAATATGATGGTGGAGACAGGGCTTGGGTTTACTTAAGAGGCGGCATCCTTTTAAGTAGCTTGAAATACAGTCTAGGAATGTGTAGGGAGCCCTATGGGTGGAAAATTTTTAAAAAGCAAATTTGTTCTTAGCTGTGCAATTAAGGAAATGGCAACCCACTCCAGTGTTCCTGCCTGGAGAATCCCAGGGACAGGGGAGCCTGGTGGGCTGCCGTCAATGGGGTCACACCAAGTCGGACACGACTGAAGTGACTTAGCAGCAGCAGCATGCAATTAACCAGAGAAGGCAACGGCACCCTACTCCAGTACTCTTGCCTGGAAAATCCCATGGGCAGAGGAGCCTGGTGGGCTGCAGTCCATGGGGTTGCTAAGAGTCGGACACGACTAAGCAACTTCAGTTTCACTTGTCACTTTCATGCATTGGAGAAGGAAATGGCAACCCACTCCAGTGTTCTTGCCTGGAGAATCCCAGGGACGGGGGAGCCTGGCGGGCTGCCGAGTATGGGGTCACACAGACTCGGACACGACTGAAGCGACTTAGCAGCAGCAGCAGCACTGGAAGTGATGGAATTCCAGTTGAGCTGTTTCAAATTCTAAAAGATGATGCTGTGAAAGTGCTACATTCAATATGCCAGCAAATTTGGAAAACTCAGCAGTGGCCACAGGACTGGAAAAAGTCAGTTTTCATTTCAATCCCAAAGAAAGGCAAAGCCAAAAGAATCATCAAACTACTGCACAACTGCACTCAACTCACACGCTAGTAAAGTAATGCTCAAAATTCTCCAAGTCAGGCTTCAACAGTACATGAACTGCGAAATACCAGATGTGTAAGCTGGTTTTAGAAAAGGCAGAGGAACCAGAGATCAAACTGCCAAAATCTTTTGGATTATCGAAGAAGCAGGAGATTTCCAGAAAATCATCTATTTCTGCTTTATTGACTATGCCAAAGCCTTTGACTATGTGGATCACAATAAACTGTGGGCAAATTCTTCAAAAGATGGGAAAATCAGACCACCTGACCTGCCCCTTGAGAAATCTGTATTCAGGTCAGGAAGTTACATTTATAAATGGGCACGGAACAACAGACTGGTTCCAAACAGGGAAAGGAGTACGTCAAGGCTGTATATTGTCACCCTGTTTTTTTTTTAACTTCTATGCAGAGTACATCATGAAAAATGCTGGGCTGGAAGAAGCACAAGCTGGAAGCAAGACTGCTGGGAGAAATGAAATATCAATAACCTCAGATATGCAGATGACACTACCCTATGGCAGAAAGTGAAGAAGAACTAAAGAGCCTCTTGATGAAAGTGAAAGAAGAGAGTGAAGAAGTTGGCTTAAGGCTCAACATTTAGAAAACTAAGATCATGGCATCTGGTCCCATCACTTCATGGTAAATAGATGGGGAAACAGTGGCTGACTTAATTTTGGGGGGCTCCAAAATCACTGCAGATGGTGACTACTGCCATGAAATTAAAAGACGCTTCCTCCTTGGAAGAAAAGCCATGACCAACCTAGATAGCATATTCAAAAGCAGAGACATTACTTTGCCAACAAAGGTCCATATAGTCAGGGCTATGGTCTTTCCAGTTGTCATGTATGGATGTGAGAGTTGGACTGTGAAGAAAGCTGAGCACCAAAGAATTGATGCTTTTGAACTGTGGTGTTGGAGAAGATTCTTGAGAGTCCCTTGGACTGCAAGGAGATCCAACCAGTCCATCCTAAAGGAGATCAGTCCTGAATATTCATTGGAAGGACTGATGCTGAAGCTGAAACTCCAATACTCTGGCCACCTGATGCAAAGAACTAACTCATTTGAAAAGACTCTGCTGCTGGGAAAGATTGAAGGTAGGAAGAGAAGGGGACAATAGAGGATGAGATGGTTGGATGGCAGCACCGACTCAAGGGACATGAGTTTGAGTAAACTCTAGGAGTTGGTGATGGACAGGGAGGCCTGGGGTGCTGTGGTCCATGGGATGGCAAAGAGTCAGACACGACTGAGTGACTGAACCGAACTGAACCTTTCCCTGACATCTCAGAAATTCTAATGGTGATGCCGATGATACTTGAATTAATGATGGAAGGAACTGAAATACAGAATGTCCCACAGAAAATGTTTACTCTTCCCAAATATGCCCAAACTGGACACACATTGAGAAACAGGGCTAGTTTAAGGCAAAGGCAGGTCTTTGCAATACCGCAAGATGCAGCTTATGTTCTATCTTCCCACGGTATCTTCTTTGCTCTTTCCCACTTCCCTGATCTCTCTCTACATGTCTGATCCAGTCTACAAGTCCTTTCTAGTCTACATATTCCTACGATTCCTTCTTTTTAACAAATGGCCTCCTATGCAGGAAGGGTAGGGAGAGGAGAACACCACACCTTGTTCCTAGTCAAAACACTCTTTTCCCCAGAGCCACTCAATTCAGCAGTGTATGCAAAGGGAAATGGTTACGTTAACTCTACTTAATTTACAGCTCTGCCTGAGCAACTCCTTCCATTTATTCTTCAGTAGAATATGTGCACTGTGTCTATGAACAAACCATACTGTCCTCCCTCAATTTTGCTTCTAAAGATCTGTCATTAGAAGATAATTATTTGTGTAATAGAAAACCGCAATGTCCTTTTTGTTGAAACATTGGTTTTATAACAACAACAAATGAAAGAACAGAAAGATCCCAGAAGAGCAATGAAAAAGAAATTAGCATATTATGTTAGATATTAGATGGCCATTAAAATTATCTTTTAAAAGTGTGCATCCAAACATGGTATATATTTATGATATAATGAGTAAAAGATAAGTTTTTACGAATAAGATCTCATATAAAAATATATACATACATATTAAAGTCATTCATCTGTGGGTGTGTACACAAACACACCAGACATGGGGCTAAGCATTTGGTAAGCAAGAACACATACGGCCTCTAGCCACATGGAACACACTATACGGCATCCAATTTTGACACTCAGTTTAGTTCAGTTCAGTCACTCAGTCTATTCGACTCTCCGTGACCCCATGAATTGCAGCTTACCAGGCCTCCTTATCCATCACCAACTCCCAGAGTTCACTCAGACTCATGTCCATCGAGTCGGTGATGCCATCCAGCCATCTCATCCTGGGTCATCCCCTTCTCCTCCTGCCCCCAATCCCTCCCAGCATCAGAGTCTTTTCCAGTGAGTCAACCCTTCCCATGAAGTGGCCAAAGTACTGGAGTTTCAGCTTTAGCATCATTCCTTCCAAAGAATACCCAGGACTGATCTCCTGTAGAATATGCTGGCTGGATCTCCTTGCAGTCCAAGGAACTCTCAAGAGTCTTCTCCAATACCACAATTCAAAACTATCAATTCTTTGGTATTCAGCTTTCTTCACAGTCCAACTCTCACATCCATACATGACTACTGGAAAAACCATAGCCTTGACTAGACGGACCATTGTTGGCAAAGTAATGACTCTGCTTTTCAACATGCTATCTAGGTTGGTCATAACTTTCCTGCCAAGGAGTAAGCATCTTTTAATTTCATGGCTGCAATCACCATCTGCAGTGATTTTGGAGCCCCAAAAAATAAAGTCTGAAACTGTTTCCACTGTTTCCCCATCTATTTCCCATGAAGTGATGGGACCAGATGCCATGATCTTCGTTTTCTGAATGTTCAGCTTTAAGCCAACTTTTTCGCTCTCCCCTTTCACTTTCATCAAGAGGCTCTTTAGTTCCTCTTCACTTTCTGCCATAAGAGTGGTGTCATCTGCATATCAGAGGTTACTGATATTTCTCCCGGCAATCTTGATTCTAGCTTGTGCTTCTTTCAGCCCAGCATTTCTCATGATTTCTCTGCATATAAGTTAAATAAGCAGGGTGACTATATACAGCCTTGACATACTCCTCTTCCTATCTGGAACCAGTCTGTTGTTCCATGTCCAGTTCTAACTGTTGCTTCCTGACCTGCATATAGGTTTCTCAAGAGGCAGGTCAGGTGGTCTGGTATTCCCATTGCTTCTAGAATGGTCCACAGTTTATTGTGATCCACACAGTCAAAGGCTTTGGCATAGTCAATAAAGCAGCAATAGATGTTTTTCTGGAACTCTCTTGCTTTTTCCATGATCCAGCAGATGTTGACAATTGGATCTCTGGTTACTCTGCCTTTTCTAAAACCAGCTTGAACATCTGGAAGTTCACAGTTCATGTATTGCTGAAGCCTGACTTGGAGAATTTTGAGCATTACTTTACTAGCATGTGAGATGAGTGCAGTTGTGCAGTAGTTTGAGCATTCTTTGGCATTGCCTTTCTTTGGGATTGGAATGAAAACGGACCTTTTCCAGTCCTGTGGCCACTGCTGAGTTTTCCATATTTGCTGGCATATTGAGTGCGGCACTTTCACAGCGTCATCTTTCAGGATTTGAAATAGCTCAACTGGAATTCCATCACCTCCACTAGCTTTGTTTGTAGTGATGCTTTCTAAGGCCCACTTGACTTCACATTCTAGGATGTCTGGCTCTAGGTGAGTGATCACACCGTCATGATTATCTGGGTCGTGAAGATCTTTTTTGTACAGTTCTTCCGTGTATTCTTGCCACCTCTTCTTAGTATCTTCTGCTTCTGTTAGGTCCAGACCATTTCTGTCCTTTATCGAGCCCATCTTTGCATGAAATGTTCCCTTGGTATCTCTAACTTTCTTGAAGAGATCCCTAGTCTTTCCCATTCTGTTGTTTTCCTCTATTTCTTTGCATTGATCGCTGAGGAAGGCTTTTTTATCTCTCCTTGCTGTTCTTTGGAACTCTGCATTCAGATGCTTATATCTTTCCTCTTCTCCTTTGCTTTTCACCTCTCTTGTTTTCACAGCTATTTGTAAGGCCTCCCCAGACAGCCATTTTGCTTTTTTGCATTTCTTTTCCACTGGGATGGTCTTGATCCCTGTCTCCTGTACAATGTCATGAACCTCATTCCATAGTTCATCAGGCACTCTATCTATCAGATCTAGGCCCTTACATCTATTTCTCACTTCCACTGTATAATCATAAGGGATTTTATTTAGGTCATACCTGAACGGTCTAGTGGTTTTCTCTACTTTCTTCAACTTAAGTCTGAATTTGGCAATAAGGAGTTCGTGATCTGAGCCACAGTCAAAAGACAAAAATATTTGTCCTCATGGGGCTTATATTTTATTTTTAGTTGTATCTTTATCTGGCAAATATCATTTGTGATGTGAATATAATACTTTTCAGCCATTCAATAAATTTAAAATGACCTGAATTTTCCAAGATTATTTGACACCCGATTAAATGGCAGACTTTACAAAACTGAACAGTGTTATCTGTGAACCGGAATGTCATACATTTGACTGTCCCGGTCTCTTCTCATGAAATTATCATACATATGGTGGTGATTAACCATGACAAGTATAAACTATGCCTGGGTTTTAAGTCTTATCTTTAGAATTTATAATCCTTATCTTAATGAAGCCATTCAACTTCCTGTTGTGAATTTCTCAGTGCTATTTCTAAATCCATTCTGTATATAATCTGTGGGCAAAAGTTATTCATGAAACAAACAGACCAAGTAAGATTTCTCAACCTCATTAAAGAAATGAACCAAGGAAGTCTTTACTAAAGAAAGGGTCAGAACATCTATGAAAAGGTCAGAGCAGAAATCAAGTAAACACTTCTGACTATGGGCATCATTAGAAAATCCTCAGGTACTTCATGCCAGAGTGATTGAACCAATTAAGCCACCAAGATAAAAAGAGACAATATTGATTAATGTTCCACTTGGAAATCACAGTTTACTTCAGTTCCTCTGAAAAAGAGAAGCCAACAGACAACTCTGCTCAAAACACTTTTTACTTTGAAGTAACTTTGGTCTTAGGACAGACGAAGTCAAGGCGGGAGTGATCTGTACCTTTATTTTTCCCATACCACTCAATTATTCCATAGGAAAATATGGAGGTAAGACATAAAGGGAAGAAAAATACATTTGAGCTCACTTTTATAGTGTTCTGCTTCTGAGGCTGGTCTTTGTTTAGATATTGCTAGTTGAACTAGATAATTATATTCCTTTCACTGTTGTTAGTATATCAAAAGAGATTTGTTTACTGCTTATTATTTGCCAGTGTAGCAACATGGGCTCAATTTTCAAGTTAAATAATGCAGAAAACACAGGGCAGTAAAAATGGCACATTTTCATCCATCTTTACTTTTTGGAATAAACCATATTGACTTGCTGAAATTATCATAGCAGCTAAAGTACCACACAGGAACACTAGCGTGTAGGCACACTTATACACTTTATAAAATTTACCATTGACCAAGTTAATGGTTAATATTACTATGTTATAATTCTTAGAATGCATATACAGAGAGATCAAGGGACTCATTATTTTAACTAAATTGTGCAAATTTTAAACATATATTTTGATGTCATGGACCTAGATGAGTGGCATAATAATGTAAAAATGATTTAAATCCTACTTAGTGACTTCAGAATTTTAAAGCATTTATTACTGATGTTATATGAGAGACAATTTTATATTAAAAAAACACATTGGGAGAAGAGCAGTTCTTGTTTTTTCAAAACATTTAATAGAGAACTAAGCAGTTCAGTTCAGTTCAGTTGCTCAGTCATTTCTGACTCTTTGCCACCCCATGGAGTGAAGCACGCCAGGCTTCCCTGTCCATCACCAACTCCCAGAGCTTGCTCAAACTCATTCCCATTGAGTCAGTGATGCCATCCTACCATCTCATCCTCTGTCGTCCCCTTCTCCTCCTGCCTTCAATCTTTCCCAGCATCAGGGTCTTTTCCAATGAGTCAGTTCTTTACATCAGGTGGTCAAAGTACTGGAATTTCATATATATCCTACTTTGTTTTTTATAAAATGTGAAAAAATTAAGAGAAAATTATATTTGGCAAAAATATATTGATTTTAGTTACCCTGCTAAAGCAAGTGTATCATCTAACTCAGAAAATCTATATATGAAAATACATTTTCTCTCATAATTGGATAAAGGTACTAAATTTAATAACCAAGTGGACAGTGCAACACACTGAAATTCAGCATCTTATTTACAAATATACTCTGAGACTAAATTTCCACATACTGAAGTTTCACTATAAAAATATACTTCCTATTTCTTTCTACTCTTTCCAACTTGCCTTTATCTTCTTTCTATTTTAATTTATCATGGATTTTAGTATATGTCATTCCCTCTTCCCAAATTGAAATTATTCTCATATATTTTAATTTAGGAAAATTTTTAATAATCTTTTATTCAATGTACATTATTTCTATACCTCCAAAGTTAAACATTTTCTTACGCATAGATCATTAGAACAGATACGACTGAATAAAAATTTTTACCTTCTCATGAAAGTTAACCATTCTATTAGTCAAACATGCCAAACCATGAACAAACTGCTGTTCCTCTAGATCATACATGTTTATCCACATGCTCCATAGCTCTTGGAATAATGGTAATTGCCATCCCTCCTGCTTGTGAGATGTGCCATGATCTTCTGCATTTTTAAAATCTTGAATTCTCTGTTCGATTTCCCCCTCAGTCTTTAAACTGGCCTCTTTGCCACAGTTTCTTTCCTTGGCTAACTCTTTAAAACATATCCTTCAATATTCTATTAGCTTCCTAAGGCTAACAAATCCTGTAACAAATCGACACAGAAGCCATGCCTTAAAACCACACCCATTTATTATCTCACAGCTTCTGCAGGTCAGAAATTCTGTGTGGATTTGGCTAGGTTCTCCGACAAGACCAAAATCAAGGTCGTGGCCAGGCTGCAGTCTTGCCTGGAAAAACCTCTGGTGAACGATCTATTTCCAAGCTCATGCAGACTCCAGGCAGAATTCAGCTCCTTTAATTCTTTTAATTGGACTGATGTCTCTGTTTCAGCCAAAGGCCTCACTCAGCTCTTTAGGTATTCACATTCCCTTTTGTGTCGTCCCCTCCATCTTCCAGTCAACAACACACTGAATCTTGTGTTTCAACTCTCTCTGCCCTTCTCTTCTGCCAGGAGCTAGTAACATCTTCTGCTCTTAAGAAATTATTTGATTAAGTCAGGCATGAAATCTCAGGGCTGTTTCTAGAAATTGTACCTATTACAAATTTCCAACAAAAATTTCATCATATACAGAAAATCTTGGGTGTCCACACATTCATTCCTCCTCTAGTCCATCTCTCTCTCCTTGTTTGCATGGAGCCCTTTCTCTGCTTCTCCAGCATCCCACTGCACGCCTCAATCAGAACATTCCTCACACCATAGTTCACCATCCGCCACACTGTAGTTCACCATCCGCTTGCTTGCTTGTCATTCCAGAAGACTTTGTAACTATGAAAGCACAGTATTTAAGCCAGTGCTGAGCAACATAAAGGCACGCTGAACAATTTGCATGTGCTTTTAAATTCAAAGAAAAAACATACTTTATGTTCAACGTAAATATACAGTGCTGAAGTGTATTTATTTCTAGTTTTTATAAATGAGCAATCCGTATCAAAGACAAACTCCTCAGCTCACCATACTATTCATTTAATCAAAATTTTGCATTCATTAAAAATAATTTGAAAAAACATTTAAACTTATTGATATACATTGCTACTGTGGTGATGGGTTTATCTCATTTAATTAAAACAATTTCATTTTACAGACGAGGGAAGTGAGACTTTAGGGTTGCCCAAAGTCAAGCAGCTACACAGTAGTAAAGCCATGGCTGCTGACCCCCAATGTTACTTTCCTCCCTCCCTCCCTCCCTCCCTTCCTTCCTCCTTTTTTCCCTTCCTCCCAGATTTACTTAACATGTATTAAGTGCCAGGAATTGTGCTAACATTTTCATTAAATAGATTTGAGTCCCCAAATACTGTTAGAAATAATATATTTATCATATGTATTTATAATACTTTCTGTACACACACACACAAAACTAAACCATTACTTCATGGAATTAAATTATAATATCGTACTTGGTTTATGTTTAACAAGCACTTAAAATCATCCATAACTGATCTCTCTTTTATGTGCCTGCCATATATTTGTGAAGACATGTGAAAGAACTACAACGAAAATACAGTTTATAGTATGCTAGTCATTAGCAACTCTGTGTGGGAAAAACCGATGAGAAAATTTAAACAAGGAAATTCCATCTTGCCCAATTGTGATCTCATCATAGCTGAGGACACTGTATGAACCACAGATGGTGAGAATGAAGGAGCCACACAAGTTCCTGTGGGACTTAAACTTCACCAAAGCAAGGACCTGTGCCTCAAAGCAGTTTGCTGCTTACAAAACGATGTCATATTCAAATATAAGCCATCTTACTGCTCCACTGTGACATTCAAAGTCAGTCCATAATGGATACAGCAGATACTGTATTAATCTGGCTAGAAAATATATGCCTTCCTAAATGCACACATTTAACAATATAAATCAGTATCATAGTTCATTTACAATACAAACTAGATAAACATGAATTACTGCCATTCTTAAAATGGTCCTTGAAAAGTGCAACTGCTGAAACCATCATGAATTACGAGATTTTAAAGACCTGAGATTTAGAGGAAGGAGGGTTCTAAAAGAAATGAGGGATTTATCATCCTTGTAAAGAAACTCCAAGCAAACCTAAGGAATTGTTTCACAAAAAGAAATCCAAATGGTAAAAGAATTAATTTCTCTCTCTCTCTCTTTTTTTTTTTTTTTTTTTTGCTATTCTTTTGCCATTCATAATCAGGTCTGATATCAAAGGAATGCAAAGGAATATTCAGGAGGGGTGAAGAAAGATGCAATTTATGTAAATAATAAATCATGTTTATAATGGCCATCTGTATGAGCCCAGAGCTAAGGCCAGCAACAGAAGTACCAATTTATAGCACAGGAAATTATTCCTAAGTCATAAAAAGACTGTTTGTAGCTATAGGAATTTTTTTATATAGGAATATAAATAGGAACAATGTGTTACATTCTCAAAATAGACACTGAATTCTAGTACATAAAAAATCTAATAATCCTCATTAAGTTCTTTCACAGTCACCTCCAGCTCTCCCATTTTTAATCATCCACTTGTATATTTATTACTTAAAAGGAAAAGGTGATAGATTTTGCTTTGTTTTCACACATTTTTTACACAAAACTTTACGTGAATCAGTGTGCAATCTTATTTTATAGACACTGGGTGAGTATGCAGATAAATAACCACCTGGTTGCCACATCAGTCTTGACCTTTCTGCTATCATCATGTATTTTTAATTTCTATTACTGGATTAAACTTTCAGCAGAATTCGTGAACCTACTCGTCATCCCAACAAAACACAGAAAGCCTTAGGCACTAACCTGGAAAGTAAGCCTCAGCTTCATTAGGTCATGAACTCAACATAGTTCAGGTCCCACCAAAGAGAAAAAATGATTAAGATGATGTAAAGATATGTATATTTTCATATGTATAAAAATTTGCACCATTCTTTTCTTTTTTATAAATACAGAGAATATTTTCAGGTATAATTTTTCTCTGCTTACAAAGAAAGCATCACAACTGTGATTCAGTAACAGATTATATAATAGAGAACTAACACAGGTGTACACATAATTCACATACAATCCTACACAATCACATTCAATATAATCATATCCTCAGTGACTATTAAATTTTAACTATCACCACTACCTATTCAATTTGGCTATCTCTACAGGACATCATTTACTTTATGTTTAAATGAAAAAAAAATTAGTGGTTTGAATTTAATTTTTTGTCTTATAAGATAGAAAATAACAATAATTTAATTCTCATACCTGTAAGTTGTGAGCCTCAAATTATTTGGGGGAACATGAGGAATTTTATATTGCAATAACCAGGTGGTGCTAGTAGTAAAGAACTCGCCTGACAATACAGGAGACATAAGAGACACGGGTTCAATCCCTGGGTCAGGAAGACCCCCTGGAGGAGGGCATGGCAACCTGCTCCAGCATTCTTGCTTGGAGAATCCCATGGACAGAGGAGTGTGGCAGACTATGGTCCATAGGTAGGACACAATCTGCTTTTCAGCAAAAAGGCATTTTACTACCAAATATAAATGTGTTAGTTGCTCAGTCATGTCTGACTCTTTTTGACCCCTTGGAGTAGAGCCCGCCAGGCTCTTCTATCCATGGCAATCTCCACTCAAGAATACTGGAATGGATAGCCATTTCCCTCTCCAGGGGATCTTCCCATCCCAGGGATCGAACCTGGGTCTCCCCCATTGCAGGCAGATTCTTTACTGTCTGAGCCACCAGGGAAGGCCTTACTACCAAATACATGTTTTTTAAAAACTTCCTGAAAAATAATGCTGAAATACACACATAATTTTTTTTTTCTTTACCCTTCAGGAATTTGTACTTTTCCATTCAAGCCTCAGCTCACTCACTTTATCCATGAAGCCCTCCATGACATCTCAACCAGTTAGTCCCTTCAGAGTTTTGAGGATGATGATGACTACAGTAGTGCTCAGGAAACTATGCTATGCAGTGCCAGACACTCTAAGTGCTTGACGTGCTAATTCGTGTAATCCTCAGACTCAACACCTGAAAGGATTATATCTATCTGATTTTTACAGGAAACCTGAGCAGAGAGAAATTAATCAACTTGCCTAAATTCACAGAGCTGGCGAGTAGAAGAGCTATTACTCAAATCCAGGCAGCCTGGCCTCAGAGTCCAAATACGTAATCACTAGATCATGATAACTGTCTTTATTTTCTGTTTATAAAATAGGAACAGTTGTATGTGTTCATGGTATTATTGGCTAAATTAAGTCAGTTCATTCCCAAGTACCCTGTCTAGTACTGAATACTGTTATTTTTACCAAGCACAGTATTTTTAGCTAAGCCTCTATCTGGTACTACATTGGGAAACCCCTGAGGATGAGGTCTGCATTCATTCGTTTGCTCATTCATTCATCCGACAAATACTCCTTGCACAAGTACTGTGAGCAAGGTCCTAAGCAAAGACGGGTAAGCACTCATCTCCCCAGACCCAGTACTGGATAGCAGACCAACACAGTTCTTCCTCAGGGCTTTTGCACTTAACGGTTTGCTCTATCTGGAAAATGCTCCTCCATATAATTTCAAGGCTTACTTCCTCACTATATTCTCAACTATTATGCCTTTAGTAACCACTTGCCTAAATACCCTAAACAATGCAAGGCTCTCTAAGGACTCTGTATTTTCTTATTCTGCTTTGCATTTTCTACACACACATATCACAGATCACAAGCTCTATTCCCAATAGAATAGCTATTGACAAAATAGCTATAGACAGAATTGGGACCACCAATTCCCAATTCTATATCCAGAATCTGGAATAGTAGGTCAGTAAGTATTTGTCATACTGGTGAAAGAAGGAAGAAGAAAAAGGGAAGGAAAAGGAGAGAGGGAGGCAGGTGGCACAAAATGAGAAGGGCCAGGAGAATTTTGACAAATGAAAGCTTCATAAAGAAGAATATCCAAAGAAAAAATATAAAATTTAAAAAAAAAAAAAAAAAGAAGAATATCCATCCCTTCTGGTCCATACCTCTTACCATGAATAAAGGAACATTGACATTAAGCCTCTCCCTCACCCTCCCATCTCTCTTACAGAAATTTCTGAGAGCTCCTTATAAATGGCCTTCCTCCGCTTCTTTTCATGTCATTGCTATACACTCGTATCTCACACCATTTAAATTCTGACACCTGCTGTTGCTCCTCCTAAGAAAAGACGCATATGACCTCCAAGAACACCTGCTTTCCTTTTCATTTTCCACAATCCTGAAGAGTTATAATTTCACAGTATCATAAATGGTAGCTGTAATGATTTATAATTTATCATCCAACTACCACAGAATGATTTATGATTAAAGAAAAAACTTATTTTTCAATTATCAAAAATATGCATCTGTGGATTATTTCTTCAAACGTGACATCATTAATTAGCAGGAAATGTGTTTTGAACTTCTTTTCTAATAAGATTAATGAATTCACACTAAACTATTCCCTCCCGGTACCATTCTGATCACTTACGGGAGTTTGGATTGGCATCAGACTATTCACAATTATTTTGGTTTTCCTCTGTGACTTGCAGAAGTGCCATTTGTCACTTACAGGCAGAAGATTTCAAAAAGCAATTGGTGCCCTTTCACCACCCAGTAGTGATTTGGAGCTATGTGCCAAGATGGAGTCCCCGTCACATGGATTTCCATGTGATGACGCTGGGAAAAGTGGGCAAGTAGACAAGTAACGGAAAACTAAACCTTGGCTCAACTAATTCACGGCATTTGACTGTCAGTATTGTTCTTTCCCCTGTAGCTATACTAGGTTCACCCTGCCTGACACAGTAGGAGAATCAGAATCAGTGTCCGCGCAGAGCGGAAGCTAGTTCATACTGCTGACTTCACTCCATTGGGACCATAGACTAGGTATTTCAGTCATGATACGGGAATATCATGGAGCAAGTATCACGGAAGGAAGACATTTGTACCTATTATGAAATCATGGTAGGACATTTTTTCCTAGGCTCCTTTGTACATCTTGAGGCTTTCTGATGAGACTACTAAGGAATTCCTGTCACGTATTTTGTATCTTTAAAAAAGCTTTTGGAGGTGATAAGAACAACGTCACATTCTTTCAATATCAGAAATAATTCTAGGTGTTTTATTTCCTGTAAAAATGTATTTGAACGTAGCTGTAAAAATTTTCACTACAATATCATTATAGGAAAAGGAAAAAACACTACGTTTCATTCTTTTCTGTTGATACAATAATAAAGAATCTCATACTGAATGAAACCCTAGACCCTAGACCCTTCCAACCACGTTTCTATCTCTACATATTAGGGTTATTGTCTTCAGAATACTATTAATAAAAATATCCCTTCAAAAATAGATGAATAAAACAAATTCTTACTCTGTGACTTATTCTTGAGTTTCTTCAAATGTTCTCTTTCTGCTCATATTTCTCCCCATGTTGTTCTCCGTTTTTCTCTCTCCTTCTCAAACACACACACACACACACACACACACACACACACACTTCACAAAATGCAGCCATCAAACTACAGGCTCAATTTACGCCTTTAAAAAAAAACAAGTTATCTTCATAGAAATAATATTTTTAAAGAATTCTGCTTTAGTTTCAACCTAATTACAACAATGACTTAACCAGGCATGGCTGCTGAATATATTGCAAATTATTCTAACATCTGCTCAGTGAGCAATTCCAAATCAGTGGTTGTATCATATGAGATACTTCAGTCCTCTTTTGCCAAGTCCCACTACTATAAAAATGTGTATAACTACTAATTCATCATTGAAAGAAAATTGTGCATGATGTATTTGAAAGGGTTAGGAAAGAAGTTTTCAAATACTACACTACAAAGATAATGGGATTGTAAAAAGTCAGGACCCACTTCTGCTGTTCTCAAGCAATTAAGTCCATGAAAAGTAATAGATATGACTAATCACTTCAACTGCCTTTGAGTTCAATGAAAATTGTGCCTGAATATGTCCAGAGAGAATCTGAAGAAAGTAGGAATTGTTCTTAGAGAACATGTCAGGCTCTTTTGAAAACACAGAGTAAGAATGAAATAGCACCCATCCAAAATTTTGAACCCTACATCTTTTTGACTCTGTGCCTCATTCATGTTGGTGTGTTCTTTGTGATAATTAACCAGCCCTGAGACACAGGCAAAATTCAGCAAGAACAATATTCCAAGGAAAGAAGGCGTACATAAATGATTTTACCCATGCTACTTCTTTAATTACTAGGCACAGTTTTAATCACTAATCAGTTGCATTAATAACTATTACAAACAAGACCATACATTGGGCAATAAACACTGTCTTTATGGCAAGAATGAGAAGCTCCCTTCATAGGCAAACAGTTCATTGACTCTCAGAATCCTTTGCTTTTACCAGGTGGAAACTATCAGGCTTTAGCTGAAGTTTTGATGTTTTATCCCAAATACTTATCTGTTCACTGGATTCAAGTCTGGGCAGTTGCATGAAAGCCTGGGGACAGAGATTATAATGTCAGCTAGATGAGGCTAGCAATTGCGATACAAGGGTGAGGTCAGTGTATATCTGCACACTTTCCAACCAGTAAAAGCATACGTTTCTGCATCGGCTACAGGAGAAGAGAAAAACATTTCAGACAGAAAATAGCTTTAGTCAGTTTGCCAACACTAGTCAAAACAATATCTTTCTGTTTCTCTCTTCCATATAAACACAGAAACCTGAAAGGGAATATATCATGGATATCTTAGAAAAAAATTCCATTTCTGCAGGGGTGTCTGTTGACTTTCCAGACCCATTTTCTCAATCTGCCTGCTTCAGTGCACCCGTACGAGATGAATTCTGCGGTGATTACAAGTCACTCAACGCTTTTAAGAGAAAAATGAATAGATGAGGGCGGGAAGGGGAAATTATGTGATTTAATGTCAAATATTAACACAGAAGCCCTTCCTGATCTTCAACATGATAGGCCTATTCCCTTGGAGGTAGGCAGAGAGAAGAATATAAAACCCTACGGAAAAAAAAAAAAAAACCCTACGAGTGTGTTCCAGAACATCAAAGTACCAACACATGTCCAAGACCCCACTGGTAGAGCATGTCCAAGCTTGGGAGCAAAAATCCACTGCCCCAGACTGAGGCTCTGCCCTGGCTTTCTTCTCTGCCCTCCCCTGCATCTGTTCTATCCCCTTGCTGTACCTTCCCAAACCAAAAGTCTACTAAGCTCTTGGGTTTCTGAAACCTTCAGTCGTGTCAGACTCTGCAACCCCATGGACTGTAGCCTGCTGGGCTCCTCTGTCCACGGGGTTCTCCAGGCAAGAATACTGGTGTGAGTTCTCGTGCCCTCCTCCAGGGGATCTTCCTGACCCAGGGATCAAACCCACGTGTCTTACATCTTCTGCACTGGCAGGCGGGTTCTTCACCACTCATGCCACAGAGCCTTCTTATTCCTAACATTGCAGATAGCAGTCTGCCCATCTTCTGAAGAATTCCAGATGCCCACCTGCCAACTGAGGATGGTCTACGTTTACTTGCCTCTAGTCCAAGTTCACCTAGAAAAAATCTGTAAGTATGTATAATACCAGATCTCTTTCCATAGTGATTACCCTGGTTCCTCCCTCACCTTCCCTAACCCATAACAATTTGACCATTTCTGAATTACCTTGGAGCCTGTAACTCGCGTCACATGTCTTGCCCTAATTAAACAATGTCTCATAGTATTCATTCATTACCTACATATTCATGAAGTTCATATACATACCCTCTGAAAGTCAAAGTATTAGTCACTCAGTTGTGTTGGACTCTTTGCAACCCCTTGGACTGCCAGGCTCCTCTGCCCATGGAATCTTCCAGGGAAGAGTGCTAGAGTGGGTTGCCATTTCCTTCTCCAGGGGATCTTCCCAACCCAGGGATTGAACTTGGGTCTCCTGTATTGCAGGCAGATTCTTTACCATCTGAGCCACCAGGGAAGCCCCACACACTCTACAGTCAGCTTATTCTTCTTCCAGCAAAGTCTTGATGCCAAAAATTTTATTTTATATTTCTCTGGTAGAGAAAATAATAATGATATATATTTAAAATCATGTTTACCTATATAACTGAAACTTTGGGAAGTGGGAAAAAATAAAGAAAACTGAGTTTTGCTCTAATGGGACTGAAAGTTTATTCACCCAGCACTGAGTTCTTGTTGCATGAAAGGCATTAGATTGATGAGCCCATCATGAATAAGAAACAGCCCCTTTGAAAACTTACCTATGATGGTAGGGAGGGAAGGTCACAGATAAGATGCCTCCAATATAATTACTGAGCAAGACAGGAATAGTAAAGTGATTAGAAGAGAGAAGTTATTTATGACTGGGGTTTGGGGAGGTAGGAATACAAGAGAGTATACTAAAAATAAGCAAGTAATAGCATTAGGCAGTGTCCATAAATTCTGTAAGAATCCCAGGAAGTAGGAGAAAAATGTCGTGAAGCTGCCATTGGCCTCCACTCACCTGAGATCTGCCTGCAAGCTAACTTTAAAGGAATACCCATCACATGGGAAGGAAATGCAGGGAGTAACTTGGAAGCAGACAAAGTCGTGTGCTTTCCAGGGCAGAATCTGGTGCCCTGGTGGAGCTGGGTGCATTCCAGATTTCTGGGATGGGTCTGTGAACACCAAGTCTGTGCTTTCGAGAGGATAAGAAAATGCAGACACAAATGAGCTAACCATGATTGCTATCTGCTGAGACACGCCCCGGAGGACAGTCAGAGTCAATGCAGAGAGTGGTGTTGGTGAAGGAGCTGGACATACTTTCTTTTCACGGCATCCACCCAGGTGAGTAATTAAGAGATGCAGAGAATAAGAGATGCCCTGGGCACCCATACATCTTCCTTCTAAGGGAAAAGGAAATAAAACACTAATACAGGGAAGGAGGGAAACAGCTGAGAGCTAATCAGGCTAATTCCTTTCCTTTTGAGACAACTGGCAGTCAAAAGAGTATTATAAAGCCCAGAAATAGAGATTAATGACCTGGAACATAATCTCTTCTCCCCAGTCTCCATGCCCCAGCCAATTCTCACACTCAGCTTGTGGGCTTCAGACTCCCCAGCAACTAAAATCAGAAATGATTTAACTTACCAGGAAGACAAACTAGAAAAGAAACTTCTTCATAATATGTACTCACAAATATTCTAAGATATATAATTCTAAAATTCCAAGTCATATTTTTATACAAAAAATTAACTAACCTGATTCAAGGGTTCCAATGAGAAAAGTGAAAATTCATATATCCAGGACAAAATGCATAGATATGGGCTGTATCCATCGTAAGAACTGATATGCTATCACTTTTTTTTTTCCTGTTTCCATTTATTTTAGAAAAACTAATCCTTCCCTGTTGCCATGAGCAAAAGTTCTACCAAAAAGTCATAACTGCATTTGAGTTTCAGTTTTAGAAAAAGCTGTTGTTCATTTAACAGCCTGTTTTCTGAATTGGGAAAAAAAAAAAAAGTGACTTGGGTGAAAGTCAATCCATCTTTCTGACTGTATCCCAAGAAAAATTGGGCTTCCAGGGTGGCCTTAGTGATAAAGGAGCCACTTGCCAACGTAGGAGGCCCAAGAGACTCAGGTCCAGTCCCTGGGTTGGGAAGATGACCTGGAGTAGGAAATGGCAACCCATCCAGGATTCTTGCCTGGGAAATTCCATGGTCAGAAGAGACTGGCTGGCTGTAGTCCCTGGAGTTACAAAGAGAGGGTGGAGCTGCCAGGCCTGTGTAGCTCAGCAAGCCAACCTTTGGGAGTATATTTTTGGCATTAAGTTTGGTCTTTGGTTCTAAACCTGACTGGAATAATCTGAAAACACTTTCAGGGCTCCATCTTTGGTAATGGGTACATTCCTGACAGGCGAGTAACCCATCAGAAACGATGGTATGTTTAGAAACAGAATTACAAAGCATGCCTGTAAGCTACACTGACTGGACCAAATACAATAAAAGTCAGAAGATAGCTGGAGAAACGAAAATACGACTGTTTTCCCCGATACTTGCTGCTGCTGCTAAGTCGCTTCAGTCATATCCGACTCTGTGCGACCCCAGAGACAGCAGCCTACCAGACTTCCCCATCCCTGGGACTCTCCAGGCAAGAACACTGGAGTGGGTTGCCATTTCCTTCTCCAATGTAGGAAAGTGAAAAGGGAAAGTGAAGTCCCAATACTTACTTAAGTCTAAAACACATTAAATGAAAATTATCAATGTAATCCCATTTTGGGCAGATGATTTAACCTGCCATCAGCAAATGCTCAGCAGTCTCCTACTTGGGGTTTATACACCGGAGTGAGTGCTCTGGAGGACGCAGAAATGCTCTAGAATTAAAACTGAATGGGCAAGAAACTTATGCTAGAAACCATCTGTATGTGTAACCACTGTCTAGCACAATGTGAAAAGTTGTATGAAATGGGGCAAAGTGTTATGGAAGCATAGGTGAGACTGAAACTGCTGGTTGCTAGAATAGGGAAAGTCTTAAAGGAGATAACACATGAACTGAGCTCTTTTAAAATTGGAGGATAATTGTTTTACAAAGTTGTGTTAGCGTTTGCTGTACAATGGAGTGAATCAGTCGCATGGATACATACATCCCCTTCCTTGCAGCCCTCCCTCCTACCCCTCCCTGACCCCATTCCTCTAGGTCATCCAGAGTGCTGTGCTGAACCCCCTGTGCTGGGCAGCAGCTCTCCACTAGCTATCCGGTTCACACATGGGCTTCCCTGGTGGGTCAGTGGTAAAGAACCCACCAGCCAATGCAGCAGACACAGATTATGGATTCATCCGGTTAATTAGTATCTGTGATGGGAAATAATGATTATGGGTTCATCCCTGGGTCAGGAAGATCGCCTGAAGAAGGAAATGGCAACCCATTTTCAGGATTCTTGCCTGTTTGAAACCCCATGGACAGAGGAGCCTGGCAGCTTACAGTACATGGGGCCGTAAGAGAGTCAGGCACAATTCAGCAGCTGAGTAACAGCAGCAGTGCAGCCTGTGCATGCCAGTGCCAGCCTCCTAGTGCACCCCCGCTCCCCCTGCCCTGCAGCGCCCACATGCCTGTTCTCACATCTACGTCTGCCCTGCTAATAGGTTCACCTGGACCATTTGTCTGGATTCCACACAAAGAAGATGCACACATTACTCAGCCATGAAGAGGAGCGAAATTGTGTCATTTGTAGAGATGTGGACAGACCTAGAGACTGCCATAGAGCGTGAAGTAACTCAGAAAGAGGAAAAGATATATCAACGCATATCTGTGGAATCTAGGAGATGAAGTAGCTAGGATTTCAGAACGGGTATAGGGATAGGAAATGCAGGATGGCAATGATGGAGGCAAATGCATCAAGTAGACCATGCTCAGAAATGCCAAGGAGTCTCTCCGTTGGAACACTGGGTCAGACAGTACATGGGCTAATAATCTTAGCTATAAATGACCCATTACCAATCCCCTCAGGCCCAGGGAGGATGAACTCAGTATTCGCACAGTTTCATGAGGCCAGACTAAAGGAGAGTCAGGCACATTCCCAACTGAGCATGCCTCAAGAACAACAGATCCTCCATCAGAGGTGTTGACACATAAAAATTTAAAGGTTCCCTGGGGTCTTATGAAAAGACCTCCAGGTAAAGCCAGAAAAGTCATTTCCAGTCTTGGAAATTCACTTGACAATTTGTTCAAGCCCTCTGGTGCTCAGCGTTTTCACCTGTAAAGAGAGAGTCACTGTAATATTTGTCTAGTCTACCTGCAGAGAGGCAGGTAGGAGGCTAAAGAGACTTTCTAAGTACAACATGATTGTATTGAAAACGGCCTGAACAAGCATATAAGACTAATATATTATCAAACTCAGAAAAATACTATCATGCATCAAAATCCCTTCCTGAAGGATGGGAAAGGAAATCTGGGGAGCATAAGAATGTACACACACACACACACACACACGTACACACACACACACCCCTCCAGCACTGCTCAAATAATCTGAACAAGCTGTTCCAACAGAAAAAGAATTACTAAAGAACAGGTCACTTTTCATTTTCCTATCTCTTTCAGGAAATGCCAAAGAAAAGTAAAAATAAAAATGCAACAACAGTTTTTCCACGTGCTAGGCCAGCTGCTCCTACCTTAACAGGACACTGTTGTTTAAGTAACCATAGTAGAATCCAAAGGCTCATCAGAAATAATACAAGGCTTTACGAAGAGGAGAAAACTAATTCCATTCATCAAGCACCTACGTCTCCAGACAAAGCCAAAATAGATGGAGAAGAAGCAAATAGTTTTTAACAACAAAAACCTCACTATATACCTCGTTTCCTGTTTCTGATTTCAGAGAGTAAAGTATATAAACTGTCACTTAGCTCATCTACAGCAAAAAATTATCTCATCCATCCACATGATAAGCTTTAATGAATAGTTACTATGTGCCAGGAAAGATGCTGGGCAGAGAAATGTGGAAAAATAGTTACTGCTGTTAAGGATGTAAGACCAGCAGGGAATAAAACCCACCAACATTCATATCATGAGCATAAGGAGAAATTACTCCCATTACTGCAACTGGGTCTCAGAATAACATTTGGAAGAAAGTATTGCCTTACAGACTTGAACACTGAGGCCCACAGAGTTTGAGCGATTCGTCCAAATATGTAAAACCAGCTTATGGTGGAGCCAGAATTCAAACCCAAGTCTTCCGACCCAAAGTCTCTTCCCAGTACTGTGTAAGGATGTGCAGATGAAGCTTTTCCCTAACATCACCATACAACCTGCTGAGCCCTTTCTATTCACATGCAAAACTCTATCTGGGTACTCTATTTCCTCCTGGTTTGTAGTCAGGAAACAGTCTGAGTAAGACTGTCATAAGTCATCATGGGCCAAGTAATAAAACATCAAGCTGCATATAACAAGAACTACTCCAGTCACAGGAATGAAAATACTATAGTGGAAGGCATATTTGCTTACCTCTCTCAGCCCGTCAATACAGGCACAGTCAATAAAACCTAGGTAGCATTTTCAACTTTATTCATAATTTTCAGAATGAAAAAAAAACAAAAAGATACCATTTTCCCCATCATGAAAATGGCATAGGTTTCTATAAACAGACAGAACTCAGTGCCTGCATTTTATAACAGAATTTTAAATGTGCAAATCCTTCAATGTAACAGTTACACTTCTGGGAAAGCATTAAGAGTTTATCATTTAGACAAGCCCCAAAGCTTTGAGTCACTGTTCTCTCTATATGTGATGCTCTCTATATCCAATGACTGGCCAAGTCCTATCAATTCTACTTCCAAAACATCTCTCATATCTATTTCTCACCCCATCATCACTGTGGAACATTATTTTTTCTCACCTGACTATTAGTTTCCTTACTGGTCTCTTCAATTCCTATTTCTTACCACTAAAATGTATTCTACATAGTCATCTAGATACATCGTCGTAAGTACAGTTCTAAGAGAATCACCGTGATGTTCAAAAATATTCAAAGGTTTTCCACTGCCTTTTAAATTAAGGACAAACCCCTTTTCCTAGCTTTCAAGACAGACAAGTGATAGCTGCATTATTACCTTCCACTTACTTTCAAGACAAAATGGCAGAATGCAATTCTCAAAATGCAGTGCTCAAACAAACCTCAAGTTCTCTTGTTTCAAGGATTTTACATCCTTGCCATAATCTTTGTGAAGATTTTTTTTCTTTAAATCCCATCCTATTACTATTTTTGCACCTCTTTTAAATCGCATTATATTCTAGCTTAAATTATTTGCAAACTTGATATATACTTCCACTAATTATGCATCCTTGAAAAGAGCCTATGCCTTATTTTTCACAGTATCTGTCTTCAGTGGGGTTTCCTTGAGGCAGAGCTTTTGCAAGAAATTTACTGAAGCAGTACTCTCAGGAGAAAGTAGAAGAGCGAGAGAAGCAGGATAAACTGAAGACCAAGATGGAGCAAGCGAGGCAAAGATGTAGTTCCAAGAGACGTCTAGCTTCCGTCTGATCCCATGAGAGCTCCAAAGGAGAATGTGCCACAGAGACCGTCCCGTCTGGAATGAGAAAGCTGGCCTCTTATACACTGTATCAGTCACTCACAGGCCATGGCCCACCTTTGGAGGGCAGTGTGAGTTTCCAAGCATCTCTGGGCTAGGGAAACTTCCCTAATCCACAGGCAATAATTTGGAGACATGGGTACGAACCTTTAACAAACAACATCCACCACAGCTGGGGAACAGGTGCGCCCACCCAGTGAAAAACGTCTGGAGAGGGTACATATCACCTGCTCACAATCCCTGATAACATTGCTAATAGCAAAGAGCCAAGAGCAGATGCTCAGGAAATAGCTGTGGAAAAGAGCTGCTAACATGAAGAAATGACTTTATTCGCCTACTGAAAGTATATGACTGTATTCTTACAAACTGCACTTGCTTGCTTGTTCACATAGTTAGAACAAAATACCTTTGACTAGGTGGGTTATAAACAATGGAAGTTCCTTTCCTCACAGTTCTGGACGTTGGAATTCTGAGATCAGGATGCCAAGCATGGCTGATTTCTGGTGAGAGCCGTCTTCTAGGTTGCAGATGGCTTATTTCCTACTGTATCCTTGCATGGTGGAAAGCAGGGGAGTGAGCTTTCTGGCCTCTTCTTATAATCTCACTGAAGAGGGCTCCATCTTCATTACATCATGATTATGCTCCCTGAAGTCCCACCACCAAATACCATCACATTAGGGGCTAGAGATTAGATTTCAACATGTGAATTGGTTGGTGGCCGAACACACACTTTCAGTCCACTCTCCCCCAGGTATACAAGCAAACAGTAAGAAAAATATACGGAATTGTTGCATTGCATTTCCCTAATTTAAAATAAATGTTTGGACTCACTATCAAGTCTACACTAACAGATCAACTGGGAATTAATTCACACTCATGGAAAACTGAACGGTTTGTCACTCTTAGAGATTTTAGATGAAGATTTATAAAAACATTGAGGATAATTTCTGAGGAAAGTGATCATATTCATTCTAAAGGACAGAAGCTCTACTAGCAACCCATCAAGCTACTGATTATGGTGATAAATATTTGCAGAAGAAACCCAAATCTTCCCTTAAAAATTCCAAGAGAGCCTCTTATCTATAGTTAATCATCTTCCAAGTTGAGGTCTTCTTTGGATCGATGAGTAATAAACAAACAAGTAACACTTCAGTAGGCAGCATATTAAACTCATCAGTTGCACCGTATTTATGTTTTCAATTGTATGATGATTAAGTCAATATTTGGGATAAAATTTGTATGGTTTCATTTTAAGAGTTTTATTTCTTTTTTTAAGGCTAAAGTAAAATGCACATGCCATGGAAACTCTAGCCATGTAATTCATGCTGGCAGCAATTCAAGTGTATTTTGAATGCCATCAATGTGGAAGCTGTTCTACCAGGAGACACCAGGAGTATGTGGTTGAGTAGGACTTGTTTCCTGCTCTCAAGATGGGTACAGTCTAGTAAAGGAGATAATAAGTGTACTGATGTTTAAAAGGAAGGATATAATTAACTTTTGAAAATGCATCAGTCCTCTTCTCAAAATCTTTACTTCTCCATCATCTTCACTGTGAGGTACAAAATCCTTAGCATTCAAGATCCTTCATGATCACACTCCTGCTCACCTTTCTATTTATTGATTTTATTTTCTCAAAAAATTCTTTATTGAGCACCACGTTTGCTCTAGATACCTGGTTAAGGGTAGGCAAGATACACACTAGCTTCGCATCTGCCATCTTTGTGCCTATCACTTTCCCTTTCATACACAGTACCGTCCAATCACACATACCTAACAGATCCCAGAACTGGCCATTGAATTTTCAACCGCTGTGATTCTGGCAAGTGGTTCCCCTGCCCACAACTTGGTATTTCTTTTCCCATATTTTTCCTAATAAATCTTCTAATCTTTCCAATTGTAGTGCACATGCCATCATTTTAAGCTGTGTGTCTTGATAGCTGCTATTTAGAAGAAGTGGTCTTTCTCTCCCTGTACACCCTTAGCACTCACTGTAGTCTTTCTCTTACTTAACACTGTAGGGCAAAATCTGTCATCCCAAATTGTATTTTTTGGTACTAAGATTAATTTAGGCTGGTTATTTTTCATAAACAGAAGACTCTGGAAATCTTTCTTTTTAATCTCCTTCATAGCTACCTAAAGAACTTAGACAAAGAGTCTGTTCCTGAAACAGAGCTACCACCTGAGGCATCTGCAAAGAATACAGGCTTGGTATGTGGGGGAAGCTCAGCAAGACCTAAATCAGAGTCCACAACTCTCTCTCCCACTGTCTCAAACATTTGTTTTTCAAACATTTGCTTTTCCAATCTCCATGTGAATTGTTTTCCTCTCCTTTGCAATCCCAAACCACAACCCACAACACCCTCTTTTGTCCTTAATTGAAGGTGGTATTTAGGGTGGGGACTGGGGATACCAAACCAGTCCATCCAAAAGGATATCAACCTTGAATATTCAGTGGAAGGACTGTTGTTGAAGCCAAGCTCCAGTACTTTGGCCACCTGATGCGAACAGTCGTTGGAAAAGACCCTGATGCTGGGAAAAACTGAGGGCAAAGGAGAAGGGGGCAGCAGAGGATGAGATCACCAACTCAACGAACATGAATCTGAGCAAACTCCTTGGAGATAGTGAAGAGCAGGGAAGCCTGGGGTGCTGTAGTCCATGGAGTCACAAAGAGGCCAACATGACTGAACAACAACTTTGGCCATTTGGGTGAGTTACTCAGCTCCCCTGGGTCTCTGCCATGTACACAGTTTACATGTTACTGCACTTTTGTCTGATTTTTTCCTGTTAATCTGTCTCATGTCATTTCTTAGACCAGCTACGAGAACCTAGAAGAGTAGAGGAAAATGTCTTTCTCCTCAATGACTTATATAATCGAATAAACAATATTTACTGTATCAGAGTCCTAAGAGGAACCAGCCTTCTTGCAGCAGAATCATTTTGAGGGACATTTATTTATTATCAGATGTGTGGGCAGAATGGAGACGAGCCACAAGGATTAGCACAATACCCGGAAAGAGTAGCAGAGAAATTGTCACCATCTCTAGCCCACAGAGTCAAAGGGAAGGGATGAGTGCCTCATCTGGAAGGAGAGAGTCAACAGATAAGGCTATCTTTGGAGGAGCAGTGACATTCAGTAGAGGAATACGGCTAACACCAGAAATTTCACAGGGAGAGGGAATAATTAATCTCACTCTCCTCTCTCTCTCATCCACTGCTGGGGTGCCCCTGAAATAAACCAATTCTCCTAAAAAGGAGAGGACCAGGGAAGCTTTGCAGTCATCCAAGCAAGCCATTATGCTGGGGCAGATAAAGTGGCAGGTTAGGGTAGAGAACAGATCTGCAGGGGCAAAAGGAAGAAATTTGCCACACTTAGACACTTACCTCCTTTTCCAAACTCTAAATTCTTCAAAGCTAAGGTCTGAATCCGAATTCGCATATAACCCTGGTACTTAAGACAATACCTGGAACATAAATGCTTATTAAGTACTTTATTAATGGATGGTGTGTTACAAGAGCAATGCTAGAGGATACCAGTATTCAAAAGGGCACAAGGTTTATCTGAGGGCAGTGAGCATAGGGACACAAGCACCACTCCTTGTTGTTTTACCTCTACTGAAAATCCTAACTGCTGAGTGCATTAATTCAGCAAACCTAGACTGATACCCTACTTCCTGAATTTTCAGACTGATGACATGTACAGCTATTCATTAGTTGGTTCATATGGGAAACTGTTTCATGTGTAATTCACCCATTTGAAATTTTAACCAAGAAAAATAAACAAAGAAAAGATGCTCTGACAATTTGATTTCCATCATCCTTTTGCACCTCTGATCTTTACTAGCGCTCTTTATCAAAGATAATGCTATTCCTTCTCCAGGGCAAATAATTTGAATTGCATTTTCAGAAGGGCTAATGGAATAATTATTCTTTTTTTTGATGGCAATTTACTAGAGAAAGATCATGGATTAATGAAATCTACAGATGACTCTAAATCCTACTTAAGGGTTTCAACAACCTCTTCTATCAAATCTTAAATGAAACTGTAACTGTTTACAAAACTGACTGTTCGTGGCTGAAAGCTCACGAACTTTTACCCTGAATATTCCTGTCAAATAGCTGGTATAGGAAATGACCAAAAAATGGACAACATAAGAAAAATTAGAGGTCTAAATTACTATTCTGAAGGAGATCAGCCCTGGGATTTCGTTGGAAGGAATGATGCTAAAGCTGGAACTCCAGTACTTTGGCCACCTCATGCGAAGACTTGAATCATTGGAAAAGACTCTGATGCTGGGAGGGATTGGGGGCAGGAGGAGAAGGGGACGACCAAGGATGAGATGGCTGGATGGCATCACGGACTCGATGGGCCTGAGTCTGAGTGAACTCCGGGAGATGGTGATGGACAGGGAGGCCTGGCGTGCTGCGATTCATGGGGTCGCAAAGAGTCGGACACGACTGAGCGACTGAACTGAACTGAAATTACCTATAAACTGGATTATCAGTCACTGAATTACCGAGCTGAGTATATTTTATGAAGTTCTCCTCCATCAATACTCAATGCAATTTTTATAGATGCTTCATCAGTTGTACAGAAAATCACGGCTCTTGTAAATGAGCACTGTCTTTTGAGATAGAATATTCTCCTACTTGTGCTTTGAACATTTTACACTAATTTATACCCATTCGTGGGTAAACAGCTATAAGTCTTCAAACCTAAGACTGGGAATTTGACTGCATGTCTATTTGAATGGAAGAGCTTGCCTAAAGTTTTATGGGTTTTATTTGATGCAGCCCAAATATCTTCCCTTAAACCACCACCAATTCCATCAAGCTTGTGCAGTTCCTCCAAGTTATACACTGGAGAGGCCTCCTTCTACTGCAGGAGTTTTACTGTTATGCAGAGAAGGAAGGGGGAAGATAAGAGGAGTCTACTTGAGATTAAGAAAGGCAGGAGCTCATCTGCACACAGTTAACACAAAATACACCATCCCCATTATCCTGACTATCTTACCCAAAGCTACAGCCAATGACTTGCAAACACTTCTCTGCTGTCCAGGGAACCATAGTTTTGAGAAACAAAATAATCCAACTTTGAAATAACGTCAAAGGTGCTAAAAACTCATGTCTTCGTCTTCCGCCTTCACAACAGCTTTGAGAAGATTCTAGGAAGCTTCCTGGGCTTCATGGGAACCAACTTAAAATCCAGTGTTTGTCCACAAGGATGCTACAGCATTTTCACCTCCTAAACCTGCTGTTTAAGCTGCTCCTGTGTCATTCATTGTCTTCAGTCAAAGAGCCCATTATTTCACTGCAATCAAAAAGTATATCACACGCAAACAGCCACTTAACAATGTGTCCTGAGTATGCACACTGAGTGTATTTCTTCATACCTGCATATCAGTCCTGTAGATTCACTACAACTTTATAATGAACACAACTACCCAGAATGTACCGCCAGATATTTTATCTCTTTTTTGAAACTCTCCTTTAATGCTTTCCTGAAATCTACTCATCTATGCCTCAATCTCACAGAGTTACCACTATTCATTCAACAAGTATTTATAATGATATTTCAGGAGTAAGTAAGTCTGTGTGTGCATGCGTGCTAAGTTGCTTCAGTCATGTCCAGTTCTTTGTGACCCCATGGACCACAGCCTGCCAGATTCCTCTGTCCATGGGATTCTCCAGGCAAGAATACTGGAGTAGGTTGCTGTGGTCTCTTCCAAGGGATCTTTCCAATCCAGGAATTGAACCCTCATCTCCTACAATGTGGGAGACCCAGGTTCGATCCCTGGGTCAAGAAGAGCCCCTGGAGAAGGAAATGGAAACCCACTCCAGTATTCTTGCCTGGAAAATCCCATGGATGGAGAAGTCTGGTAGGCTATAGTCCATGGAGTCACAAAGAGTCAGACACGACTGAGCGACTTTCACTTTCACGCCTACATTGGCAGGTGGGTTGCTAACCACTCGTGCCACCTGGGAAGCCCAAGTAACCTCACTAGATACTATAGAAATCAAAGCTACATCAGAGATACCCTCTCCCCCCCACAGAGTTTGCCAAATAATTGAGGAAATGATATGTATAAACAAGTCAATTATAGTCAGAATGTAAGTACCAAAATAAAGATACAGGTCAGATACTTTGAGAGAAAAATGGAGATAAGACTTCCACATATATCATGCTTATTATGAAATACAAATTTATTCCAGTAAAATTCATGTTTTATGAAACAATTCAAGCATAAATCAAATTTTACATTTTCTTCTGCACAATTTCATCTATAGAATACTGCACCCAGGTGAATTGAGCTATGTAAGAACACAAAAAATACACACATGCACACACTTCAAATATTTACCAGCAACTTCAGTGTGTTATGACTCATACCTATTGACATCAAGAGTTAAAATTTTCTGTCCAATTTCAGATTATCATTCTGCAAAAACTCACAAGCTGCAATCTTTCTGACACTCACTCCCACTAGCAAACCTCAGGTCTTTTTCAAGGTAAAGTACCATATTTATTATAGTATTGATGTATTTCTTTACCCATTACCATGTGTAAAAGTGTTCTGTCATTTTTACGAGGTTCCTGTCTTCTTTGTATGTGTCAAAGACAAAGTATTTGAGTGTTGTGTCTCTAACTCCATTTTTCCTGCAAGGCCTGTGGTTGTTTTTGTGAAATTTACATAATGTGGTGATTTTTAGAAATGCATATGTCGTGTTATTGCAGGATTGATTGTGTATGTGCATATTATTTGAAAAAGTATATAAAACATAAATATATTTTATATAAGCCTTCACACACATGAATTTCTTTCTCTCCTGCCCTTCCCCTACCCCACACACATCAATTTTCAATAGGAGTGACACAACTAACTTCCTTTTGAGATTAAGAATGAATCCTAACCTCCTGCAAAGACAACAGTGCTAAATTCCAATCTTACCCTATCGCAGGTCAATGTACCATCTTTCCTTTTGACAACTTAAAAATCAGTCACAACTTAAAAGTTGAGAGTTCTGTTTTGTTCAGTGGGAATTTTTAGGACTTCAAGACTGGGAGACAGCATCTCAAGGAACCCTGAAAGAATTGCTCCAACAAGACCAGAGGAGGAGCCAGGTTATACAGAAGTTTTGCAACAAAGGCAGGCAGGCCATCAAAAGATTACTGTTCAGTAGAGAAAACCAGATGTCTCAAGCTAAGGAATTTAGCACTTTCCATGAATGGGAAGATGCAAGAGTCTGGGTTTGCTGAAATCATTCCTTCCATATGCATCTCAATGATCTGGGGAGAGCATCCTACGTTTTCCGCATTTGGAGTTCCTCAGTGCCCATCACACAGGGTGGCTGCAACCTGATGACTGCCAGATTGTGCTGGTATCCCCCTTCCCGATTGCCCTGAGGGCTCAGGGAATCACGTCTGGAGGGCCAGAATCACTGATGGCTGCGACAGCCTTGTCTGTCGATATGGCAGGAAATACCCCATTTCACACTTCAGCACAACGATAATAGCAAGGATTGTCACTGTTCTTCCCTGACCCTTGATCTTTAGGTAAGATACTGGAAATTTTTGAATAAAACCCTGGCGAGTTTTGAGTTGGAATCTTGCTGCAGTCCAAGCAAACAATGTGTTCCACCTAATCCAGACTTCTCATGTAAAATCATCACAGAAACTGCATTTCTCCACATAACTCGGATCCCCAGCTCCTATCACAGTGCTGACACACTTTAAGTACTTAATAACTATTACCTTTAAGTTTTGTAGAATAAATACTTTCAATGGTCCTGTTGCTGCCACCACATTTAATTCAAGTGAAAAGCTTAAGACCTACAATACCTGCCTCAAAGTGACAGAGGAAATTCTATATCTAAACTACCACGGTCTAAAATTAATATACATGCCAATCTTAAAACCACCTTTTTAGAGCCCTAATTTATCCTTTAGGTTCCTCTGATTTTATCTCCTATTTAGGAATTATTGACTAATAAATAGAAAATAAAACACATAGCCTAGCTTTGCTTTTGAAGAGTGTAAACAAAGAGACCTCAAAATAACCAACCTTATTTCTGAAGTTGTTAGAATGTGACACTTGTTACTATAGGAACAGAGCCAGTAATTATTCATCTCTAATTTGTTTAATTTAAACAGCAAAAGAATTGGAAAATTGAAAACTGATGTCTGAACTGAATTAAGGAGGCAATTCAAATGCAAGTGACACTAACCTGCCTCAGGGATGAATGGGTCCAATTCAAAGATACTTAATTACAGCATGAAGATAACTAAAAGAAGCATCAATTGGTGAATAAGATGTCCTTATCAGTGGTTAATGAGCCCAAGAATCAAATTTGGATGCACCTGAATTAAGGTTTTTCTTTTTTATTATTAATACAGTATACATACATGCTCAGTTGCGTCTGATTCTTTGTGACCCATAGACTGTGGCCCACCAGGCTCCTCTACCATGGGATTTCCCAGGCAAGAATACCGGAGTGGGTTGCCATTTCCTACTCCAAGGATTTTCCCAACCCAGGGATCAAATCCATGTCTCTTGCATCTCCTGCATTGGCAGGCAAATTCTTTACCATTGCACCACCTGGAAATACCAGTATCTTGTTTCTTAAATAAGTTTCCATCAATTTCTAAACCCTAAGCTGAAGGCTCTGAGTCTTCTGAATGGACAAACATAAATAGAGCTGGTTTTGAGATATACCATGAATCCACTGAAATAATGATGCTTAATCGAAGTACAAATATCTTTTCCCATTTGATGTTGGCTTAAAGCTCAACATTCAGAAAACGAAGATCATGGCATCTGGTCCCATCACTTCATGGGAAATAGATGGGGAAACAGTGTCAGACTTTATTTTGGGGGGCTCCAGGAGTCATGTATGGATGTGAGAGTTGGACTGTGAAGAAGGCTGAGCGCTGAAGAATTGATGCTTTTGAACACTGGTGTTGGAGAAGACTCTTGAGAGTCCCTTGGACTGCAAGGAGATCCAACCAGTCCATTCTGAAGGAGATCAGCCCTGGGATTTCTTTGGGAGGAATGATGCTAAAGCTGAAACTCCAGTACTTTGGCCACCTCATGTGAAGAGTTGACTCATTGGAAAAGACTCTGATGCTGGGAGGGATTGGAGGCAGGAGGAGAAGGGGACGACAGAGGATGAGATGGATGGATGGCATCACTGACTCGATGGACGTGAGTCTGAGTGATCTCTGGGAGTTGGTGATGAACAGGGAGGCCTGGTGTGCTGCGATTCATGGGGTTGCAAAGAGTCGGACACGACTGAGCGACTGAACTGAACTGATAGACAGTTCTAGGACTTTGGAATTCCTTCCTATTAAAAAAAAAATCAGAGGTAAAATGAAAGACTGGAGGTTTTATAATATTCAACAGAGTACCAAAACTTCCAGAAAATTTAGACACATAAATTTGTTTATATTTTTATAATCAAAACATAAATATAAAACATTAATCTTTTAGTGTGTGCCCCAAAATGCACTATAATTTGTAGAATTTGAGATATGATTTCTTAAATGCAATCTCACATCTTACCAAAGGATAAAAAACAATTCCTTTCATAGTGGGAAAAGTCGTGATGATATATGTAAGAAGTGTATAAAAATAATTTTAAAGTAGTGGATTCACATTAAGAGTAAAGGTCACATTTTGAAACTAACAAGAATAAATAGAAAGCAATCAGCTTCCACTCTGAACAGTTTACAGCAGGGCTCCTGATCAGTCCTGGGAGCCATCTGGGTGAAGCGTCAGGGTTTTGCCTCCTTTAAGAACACTTGCCATTTTATGTCCCGTCCTCCTTCCCACCTGTTCCGTCCTGTGACTAGACTCACAAATATGAAGACTGACTGGCAGGACTGGTAGTTAGTAGCAGGGACAGGTAAATGCATAGAACCTGGTGAGGTTAATGCACAACTTGAGAATCGTTAACTGCCTTCTCCTTGGCATGAGATCTCTAGTGACCAGCCAGAGAAGCTGGGTTTGGAGACTAGAATAAAAATAGTTAGAGGTTTAATTTTGGAAGTTAGCTATTTACCCAAAAGTAGAGTCATTCTAACTTTTAAATATCTAATTTGCAATCCAACATTTCGTACAGAAGACTCACAGCTCCTGCCACAGCCATATCTGAAACTACACATATCTGAAGTTAACCGTGCGGGCGATCAACAGTTTCAATGCACTGGCGAGATAAAATGCACATAAAGTAACTCTTCGACTAAAATCAAGGCAAAATTCTTAGTATCTTGTCATGATCTGGCCCCTTGCTAATTCTTCACCTTCAATCACTTTCTAATATAAAATCTATGTCAGCGGTTCTTAAATTTGTATCATATATAACAATCACTGAGATGCAATGCTTATTTAAAAAGCCAGCTCTCTTAACCATAGCCTGTATTCTGATCAGTGGGTGTAGACTGAGACCCAGAAGTGTATATATTGTATTTAAGCTGTTCCTCCAGATGATTCAGATGTACGTGGTTCCAGAGTCGTAATGATCAAAAGCACCCTATACATAAGGCATATTCCACAAATTCCATGCATTCCAATGACTCATGAGAGTTCCTTCTCCAACACTGCTGTCATTCAACTAATAATTGCTCACTAGCAGTAGTCTAGGCTAACTGATTAATCTTCATAACTTAATTCCTTGGTGGCCCAGAGGTTAAAGCGTCTGCCTACAATGTGGGAGACCTGGGTTCGATCCCTGGGTCGGGAAGATCCCCTGGAGAAGGAAATGGCAACCCAGTCCAGTATTCTTGCCTGGAGAATCCCATGGACGGAGGAGCCTGGTGGGCTACAGTTCATGGGGCCACAAAGAGTCGGACGTGACTGAGCGACTTCACTTCACTTCAACCTAATTCAAGCATGAAGTTTCCTGGTAATAATTTCATGATCTTTACCAGCTAAATGACAGCTAATTCAGATGTCCTTTTCCTCACTAAGGGGCTTCCCTGGTGGCTTATCTGTTAAAGAATCTGCCTGCGATACCAGAGACCCAGTTTCAATCCCTGGGTCAGGAAGGTCCCATAGAAAAGGGAACGGCTGAGATCCAACCAGTCAATCCTAAAGGAGACCAGGCCTGGGTGTTCATTGGAAAGACTGATGCTGAAACTCCAATACTTTGACCACCTCATGCAAAGAGTTGACTCATTGGAAAAGACCCTGATGCTAGGAGGGACTGGGGGCAAGAGGAGAAGGGGATGACAGAGGATGGGATGGCTGGATGGCATCCCCAACTTGATGGGCATGAGCTTGAGTGAACTCCGGGAGTTGGTGATGGACAGGGAGGCCTGGTATGCTGTGATTCATAGGGTCGCAAAGAGTCGGACACGACTGAGTGACTGAACTGAACTGAACTGACCCACTCCAGTATTCTTGCCTGGAGAATTCCCTGGACAGAGGAGCCTGGCAGACTACAGTCCATGGGTCTCAAAGAGTCAGGCATGACTGAGCAACTAACACTTTCCCTCACTAAGAACTCTGCATTTAGCTTTATTTGTAAATAACTATATTACAATAATTGGTATACTTGTCTGTTTTCTCCATTGACCATGGTTGTGTACAAAGCAGATATTTCCAACAAATATTGGAATACTTCTAAATTAATGAGACTGAGTGATTGAATGAACTGACTTCAAAAGTGGACTTCCAGATGTGAAGGGTTTGTCTAAGTAATGCTATCAGGGCTTTACTTCCCCAAATCCTCCAGTTTCCAAGCATTCCCTTTTCACAGGAGCAAGACATTAGAATTTTTTACTTCACTTTATCATATTGACTGATAATCAATTAAATTAGAAGTTAATTAGGGTTAACTGCCTTTAAGATGAAAATCTCTCTACAAGGTTAAATATTTATCCGGCTCTTTACCACAATATAGAAGGTTCTAATCAGACTGTTTTACCCCTCAGGCTCACTCTTTAAACTCCCCTGCAACATCTCCAAGTTTTTTCAGTAGGTCATTAAATCTGGAGAATATTTTAGAATGAATTTTTAAATAAAAGTCTAGACGGCATTTTTTTTTCTGTTGAGAGTCCTTATTCCAAAATAGTCACAGTACATGAATCAAAACTTTTTTGCAAGAGAAGTTCCTAGAATTTCAAGTTTGCATACAGACCCATTTCAACGCATTCTTTCTAATGGGGAAGAAAAAATGGAGGGTACAGAGGTGAAGGCCACTTCTAAAGGTTTTTAGTTCTTCCTCCCTTATGAAACATTTCGGAATCTATTTCAAATAAAACTGATGCTCTGGAAATGCATACTTTACTCTTGGAATAAAACAGCTCTGTCCTGTATTACCCATATGGAAATACTGAACATTTATAAACTGAATGGCCTTTTACAACGAAGCACAATGGTTTGATAGTACGGTTGACCCTTGAACAACGCTTGGGGTTAGGGGTGCTAAGACTCCACACAGATGAAAATCTGAGTATACTTTATAGTCAGTCTGCAGAATTCAAGGTTCCTCTGTATACATAGATTCAACCAACTGTGAATCATTTCATACTGCACTATTTACTATTAAAATCTGCATGTAAGTGAATCCACACAGTTCAAACCCATGTTGTTCAAGGGTCAGCTGTATTTAAATGTAAAATTAGGAGGAAATGGAAAGTTTTTCAGTGTGTGGCTCTAGTCCACAGAACTGGTCCATCAGTCAGGTAAAGAAATTCTAAAAATTAATATCTGATGCTATAGATTTAGTGGAATTTTAATAGCATCAAAAATAATAACCCTAGGAGGGTCCTCTTCAATATGAAGCACAAATTCATATCTGACTATTCACTCCATGGTGCTAAAGTACAGCTAAGATTTCAGTAAGTAAGCTGGAGTAACTCACTCTGCCTGTGGAATATGATGGTGGTGGTAGTTTAGTTGCTGAATCATGCCTGACTCTTGCAACACCATGGACTGTAGCCTGCCAGGCTCCTCTGTCCATGGGATTCTCCAGGCAAGAATACTGGAGCGGGTTGCCATTTCCTTCTCTGTGTAATATAATGGATGCTTCCTAAGACTGAGTGGAAGCACTGTGTTCTTCTTGGATTCTAATACTGGCTCTGCTGTTTGCATGGCTTGGTCAAATTACTTTATTCCTCTAAATCTCAGTTTTATTAACTATAAAATGGGGATTAATAATACTAACCTATACACAGGGTTTCTATGAGGATTAAGTGAGATAATGCACTTAAAAGCATTACATAGTTAAGTCTCAGTCTCAATAAATTATTTTCATCATCATCATCACTATTATCAACCCCACAGTTAGAAACAAGATGAGAAATGAGAAATACAATTTTATGAAACTCTGCCTACTTATGTTTTGAATGCTTGCTATGAGCCAGACACCACTCTAGTAATTCATATCAGTTATGGTCTGGATGTTTGGGTCCCTCCAAGATTCATATGCTGAAATTCTAAATTCTAAAGTTAATGGTGGGACCTCTCTGGTGGTCCAGTGGTTAAGAATCCACCGTGATAAGTAGAGACATGGGTTCACTCCCTGGTTGGCAAAACAAGATTCCACATGTCATGAAGCAACTAAGCCCGAGCAATACAATTTCTGAGCCTGCATGCCAAAACCAGAGAATCTGTCCCTCACTGAAAGACCCCATGTGCTACAACTAAGACCCAGTGGACCCAATGCAGCCTAATTAGTTAACCAGACAAATAAATAACGTTGATAGTAACAGGAGGTAGGGCCTTTAGGGGTGATTAGGTCATGCAGGTGGAAACCTCATGAATGAGATTAGTGCCTTTTAAAAGAGACTCCACAGAGATCTCTAGCTCCTTCCACCATGGAAGGACCCTGCAAGAAGATGATGGCTGAGTCAGGAAGAGGCTTCTTACCGGCCTTGATGTACTCCTTTTCCTATTTGGAACCAGTCTGTTGTTCCATGCCCAGTTCTAACTGTTGCTTCTTGACCTGCATACAGATTTCTCAAGAGCAGGTCAGGTGGTCTGGTATTCCCATCTCTTTCAGAATTTTCCACAGTTTGTTGTGATCCACACAGTCAAAGGCTTTGGCATAGTCAATAAAGCAGAAGTAGATATTTTTCTGGAACTCTCTTGCTTTTTCAATGATCCAACGGATGTTGGTAATTTGATCTCTGGTTCCTCTGGGATCTTCCGGGATGGGGAGGGAGGCTCAAAGAAATTATATAACTTATCCAGGGGCTCAGAAAATGAGCAGGCAGTGAGCAGAAAATAAGAGATTCAAATAAAATCATCTTAGCACTGCCATGTTAACTATTTCTCAGGGAACAATAATGCATGTGGTTCAATCAATTTAATTTCTCAGGCTTTACATTTAGCTTAAGGACTACTGATATTTCAGGATACCCTGGTTGCTCAGATGGTAAAGAGTCTGCATACAATGTGGGAGACTGGGGTTCAATCTCTGGGTCAGAAAGATCCACCGGAGAAGGAAATGGCAAGCCACTCCAGTATTCTTGCTTGGAAAATCCCATGGATGAAGGATCCTGGCAGGTTACAGTCCATGGGGTGGCAGAGTTGGACACGACTGAGCAACTTCACTTTCTTTCTTTCTTTTTTCTACTTTTATTTCTTTCTACCCAAATATTTCAATAATTTGGGTGTTCCAGAGCCTCAGTGAGTCCAAATGGATAAATAAATCTTAAGAGAAATTCATCAAAATACAAACCTTTGACCTATTACTTTGCAGCCCCTCCCCTATTAGTATTGGCCAAAGCCTTTTAACAAGGAGACTAGGTGAAGGCTGAAAGGGCAGGAAGTTAGCTTGACAACTTGAGTATAATAATGGTAATCACCTCTCATGACTGTCCATCCATTATGTACCTGGCATCAACAATAGATATATTACATCCTGTGTTTCATTTCTTCCTCTCACATTTACATAACAGCAACATGGGAAAAATTTTCACCTCCATTTTACACAGATGTGCAGATCCAAAAGGTTTAAATAATATGTCTATACTGCCCCATCGGGGCAAAGTTCAGTTCAACTTTTCAGAATCAATTCCATGATTCTACAGCGCCATAAAACACAGAGTTTACTCCCTATATTAAATTGAAGTATCAATGTCAAAACAAAGGAAAGTGAGGACAGAGAAAGAGAGCTCCTCGGTATTCCCATAATTGTCCAGCATTTTACACAATGGAATAACCTAGTACATCCAGTTACTGAAGTTCCTCTTTTTTTTTTTTTTAAGAATATCTTCCTGCCGTCTACTATTGCCATTTTACTCACTGGACCCATGAGCTGGCTATTCACACTTATTCTGTATTTTATTTGCACGGTGACTCCCATTAGTATCCATCGCCTTGTTCATCTCTTTCTATTGCACCATTTGCTCACAGGCATTTACTGTTGTCTAGATTTTTCTCCAAATGCTGCTTCATTCATTTTTGCAACTTATCTCATTATAAACCTCAATGAAATAACTGTTATGATCCATCATCTGTAGACAGGCTTCAGGTATTTAAGCACTGCATTTAATGTTCTCTTATTTTCTTATTCAATTCTTATTTTTAGTTAACTTTGTTGCCAAGTACCTGGTCAATTAATTGTGAAGTTGTTGATACAAGAAAAGTTAAATAAAAACACAAAAGATGAAGACAGACTTTAGGTGTGACCTGAATACAGTATCATGGTATATCAGCTCAAGTGTTTTGTGGTGGTGGCTTGGTTGCTAAGTCGTGTCAGACTCTTCCAGCCCCATGGACTGTAGCCCTCTGGGCTCCTTTGTCCATGGGATTTTCCAGGCAAGAAAAGTGGAGTGGCTTGCCATTTCCTTCTCCAGGGGATCTTCCCAACCCAGGAATCAAACCAGCATCTCCCTCGTGGGCAAGGGGGTTCTTTACCACTGCACCACCTGGGAAGCACAGGCTAGATGTATAGACCAAGATAAAAAAGTCAAATATTTAGTGACTTATATACACACAGACTCAAAATATAACCAGCTTCTTTGACTACACATTTCCCCTATCTGTGTGTAAAAAGTCACTGAACAACAACAAAAAAAAATCAGAGGATCTGGGCTAAAATCCTGATTCTATGTATTATTTGTGTAACCTTAAGTAAGTAATTCTACAGCTTTGATCCTTGGTTTCCTCATCTTTATAATGGGCAAAATAAGCTACCCTGACAAAGTTGTATGGATGACACGAGCTAATAAATAAATATGCAACACAAAGCATAGTGTCCAACACAAAGGCTTTCAATACATATCCATTTACTGTTAATACATTGGTCTCATTATCCTTTTAATTCCTATTCTACACCCATAATACTGTATTTAATTTCAGATGTGTAGAGAAACAATCTGCTTTAGGCCATGTCTTCAAATGGGGCATTGTATATAATAGGCATTCAATAAATATTTGTTGAATGAATAAACAAACTATGACCCAAGAGTTTATTATGCAACCTCTGCATTTACTGTTTGTAAGCACAAGTTTTATAGTCCTCATATTAAAAGAAAGTAAGGGTGAGCTCCATGGGCAACACAGTACAAGTTACAGTCCCTATCATCCTATATACTGGTAGGAATTTCTTTAGCACCTTAAGGCAAAATGGCTAAAATATCTATATTTCTACCTACAAATGTTGTTTCTTTAATTCACTTCCCTCGATCTTTCTCACCTACATATCTCTTTTGTTCCTAATAAAAACATAGATTTTTGCAGAGAGACTGAAGACAAAAACCCAGTCTCATTACAAGACATAAAATGGACACTATGTGTGGTGATGGATATACAACTGGCCCTTGAAAAAAAACAGCAATTAGGGGTGCCAGCCCCCTTTCCCCAACCCAAGACAGTGGAAAATTCACATTTAACTTTTGCTCCCATTAAGTTTAATTACTAATAGCCTACTGTTGACTAGAAGCCGTATGGATAGCATAAACAGTAGATTAACATATAACTGTATGTTATATGTACACCTACATATATTTCATGAATCCATGACATAGTTTTTTCTTAATTGTGTCAACATTTTTAAGCTATATGGTTCATTAGTAAGCTTTTTCAAATTGTCAGAAATCTCAAAAAATTTTTCCAATACAGTTATTGAAAAAAAATCTGTGTGTAAGTAAATCTATGTAGTTCAAACCCATGTGTTTCAAGAGTCAACTGTGAAATAGACCTGGAATCATTTCATAACATATACACATATAAAACCATACTGTTGTATACCTAAAACTAATACAGTGTTAAATATCAGTTACGTCTCAATTAAAACCAAAGGTTACCAAGCAATTCTAACATGTAGCCAAGAACATGCATTAAAAATGAGTCTTAGCAGGCTTCCCTGGCGACTCAGTGGTAAAAGAGTTGCCTGCCAGCCAATGCAGAAGACATGGGTTCAATCCCCGGGTCTGGAAGATCCCCTGGAGAAGGAAATGGAAACCCATTCCAGTATTCCTGCCCAGAGAATCCAATGGACAGAGAAGCCTGGGGGGCTACAGTCCATGCGGCTGCAAGAGTTCAGCACAACTTAGGATCTAAACAAGAAAAAGGAGGCTTAGTAAAATGTTGTCTAGAATTCAGGGCTAAGAGTAATTACTATTCGTATCACTATGGTACCAATAGTGATATGGTTTGAAAGTATCCAGCAGCATCTTACATAGTGGCCCTGGTCGTAATGCAAAATATTCTTTCTCTTACCCACTACTCCTAAATCCACCCTAAACACATATTCTGAGGACCTCTTTATGTACCTTTAAATATTGTAAGTGTGCAGAGGTCTTTTTATTTTTCCAACACAGAACATCACTATGTTGTATTACTCCCACATTTTATTCACCATTTTCTTTGAGAACAACTAAAAGTTGGCCAAAGTTGCAACTATTAGAAATCAATTTACCTTAATATCAACCAGCAAGAAAAAACAGTTTTAACATAATTTTGATTTTGCATCAAACATTGTATCAAGCCTTATGGAGATATAAAGAAAAAGTAGAGAACATAGTCCCTGCCCTGCCAAGAAGAAACTGGAATAAACTAACATTCTAAATAAAAGAGCTAAAAAATAAGTAAGTGCTACCTGGGTGGTATTCATGAAAACTACAAATTAAGAGAGAAAGAGTGATTTACACAGACAATTATAATAATGGCAGCTATTGCCTATTGAGCCCTTACTATGGCTTGGAACTACTCTAAGTGCCTCATGAATATTAACTTATTCTTAACAACTCTAGGAGCTATTATTTTCCCCATTTTACCACTTAGGTCACTGAGACAATGGAGATAAAAGAACTTGCCCATGATTATAAAGCAAGTTGGCAGTGCAGCCTGGATTCAAATCAGTGCCCTTGCAACACAGAAATGGCTCTACCGAAGACAGAGACTGGAACTGAGTGTTGTAAGAAAAATGAAAATTTCCCATATTAGTTTTGATGTTCAAGAAGCGGGCAGGGTACAATCAAGAGACTGTCCCTTTAGCTCTTACACAGTGCTGTCTGACCTTGATTAAGGTGTCTCCTCTCAAGTAGTTCTGACATCTATAAAATGCTGCTTCCTGATTACAAAGCCCTCTTTGAGTTTCAAAATTCTTTGGCAGTGTAAAAGAACAGAAGAAAGATGGGAGGACCCACCCAAAGGCAGACAGTGAACAGAGGTATCCATATACGATGAGAACTAGGAGGTGGAGAGTGGTCAGAATCAACTTCCAGTGTTCCACGAAAAACAACGTATTGCATGGGTCACAGTGATCTTAATGACTTTTGAATCATGAAAGACACATATCTCCTTACGAAAAAAAACCCTAGAAGGTCAATTTGTGCTGAGTATCATAAAGAACACAGGACTGCAGAAAAAATGGACATCTGAAGCCTCCTCTCCCAGGGAGAGTTTTTCCAGGATTCTCACAAAATAGAATTATAGCACACTTTTCAGAGAAGAGCTTAAGATGCTACCTGCCCCTTTTCTTCACTTCATGATAGTATTTTCCAGATTTTTGCAGATCAACTTCACCTTTGTGTTTTCTGGGATATGCCAAGACCCTCAAGTGGCTACAATTATTTATGGGAGGGACCCAAAGAATAATATCTCCCAGTAATACCTTAACACAGTCCAACCTTAACACACAAGAGGTAGCTACGACCAATAAAGCTGAATTGCAGATACTTCTGTTTCATTCATAAATATGAAGAATCCAATTTAATTTTCTGTCTGTTCTTTCTAATCTAAGTTCTATTAGAGAGTCTGAAGTTTGAATCTGATGAATTCTGGCCTGTGTCTTACCCTTGGAATGCAGTGACTATATTTGATTACCTTTGGTTTTCTATGGAATTTTACCCAAACTCATCCTATGGGACCTTTGCCTATCTGTATTCTTTGGATATCGACCACAATTCACCTTCTAAGATACCAAGCCTGACCTGATCAGGAACACCTGATAAGTTCCAGGTATTAAATATGTTGTCATTTAAAAATATGGCCATGTTCCAAGCTATTTTCAAAAGGATTATTTTGTCATAATTTTATTCCTCAACTTGCTCCAATTGTCTTGAAAGGATGAAGGGAAAACAGGCAGGGAAAAAAATTTTGAATACATATTTCACCTAAACAATCACATAATATAGCTATTGAAGGGACTGCTTTGGCTGGCTTTATTAATATAAAAGAAACTAGGAGATAAATCATCCCATAGTTGGGGTGTTGAGATGTTTGTCAAGATGAAAAAGTACATGAAAAGGTTTATGATCTTCTAAAGTTACTCATGTGTTTTTCTTCTTAGAATCTGTGTCATCAAAAAATAGCCTGTGGCTAGAGGAGGTTAGTTATAATTAAAAGACCCTTCACAGAGACAAGACTGAGGGCCAGTAGTGAATAAATACAGCTCTCTCAGTTAGCCCTGCATTTCCTCTGTAGTGTTTATGATTGGGTGCGAAAAAAATGGCATTAAGTGTTTAGAGCCTCAGACTAAATCAGCTAGGAAAATTCTATACTCCTAATTTCCCATTCACATTGTACTAAACTTGGGAGCAAAAGAAGACAGAAGCATGAAGAGCACTGTATCACGAAGGACCATGAAACAAATGAAAGCTTAATTACATAATTTCCTTCTCTATCAGCAAAATAACTTTTGTTTCATAGGTCAAATGTATGCAAGAATCCAAAATCAGATCTAACAAACTTCCAGTAGTTTTCACCATTCTAGTGGTTCTCAAACACTTTAAAAGAAACCCTATTTTCAAAGAAAGGAGAAAATCCCCATTGTTCATTCTAAATATTATATACAACTAGGCTATATAGGCACCATATCCTTGTTATTTGAGAAGCAATAAAAGTCTTTATAACTGTAATAAGAAGTTCACAAGATGGATAATTCATGTGGAGAAAACTAGGCCAACATTTACACTCTACTTGGAGATATGACAAAAAATTACTCTATTTTTTCATCTAAATAATTTAAACTTGATTTGTCCAAGCTATACACTTAGAGGCCAAGCACAGGGAAACATACTCAGGTCTTCAGGTGATAGGACAAATCTCAGACTCCACTAAAGTTCTTGAGCAAAAATACTGCAAAATTTCATTGTCTGAGGGATATCATCCTAAGAGGAAAATGTCAACCCTTAACCACTTCTATTTTTAATAAGCTCTTAAGATTTCAAAATTGTTCTTTCGGTACTAAAATTATATTTTCTTCCAGTTACTCTGTCCTCAAGGAAAGAATGACCAAGATTTTAAAATTAAATGGAACTTAAGCCACTGCCCTTATTTAGATTTGGATCCTATTATAAAAGTTCCTTTTATATACTTCCAGTCAAAAAGGCAAGAAGGATGTCTTTCCTTGCTAGAAATTTTGCAACTGACTTTAGGTATTTATTTTTTTAGTATAGTTACTTTATACAGCTCTGTCAATTTCTGCTGTACAGCCAAGTAAATCAGCCATATGCATACATACATCACCTCTTTTATTGATATCCTTCCTGCAGAACACCACAGAGCAAGGAGTTCCTGGTGCGAGTCAGTTCTCATTAGTTTATCTGTCTTATGCACAGTAGTGTATACAGGTCAATCCCAATTTCTCAATTCATCCCACCACTACACCTTTTCCTTTTGGTATCCACATGATTACTCTCTATATCTGTCTCTCGATTTCTGCTTTATAAGTAAGATCATCCCTACCACATTTCTAGATTCCACAAATATGCACTGACATAATACTTATTTTTCTCTTTCTGATTTAGTTCACTCCCTATGACAATCTCTAGGCCTAGCTATGTCTCTACAAATGACTCAATTTCATTCTTTCTATGGCTTTTTAATATTCCATTATTGGCATCAAATCAATTTAAAAACACTAATTTTCAAATGAACTGATAACTTACACTAAACCCATACTATCAAGATGTTAAAAATATTTTTCAAGGTAATTCTGACTAAATAATTAGGAAAAGATCAGTTTGGACTTCTGATATAATAAACATGACTGTCTAAACCAGAACTGTCCCTGTCTCCTCCAGGACTGCATGAAAAGCAACAAAGACAATGAAAAAAGCATACTCGGTGAGGTTCATCTTTGGCAGAAGAGAGAGGTATAATCTGAAGACTTTAAAACTTCTGTAAAGATTGCAATCAGGCAAGGATGCCATAGAAGAAAGTGAAAAGAAACATGGAGAGACTGCAGTAACAAGTGGGGCTAAGACCAAGAGACGTCAGGGAGCAACAGTGCCTTCAGAAGGTGAGAACCACACCCTGAGATGCAGAAATATGGCTAATTATTCGAAGTCAAAGAGGTACACATACACACACAAAATCACAGACGGGGCACATTTGCAGAAAGCAGTCTCCACATATAATAAAGGAGAAAGTCTGTGGTATAAAATCAGAAAGTTTGAAAAAATATCCTGGACTCTTCCCCCACCCTACTCTCCCAGTCCTCCCCGACCCCCAACCCGTGTCCTATCCTGAGACAGGATGTGCCCAAGGCAGAAACACAAGATATCAGAGACGAAATGGTAAGACAGAAGGAGAAGATGAAATATGATCTGGCAGAGCTCACAAAAAACTATAAGAATAAATCAAAGTCATTCAAGAAATGAAATAATTAGAGAGAGTCAAAGAGAAAATAGAAATTATAGAAGACACACAAAGGGAAACAGAGGATTAAATGAGAAAGGAAAATAAAGGACAGAAAGAAAAAAAGAATTCAGTTCAGTTCAGTCACTTAGTCGTGTCCAACCCTTTGTGACCCCATGGACCACAGCACACTAGGCTTCCCTGCCCATCACCAACTCCTGGAGTCCACCCAAACCCATGTCCATTGAGTTGGTGATGCCATCCAACCATCTCATCCTCTGTCGTCCCCTTCTCCTCCCAATTTCAACCTTTCCCAGCAGCAGGGTCTTTTCAAATGAGTCAGCTCTTCGTATCACGTGGCCAAAGTATTGGAGTTTCAGCTTCAACACCAGTCCTTCCAATGAACACTCAGGACTGATGTCCTTTAGGATGGACTGGTTGGATCTCCTTGCAGTCCAAGAGGCTCTCAAGAGTCTTCTCCAACTCCACAGTTCAAAAGCATCAATTCTTTGGCGCTCAGCTTTCTTTATAGTCCAACTCTCACATCCATACATGACCACTGGAAAAACCATAGCCTTGACTAGACAGACCTTTGTTGGCAAAGTAATGTCTCTGCTTTAAAATATGCTGTCTAGGTTGGTCATAACTTTCCTTCCAAGGAGTAAGCATCTTTTAATTTCATGGCTGCAATCACCATGTGCAGTGATTTTGGAGCCCAGAAATATAAAGTCAGCCATTGTTTCTACCATTTCCCCATCTATTTGCCATGAAGTGATGGGACCAGATGCCATGATCTTAGTTTTCTGAATGAGCTTTAAGCCAGCTTTTTCACTCTTCTCTTTCACTTTCATCAACAGGCTCTTTAGTTCTTCACTTTCTGCCATAAGGGTGGTGTCATCTGCATATATGAGGTCATTGATATTTCTCCCAGTAATCATGATTCTATCTTATGCTTCATCCAGCCCTGCATTTCCCATGATGTACTCTGCATATAAGTTAAATAAACAGGGTGACAATATACAGCCTTGAAGTTCTCCTTTCCCAATTTGGAACCAGTCTGTTGTTCCATGTTCGGTTCTGCTGCTACTGCTGCTAAGTTGCTTCAGTCGTGTCCGACTCTATGTGACCCCATAGACGGCAGCCCACCAGGCTCCCCTGTCCCTGGGATTTTCCAGGCAAGAACACTGGAGTGGGTTGCCATTTCCTTCCTCTAATGCATGATAGTGAAAAGTTCTAGCTGTTGCTTATTAGCTTGTATACTGGTTTCTTAGGGACAGGTAAGGTGGTCTGGCTTTCCCACCTCTTTAAGAATTTTTTAACAAATACTTTTTACAAATTCATATATTTTTTGTTCCACTTCTAAGAATTTTACTCAACAGGTACACTGAAAAAGTGCAAATAAAGTATGTAGGTGCTGATAATTATTACAGCATTCTTTGTCAGAGCAAAAAACAAAATCAGCCATCCATCCAAAGAGTAGAATTGCATACTGGCTTAAATAATAATTAGATATAGCTTTGAGAGAAGACAGAGAGCAGTACCTATATCCTATATGCATCCGTTTTTGTGATAGAGGCAGGTAGAGACTATAGGTTTATATACCGGGCAGGGTAGCAAAAGAATCATTGGTGTGGAAACAGGTATAGAACTCGGTAGATGGATTAGAAATGAGTGGATGGATGACACTATAATCCTTTATAAAGAATCATTTTAATTAAAACATTAAAATGGACATACTCTTTGATCACATAATTCTATATTTAAGAACTCATTCCAAAGAAATCATTTAAATATGCACAATGATATAAGCACAAGAAGTACTCAATGCAGAGAAGTTTGTAACTATATGAAAACAGATAAGAGGAGAAATAATTCAAACACCAAATGTCCAACAATATTGTTGTTCAGTCAGTCAGTTATGCCCAACTCTTTGCAACCTCATGGGTTGCAGCACGCCAGGCTTCCCTGTCCTTCACCATCTCCCAGAGCTTGCTCAAACTCATGTCCATTGAGTCAGTGATGTCATCCAACCATCTTGTCCTCTGTCATCACCTCTTCCCCCTGCCTTCAATATTTCCCAGTATCAGGGTCTTTTCTAATGAGTAGGCTCTTTGCATCAGGTGGCCAAAGTATTGGAGTTTCAACTTCAGCATCAGTCCTTCCAATGAACACCCAGGACTGATCTCCTTTAGGACAGACTTGGATCTTCTTGTAGCCCAAAGGACTCTCAAAAGTCTTCTGCAACACCACAGTTCAAAAGCCCAACACTATAGGATTATTTAAATAAATGCCATTATATTTACACTATAGAATATTATACACTCATTAATAATTGTGCTATAAAATAATATATAAAACTTGCAAAGATTTTCACAATATGTTTATGTGTTTTGTTCAGGTAATTAAACACAGAGACCATTGGACTGGGTGGCTCTAATGACACGGCAGCCTACAAAAACGAAGAGGAAACCTAGACAGACTTAAGGCACTGGAATCTCAGGAAACAAAAACTTAAGAACCACCAAATACAAACAGCCAGTCAGACTGTCTCAAATAAGGCAACAGCTTAAGCTTTGGCCAAGGAAGCAGTTCCCCTGCTTTGCTTCCACGTCCTCTCTATAAAAAGCATCCTTCTAGGTCCTTTTGGCACTGCTGCTTCTAACCAGTTTTGACTTGGTGCTGCACAAACTGAATTGGGGTTTGCTCAAATAAAACCTGGTACATTTTAATTTCTTCATTTACCTTTTAACAGCTCCAAATCATCATGAAAAGTATAATTCCATTTTTTAAGAGTGTACATATATACTTATACATACACAATCTGAGACTCAAAGATCGTAGACAAAAAAGTCAATAATGGCTTTCTTTCGATCATGGGACTAAGAGAGATTTTAATTTTCATCCTTTTGTTAACATTTATTCTAAAATGAACAAAGATTTCTCTTACAAACTAAAAAGTTTTAGAATCAAGTATCCAGGAAAAATAAACATCAATCCATGTCAGTTTAAATAAAGTAATATACAATATATTTCATCTTAGTGTTACGTTATGAATCGAATGGCAGAATGAAAGTAAAATCTGACTACGAAATAAAACTACTGGCCTTAACTTGAAGATAATTATAACTTATTATAGACAATATTTACCATGCATTCTTAGAAATGCTTCCTTTAAACTGTCTTATATAATCCTCACAATATTCCACTGAGGCTGATGTTGTTATTGTCCCATTTAATAGAAGAGAAAAGTGAGTCCTTGAGACGTTAAGTAATTTTTTAAAGGTCATGTTGTGTAAAAAAAATGACAGAGCCAGGACTCAGTGTTTGCAGTTTTATATTCTGCTGTATTCTCTATACAGCTACACCATAATGATAAAGCAAGCAGGGTATTTCTTCAAATTCCCACTTGTTGATGTGAAGGTGTCAAGAGAAGATGAGATGGTTGGAAGGCATCATCCCCTCAATGGACATGAGTTCTGTTCAATAATAGCAGTTAAGATATAACATTGTCTAAGAACACTGATCCATCCAAAAAAAATGTTTTCGAAAAAATTCCAGATAAATCACTTTTATGAATGTTAAATTTTAAAATATGGAATTTTGATTGAAAGTATCATGAAATAGGCTTTTTCACCAATACCATTAATATGTGGAAATAAAGGTGTCATAATTGAATATATGAAGGGAGATTGCAGTAACTGCTGTGTATGCTTTGGATAGAGGACATGACTGAGACAAAAATAAAACAGGGATGGCGAAGATATTTAACTTGGGACCCAATATCAATCCATTGGCCATGCCTGTCTATAGTGATGGGCTGAAAAGATAACGAGGCTGAATCTATCTCAGGGAGGGTTGCAATGATTGATCGGCTATGTCTGCCAAGCAAAAGGAATAAAAACACTGTGAAATTCAAGCTACAAATTTGGCATCCCTAGATTAGTAAACTGAGTAGACAAGGAAAACGCAGCTAGAATTAGTATCAGCAAAGGCAGACTAAAACATTTTTTTTTTCCAGATTAAGAACATGTGTGTGTATTTATTCACATGGAAAAGGCAAGTAGTTCAATTAATCTGAAGATATGGACAAATAAGGAAGCAAGGCTTTGTGAATGTCAATGTTCCTGGCTTACCTTAATATGTCCAAGCTTCGAGATCTTGAGTCATCACAGGTTTACCTCTCTTAGTTGAAGTTTATTCATTTTTAAAAGATGGACAACAATGCAACCTATCTCAAAGGTTCTTACAAAATCAAATGTGATCATACACGATTATGGTACCTGTAATATCATGCATAATAGTGCCGGATATTCAGAACTCATGCCTGACAGGAAGAAAAATACTTAAGGTGAGATCATTGGGGACCTGAGGGATATTGTCCAAGTACAGTTCAGTTCAGTTCAGTCACTCAGTCGTGTCCAACTCTTTGCCACCCCATGAATCGCAGCATGCCAGGCCTCCCTGTCCATCACCAACTCCTGGAGTTCACTCAGACTCATGTCCATCCAGTTGGTGATGCCATCCAGCCATCTCTTCCTCTGTTGTCCCCTTCTCCTCCTGCCCTCAATCCCTCCCAGCATCAAGGTCTTTGCCAATGAGTCAACTCTTTGCATGAGGTGGCCAAAGTATTGGAGTTTCAGCCTCAGCATCAATGAACACCGTCCTTCCAATGAACACCCAGGCCTGGTCTCCTTTAGGATGGACTGGTTGGATCTCCTTGCAGTCCAAGGGTAATAGCTAATTAGTAAGCCTTGGAACCCTAAAGTTTAATATAGAAAAGCTTATGTCAGCGAAAAACAAAATAATTCATCTCACTCAGTCATGAACTGATTTATGCACAGTTTGTTTAGCTTTCCACAATCCAGCATCAACTGCACACTATGCGAGAGCTTTCAGGTTTTGTGTGGCATCATTATGAAGCAGCATAACTTGTCCCTTCATTATTTAATGGCTTGACAAGAGTCTAATATTTCTATCAAACTGAAAAAGTTTAGAATACACCTAGAAACAATTTAAGGGGAAGAAAAATCAGAGAAAATGTTATTCACCTTTTCTTCTTACCAGGTTACATCTTATGAAGTACTTTACAAATATCACTCTTTTCACTGAATACAAAATCACTCTACATTCAGTAAAATTGTTACTATTCTACTTTTTTATAATTCTATAGGCATCTGGCCTATGTTCAACCCTTTCATCCCACAGTTTATCATTCCTAGGAGGAAGGATAAAATAAAGCCAAGAATAAAGGGCTTCTGCTAAGAATAAACCCAATACTTCTTGAGGGCTGCTGGAAATCAAGGCAGGTGATGTCCCCTGGACTCTAAAATTGCTGCATATGCTGACATCACACCTCACAGAGTCTAGACACAGTGGTCTTGCTGGATACTGCATGCAAATCTGCTCCTTGATGTTTTTGTGGAAATCCTGGCTAAGACCCACTGGATGTTCAGTTCTCTATTATCAGCCAGAATGCACTAGGTAACTAAATGCACACTCTTTCAGTCAAGCTGGATCCCATGAATCACTCTATCCCTATGACATTCTATCAGTTATAAATACTGGCAACAGTAAGCCCCAAACTATAGTGAGAGGGCTCGCATCTATCTTCTTGGCCACAAGGAGACATGGCCCAAATGTGGAATACAGACCCACTGCCAAGGAACACAGATGGAGAAAAACGGACACCACTATAGCAGTTCTGAAACAGAGTAACTTGTTAGCCCTTGAAACTTCTGAAATGAAATCTTTAAAAGCAACTAAATGTATTTTTAGGCATATTTTACTGTTCTTGATGGAGCTAAAGGAAGTATGAAATATCAAGAAAGAACTCTGATTTTAAAAGAAACAACTGCATAGCAGAATTCACATTCTTTATCCTGAAGTCCTCAATACCAAAAAAGCACGACCCAAAACACCACGAGTTTGAAAGCGAAGCCCTTTTTTGTAGCCAGCTCAAAGGATGTGTGTTCTGTACAAGAGATTATTCTGTTGGTGTCTACATAATAAAAATAATGTTTCTGAAAAAAAAAGATGAGTGTGTATTGTACTGGGTATTAGAAGCCTCACAACAAAATGGGATTGGAATTACAAAGGACTCCACAAAGGGCATTGTTCCAGCTATGTACAATGCCACATCAAAAGGTTTTCCGTGAAAATTTAAATTTGATTATTTAATAGACAGCCAAAACTGTTGCAATTCAATCTTTATGTATGTGTATGATATTTCCAATAGGCAATATCATGTAAAGGTTAAGTACACAGACTCCATTGTCATGCAGACCTGTGCTGAATTCCTTTTTCTGAACTTTTAACACACATTCAGTAGTGAGCAAGTTAACCTAAGCCTCAATTTCCTCACCTGTAAAATGGGTGTAAAATAATCTACCTCTTTAGAGCTGCTGCGAGGGTCAAATTAGATAAAATATTCACTGGGTTGAGAACAGAATGCCTGGTACAACGTAAACATTAAGTGTAGTCCTGACTATTTTTATGTTCCAAGAACAGCTTTTTGACCCTCATCTAAAATCACAAAACACCCTATAAACTAGTATTACCAAATTTCCGTAAAGAATATTCTAGACACTGACCACAGTTTTATTTGCAGAGAGTTCTTTCTAGAAACAGAATAGGAAGACTTTGTCATCGCTGTTTCTGCAATGAGTTGGGCCGAGACCTTATTTCTCTCAGCATCCCTGTTTTCTCCTCAGTATAGATTGTATCATAGCCCCTGGTTCAAAGCAATAAATGCAATCCTTGATAAGAACTACACTTTAAATAAAAATGTTTTATACTTGAAAATTTATATATAAAATAATAAAGTAGAAGTGTCAGATCAGAGCTCCAGAGAGTTCACTTTTACTTGTTTTTGAGTACTTCCATAAAGTAATCTGCTTTAAATTAAGAACTTATAAAACAATCAGCCTTAAATTCTGAGGAAAAAAAGGAGGCCTGAATCTTTCCCCTTCCCCCAGATCTCTATTTAAATATGGGAAAGAGCTATTTACAAGAATAGAAGCAAAGTTTGTCTAGGAGAACTGTCGCCGCCAGAGAAAGACCCCTAATGAGAAAAGGCTGATTTTGCTGTGGCAGCTGTGTCTATGTACAGACTTATTTATTCTGAAATCAAGTAAACTCATTTTAGTAGGAGTCTAAACGTGATGAGTAGAAAGGAGGAAAATCACACATTTTACTTGGGTCACTGTTTACTAAAGGAGTACGCCCCATCATTACGTTTAACTAGGCTGAAATTACACACTAGATTATCATACTGAAATTTCCATATATGTTAACTGGGTTTCTTTGTCTACTAAATATGACTTAGATCTTCTATATCAGCTGTCCTTAACGTTCAGAGATGGGGTCTCTAGGATATTGGTATATGGGAAAAGTATGTTCAAAGGGAGAGAGGCAGTCAGCAAAGACAGACCAAGTCAACTTAACTATTTTTGCCTTGAGGCCAGCCCTGAGGTTAGAAGTAAAAAGGAATCAGACAATAGGCACAGGTGACAGAATCAACCAAGTTGCCCTTACATGTAGAGAGTATAAACCTCCACAGGATGATCTGAAGAGTTCTGACAGGATCCACCCCTCTCATAAATGTCCCCTCAGAGAGAGTCTGTGAGTGGCATTGAAACTTCCTAGCATATTTGTTCCTATGCATTAAACCTTTGAAAGGCCTCACTCAAATGCCATGGGGCAGCGGGAAGATTACAAGACTTTAGACTTTGTCAATTACAATAGTCTTCATTTGAATTAAATTAAAAGAGTAGGTAAATGGCCAGCTACAGAGTTCAGAGAGATGAGACAAAATAGTAACGGAAAAATAACATTTATGAAAGGCTGTCTATGTGCCAGGCCATATAGTTAAAAATTCGACATGATGTCACAGCAGGACTGTCAGAATGAAGGATAATTACGATCCTAATTTCACAAAAAGTAAATGGATGCTCAGAGAAGTCAAGTAACCTACTCAAGACCATATGGGTAGTAATGAACAGAGGAAGGATGTGAACTGGGGCTAACGCAAGAGAATGAGTTCTTATTACTATCCTAGCATTTGGATGTGCTTAGCAGCTCAGTCATGTCTGAGTCTTTGTGATCCCATGAACTGTAGCCCGCCAGGCTCCTTTGTCCGTGGGGATTCTCCAGGCAAGAATACTGAAGTGGGTTGCCATGCCCTCCTCTAGGGGATTTTCCCAATCCAGGGATTGAATCTTTGTCTCCCACGTTGTGGGTTGATTCTTTATTGTCTGAGCCACCAGGGAAGCCCAAGAATACTTGAACGGGCAGCCTATCCCTTCTCCAGAGAATTTTCCTGACCCAGGAAACAAACCGGGGTCTCCTGCATTGCAGATGGATTCTTTACCAGCTGAGCTACCAGGGTAGCCCAATTTGGATAAGCATATTTAGATTTAAGGAGAGGACCCAAGAAAATTCCAGCATGGGAAAACATTCTCCAAAGAGTAAAGACAAAAAGGGAAATCCGGCTATGGGGTGTCCAGACCACTACTGGGCACCATGTGTGATTGCAGTGCTGAAAGATAAGAGAGTCAGTTTACTATAATTTGTAGCTCCTAGTTAATAAAGCAGACTCAATAAAAAAGACCAGTCTAATCTCACAATTGGCATGTTGTGCAAAATCAAAAGTAAAACTTTTAACCTTTTACTAGTTCTGTGGTTCAGACTACTAATGTTCTTCAACAGTCATATTCCGTCATAGCTAAAAGTACAAGAAAATATAAAAAACACTATTTAGGTGAGTATTTTGAATGGATACATATGGATAAAGCTGGCTTCCCAGGTGGCCCAGTGGTAAAAGAATCTGCCTGCCAGTGCAGGAGGTGCAGGAGATACTGGTTTGATTCCTGGGTCAGGAATATCCCCTGGAGGAGGAAATGGCAACCCACTCCAGTATTCTTACCTAGAGAAGAATGCCATCGATAGAGGAGCCGGGCCAACCTCAGTCCATAGGGTCACAAAACGTCAGACACAACTGAAGGACTAAGTGTGCACGAGAATGAGCTAGCATATATTAACCACATCATTCTAGGCTGCTGCTGCTAAGCCGCTTCAGTCGGGTCCGACTCTGTGAGACCACACAGATGGCAGCCCACCAGGCTCCCCCGTCCCTGGGATTCTCCAGGCAAGAACACTGGAGTGGGTTGCCATTTCCTTCTCCAATGCATGAAAGTGAAAAGTGAAAGTGAAGTCGCTCAGTAAGTGTCCGACTCTTCGTGACCCCACGGACTACAGCCCACCAGGCTCCTCCGTCTATGGGATTTCCCAGGCAAGAGTACTGGAGTGGGTTGCCATTGCCTTCTCTGACATCATTCTATAACCTTACCCAAATCCTAACTTTTATCTTCATTTGAATTTTATCTGGGACTATTAGATATTCTCTATTCAAAAATCCTCTTAAGAAAGTAAAATATTAGATGTAGGATAGGTTGTCTTCTTGGCTAGTCTTGAAACTGCAGACACTGAATAAAACTAGCATATATTTTGTAGAGTCCAAAGAATTTACTTTGTATTTTTTGATAATAGTAACCTTACTCTTAGAATTTACACTAAAGTTCTGAAGACTAATTTACATATACATAACCCCTAGCTGACTGAAATTTGACAACATCAAGGGCAAGTGACTGGTGGCTCATGAAGCTCCAGGGAAAGCTTTTCTGACTGTTTCACAAAAATATCAAAATACATTTGCTCATACATAACAAAAAAACATTTCACAAGTATAAGAATGGAAAGCATCAGTGATTTTCATTTGACTGTGTTAAGCTCTCTTAGTCAGTTTAGTGTATTGTACTATACCCTATATCAAAATGTTACATTCAGAAAAAAAAGCAATCCAATTTAAAAAAGGGCAGCGAATCTGAATAGATATTTTTCAAAGAGGACATACAATGGCCGACAGGCACATGACAAGATGTTCAACATCACTAGTTTGTAGGAAAATGCAAATTAAAACCAAAAGTGAGATATTACCTCACAGTGGCTACAACGGCTACTGCCACAAAGACAAGAAATAGCAAGTGGTAAAGAGGTTGTGGAGGTAAAGGAGCCCTCACACACTGTTGCTGGGAATGAACACTGGTGAGGCCACTATGGAAAACAGTATGAAGATGCTTCAAAAAATTAAGATCAGAACTACCATATGATCCAGTCATTCCAATTCTGGGTATTTATCTGAGGAAAACAAAACCATTAATTCAAATAGATATATGCACCCTTAAGCTCACTGCAACATAACTTACAATAGCCAAGATACGGAAATCAATACTACTCGGCCATATGAAAGAATGAAATCTCATCATTTGTGACAACATGGATGAACTTGCAGGGTATTATATTAAGTGAAATAAGGCAGAGGGAAAAAGACAAATATCATACGATTTTACTCATATGCGGAACAGTAAAACACAAAACAAAGTGAAGTCGCTCAGTCATGTCCAACTCTTTGCGACCCCATGGACTGTAGCCTACCAGCTCCTCTGTCCATGAGATTTTCCGGGCAAAGGTACTGGAGTAGGTTGCCATAACAAAAACTCATAGAGAGCACATCAGTGGTTAGTAAAGGGGAAGAGGTTTGGAGGGGCAGACAAAAAGGGTGACGGAGTTGAACTGTGCGGAGATGAATGGCAAACAGACTTTTGGAGGCGATTACTTTGTGTAATACAGATGATGAATTACCATGGTGTATACCTGAAATGTATGTTAATTAAAAAGTTATTAATATATTTATTGGTAGAAGGTATGCAGAAGGTGTGATATATATATCAGGCCATAAACATTTACATAAATAATTACAATTACATTAAAAACTATTTACCTTATAGAAGAATAATAACTATTTCCCTTTCACTTTTTTCTTTAATTAGTTCTCTCATTCTAGCAAATTTGTATTTTATAAAGAATACTGATACATGGCTAAGCAAGAAGACACAAATTCCTCCACAGCAAAATCATACTGAAAACAGAAGGACTAAGGATTGAGAATATTTATATTCAATGACAAACGTGTATTTTTAATGTATTATTTTATGAGGCATAGTACAGATTTATAATCTGTCAATTGCATTGCTTCTCTTTTAAGTACAAATATATCTTAGAGCATATTTCTAAGACATATTAAAAATCACTAATTTGAAATTATAGATTAAATGTTATATGCAGTTTTTAATACATAAGTCTATATTTTTTAAAACCAACCCAAATTTATCTACACAGCACCGTTTCTCCCTCCCATTAACTAAAGACATAAGGCAGGAAAAGACAGTTGAAAGTTGCTTCCTCATAATAACTATCTTTGTTGGCTATTTCATTTTATGTGAATCCAAATTATACAATGTCTCAACAATGCTACAAACAGAAAAGACTTTAAATTGGTGCTTTAAAGCAATCCAACCATATTAGCTTCTTAAAAATCCTTTTTGTTTTATTACGCATTTGAAGTTATAAGAAATATAGCTGTGGGAAACACAACTTATATATTTCAGGAATTAGTATCAGTCCTTGTGTTGTTCAGTCACTCAGTCATGTCCAACTCTTTGTGACCCCATGGACTGCAGCACATCAGGCTTCCCTCTCCTTCACTATCTCCAAGAGTTTGCTCAAACTCATGTCCATTGAGTCAATGATGCCATCAAACCATCTCATCCTTTGCCATCCCCGTCTCCTCCTGCCCTCGTCTTTCCCAGCATCAAGGTCTTTTTCAACGAGTCAGTTTTTCCCATCAGGTGGCCAAAGTATTGGAGCTTCAGCATCAGTCCTTCCAGTGAATATTCAGGGTTGATTTCATTTTGGATTGACTGGTTTGATCTTGCTCTCCGAGGGACTCTCAAGAGTCTTCTCCAGCACCACACTTCAAAAGCATTTTGGCACTCAGCCTTCTTTATGGTCCAACTCTCACATCTGTACATGACTACTAGAAAAACCACAGGATTTCTAAAGTAAAAAGTAAATATACTTATTATAATGCTTGAATTCCACTCACAGTTTAGTTGGTTCAAATTGTTCGTCTCTTCTTCATTCACTCATTCATTCAACAAACACCTGTGGTGCTTAATATTGTCGGGTTTTGTATTTGTTCCAGGAAAACAAAAGAGAACATGATGTCATCATTGAGAGGCTTAGAGTCTTCGTAGTGTAGCAACTAGAAGCCTCCATTTTCTAGTCTTCCAGTGAAATAAGGAATAAGTAAAGTTTGTTAACAGGAAAATCCAATTAAGTTGAAATATTCCCATTTCTATTTGGTAATATCTTCCAAAGAGCTACTTAGAAATAACATATAAGATTTTTACCACAATTTAATTTCATTTAAAATCCATCCATTTCACTTAGTGATTCAAACCACTCCATTTCCATCCTATCTTCACTGCAGATTGTATATCAAATGATAAGTATAATTGGGAAGAAATGTAATCCGAGATTTTCTAGAAATGCCACTGTAATACGGTTAGGGAATAGTTCAACACATTAATTATGAACAAAAGTGCCCCCAAGCCATCTGGCATCCTCAGTCAGTCTTAGAGAGTGCCAGGGAAAAAATCTAGAGGCTGCTGTATTGAATTCAAGTTTCAGTTCAGTTCAGTTCAGTCACCCAGTCATGTCCAACTCTTTGTGACCCCATGGACTGCAGTACACCAGGCTTCCCTATCCATCACCAACTGCTGGAGCTTACTCAAACTCATGTCCATCGAGTCAGTGGTGCCATTCAACCATCTCATCTTCTGCCATCCCCTTCTCCTCCCACATTCAATCATTTCCAGCATCAGGGTCTTTTCAAATGAGTCAGTTCTTCACAATCAGGTGGCCAAAGTATTGGAGTTTCAGCTTCAGCATCAGTCCTTCCAATGAATATTCAGGACTGATTTCCCCTAGGATGGACTGGTTGGATCTCCTTGCTGTCCAAGAGACTCTAAAGAATCTTCTCCAGCACCACGGTTTCAAAAGCATCAATTCTTAGGTGCTCAGCTTTCTTTACGGTCTGTCCAACTCTTACATCCATACATTACTATTGGAAAAACCATCGCTTTGACTAGACAAACCTTTCTTGGCAAAGTAATGTCTCTGCTTTTCAAGAGCAAGCATCTTTTAATTTCATGGCTGCAATCACCATCTGCAGTGATTCTGGAGCCCCCCAAAATAAAATCAGCCACAGTTTCCAATGTTTCCCCATCTATTTGCCATGAAGTGATGGGACTGGATGCCATGATCTTAGTTTTCTGAATGTTGAGCTTTAAGCCAACTTTTTCACTCTCCTCTTTCACTTTCATCAAGAGGCTCTTTAGCTCTTCTTCACTTTTTTAGGCCATAGGGTGGTATCATCTGCATATCTGAGGTTACTGGTATCTCTCCTGGCAATCTTGATTCCAGCTTGTGCTTCATCCAGTCCAGAATTTCTCATGCTGTACTCTGCATATAAGTTAAATAAGCAGGGTGACAATATACAGCCTTGGCGTACTCCTTTTCCTATTTGGAACCAGTGTGTCGTTCCATGTCCAGTTCTAACTGTTGCTTTCTGACCTGCATACAGATTTCCCAGGAAGCAAGTATGGTGCTCTGGTATTCCCATCTCTTTAAGAATTTTACACAGTTTGTTGTGATCCACACAGTCAAAGGCTTTGGTATAATCAAGAAAGTAGAAGTAGAAGCAATAGAATTCAAGTTTACTAACAATCAAACTCAACTGTTCAGATTTTAGGTGTTTCAAGCTTCCATTCTAAAAAATACTTCTTTGAAGTCATACTTACTACAGGCTTCTGCGCCTAGTTGGACATTAACATATATGTTGCTTTATTGTTGTATCAGTGTTATTCGATAAGCTTACATGGGGAAGACAAATCGGTTGGACTGGATGGAAATTGATAGTTACGCAGTGCAACACTGCTCTGCTACTCCTGTTCCATCTTCATCACACTCCAAATACTATTTTCAGCATGATGCACTTGAAAACTTGTAGTGACAGAGGTCTCACTCCATTCCAGAGTGTCAGTTCCTGGCACTTAGGGTTTTACACACACAAGTCTTATGTCTAAAGTGCTCTTCCCCTGCTTTGCCACTGAGTTAAAGGATACTTGTCATTCTACATTAGCATCAATGTCACTGCATTAGAGCAATATCTCCAGCCACTCGGTCTAAATCAGCTATCACTATCTAATATCTTCTCTTTCTCTCCATTTATGTATTTCTCACAATTTATGAGTTTCTTATTTAATTATTGACATCTATCATATTTAATCGTCACAACAGAAGTACTAGATTCTTTTAGTATCCACACTGTACAGATGAGGACACTTGCTTTTCGTTGCTAAATGCTGATCAACTGCATGGGGCCTAGCTCATATTTATATACAATTAATGGTCATTTAATAGTCATGTATGGATGTGAGAGTTGGACTGTGAAGAAGGCTGAGCACCAAAGAGTTAATGCTTTTGAACCATGGTGTTGGAGAAGACTCTTGAGAGTCCCTTGGACTGCAAGGAGATCCAACCAGTCCATTCTGAAGGAGATCAGCCCTGGGTGTTCTTTGGAAGAAATGATGCTAACGCTGAAACTCCAGTACTTTGGCCACCTCATGTGAAGAGTTGACTCATTGGAAAAGACTCTGATGCTGGGAGGGATTGGGGGCAGGAGGAGAAGGGGACGACAGAGGATGAGATGGCTGGATGGCATCACTGACTCGATGGACTTGAGTCTGAATGAACTCTGGGAGTTGGTGATGGACAGGGAGGCCTGGAGTGCTGCGATTCATGGGGTTGCAAAGAGTCGGACACGACTGAGCGACTGAACTGAACTGAATAAATTGACTGAACTAACCTGGAGTTGAAATCTGTCTCTCTAGACAAGTTGGGGAAAGTGAGTCAGAAAGAACTGAGTTTGAAACCTGCCTGATATACGATCCTGATATAGACAGAGATATATATACTCTCTAAGTCTCATTTTTAATCAGTGAAATGAGTATAACACATCATTTCATATAATTTTACTGTTAGGATTAGATGAACTAATGTAATTGAAATAACCTAACCTTAATAAGCACTCATAATTTCTATGAATTTGCCCTAATTCCAGCCCATGTATGTTTAAAGAGCACATCTCATTTCTCCTTCAAATGATACCTTTTCAAATAAGATATCTTGTCCTTTATTCCTCCAGTTAATTAGCTTGCATTTCTTAAAATGCCCTTTTATTCAGTTCATTCGTCAAATATTTGGTGGATATCCCCTATTTAAAAGTTATAATTACTCATAAATCCTGGTCATCATGGAAAGTGAAAGGAAAGGAAAGTGAAGTTGCTCATGGACTGTTGACTACCAGGCTTCTCTGTCCATGGAATTTTCCAGGCAAGAATACTGGAGTGGGTTGCCATTTCCTTCTCCAGGAGATCTTCCCGACCCAGGGACTGAACCCGGGTCTCCTGCATTATAGACAGACGCTATACCGTCTGAGCCATGGAACACACAACTAAATAGGAAGCTAAATTATACAATCACTCACTCAATACCAGGGGCTCTCAGAGGATTTGTTAAAGCACAGACTGCTGAGTATTATTCCTAGACTTTCTGATTCAGTACCACTGGGGTAGGCCCTGGGAATTTTTCATCTCTAGTGTTATCCGGTGATGCTGATGCTTCAGGGATCGCACCTGGAGAACCACTGAACTAGAATGCAGTGATATTTGCCCACAGAGAAGTAGAAAATTTGTCAAGGAATAAATTACATTTTTAAAAATTCCAAAACTTGGATGGGGAAAATGCTGTGGCCTTAAAAAGCTGGAAAATGATTTGAATAAGGTTTCCTGACTTTTACCTTTTGGGTGGAAATGACCATATTTGAATGAACACGACGGTAGAAGTTTTGATAATCTTATGATCGAAAACAAATTGAAGAGAAAATATACAATTCTGCTCAATGGAAACAAGGGGCAACTCTTATATCTAGAGAAACTATGATAGGTATGTACTGGTAACAACTACTATATTAGCATGAAGAAAATCTATTAAAGGAATTTGAATCTCTAACTAATATTGTATGAATTAAAGAGTTAAATGAGACAATCCATATTACAGTACCATACTGACTTCAACCTAAGGAAGACATATATAGAGTCTTCTTATTGTTTAGCTACTATCGGGTCTGATTTCTTTTTTAAATCCATGGGCTGTAACCTGCCAAGTTCCTCTGTCCATGAGATTTCCCAGGCAAGAATACACTGAAGTGGGTTGCTATTTCTTTCTCCAGGCGATCTTTCTGACCCAGGGATCGAACCAGGTCTCCTGTACTGGCAGGCATAATCTTTACCACTGAACCACCGGGGAAGTGTTAAATCTATTACATCACTGATTTTTTTAAATTAATTCCAGAAATTACCTATTCTACAAAAATATAATTTTCTCTGCAGCATTATTGGTAACTTGACAATGAGATAACTGGTTACAGGTTAAAACTAAGTGGAAATTCCTAAGCCCTTTTGCATCACCCTTTACGTAAAAAAATATTCAAATATTCAAAATACTCAAAATATAGAAAAAAACAATCTACATATGTAATACAGCATGCTACTTTCAGAAATGGCCGAAGCTTAAAGTACCTAATGTGCTATTCTCAAGAAGGGCAAGTGCAGATTCTGAGTCACCTGCCACTTCAAAGGTAAAATCTGAAATTTCAGAGCTGAAAGGAACTGACATCAGAAGTCTAATCAATGAACTGCACTGACGGGAAATGTAGTCCATGAACAATTAAAACAAGTGTAATGTGTCAAATTCATGTTCCAATTCTGCAATTATAGATACAATTGATTAGGCAGTTCTTTATGAACTGGCATGCCTACTACTGTGCCAGAGCTGACTCTAAAAGATTAGCTACTCTTTATTCAGAAATCAGGTCGGTAATGTGAAACTGGTGATGATGGGAGTTTTCGCACCATAAAATTTTGCAAGGACTATAAGCAAGGGATCTACTATTTTCTTCTTTTCAGAGCTGACTCTCAAACATTTGCCATTTTCAATTTTGAGTTCCCACTTCTTGAGGTTAATGTACTAAAACTTTGATCATTTGCACATCATTAGAAGATGAAAAGAAAGTTAAATATTTGAATTTCTTATGCTAAGATGAATTAAAACTGTTTATAGGGGCTTTAAAGGAGTGCTAAATGTTTCACATTCAGTTCTTCCTCACAAGTACCATTTGAGAAAGGTATTTTTAAGTTATTTATAGGGAGTGAAACACAGGTTCATAGAAGTTAAATAACTTGCCCAAGGCATATTCTTGACTAGTACACATTACTCTCTCCCTAAGACAAAAATATACTTGAAGGACTCTTAACTCTTTAATCTTGGAAGCAAGGATAATTGAATCAAAATTGATAACCTGTTCTCCATTTTACTGATTATACCAAAGCCTTTGACTGTGTGGATCACAATCAACTGTAGAAAATTCTGAAAGAGATGGGAATACCAGACCACCTGACCTGCTTCTTGAGAAACCTATACGCAGGTCAGAAAGCAACAGCTAGAACTGGACATGGAACAACAGACTGGTTCCAATTAGGAAAAGGAGTTCATCAAGGCTGTATATTGTCACCCTGCTTGTTTAACTTATATGCAGAGTACATCATGAGAAATGCTGGGCTGGAGAAAGCATAAGCTGGAATCAAGATTGCCAGGAGAAATATAAATAACCTGAGATATGCAGATGACACCACCCTTATGGCAGAAAGTGAAGAGGAACTAAAGAGCCTCTTGATGAAAGTGAAAGAGGAGAGTGAAAAAGTTGGCTTAAACTCAACATTGAGAAAACTAAGATCATGGCATCCGGTCCCATCACTTCATGGCAAATAGATGGGGCAACAGTGGAAACAGTGGCTGACTTTATTTTTCTGGGCTTCAAGATCACTGCAGATGGTGATTGCAGCCATGAAATTAAAAGACCCTTACTCCTTGGCAGGAAAGTTATGACCAATCTAGACAGCATATTAAAAAGTAGAGACATTACTTTGTCCACAAAGGTCTATCTAGTCAAGGGTATGGTTTTTCCAGTGGTCATGCATAGATGTGAGAGTTGGACTATAAAGAAAGCTGAGCACAAAAGAATTGATGTTTTTGAACTGTGGTGTTGGAGAAGACTCTTGAGTGTCCCTTGGCCTGCAAGGCGATCTAACCACTCCATCCTAAAGGAGATCAGTCTTGGGTGTTCATTGGAAGGACTGATGTTGGAGCTGAAACTCCAATACTTTGGCCACCTGATGCGAAGAGCTGACTCATTAGAAAGACCCTGCTGCTGGAAAAGATTGAGGGCAGAAGGAGAAGGGGACGACAGAGGATGAGATGGTTAGATGGCATCATCAACTCAATGGACATGAGTTTGGATAAATGCGGGAGTTGGTGATGGACAGGAAGGCCTGGCGTGCTGCAGTTCATGGGGTCGCAAAGAGTTCGACACGGCTGAGCGACTGAACTGAACTCTCCATTTTTAATATGTGTGTATTAGTTGCTCAGTTATGTCCAACTCTTTGCAACCCTATGGTCTGCAGCCCACCAGGCTCCTCTGTCCATAGAATTCTCCAAGCAAGAATACTGAAATGGGTTGCCATTCCCTTCTCCAAGGGATCTTTCTGACCCAGGGATTGAACCAAGGTCTCCCTCATTGAAGGCAGATTCTTTACCGTCTGATGCTCCAGAGAAGCTCTTTTGAACAATATAAAACAATTCAATTCAAAAAGGGAATGTTGGGTTGCATTAGTTTAAGCACTGGGGAAATATTCTCAATAGTAACAGATTTTATGAAATTAAATTCTAATATTTTAGGACATGAAGTTTGACCTTACCAGTTCATCTAATCAAGCCTGAAAAAAGATCTGATCATTTTTAAAGCCTCTTGAAATTTAGCAATTCTGAGTGTTTCTATGGTTGGATGTTTTCTGAAAGTAATATCTTTGGTATGGCAAATCGAAGAAAGATGCTTGTCATTCAAGGTAAAAGTTTATTAAACTCAGTTGCATTTTAGTCACAGGCAAAACATTATGACAGAGGAGAAGCTAAACATTATTACTCAAAATTTTTCTAATATCCTTTGCTTTCCTTGGGGCAAAGTTTAGCTCAACAAATTATCTCCTGAGCATAATGGGATATGCTTCCACATTGATGAAAGATTATAGAGTTTTGTGAATGTCTCTATTAGTACCATCTAATATTATTATTGGGATCTTAAATACACTAAGTGCCCTCCAAAGTTTCATCTTTAATGAGTTGAGAATTCATAAATGTATATACATCACATACATGCACACACGCACACATACTGCTCACCCCTAAGGATCTTAATAGAAAGTCTGCACAGTCTAAATAATACTATGCTAGATCAGACAGTTTTTAGAGCTTTGGCTTATTAAATTTCAACAGACGGTTTAAATATTAAACAAATAAAAATTTCACCTAGAGGGAAAATTATCAGAATTAACTAGATGCTTAAAACCTATTTTCTTAGTTTTTTTTGGGGGGGGGGTAGTTCTAATAGTTTATTATCAATTTTCATTATCTATAAGACGATAATTCTAGATTTTAAGGAAACGATACAGATTTGTCTGTGTGTGCATTATACAATTTTGTAAGTAGATGGTATGTGTATGGATTCTCTAAAATAAATGTTAACGTTCTGGTGTTGGGGAACAAGCAAAATTCCATTAACACATATTTCCTAAAGAAAGAAACAATACATGGCTGGCCTAGAGCTAAGCACTGGGGAATAACCAGAAGGTTTTTTAGTTTGGTAGACTAAAGAGGTTCTTCAATACCCATGTCTTCATTTAATCTTCTGAACTAAAATTCTGCTAATAAATTAAGAAAACATATTTAACACATAGACCTAGACTTAGAGATATCCAACTAAACACACAAGAATTCAATCATTCCCATTAGAAGTGCTGGTAGGACAGACTGTAGCATTCCATAAATAAGATGACATACCACCAAAGAATGTACACACACACAGAGATCTCGGACAGGAGTAGGGCTGATTTTCAGAATGGTATACTACAGAGAAATGGGAGCTCTTTGTCTTCCATACTGATAGCCCCAACTCAAGGTTTTCAGATGAGACAAAATAATTCCCATGTGTCGTCTCTCAGTTGCCTGCTTATATTTTACTGTCTTTCCAATTTGTTTTCTTATTAAATTTTATCTTCAGATTAGATTCTTTATTGTAAAACATAATTTTAAATATTATATGGTTTATGACTCTCTTTTGGAAAAAAAAAGCTTTAAACCAAAATACATCTTCTCTAATGCCTAAGCTAAAAAGTACTAGAAACAAACAACAGCACATAGTCTCAACTGGAATGTTATACGAGGTTTGGAGAATTAAGCAGTTTGGACTAGGAGTACAATTTTATGACATGAAGTGAATCACTGTTTCACCACCAAGTGTAATTTCTGGAATTGTCATCTGGAAGCAAACATGTGAAGTAAATATTCCTTTAAAAAATATAAATAAAACTCTTTATGATTTGTCCATCCTGGATAATAAACGTGAAACACTGACTTAAAGACAGTTTTTCTGTATTAGTAATAAATATACATTAAAAATATAGTCTGAAAAGTAAAAATTGAATTATGAAATTAATTCAAAAGATCATAGGAGGAAGTATAATATCCTATATATAATTTCTGTCCCATATAATTAATTTGGTATTAATGAAACCAACATGCAGGGAATATGTACAGTGTGAAGGCACTATAGTTAAGTACTGGGATTATAGAGAACACAGGTATTAATAGTTTCTGACTTTTAAGTTGCTTAAGCGGGTAGAGAGTACCATACAGGAAGGGGAAGGGATTGGTATATTCTGCAGGTTGCCATGGAAGGTGTCTGTACATTGAATATTAAGCAGAAGCAGAGACATGACTGAGATGATAATGGGGCCATGCTAATATTTGAAGGAAGAGCATTTTAAGCAAAATAATAAAAATTTGCCAAGCCCTCAGACAGAGTTTAGGTTCAGTTCAGTTCAGTCGCTCAGTCGTGTCCAACTCTTTACGACCCCATGAATCACAGCACATATTTAAAAAAGAGTGTGGAAGCCAGTGTGGCTGGGGTGGGGTGAGGATCACAGGGGTGGAGGTGAGGAAGATAGGTTAAAGAAATCAATAATTTAAGAGTTCCAGTGGCATCATAGCCATGGTAAGGACTTTTAATATATATTCTTTTTTTCCTTTTAATCAATATGGGAATCCCTAGAAGGGTTCGAACAGAAGAGCTACAAGCTTTTAACTTAGAGCTTTGTGCAGCTGTGACAAACTCTCTGGAAGCAATGAAGGAAGCAGAGATACAGGGAAGCTATTGAAATAGTTCAGAAGAGGGATAATGGTGACGTGGACTAAAGGGGTACAAATGGAGATAGTAAGAAATCTTCAAATTTAGGAACTATTTCAAAAGTTTTGACAACAGAATTTGATAACGGATTGGACTGAAAAAGGTATGTGACCTAAAGAGAAGAGCGAAGGTTTCCAAATGTGAGGCCTGAACAACTGGAATGCTGGAGTTGCCTTTTAAAGAAACTGGGAAGACTATTTGAGGAACAAGACGGTCAGCAGATGCCCTGGGTCCAATCATCGTTTGTGCATTTATTGTATTAGAGGTTCACTAAGTTGGAGTAACAAAGAGCCCTCAAAATACAAGGGTTCACAAAAAGTGTGTTTATTTCTCTTTCATGTAATATCCTTGAGGTCAGCAGAGGATGCTGGTAGCAGCTATATTTCATGTTTCTTCCATCCGGTTGGTTCAGTATCACCCAGCTGTGATCACTGCATAGAGAACTGAAGCTGGGTCATCAGCAGGTGTTACTGGGTGTTCACAAATCTGGGACAGGGAGGAGAGGAAGAACAGGGCACATAATACATGCAAAATAAATCTTTCCTGAATGAATAAATTGGATGAATGAACAAAACACAGTCTGATAAACGTGCTTACATAGAGGGACATGGAAAATGTCACAGGAACTTTAGGAAAGAATCCAGCCCAGTTGGGAGGTGTCGGAGAAGGCTTCTCAGCAGAGTCAACTCCTACACTGCCTCTGAAGAGCAGTAATATTTCAGTGTATATACTCCAGTCGGAGGAAAGCAAAGAGTCAGAGACACAAGAAAGTATTTGAGGAAGTTGAGCCCGAGGCGCAGACTGGTGAGTACAGGGAATTAAGCAGGGAAGTAGAAGAAAGTCCATGAGCAAAAGTGCACCCCAGGTGCCACACACAGAACCTGATGCTTGATGTACAGTATTTGACAAACGAGGCAATGATGACTAGAAAAGGTTAAAGAATTTCCCCAAGTTTACTAAGCTATGTAGATGGCAAAATTGTGATTCAAGTTCGTATCTACTAAGTTTCAAAACCCAGCTCTCTTCATTACACCATAGGGTCATCTCTCCCCAGAGGAGTTTGGATTTTTGCCGTGAGATGGCACTGGAAAATGACAAACGAGGAGATGACATAGACACTTTTGTCTTTGAGAAAGACCTAGCTCATGGTAGTGTACAGAACGTAAGAAAGCGAAATAAGATCTAGAGACAGACAGATACAGAGGAAGGAACTGTTGGATACTTTCAAAAAAAGTTACCCTAGTCCCGAGTCAAACAGTAGCCGACAGGGACACCGGATAGCAATAAACCAACAGCCTGAAGGGGATTTGCAGATCAGCAGCTGTGGGGCCTGGAATCGCTCTAGGGTTTCCAGTTAGAGCTAATGTTAGGGGGAAAGAGGTACTGCCCACAAAGTGGGGAAAGAGTAAGTAAAGTGCAGAGAGGATTATTTCAACATGACCAAATGGCTGCTTAAGGGATAGATCTGGATTCAACTCCCAGGAATTATAGCTTTTAGCTCAGTGGTCATTTCTCTCACTTGACAACTGAGACCAAAGCTTACAACAGAAAGCGCAAGAGACAGAAACCTAGTTCAGTGGTCTGGCTATGCCAAGAATAGTCTATGCTTTGTGAGAACAGGAAACAACATGTACTTTTGCATAAAACACTGAACTATAACTTGTATAAAGAACAAATACTAAAATTAATTTCTCATCACAATATAGTGACATATGTGTTCACAGTTGGAGTAAGCCTTTCATCTCTCAACATTACTTATCTCATAAAAGCTGCCGTGGGGAGAAGAAAGAACGCTATCATACAATAAATGAAAGGAGCATCTTTTTTCAAGTCATTCCAAGAAAATGTTTAATAGCGTGGTGGTGAGCTATCAAGAATGAGCAAATGCACTAGCAAATGAAAAAGCTCTTCGCAAAATGCATCACAAGAGAAATATGCAGAGGTTTCAAACATTTACTTAGCAATGCGGATTTTAAAAGAGAAAACCAATCAACAGCTGACAACTTAGGTTTATCTACACATTAAGAGTGTTCCACTGGACCACATGTAAAATAATAAACTCTCTTTTCAAATTTGAAAACATTTAAGGCATCAGATGGGTTGTTCTGAGCCTTTAGAAAACACATGTTACATCTTCAAGGATGTTTTTAAGTTAGAAATAAGCACAAAGTAAAGAAATTTTCTCCTCCAAAATGCTGATTAAATTTAAAAATGTTTGATTCTTTTATTCCTTTAGAACTACCATTAACATCTAATTATAAAAAATCAGTATCCTACTACAGTAAATCAAGATAATCACTGGGAAACTCAAGTCAATTCTTAAATCTCAAACATTAGAAAGTGCAAACAGAACCTACAAAATGCCTCAAGAATACCTTTCAAACTGTGAAGGTAATGCAATTAACAGAATAATAAGCTCTTCAATGGAATTTACTTGCTCATTGTTGATATGTATGGGCAATTTGCTCTAGATTTAAATGCCAGCCTTTACAAAAATATTTCTGCTTCTAATGTACCAAGACTTCATTCAAAAACATTTGTTTTCTAACATGTTACTATTTCTATGCTATCTGAAGGTTGGGAAGTTGATACCTAATATTCTGATGTTCTTAAACTAATCTAGCTTATTTTCTGAGACAAACATCCAATTTTTCATATTTGTATTTGAGTCATATAGCTTAAGGGAGTGATTCTCAAACTTTCAGCCTCAAAACCTCTTTATGTTATGAAAAATTACTGAAAACCTCAGAAAGCTTTTGCTTATGTGGGCTACATTTATTGACATTTATTCCATTAAAACTTAAAACAGAATTTTTTAAAAAAATTATTCACTTGAAAGTAATAGCAAACTTATTACATTTTAAAATATTTTTAATAAAATTAAATATATTTTTAAAACAAAAAAAATCAGCAGGAACCACCCCAGTATTTTATATTTTTTGGAAATCTAACTGATGTCTGGCTCAATAGAAGGGAGCTACATTAACTGCTTCTGTAATCAATCAGCTGCTATATCACATTATTGGGTTTCCCAGGTGGTTCAATAGTAAGGAATCTTCCCACCAATGCAGGAGACGTGAGTTCGATCCCTGGGATGGGAAGATACCCTGGAGAAGGAAATGGCAACCCACTCTAGTATTCTTGCTTGAGAGATTCCATGGACAGTGGAGCCTGACAGGCTATGGTCCCTGGGGTCACAAAAGAGCTGGATACAACTCAGCAACAACAAATATTACATATCATATGGCCTTTATAAAACTCCACTGAACACCCATGAGAGAATGAGACAGAGGGCAACAAATAACATGCTGGTATTATTATGAAAATGGTTTTGGACCTCAAGTAAATCCCATGGGTGGAGGAGCCTGGTAGGCTGCAGTCCATGGGGTCGCTAACAGTCGGACACGACTGAGCAACTTCACTTTCACTTTTCACTTTCACGCATTGGAGAAGGAAATGGCAACCCACTCCAGTCTTCTTGCCTGGAGAATCTCAGGGACGGGGGAGCCTGGTGGGCTGCCGTCTATGGGGCCGCACAGAGTCGGACACGACTCAAGCAACTTGGTAGCAGCAGCCCCTAAAAGGGTCCAGAGACTTCACTTTGAGAATGCTGCATTAAGGATACTAGTTTACATAATGTAGGAAGAAATTTTCAGTTTTCTATAAAGAATTTTCATGGAGGATTTAAAAATATTTATGAATAGCTACACAGAAGGAGGAGAAGTGGATGAAAGAGAATGAGAAAGTTGGATGGCATCACCGACTCAGTGGACATGAGTTTGAGCAAGGGAGACCGTGAAGGACAGGGAAGCCTGCAGTCCATGGAGTCGAAAAGAGTTGGACACGACTTAGTGATTAAACAAGAAAAATATCCATGATTTACCCATTTAATCTGTTACAAGTAAAACAACTATAGTTATCAGATAACTACTTGGATTAATCGTCTTCATATTCCTGGTTTAGTTAGAACACTTCTACCTCCACAGTCTGACCTCTTAACTGAGCTTTCTGATGTGTATCCACTGTCATCAACGTGACATCTCCAGTGAACTGTCTAACTGGCACTTTAACTTCACACTGTCCGAATAGCATTCTTAATTTACTTTCTTAAGCATAAATGCCTTTCACTTTTTGCCATCTCAGAAACTGGCACCACCATTCACCTCTTTAAATAAAAAACCTACAAGTCATTCCCAATTTCTCTTTCTTTTACTCCCTATCACAACTAAGAGCTGCCAGAATACATCATATTTCCCCCATCTCCTATGCTGCCATCGTAGCCCACGCCAAAATTCTATTTCACTTAGATTACTGCCATAGCCTCCCAAATGGTATCCCTGCTCCCTCCACCACTCTACAATGCATGCTTTCCAACCTTTGATTATTAGAGCAATTAATCCATTCTTCTACCTATAAAACATAAATAGAACCAGGTCCCATCTCCACCTAAACTCCTCTACTGTTTTTCCAATCTCTTGAAATAGAAAAAAAATAAATAAACAAAACAAATTATTGACTTGGCAAAAATGTTGGTTCAGAGTTTTCCACTACACTGTATGGAAAAACCGAGTGAACTCATTGGCCAACTCAATACTTACAGGCTACTACACGTAGCCTTGCCTCTGTCAACCTCTGCAACCTTAATTCATGCCATTGCCTTCTGTCTATCTCTTTAACATTCACCCCGCCTTCCAGCTTTACTACTTGCCATTGTCCTCATCTGGAGTTCTCTACCACCCTGTGTGCCTGGTTCTTCCTTGTCACTCAGGTCACAGCTCAAATGTTACCCCTCTCAGAGAAGCCCTCCTAGACCTATGCAGTAATTACCAGACCCATCTTCACGATTCCCTCCTACATCATTCTGTTGTATTGAAAGCATTCATAGCACGAGTCACTATGGGAATGTATGTACTTATCTCCATGCATGTTCTTTATGCTTTTCCCCTATGACTGTCACCAGGATTGAAGCTCCAGAAGAGAAAGGCCCTTGGACAAATAAATGAATGATAATCAAATAAATGAATTAGTGAATCATAGTAAAGAAACTATTGCAAAAAGAACTTCATTGAATACTTTCTTCGCTATTGTCAACTGTTGAGGGAAATACAAAGAATTTCATATATTCATGAACTACATTCAGTCAAATCCAAGCCCTGCGTTATCTGTAACACCCTTTCTACTTTTGTCGAAACACACCATATGGAGGGAGGGGAAAGGATGGCAGTTCAGCAATGCCTGCTATGTATATATATAACCTAATTCTGAACACAAAGAAAAATCTGCTGAAACATTTTCTATTTCATATGTCTTTCACCTTTAGAACTAATATATAATAATTCAAATTCATAGAATTAAATGAAATTTCACAACTTTCCACACAAGTTATCTTAATTTTCTTTTAAGAGAGCGGCATGCACAGTGGTGCTCATAAACCTATCAACCAACTGTTTTCCCTTTGCAGACTAATTTTTAATTCACATTAGAGCATTTATAATTGTTAGTTTTCTGTTTTTCTTGTAAATTTGAAATTTAACCATTTATAGAGGCCTATTGTTACTATTCAGTCATTCAATCATGTCCAACTCTTTGGAACCCCATGGACTGCAGCATGTCAGGCTTCCCTGTCCTTCACTATGTCCTGGAGCTTGCTCAAACTCATGTCCATTGAGTCAGTGATGCCATCCAACCATCTCATCCTCTGTCGTCCCCTTCTCCTGTCTCCCATTGTTCCCAGCATCAGGGTCTTTTCCAATGAGTCAGCTCTTCACAGATTCTATAAATAATACTATCACCACCCCATCATCTCCTGGAAGATAATATGAACTCTGGGAATGGATAAGTTCATGTACATTAATACACACATAAATGGACACAAAGTACAAATATGTCCATGTGTATATTTCAAACAGGATGAGTCAATACAAATCTTTGCACCAGAAATCTTTTAAAAATGGCTTTAGTTTGAGGGCACGTACTATGCACACATGCACACAATTACTGAATGAATCACTGGAAAAAGCATAAATCTACATTAAGAATATGCTGAAGGTATTAAATATTCTAAACCATTATGAAATACAATATAATAAAATAGGAATGTAAAATGATGATCTATAAACAGCTATAAAATGTAACATTGATTATGTTTTTATAGTTATAGAAACATAAAAAAGAAAATGATGAGTATGTGAGTGGCTTTCAGTGAAAATTATTACAATATGCTATTAATTAAGCTCTGCTGGGAATAAATGCACATTCCCTTCTTCTGCCAGTAGGGAATAAATGATTTTTAATATTTTTAAATATTAAACATATTTAATATTTGAAGGAAAATTTTAAATACTATTAATTATGATTTAATGAAAAGTTTTGGTTTTCCTCTGAAAATACACCATAGTGTATTTGTGAAATAGAAAACTACCTTTCATAAAAGATTGGCCACCTTCACAAGATGCTTTTTCTAATATGGCTTTGCTATTAATAAATTAACAAAGTAACTTGCTTTGATATTGCAAAGGATACAGAATAACCTAACTCTTCTTGTTAAATAACATGAGACTGCAAAGAGTAAATAGAAAGTTAACAATGTTTGGGTTTAAAAGCATTTGCTCCCATATATTCTTATGAAGAACTCTAAGATAGTTCTGTGATACAAAGAAAGCTACTTATTCTGGTAAAGTTTGACAAGTTAGACAAAAGAAAAAAAAAAGGTACCAAATAAATCATTAATGTAAATACACTCAATAACAAGTATTTGATATTTTAACATGCATGATATGTGGATTCTAAAGAACTGATTTGAATACTATTTTAAGTCCTTTAGCATAATTCTAAATCTGGGTACTACTGCAGGAGCTTTGGTACAAAATCATTTTCATCAGAATGGAATTTATGGAAGGGCCTAAATATAAAATATAAAGATAAGACTTGTCTTCATATAAAGATCAGACTGCAGTCTTCCAAAGGTACAGTAATTAAACTCAGATAAAGTGTGTGCAATTACAGGCTATGTTCCTCAGATGTGGAGTCATAAGAGAATTTCAACAAGGATTTCAGAGATCCATTCAAATCTTCCCTACAGTGCTGTAGGTGTTGCTGTGGTAGTCGTGCCAGGCAGTTTCACAGCGCTGGGAAGTAGCACCCTTCTTCCCTGCCCTTTGAGACTGTGCCAAAACGATTACTAACCATTCAAGGTTTTTTCATTAGAGGGATTGATATTAAAAGCATTAGTCTATCCAGCCTCCCACAGAAATCATTGGAAATCTTGTTAAAGTCCCTGAAGAAATACATCTATGTGTTCTTAAAATGAACCCTCAACAATTTTAGAATACTGTTTAGTGTTCAGCATGCAAACTACTCCATAGTCTCATGAAAGGATGACTGAAGTAAATTTCAGCTCTTTAGGAAGGGATCAACATGTTCTTACACTATTGTCAAGAAGGACTAATCCACATTTTCTTTTCATTTTTTTCAGCAAAGCTGTTTTTGGTTTTAGTTTTCATCAAAAATACATTTTTAAACTTTCAAATTTGCCATTCTCTAAAACTGAAGAATGGGATATTGATATTTTAGCAAAATGAGTCCCCATAGAAACAAATCCCATAACCGTTGACAATAAAGATGTACGTGTACGTTTAGTTGCTCAGTTGTGTCTGGCTCTTTGTGACCCCATGGACTGCAGCCCGCCAGGCTCCTCTGTCCATGGGGATTCTCCATGCAAGAATATTGGAGTGGGTTGCCATGCCCTCCTCCAGGGGATCTTCCCAGCAAAGGGATAGAATGCAGGTCTTCTGCATTCCAGGCAAATTCTTTACCACATGATCCACCGGGGAGAATAAAGATAGTTGTACCTTTTTTAACACAATCTATGACCTACTTTACCAATTTCAGATTACTTTTTTGAAAAAAGTTGATACTTTTCTTAACTCTCATCTCAAAAAGATAAGCATAGCAAGTTTTAATTATTTTGGCTTTAAAGAGTCTTCAAAAGTAAAAGCCAGATTCTTCACTTTTTTTTTCCACCATTAATAATTTAGAAAGAAAATGGAGAACTATATACTGTTATAACCACAATATGTTAAGACACTCTATAAAATCAAACAAGGACGTAAGTAGCCAAATTAGTATTAAGAACACTATCTTTCAAAATATGTCATTTTATGATAACTATGTTCTTGATTAAGCATCTCAGATATTTCTTGAATTTTATTAAAAAAAAGTTATTACTTCATAATGGTACATATACATACATCCTTATACATTTTAGCCACACAAAAAAAAGAGTATTAATCACCAAATCATGGCATCCAGTCTCATCACTTCGTGGCAAGTAGGTGGGGAAACAATGGGAATAGTGACAAACTTTATTTTCTTGGGCTCCAAAACCACTGCAGGTGGTGACTGCAGCCATGAAATTAAAAGACTCTTGCTCCTTGGAAGAAGAGCTATGACCAACCTAGACAGCATATTAAAAAGCAGAGACATTACTCTGCCAACAAAGTTCCATCTAGTCAAGGCTATGGTTTTTCTAGTGGTCATGTATGGATATGAAAGTTGGACCATAAAGAATGCTGAGTGCCGAAGAATGGATGCTTTTCAAGTGTGGTGTTGGAGAAGACTCTTGAGAGTCCTTCGGACTGCAAGGAGATCCAACCAGTCCATCCTAAAGGAGATCAGTCCTAAATATTCATGGGAAGGACTGGTCCTGAAGCTGAAGCTCCAATCTTTGGCCGACTAATGGGAAGAGCGGACTTATTAGAAAAGACCCTGATGCTGAGGAAGATGGAAGGCAGGAGGAGAAGGGGATGACAGAGGATAAGATGGTTGGATGGCAGCACCAACGCAATGGACATGAGTTTGAGCAAGTCCAGGAGTTGGTGATTGACAGAGAAGCCTGGCGTGCTGCAGTCCATGGGGTTGTAAAGAGTTGGACATGACTGACTAAACTGAGCCCTATTCATCATATCTGTCACTAAATGGCTTGTGATTATTTCCAGATATAGAATCTACACTCACAGGAAAATTGTCATCAAGTATATTCAGAAACATATTTACTGTCCCCTGAGGACAATTTATAAATTGTTTAAATATGGTGGGGAAAAGAAAAAAAAAAGAGGCAAAAATGTACTGCCTTTCCAGCTTCCTGCTTTGAAAGAGACAACTCTTCTTTATATTATAAATGTGGATTTATTCCTTCAGAGATAATATCTCACATCCCTAACCTATACACATACCTTCAGGGACATACACGTACTTATACATAAACAGGCATGAGAAACCTTGCCTTCCAGTATTCTTATAAAGTTACAGAAAGCACAAGCCAAGAAGTAGACTTATATACTTGACTACATTACAATTAATAACTTCTCTTCATCAGAAGAGAAGGCAATGGCACCCCACTCCAGTACTCTTGCCTGGAAAATCCCATGGACAGAGGAGCCTGGTGGGCTGCAGTCCATGGGGTCACTAGGAGTCGGACACGACAGAGCGACTTCACTCTCACTTTTCACTTTCATGCACTGGAGAAGGAAATGGCAACCCACTCCAGTGTTCTTGCCTGGAGAATCCCAGGGACGGCAGAGCGTGGTGGGCTGCCATCTATGGGTTCACACAGAGTCGGTCACAACTGAAACAACTTAGCAGCAGCAGCAGCTTCATCAGAAGATTTCACAAAGAAGTGAAAATACATGCTACAGATGAGAGAAAATATTTGTAATGCATGTAACTGACAAAGATTAAACTCCAAAATGTGTAAAGTCAACCAACGAACAGAAAAATGGACAAAACACTACAACAGACACTTCATAGAACACAACAGCTTATAAATATATGAAGATGCTCAGCTTCATAAATAATCAGGATCAAAATATCTGGGAACAACCCAAATATAATCAATAGCGGAAAGGAGAAAGAAATTGGGTAATAAAATAGAGGACACTACCGGAAGAAAAATGAAGGAGCATAAGAATACTTGCAGTATTGACTGATTTATATAATACAAGATACAAAAACACCCCAAAGAAAACACACATATTATATATAAGGGTGAGTTTCTAAGAGACAGATTTGGAGGTTGGGTTCTCATAAGTTAACTTGTAAGATATTTGTTCAGAAAACCACAGACTGAGAAGCTTGGAGTTTGGGGAAAAGAGAGGAGATGTGTTCAATTCAGCCACAGGGAATTCCTCTTCTATCCACACTAAATTTCTCCAAGCACATTTCTTATAATCACTGCTAGAATGCCTCCTGAGATGGTGTTCTTGCCATGACATTGGACTGCTTCATTCACAGCTGGAACATATTATTTAGCAGAATATTGACTCCCAAGAAGACCCAGTGTAGACTTCCCTATAACTTGCATTTTCTCAGGTCATCCAAACTCATGAAGACCAGTTCCCTTTTCATATGACACTGTTTTCAGCTTTTTAAAAACAGTTATCATTTCCTCCTAAACCGCCCATCCATACAAGACATGTCACTCACTAAAAATAAATGTCATGCTTCCTGAACTCACTCAAGTGTATTAAAGTCTTTTTGGAAGCTTGGCACCCCAAAATAAACATGATACCCTGTGGGACATCTAACTATCTTAGATCCCTGTTTTTGCCACTAACTTCATAACTGAAATATATGTCAATATTCACACTTAAAAATTTCAAATCCTCTTTGCTTATAACATTTTTCTAAATGGATTTTATCTTCTTCTGTTTTTATTTAAGTAGTTGTTAAGAAACAAAATTCAACTGAGTAAATTTTAAAGATCTTATTGGTTTTAATTAACAAGTCATGAATTGGACAGTATTCAATTGAGCAGCTAAGAAAGGAACTTCAAGGAGCTGTACAAAATAGAAGATTTTTGTAGGCATAAAGGAGCAGGAGTAAGGAAGTTACGTTAGAGGGGAAAAAAAAGTGGATTGGTTATGGCAAGGTCATTTTCCTTTTAGGGATAGCAGGATCCTACCTGATAGATGACCTAATTGCTGCTAATTAGGTGACACCTGATTGTCTGGTTTAAGATTTCATTTCTAGGGGAGTCAAAACTATAAGAGTCTCAATTTAGTGCCATGGGACTCTGCATAAGTGGCTGAATCTGGGGTCTGTTGTCTTGTTTTTAACACAGTACATAAGGTTCTTCTTTAGCATTAACATGATAAGCTTGTTCTAGTAAAGGGACTGCAAAAATAACTTTAAATGCATTGATATTTTAACTATCCTAAAGATAGCTTTCAGATGAACATGAAACACTCACAAGGCCAAAAGGTGCCACCTGACTTTGGAAAATAAAACGGTCTGTTTCTCGTGTTAAATTTGCTGTGCTAATTCATATGAAAATACATTCCATTCCCTCATACTCTTGGATAGTGTTTTGAATGCCAACTGACATGGTGAGGCTCTTCACTAATTATCTTTTATATGAAAATCCCTCTTTGAATGTCAGCTTTCATATGTTATTTAATTATAAAAACAGAAAAATGTTTCACGGGAAGGAGTAGGGGAGCAGGAGAGAATCTGCAGTATGAAATTGAGTAAGTTTACTGTGGATAGTGAGTGGCTAGCATGATCCATGTTCACACTGAAGAACAAATAATGTTGGACATCAGCTTAACAGGCAGACCTGGTATCAACCAATTCACTGCAAAGTGAAGCAGAAGACCAGTCTTCAGAAGACAAAGGGAAATCTCAGTGCAATTAACAACAGAATCTAGAGACTGGATGTGACTGCAGCCACAAAACTGAAAGACACCTGCTCCTTGGAAGAAAAGCTACGTCAAACCTAGACAGTATATTAAAAAGCAGAGACATTACTCTGCCAACAAAGGTCTATATAGTCAAAGCTGTAGTTTTTCCAGTAGTCATGTATGCATGTGAGAGTTGGACCAGAAAGAAGGCTGAGTGCCAAAGAATTGATGTTCTTGAACTGTGGTGTTGAAGAAGACTCTTGGGAGTCCCTTCGACAGTAAAAAGATCAAGCCAGTCAATCCTAAAGGAAATCAACGCTGAATATTCATTGGAAGGACTGGTCCTGAAGCTGAAGCTCCAATGCCTTGGCTACCTGATGTGAAGAGCCGACTCGTTGGACAAGACCCTGATGCTAGTAAAGACTGACGGCAAGAGGAGAAGGGGGAGACAGAGGATGAGATGGTTGGATGGCATCACTGACTCAATGGACATGAGTTTGAGCAAACTCAGGGAGATAATGCAGGCCAGGGAAGCCTGGAGTGCTGCACTTCATGGGGTTGCAGAGAGTCAGACACAACTTACAGACTGAACAACAATCACAGATCACTTAGCATCTGCATAAAAAGTCCTACTAAAAATCACCTGTGTGATGAGTTGAAAAAAATTTTCCTTCTTAAAAAAAATTCTTTTAAACCTGTGAGAGAAACAAAATCAACACTATTGATGGTAGACAGAAAAAAGAAGAGAGCTTTGAGAGTATCAATACATGGCAGACTCTAGTCCTACACTTCAGAGAAGGCAATGGCACCCCACTCCAGTACTCTTGCCTGGAAAATCCCATGGACGGAGGAGCCTGGTAGGCTGTAGTCCATGGAGTCGCTAAGTGCCGGACACAACTGAGCGACGTCACTTTCACTTTTCACTTTCATGCATTGGAGAAGGAAATGGCAACCCACTCCAGTGTTCTTGCCTGGAGAATCCCAGGGAAGGGGGAGCCTTCTATGGTGGGCTGCCATCTATGGGGCCGCAGAGTTGGACATGACTGAAGCAACTTAGCAGCAGCCGCCCTACACAATAAAACCTCAGAGGTGGACCAAGATTAAACTAACTGGTAGCTATGCTTGTAAAAAGAGAGAAGGAACTAAGAAGAGGAGAGGGATGGGGGCAATGCCACATATAAGGCATTATATAAAAGCTGTTATCATTAACAAGCACTCTGCAAATGAAAATTAAAACAGCTTGATGGTTTCGCTTAAAAGTTTAACTGAAAATAGTCAACAACGAACACTAAACAGATACTTGCCATTTTTAGAAAATAACATGTAATCTATGCACTTCCACAGTGAAAGATCACAGAAAATCTGTAAAAGCAATATCTCTAAGCACATCACTTCAATGCATATAAAGTACACATTTTTCAATACAAAAATATTAAATCAAATTCCCAAAGAAGGTGTTTGATTTACATTACCAATTCTCAATTGCTAAATCAGAACTTCTTTTGGATGACTGTAGTTGAAGTTTGGGGCTTTGTGGGTGGCGCTAGTGGTAAAGAACCCACCTGCCAGTATAGAAGACATAAGGTTCAGTCCCTGGGTTGGGAACATCCCCTGGAGAAGGAAATAGCACGGAACAACAGACTGGTTCCAAATAGGAAAAGGAGTACGTCAAGGCTGTATACTGTCTCCCTGTTTATTTAACTTATATGCAGAGTACATCATGAGAAATGCTGGACTGGAAGAAACACAAGCTGGAATCAAGATTGCCAGGAGAAATATCAATAACCTCAGATATGCAGATAACACCACCCTTATGGCAGAAAGTGAAGAGGAGCTAAAAAGCCTCTTGATGAAAGTGAAAGAGGAGAGTGAAAAAGTTGGCTTAAAGCTCAACATTCAGAAAACGAAGCTCATGGCATCCAGTCCCATCACTTCATGGGGAAACAGTGGAAACAGCGTCAGACTTTATTTTGGGGGGCTCCAAAATCACTGCAGATGGTGACTGCAGCCATGAAATTAAAAGACGCTTACTCCTTGGAAGAAAAGTTATGACCAACTTAGATATCATATTCAAAAGCAGAGGCATTACTTTGCCGACTAAGGTCCGTCTAGTCAAGCCTATGGTTTTTCATGTGGTCATGTATGGATGTGAGAGTTGGACTGTGAAGAAGGCTGAGCGCTGAAGAATTGATGCATTTGAACTGTGGTGTTGGAGAAGACTCTTCAGAGTCCCTTGGACTGCAAGGAGATCCAACCAGTCCATTCTGAAGGAGATCAACCCTGGGATTTCTTTGGAAGGAATGATGCTAAAGCTGAAGCTCCAGTACTTTGGCCACCTCATGCGAAGAACTGACTCATTGGAAAAGACTCTGATGCTGGGAGAGATTGGGGGCAGGAGGAGAAGGGGACGACCGAGGATGAGATGGCTGGATGGCATCACGGACTCAATGGATGTGAGTCTGAGTGAACTCCGGGAGTTGGTGATGGACAGGGAGGCCTGGCGTGCTGCGATTCATGGGGTCACAAAGAGTCGGACACAACTGAGCGACTGAACTGAACTGAACTGAGTATTCTTCCCTGGGAGTATCCCAGGGACAGAGAAGTCTGGTGGGCTATGGTCCACGGAGTTGCAAAGAGTCGGACAACTGAAGTGACTTAGCAAAGATGAAGTTTACCTTCATGGAAAAAAAAGAGGGCAAGAGTATAAAGATATTAACAAATATTACTCCATAATTAAGACCAAAATCTATTGGTTTAAGAGAATAAGCTGTATTAAATTATTCTGTAAGTCATATATATATTTGAAATTTGATTAAAACATAAATCAAGCCTTAGCAATTTGACCCACTGCTACCTTAAGTAACTAATACTAAAGTAATTCTAATCAAAACTTGAAATTAAAACGTTCACTAGCCAATAACTATAAATATCTGAAGTTATACAACTCATTTTGCTTGAAAATACATGATATATTTACACTACTTCCAGATGATTTTTCCCCTGTCATCCTAATTAGTTAAGTCTTAACATATGACTATTCTATTAAAATGATGAGAAAATTTGGCATTTAGGTATGCAATAATATTTGGGACACTGCCTAGGCTAAAGCAAAAATCACTTAAGGCACATGTTGAACAAGCATTTTATGAAGAAAACTTGATTTAACTGAAGAGAGGTAGGAATAATTGGAATGGTTTTCCATGTAAATTCCCTGGGTGTTTTTCTGAATGGCTGATAATAAGCAAGTTTGTGAAAGATCCTCTAGTCTCTTCATCCATTGTTGCTATGGTATACTCTTTATAAATATTAATAATGTTCACAAATGAAAAAGAATCCATCTATACCAAGAAGAGTGCCATCTAAATTTTGAGAAGATTAAATGTGTTGATAAAAAACTAATTAAGCAATGGAACATTTCCTCAATTAAAACTTATAAACATTTAAATGACAAGATTTATTATTTTAAATTATTTTCACATGAGAATATTGGCATAAAATAAGCCAAAATTACATTGAATTGATTAGAATTACAACTTGGGGGCAGATTTGCATCAGGTTATAAGAGCACAGCCATTTAGTGAATTTAACTTTAAGCAACCAACACCATCATTGCAAAATCTGTGATTTTGACTAGATACACTATTTAGAACCCTGTTTTTAAAAACATAATTGAGATGACTTGCCATGTAGTCAGTCTAGCAGCAAAAAAGAAGATAAACAAAATATATTAAAATTAGCTTGATGAAATGTGGAAAAATTAGCATATTTACATTTACCTAGGGAAATCTGCCATGGATATTTCTTCTTTGTTATAAATATGTTTTTATTTATGTGTGTATACTTGAGGGAGTGCATTCGTGCATAAAATTTTTGTTGCCTTTCCTCGCAGATACCATTATCATGTAACATAAGATGTATTCACTTTATTTCATAGTATTTGAGTTTTCTTAATGTTGTATCCTGATGTGAAGATCTGACTCTTTGGAAAAGACCCTGATGCTGAGAAAGATTGACGGCAGGAGGAGAAGGGGACAACAGAGGGTAAGATGGTTAGATGACACCACTGACTTGATGGACATGACTTTCAGCAAGCTCCAGGAGTTGGTGATAGACAAGGAAGCCTGGCATGCTGCAGTCCATGGGGTTGCAAAGAGTTGGACACGACTGAGCAACTGAACTGAATGTTGCATCAAATATTTGAGATATGGGGTATTGAGGAGAGGAGAAATGACCACCACCCAAGGACTTTGCTTCCTTTTCTGGGAAAATGGCTTGTTTGTTTTCTTTATACACAAGATTATTATATCATGTTAGACAGAAGTATAACCTTATTATTGTCTTTACTTGGATATTTTGGTATAGTTTAAGGAGATATGTACGGGTGCCACGTTGACAAGGAATGGACCTGTGATGGTTAATTTTATAAGTCAACTTGCAAGCCCATGATACCCAGATATTTGGTCAAATATTACACCAGACATTTCTATGAAGGTATTTCTTTGCTGGAATTAACATTTAAATTAGTAGTCTTTGAGTTAAAGCAGACTACCTTCTTAATGTTGATAAGACTTCATCCAATCAGTTGAAGTCTTATCAGGAAAAAAGACTGATGTACCTGGAGGAAGGGTGAATTTTACCAGCAAGCCGATGGCTTTCCAGTCTCCACAATCATGGAAGTCAATTCCTTAAAATAAACCTCTCTCTCACTACTCAGATATATACACACATATATCCCATTGGCTTTTTTTCTTTGGAGAACCATCACCAATACAGAGTCCCATATTAAGAGCTTGAGCTCTGAATCCAGATTACTTGAGTTCACTCCTAACTATACTATAAACCAGGTGGGCCTCAGTCTTCATATCTATAAAAGGGGATAATAAATACTAGCCCTTACCTCACAGGATCACTTTGAGAATTAAAGAAATTTTATACACAGAAAGAGTTTAGAAAAAGCATGCTCTATATGTTGGGCATTGAGTTCTAAAAACTAACAAATATTAAGTATAATTTTCAAGCTCCTTCTAATATAGCTAGTAAAGTTGAATTTAATCTTAGAAAACAGAAATGGCATGAATTAAACAGAAATTTTTAGAAAAAAATGTGTGAGGAAAACTGAACATGAACATACAGGTTTTCAAACTACTCATTTCTGGAATGGAACTCAATCAGTTCAGTTCAGTCGCTCAGTCATGTCTGACTCTCTGCAACCCCATGGACTGCAGCATGCCAGGCTTCCCTGTCCATCACCAATTCCCTACTACTGTTGCTAAGACGCTTCAGTCATGTCCAACTCTGTGTGACCTCATAGACGGTAGCCCACCAGGCTCCCCCGTTCCTGGGATTCTCCAGGCAAGAATACTGGAGTGGGTTGCCATTTCCTTCTCCAATGCATGAAAGTGAAAAGTGAAAGTGAAGTCACTCAGTCATGTCTGACTCTTCGCGACCCCATGGACTGCAGCCTACCAGGCTCCTCTGTCCATGGGATTTTCCAGGCAAGAGTACTGGAGTGGGGTGCCATTACCTTCTCCGCACCAACTCCCTAAGCCTACTCAGACTCATGTCCATCATGTCATTGATGCCATCCAACCACTTCATCCTCTGTTGTCCCCTTCTCCTCCTGCCTGCAATCTTTCCCAGCATCAGGGTCTTTTCCAATGAGTCAGTTCTTTGCATTAGCTGGCCAAAGTATTGGAGTTTCAGCTTCAGCATCAGTCCTTCCAATGAATATTCAGGGCTTATTTCCTTTAGGATTGACTAGGTGGATCTCCTTGCAGTCCAAGGGACTCTCAAGAGTCTTCTCCAACACCATAGTTCAAAAGCATCAATACTTCAATACTCAGCTTTCTTTATACTCCCAACTCTCACATCCATACATGACTACTGGAAAAACCATAGCTTTGAAGAGATGGACTTTTGTTGGAATATCAATGAGCATTTAAAATGACTGAAGTAAAGTACACTCTGCTTTATACAATATCTGAATTCTTAAAAATGTGCCTGGCCAGTAAAATACATAAGTAATCAAATAATATGAAACTATTGATATAATATCATCTCAGAAAGGCTTTAAACTTGGTTTCTAAATGTTAATAGTTCTTTACATTTGCCTCTATATTTATAGTCTGCACTTGGCCTCTATATATTTCTTCCACTTCTCTCATTGCTCCTGCTCACTACCCACGTCCACCCTTTCCCTGTAAGTTCACCTCCTTTCCCTGCAATTCTCTGCCAAGTACATATTGTTTGTGTTTTTGTTTACGATACTTTGTTTTTGTCAGCGGAAAGCCTAACCGAACATTGACATCCTTTTGGCATGGGGAGAAACTCTGTAACCCTGACACAAAGCTGAAAATTATAAAGAAAAAAGTGATAGAGATTAATAAATATCAAATGCCTGATTTCAGTATGTCAAGAAAGAATCACAAAGAAAAATTAAAAGGTGAATGACAAATGTAGAAAGAACATGTTTTGCATACTTTCAAGTATTTAATAGAAATAATGATTGCTATTCTACAATGTTTTACACTTTGTATTATATAGCTACACAACTTACTCATACCAACTTCATAACAGTCCTGCGAAGAAGGTAGAAAGCAAGATTTCTCAGCACAGGCACTAAGGACAGGGCATGCATGGTTGTGGGCCACTCATTGCCTGTTGATTAGCACCTCTGTTCTTTTCCTGCTAGACACCAGGAGCCTCCTTCATGCCCACCCTTACCCAACGTGTGACAACCAAACGTCTCTGAACATCACCAAATGTCCCTGGGGGACAGATTCATCACCAGTGGAGAACCATGGCCAGAAAGAAAGAGTATCTCCTTTTTCATAAGCTGGGTGAAACAGAGAAGGTAACTGACTTGCCCAAATACACCTCTCTTCTGAATGACCTGTAAAACTGACAGTTACAGGACACCAGCATGAATGCTTTGGGTAAAACACTAACTGCCACCAAATCAATCGATTGTGGATTTTCTAAGCCGACTGTCTTCTACTATAGACATCTTTGAACTCACTTCCTTCTCAGCTGATTCATTCATGATTTCAGGCTTTTTCGTCCCCCAAAAGGAAAACATGCCATTATAAATTTCAAGTTAAAAAATTTATAATGTGAAAATATACAGAAGCATAAAACATATTTATACAGTGCATGCCTCAGTTTTTTTTAAGCAGTTTCTATCTTAGTTTGTGCAATATTTATGAAACAAGCTACCACTCTTAATAATCAGGAAGTTAATACACTATCCAACCTTTATGATCCACCTCTATCAGACACCCAAGAGACAGTGAAAACATTCTCTTTTTGTAGAAGCAACATAGCAGAAGGCCAGTCATATAATGGGAGGTAAAGTGGAGCTGAAGATACTTTGATTATCTGACCAAAAATACTTCCAATAGACTTGAGCTTCCAATGAAGCTTTGAGTTTGCTCAATGATCTGACAGTGTGTGGTCTTACGCAGTGCAATAAATAGCAATGTTTTTTTTTTCATGTTATTGTCCTTTCCCCATATCTGAAAAAATACTAGATTTTCATTTTAATAATTCTAAACACAAACACTTCAAATGATTAATCAACCTCTGTGTCTAAGCAGTGTTCTCCCTCTTTTCAAACTGTTTCTCAACAACAACAAACAAGAAAAATGGAATTGTCTCATGTAATGCACTGCCATCTGTGTGCAGGCTGATAAGATGAAAAGAGAATATTTGAATGTCAGGGGAACGTGGTTACAAAGCATACCTTCCATGACATACACCAGTGACCCCACATCTCCTTCTTTGATGATGCAGCTGTCTTTGCCGTACTCCACCGGGTACATACAATCCACAATCTCTTGGATCTGTGACAGCTCCAAGTTCTTCATAAAGTCATTGTCAAGGATGGCCTCCTTTATGAGATCCTTGGACCTGCGGTAAGAGAGGGAAGATTTACTGGCGCAACTGACAAGCGCTTTCACAATCTGTGAGGTTGAGCAGAGCCAGTGTCAGGCACACATTTTCTTGTTAGGAATCCAAGAATTTCCTGACTGGCCCAAGAGTAATTCCACGGAAGCAGGAAAGACACTGAGAGATTTCCCCTTAAGTAAAGTATCCTTAAATGGATATGGGACCAGTACATAAGCAAAATCACAGAGTTCCATTTTGCTTCAGGCTTTTTTTTTAACCCAAAGACTGTTGGCAAACCAATGGACAGACATCTTAAATTGAAGCTTGAAACACAGCTTAAGAATGAATGGGAACAAAACACAACAAAATTTTATAGAAGAAACACTATTATTACTAAGTTTATAAATTACAAAAGAATATCAGGATGTACAGTGTACACACAATTACAGTATAACACAATATGTTTGCTTATTTTTAGGTGCCTCTCCCACTAGATATTATGCTCCCTGAGGGCAGGGACAGTTTGTATTTCTTTTCTCTACTCTATGCCCGGCGTCTACTACAATACCAGTTATATATAGTACAAGTGCTCAAGAAAAAAAATGATAACGAATTGATATTTAATTAGCTGTTCAGAACAACTGATATAAATGTGAGAGTTCTTTATCCATATCTCATGCTTCTTTAGAGAATATTTATCTCTTCAAGCAGCTTACATTGAGGTAACCAGGCAGATAAAACTCTATTGAACAAGGTGTTTTACACAACATAGCTTAAACGTGGGATTCAACAGGTAGTCTCCAGGAAACATGTTTACAAATTCTCTAATTGGGATTCAGTGGGTAACAGGAAAGTTTTTCAGAACTTGAAAGAGGGTGATCATTTACTTCTCTGGGAAAAGAAACACCAAACAACTTCCTGGGATATAAAAATCAAAGTAAAGGGAAATGGAGAAATACTGTGTCAAGAGCAGCACAGAGTGCTGTCAGAGAAGTCAGAAGCTGGTTACGACAAACACAGAGACCTTAACAACATGGAGGGTAAGAAGCACATCCGGAATTTTATATTAAACATCTTAATCTGAACAGCACCTGGCTACAAGCCGGTCTTTGTCTTCATTGGCTTAACGAGTGGCTTTCAGGGAAGCGACCTGCAGCAGTGAACACTGACCACAGCAGCTGCACCCCCCAGTTCTGCGCGACTTCCACTCTAGACCTCAGTCTAACTGATCCAGCCTTCACACATTATCTTTTGCAATGATTTGGTTCTGAGTGAATACAAAGGTGCATGTCAAATGAAAACTATGTCAACTCTATCAAAATGAAAATACACTGCGAATGGGCTTTTTTGAGGCAATTAAACTTTTCTTGAAGAGTTAAAGGCAGGGAATTAATTATTATACTATTTTTAAGTGAAAAAGGAGGATACAAAATAGTCTTTAGAATATGAAAGCATGGGTGTGTGTGAAACGCAAAAAAATAGGTTTTCGAGTTCTGTATATTTGGATCCCAATCCTGGTACTGTCATGTATTAACAGTTGGCAGGTTGTCTTACTTTTCTGAATTTCCATTTTATAAAATGTAAAATGGTATTTTAAAAATTACCAGCCACCAACAGGCGCGTGAAAAGACATTCAATATTTCTAGTCATTAGGGAAAGGCAAATTAAAACCACAATAGACATCACTCCACGCCTATTAGAATAGCCATCACACACAGGAAAAAGAGAAATAATAAATGGTGGTTTGGATGCAGAGAAAAGGGAACCCTTATACAATGTTGGTGGAAATGTAAATTGTTACTGCCACCATGAAAAACAGTGTTGTGATTCCTCAAAAAATTAAAAACTAGAGCTACCGTATGATCTAGTCATTCTACTTCTGTGAATATATCCAAAGGAAGTGAAAACAATAACTGGAAAAAAATATGAATTACCATGCTCATAGTAAAATTATTCATAATAGCCAAGACATGAAAACAACCTAAGCATTCCCAACAGATGAATGGATAAAGAAGTTGTAATGTGTGTCTATATCTGGATCTAGATATATAGATACACAACGGTATATTATTCAGCCATAAAAATGAGAAAATCGTAACATTCCTAAAAACACAGATGAATCTTGAAGGCATTTTTCTAAGTGAAATATATCAGAGAAAGACAAATAATGTATGACCTCACTTTATGTGGAGGCTGATTAAAAAAAAAAAAACTCATAGAAAAAAAGGGATCAGATTCGTGGTTACCAGAGGTGGTATCAGGAGGGAGGAGGAGGAAGAATTTGAGAAAGGTGATCAAAAGGCACAAGCTTCCAGCCATAAGATAAATACTAGTACAAAATAATGACTATAGTCAACATTACAGTATGGTACATAGGAACAGTAACAGAGTAGATCCTAAGAGTTCTCACTCCAAGGAAAATTTTTTTTTAATTTTATCTACATGAAATGATGAATGTTAATTAAACACTTAACTAAACAGGTTTCAATCCAATCCCAAAGAAAGGCAATGCCAAGGAATGCTCAAACTGCCGCACAACTGCACTCATCTCACGTGCTAGTAAAGTAATGCTCAAAATTCTCCAAGCTAGGCTTCAGCAATATGTGAACCGTGAACTTTCAGATGTTCAAGCTGGTTTTAGAAAAGGCAGAGGAACCAGAGATCAAATTGCCAACATCCGCTGGATCATCGAAAAAGCAAGAGAGTTCCAGAAAAACATCTATTTCCACTTTATTGACTATGCCAAAGCCTTTGACTGTGTGGATCACAATCAACTGTGGAAAATTCTGAAAGAGATGGGAATACCAGACCACCTGACCTGCCTCTTGAGAAACCTATATGCAGGTCAGGAAGCAACAGTTAGAACTGGACATGGAACAACAGACTGGTTCCAAATAGGAAAAGGAGTACATCAAGGCTGTATATTGTCACCCTGCTTATTTAACTTCTATGCAGAGTACATCATGAGAAACGCTGGACTGGAAGAAACACAAGCTGGAATCAAGATTGCCAGGAGAAATATCAATAACCTCAGATATACAGATGACACCACCCTTATGGCAGAAAGTGAAAAGGAACTAAAAAGCTTCTTGATGAAAGTGAAAGAGGAGAGTGGAAAAGTTGGCTTAAAGCTCAACATTCAGAAAAGGAAGATCATGGGATCTGGTCCCATCACTTCATGGCAAATAGATGGGGAAACTGTGGAAAGAGTGTCAGACTTTATTTTTTTAGTCTCCAAAATCACTGTAGATGGTGACTGCAGCCATGAAATTAAAAGACGCTTACTCCTTGGAAGAAAAGTTATGACCAACCTAGACAGCATATTGAAAAGCAGAGACATTACTTTGCCAACCAAGGTCCGTCTAGTCAAGCCTATGGTTTTTCCAGTAGTCATGTATGGATGTGAGAGTTGGACTGTGAAGAAAGCTGAGTGCCGAAGAATTGATGCTTTTGAACTGTGATGTTGGAGCAGACTCTTGAGAGTCCCTTAGACTGCAAGGAGATCCAACCAGTCCATCCTAAAGGAGTTCAGCCCTGGGTATTCTTTGGAAGGACTGATGCTGAGGCTGAAACTCCAGTACTTTGGCCACCTCATGTGAAGAGTTGACTCACTGGAAAAGACTCTGATGCTGGGAGGGATTGGGGGCAGGAGGAGAAGGGGACAACCCAGCATGAGATGGCTGGATGGCATCACGGACTCAATGGACGTGAGTCTGAGTGAGCTCCAGGAGTTGGTGATGGACAGGGAGGCCTGGCGTGCTGCGATTCATGGGGTCGCAAAGAGTTGGACACGACTGAGCAACTGAACTGAACTGAACTGAACACTGTGATAATCATTTCCCAATATGTGTAAATTAAACCATCATGCTGTACACTTAAAATATACATACTGATGTATGTCAATTATTTCTCAATAAAACTGAAAAGATATGTGAATATTGGTAAAAAGATAATGTTACTTTCAGTAAATGGTGCGTGAAAAGGTGGTGGTAGTAACTGCAGTTGCAGTAACAGGAAGTAGTAACAGTGTGCAGTCGTGACTTAGAACAGTATCAAAAGGAAATAAATGTTGGCACTGGTTGCCTTTGGTGACAGAATTATATTTTTTCTTTCAATTTTTCTCTAAAATTTTCTAGAATGGGCATGATTTTCATATGAAAATTTCTTTAATTTCAGAGGTAGTTTCTGAAAAGCAACGGTGCTGTGAGGAAAGATAAAAATCTATTGCTCGTTTCAATAATGACTTAGATACTTAATACTGCTGGCTGCTGCTGCTGCTGAGTTGCTTCAGTCATGTCCAACTCTGGGTGACCCCATAGACAGCCTCCTACCAGGCTCCTCTGTCCCTGGAATTTTCCAGGCGAGAGTACTGGAGTGGGGTGCCATTGCCTTCTCCGAGATTCTTAGTACTGGTTAACTGTTATTGGTATAATCGATATTACTCTTTACAACGGATTCTCTTTCACATGGCCTGTGTCTAAATACTAATGGTAGGAATTTTCACTTCATGAACAGATGGTGATGAATGGCCAGAATAGAGCTTCAGAATAGACTCTATTTAAAAAGTCCTGTTTGTGAGAATTTTACTTTAATTTGCCAGAACTATTTAACTGTAAGTTTCTTTCAAAGTTTTTTTTTTAATTTTATCTTCCTAAAATCTTATTTCTCCTGAGGCAGAGAGTTGTTTCCATTGAATATTCAATACAAGATGCAAAACTCTGTCCCCATCTATGATTTTCATAAGCTCTCCCTTCTTAATTATCTTTACCATTCCTGACCTCAAGGTCAAGATCCCATAGCAACTACATAGTGACTCCTGAGATCTACTGTTCTAGGATTGCTTTTCCAAATAACAGGACTTATTTGATCTTTAAGAAATTAATTTTAATCAAACTGCATAATATTCTCTTTATTAAAAATTCTTTTATTTTCATTGAGTCAGAGTGTAAGGTCATCAATGGGTTCATATTTTTTTAATATAATAAAGACTAAAGACTAGATATCAATCCCAGAGTCCCATCTTGTTTAACTACAGATGGTATCTTTTCCTTTGGGGAATAATAATGGTGCTCCATTAAAATCTAAGCCCTAGAAATGCTTCAAGATTAAAAATAAAGCCTTCTTCCAAGAAAATAATTAGCTACACCCAAAGATGACTGAAGAAAGGCACTTTCTTTCTACTCATAAACAGCACAATTAACCTGCTTCATGAAGACATTAGAAAAGATGGCACAGCTTAGTGTTACACAGTCCCTTAGAATTAATCGAGTTTTCTAAGTGCTTACCAAAAATTGGAGGAGAGGAAAGGAATTTCAGGATGTGCTTGCTTCTCCAACTTAATTTCAAATGGAGAACATTCAATCTCAAGTCCCTGAAGAAACTAACTAGAGGCTTTCACCTTTGCCTTTGTAGTACTTTAAAATAAACTAAGAAATATAGGACCTATGTCTTATCATTTATCCATTTATCCCTTCATAGAGGTATTGCCCAATGACATTTGCCTCCAAAATATCCCAAATAATCCCTCTCTGCCTTCACAGAGTGGTGTATCTTAAAGATGTTCTTGTCAGTGAGCGATGCTCAAAGCCCTGCCTCTTCATGTAATTTTCCTTTAAGTCCTTTCCCACTGAAGGCTTGAAACCTTAGGGCAACTCTCATTAGTCTCCACTTGCTCCAACATTATAAACCATAATCAGTTCGAGCCTCCACCTAACTCTTCTTGGAATCTTTTTCTTTCCCTGAAGAAGCAGTCTAACACACTCATTGTAACTAACATGTGATGCTGCATGTGGGATCAGCTGAGCTGTGTTATCAGTCTGGGAGCTGAGGAAAGCTGCTATCGCAAGTTCCAGAAGGTGATTATCTGCCCTAACCCTGAGAATATATCTTAACAACATTTTGCAAGAATTCAGTAGCCTGACCTGAAAGGCGAAAGACGCAAATACAAAGATCTTGATTTTTTTTTTAATCCTTCATGTCTGCTTCTGTGTACAAATAATCTATCTTTTTTTTTTTTTAAGCTCTTTCTTCCACACTCAAAATTTGTGACTTTTTCAATCCAAACAACCGTAAAAGTAACTCGGTTATTTCAAGCTGGCCCTATTGATTTCTCATCATCAAATTGTCAGCCTCTGAAATATTGGCTTTATATAATAGTGTGCTGTTAAATGCACTCTCCAGGGGGAAAAAAAAGCCCTGGTTTGTAGTGTTTGCCAATTTCCATGGTATAAATACTCCCACCATAGTCAATTTCAAGCTACTAATGCAAAGTCAGCCTGCTTGCAAAATTCCTGAAAATTTAGCAAGCAATTCTTATATGAGCCAGTCTGTTGGCTTCAACACATCAGATATAGATTCTTTTCCTAACACCCTAAGAATTTAGTGTGCCTTCATTTATAAATGCTAAAACTAACATGATGATCCTTTCCTTCCCTAAAGATTTCATTAGGTGGTATAATATCCCCAGATAACCTTTGCCAGGATTAGCAACAGGTCTTCCAAATTTTCAAAGTTTAAGAAAATGAATTAGAAAGCCCACTTCCCCATTTATTTACTGCAGAGAAAGTTCCCAAATATACACAAAGGCTAACTGTCTTTCTACACAATTTTAGATAAAGTGGGCAATCTGAGGTATGCATAGGTAAATATAACCTACCTCTCTAACGAGAGAGATGGCATTATTCACTACAGATAAACAGAGCCCCATTAGTTTTCTAAACATGAAAGGATATTCTACATTGTGGATATCATGTAGTAGGCTCGCTATATCTACAGAGCGCTAGTGTTATGTCAAGTGTGGAAGGCTGTTTCAGAACAAGTTGTCAGGAAGGCTTCTCAAAGCTGAGGACTGCGTAATAGAATCCACAGAGAAGAGCATCCTGGGTAGAAGGAAAAACAAATACGAAGGTTCAAAGACTAGAAGGAACTTGATCTATCCAATCAACGTTCAGTAAGGAGACCTATGAGGCTGAAGCACAGAGTGAGGCAGAAGAAAAGGAAAAGGAGAATAAGACTGCAAAGGCAGGCAGGAATCCGGTCTCACAGGGCCTTGAAGGCAGTGATACAGAGTTTTACTTCATTCTAAAGCCTTAGGGATACAGTGAAGCGTTGATGATAAGAAGAGGTAGGACTTGCAGGTAATATATCTGGCATAAGGAATACATAGTGTACTTTTTTATTGGAATATAGCTGCTTTACAATGTCATGTTAGTTTCTGCTGTACAACGAAGTGAGTCAGCCACACATATTCATACATCCCCACTCCTTTAGCTGCCTTCCCATTTAGGTCACCACAGGGCACTGAGTGGAGTTCCCTGTGCAAATTTCATCAGTCAGTTTTCATTAGTGATCTGTTTTACACATAGGAGTATATATGTATGTTAATCCCAATCTCCCAATCCATCCTGCCCTCACCTTCCCACCTTGCTATCTGTATGTTTGTCCTCTGTGTGGATGAACTTATTTGCAAAACAGAGATAAGGTTAGTTTAAATTGCTACTGAGTTCATAGAAGCTTTATGACATGTATTTCATCAATGAACAGATATTTAAAGTATCCTGATAATAAGGAGTTCTTATGACTGAAACTCCTGGGAACCACTGTCGCACAACTCCTACACTTAGCTCTATTTCAAATCACTAATTCTCAGGCAACTTTTACATATAAGAAGAGAATGAGATCTCATCTCCAATTTCAAGCTATGTCCAAAGTTCTAAAAGATATGCACTCTTCCTTCACAGTGCCACTGAACACATACCAAGCAACTATAAATACGCCCCAAACGCGGCCAGAAATGTGAGAATCAAATCAATATCTGATCCCTTCATTTGATGAAGACTTCTAGGCACTTAAAAAATAGTTAAAATTATTACTAAGAATGAATATTGGCAAGAGCAATTTAAAAATAATTTACAAAGATTCTATAATCAGCTTTATACAGAAGAACTGTACAAAAATGATCTTCATGGCCCAGATAATCACGATGGTGTGATCACTCACCTAGAGCCAGACATCCTGGAATGTGAAGTCAAGGGGGCCTTCAGAAGCATCACTACTCTAGTAGTGGGGGAGATGGAACTCCAGTTGAGCTATTTCAAATCCTAAAAGACAATGCTCTGAAAGTGCTGCACTCAATATGTCAGCAAATTTGGAAAACTCAGCAGTGGCCACAGGACTGGAAAAGGTCAGTTTTCATTCCAATCCCTAAGAAAGGCAATGCCAAGGAATGCTCAAACTACCACACAATTACACTCATCTCACACGCTAGTAAAGTAATGCTCAAAATTCTCCAAGTCAGGCTTCAGCAATACGTGAACCATGAATTTCCATATGTTCAACCTGGTTTCAGAAAAGGCAGAGGAACCAGAGATCAAATTGCCAACATCCACTGGAGCATCGAAAAAGCAAGAGAGTTCCAGAAAAACATCTATTTCTGCTTTACTGACTATGCCAAAGCCTTTGACTGTGTGGATCACAATCAACTGTGGAAAATTCGAAAAGAGATGGGAATACTAGGCCACCTGACCTGCCTCTTGAGAAACCTATATGCAGGTCAGGAAGCAACAGTTAGAACTGGACATGGAACAACAGACTGGTTCCAAATAGGAAAAGGAGTACGTCAAGGCTGTATATTGTCACCCTGCTTATTTAACTTATACACAGAGTACATCATGAGAAATGCTGGGCTGGAGGAAGCACATGCTGGAATCAAGATTGCCGGGAGAAATATCAATAACCTGAGATATGCAGATGACACCACTCTAATGGCAGAAAGTGAAGAAGAACTAAAGAGCCTCTTGATGAAAATGAAAGAGGAGAGTGAAAAAGTTGGCTTAAAGCTTGTCATTCAGAAAACCAAGATCATGGCATCTGGTCCCATCACTTCATGGGAAATAGCTGGGGAAACAGTGGATACAGTGTCAGACTTCATTTTTTTGGGCTCCAAAATCACTGCAGATGGGACTGCAGCCACGAAATTAAAAGATGCTTACTTCTTGGAAGGAAAGTTACGACCAACCTATACAGCATATTAAAAAGCAGCGACATTACTTTGTCCACAAAGGTCTGTCTTGTAAAGGCTATGGTTTTTTCAGTGGTCATGCATGGATGTGAGAGTTGGACTATAAGGAAAGCTGAGCACTGAAGAATTGATGTTTTTGAGCTGTGGTGTTGGAGAAGACTCTTGAGAGTCCCTTGGACTGCAGGGAGATCCAAGCAGTCCATCCTAAAGGACATCAGTCCTGAGTGTTCACTGGAAGGACTGATGTTGAACCTGAAACTCCAATACTTCGGCCACCTGATGCAAAGAGCTGCCTCATTTGAAAAGACCCTGCTGCTGGGAAAGATTGAGGGCAGGAGGAGAAGGGGATGACAGAAGATGAGATGGTTGCATGGCATCACCAACTCAATGGACATGAGTTTGGGTAAACTGCGGTAGTTGGTGATGGACAGGGAGGCCTGGCATGCTGTGGTTCATGGGGTCTCAAAGAGCCGGACACAACTGAGCAACTGAACTGAACTAATAATCAATTTTTTGACTGATAAAAAGCACTCACTAAATATTTTTAGTGCTCCAAGGTCAGTATTAGGCTCACATATCAGAACGAGCATAAATGCACTTTCCTGGTCCTTGATCTACAATAAAGTATCTTCAGCTGGCAGCTCAGAAGTCCAAACCTCAACTGTAATTCACGGTTCTTTTACTCAGATATAGTCATTGTAGGGTGCCTTAAAAAGCGTCTAATTCCAGGAGTCACTGTGGCAAGATATCTCCATCTATATACTGTGAAATATTCAATGAATCACCTAGAAGCGAGAAAACTCATGGAGTAGTCCTCTCAACCGCCTCAACTGTTGAGATTCTGCCCAAACAGTAAATCCTATTTCTAGCCTAACAGCTTTCTTGAATGAACTCTGTAGGTATAGAGCTAAGAAATATCAACCAGCTCACATTTTTAAAGACAAAATTCAATCCTGAAAAACGATGGGCCAATTGAGATATTTCCTCAAAACTGAAAATCAGTTTTCAACAAGTTTCAGACTAAATTTTCACATCAAGCAACTCTGCCATAGCTATCCCAATCTTATCACAAAACAGTCATGAAGAAATCAAGACTATTTGCAGCATTCATATCCATAATCAGCATATGATATAAAACACTGGAAACACTAGGCCAAAATATTATGATAGCAATGTAGCTCCCAAATGGCCAATGATATTAATCTTCTATCACATGCATCCCAAATAATTTCAAGTTGCCATTTCTATTTTTTTTTTGTAGTTCTAAAGTAGATCAGTATCCACTTGAAATTTAGATATTATAACTCTAAACAAAAATAATGATTTGGGTCAAGGTGAAAAATGGTTGACCCATAAGATATTTGACCCATAAGATATTTGTTTGCTGATTTATCACTTACAGCTTATTCTTTTGAACTGATACTCATTCTTATTGACTAGGAGTGATGCTAAGTACCTCTTGAAATCACTAGTTATGTTAATAGATGGAGCAAACTTGTACTAATTAAAGGAAAAAAATGTATTGCTCTTTGTAGGTGCTCATCAACTTCCAAAAAAATCAATATTAAAGTCTCCCTTTCAACTACTGCAGTCATTCAGTGCTCCAGAGAGGCATATAACAGCTACTTCACACTAGTGAGCCTAACTCAAACTAGAGCAGTCTCCAAAAGAGCCCAGCCCAAACTCCTATGCTATAGTTCCCCTTTCATACCACTGAAGAAGAACCATGGGGTTTCACAGAAGAAGTGCAAAGTGCTTTCCACGAGAATAACGATCATAAGAATTTCAGGAGAATGAGACCACACACATTGCATTCCAAAATATAAGAACCATGCGGCTGGATCCTCTATGATTAACTCTACTTTTGAAGTTAGAGATCTAAACTGCAAAACAAAAAAGAGCAATGATGGCGAAGAAAACACGTGGCATATATTTATATGTCCAATTTCAATTCAACATTTCAGAGCAATTTCTTGCTTATCTTTCAGTACACACAAACAGCTGAGATCTCTCGGCGTTTACTTGCTCACAACAAGGTCAGCATGGTTACACTATGAACATCCATTAAGTTCCTCATCACCCAGGGTGACCCTGCCTGCAGGGCACAGAGGGGGAGCCATGATGTTCTGTCTAGTCCTTTGAAACGCAACAGCTCACATCATCACCATGTGTTATGCGCTGTCATTTCAATTACTGCAATGGCTTGATTTTAAAATTGATCATTAAAGACATTATTTCAGAAAAATTATCTTATTCAGTTGCTTCTCAGATTTAATCTCTGAGATAAATTACCTAACATTTTAAATTACCTTACATTCGTCCGAATTCAGCAGCAGGAAAATAACATGTTTTGCTACCAACCCCCCTACACCCCAAATGCACACTTCCTCTGGGCTGAAAATTATGACTTGGGTCATTCATTATCCCCTCTGGTGATGCTTCCAGAAAATGAGAGCCAAATTTAGCCTTGCTACAGTGACCTACAGGTTGTAAGGAGGCAGATCATCTACTTTGATGTACTTGGTTCAGTTTCTTATCCAAACAGCTGTTTACATTGGGCTTTAATACATTAAGAAAGTGAAAGTGGCTCAGTCGTGTGTGAGTCTTTGTGACCCAATGGACTATACAGTCCATGAAATTCTCCAGGCCAGAATACTGGAGTGGATAACCTTTCCCTTCTCCAGGGGAATCTTCCCAACCCAGGGATTGAACCCAGGTCTCCCACATTGCAGGTGGATTCCTTACCAGCAAGCCTGTACTGGAACCCAAGAATACTGGAGTGGGTAGCATATCCCTCCAGCAGATCTTCCTGACCCAGGAATAGAACCGGGGTCTCCTGCATTGCAGGCAGCCGCTTTACCAACTGAGACATCAGGGAATACATCAGAATACATGCAATACGTTACATTTTGACTCTGCCTGAAGGGAGATGGCATATATACTGAGATTTTTTTTTTAACAATTAAAATTTAAAAACCAAACAATCATGCTCCTACTTGTGAAAGCTCTGAAGTTTCAAGGCTTCTTAACCAAAGTGAAAAAATTAACCGATAAAGACAGCAAAAGTCATCATCATAATAGTAGTACTAATATTACTACATCTAATATTTATTAAGGAGTTACTCTATGTACTGCAATGAAAAGCAACCCCCATGTAAGTCTTACAATGAATTGATAAGTTTGCCATCACAGAACTACGGCTCAGAGCATATAACCTGTCCAATGTTGCACAGCAAGTATTGACAGGTAGATACAGGGTTTAAACATAAACCCATTTGACTTAAACCCAAGCCACTCTCTACTAAATCACTTCTATGAACACAACACTTAACTTTATTCACAATTTGAATAAACTATCACAATTATAAAATCCAAAAGCAAATATTCTTCTTACTTATCACTAATACTGCTAAAGTAAAAATGCTATGCTTGGATAGTATGACCTTTCACCTTCAGAAAGCATTTCATGCTTTCAAAACAATTTTACATATAACATTTCATTCCATGATTGCCAAAAACCTATGCAGAAAACTACTTTTCTGATTTGACAGATAAGAAAACAGAGTCACAAATGGTTTTTGTTCATTCTTCAGTTGCTAGGTCGTGTCCAGCTCTTTGCCACTCTATGGACTGCAGCAGGCCAGGCTTCCCTGTCCATCACTGTCTCTCGGAATTTGCTCAAACTCTGTCCATCGAGTCCATGATGCCATCATCTTCTGTTCCCCCCCTTCTCCTCCTGCCCTCAGTCTTTCCCAGTATCAGGGTCGTTTCCAATGAGTTGGCTCTTCACATCAGATGGCCAAAGCATTGGAGCTTTGGCTTCAGCATCTAATGAATCTTCAGGGTCGATTTCCTTTAGGGTTGACCCATTTGATCCCTTTGCAGTCCAAGAGACTCAGTTTAAGTAAGAAATTAAAGCAGAACTCAGATCTACTGACTGCGAGCCTGAAATAAACAGTGCTCAGACCTTCCTTCATGGCACGCCCTTTCATGTTCTCTCTGTGTCTCTTGGTGCCTTTTTTCTCTTTGTGTCCCTGTCACTTTGCCTCGGTCTCTCACTCTCTCTGTCTTCCGTACCCCTTTGGCCATTTTACTCTTTAAACTCTCTTGGACAAAGACTCAACAAATCCACTGAAGCAGTATCAGCAGGGAACTCTGGCCATTTGACAATAATTCCATAGTTTAAAAAATTCTGTGATGGTTCATTCAGAGAGATTCCCTTTCTGATCTAATTCATTCTTCACATTACAGAAGTTTGAACATGTCTTGTGGCTTTTACAGACAGATATAGTCTCATACAGAAACACCTCTTGAATTCAGCAATGTAATTCAACTTATTCTGATTTCAGTGTTCACACATGTGTTCTCTCCTCTCTGTCTTGAGCACAGACCTGTTATCTGTCTCCTTTCCTTCCTACAAACCCTGCCTCAGATGGATTTGATATATAAATATGGAGGGGGAAAAAGTATTAAAAAAAATTTACTATTACTTCAGGTGAGTGTCTGCATTTGAATTCAAAACAACAAAGGAAGCTCTCTTTATGCTTATAGGATGAAAAATACAATATTCCAAGAAAACCTCAAAGTCACTCATTTGTAATTAATGTAACTAATGATCTGTAATATACATATATTTGAGAAGCCTGAATATAAGAATCTAAACAGTAAATGCTTTCTCTGTAAGTACTGATAGTCTTACAAGAGAAATCTAAAACATAAAACATGTATAAACTTAATAAAATGTTAGTATAATGGTTCACATACTGGAATCTAATAAGGTAGCTACCTTGAATTTTTACTGAAGAAGTTAGAGAGGGTATGAAAAAAGGGAGAAAGGGAAGAAGAAAGATAAATAACTGTGATTTTATAACTTGAACTCTCTATCTGTCATCTTGTACCACGCTGCCCTTTAATGCTCTGTCCCTTTCAGTGACATTTAATATTTATTGTATTCCCAACACAACAAATCTAGGTTCCAATTCAGCCACTGCAGATACATTACAAGCAAAAGTGATTGATGCGTTTAAAATACAACAATAATTATCCACAAAGCGATGTAAAAAGTGACCTGGAGTTGCTGCTACCATGAATGCTATATTTATGGAAGTAAATCACACCTACAAATCTGCAAGATCGACCCTAAAATGTAACCGTTGTGAAATAAGGTCACAACCATCAGCAGGAGAAATACAAAAGAAACAGAGAAACCATAAAGAGGTTTAGGCAGGTCATGAAGCCAAGGAGATGAATATAATAAAAAAAATGCCAAAGACATGGGGCGCATAACAAAAGTGCACCTGAATTGCAAACAACAGATTTGCAGGAATATGACTTAACACTGTATGAATGCTTCAAGTCATGCAGAGGGGAAACTCAAAGAGCTTTGCCAGTTCAAGGTTCCAGAAGTCAGAGCTGGGCTACTGAGGTTGTAGGGAGGGAGAAGAGGGGAGAGCTGGTCCCTGAGGTCATAGGACACTGAGTAAAAGTGGGGGCTAGAGATAAATAGCTTAAACAATTTAAGCCAAAGGCAGTTCAGGCAGAATAAAGCCCAAGACAATGGCTCTTCAAGCTGTGGCAAAGAGACGGGACAAAATGATTCAGAGGACCAACAGGAGGCTGTGTTTCCAGAATATTTCTGTAATCTTGGCTCCCAGAATTTCAGGGTATTCCTTCCTGGAGTGGTTAGGTTATAACTCACTCACAAATATAAATGTGCTTCAAAAGATGCAGGGACTGCTGGGCAAATATTTTGTATACAGACCTTGCATGGCTTCCACATTTTTGTCAACCTCTAGAATGAATGAGGAAAGCTGGCAATAGGATAGAAAAATATGAAGAGCAGGAGGTGAGCCATGATGATGCTCTAACTTTACTTGTGGATAGATTTCGAGGTACACAGAGAGCCTTTATCTTTGCAGTCTTTTTGGACATGTTCTCTCACCTTACCTTCCCAATAAAAACTTCCAGAAACGAGTTACTCATGCTAGCTAGAAAACTGGTTGATCTTACACTTAACTTCCATCCCATATCATTCTTCAAAACCAGGCTGATCCACCTATTCACAATCGCCAAGACACAGACACCACCCAAACATTGATTGACAGATGAATGGGCAAAGAAGATGTGATATGTGTATACAATGGAATAATACTCAGCCATAAAAAAGTGAAATAATGCCATTTGTGGTAACCTGGATGCAACTAGAGATAATCCTACTAAGTGAAGTAAGTCAGAAAGAGAAATACTGAATGGCATCACTTATATGTGGGATATACAATGATACAAATTAACCTATCAATGAAAAGAAACGGAATCATGGACAGAGAACAGACTGGTGGTTGCCCAGGTACAGGGGGTTGGGGAAGTGATAGAGTGGGAGTCTGGGGTTAGCAGATGGGAGAGCTTTTACAGAGAGAATGGATAAACAACAAGATCCTATTGTAGACCACAGACAACTGTATTCTATATCATATGATAATCACAATGGAAAATATTTGAAAGAGTTGATTTACAATGTTAATTTCTGACGTACAGCAAATTGAATCACTTTTAGGTATGTATTATCAGTGTGACGTGTGTGTGTGTGTGTGTGTGTGTGTATAACTGAACCACTTTGCTGTACAGTAGAAACTTACCCAATATTCTAAGTCAACTACACTTTAATTTAAAAATTGATAAAATAAAAAAATAGAAAGTATGTCTTTTACGTAATCATGAAGATGAGGGAGTTTTTTTTAAAGGAATTATACCACTGACAATGTGATTGTCTGATCAGCAGTGATTCCATACTTAACTGGGATGTTATTTTGAATAATGCTTGTAAGTGTATCTTCTGTGCAAATATACTTTTGATGGTTAATAAATGTTACTAGTCACTGCGTTTTCAAGATAAACAAAGGCCATCCTGCTCCAGGTGTACAGGCTACTAGCTGCTCTGGCAGTCTGTTCAGCCTGACCCTTACCCGTCCATTCATTCTTTCCATCAGCAATCATCTCTTGCATGCTTCCTACACAGCATGAGTGCACGTGGGAAAACGAAGCACAGCTCACATTCCAGTAGTACAAGACAGACAACATAGAGGTGAACACACAAATAACACCTGTTAAAATAGAGAAAATATTTGGAGGGTTACAAAATGGATGCTGAATGGAGAATCAAGAAAAAGATCTGTTTGGAATCTGAAATGAAGACCTGTCTGAAAATATTTATTCTGAGATTGAAGGATGAGATAAACCATCCCACAGGAGATCTAAGAGAAGGGAATTCAAAGCAGGAGAAACAGAATGTTTTCAGGCTCCATTTAGAAACGGCAGAGTCTTTTGATGAAGGGAAAGGATGGCTGGAGATGAATTTGGCGATGGGAGCAGGGGCTGGTTAAGACATGCCCTTGCAGACAGTGGGAGAGAACTGGATTCCTAGTGAAATGGAAAGCTAGTCACAGGGTGAAACAAGGATGGTGAATGACACTGTCTGACTTATGTTTGCAAAGGCCCACTTAGGCTTGCAGTGAATAAACTGAAGCAATTGCAAGCAGAAGAAGGGAAAGAGAGCTCAGAAGAGGTGTTGCTGCACTAATCTCACACAAGACATCGGATGGCTGAGGCTAAGAGGGTGACAGTAGAGATGGGCAGAAATGTGAATGAATTGGAAACACATTTTGCAAGTGGAAGTTATGGGACTTACTGGTAGAGTGAATGTGAAGAGGTGGAAAAGGGAACAGTCACAGGTTTCCAGCTTAAGCAACTGAATGTTTACTGAGATGGGCTGCAGTAGAAGCCCAACTTGTAGAAGTTACAAGTTCCTGGGGACCAAACAACCCAGTGGTTGGGGTTGAAGGAGAGACATACACAAGGAATGAGAAATACCAGCAATAGGGAAGAGTCAGTCAGGCAAGTGATGGAAAGAAGTGTTCCAGGGGGAAGAAATAACTAACTTTTGATTCTTGTCAGAGACATATTTTCCAATATGATTAGTTTTATTTTATTTTAGCCTGGCATGCTGCAGTTTATGGGGTCAGAGTTGAATGCAACTTACCATTCAGTTGATTTATAATCAACTATTGTTTCTGGCGTACAGCAAAGGGATTCAGTTTATATTTATTTATATATGAGTGAGTGAGTGAGTGAAGTCACTCAGTCGTGTCCAACTCTTTGTGACCCCATGGACTGTAGCCCACCAGGCTCCTCCATCCGTGGGATTCTCCAGGCAAGAGTACTGGAGTGGGTTGCCATTTCCTTCTCCAAGAGATCTTCCCAACCCAGGGATCGAACCCGGATCTCCCACATTGCAGGCAGATGCTTTACCATCTGAGCCACCAGGGAAGCTCATTTATATATATATATACACACACACACATATATATATATGTATATATATGTTCTTTTCAATATGATTAGATTTAAAACACTGGTCTGACATGATTCAATAATTATCAATGAACACTGTAATGTAATTAAGCAACAATAAGCACTGCTCTCCTCTCTTCTGTTTTTTTTTAATCACTTGAAAATATTCAACTGTGACTTTATTCCTCAGATTACTTTAAGCATAAGGGTATCACAGCAACTGACACTTGCTTGGAAACAGAATTACTTGAAACAAAGCCAGTAAGTTTGACTGCCATCCTTCACATTTTAAAAATCACACGTATCACACATCCTACATATATCTGTACTCAGTCTGCAAAGTTTTTGTGGTAAGGTTATGCAAGGAGGAGGTCACATTATCTATTTAAAACAATATACTGAATACTTCAAGAGACTGGATTCCTCCTCATGTACAAAATCAAAATGGCAATCAACAGGAATTAAATCAAAATTACACTGTCTTCTTTGGAATGAGAAGGATTCCTTAGTATGGAGGAAATGCACTTTTTAGCAACAGAATAATCCAGACAAGAAACTTGTTGACCAAATTTGATGCTTGTACCAAGTTACTGCAGATAAAGAGCCATTAAGCAGAAAGGCAGGCAGTAGAGAGCACGAAAGTGACTCAATATTAATCATACATTGACTCATCCAACATCATATAAGCCTCATTACCCTCCCCTCCATTTATTTCCTAAGCTTAGAATTGTATTATAAATGGCACCATTCATAGAAATGACTGTATCATGAGGATCCTGACCATTTCTGTATTGAACACAGTACTGGGAGTTCTAAATGTCAATAAAGCAAAGTTTTTTTCCATAGTTAATAAAATTAATATCTCACTTCACTTTTGACTCTTGAGTTACTATTATATTTACTATTTTTTTCTCACATTCATGGATAATTTTAGTCATTAAACCTAGTTTCTTAAATAGCTTAAACTCTGAAAACATGGTGGGGAATAAATAAATAAGTACAAAGTACATTGTTATTGTTTAGTCGCTAAGTTGTGTCCTACGCTTTGTAACCCCATGGATACTAGCCCACCAGGCTCCTCTGTTCATGGGATTTCCCAGGCAAGAATACTGGAGTGGGTTGCTATTTCCTTCTCCAGGGGATCTTCTCAAGCCAGGGATCAAACCCACATCTCCGGCTTGACAGGCGGATTCTTTATCAGAGTCACATGGGAATAATTTTAACTTTAACCCACTTCCAGGGAAATGATGACATGCTAAGCTACCTGTATATCCATATTCAGTTCACGCTCACTTGAAATTCAGCTCAAACATCATGGAACCAGATTCTCGACTGTTAACTTACACAAAATTAGCATAGAGTTTTCTTACCCTCTCCCTGACATGCCCACTATCAGCCTCCCCTGTACATTATGGGGATCACCAAGATGTCATGTCCTTTCCTACTGGAAGTTTCAAAAGTAACTTTCAAATTATTATAGTCCCCTGTTATCCCTCCAGCAAAACCCAAAAGTATTTCCTCTCACAACATTTGATCACCAACTTCTTTTTGCATCTTTCCTTAACTGAAGCCTTGGCTAAACCTTCAGCTCTCTATTACTTAAAGGAGTATGGCCATTTCTTTCCAATATTAAATGGTCTTAAGAGATGTTATTCCAACTGGTTATTCTGAACCTGTCACTCACTTTGTCACAGCATCAAACTACTATAAATTAAACTCCGGCCTCACTAACTCCAACCTTGAATACCCTTTGGGATTTGTGATGATCACTTCCCAATTCAGTGGGATAACTCCAAATTTCTCCTCTTCGATTGAGTTGCCTGCTGTCACTTCTCTTCAGAGAAACTTATTTAGCATGCTCTTCCCTGTGGCTCAGAGGGTAAAGCGTCTGCCTGCAACGCAGGAGACCCGGGTTCGATCCCTGGGTTGGGAAGATCCCCTGGAGAAGGAAACGGCAGCCCACTCCAGTATTCTTGCCTGGAGAATCCCATGGACAGAGGAGCCTGGTGGGCTACAGTCCACGGGGTCACAAAGAGTCGGACACGACTGACTGACCTCACTTACGCTTCCTAACAGTGGTGACAATAAGGTTTCAATTAGGTCACATCTGTCTCTAAGTCATTATATAGAACACCCTCATTTAACATTATCGGAGTATTTCCATGTTCTGACCATTTTCCACCCACTCTGGGCATTAGGAAGATTTTGCAAAGATACATAGGACCCACCCAAAACTTTGATTTCAGTTGGCCTAGGGGTATGACCCAGGAATCTGATGTGTGCACTGTCATATACATGTCACACCATGTGAAGTGTATTTTAACTACACATTCACGTGTAAAAGTATATTTGATTTTATGAAACCTAAGCTTTAAAAAATGCACATTTTACCAATTTTGTTTTTCTCTCCAAGTATCATCAGTTCAAAATAACATTTTGTAAGACATAAATAATGTGGCAGAAAATATCACGCTTTATCTTGGAAGTCCAGTTTGCAAAACCATACATACTGAACTTTAAAAATAAAAGAAATGACACATACAGAGAACCACAAGAAACTTCTCAGTTATGACTTTGCATGAAGTCAGAGAAAAGAGGCAGAGGCTACAGGGTATTTTTTCTCTGAAATACTCTTTCCTTTGCTTATATGATGCAGTCTATAATTTTTCCTCTCTCTCCAGTTCTTCTCTCTTCTTTCTCCTCTTCCTCGTTTTTCTTCTTCTTCCCTCTTCTTCCCCTCTCTCTCTCTCTCCCTCCTATATCTCTTTCTCTGCTATTCTCTCTCACTCTCCTTAAGAGTTCCTCCTCCTTGCTAACCCACTTAGCATTTATAGTTCCTGGAGCTCTATTCTCAGCCTTTTTTTTTTTCCTCTTTTAATTTACATACTCTTCTTAGATAATCTTACTGAAATTACTATCTATATGCTGACACAGCCTAAATCTATATCTCACACCAGACTTATTTCTAGAGCTTCAGCTCAAAGGCTTCTTGTCTACGTAAGTACTTCACACTCACCTTGAGAGGTGAAGTGACTTACCATCGTCACCGCCGAATGCATCTTCCTTCCCAACCAATCTGCTTCTTCTCCAGGATTCTCAACCTTGACCAATAGCATCACCACATCCACTCAACTACTCAAAATAGAAACCCAGAGGTCATCTGACCTTCTCCCCTACCCCTCACCACCATATCCAATTACCAAGACACGCTGACCATTCCTCTCTCTTAAATTTTCTTGAATCTATCTACTTCTAGTCATCTCCAGTCTACTTTTAGTTTGAGGCACCTTCATCTATCATCTAAACTGAACTTTGCTTCTTAATCTCCCAATTGGTATCCTGCATCCATACTTAATCTTCTTCAGTCTTTTCTACCCATTGTAGTAATCTTTTAAAAACTCAATAACAAAACAGAAATCTGGATGTAAAAGTTATAAAATGTAAATCTTGTGAATCTTAAACTATTACAAAATTAAAAGTTATATAAAAATACAACTCTGATTATATTCTTTGCTTTCTGCCCCACCTCTTCTTAAAAACTTTAAATAACTCCCCTTAAATAAGACCAACATCCTTACATTTGCTTTCAAACCCACTCAAGTTCTGGCCTCCCTCATGCTCCATTTTCCTTTTTTGGACTTGTACTACAACTACACTAGCCTTTTAATTCCTTAAAAAGGATCCTTTCTCTTAAAAACTACAAATAAATCATCCCCTCCGCTCAAATCTTTGTTAGTCGCATTATCCGCCTCTTCTTCAGATCTCTGCTGAGTGTCCTTGCGAGAGTGTTCCCCAGCCTTTTTCTGCTGATCCAGCCCTTCAAACTAGATGAATTCAGCCTCTTTCAGGTTCGCACAGCACCTTTTACTTCTTTTGTAAAATGCATCATGCCTGAAATTTCTTGTTCAACATCTCCTCTCAGCTCAGTAATCCATAAACACGACACTGTGAAGGAGTTCATGTCTGGCAAGAAAATATTTGAGTCAATGAGTGCTTACAACTGCTACTAAAATCCAAACTATTCCTCAATTTCATCATTTCTCAGAGAGTTTCTGGACTGTACAGACATTGGTTATTTAATAATACTTACTTTTCTAAAATTGGTAATACTTTTTATAATAATTTATGAACAAGATTTCAGGGTGATAGTACACCGAATATTGCACTCTGGGGGAGTGACATATGCCAGTTGTTAAATAAGACCCAAGTGTAATTCAAAGATAGAACTATAATGCTATTTAAGTATCCCAGAAAGGAAAAAATTATAAAATACAGGTTTGTATTCTAGGAAGAGCTCTACAGGAAGTCTACAGATTAACACTCAATCAAGTATGTGACAAAAGATGAACTGCAAAAGACTGGCATTCATTATTACTTTTTCTATTAGTATCCTGGCTCTCCTAGTGGCTCAGACAGTAAAGCGTCTGTCTACAATGCGGGAGACCTGGGTTCGATCCCTGGGTCAGGAAGATTCCTTGGAGAAGGAAATGGCAACCCACTCCAGTACTGGTGCAGGCTCCTCCGTCAATGGGGTCCCAAAGAGTTGGACATGACTGAGCGACTTCCCTTCACTCTAAGTGCTCAACTTCCCACAGCCCCAGTACAGCATATAATAACACAGAGCGTTCAGTCTGCTACATGCCACAATGAATCAATAGATTTTCAAGTAGAGGAAATCATCAGTTAGAAATTCAATCCCTGGTTTTAAAAAATGAGGAAGCTGACGAGATCAGAGTTAATGCTACAATCAGGATTAGAATATAGGCTGCCCAGAAGCTAGGTGACAAAATTCCACCCACATCTGCACAGATTTTTAGAAATTTCAAGAAGTGTGTCAATGTGCAATTATTTCTAGCAAATTAAACCCTTGGCTCCTTTTTAACTGAAGTATTTCAAAAGTACAAATAATTGTTAAACCTCAAACCAATGAGAATGTAATTCAGATTTCTGATAATGGCAGGTATAAGAATCAATTGACATCAAAATTCTGAATTCAGTTTTCAGATCATTAAGACCTTTTTAAAACTTTGAATTCATAAGTTTTGTTTTCTTATGAGTTCACTTTAAATTAGATCTAAATGAGGGGCTAGGGAGATAAAAGTCACAGATAGCTTTAAGTCAAGATCCAGGAACGAATCCATTAGAAAAAGAAGAGCTATGGCATTGTTTTTGTTTTGTTTTGTTTTTATGGTTCAAGTTAATGCCCTTGGACTGCAAGGAGATGCAACCAGTCCATCCTGAAGGAGATCAGTCCTGGATGTTCATTGGAAGGACTGATGTTAAAGCTGAAACTCCATTACTTTGGCCACCTGATGCAAAGAGCTGACTCATTTGAAAAGACCCTGATGCTGGGAAAGATTGAGGGCAGGAAGAGAAGCGGGTGACAGAGGATGAGATGGTTGGATGGCATCATCAACTCAATGGACATGGGTTTGGGTGGACTCCTGGAGCTGGTGATGGACAGGGAGGCCTGGCATGCTGCGGTTCATGGGGTCGCAAAGAGTCAGGTATGACTGAGCAACTGAACTGAACTGAATGCTCTGAAAATGTCCTGTCTCTCTCACTGGCACCAGTACCATTTATCTTTTTAATGGTAATTTTTTCTCTACCAAAGACACACAATCCTTATCTAACCATTGACACATAGACTTCTTTAGTGTGCAAATTACTGTTCATAATTCACATGAGTGGGATTTAATATCCTCCCTTTGATATTAAAATCACGTGTAAAAGCTTGTAGGAGATAAGTAAATAAAACACTAGGCCATCTTTTTTTTTTTTTTTTTTCATATTTTCTAGGCTAAGGTATTAGAAAACAAAGCCTTCCTCACTCTGGTCCAAAGAGCCAGGCAGCAAACATTCAGTAGCGGTCCAGCAGAGAGGCTGTAAAAAGAACTAGGTTCGAGTCTCCTTTCTGCTCCTTCCTCAACTTCTGGCCATGACTCCATCACCTGTGCCAATCTGTTATCTCATCTGTAAAATGGGCATGAAAACACCCATCTCTAGGGTTGTTGGAAAGAGCATCATACAGGAAATGGGATAATAATTTAAGTGCCTAGAAGTAATAAGTGCAACATGGATGGCAGTTGTCATCAAAATGCAAGGGCCGTGGACAAAGGGCAGGAAGAGGAAAGGTGCCCTACTTTGCAAGAGTGGCACAGCCCTGGTGGAAGCGAGTTCCTGGGCAAGCCCAGGACTGTAGCTGGTATGTGTGGCTGGAGGACTTGGTGCCAACAAGTCAGTAAGAAGGGCAGTGGCAGACTGTTGCTTTTCCCAACTACACGCAGATCCCCTTTAGACAACTAGGAGCATCTGCACTGTGGTCCCCACAACTGTAGACTTCTCTTGAGGGGACATTCATCCATAAGAGAGAGGGATAAGAGAGGGTATACCCACTCTCCTATATCTCAAACTTTACTGTAAAGTTTTGTCTAAATAGGTTAAAATGCAGACACCCAGGCCTAGCCCAGGGATTCAGATCAGTAGATCTGGGCCTTTTAAACAAGTATCTTAAATTATATGTATACAGATGTCCACAGACCACACTTGGAGGAACACTTTATTAGACCAAGCTCTGAATGAAATCAGACTGGCAGAGAGTTCTGTCTCTTACAGAATTATTCCAGGTTCTCATTAAAATGTCTTTTAAAAACTACATTTTAATAATAGACCTTAGGCTTTCATGAAGCGTTGAAGTAAGAAGAAGCCCTGTGATGACAGCATTTACAACAAGTAAAAAGTTGACTGTTATGTCTTCCAATGTCCTTTTACTAATCTTATTAAATACATGTCTCATTAAAAATTGCCTAACATTTTATTTGAAAATACATGGGATATGTTATATTTATATTGGTATATGAATATAAATATAAATATATATATATATACACACCATCTGCAATATATATTAAATCATTGGGCCAGTTGACTATGAAAACCAGGAATCAACTTAGAGCAAATAGCCTTAGGAAGACAACATCCAACTAGCTATCTGGCCTAAAGAGACCCAAACTCAAATAAACCAAGATGGAAATAACAACAAATGCTGGAGGTTCTACTGTTCATTTTAAAAAGACCTAGTTATAATATTCTTCTGTATCAGAGAGCATCGAGTCAACTTTTCTACTATAAACCCATTCATAAAGTTTATAGGAAATTTTGATTTTTGTTTATTCCTTTAGCTAAGTAGGGGGGAAGGTGAAGTGTGTCCTTCTAAGCTCTATAACCATTTACTGCATATTGGATCATATGATCGTTTATTGAGAAAACTTACTACAGACATTTACAATTCTGACATATAAACTGGGCCAGGTATGTCCCTCTCCCCTTCCCAGCAAACTCACACAAAAGGATTTCAAAGTCTATCAAGAAAGTCTGCACAGAGGGGGAGAATCTCTAATACTTGGCCGAGCCTTTCTTACAATACCTAGCTGGTGCTCAATAAAAATGGTTTGAATGAAAAAGGAGTGAAGAACCATACACTCTGAACAGCCACCAGGAGACTGACAACTTGGTATCACATGCATTCTAAAACAAATCAATCACCTGAACCATATCCTTTCATGTTCAAAAGTCAAACAATTTGCATGAATCACACTATATAAGCCAATTCTAAGGAAAATAGTGAAGTCACTTGTAACACTGGCATGAAGATAAATGGACCTTTGATGGAAGAAAAAGACATTTTTAAAGCTTCAAGAAATAGCCCTTTAATATACCCCTACTGCTGCTGCTAAGTCGCTTCAGTCATGTCCAACTCTGTGCAACCCCACAGATGGCAGCCCACCAAGCTCCTCCATCCCTGGGATTCTCTAGGCAATACTGGAGTGGGTTGCCCTGTCCTCCTCCATTAATGTACCCCAGAACTGTATATCGTCACTCTGCTTATTTAACTTATACGCAGAGTACATCATGCAAAACAACAGGCTGGATGAAGCACAAGAAGCTGGAATCAAGACTGCCGGGAGAAATATTAATAACCTCAGATATACAGATGACACCACCCTTATGGCAGAAAGCGAAGAAGAACTAAAGAGCCTCTTGATGAAAGTGAAAGAGGAGAGTGAAAAAGTTGGCTTAAAGCTCAACATTCAAAAACTAAGATCATGACATCCAGTCCCATCACTTCAGGGCAAACAGCTCTGGAGTAAACAATCTACAAATGGATGAAGTGCGCTTTTCCAACTGTCCGATTTTCTTTGAGAACCCTGAACAAAAACTTAAAGAACATCATTTGTTATGAGCACATATCTCAACCTTCACATTCCAAGTGTCAGGGAAGTAATGCGAGAGTGGCATCTTGTCCCTGTCCTGGAGACCCTACTGGTTGCAGGGCAAGACTCTCATGTAATGTTTCCAGTGACTGCAAAACGGCAGGCCCATGGATGCCCTCTGACTCACAATTATACATGGCCTGAAATGGCATTAGAAAGAAATGAAATAAAGAGGAGTGAGTGAGGAAAACTTTAAACAATGCTCTAAAATCATGTATTTCATGTCTAAAAAAAGAACTAGATTCCCTGCTTTGCTTACAACAATGAACATGGACATGTACACATTGCTGTATTTAAAATGGATAACCAACAAGAAGCCACTGTATAGCATGTGGAACTCTGCTTAATGTTATGTGGCAGCCTTGGGAGGAGGGGAGTTCAGGGGAGAATGGATCCATGAATATGTATGGCTGAGTGCCTTCACTTTCACCTGAAATTATCACAACATTGTTGATCAGCTACACGTCAATAAAAAGCTTAAAAAAAAATCACGTTTGGCATCTCTGAGCCCATTTACCGGCAAGTCAAGCACTGGCTGAAACAAAGTCTGAGTGCTTCCTTTGAAGGGAGCATGTGCTTTCTACTTCATTCCAGTTCCCCAACCTGGTCCATTTGACACCTGACTCTTGCCAGCATCTAAGTTAGCCGTATTTCTGTACAACGTGGTAGGTGCCATGTCTGGATTATTACAAGAGTGAGTCTTAGACAATGGAGGTCATCTCTAACACTATGTAAACCTGCTATTAAGCCTTTAAAAAAATAATTCCTTGCAACTAAGGACTATCATATTAAGTGACTAGGTCAGAAAGAGAAAGACAAATAGCATATGATTGCACCGATATGTGGAATCTAAAATATGGCACGAATGAACCTATCTACAGAACAGACTCTTTGACATAAAGAACCCTGGTGGCTACCAAAGGGGTGAGGTGGTGGGCTAGGGAGATAGATGGGGAGCTTGGGGTTAGCAGATGCAAACTAAAAAACACAGAGTGGACAGACAACAAAGTCCTCCTGTATAGCACAGGGAACTATATTCAGTATCTTGAGATAAACCATAATGGTAAAGAATATTAAAAAAAGGAATGTATGTATGTGTGTTTAACTTAGTCATTTTGCTATGCACCAGAAATTAATACAATACTGTAGATCAACTATACTTCAATTAAAAAATAAATTTTAAAAAAACTAACAGTTCCTGGGGCTTACCCCAGATCAGCTGTATCAGAATGTCTGGCAGTGGGACCCAGGCATTAGTATTTCCAACTTGCCTAGGTGTTTCCAATGGGACCCACAGTTAAGAACCTCTGGTCTAAACCAAGGATCTTCAGATTTTTGCTCACATTTCCTCTAAAATAATTCTTTAGAACTATGTGCCTCAATCCATATTTTTAAACTGCCCCCCCAAATTTTTCATCATATGTTTAAATAGTTGCAATGGATGTAATTCCTTGAAACTAGTAAATATTGACATTTTAAAATGAAGCTTGTATTACTCTTTGATCACCCACCATCATCCATTTTTAAAAGTGCATGCAGTTTGGAAATAAGTAATAATCAGCAAGGTTAACCAACTGCAGTAGACTTGTACTTGCCTTATATACATACAGTAAGAACTGCTGATGAGTAAGTATTGTACATTTGTCTTGACAAAACCACTAAACATTATACTGAATAAAAATGGACAACTTTTCCTTTAAAAGAGTACATGAATAAATTCTTAACCCTCAGAACTTTTCTATCACTACTTTTCTTTCTTAATGAAGTTATGTCTCTATTCTAATTCCCTTCTATTCTATTCGAATTCACAGAATGCAACTTTTAAGACTCAGAAGTATTTTATTGATTACTCTTTCACATATACGCTCAGGCATGTCAGTTTTAGAAAAAAAATACATCTAGAAATTAAGAATTTTGAAAATACATATGAAATTAGAGAATCTGATCACTTCACATATATCCATGCTTCTATATCTTTGGTCTTAGCCTGGGATCTTGCAGAAAAGAGCAACTGAGAAGAGTCTTTGGGCACATAGTTTCTTTGGGGAATTGGTCCCAAGAAGCAAGAAAAGGAAGAGAGACTCAGGGAAGGAAAGACAGCCAATTCAGTCAATCACCTACATGGCAACTGGGGCTCAAGGCCAGTGGAAACTCCATAGAATGCACCTCAGAACTGTCTGTGGGAAACATAAGAGCAGAGAATACTTGTATATGGCGTCCATATCCCACTGATCTAGGATTCCCCAAGAAATGTTAAGTACCGTTCTCTTCCAAGTTCACACACCTAGTAGGCCTCAGAAAAGAGGAAGTTGAATTACAGTTGAGACATGGCGCTCTTGGGTTACAACTATGCACATCTCATTGTTGCAACAACAGCCAGTGGTTTAAAAGATGGGCAGAAAGCAAGTCAAGATGGGCACGAGAGACTCTGACCATCTCTTCAAAAATCTTGGCCTGCCCTCACTGTCTCAACTGAAGACCATCAATAAGTAAGAATCAGGCAAAAGTTCCTTGAGGAGGTGATGCTAGATAAAAACCTTGCAAGGAAGTAAGACATTGCCAGCCAAGTCTTTAAAAATCTTGGCCTTTCCTCACTGTCTCAACTGAAGACCATCAATAAGTAAGAACCAGGCAAAACATCCCTGAGGAGGTGATGCTAGATAAAAACCTTGCAAGGAAGTAAGACATTATCAGCCAAGTGTGGAAAGGTTGTTACCTACAAAGAGAACCATATGACTAAAGGTGCCTGCATGCATGTTCAGTCTTGTCTGACTCTTTGTGACCCCATGGACTGTAGCCCGCCATGTTCCCCTTTTTAAGGAAATCTTCCAGGCAAGAATACTGGAGTGGGTTGCCATTTCCTCCTCCAGGGGATCTTCCCAACCCACGGATCAAACTGGCTTCTCCATCTCCTGCACTGGCAGGCTGATTCTTTACCACTGCACCACCTAGGAAGCCAATGACCAAAGGGAAAGGACATAAAACAGAATGATCTATGCAGGGAACTACAAGCAGTTTGATAGCAAAAGTTTACACCGAGAGATTATAATGAAGAGAAATGCAGGAATTAAAGCATATTGGACTCTTAATGCTAGGAACTTTCCCTCTAACATGAAGACTATGGAAAGTTATTGGAGGCTTTTTGTCAGGGGGGCCTCATAGTAAGAGAGTCAGACAATTTGCTATAAAATTATTAAGGCCTGGACCATGATTGAGTCAATAATGCTATAGAGTGGAGAGGATACTGGAGAAATATTTAGAAAGGGAAACATTGGAGTCTCTAACAGTCAAACAGGGTGGAAGACAGAAGAGGTTTCGTATGACTCACAGGCTTCTGACTTGAGCAATTGTGTTGGTGACTAAATCGTATATATACAAGCAGTAATTTACTCAAGTTTTCAACAAGCCAGCTCCCCAATTTTCCAGTTGTTCCCTATGAGTCAGAGCATCTGAGCAAAACCATTAGAATGAAGTTCATTTCTTCAAGGTCCATCTTAGAAGTCACCTCCTCTTGAAGTCTTCCTAATTGCACTCAACAAGATGAGGTCCCTCCATCTTTCACAACAGATTAAAAAAAAAAAAAATCAAAAGTCTTCCAAATGGCCAATACTGCTCCTGAGAGCCCTATTCACATAGAACAAAATGCGGCTAGAGTTTTCCAGAGAAAGAGAACAAGGCAGCCCTTTCTTCAGAACTAGGAAAGTCGATACAAACGAGTAAGCTCAGGCCAGGGGAAAGGGAATACAGATTGGTGAGGATTTGGGCTACTTGGCTACCAAAAGGAATTAAATTCTAAATGTTCAAAATGCTATCCTGGCAAAATAAAATACATGTACAGTTCAAATATGGCTTGTAGATGTCCTGTTCGCATCACCTGCAAGCATACATTTCTGAAGGCCTGTGAGGTTCTCTCCTTGACTACTTGCCTGACTTTCTCACCTGACTCTTCCTTAGAGTGTCACTGTTGTGGAAAAAGATCTGTCACTCAATTAAGACCTCCAAGCGTTTGCAGGCAGACATTTAAGCACATTCTTGTGTCTATTTTCTAGTGTGTTTTCCTGCTTTGAAAACTTGGGAGGTAGTGGTAAAGATAATGAGATGATGCATATGAAAGCGTGTCAAAAACCGTAGAGGGCTTACAAGAGTGAGATATCATTATCATGACTGTGAGATCACCTGAAAATTTCACCAGGACCCTAATCCGGATAACCAACAGGCCAGGGTGAACGTTGTACTAAAAATCTGGAAGTTAAGATGGCATCTGGAAGATCATAATTACCAGTAACTAAAACAAGCTCTCATTAAAATGTATGTATTTTCATTATATCAGCATACATTTTCATCAAATTAAAGTCTTTGCTGCTGAATCAATGCCTATTAACACTAAGCTTGAAACATGAATACTGAATTTTTACCATTTTTTAAAGTACTTACTGTTTCCTTTTAAATAAGCAATAACATCTAACTTCTAATTATCAAGTATTTAATGTCAATGACTGCAAATGTAGAATATATTCCCATGGCAATTAAAAGACTTTACAAAAGGCTGTTTATCAGACCCTAGAAAACTAGGCATTTGACTTGCAATCCTATATTCCTTACTCTAAGTGTAGATAGACACTAGGCGTTTCAGCGTGAACTCTCTTCAGCCTAGAGAATCATGCTGCTATACCACGAACTTTCCATATTGTTTAATTTTTTGCTTACTTTGAAAGTTAGGATTTAAAAGCTTAAGCAGCATTAGTTTTCCAAAGCAAGACACAGATGCAAAGCAGATGAAGTAACTTATGACAAAAGACAGTAAATGCAAATTGAGATCATTTTAATGTCCCACACAAAGATACTGATAAAAATAACTAATCTACTCTTGAAATATTAGAAGAACTTTTGAATTCCATGCAAACAGACTGACATTAGAGTTCAAATTTATATGTGAAAACAGTTGGGTATATGTGCAAATCTGGATTCAACTAAAATTAGGGAATCAATATCCATGCTTGTCATTCTAACCAGATTTTTTTAATTATCATGAAAATTTTTCATTTTTCAAAGCAAAGGAAAAATTTTAAATGGCAATATTTTGAAAATTATATGGAGAATGGGGAAAGTGACTCAAAGGGTTGGCACAAAAAGTAAGGTAGAATACATAAAGCACTTAGTATTTGGGGTCATATATAAACTCAATGGGAGCTTCACTGGTAGCTCAGCTGGTAAAGAATCTGCTTGCAATGCAGGAGACCCCAGTTCAATTCCTGGGTCAGGAAGTTCCCCTGGAGAAAGGATAGGCTGCCACTTCAGTATTCTTCCCTGGAAAATCTCCACGGACAGAGGAGCCTGGCAGGCTGTGGTACGTGGGGTCCCAAATAGTTGGACATGTCTGAGTGACTAAACACAGCACAGCAGCATGAACTCAATGGAGAGCTTGTCCGTGATAGCGCTAAGATGACCACAACAATAGACTGTTTTTGAGTAGCTTTGCCTAAGAGGTCAAAGAGAGCACTAATATACACAGTAGACTGGTCATAGAGCCTTTCTAGAATTTCCCTTGGTTTTCTGTGAGCAAACAGAAAGATTATATGGCAATCACAATTAAAGCCATACTGGGCTTTTCGTTTTTAATAGTTTGAAGTAGACATTGAAGTAGACATTGAAGCTATACTTCATTAAGCTAAGACAAATTTCATACAGAAAACCTTCATATATGACTGTTTACAGTTAGGACAGAATTACCAATTAGTAGATAAGAACAAAAGCTTTAGCATTCTGGCATTTAGGGATCAAAAGTATGAGGGTTGTCTGTGCTATCAAGGTCTACCCCAACAATCATGAGTCGACCCTCCAAAATCTTCCTTCCTGTCAATATGAACAAACAAGCTAAGATCACTTCTACAACCCAAAGGTGAAAGCAAAATGCATAACACACAAACACATACACATAGTGTTTGAGAGGCAGAAAAGCTACTTGAGTAAGCGCTAAGTGTAGTTGCTCAGTCGTGTCCGACTCTTTGCGACCCCGTGGACTGTAGCCCACCAGGCTCCTCTGTCCATGGGATTCTCCAGGCAAGAATACTGGAGTGGGTTGCCATTTCCCTCTCCAGGGGGTCTTCCCAACCCAGGGATCGAACCTGGGCCTTCCGTATCACAGGCAGATGCTGAACCCTCTGAGCCACCAGGGAAGCCTAATATTAAGAATATAATGACATCAAATTTGTGTCTACACAGGAGAAACTCAAGAGGATATTGCATCCAAAAAAAAAAAAAGTCTAAGAGGATACAATGAAGAAAGGATAATCAGAACAGGAAGGAGTTCTTGGAAATTAAATATAGTAGTCAAGTTTCTGATTCGAGAGAGTAATGACACCCATATCATGTTTCCTTTGGGGACTAGATGGAAAGGGCATGCAGGAATATTGTTCTTATTACAAGCCCTTCGCGTCTTACTGATTTGTTCAACCATGTATATGGATAAAAATAAGAAAATTTACTTTTAAAAAACCAAGTCCTATTTTTAAAGAACTAAGTTAAACACAGTTGTAGAATCCTAAGATTTTTCACAACTATCTGATTTCAGTCGTTGAGTGACTTAGTTTTTAGAAATGTCAGTGCCCTTCAGCTAAACATTTTTAGCTTCAGTTGACAAGTTGGGTTTGTTCTTCATTTCAGGGAGGGAAAATGCACCCTTTGGGGAGCTCTGAGGCATCCCAGCAATGTTAGAAAGAACTGATTATAGGATCAGGGCTTTTATTGGATAATTTTAAGGAGGTTCTAAGGAACTGAAGGTTCATTCTAAACTGGATGCCATCAAAAAGCACAGGCAATTCTATGACTGGATATCTCAATAAATCTAATCTATAGACCAGAGCAAGCCAAAAGTTGTCATTGCTATGGCATCCATTACACATTTAGAGAAAGCGGAAGATGTCTAGTGTTTTGCTGCTTGACCAGTTACCCAGTCTGAAAAAGATAGTATATAAGATGGTTTATGTCCAAAGAGAACCATATGGCTCTGTTTCAAAGCAGCAAGTCACCTTGTTAGAACTTTGTCGTCTTACTTTGAGCATTGGATCAGTTTCCAAATGTCAGGGCTGCTTTTTCTCAAGAAGGATGTGTCCAGTGATAATTACACAGAGCTTGTAATTTCGATTTACATGAATTAGGTTATTCCCTGCGAGTTTTCCCTCAGGAAATCATGGCTTCCTTAGACATCAATGACTGACTCTTAATCACATGTATATACCCAGAAGAGTCAACCCAGACATGCCAAGGTCTTTACTCTCCCCAAAGAGATTAACGAGCTTGCCTGACATCACCAAGCTTTCACATGGCAGAGTTCGGACTGGAACTGATGCTTAAACAAAAGCCTCTTGGTGCCATCCTGAAATGTGTCCACAATTGTCCACATCCTTGCAAGATGGATGTCTCAGGCTGTATAATTTCAATTTGTTCTACCATAGATGCCCTTCACATGGGTTTTGCCCTTTGCTACATATGTGGGATGGTAGGGCTCCAAGGATTTAATTCTGTGGCTTTAGATCAAAGTCACTCCTGAGAAAGATTAAAGCATGAACGGCCAAGGGCCATCCTCATTTGATAGAGGGCAGCTAGTTGTTACCTAGGTTAGGGAGGCAGTTGTTTCTAAAGTTGCTGCCAAAATGTTTAGGAGGGAGATGACACTAGAGGCAGAGCAGAGGTATGATAGATGTGCACATAATACCAGGACCCGAGGGACGGCAATAATGAGGGCCTGCTCTTGAGGCTGCTGCCAGCATGGAGACCAACCATCATGGAGAACACTGAGTACCACCGTGTGGCACTGGGGCTTAATACCGTGCCATTAAGTTCATATTTATCCCACCCATTATGAAAGCAGTCAGAAAATCAATAGAGTAAATCACTGTATAAGACCATTCATGAATTCAGTGAGCACCGAGGGGTGCCCACTGTGAATGCATACATGAGTGATGAGATTTGCAAGCAAACATCTCTATCACCGAGCAGCTGTGACTGCACATACAGGAACCAGTCTTGCCGTCACATTACTTGTGTTCCTATCACACTTGTCATTCACTGGTTGGGTAGCCTTGGGAAAATTTACTTAAAATTTCAAATCTACAATTTTATCGTTTGTAAAATGGGAGAAAAATAATCTCTTCTGCAGAGGGTTGTAAGGATTCCGTGAGATAAGGCATTAAAAAGTACCCAGCTCTCAGTGTAGTGCTCAATGAATGTTATCAATTATTATTTGTAATGAACTTCAGTACTGTAGCTATTTAGTTACAGATAGTTCAAATTTGCCCCATGTAGAATGCAGAGAAAGAGAAAAATCATGGGTGCAAAGTTATGATTAAGTCTATCCAAAAAAAAATGGTATATAATAATTTCCCAAACCAAAGACCAGTTTCAATCATTAAAAAAAAAGTCTATGCCTGCAGAAGGCATGGCTTCCCAAAGATGTTCACTTTCTAATTCCGGAGTCTGGGAGTATATCATTAATACTTTATATGACAAAGGACTTCCCTGGTGGCTCAGATGGTAAAAAGTCTACCTGAAATTCAGGAGATCCAGGTTAACCCTTGAGTCGGGAAGATCACCTGCAGAAGGTAATGGCTAACAACTCCAGTATTCTTGCCTGGAGAATTCTATGGACAGAGGAGGCTGGAGTCAAACAGAGTTGGACACAACTGAGCGACTTTTGTCAACAAAAGTCCATCTAGTTAAAGCTATGGTTTTTCCAGTAGTCATGTATGGATGTGAGAGTTGGACTACAAAGAAAGCTGAGCACCAAAGAATTGATGCTTTTGAACTGTGGTGTTGGAGAAGACTCCTGAGAGTCCCTTGGACTGCAACCAGTCAATCCTAAAGGAGATCAGTCCTGAATATTCATTGGAAGGACTAATGCCAATGCTGAAATGCCAATACTTTGGCCAGCTGACATGAAGAACTAACCCATTTGAAAAGACCCTGATGCTGGGAAAGATTGAAGGTAGGAAGAGAAGGGGGTGACCAGAGGATGAGATGGTTGGATGGAATCACTGACTCAATGGACATGAGTTTGAGTAAGCTCCAGGAGTTGGTGATGGACAGGGAGGCCTGGTCTGCTGTGGTCCATGGGGTCGCAAAGAGTTGGACACAAGTGAGCAACTGAACTGAACTGAGCAACTAAACTGAACTGGGCGACTATCACCATATGGCAAAAGGGACTTGCAGATGTTATTAGGGGTTCAACAGACCTTGAGATGGGGAGATGACTTTATCCAGGGAGGTTCAATGAAATCATAAGGGTCTTGGTAAGTAAGAGAGGCAGGAGAACCAGAGTCAGAGTAATAAGACTGAATCAGCCTCTGGTGGCTTTGGAGATGGAAAAGAGTAAAAAACCAGGAAACGTGGGGAGTCTCTAGAAGCTAGAAATGGTAATAGGTTCTTCCAGAGAGCTCCAAGAAAGAAACTGACTCGACCTACTTCATTTTAGCCCAGAGAGACTTATCTGACTTCTAACCTACAGATGCAAATGTAGCCAATTTGTATTGGTTTAAGCTACTAAATTTGTTGTAATTTGTTAGAGTAGTAATGGGAAATTGCTACAATGGCTCTCAGCTTTATTAGAGTATCTTTGCAAAATACTTAAGAGGCATTAAGTATACATGCAGCACACTAGGGGAATGCAGCATAGTAGGGGGAAAAAATGATAGCATTTACTGAAGATTCTGCCTGATCTGTTATGGGACGTATCTATGTCAAGTGCACCGAGTTCATTACAGAAACTTTAAGTCATAGACATTATACCTGCATGGACACTGCAAATCATCGAATACAATCTCCCCCATATGTGCCTAGGAAATTCTCTGATTTTAACAGAGTTGGCAAGCAGCTAACAAACAGAAACCAGAAAATGCACCAAGAAAATAATATGAGTATGTTTTGAAGAAAGAAAGAGAGACAAAATTACATACTGAGCCTGCGGAAAACAGTGGTGTGTGTAAAGACTAGCTTCAGGACTTGAAGCTTCAGCATACCTTTTCTGTCTTCACAGTGGCCGTCAGTTTGTTGTAATTTTAGCAAAGCCAGAAAAATCTGAATCTCCTCCCCACTGGCAACCTCACTCCTCCTAATATTTATATAGTTCATTATTATTTAACTTAAGGCAATGTTCTCTTATAAAATGGAAGCAATCTCTACTATTTTCAAGGGTTCACAATTCTAGAGAGCAAGTTCCACAACTCTAGTCCACAACTAACTTTCATAAAAATTAAAAAACAAAAAAAAACAAAAAACTCCAAAACGTTTTCTTGAAAGATGCTTTTAAAAACCCTTCAATAAACCATCCAAAGGTTACAAATGCTAAAGGAAAAAAAAAATTAAAGTTAGACCTTACTGACACTGATATACTGAGAACCTTCTGACACCTGGAAAGTGAAAGTGAAGTCACTCAGTCGTGTCTGACTCTTTGCGACCTGGTGGACTGTAGCCCACCAGGCTCCTCTGTCCATGGGATTCTCCAGGCAAGAATACTGGAGTGGGTTGCCATTTCACTTGGAAACTTGTGCTCATTTATAAGTTTCCAAGTTCATGATGACTATTTCTCCCCATTAAAGGAGAGATTAGTTTTCTTTTGCAAGTGAATAATTGCTTCTCCATTGATGGACATAAATGATAACTTCCATAGATAATTGGTAAAAATATAATTGTCAGTATAAATCCAAAAATCTTATTTAAAAACTAAAGAACCACTATACTTAATTCTAAGTGGTTTCCTCTTAAGCACCTCAATATAAACTTACTGGAAAATGGAAAGACTTGCCTTGTGGTGAGGTTAAAATTGTCATTATATTTTTAGAGCATGAATTTTACACTCTCTAGAGAGATCATCTTGGAATAATGTTCAAAATCAAAACAGGAAATGAACAGGGTCATTTAATGAGAGTAGAAAATGGTTTCATGTATTTTTGTTTCACCAAAATTTTTTCTACCAAAACATGAGTTTTTTGAGGTAGAGGCATAATTAATTTTCCTTGATAAGTATATTTGACTGTATACACTTATGTATCATGAGTTTAAAATGTATATTTCTGATACTCCAGATTTTCTTTCAAGATTTAATTGCCCATTTCAGATAATTATAAAGATTTATGTAAATACTGAGATATTTAAGATTTATGAAATACATTTATACTTTCAGGCAAAAGTATAAAAAAGTAAAAAGCTACAAAGATAGACAACTCGTAAAGTACGAATATGTCTTTTAATTTTCCATCACTCACTGAAAATTCAATTTTCCTTTACTTAAGATAGTTGGTAGAAGTGAGCCATGCTGATGAACAGGGACAGCACAGCCTGATTTTTAAAATGCTATATATTTACAAGTAAGCACCAAGAAGGCTATATTTTCCAATTACTAAAACATGATGCTTTTTGTGTTTTGGGAGCTAAGAAAAAAATCTTCTAAAAGCAACTATTCATTCATCAAAGTAATCTGTATTCAAGTCTAAGATATGGCTTAGGATTTCACATGAATTTCTTTTTATTTTATCTAACATGTAACAGCCACACAGTCAGTTACTAAGAAACCAGGTTCCAAAATAATTTGAAGCTTAACATTCAGAACCAATAAATATGCTGTGGCTTCTCCCTTCAATTAACCTAGCTTATCCAAGCAAGAATGCTTCAACTCTATGGCAAGGTACACCATAAATAAGCACGATACATACAGTCATTTTTTATAGATGAAACTGTGTATTCTGCAGAGGCACTAAGAAAAATAGTAGGCTACAGAGAGCAGATACAGGAATCAGATCTATGTTCAAATCCAGATACCATTGCTAGATTTCTTTACTTTCCTTAAATTTGAAATGCTCATTTGAAAATTATGCCAATAATAATATTTACCTCATGGAGTCAGAGTAAAAATTGTAGAGAAAAATCCTTATAGAACATTTAGTACAGTGTTTGGCATAGACAGAAGTGTGCAATAAATGCTTTCTGTAATGAAAATAAAATTATCATTTCCAAGGCTTCCTTGAGAACTTAAGCTACTTTAGAAGCTCACCGAATGCCAACATTATGTTTAGAATCTATTTTTACTGACTTTTTTTAAAAGTCAGATAATTTTATACTCTAAAATTTAAATGGCATAGTACTATACTGATCTGAAGATTTCTCTTCTGAAATTTACCCTTAAAAATTACCTCCTTTTTGCATATAAAGTTACTCCAACTTGATTTCTGTTCAAATTTTTTTTCCCCAAATCCTATTATATTCATCTCTCTTTGCTCAAGTTAACCTTTGAATGGCCTTTGGCCAAAAGCTATAAAACACTGACCTAAGAATTGCTGCTCTACTTTTAACTGTGTTCTGAAATAGTTTTAATGGAACTTAGAATCATAAAAGTATTTCAGGGTTGAGAAAGATCTCAAACGCCATTAAATACGACTTCCCTTCCTCTCCTCCAACATCTCGGACATCTGCATTAAGGAAGTCACTAAGCTTTTAGTGAAAACTCCCCGGTGATAACCACGTCACTAGCTCGAGGAACAACTCTCTGTTGGATGGTCACAAATGACAGAGGGGTTTTTAAGAAGCCATCGGACACTTTCACAGAAAGAAATAGATGTTCCTGACTCACTTGTGGACACAGAACAGGAATTACATCTAAGAAAAAAGAACTTTAAAACTTAGCCATCTCTCATCTTGACTCCATTGAGAGGTGTTATATAATGTTTCATTTAAGAAATCAATAAGGTATGTTACATGATCACAGACCAGCCACAAACATACAGTAAAGCAATGCTTCCATTAGAACTGTCTTGTTCTCCTTTATGTATCAAATGGAAGGAAGAAAACTAGCTACTTTCTAATTGTTAGGAAAATTACATGAGATTACCCATGTATTGAATAAAATGTTTGGTGCACAGAACCAGGCACATCGTAAGCATTCAACAAATGGTGGGAAGTGCTAAAAAATAACGCCAAAGGAGGGCCTAGAAACATGCTGTGCACAAAGGGTACATTCCAAAAAGGTCATTATTCTCACTAGGCCATTTGTTTCTTTATATCAGAAACTTGAATTACCCACTGCCAAGAAATAAAGCTCGACAAGTGCTAACACATTAAGGGAACTGGTTAAATGCTGGTAGAGTAAGGTAACACAGAAAAACAACATCATACAGACTTTCTGGAGAAGAAGGAGAATTTGCTAGACCAGGAACACAGAACACTGATGGGACCCCTGGCATAACCAGATCTGTGACTGCTTTACGACGGAATTAAGGACCAGTCTATGTTTGAATAGCCCAGGTTGTCTGTAATCAGGATATAGAGCAAAGACAATTGGGAAATTTCCTCAAAGCATTTCTTTGTCCATAATAACCCAGAAATATTATTTCTTCAAAACTGGCTCCATAAGAATAGGAAGCAGAACAAATGGTCACAAACAGGCTAACTAAAACCAGAAATAATCTGTCACGTATACTTCACTCTCTCTCAGATCTACCCACTTGTTTCCTTCTGTGATTCCACAGCCTCCATCAACCGTGTTACCACGTGCCTTCAATAGCCTCCTACCTGATTCTCCAGCCCTCTCTCTCTTTTCATCCTGCACAGAAATGCTGGACTGTAGAATGATCTTCCCCAGATATCAATTCCATCATGCCATGTCCTTGCTCAAAAACTCCCCACTGGTCCTTAATTCTCATCTGAATCTCCTTGGCCTGGCCTTTCAGCTTTTCTTGCATTATCTCTGTGCTTCCCTGGTGGCTCAGACTGTAAAGAATCCACCTGCAGTGCAGGAGACCCGGGATCTCAGGTTGGGAAGATCCCCTGGAGAAGGGAACGGCTACCCACTCCAGTATTCTTGCCTGGAGAATCCCATGGACAGAGGAGCCTGGCAGGCTACAGTCCAAGGGCTTGCAAAGAGAGACACAGCTGAACAACTAACACTTTCACTTTCACATTTTCCATCATCTCTGGTCTACTAACTACTTCCTGAATTCAGCCACCTTCAGGGATTTCAGTGGAACTGCTTCCTACCATGAACCCACTAGTTCCTACTTTCCTGCTTCCAAAGCTAGTTCAGAATTCAACTCTCCATTAAGAATTCCTGCCTAAACCTTTCACTGTTCATTCTCTTACCTTGGGCTTCTCTGTATTCTGTTTGCACTGTGTTAACAGTCACCTTTTTCTGTTGCTTTAATCCTCATGAAGCATGAATGTGGTTTCGCCTAAATTCCCTGGAATGCCCTTTCAGGACTAGCCCACGTCCTTCATCTTATACACAAGCCCAGCAAGCTGTGACTTGACAGACTGTATATAATTACATTCTACTCTTTCTGTCCAAGGTGACAATCATCCCAGTGTCCTCTGCTGGTTTTTCTTCTGCAGGAGGCAAGGAATACATAGTTAAAATAAGTTGAGCACATAGCTAACCCTTGAACAATGCAAGAATTAGGGGTGACGATCCCCTTAATCCCCTGCACCATCAAAACTCAGCGTACTACTGTGTCTGTCTCAAAAACAAAAGAATTGATAAAGGATTCACCCAAAGGCAGGAAGCTGAAACAGTCTGAATATAATCAGGACTCAAACCTGGGTTCCTTTGATTCGTATTATGATCTCTAATTGAACACAAAATTTTCCTCAAACTTAGCAGATTCAAAGACCAGCAAAATAAAAATACAGGTACTGTATTTATTTTTTTTTATTTTTTTATTTTACTTTAGAATACTGTATTGGTTTTGCCATACATTGACATGAATCCACCACGGGTGTACATGTGTTCTCAAACATGAACCCCCCTCCCACCTCCCTCCCCATAACATCTCTCTGGGTCATCCCTGTGCACCAGCCCCAAGCATCCTGTATCCTGCATCGGACATAGACTGGCGATTTGTTTCTTACATGATAGTATACATGTTTCAATGCCATTCTCCCAAATCATCCCAACCTCTCCCTCTCCCTCTGAGTCCAAAAGTCCGCTCTACACATCTGTGTCTCTTTTGCTGTCTTGCATACAGGGTCATCATTGCCATCTTTCTAAATTCCATATATACGTGTTAGTATACTGTATTGGTGTTTTTCTTTCTGGCTTACTTCACTCTGTATAATCGGCTCCAGTTTCATCCATCTCATTAGAACTGATTCAAATGTATTCTTTTCAATGGCTGAGTAATACTCCATTGTGTGTATGTACCACAGCTTTCTTTTTTTTTCAATAAATATAGTACCTGTATTTTACAGGTGAAAAAGATATACATGTAACTGAACCCACGCAGTTCAAATCCATGCTGTCCAACATCCTCTGTAATTCAGACTGGTAGGGTGCCTATATGCATGCCCTCCCCATCCACTGCAGGATAATGCCTCATTTGTTATTTAATTTGAGCCTCAATTATTAAGCAAATCATCTACTTCTCCCAATCAGCTATCCATTGGCAGGGATGAGAAAGACTCTAGATTTTCTGAGTACACACCCAGTATTACCAGGATCTAACATTTATATCCCAGCCCTCCCAAATCAAATTTGCCTATAAGAGAAAGTGGACAAAAGATCTCTTTCTCCCTCAAATTTAGCTTTTCATACATTTTTAAAGTAATGTTTATTATAACATCTCCCATTTTTTAAACATATGCCTTTCTCTCCTTGAACATAACACATCAGTAAATACCCATGAAAAGAGCCAAACAAATATTCAAAGAAGTTTGAGTTTCCATTAACCTAGTAGTCATAAACACATTTTCAGAAGAAAGGACCATTTTATTTGTAAATTCTTAAAACCCTGAATTTAATCATCCACCTACTGAGCCATTTCTGGTAACCAATAAAATGGTTGAATATAAGCATTATCTAACTTCTCAATACACTTCACTTCCTATCCAGTTGGAAAGAATAAACCACTCAGAAAAAATAAATAAACCATTTTAAGTTGCCTATCCCTCTATTTTCAGGAAAATTAGAACATCTTATATTTTAATGACTGCCTAGATCAGCGGTCCCCAACCTTTTTGGCTCAGGGACCAGTTTCATGAAAAACAATTTTTCCATGGACTGAGGGGCTAGGGGTAATGGTTTTAGGATGATTCAAGAGCATTACACTTATTGTGCATTTTATTTCTAATCTAATGCCACTGCTGATCTGACAGGAGGTAGGAGTCCACAGCCTGGAAGTTGGGGACCCCTGACCTGGAACACCAGCTCCATCCATTTGTTTGATGCTGCCATCTGTTCGATTCTTCTATTTCGTTTCAAAATGTTTTGGGCCACTAAGGAACAGCGGACAAAAAGAGAGGGTCATTCTCATTTTTCTTGTCCCCACTCCAGTACACCCTCCCCTGCCCCAAAGATAAACACACACTTACTCTCTCTCTTTCTCTCTCTCTTTCTCTCTCTCTCATGGGTTTCAGTCCATCGGTCAACACAGCTGACAAATTGTTGACTGTCTCTCTCTAGGAAATCAGTCCTTCAAAGGATCACTTTATAAAACTCAATATGGTTTTACAGCCACATTCATCCAAAGAGACTCTCATCATACATGCTATGTGGCAGGACCAAAAAATTAATAATAATAAAATTTAAAACTCTCAAGAGTCTACACAGTCTCCATGTATGGCAAAACCAATACTCAAGAGTCTACACAGTCTCCCAGGCTTTCATGAGTTTTGCATACCTAAACTAAATGTTACACAGGAGCAATACAGCATAAAAGAATTTTGATAGAGTACAACCTCCATAATGAAAGATAGGGAATAGAGTTGAATACTTAGCTTTAGCTAAGTATTAGAGGATGTTAAATTACAAATGAACGACTATTTTGGGCTAAAAAATATATTACATTTATAAGCTATGGGGCACAAATTTATAAGTTATGGGGCACAAATTTATAAGTTAGGTAAAATGATTAAAGCAGCCTGTGTTATATGCTTATAAGCTTACTTTATCTTTTTTTAAAATTTTTATTTTTACTTTATTTTGCTTTACAATACTGTATTGGTTTTGCCATACATTGACATGAATCCACCACGGGTGTACATGAGTTCCCAATCCTGAACCCCCCTCCCACCTCCCACCCCATATCATCTCTCTGGATCATCCCCGTGCATCAGCCCCAAGCATCCTGTATCCTGTATCGAACATAGACTGGCGATTAGTTTCTTACACGATAGTATACATGTTTCAATGCCATTCTCCCAAATCATCCCACCCTCTCCCTCTCCCTCAGAGTCCAAAAATCTGTTCTATACATCTGTGTCTCTTTTGCTGTCTCGCATACAGGGTTATCATTACCATCTTTCTAAATTCCATATATATGTGTTAGTATACTGTATTGGCTTACTTTATCTTATATGCACCACTGGAATTCCTAAAAGGCATCTCCATGTTCTGAGTGTGAAGCTCATAGGTGCAATGCCAACTGCTACTAAAGAAATAGCTACTTTGAATGAAATGGAGTTATGTTTGGCAAAAATGACATTCTTTTATTGAGGCTTTCTCTTTTTTTCTTCTTTTTTCAATGCTTTGAAATAGTTCAAAATATTCCTACTGCTGTGGCTGGTTTATGCTTAAAGCAGTTTCCTTCTACATATAACATGCAAATGTAATTTGACTAAGCAAATTGCAGGTTTTAATTGTTTTGTATTTTAAATAGAATCTCCCTTACAAACACCCATTGCTCTCTGTGCAAGTATGAAAAAAATATTTCAAAAAATCATTTAACCCACAGTTTTCACTTGATAACTTTTCTTTCCTGTGAAGGACCAAGTATGTTAACGAAGTAATAATGAAGCAGGCAAGGTAGACAGATGTCTCTGGTTGTCTTCACAGTTAAGATAACAACTATTCACAGCTAATGCCCTGCATAACACATCACTCTCTCTAGGCTCCACTGAAAAGTTTTAGAGGAATGTTGTCGTTTAGTCCCTAAATCACGTCCGCCTCTTCTGTGACCCCATGAACTGTAGCCCATTAGGCCCCTTTGTCCATATGGTTTTTCAGGCAGGAATACTGAAGTTGCCACTTCTTGCTCTAGGGGATCGTCCCAACCCAGTGAATGAACAAGCATCTCCTGAACCGGCAGGTGGGTTCTTTACCACTGAGCCACCAGGGAAGCCTCTGAATGAACAGAAAGGCACAAAAATATAACAGGGACTGCACTAGTCTTAGGGGTCAGGAAAGCTCTTTCCTTCCCCAAATGATCCCACTGACTAGCTGTTCAACTCTGAGTTAGTCACTTAACCTCTCTGGGCCTTACTCACTAATGAAGGAATCTGTATCCACAACTATTTCACTACAAAGCAAGTGCCCTTTCTCCCACACTGCCATGAACACTATAGTTTAAATTATGAAAAGCAGGGCCTACGGATATCTGGTACTTTATGAGAAAAATGGGAAGTTGGCACAGAGATCTAAAATCATCGTTCCATGTCGCCAATTAATAAGTGATTTTGGTAGCTGTTGAATCAAAATAAAGTTCTCTTGCTGCCAATTTGAACCACATAGAGCTTTTGCAATTTTTTATTCCAATTTCTGTTGAATACAACCTGGTATATATTGAATGACACCATAATATGCTGACAATATTTTAAGAAATGAATCCATGTACCACATTAACCTAGTAGAGCATTGATATGAAATATGGAAATGAAAATAACTTTGACACTAATGTCATATTACTTTATTTATTATTTATTATGGGCATAAATATGTTTAAGAGTGAACTAAAAGAGACTTCACATTTGAAATACTGCATTTATCTCTCCAATTCCACCTTATTCCAATTTTCCTAATATATAATAAAAATAAAATAACTGAAGAAAACACACTGGTCCAGCACTTTAATCATCAAATCTATTTCCACAATACATCTAGATCTGGTGCAAGCTTCAAACAACACAAGAGTTTTGTAAAATTTTAACCAGCAAGATCTCTGGCAAATGTGTTCTGAATCTAATGAAAAGCACAAAAGGAAATACCCCTGCAGAAACTCACCAAGATGATAAAATCTGACAAGATCTTATATACATATATATATATATATATACAAACACACATATTTATTTTATATACAGACACACACATTTCTTTAGAGCAGAAGATCTATTTCAAGGCTGTGCTTTTTCTTCTTTGTTGGCTAAAGAAAAAAGCAGCATCTACTATTCCAACAACCTACATTTTTGTTCCTGTTTTAAAACTCAAGGCTCTTTTTCTGCTGATATTGTATAACTAGTATCTATGGTAAAGTTTGGTTATACAGTACTCAAGCCTTGGTTTCCTAGGAAACCAGCAAATGTTTCAAAAATATCAAATGTAAGAAGTCTCACGCTTATTACCACTATGATACAATAATAATCTGGGACTCACAATGTCAGAGCCCCTTCACCCAGGAAAGGTAAATAGAATGGGAGCAATTCCTTTCCTGTGGGAAAGGTTTTTTGCTGGTATTACACACACATACACACACAAATTGTATACAACTGTACTTAACCTACTTCTTGCCTTACATTCCATCCTCCATCCTTGAAACAATGCATTCAGCACAAAATAAAAAGGACCACAACATTTCAGCTTGGCTCTGTGGGTGGTATGTTGCAGTATGGCAAGAGAAAATAACACCCTTACCTCTCATTGTTGCATATAGTGTAGCTTTACCAGAAAGAGCTTCCAGAAAGGAACAAAAGAGAACTCTGCTACAGGCTCTGCAATGTTCTGTCTTTGTATGAAAGTGTAAGCTCTCTGAATTTGTTTCCTCATGCTCTGTCTACAACAGAAAGCTTTGTATGTATCTCTTGGAAGAACTTAAGGAGGAGTCAAGGCCCTTAGAATTGCACACAATTATTGGACTTCAGCCAATGTTATGAGCATCCTACCTCCTATCATTTGCCCAATCATGAAGGCTCTCCCTCTTTCCATCCTCCAACTCAATCAGTGTCAGCTGATAACCCTTCCGAGTCCTTTTCTGCATCAATCATCTCTCTATTTCTGTCTCACAGTTTCAAGACTTAACTAACTTTCCCTACCTAGTCTCACTACCTAAAACATCCCGCAAACTTCAGATCATCCTACAAACAGCTACAGCTTAATCTCCAAAAATCAACAGAGTAACTGCCCTACCCAAACTATTCAAGGGTTCTTCACTACCCACCTGGCATAGACAGTCATACATTCTTCAGTGGTAAGCAAGGCTCTCCACAACTGCTCTCAGTTCTATTATTTCCAAAATCCCCCAGTTCTCAACATCATCAACTCTGTACTTCAACAGAATGAAAATATTTATGATTCCCCATAGCACCAAACAGCTTTATCTCTCTGTACTTTTCCTTAGAGTTGAAGTGTACTTGTAAATCCAACACAGGGAAAATAACAAGACTCCCCTTTCCATATACTATTCCAAATATGTATAGGGGAGCCACTATAGAGACAAATCAATTCTTTATCTAAATACCACCGCGGTCCATGTCCTCTCATCTGCCCCAGTCCCACCCAAGCTGGAACCGTTCCTCATCCCTCATGTGGATGCTTGCACTCCTGGTTTCCAGTCTCACCTTCTCTCCCAGAGTTCATTCTCCATTCAGCCCCAGTGTGACTTATTTCTATTTACTTCGCAGCTCTATTTAGATATAACTGATACACAATAAACCACACCTATTTGAAATACATATCATGCAATATATACATATACACCCAGGAAATAATCACCACAATCAACATACTGAGTGTTATCTACAGCCCCCAAAAGGTTTTCTCTTCCAACATTCCTCCCCTCCCCTTAGGCAACCACAGACTGGTTGTCATGTTAGTTTGCACTTTCAAGAATGCTATATAAATGGAAAAGCACAATGTACACTCCTTTGTGTAAAATGCAGAGACATTACTTTGCCGACAAAGGTCCGTCTAGTCAAGGCTATGATTTTTCCTATGGTCATGTATGGATGTGAGAGCTGGACCATAAAGAAAGCTGAGCGCTGAAGAACTGACGCTTTTGAACTGTGGTGTTGGAGAAGACTCTTGAGAGTCCCTTGGACTGCAAGGAGATCCCACCAGTCAATCCTAGAGGAAATCAGTCCTGAATACTCATTGGAAGGAATGATGCTGAAACTGAAGGTCGAAAACTGTGGCCACCTGATGCGAAGAACTGACTCATTAGAAAACACCCTGATGCTGGGAAAGATTGAAGGCAGGAGAAGAAGGGGATGACAGAGGATGAGATGGTTGGATGGCGTCACTGACTCAATGGACCCTGCACAAGCTCCAGGAGTTGGTGAAGCCCAGGGAAGCCTGGCGTGCTGCAGTTCATGGGGTCACAAAGAGTAGGCCATGACTGAGCAACTGAACTGATACTCTTTTGTGTCTGACTTCTTTTGCCTGCATATTTTGAGATTTATTCATGCTGTAGTGGGGGGGGGGGGGCGGTCAGCATTTTGTGGCTTTCTTCTGCTGAGTACTATTCTATTATATACATATATATCACAGTTTGTTTTTCCATTCTCCTATGGATGGACATTTATATTGTTTTCAGTTTCTAGTTATGTCAAATCAAGCATCTATGAACATTCATTCCCTAGTCTTTGTACAGACATCTGTTGTATTCTTAGGTAATTAACCTAGAGTAGAATGGATGGATGACATCGTAGATGTATGTTTAACATTAAAAAAACTATCAAAATGGTTTCCAATAATTTCACCAGTTTATTTTCCCATTAACTGTGTATGAGATGGGTTTCCCTTGGCTCAGTGATAAAGAATATGCCTGCCACTGCAAGAGACACAAGTTCGATCCCTGATCTAGGGGGATCCACATGCCTCAGAGCAACTAAACCCATGAATCACAACTATTGAGCTTCTGCTCTAGAGCCTGGAAACTGCAACTACAAAACCCACACACCCTAGAACATGCGCTCTGCAACAAGAGAAGCCACCACAATGGGAAGACTGCATTGCGACTAGAGAATAGCCTCGCCCACCTCAACTAGAGAAAAGCTTATGCAGCAATGGAGACCAAGCACAGCCAAAAATAAATAAATAAATAAACACAGTGTATGAGAATTGGAGTTCCTTCACACTTGTTATGGCTAGCCATTTAATATTAACATTCTATGATTTGGGAGAATGGCTGTATACTATCATGTAAGAATTGAATCGCCAGTCTATGTCTGACGCAGGATACAGCATGCTAAAAAAGAAAAAAAAAATATTAACATTCTAATAGATACATAGTGATTCACATAGTGGTTTTGATTTGTATTTTCCTAAATCTGTATGCAGCTCAGGAAGCAACAGTTAGAACTGGACATGGAACAACAGACTGGTTCCAAATAGGAAGAGTATGTCAAGGCTGTATATTGTCATCCTGCTTATTTAACTTCTATGCAGAGTACATCATGAGAAACGCTGGGCTGGAAGAAACACAAGCTGGAATCAAGATTGCCGGGAGAAATATCAATAACCGCAGATATGCAGATGACACCACCCTTGTGGCAGAAAGTGAAGAGGAACTAAAAAGCCTCTTGATGAAAGTGAAAGAGGAGAGTGAAGAAGTTGGCTTAAAGCTCAACATTGAGAAAACTGAGATAATGGCATCCGGTCCCATCACTTTATGGGAAATAGATGGGGAAACAATGGAAACAGTGTCAGACTTTATTTTTTTGGGCTCCAAAATCACTGCTGATGGTGATTGCAGCCATGAAATTAAAAGACGCTTACTCCTTGGAAGGAAAGTTATGACCAACCTAGATAGTATATTGAAAAGCACAGACATACTTTGCCGACTAAGGTCCATCTACTCAAGGCTATGGTTTTTCCAGTGGTCATGTATGGATGTGAGAGTTGGACTGTAAAGAAGGCTGAGCGGTGAAGAATTGATGCTTTTGAACTGTGGTGTTGGATAAGACTCTTGAGAGTCCCTTGGACTGCAAGGAGATCCAACCAGTCCATTCTGAAGATCAGCCCTGGGATTTCTTTGGAAGGAATGATGCTAAAGCTGAAACTCCAGTACTTTGGCCACCTCATGAGAAGAGTTGACTCATTGGAAAAGACTCTGATGCTGGGAGGGATTGGGGGCCGGAGGAGAAGGGGACGACAGAGGATGAGATGGCTGGATGGCATCACTGACTCAATGGACATGAGTCTGAGTGAACTCCGGGAGTTGGTGATGGACAGGGAGGCCTGGTGTGCTGTGATTCATGGGGTCGCAAAGAGTCAGACACAACTGAGCGACTGAACTGAACTGAACTGAACTGAATGACTAATGATGTTGTGCATCTGTTCATGTTTACTTGTCATCCATAAGTCCTCTTTGGTAGAAAGTCTGTTTCAAGCTTTATTCCTTTTTTTATATTATTTTTTAATTCTTATTTTTATTTTTTATAAATAAATCCCTAGTTGGCTACATTAATGCAAATATAATCTCCCAGTCTATTGTTTCCTTTTAATTCTCTATTAAAAGCAGAAGATTTTAATTTAATGAAGTCTAACATCAATTTCCCCATCACTTCGTAGGAAATAGATGGGGAAACTGTGGAAACAGTGTCAGACTTTATTTTTCTGGGCTCCAAAATCACTGCAGATGGTGACTGCAGCCATGAAATTAAAAGACGCTTACTCCTTGGAACAAAAGTTATGACCAACCTAGATAGCATATTGAAAAGCAGAGACATTGCTTTGCCAACAAAGGTCCGTCTAGTCAAGGCTATGGTTTTTCCTGTGGTCATGTATGGATGTGAGAGTTGTACTGTGAAGAAAGCTGAGCACCGAAGAATTGATGCTTTTGAACTGTGGTGTTGGAGAAGACTCTTGAGAGTTCCTTGGACTGCAAGAAGATCCAACCAGTCCATTCTAAAGGAGATCAGCCCTGGCTGTTCTTTGGAAGGAATGATGCTAAAGCTGAAACTCCAATACTTTGGCCACCTCAGGCAAAGAACTGACTCATTGGAAAAGACTCTGATGCTGGGAGGGATTGGGGGCAGGAGGAGAAGAGGATGACAGAGGATGAGATAGCTGGATGGCATCACCGACTTGATGGACGTGAGTTTGAGTGAACTCCGGGAGTTGGTGATGGACGGGGAGGCCTGGCGTGCTGTGATTCATGGGGTCGCAAAGAGTCGAACACGACTAAGCAACTGAACTGAACTGAACATCAATTTACTCTTTTATAGACTGTACTTTTGGTGTCATACATAAGAAATCTTTGCCTGCTCTAACCCAAAAGCACAAAAATTTTATATAATATCTTCTTGTAAAAGTTTTGCAGTTTTAGGTTTTGAATTTAGGTCAATGATCCATTTTGAACTTTTACATATTGTATGAGGTATGGGTCGAATATTTGCAGATAGATATTAAAGCATTCCAGTGCCATTATATAAAAGGAATATCCCTTTTCTGAACTGTCCCTATACTTTTGTCAAAAATAAGTTGACCGTGTGTGTGTTTCTGGACTCTCGATGCTGTTCCATTAACTTGTTTGTCTACATTTATGCAAACACGACAATTCTTTGACTTCAGTAGCTATATAATAATTTTGGAAATAACATTAGTCTTCCAAGTTTGTTTCTTTTTAAAAAGTTGTTTTTGTCATTTTGAAGTCCATATAAAGCATAGAATCAGCTTGTCAATTCCTACAAAAAGTTGGCTCAGATTTTGACTTGGTATTTATTCCCTTAAAATTATAACTCAATTATGTGCACAACTGATAATTTAATATTATACATCATGCAGCATATTTTTCATTTGTTTTTCTTAAATTTATCTCAGCAATTGCTGACAGTTTTTAGTTTACGGAGTTTTCACATCTTCTGTCAGATTTACCTCTAAGCTTACCCTGATGCTGGGAAAGATTGAAGGCAGGGGAAGGGGACAACAGATGAGATGGTTGGATGGCATCATCAACTCAATGGACATGAGTTTGAGCAAGCTCCGGGAGATGGTGAAGGACAGGGAAGCTTGGTATACTGCAGTTCATGGGGTTGCAAAGAGCCATACACACTGAGTAACTGAACAATACCGAACAGTACATATTTTTAATGGCATTGTAAAAGGTATTTTTATTTCAATATCTAATTACATATGGAAATATATTTTTCATACTGATGTTTGACTCTGCACCTTGCTTAACTCACTTCTAATTTATAGTAGATTTCTGTAGGTCTCATCACGTTTTCTAAACAGATGACAACATTGCCTGCAAATAAAACCATTTATACTTCATCCTTTTCAATAAGATATTTTATTTTTCTTGCATTAATGCACTGGCAAGAAGCTCCAGTAGGATATTTGAATAGAAGTGCTGAGAGGAGGCTTCTCCATCCTGCTCCTGATCTTAGGGAAAAAAATTGGGAGTTATCTCCTCCTTTTTAGTTTTCTGAACACATCTACATAGAATCAGTATTGTTTCTTCCTTGAATGCTTAGTATTATGCACAGGTAAAGTCATCAGGGCCTACAGTTTTCTTTATGGGGAGGTTTTTAGCAACAAATTTAATTCATTTAATAGATATACTGCCGTTCATGTTCTGTTTCTTCTTCAGGGAGTTTAGGTAATTAGTTCAGTTCAATTCAGTTCAGTTGCTCAGTCGTGTCCTACTCTTTGAAACCCCATTAACCACAGCATGCCAGGCCTCCCTGTCCATCACCAACTCCCAGAGTCCACCCAAACCCATGTCCATTGAGTCGGTGATGCCATCCAACCATCTCATCCTCTGTCGTCCCCTTCTCCTCCTGCCCTCAATCTTTCCCAGCATCAGGGTCTTTTCAAATGAGTCAGCTCTTCACATCAGTTGGCCAAAGTATTGGAGTTTCAGCTTCAGCATCAATCCTTCCAATGAATACCCAGGACTGATCTCCTTTAGGATGGACTGGTTGGATCTTCTTGCAGTCCAAGGGGCTCTAGTCTTCTCTAGTACCACAGTTCAAAAGCATCAATTCTTCGACGCTCAGCTTTCTTTATAGTCCAACTATCACATCCATACATGACCACTGGAAAAACCATAGCCTTGACTAGATGGACCTTTGTTGGCAACGCGATGTTTCTGCTTTTTAATATGCTGTCTAGGTTGGTCATAACTTTTGTTCCAAGGACTAAGCGTCTTTTAATTTCATGGCTGCAATCACCTTCTGCAGTGATTTTGGAGCCCAGAAAAATAAAGTCAGCCACTGTTTCCACTGTTTCCCCATCTATTTGCCATGAAGTGATGGGACCAGTTGCCATGATAGGTATTAAAAGTGTGTATTATTAATTGATGTAACACAAATAATTAAACCATTTCATGTAAGTTACAAGATTTGTTGGAATAAAGCTGTTCAAAAATTTTCCTTATTATCCTTTTCATATATGTAGAATATACAGAATGCCAATCTCAATCCTGACACTGATAATCTGCCTACTCTCCCTCTTTACCTTCCTGATGTAGATCTTTATAACTGCACTGCACATATAAATATCCATATCCCATAAGCAGCATTACTTTGTATTTGGAGATTTTACATAAATGCTATTTCATTGGCCATATCCTTCTACTATATCTTTATTCACTCTGAAATGTTTTTCAATTTATCCATAAATTGCCATTGAATAAATTTTCATTAAATGAAACAAGTTTTTTCAAATAGAAAGCAAAGAGTGCAGCTCTATTCAGATGCATCAAAAAGATATTCCTAAGCCTTTCTGTTTCCTCTCAGGGTCTTATCTTAAATTTAAGCAATTATCTCCTGTCATTCATTATTTCCCCAGGCATGTCTCTCAGTATCATGATGTATTTTACCTGTACCTTAGTTTTTTTTTTAGCGAAGTTATGCATGAAGATGATTTAAAGACTCAAATCCTTCTACAAGGCATGTTACAGTAGCAGTCTCCCATCCTAGACCCCAATTATTTCTGACCCCTAAATTCACCATTTTAAAGCTTTTGTTAGATGATTTTTTTCTTTCATATATATAATTAACATATTTGTATTGCTACTTTTTTTGTTTTTTAGTAAAGGAATTATCAATTCACTTCCTACAATAGAAGAAGTAATTCAGCCCTCATTCTAGTCCTTCCACCCTACCCCCTACTAGACAAATACGCATACACACGCTTCTCATCTACCTCTCCCTCCTGACATTGTCAAGTCATAACAGAATGCTCCCTGTGTCACGTGAGCTTCCCTCCTAGCTCAGCTGGTAAAGAATCTGCCTACATTGGAGGAAACCCTGGTTCAGTTCCTGGGTTGGGAAGATCCCCTGGAGAAGGAATAGGCTACCCACTCCAGTGTTCTTGGGCTTCCCTTGTGGCTCAGCTGGTAAAGAAGCTGCCTGCAATGCAGGCGACCTGGGTTCAATAGATCCCCTGGAGAAGGGAAAGGCTACCCACTCTGGTATTCTGGAGAATTCCATGGACTATATAGACCATGGGGTCGCAAAGTGTCGGGCACGACTGAGTGACTTTCACTTTCACTTCACTTTCCTCCATCATGACTACAGGAATGCTCTCCATAGCAGAGTTTTTGTAGTACATTACCTGTACTTCCTTTTGGAGTAGCATTTTGTCTTCCAATTGTTAACAGCTGTTGTTTTTGTGTTAATTTCTTTTTAGGTAATTTGGTGTTTTTTTTTAATGTAGTTCCTTAGATTCTTCCCAAGGTATGCAAATCCCTCGCAATACATTAATAAATATCAGGCATGCTATCAAGCTCATCAGCGTAAAATCACTCCCAAAGACAATTCCCTGCTTCAGTCCAGATCAGTAGTTCTTCAAGCTTGATGGGCTGCTTTCATCAGGTCTCCCTGCCATGTTAACCTGGGAATTCTGGCCACCTCACTCTTGTGTTGGTTCCCTTACCTTGTGAGTCTCACTTTCTTGATCCCCTTTCTCTTTTGGTTGAGGGCATCTTCCAGGATCTTCCCAAAAAAGGGTATAAAGTGGTAAACTTTTTAAGACGTCAAATATCTGAAATGTCTTTGGTCTTTCATCACAGGCAGTGATGATTTTATTGAGTACAGAATTCTGAGTGGAGGAATCATTTTTCCTTAGAATTCCAAAGGGAGTTCTCAATTTCCTATAACTCAAAGTAATATAAAGCTGCTCTGATTCTTGATCCTTTGGACAGAAATCTACCCACCTTCTCCCCAGCCTCAGGTCCATCAGTATTCTAAAATTTAATGATTAAATGCCTTTGTTAATGAGTCAAATTCATCACTGTATTGTGCTCTTTATGGGACTTTAACATCTGGAAACTCATGTCCTTCAATTCTGGGAAATTTTCTTGATTTTTTTCTTTAATACTTCCCTCCCATGAAACTTCTCTTTTCCTATTGTACGTCCTGAGAGAATCTTCTAATTTTCCTTTTCTACTTTGAATTATTTGTCATTTATTCAATTTTATAGACATATATCTCTTTAAATTTTCATCTTTAACAGGAAATAATGTAATATACTAAAATGATATGATTTCACTCCTGAAAGAAGATTACAAACTTCTTGAATCAAGGACAAACAATCTGGAGTCTCTTTGAAGAGTATATGGGTCTACTGGAGTTGCCATAACATAATAAACTGATGACTTAAACAACAGCAATTTATTTCTCATATTTCTGAAGGCTTGAAATTCCAAGATGCCATCAATTCAGTTTCTGGTGAGAGATCCTGCAGATGACCACCTTCTCTCTGTTTGCTCACATGGAAGACAGAGAAAGTAGAGAGGTCTCTTAATTCTATCACATCAGAGCCCCACCATCACGACTGCATTTAAACTTAATTACATTCTTATGAACCCTGTCTCCAAACACACTCACATGGTTGGAGATGGGGAGGGTAGAGCTTCAACAAAGAAAGTTTGGGAGGACACAAACATTCAGTCCATAACAGGACAGTAGTTTTCCACCTTTCCTTGCTGACTAGGGAGATGATCGGGCTACAGAACTGAGCCAGGAAAAACTCTTCACTTTCATGTTGGATCAAAACCACTTTGTGACTGAAGTCTCAGAAAAAAGAGTAAATAGACTCAGGATCACCCTTTGTCCACAGTTCCAGAAGCTTGTTTAAAGAATGGCTCAGCATTGGGCAAACTTCCAGAGGATGTAATTTTTCTTACTTGCAACCCTTGTAAGAACTTTTGTAGAATTCTTGAGTATTGTCTCCATTTCCTTTTACAGGGCTTTCTCACCACAATCTGGGTAACACGTTCATTGGCCACTTCCTCTATGGGTTATTCTGTTCTAATCCCCAAGATTTAGAAAGGTTTCTTCTGTTTTGTTTTCCCCTCCTCACAGGTAGTGTGTGGTTATTTTCAAGAATGCATTTTCTTTGCTAGGAACACACATATTAAATAAGGGCTACACTCACAGTCCCAGTGATAACAGCTGCAGCAATCTTGATATTGTACCAACCAGCAAAGTATCTGCACTTCATTTTGAAAAAACACGCTGTATTTGGACAGAGGATTTATCAGTGAACAAAACAGGAAATAGATATGTCCTGGAACTTATATTTGAGTGACTGCATGGTTCCTTAATTTAAGACATTGGCATATTTGAAACATTAGACATTGGAAAAGTTCTCCAGAATATTCCCTTAATGATTTCAAAGACCTGCAGTATACATTTTTGGGCTAGCCATGACATTTTCTATTTTTACCTTTCTAATGTCTTATTTTCTTATCCAATCAAACATAGTAAGCAATTTTTAAAAATTCCAGACCTGAAGTCTTAAGTTTTCCTGTTGAAAAGACTCACAGGGAGCTCAGCTCAACACAATGAGGGGAATTATACTCATAGCAAGGTGTATCATTGTAAAACTTTAGTGCACTGGGGAAAAAGAGAATATCTTAAAAGTTTCAAGACAGAATATATCCTAATGACAGTCTCTTTATTAGCAGGATCTAGCAGAGTTCATAGCACAAAAATAAATATTTACAATATAAGTGAATTTCTCACTAACTTTATTTCACAGAGTGCCAGGTCAAAATACCTCAACACAGGTCCTCACTATCAGCTTATGAAGTCTTCTCTTCAAATTAAGTATTTGGCACTAAGGACACATTTTTCCCAGAGGATGAGGAAAATAAATTGTTGCTGATTCTCAAGAAAGTCCAAAAACATGTCCTTAATGTCTATCAAACTAAAGTATTACACACTGAAAACTAGAGAGAAAAAATATCAACATCATTACAATGTCAGTTATTAAAACAGAATATATATTACAATTACAGGTATATGTATATATCTTGAATGCTGATATTTAAAGCAAAACCAATTTAATATAACCACCTACGACTATGTCAAATTATAAAATGGGTGTTTATTTTCTTACCATGTAAGGTGTAAAAATGACTTCTTTAAATTTTCCCATCTCTGGCCCTCACCCCATTTCCGACCTTCCAGAAGAGTGGGGTCATATACTGGCGTAAGTCTCCAACATGGGGTGAGCCTCAGAGAAAAGCTGCCTTAGACTGGGTTCCCCAGAAGCAGACCTAGATATGAGGATAAATTAAGTGCTCCCCAAAGGAAACAGTCAACCAACGTGCAAGTTCAGGTGAAGCTCCTCAGAGCATGTTTCACAGAGCACAGCAAGGGGGAACTCACAGGAAAACTTCTATCTCTTTCAGGCAAAAGAGTCAGGCTCTTAGGCCCCCATATCTGACAATCACTGGCAAGGTTTGCCCTGGGGTGAGGAAAACTCTGCTGAGGCTTGAAAAACAGCCGCTAGCTCCAGGGAAGTCCTCCAAGGAAGAGCATCCAACGCAGGCGTTTAGAAGCAAAAATGAACCTAAAGGGAGCAGGAGCGTGCAGAGATTGGGAAAGGGAGCAGAGAGGATCCGAGTGGGACATGGGGGGCTTCCTTTGCAAGTTGCAACCATATCTCTGAGGACAAATGGGGAATTCCAAGGAGTTTAAAGCGTTACGGTGTTTGCTTTTCTAGACTATCTTGAAAGTTAGGAACCCTGCCTAAGCACATAGGGACATTTTCCATGACCAAAGGATCCCTGCTTCTGGGTGGGGGCGGGGGGGAGTTGACTGACGCAGGGTCACATGTTCCCATTATGCATCCTTCCCCCACAGACCCCCTTCATGAGGAGCATCTCCATCAAGTCACTTGGCTTCCATTCCAGCCCACTTTCACCACCGGCACTGGATTTGGCTTGTGTCCTATGCCACCTGCCCCACAATCCAGACCTCGGCAGCAGAGGAAAGGTGAAGCAATGGGGCAACAGAGGGGCTGTGCTAAGGCATTTACATACAGGTCCTCACTGAATTCATGCAATCGCACTATGAAGTCAGTCCTACTGTTACACATGTTTTATAGATGTGGTAAGCCTAAGACACACAGAGAGAGTTTAAGGAACTTGCCCAAGAGCATACAACGAGAAAGTAGTAGAATTCAAACACAGCCAAGCGAATAGATACCAAGAACAGAAAGGCAGGGCGGGATAAATTGGTAGGTTGGGACTGGCATAAATACACTACTGCCACTATGTAGAAAACAGATTACTTTCCTGGAATTGAGCTGCAGGAGTTGCTTGTATATTTTTGAGATTAGTTGTTTGTCAGTTGCTTCATTTTCTATTATTTTCTCCCATTCCAAAGCCTGTCTTTTCACCTTGCTTATAGTTTCCTGTGTTGTGTTCCTTTTAATTTTAATTAGGTCCCATCTGTTTATTTTTGCTTTTCTTTCCAGTATTCTGGGAGGTGGATCATAGAGGATCCTGCTGTGATTTATGTCAGAGAGTGTTTTGCCTATGTTCTCCTCTAGGAGTTTTATAGTTTCTGGTCTTACGTTTAGATCTTTAATCCATTTTGAGTTTGTTTTTGTGTGTGGTGTTAGAAAGTGTTCTAGTTTCATTCTTTTACAGGTGGTTGACCAGTTTTCCCAGCACCACGTGTTAAAGAGATTGTCTTTACTCCATTGTATATTCTTGCCTCCTTTGTTAAAGATAAGGTGTCCATAGGTGCGTGGATTTATCTCTGGGCTTTCTATTTTGTTCCATTGATCCATATTTCTGTCTTTGTGCCAGTACCATACTGTCTTGATGACTGTGGCTTTGTAGTAGAGCCTGAAGTCAGGCAGGTTGATTCCTCCAGTTCCATTCTTCTTTCTCAAGATGCTTACAATTCGACTGTAAGACTGATTTTTTTTCCTCAATTTTGAATAACTTCAGACTTTCAAAAAAGTTACAAAACAATTCAGAGGTCTATATATGTCTAACCCAGTTTTTCCTAATGCTAACATCTATATAAGATAGTAAAATTATCAAAACAAAGTAATTATTATTGTCTAACACTGTTAATTAAAATAAATAGTAGGGGTTTAGTAACTTTAGCTAAACCAGAATTATTAATACCAATGTTCTGGAAAAAGACACTGAAAACACTCTGATATTAATTAGAGTCTGAACAAAAGAGAGAGAGAAAGAGAATAAAGTCAATTAGTACAGGAAAAAAACAGATTACTAATGACAACCCACTGTATAGCTCAGGGAACTCTACTCAGTGTTCCATGGTGACCTAAATGGGAAGAAAATCCAAAAAAGAGCAAATATATGTATACAAATTGACTGATTCACTTTGCTGTACAGCACAAGCTAATACAACACTGTAAAGTAGCTATACTCCAATAAAAATTAAATTAAAAAAAAAGTTAAAAAAAAATAACCAGTTCTCAGCAGCCTCAGTACTAAGCCCTATACGTACTGTCTCTCCTAACAACCTCTGATAGAGCTCTTTTTAGTATTTTGGAAAAGAAGAAATTAATCTCAAAGATATTAAAATGAATTTGCCCATGTTCACATAACCAGTAAGGGGCATAGTGGAAAACTGAACCCAGGTCAGAGGACCCCCAGCACTCCGCTCCTCTCGTGATATTTTCCACAAGAAGAAAGCTAGTTTTTTCACCAGCTCATCCAGAAGAGCTAGCTCACTACTCATGTCTCAGGACTCAAAAACCACAATCCAAGAGAGAATTCAAGCATCGCAAGTTAAGACAGAAAATGCTGCCAGGAAGAAGAGAGTGGCCTCTGTCCCTTCCGTCGGCGGGCCTTCCAAAAAGATCAATGTGGGGTTCCACTCAGGTTCTGTGTCCACTGGGAGGGCGGTCAGTATCAAAAGTTCCCGTGCCATGAACTGCTTGGAGGCAGGGTGCACACTGTAGAGCTGGAGGCAAGAGAACTTCAGACACAGAGGAAAACCCCACAGAGGAGACCAAAGGCGGTGAGGAGAAGGAAGTCGGGTGGGGACTCTTGTCAGACAGCCGCAAATCCTGACAACCACCAGTCTTAAGACGGGGGAAAAAATTGCCAAGGTTGCAGCTGGTATGGTTTCTTCCAGCGTGAAGGCTTAGCCCCAGGAAAGTCAGAGGTCAGATGACCGGTCAGCATCGTGAGTATTCACAGCAGGATGATGGTCAGCCGGAACAGATAACAGAAAAAAAGATCACCAGCCATTAGCTACGGCTGAAGATCCAGCCAGTCTGAAAAGTCACATCCAAGGATAACCCACCATGGGTACCACAGGGACAGTTACGGAACCTGAGGTAGAGGGTCCAGATTGGGGTAGAAGAGTTGGAGCAGAATCCTAGCCCTAAAGGGAACTAGGTTGCCAGTGAGGCTAGCACACCATTGACATTTGGGAACAGATCATTCTTCACTGTGGAGACCATCCTATACATTGTAGGATGATTGGCACCATCCCTGGTGTCTACTTTCCTCCCAGTTAGGACAAACAAAATGTCCCTGGACATTGCCGAATGTCCCACGGTGAGGGGTGGGGGGTGTTACTCCCAGTTGAGAGCCAATGTGTTAGCGGAAGGAGAAAGGGACCAAGCATCTGCTGAGCGCTTTTTATGTATCAGACCTTGTTTCCAGTGCTTTGCAAACATAATCTTGTGTACTTACGCTAACACAAATAAGGGATGGAAACTATTCCTATCGCGGTGTGACACTGAAGGTACCGAGGTGTTAAGCCACTTGCCTAAAGTGACGCAGCACGTAACTGGTAGATCTGAGATTCCAACTGAGAGGTCTCCTTCCAGAGCCTCACTCTTGACCATGCACTCTGCTACCTCCCGTTCTACAGGTGAGAAATCCAAAGCACAGAGAAGTAACGGATACAACTGTTAGCAAAATCCAGACCTGAATCCAGGTTTCTCTGACCTCAGAGCCCAAGGGCTAAATCACCACACAACTGGCTCTCCAGTCTCTGTTAGAGTGGGACCAGCAGGAATGTGGACTGGGCTACAGAGCCCAAAATTCCTATTCAGAGTGCCTAAATAAGCACAGGCTTAGTCTTCAGTTCATGGACATAAGCAATCTAAGGGTTAATCTCTTTAGCTCCAGTGATTAGAATAGGGGCTAAGGGACCAAGCATCATTACACAGCCCAGGATCAGTTTAAAATCCCCATCTCTCTTTCTGTACATTTTCCTCTTTTCCATTGCCTCCAACTCTATCTCTATCAAGCAATTGTGTCTTGATTTTATTTAGCTTTTTAAAAATAACCTATCAAGCCTATGAAATAAAATGATGCATTGCCTATTTTTAATTCTTATATAATGATATATATATCCTTTATAGAAGGATATCCTTTGTAGAAGTATGTAACATACAAATCTAAGCACAAACAAATCATAAAAGCCGCACAATTAAAAATAATGCACTTTACCTCTGAAAAAAAGAGGCAAAAACAATATATCTCAAGTTTTCTACATCCTCAGAGTCTGCCAAAAGCCCTCAATTTCTTTTCCCCTGAATCAGTCACTTTCAGTAAAAAAGAATCCAGTGTCTACTTTTAATGTGAGTTTCTCTAGTAAGCTTCAAGTCCTTGATTTACAAAAATCTGATACCTACAAATCTTGCTGAGAAGATGTGTAAATCTGTAAAGTACCCAGGCAGACAGCAAGGTAACTTGCTTTGACTCAGAATGTGGTTTTTGGAGTATCGCTCTGCTCCAATACATGAGTTTGTCTAAAAGCAGCAAAGCCACACATGTTAGCTGGCGCCCATCAAAGAATTCCCTCGAAGCTGCACTGAAAATAACTGAGTGCAGTTAACTATGAGGTTTCCCTCACTGAATAAGGTAGAAACAGGGTAGAAATAAGATTGGAGCTATTAATTTTAAATGAAATGGCTTATTTTACTCTTGAAGGCAACTAAGGAAATGGAGAATTATAATACACTCTGGCTGTGCCTGAGCAAATAAAGCCCCCAGCTTGATTACCAGCACTTAGCTATTAGATTACAAAAAACACAAGAGAGCCAAACTGTTTGATCAAAACACTCTGGGAGCTAACCCAACAAACAGAAACCATAAGTAAACTGCCTTTACTTCTTCAACAAGTGTGATTCCCAAGAACAGTAATTTAGAAACATCTGGAAACCAGAGGTCACTGTGGGAAACGGAGAGAGCATAGCATTAGGTATTAAAAAACCCAGGTCTGGACTTTCCTTAACCAGTGATGTTACCCCAGATCACAAACTCTCTGGACCATGTTCTTACCTGGATAATGAATGGATTGCACTAAGCAATCATCACAGAGTTTTTTTTTTTTTTTTAACCAGAACTGGTTTCAAATCATTTCACTTGTATATACAGCTCTGTGACTGATCAAGTTGCTTAACCTCTGTGAGCTTCAAGTACCTCAAATGTTAATTGTGAACTAATAAAATTTTCAAAATGAAAAAAATCTAAAATGTAAATGCTGGCTCTGCTTATAGATGATGATGTTGCTGTTATTCAGTTGCTAAATCATATCTGACTTTGTGACCCCATGGACTGCAGCCCACCAGGCTCCTATGTCCATGGAATTTAGGAATTCAGAATACTGGAGTGGGTTGCAATGCCCTTCTCAAGGGGATCTTCCTGACCCAGGATCAAACATGGGTCTCCCGCATTTCAGGCAGACAAATTCTTTACCATCTGAGTGTGTACCTTTGTGCAATCTTTCAAAAATGTGTTTTAAAAAAAGAACTGAATTGCAAAGATCTCAGGGGAAAAATATAAACCTACACTATGTTACAGATTTTACCTGTTTAGCAATAAAGTATGAAGGCAACTTTAAAAATGTATCTTGGTGCTGAAGAAAATGGGAACTTTCATATTTCAATTTCTATAAATTCTATTAGGCATTCAATGAATAATTCATACTAATCAAAACATGGAGAAAGGTGATATATTTCATTTTATTTTCTAATTACTAATGTTAATTGTTTAAAACATCTTAAAAGCTGTCTCAGTTACTACATTCATCTCTCCCCAAGCACACACTCAGTACAAAGAACTGTCAGAAGCGGAAGTGATAAGAAAAGGAAAGGGGAAAGGCATGGAAAAAAGAATGTTGCGTGAGTGCTTTTTGAGCCCCAGATACCACACTAGTCTCTTTCAGTTTGTATTTATAATTTGACACCAGCAGCTCTGTCCCTTGGTAGCTTACAACCTAGATGAAGACAGACATATCACTCATTCAATGAACTGCTGCCACCTGCCCTGCACTGTCCCGTGACCTGGGACCAGGATTAACAGAGGCAAGCTCACCTGAAGCCCTCTGGACACAGAAAAACTAGAAAACAAATAAATAGATAACTTTAGATAATGAAGTGCTATGAAGAATCCAAGGTAAAGTAAATGCAAAGAAAACTACTAGATATGAAAGTGACCAGGGTCTGCTCAGAAAGGACATCTTTGAGGAGATGGTACCTGAGTGTGTGTATACACACATTTATATATGCAATAATAATCAGTAAAATAACCAGTAAATAATAATATTTAATATTATATTAAGTAACAAAGAATATTAGACCTAAAAAATTCAGACCTAAGATAATGCCAAGGAGAAACCATTTCACAGTGGTATTGGAAGAAGAAAGTTTCCTGTAAATCAAAGGCAGATGGGACTTGAATAAAAAGGGACATTCCAATTTGCAGCAGAATGCAAAGAGAGACAGCCCCTAACTGTGACTCCCAGCCACTGTTTTGATCACTGGTTTGATAAACTGCTTTCAGTAATGTTTATGGTACAGTCTCCCATATTTTGTTTTAAATTCCCATCCTATTATTTCAGGAATTCCTAAACATTAGGGCACATCAGAATCACCTAAAGGAATGTTAAAATAGAGATTTCAGGGTACTAGCCCAAGGTTCCTGATTCAGTGAGTGGAGGTGAGATCTTCCATTTCTGACAAGTTTCCAAGTGATCCTGGTGTGCTGAGTCCAGGTAACCCCTGTGATTACTGTATCTCTTATGCCCTGCCCACCATTCTGGACTGTATAACACACAGCAACAGAATCAAGCAACTCAGTGATTTATGGGGTGTTTTTGAAACTCTTGTTGCTACCATGCGCATTTTTATGAAATTGCTCTAAATCCTTTGTGTGTATATATAATTCTAATAGTTTGAATTCATAGTTACCTTGTATTTACATATTTATCAAAGCTGATTCTCATTACATATCACTCACTTTCTTCTCCACTATTACTTATTTGAATAAGAAAATCCACATTTGGTCAATGGAATTTAGGACTTTCAACCAGTTGTGTAACTGAGGCTTGAAGCCTATTGCAAATGCATGAAACAGTTTATTGTCCCTGAAATTCCTTTCATCAATCCCCAGTGAATCACTGAAGTAAAATTATTCCTTATTCTCTCACTCTGAAACTTCATTCCTGTACCTGCATAATAACAAAGAAAGCTAACAGTGCCACCTCATTTCACTGTTGAATAAGCAACAGGTCTGGCAAGCTCCCCAACTGGTTCATAACCCACAGGCCTCTGCACCAGGCAGGATGGACTGGCATCAGAGCAACGGCTTCTAGGGTATACACGTAGCCACGTAGCAAGCCAGGGTCTTTAGTGAGACAAAGCAGAGTCAGCAAGTCACCTAATCAGAGTTATGTCCCACTGGGGGTAGGACCACCTACATTAGAGACCATTTAGTCTTGTTCATCTGTTTTCAGCCCCACTGGCGCAAGAGCCCATTAGAATTCTCCCTGCCAAAAAAGCTCTACCCAAAAGAGAGTGTTTATTGAAACCCTCCTCACCTTCTTCATGAAATCACCACCTCAGGCACATTGAGATAACTGAAATTTCTCCCTTCCTCTCAAGTCTTATAAAGTCTTCTGTCTTATATTTCTCTCATGTACTCTTGTCCATTCTTTTATTTCACAATCCAAATAGCTCCTCTTTGTCTCTTTCATTTCACAAATGGCTCCCTAACCAGCTCTCTATTCGCCTCAGGGACTGGAACATATCTGTAACTTATCCATGCTCTCTTCTTTTGTCACTCGGCAGACTATGCATGGGAAGCCAAAACGGCAAGTGGGAGGCCAAAATCAGGGAAATATATTAGTGCTTTAAAAAAAAAAGGAAAGAGCTGGGAAGTTGTAGAAAGGTAAAAAGCACACTGTCTGCTTACAAAGTCCCTCTGGATAAACAACTCTCAATATAGTAGTCCAAGGCACAGACTTGGACTTGGGCAGCATTGTGTGGTCTTGGGCAAATTACTTGAATTCTCTGAGTATGCTTCACTTTTGCTGTCTCTAAAATGGAGCAAATACTCTCTGCCTTTCAAAACTACCATGAAGATTAGGGGGAAAATTCATATTATCCCCCATTACAATGCCTGAATCCAGTAAGTATTCCATAAATGACAGCCTGCTAATATTACTGCTGTTGTTACTGTTAATCAAGTCATTGCAACACTAACATACTGAATCTGTGTACGAAGTTCAATTCCTCAGTTTCTGCATTATTCCAAAAACAAAAACCAAAGAACAGAACAGACGAACTTTTCTGACACTAAGAAGACTTAAGGTTAACAGCAAATATCCTGGATCCAAAAACAATGTTAATATTCTAAACTTCACTGAGTAAACCATAAATTGATATCACACAGTCCTTCACGGGAATTGATACCATTTGCAAAATAAGATGCTTGTTTGTATGAAACATATTAAAAGGTAATTTATAGAGACAGAAAACAGATCATTGTGTGCCCAGGGGTAGAGGTGAAGCAAGGATTGTCCAAAAGTGGGCCCCAGGTAATCTGGGCCATAACAGATATGGCCAAAACTATAGTTGTAGTTGCCAACTCTATAAATTTACTAAAAATCACTTTACTAATATACATGTAGAGTGGGTGAAATTTATGGTATGTAAATTATACTACAATAAAGTGGTTGAAAATAATGTACCTTTTCGGTAACATGAAACATTTCAGGATAAACTAGTATTTTTATTCTTATTCTAAAGCTTTCCACTATCAGCTTATCACTACACCTGTCATGAATTTGTCTGAGGCAACTAACGTATTCCTCCATAAGTTAACAGGCCTGTTATTGCTTTTAGCCACAATCATAATGTTTGGGAAAAGACATCCTGAAATGCAGTATAAAAGTCACTAAGTGAAAACATTTATGTTCTGCATCTGATGGTTTCTCAGCCTGGACAGCAAATATTCAACTTGGGAATGAATGGCTTTCAAATAGAAATCCATCATCAGTGAATAACTTCTATGCAAACAGTTGAGGAAAGAGAAAAGGCACGTTGCCCTAAATATTTCTGATGGATTAAAATCACATCATTAAAGCAGTGGGTCTTTAAAAATGCACCAGGGCAGCAGTGCCCCAGTCCACGTATACAATGGCTCACAAGTTAAAATGAATGTTAAGAATAATATTACTACTGTACAATGTTACATAAATGCATCTGCAAAGAATGACCACCAAATATTCTTCCTGTCTTTAGAATACAGAGAGCTTTTCCTTCAGATACTACACAACCATTTTCACTATGATTTCCTAACATAAATGAACTACGTGGTTCTCAATTCAAACTTAGAAATCCATTCTTGACTTCTCTGTCGGCCTCTAACTGCTCATTGAATGGCATAATTACAAACCCGCAAGCTTGCTTATATTTGCCATTCCTTATCCACAGTGAGCCCATGGAAGTCAACACAGGATTCTTACTGTCTTTCAGTCTTCCTGAGTCAGATCCCACAAAACCAGGCTGGGTTGCACTGGCTGTCCTCTAGGACCTCATCATCACTGACACTCCTTCCACCAGTGCCCTTCAGTTTGGTTAAAAGATGTTTCAGTTCAGTTCAGTCACTCAGTCATGTCTGACCCTTCGCGACCCCATGAACTGCACCACGCCAGGCCTCCCTGTCCATCACCAACTCCCGGGGTTCACCTAAACTCATGTTCATCGAGTCGGTGATGCCATCCAGCCATCTCATCTTCTGTTGTCCCCTTCTCCTCCTGCCCCCAATCCCTCCCAGCATCAGAGTCTTTTCCAATGAGTCAACTCTTCACATGAGGTGGCCAAAGTACTGGAGTTTCAGCTCTAGCATCAGCCCTTCGAATGAACACCCAGGTCTGATCTCCTTTAGGGTGGACTGGTTGGATCTCCTTGTAGTCCAAGGGACTCTCAAGAGTCTTCTCCAACACCACAGTTCAAAAGCATCAATTCTTTGGTGCTCAGCTTTCTTCACAGTCCAACTTTCATATCCATACATGACCACTGGAAAAACCATAGCTTTGACTAGACGGACCTTGATTGACAAAGTAATGTCTCTGCTTTCCTTCCAAGGAGTAAGCGTCTTTTACTTTCATGGCTGCAGTTACCATCTGCAGTGATTTTGGAGCCCCCAAAAATAAAGTCTGTCACAGTTTCTACTGTTTCCCCAGCTATTTCCCATGAAATGATGGGACCAGATGCCATGATCTTAGTTTTCTGAATGTTGAGCTTTAAGCCAACTTTTTCACGCTCCTCTTTCACTTTCATCAAGAGGCTCTTTAGTTCTTCATTTCCTGCCATAAGGGAGGTGTCATCTGCATATATGAGGTTACTGATATTTCTCCCGGCAATCTTGATTCCAGCTTGTGTTTCTTCCAGTCCAGCGTTTCTCATGATGTACTCTGCATAGAAGTTAAATAAGCAGGGTGACAATATACAGCCTTGACGTACTCCTTTTCCTCTTTGGAACCAGTCTGTTGTTCCATGTCCAGTTCTGACGGTTGCTTCCTGACCTGCATACAGGTTTCTCAAGAGGCAGGTCAGGTGGTTTTGTATTCCCATCTCTTTCAGAATTTTCCACAGTTTATTGTGATCCACACAGTCAAAGGCTTTGGCATAGTCAATAAAGCAGAAATAGATGTTTTTCTGGAACTCTCTTGCTTTTTCCATGATCCAGCAGATGTTGGCAATTGGATCTCTGGTTCCTCTGCCTTTCTAAAACCAGCTTGAACATCAGGAAGTTCATGGTTCACATATTGCTGAAGCCTGGCTTGGAGAATTTTGACCATTACTTTACTAGCATGTGAGATGAGCGCAATTGTGCGGTAGTTTGAGCATTCTTTGACATTGCCTTTCTTTGGGATTGGAATGAAAACGGACCTTTTCCAGTCCTGTGGCCACTGCTGAGTCTTCCAAATTTTCTGGCATATTGAGTGCAGCACTTTCACAGCATCATCTTTGGATTTGAAATAGCTCGACTGGAATTCCATCACCTCCGCTAGCTTTGTTCATAGTGATCCTTTCTAAGGCCCACTAGATTTCACATTCCAAGATGTCTGGCTCTAGGTGAGTGATCACACCATTGTGATTATCTGAGTCGTGAAGATCTTTTTTGTACAGTTCTTCTGTGTAGTCTATTTTTGCCACCTCTTCTTTATATCTTCTGCTTCTGTTAGGTCCATACAATTTCTGTTCTTTATCGAGCCCATATTTGCATATAATGTTCCCTTGGTATTTCTAATTTTCTTGAAGAGACCTCTAGTCTTTCCCATTCTTTGTTTTCCTCTATTTTTTTCCACTGATGGCTGAGGAAGGCTTTCTTATCTCTCCTTGCTATTCTTTGGAACTCTGCATGCAGATGCTTATATCTTTTCTTTTCTGCTTTGCTTTTCACTTCTCTTCTTTTCACAGCTATTTGTAAGGCCTCCCCAGACTGCCATTTTGCTTTTTTGCATTTCTTTTCCATGAGGATGGTCTTGATTCCTGTCTCCTGTACAATGTCGTGAACCTCTGTCCATAGTTCATCAGGCACTCCATCTATCAAATCTAGTCCCTTAAATCTATTTCTCACTTCCACTGTACAATCATAAGGAATTACAGAACTCTAATAATGCAAAGAGCAACTCACTGCAAAAGATCGGATGTTAGGAAAGATTTAGGGCAGGAAGAGAAGGGGACAACAAAGGATGAGGTCTTTGGATGGCATCACCAACTCAATGAACATGAGTTTGAGCAAACTCTGGGAGACAGTGAAGGACAGGGAAGCCCAGCGTGTTGCAGTCCATGGGGCTGCAAAGAGTCGGACACGACTTAGCAACTGAATAACAACAATGATGGAATTGGGTTTAACTTAGTAACACTGAAAATATAATGATAATTTCAACAGCTTATGTCTTCTGCTATCTGTAGAACTCCATAATATGTTTTATACCTGTACTGAGGGACTCACAGACATGATCTCTAATCAAATCCTCATTCACAATGAGAAAATGGAAGCTCAGATAGACTCAGTCTCATACACCTCGTGAGTCGTAAAGTAGCAGCTGAAACAGAGCCCATGCCCATCTCCATTGTATATGCTGTGTTCTGAGCCTACCTGCTCGGATTTTCCGTAAATGCACTGCTAAACCACAGAACTCAGTGGATTCTCAAGACCATCTCACAAAGCATTGATGCTGCACAGAGTGTGGAAAGCAGGCTGAACTGAGTCTGATAGCCTGTTGTGTTTACAGAGTTATCACTTATGAGCTGCTGGATGTGGGTTGTGTTACCTCACCTCATTGATCCTTAATCATCTCTTCTGTAAAATGGAAATGATCTGTTCTCCTTTCTCCATTTAGAGGCTGTGAGGCATAAATGACCTACATTCATTTTTCCAGCCAATTAATGGATGTTGTTATTAAGCCTCACTTTTTATCAGATACAAGATACACAGTTGCATTGGTACATAGGACTTTTAGGAATTTAACCTCAGACATTAACAGAAGCATAAGGTCAGATAAGAGTTTAAAAAAGGTTTTTTTCCTAGGATTGGGTGTTTTCAGGTTCCATTCTGAAGAGCTAAGAGACAATATGCCAAACAGAATCAGCCTCTAAATGTTCCCTATTTTATTATGGTTATTCTTGAGGTAAACACCTAATGAAATGTTATCATGAGTTTAATGGTCTCTATCATCTCATAATATTGAAATCTATGTGACTATCTGGATAGTTAAAATCAGCAAGCTATTATCATAAACTTGACAGAATTTTGTTAGTGAGAATTCTGTGTTCACAAAAAGGATTTAAATTTTTGATAGATTATTCTTTAAGCTATTTCCATGCATTCCAGGCATGTATTTCTCAACTAACCCCGTTACTTTTTGAGGTTAACCTGTTTATGAGATTTCATGTCACAGAGCTTAAGTTGAGACATTTCAGTTGGAGAAAATATATGCTTCCTTAGAAAGATAATTTAGAATTTCATCTTAGTCCAACTAGAAGGGACTTTTCAAGACCATGCAATCCCAGGTTTTCGAGTGAAAATCTGAAATGCCTTCAGAGGCCAGGAGAGATGATGAGCTAGATAAAGACTGTATAGAGTGTTAGGAGCTGTGATGAACTCCTGGAGCATAGGGCCTCCCACAAAGGTGCAACAAGGCATTCAAGTCCGAAGTCTGTAAAATTCTTCTGGCCAAGCCAAAGATGCCCCCAAGCTCTACTGAGCCCAGTGATGTGCTTCCCATTCTCAAAATTTTAAATTTAAAAGATGACGCATACGAGGGCCAAGAACTTGGAGAGGCTTGTTTTTTGTCCTTCTTCTGGCCAAGAGTCATAAAGCAGCTACTGTACGCCAGCCCTATTCTGGGTTCCAAAGGTACAACGTGGAGCAGGAGAGAAACTGGTATTGCCTTCACGGAATTTACCGTCTTGCAAGAGGAGATGCTAACCAACCAATGACCAACCTAAAGAAATTCAAACTCGGAGGGACATGAAGAAGTCAAAGTACACAGCACTACAAAGTCGACACTGAGACCCAGACTCCAGCCTCCAGGCCAGGCACCCTGGGCTTAATTCTTGTTGTAAGAGTCCTGAAAAGGTAATGTCTTTTTTTTTTTTTTTTTAGCATTTTTGGGGTTGAGAAAGAGCTACATCTAGCAGAGCTCTACACTAATTATTTAGGAAATATTTGGTAAAAACTGAACAAATAAACAACTGAAAACTAATTCAAAGATTATGTTACCAGAAAAAAAAAAAAAAGAATCAGAGGGTATTTTATAAACTTTCTAAGAATACTCAGTTAAATTAAGATGCTAACACTTAGGGGGAAATAGATAAGGAAATAAAGCATTGATAAATGAGGAAATGTTTCTTTAAAATGAAATTTTAAATTTAAAATTAGTGGCACAGGCCATTGAAAACATTCTGATAACAAACAGAAACAAAATATGAAAGTACAAGACAGAGCAAGCTTTCTGCACATGATACAGCAAAAACTACTTTAGGCACAAGCAACCGTATTAGATGACAATTTTAACACCACAGAAATACAGTTTCCTATAAGAAGAGCTTCCTTGATACTTAGGTTTACTAACCTCAAAAAGGGATAATTCTTGGCCACCACGTGTTTATCAGTATATGGGCATGAGAAAATGTGGATAGATGAAAAATTCCCTGAGCTCAGTCAGTAAAGAATCCAACTGCAATGCAGGAGACCAGGGTTCTCTTGTGTTGGGAAGATTTCCCTGGAGAAGGAAATGGCAACCCACTCCAGTATTCTTGCCTGGAAAATCCCACTGACAGAGAAGCCTGGTGGGCCACAGCCCATGGGGTCACAAGAATCAGACACAACTTTAGTGACGAAACCACCACCCCCACTACCACAAAAAGGAACACAGTCATGAAAGAGAATTGGAATAGGACATATCCTTAAAAAAATGAGCTGTTGGGACAATTAGCGAGACAGCATGGCACACAGAGAGCACGCATGGACTCTGGGGCCACACACACGTGCTTTTGCGGGTTTCAACCTACAATTTTATTTTGAGCAAGTTGTTTAACTTCTCTGTGCCTTACTTCCTCTATCTGAAGAAATGGGATGAAGGGTACCTACTTTATCAAATTACTGTGAGAATTGAGTGAGAAGGCTTACGTAGTCTACAGTCAGGCAAATATTTGAGTAATAATTAGCAGTAGCAGCAGTAGCAACACTAATTGACCAGTAAAGACAAGGCTTAAAAGTCACAATTACTACCTTCATTTTATAAAGGATTTCAGTAAAGACGAGAGCAATTGTTCCCTATGTCTGGGGTGGGGGGGGGGTGGGGGGGAAAGAAGTAAGATAAAGAATGAGCCTAGTTTGAACAAGAAAAGTTTTCCCCTTAGTCATGATGAAGCAATAGACTGAACTACAGAAAGAAGTTTTGAAATATGGTGATGGTAGTCAAGAAGCAAAGGGGGAAATCTATCATGATTTAAAAACTCACTAGCAAGAGTTCGCCTCGGTGTTATTTAATGACCTCTAAGTTCATCTCGTAGAAAAAGCCACTCTTGCCAAGACAAATAATGTCTACTTGAGATCTTTTCCATCTATCACACTGACAGTAACCCTTAGGAATCCAGAAGACAGAGCTCTGCTCTGTGATGATGAATGATTTACAGGGCCCAGGACCTCAGCGGTGGAACCAAAGGAAAAAGACAAGCCACAGAAGAGAAAGGGTCCACTGAGAAAGACCGCCTTCTCCGTGATGAGCGGTGTCCTGTTTCACACTTTAGTATTAAGGCTCTGGTCACGTGCTTTACCTGGTTTACCTCTCTGCACATTCTGCCATGAGCTCTAATGTTTATTTTTTCATATCAGTTCTTTTTATCTCTTTATTTTTGAGGTGATAGAAGGGTAACTTTGGATTGCTTAAAATAACCATATTATAGATGGACTCTAACTTTCGGTGGAAATAACAGAATTCTATTTAAATATCAGAATCCTCTGAAATAATTTCTTATAATAATCCATAAACATGTAAACACTCATACATATATAATGCTTCAAAGCATCTAACTTCTCCATTCCCAGAACTTTTCCGTACCTACTCAATATTATTTCAAATGCCACAGACAGTAGTTCTCTTTCAAAAAAAACCCAAAAATCTCTTTTAAAAAAATAGACTAGCTATTTCCCACCAAAACTCAAAAAGAAGGGGAAAAAAACATCTTAATGCCTTAAGCAAAGCATACAAAAGGCAAAGGCGAGATGAATTCATGAAGTATGCAAAGAGGTGGCAAGAAGCTAATAAAAGATGTTTCATTCACAGTGGGCTTCTTATTGTATTTCTTTGCAGTTCCTTTTCATGAGGACTACTTCAAAGTCATAATCATTTAATTTTATGTTATTCAATGCTTCATGAACAAGAAGTCATTTTCTTTTAGTAAAAGAGTATAGATCTCCATACTAAATAATACTAAAACATCTAGAAGGCAGTCAGGCAGATTACAATTTTCCATGCTGTATTTTTCTTTTATGAAGAACAACAAATAGTCTGAAGTTAGATTTTGAAGAAAATGACTAGCCCCTGATGAAGGCTACCACTATAAAGAAACAGAGCAGAGTTCCTTTCAAAATATTCTAAAGCTTTTCAGATCTACAAGAAACACTGTTCATACAAATGGATAATGGAGTTAAATATTATATTTTTTATAAAGTATTAAGTGAATGACTAGAAACCTTGAGCAATTCTTTCATTTTGCACTGTACCAAATGCTGTGGGAGAAAAAGGATTTTCTTCTAAAAATTCAGAACTGTAAAAGTTCTCAAAATAAAAAAGTGATTCACTGAACAGATCTTCCAACCAAAAAATGACTCTTACTTTGCTGAGTGTCTCTGGACTTCCTTTCCTAACCTTTGGTATCCTCCGATAGTTGCTAAATATGTGTTTTTGTTGTTCAGTCACTAGTTCAGTTCAGTTCAGTCGCTCAGTCATGTCCGACTCTTTGAGACCCCATGAACCGCAGCACGCCAGGCCTCCCTGTCCATCACCAACTCCCGGAGTTCACTCAGACTCATGTCCATTGAGTCAGTGATGCCATCCAGCCATCTCATCCTCTGTCGTCCCCTTCTCCTCCGGCCCCCAATCCCTCCCAGCATCAGAGTCTTTTCCAATTAGTCAACTCTTTGCATGAGGTGGCCAAAGTACTGGAGTTTCAGCTTTAGCATCATTCCTTCCAAAGAAATCCCAGGGCTGATCTCCTTCAGAATGGATTGGTTGGATCTCCTTGCAGTCCAAGGGACTCTCAAGAGTCTTCTCCAACACCACAGTTCAAAAGCATCAATTCTTCGGCACTCAGCCTTCTTCACAGTCCAACTTTCACATCCATACATGACTCCTGGAAAAACCATAGCCTTGACTAGACGGACCTTAGTCAGCAAAGTAATGTCTCTGCTTTTGAATATACTATCTAGGTTGGTCATAACTTTTCTTCCAAGGAGTAAACGTCTTTTAATTTCATGGCTGCAGTCACCATCTGCAGTGATTTTGGAGCCCCCCAAAATAAAGTCTGACACTGTTTCCACTGTTTCGCCAGCTATTTCCCATGAAGTGATGGGACTGGATGCCATGATCTTAGTTTTCTCAATGTTGAGCTTTAAGCCAACTTTTTCACGCTCCTCTTTTACTTTCATCAAGAGGCTTTTTAGTTCCTCTTCACTTTCTGCCATAAGGGTGGTGTCATCTGCATATCTGAGGTTATTGATATTTCTCCCGGCAATCTTGATTCCAGCTTGTGTTTCTTCCAGCCCAGCATTTCTCATGATGTACTCTGCATAGAAGTTAAATAAGCAGGGTGACAATATACAGACTTGATGTACTCCTTTTCCTATTTGGAACCAGTCTGTTGTTCCATGTCAAGTTCTAACTGTTGCTTCCTGACCTGCATACAGGTTTCTCAAGAAGCAGGTCAGGTGGTCTGGTATTCCCATCTCTTTCAGTCACTTCAGTCACTAAGTTGTGTCCAACTCTTTGCAACCCCATGGACTGCAGCATGCCAGGATCCTCTGTCCTCCATTATCTCCCAGAGTTTGCTCAAACTCATGTCCATTGAGTCAATGGTGCTATCTAACCATTTCATCCTCTGCGGCCCCCTTCTCCTTTTGCTTTCAATCTGTCCCAGCATCACGGTCTTTTCTAATGAGTCAGCTCGCATAAGATGGCCAAAGTATTGGAGCTTCAGCATCAGTTCTTCCAGTGAATATTCAGGGTTTATTTCCTTTAAGATTGACTGGTTTGATATTCCTGCAGCCCAACAGAATCTCAAGAGTCTTCTCCAGGCACCGCAGTTTGAAAGAATCAGTTCTTCAGGGCTCAGCCTTCATGGTCCAAGTCTCACATCCATACATGACTACTGGGAAAATCGTAGCTTTGACTACACGGACTTCTGTTGGCAAAGTGATGTCTCTGCTTTTTAATACGCTGTCTAGGCTTTTCACAGTTTTCCTTCCAATGAGCAAGTGTCTTTTAATTTCATTACTGCAGTCACCATCCACAGTGATTTTGGAGTCCAAGAAAAGAAAATCCGTCACTACTTCCACTTTTTCCCCTTCTACTTGCTGCAGTTAGGAAGCACAAAGACCATGATTCACACAGAGCTCCACAGTGCAGGCAGTGGACTGTAGGGTTTATTCCTCTCCATCTTTTCTTTTCTCTCTTTCCACTGGCATGAGTTGCCACTACAGGCTTAGCAAAATAGTACTTGTCATTTTTAGATGTTTAATATTCCTCTGTAAAGGGTATGGTGACACCCTGTCAAAACCATACAAATCAAACATGAGGCCATCTTTTCTCCCTCGTCGTAATATAAAATGTGTTATTCAGTCACCAATGATTTAGGCAGAGCACATCTTAAGAAGATGTAAGTGAGAGCTATGCTGCCTTGGACAGCATGCTCACCAGCTACCTATAAACGCCAAAAAGACTGGCCAATCCACCCTGCAGTCCATCAATAGCAATAACTCCAGAGGGGCAAAATTTTAAATTCCCATTTTTCTTGCTTGTCATGACAACTCTTTTTTTCTTTCCTCCCAGTACAGACTTAGAAGCACTGTCAACACCATGATTTATTGATAGAGTTGGACCATTAAGATGATCTACAGTATATACAGAAAGGAGATGCTTTTCCCTCACATTATCTCATTATTCCTTGGCCTAAATCTGGTGAAAGCTTGATAGCCCTGTAATACAATTGTTTTAGAAAATAGCAAAACTACTGTGTTTAACTAAGGTGTATTTGTCATCACTGACATGGAATACAATTAACCAAATTAAGCTGACTGGTGATACTATAATTATTTCAAGTTCAAAGAAATACAATGCTACTCATAAAGAGCAGATACGGTCTTAAAGTAAGAAAATATAACTGAACATTAGAAGGTCCACAGCATTAAGAGATCTGCTTTTGAGACCCATTAATCATTTGAACTATTAACATATATATTTCCAGAGCCTAAGTTACTTCACCTCTACATGGAAGGCAATGAAATTGCACCTGTCATAAAGGATTTCTGGTGAAGTTCAATTAGCACTTATGATCTTTAGACAGCCAAAGGTAATTAACATTTTTTAAAAAATTGTAGATGCAGGTGGACGTAGCATATATTGACACTAAACTGTCACTGATTCTTTTTCTGTACAATTCCCCATCCTTTTATATCTTGGATTATAAAAATCCTAAGACACAGCCCCTTTCCCAGGGTGCTACCATCAATGCTGACTAACCCGCTTTCTGCTTCTAACTGCTAAGCTACACCGGTGAACACATGCTTTAGCTTCTGTCTCCCTTATTGTTGCTAATTCCTCTTGTCCTTCCCATTTAGGTCCAATAACCAAATGCATGACAAGAAACTGGATTCATAATGAAAGTGTTTACTTTCCTTATGATTACCTTGCCTATGTAATTAATGTCCCCAACCCTCTGTGCAGCCTTATGACATCGACTCTGCCATTACACTGTCAGCTGAATACATTTTCATGTTTTAGACGGAGAGAGAAAGAAACAAGAAAGCTTCTCACTGACTCCCATTTGAAAGAGATTATTTTTTTACCAAAAAAGTATTAGTAATTATATTAGCTGTTTTCATCACTTATATAAAGTACTATACTGATTGATCCTTACCTGAGAAGATAATGATTAATTACACATGTAAATAGGCTCCTATCAGAGAAAATTAGGAAAATCTTAAAGACTTTGAATTTTGTTTTGTTTTGTTTCTTAACAATATAAGGGGAAAGGGCTAGAGACAGACCCAAAACTTGGCAATGGGAGTGGCAATGAGGTTGTGACCACAAGGCATAGGAATGCCTAGCTCTTTCTGGGGGACACACCGAGATTCTCCTACTACAACTATCACATCAGTCCTCTTGTCTGCCAGCAGTGCCCAGCCCTGCTCACTACTCAGGCCAGACCGTCTGGAAAGGGGGCTGAGAGCTTGATGTACTAGCTCTGCTTTCTCTGAAGCCTCCCTGGAAAGTACTCCTCAGCCTGAGCTCAGGCTGTTTGCCTTAAAAGGATAAAATATCTGTAGGAGAAAAAAAAAAAAAACTGTAGCTGGCTACAGAGACATCACATACCAGAAGGAGAGGCGCTACAAGCCCTGTGCGTCTCTCCCAAGGAGGGGCTCGTAATTGATTCACCCTGAAGCACAGAGCATTTCATAGAAGCATCTGGGATACCAGGAAACAATCTTATTGGCTCACAAGGCAGCTCCCCCTGGTGAGAGTGGAAAACAAACTTGGGCGGATGGCTGATCCTAAGGTGTCATATTTGAATCGTGGCCAGGACTCATGGCTGGCAAGAAAGAGGGAAGCATACTTACCCATGGAAGGGAGCTGCTGCCACTTTTTGTGCCCCAGAGCCGTGCAGGTCACCCCAGAGATCATGGTGAAAATGACAAGTGTGGCTGCTATGGAAAGTGGGAAACTGGATCTGCCTGGTTCCAATGCAAGCAGGGGATTAGTGTTGGTAAAAAAGATTAAAAAAAAAAAATGAACCAAGAAAAGTGCTTTCCCAGGGAATGGAATTTCAGGAACCTGTAGGAGCTAACATGGAATGAGCCACCAAGGAGGTTCTCGATCCTGGCTGCATCTCAGAGTCGCCTTGGGAGCGCAAACAATAGACCTCCACCTCCAGTCCACCAAGAGGCAATTAAATCAGAATCCCTGGAGGTGGCAGCCCAGGAAAAAAAAATTTTTAATTCCCTAGGTGATTCTAACATGAAGCCTAGGGTTGAGAACCGAACACACACACACACACACACACACACACACACACACACACACCCCTGTTGTCTTCTCACCAGACTATTTCTCACATGGTGCTGTTCACTGGAACTATCTGAGAAATCTTTAAAAAACACTGATGTTTGGCTTCCACCTCCAGACATTCTGATATTAATGGGTTTGGGTTTTTTTTTTTTAAAAGCTCCTCAGATGATTCTAACGTGCAGCAGTAAAGTTTGGGAAACAAACTTTGGTTTGGTCCTGTCTTATTTTTTCCACTTTTCCCCAAGCCACTCTGCTTCCTGTTTAATCCTGGTGAGCAGATAACTCCCCACAGAACAGCCTTTATGGTATCTATTAGGATCATGAAATTGCCTAATCCTCCCACCCCTTTGGGAAGCAGAACCTAGAGGCTAATGAGAAGGGCTCTGAAGTTCAAATTCCAATTCAGCCTTTTACAAAGTGTGTGGCTTTGAGCAAGTTATTTAGCTTCTCTCAATTTCAGTGTCTTGTCCCTCACTGTCATGAAACGGGGTAATCTGGAGTGTTCCTCACAAGGTTATTTGATTTAAAAAAAAGACAATCTATGTAAAGCAAAGGGAGCACTGGTCTGACACAGAGTAAGGGCTCGATAAATGTCAGCCATTGCGACCACAATGGGCGGTACCATTCTGACCTATTCTTTTCAGGAACAGTGAGGCACTGACTTATCCTCCACTTTCTTTTTCTGCATGGTGGTCTGCACAAAGACCACCAAACCCTCCCTGGTATCAGACTAAGGGATGTTTCAAAGGGACAATATGAGGTATTCAAAACAAGCATTGGTCTACAGGGAAACATTTTAATGGCTTTTTAACCAAAATTTCAGTATGGTTTCAACTCCCAAAGGAGGCCAACCATTGGTACATTCCAATTTGGGTGTTTTCATGCACAAAGTTCTCTCTTACCTGTAAATTCTGTTCCAGTCTCATTGCCTATTCACTTGCCCACAAAGCCCACTAATCCTTTTCAACTTTGCAAACGTGCCATAGCTTTCACAGCAGTCACCCTGTTTTGCCCTTTCTTGTCCTCCTGACACACATCTCTTCTTCCCACTCCCTCCTGCTTCTTTCCTATTAATAACTATGATTAAAAAGTCCATTCAGACACAAGACACTTTGAGAGTATACTATTAGTCCTACCTTTTGCTCAACATCTGTTTTGTGCAGCTACAGATTCTGTGCTCTTGTTTATATTTACATGACAGTTTTGGAGGGAGAACATCCCTCTGCTCTTAGAAACAAAATATACTCGGAGTTCAAACAGGCTGCACATACTTAACTTACCAGAAAACACATTTGAAGGAGGTGCCGAGGAATGCAGTCATTATAGAAGATGGTGAGAAGGAAGGGGAATTGGTGTCAGAAGGCTGGGTGTGTGGAAATAAGAGGAAATATCAGGGAAGGGGTGGCAAGCAGCGCTAGCTCAACAGTTCAGATTAGGATTCAAAATGCCACAGATGTGATTGCATAATAAGCTGTTGCGCATACGGGTGAATGCTGCTTTCAGCATGCTCTTATTTATCATATTGTCTTGCGTTCTCAGAGCGTGGAACATGCAAGTCGGAGGGTCTGAGTGCTAGCATCGGGCCCAGTTCTGTGGGATAGGCAGCAGCACCTATGGCGAAAATGGGAGAAAGAGCAGCAGTCTGGTGTTCAAATCTGGTTGCTAGGATACTATGGAGACCCTCCATCGCTAGGCAGACAGGGGGAAAAAAAAAAAAGGCGTCCATATGCCTTATAACCTGCAAACAGCAACAGTAGAGACATCATCTGCCTTCTTCTATCCTTTCCCGTTAAGAATCCAAACCCAACTCTTTAGTGAAATAAAAGTAGTGGAAGCTTGGAAATGTGGCCCAGGAGAGCAAGGAAGTTGGTCATTTATATTCTCAGGCAGTTTCGAGAGCTACTCTATTGAAGGGCGTGTTGGTATTTTCATTATAAGCCCCACTTTAGGGGCACAAACTGTGCTTCAAAATACCCTAATAGGGTTTTAGCAGCCTGGTCTTATTTTTATAAAGGCTGCTACAACTTTAACTTTATTGCAGAGAGTATAATGTCAAATTAACAATCAAACTTAAATTGGATAGTCTATTAGAATAACGTTAAGTTGGAATTGAATTCCCCCGCAAGAACAAGGAAGATGAATTTACAAAATCAACTTGAGGTTCAAGTCCCACCTAAGTTCTGTTTGCTGGGGTGTGTGAAGAATCCACCATGCTAGTCTGTGGCATAAAACGAGATTATTTCCAGTGGGAACATTTAGAGTGGAAAGCGGAACTTGTTTTCTTTAAGAGCGGAACTCAGATTCTTTAAGAGTGTTAATCATCTACTGCTTGGTTAAATTAAATATTATTACCTAGTCAGGATAGTTTTAGTTGCTATCAGAACCATGCAGGTGGGAGATGCTGGACTGCAATGACATTCTGAGATTCAGAGCTTTACTAATGGGTAACAATTAGTCCTCCTCAATTATTCTAGAAACAAGCAGAAAAGCCCTCTCAGCTACTCATCCTGATCCTCTCTGGCTGAAGCTTGGTTTTCCTCAATGCCCACTATGGTGTTCTGGTATAGGCACTGGTTGCTGTGATTCCCCAGATGTACCCTCTGCTCTCCTTTGTTGTCTTGTCCCTTTGCTGATGGCCCTCCCCACCCTAACTTCACCACTCTCACCCCGTCACCACTCACCTAAATCATGACATCGATCAAATACTTCCTTTAAACACCTTGACTTCCACAAGAGTTTCTGATACCCTAAAATTAAATGGGCTCAATTATGTTTTACCAACTGTCTTAGGGATCGCCTATGTGACTTGCCTTCCTCTGTATCCAGAATATTCACTTGTACAGTATTGATAAGCCCTGGTTACCTCCTTTGTGATAGGACTCACACATCTCACATTCAAACGCCTGACACTAACTTGCACATGGTGTCTTCCACAAAAGTGCTGAACTGACCTACTGGACGCATCTGAAATGTAATTGTTACCTCTGATAATAATTATGCTTTAATATTATGCCATCTATGATTACACCAAAATCCTGGAATTTTCCCAGCTTCCTACAGAATTTAACAGAGAGCTTTCAGGAAGATTCTATTCCTCTTGAAATGTGCTATGTCAAGGCTTAAAAAATAATCAGATAAGATTGTGTTAAAATTAATGCCTCACTAAAAATAAGAAGAATATATTTCTTTTTATCCTCAGCTCTCCAAAGTACTTCACAGTCAAGCGTGTAATGTTACAAAACAAAACATGTCATTATCCTTTGAAATTCGGTTACCTTTGGGCTAACAGCTTAACAAAAATACAGAGACACTAACAACTTCTGACAGGAACTCAACTCTTATAACAGCAAAATGGAAAGGACTTGAGAATATTTACCATAGGTAAAGGGTTTAGAGCTCAACAGACCAGTGACTGAATGTTCTAACCTACCACAGAGTCAATTTTCAGGAATAAACTAGCATGAAATAAAATTACTTTAAAAATCCATGAGAACTACATTGTCTGCATAATCAACAGGCTATCTGGCCCAAAAAAATGAATATACAGTTTTCATCCTTAAGGATTTATTTACCTAATTCAATCCAAAACATACAGTCTGATAGTTTTACCTTCTCAAGAAGTTTTTTAGGAGCAGTGGAGTACAGATTCCAATTTGCTAATCAGTTCTTTTGCTCATCACACTCACAACAGAGAAAGGGTTTTCGGGCTATTTCTACACATGTGTAAAACAGTCAAACAGAAATACCAACCCTCACAGGCACTCACAGGTGCGGCAGGAGTGCCTGGCTCTGAGCTGGACCCCCACACAGCCTTCCCTCCAATTCCCAGCATACAGGGAAAACTCTGAACCAAAACTGTTAAGATGATTTAAGTTCATAAGTTAATTTACATGTTATACTATTTTTCAAATGATTACTTAAAAAAAAAACACAGAAGTTTTTTAAAGATTCTAATCCTTAGAAGGCAACCTCAGTAAGCAAAAAGTAAACATACATATATGCATACATCAGATAACTGAGTAGGACATTCTCTGGACAGTCACCTACATCCAGTAGAAAGAGAAGAGAAGACTACATGAGCATGAGTTTGCAATCAATTTTGGGCTATTTTATTTTAACTCAAACTCTCAAAAATCTGCAAGTTTTAAAAAGATGACCAAATGTAGGCTGTACTAAAAATAAAATATAAAGACATAAACACTTGTTGCCAGCAAGTCAGCATAATCAAATTGTTTATAGTGAAATAAACAGAAATTCAAACAAGTCTCCTTCACTTTGGTTAAGTTTCCCTAATTCTTCATGGAACTACCTTGTATGATCATTCAAACGACCTAACTATAATCATTTTGCATACAATATGCTTCTCCTCTTACCCAAGGTACACTCTACCACGTAAGCCAATTTTATTCTAGTTTTCTTTATGTAAGCGTGAAAAAAGAACAGATGTTTTTCCAAAATTATTTAAGTTTGGAAGACATTCACTCTATAGTTTTCTTCAATATAAATCCTTCAGAATCCCCAAGCCCCTCATGGTGATACCTTAATAGCTGACTTCCTAAGAGTACAAGTTATTAAATAAAGGTCAGAATGCAAATGCACAGTGTGGTTCAACTGATAAAACGCTGATCATAACTAGATGCTGTGAATTATCTGCCACGCTAACTTCATTTTCCACCATGGACTTAAAAAAAATATATCTAGTTGTTCTGTATGTCATGCACTAGGAGATTTCTAAAATTTTACCACATTATACAGCTCAGACTACACTGCTAGATTCTTTTAGATCTTGTCCGATCAATTGTTTCGTTGGCGTTATCAGCTGGTTTGATCATGTTTCAAATAAAACTGATTAAAATGGTCTTTTTAAGAAAGGAGAGTCTGCTCTGAGTGACTCCAAAGTCCTGCCGACACTAAAATGAGATCCTATGGAGTGCTGAAAGACGCAGAGAGCTGTCTTTGAGTTATTTTTTTCATTATGCAAAACTTGGCCCTGGAGAGATGGGCATGTACCTCGTTAGCTGAAACAGGCAAGCATGGCAGCACTGCAAATTAACTTACCGGAGAAATCTGAAGTGGACTCAGATCATTCAGGTTTCTAAAGCAGATCCAAACCCACTCAACTCTGAGGGCAACCTGGTGAGGCTAGAATCTCAGAAATGTGCATCTTTACTGTCTTTTCTCCCTACACACAGAATACCAATTCCTCCTTAAGCTAATTCTGCATGAGGAAACAGCGAATGCTCTATGGCAACCAACAAGGAGAGGAACAAGTCTAAGTTTTCAAAACTATAATTAGTATATACTCACAATCTGCACCCCCCATCCAATAAATATAAATGGGTACAGTCCAATACTCTTTCTCCTTATATTAAATCTTTGTGTTTATTAAGTGAAAGGCTCCCAGGGACCTTGTATTATTATGTAACACGTGTCATCCAGCCAGTGTGATGTAGTTTGGAATAGAGTAACAAACCCCTCGGTTTATCAATTCTGTCATTAGTGACTTAAAATACCATTCATCTGGGTGCTTATTCTGTATTAACCTCATGTTCCTGCCACTTTACTATCTATAAGAACTCCAAGTTGAGTGATGTGTAACGAGTTCCATTCAACTTTCCCACCCAGGTTGTGAAGCCCACTGACATCAGAACTACACAATTGTTTATAATGCTAGAACAATACCAGAGTGGTTGCATCAGAAGCCAGAAGTGAGGCAAATAATGTGACCACGATGTCAATAAAGGTAAGTGGACTTCTCTTCATCTGACCCTGGAAACATGTAACCCTCTGGGGGAGATAAAGGCACCCCATTAGCAACATTATATAAAGTCCTTAAGGAAAATAAGCAATATTCTTCCTCAAATGTTATGAAAAAAATATTTTTACAAAATCAACAGACTAGGTTTCCATTTGTGGATTGTAAATGTCATCCAATTCTGGAAATCAAAAACTCTTTCCTTTTATATGTGTATCTGCTTATTTCTGACACTTTAATGATGCCAGAACATCAGGTTTGAAGAGTACCAGCGAGAATCGCTAGCATGTAGAGAAATCCGGGAGAGCCACAAAAGCATAGAAAGTAAGGGTGATAGCAGACGCATTTCAAGTCTGAGGAGCCTGCAGTTAGGATTTTCCGGTTGGGCAGGTTTGCCAGAGCATTTGGGAGATGAGGCTTTCAATTCTCTCACTCATACATACACAAGCTGACATACACCTGGGGCGCATTCAAACTCTACGTACAGTAGATGGCCTATATGAACGTATATACATACATATATATATATGAAATAGCTTGACATCTAACAAAGACAGGGAGGCAACGTAGGTGCTGTGAGTCTGATCTGAGAAACGTGCACAGCCCCGCAAGAAGTGCGGGTTAAAACGAAACATTTCTGAGGGTGAGGATCAACAAGGCAAGCGGGAGGGGCGGGAGCCTACAGACAATACAGAGACCCGCAGCTCCCCACCGACCCGGCGCCACACGGACCCGGAGCGTAACCCCTGCTTACTGTGGACTCTTGGGGTAGAAGGGCAGGGTCACATGGCTGAGATCCTGGATGTCAAAGGCGGTGGGCTCAGCGGAGATCGCCTGCCGCTTGGTGCGCGGCTCGCCTTGCAAGGTGCTCGCGCTCTGCTTCTGCGCCTGCTGGGTGGCCGGCCGGATCACCGAGCGGTACTTGTCCAGCTCGTTCTGCAGCTTCTGGATCAGTTCGTCCTTCTGATCCAACTCCAGCTCCAGCTCGTCGATGAGAGCATCCCGCTGCCTCAGCTCCTCGATCTTCTCCTGGAGCGCGTACTGTAAATCCCGCAGGGTGCCCATGCTCCTCCGGGCTGCCGGGGGCTCCTTCCTGCCGCTGCTCCGCGTCTTGGGGCTTCCTCCCCTCTCCGATCAACTTTCCCCAAAGTCGCTGCTGCCTCCCGAGTGCGAGAGCTTCCTACTTGAGACCAAAGCCAGGCTTGGCTTCTGAGCATGCCCAGTCTGCCGGCTCCAGCCACCGAGAGTTTCAGTGCGGATTCCACTTCTCCGGGCTGACGGTGAGGCTGAGAGCAGGGATAAGCCAAACGGCAGGGCGGGCCGGGCTTCCACCTGAACCGCGGCGGGCGCCGGGGAAGAGAGACGCGAGCGCGGTGGCCGAGCAACGGGAGCAGGGACTCGTAAGGCGGGGGACTCCGAGGGCCGCGGCGGGTCTGCCCGGGTCACTGGCGCCGGGCGCCGAAGGAAGCCGGCGGAGAGTGTGGGGAGCCTGATAAACCCCTGGGCGCGCCAGGGGATGCGCGGGCGGAGCGAGGCGGGAGCGCTCCTTCGGGGGCGGGGAGGCGAGCGGGAGAGGACCGGGGGACCCCGAGCAAACTGGGGAGGCGTCTGCCGCCCCGGAGCCTACCGGGCAGGAGGATGTGCGGACTACAATCCCCGCGACGAGCGAGTGCAGAGCGGACTCTGCATCGCAAGCGCCCTGACTTCGGGAGGTGTCTGGGCTGCCAGCCTCGCGGAGAAAGGATCCCCAGCCTGTGGCTGAGCTCTCGCGTCTGCCTCTCCGCCTTGCTCACGGGGAGCGCCTCACACAGGTGGTCACGCTTGAAAACAAACTTGCCTCTCAGGAGAGGGGAGCGAGTCCGGGCAGGGGAGGGGTTTCCACTCACACCCAGGGGCCTCCGGCGGAGAGGGGGAGCTTTTGATCCCACCCCCCACCCGCGCCAGCGTTTCCAGCTGCTTCGAATGAGTCCCCTTTCCGCTCCTACTAAACTCGGATTCATGAACTCTTTTTAGGGCAAAGGCCAGAACGGGATGGGACTGAGCCCTGGAAGGCTGCTCAGCTTCCCCACTGTCCGTCCCACTTAACCAGTGTCTGCGGAATAGTTTATGCAAGGGCCTTGCTCCTTCCACCTGCTGAATTTGCAGAGGGGTGTCAGGGGCGCGAGGCGGGCAGGTCAAAATCACTGCGGTATTCCAAAAAGTTCACTCTGAAATTGAACCATACCTTTAACATTACTTTCTTGATAACCAAACTGTTAGGACGCTAGCCTTCCCCTTGAATGGCAAGACACAAACTTTGAAGAAGAGAGAAAGTCTTAAAGAAAAGGGGGGACCCTAGACGGGCCGGGGTAAACTGTACAGCCTACCGCCGCACCTCCACCGCCCCCATCCCTGCCTGCTCCGTATTTCCTAAAATGATGACAATTTTGATAGCATCCTTTCTGTCCAAGGGTAATTCTTCTATCATGTTTAGAATCTTCCATAGCACTTAAATTCCTCATCTTTACCTAAATCTTCACCTAGTCATTTAAATTTTTAGCATCTTTATTAGCAGTCCTTTAATTACTATTCTTGAGAACTCAGTGTTATAATCCTGAATGTTCTATTTGGCCATTCCTTAACACTAAATAAAACAAAGTAGACAAAAGATAGATTAAGAGTCTGAATTGCAATCCAGAACTATTCACTGGAATCTAAATTTAGACAAGGACACATATGAGTCTCAAAAAAAGTGCTTACTTTTTGCTTTTGAATACACAACCTGTTCTAAGAGGAGCAAAAAGGAAAATGGGGAGGCGAATGAGAAAAAACAGGAGGAAAGAAAAGAACAGAACCAGCTAGCTAGTGTCACCTTAATAAGCTTTTTGATTTAAAGTGTATTTAATTTTTCTGTAATTAAGGTGTACATGAAAAAGGATACACAATCCTAAACATTCTACCCAGATTAGGATTTAATTCACTCACTACACATGATAATAACACAATTGTTCTGCTTTCCAATGTGGATGTTTTCAGAAGTGCATTTATTTCAGAATCATTGTACAAGGTAGATGATTTCCCCCAAACAAACATGGATAACTTAGAAACACTGAGAGCAGTAAATAGTAGTTCTGAATTAATGTTGTTTTAATGAAAACTAAACCAAGCAGAAGTGCTCTGGCTTTGTATAACTGACTCTTTTCTAAAAGAGCTTCCATGACATTTTCCTTCTCCCAGGCAAAAGGCCAAATTCTTATCTTATTTAACCTATGGGAATTCTTTAATTCCATGGGAAAATGTCGAAAACTTAATGAGACTCCTTTCCTATAGACCTATTATAGGGGTCCAGGAGCCCAAGAGTTTATGTCTAAAAATATATCAGGAACATTGTACAGGGGACATTATTAGACAACTGTTAAGCAAGGTTATGCTGTGAGGTTCATTTGAGGCTTAAATGGGTTACTTAGTGTCTTCGAGCAGCACAAAGAAAGAAGATTCTTCATTTGTAGAAAGCTTGTCTACATATAAAAAGGATAAAAGAAACTAAAGCATTTTCCCCAAAAAATAAAAAATTGCATTTAAACTAGGAAAAAAATCAGTTTACAAAAATTAAATTTTTTTCCCACTGTTATCTAAATATTTTTCACTATTTAAACTATCATAATCTATGTACTACTAGAGGATGTTACATTTTCATTTTAAATGGAATTCTTGTGATAAAAAATATATATATTCCTTGATGAATCCCATAGTGAGAATCAGAAATCTTTTGTAATAATTGCAAACAAAATAAACAGCTGAGAAGATATGACTATTACAATTTGACTTACACTTTAAAAGATGTTCAAGTTATAAGAATATATTTGGCTGGGTTACTGTATATAATGAAAAAAACTAAAATTATCCTTCAGTTCAGTTCAGTTCAGTCACTCAGTCATGTCTGACTCTTTGTGACCCCATGAACTGCCAGGCCCCCCTGTCCATCACCAACTCCTGGAGCCTACCCAAACCCATGTCCATTGAGTCAGTGATGCCATCCAACCATCTCATCCTCTGTAGTCCCCTTCTCCTCCTGCCCTCAGTGTTTCCCAGCATCAAGGTCTTTTTTTTTTTTTTTTAAATTTTTAGTTTTTTATTTTTTAAATTTTAAAATCTTTAATTCTTACATGCATTCCCAAACATGAACCCCCCCTCCCACCTCCCTCCCCAGAACATCTTTCTGGGTAATCCCCATGCACCAGCCCCAAGCATGCTGCATCCTGCGTCAGACATATACTGGCGATTCAATTCACATGATAGTATACATGTTAGAATGTCATTCTCCCAAATCATCCCACCCTCTCCCTCTCCCTCTGAGTCCAAAAGTCCGTTATACACATCTGTGTCTCTTTCCCTGTCTTGCATACAGGGTCGTCATTGCCATCTTCCTAAATTCCATATATATGTGTTAGTATACTGTATTGGTGTTTTTCTTTCTGGCTTACTTCACTCTGTATAATCGGCTCCAGTTTCATCCATCTCATCAGAACTGATTCAAATGAATTCTTTTTAACAGCTGAGTAATACTCCATTGTGTATATGTACCACAGCTTTCTTATCCATTCATCTGCTGATGGACATCTAGGTTGTTTCCATGTCCTGGCTATTATAAACAGTGCTGCGATGAACATTGGGGTACATGTGTCTCTTTCAATTCTGGTTTCCTCGGTGTGTATGCCCAGAAGTGGGATTGCTGGGTCATAAGGTAGTTCTATTTGCAATTTTTTAAGGAATCTCCACACTGTTCTCCATAGTGGCTGTACTAGTTTGCATTCCCACCAACAGTGTAGGAGGGTTCCCTTTTCTCCACATCCTCTCCAGCATTTATTGCTTGCAGATTTTTGGATCGCAGCCATTCTGACTGGTGTGAAGTGGTACCTCATTGTGGTTTTGATTTGCATTTCTCTAATAATGAGTGATGTTAAGCATCTTTTCATGTGTTTGTTAGCCATCCGTATGTCTTCTTTGGAGAAATGTCTATTTAGTTCTTTGGCCCATTTTTTGATTGGGTCGTTTATTTTTCTGGAGTTGAGCTGCAGAAGTTGCTTGTATATTTTTGAGATTAGTTGTTTGTCAGTTGCTTCATTTGCTATTATTTTCTCCCATTCAGATGGCTGTCTTTTCACCTTGCTTATGAGTTAGCTCTTTACATCAGGTGGCCAAAGTATTGGAATTTCAGCTTCAACATCAGTCCTTCCAATGAACACCCAGGACTGATCTTTAGGATGGACTGGTTGGATCTCCCTGCAGTTCAAGAGACTCTCGAGAGTCTTCTCCAACACCACAGTGCAAAAGCATCAATTCTTTGGGTCTCAGCTTTCTTTATAGTCCAACTCTCACATACATGACCAATGGAAAAACCATAGCCTTGACTAGACGGACCTTTGTTGACAAAGTAATGTCTCTGCTTTTCAACATGTTGTCTAGGTTGGTCATAACTTTCCTTCCAAGGAGTAAGAAAATTATCCTTAAATACTTTATATATGAAAACTCCTGCACTCTAGGCTTTTCTAAGTCAAAATAAATATTTTAAGTATTACAGTGATGTCCTTGACTGTTTAAATCTTGAGGGACCTTGGTTTTCTATCTCTACCTTTTGAGTGATTCTAATATTTTCTTAAACATCTTTTGCATTGCATTTGGTAAATGCTGGAAGTAAATTTTACATAAAAAATCTAGGTCTTATGGTTTCATTTCAACAGATATATTTACTATATGTCTTGAATAAACTTAACTGGCTAAGTTATATTATCACAGATCACACACGAGTCTACTTTCTGCTATTTGGAAGTGGCTACCACAGATTTGGGGTGGAATGAAGCTTCATATATTCAGCTTTCCCACTGCCTAGCTGGGATGAGGTCTTAATGTTAGATGCTAAAGCATAGAACAATGCCATTTTGAAGGAACTTCATTCATATACTGGAATTCCATAGTAACTTTTCAGCAGTCTCTCTTTGTTATAGCTCTAACAGAAGCAAAATTCCAGTAGCCAGATCTACCTGTGGCATATTAATGCTCTTCAATTCTGCATCCAACCCTCATGATTGAGAATAACTAATACCACACCTTACTTAATGGGATCTCAGAATCACTGAATGAGACCTTCAGTAATTCAGCTTTATCATAATACTGGCCATTAAAAAATATTCTTTTGAATGTATTATTCTACACAAAAAACATAGTCAGCCTCAAAATAACTGTGATAATTTTGTTATCCAGCTGCCCATTCCACTGGTGCTATGGACATAGAGGCCTGGCGTGCTTCAGTCCATGGGGTCGCAGAGTCAGACACAACTGAGCAACTAAACTGAACTAAGCATTTCCTGCAAGAGTCCAAAAATCGAAATTTCCTTCTGTCATTTCATGTACATGTCTTGAACTGCAAAAACAAAACCCAACACAAACAAAAACATAGCTAAGCTATATAGGTCATGTAAGCAGCAGTCCCTCACAGAAGAATCTAGATATAAAGGTAACTAATAGTGGTAAACACACTAGCTTGCTCTACAGTGTTCATCTTAATCGTGACCACAATAAAAATAACTAACTTCCTGGAACACTTAATGTATGACAAGCACTGTTCATGTAGCCTTACGAGTTGGACATCATTTCCTTTTATACTTGATAAAAGGGAGGCAGAGACTCACTCACTTTGTGTTGTTCAGGCTCTAAGCTGTGTCTGACTCTGCTCCCCCATGAACTATAGCACACCAGGCTCCTCTTTCCTCCATTATCTCCGGGAGTTTGCTCTAATTCATGTCCAAGTAGTCAGTGATGCTATCTAACCATCTCATCACTCACCTAATATCAAATCCAGACCATTTGGTGCAGAGCTCAGTCCCCTACCCACTGCCCCTCACTGCATTCTGCAGGACTTCCAAGGGTTGGTAATGCCTTCTTCTGGATCCAGAGTGATATTAATTCACATTAACTGGCCTGACTTTGGAGTTAGGGATGTGGGAGGAGAAGAAATTTGGAAAATTATAAAACAGTAGGAAAAATATTTTTTAAAAGTTCCTTTTCCCCAAACTGTCTTTATTTCAGCCTCATTTCATCTTTGGTTTATGGTCACCAACTTGTACCCATTTACCTGGGACTGCCCTTGTTTTAAAATTAAAATTGGTTGGGACTCTCCTACTTTTACACTAAAGTCCTAGTTACATCTTGGTCCTGGGCAAACCAGGAAGGTTGATCATCCTCTATAATTCAGGATTGCAAAGCCTCTCTATTTTACAAATATTTTCATATTTTGTATTCAAAGTTACTGATAGAAAAGTAAAACCAAGGAAGATCTGTAATAATAATACCTATTATCTTAAGCACATTACAAACCCACTTACACATTTGTTTCTGTGAATATGTTTCAGGAAAGCAATCATCCAATTTCAATGCATAATAATACACCACAGGAATTGTCTTTGGACTGTAAAGGGGAGATGAGTCAGACAATAGAATTTTAATTACTTTGATAAGTCAGACAAGGATTCAAGGCTTTCTTTTCGGTTTGCTCTTATAAAAATCTAGACTTTAGACAGATTGGATTCTTAGAGACTAAGCACAACAATTCAAGTTCCTGCTATTTGATTAACTCTTATAGGATTATATGATTATCATTATTATGTTTGGTGACTAGATTTGGTCATCAGGAATACATATTTAAATGAATATAAATAAAAATTCTAATGGCAGGGCTGTTCTGAAGTCACACTATCACAAATGATAAGTTGTGCATGGAAAAGGGAAAATAAGCATAAAACATTAATGATGAAAAACGTACTGCAGAGACATGGAAAGTCATAGTGCCTTGTACCATACTTGCTAATGTGCTTAGAGTTTAATACCGAATTAGTGTCATACTTAATATTAGTTGAAATGAATTCTTATATCCCACTGCATAAGATGATGCTAAGTTATTACTGGACCTCAGCCTAAACTAATGTGCATGGAAATCCATGTACTATTTATCAAGCAGAATATTTCTTTGTACTCTTTACTCAGCTGACCATCTCCAAAGACCAGAAGAAATAAAAGTTTTTTCAGAAGAAAAGTATTTTGTTTTCTGTGGTTTTCTTCATAAATGGAAAAGTTTTTAATGTGTAAAATGGAGTTAAAAATGTTTTATTCTTAAAATATTTTACTAAATTTAAGTCCAGTGAATATACACCAGAGTAGGCAACATCCCTGTATCTGATTAATAAATTACAGTTTATCAGCTCCATTTCAGTAGTGATTTTTCTGGCAGATTAAATGTAAATCATTTCCTAACTCAATGATCAGCATTTCCCACAAAGTATTCAAAAATATTTGCAAAGGTAATTTTGTATTTAAAACATTATTTGACAGCATGTGGCTTATCTTATAGGAGAACAGCTCCGAGTCAATGATTTTTTATTGTTCCTTTTATTTTAAATAGCATTTAACCACTGATACAACTTGGCCATTTCCCTCCCACTTGTTCTGTAATCCAAATTTAAAGTAAAAGCAAAAAAAAAAAACCAAACAAAAAAAAACACTTTTCTAGAGAACTTAAAATTAGTAAAGTGGGCAAGTACTGAAGATGTAAGAAAGATAATAGAGGACAAGTTTCAGTGAACTGGCTTTCTATCCATAAATAACTTGAATGAACTGAGCAAGAGAAAGATGGCAAAATGCAACTGAGAATGTCAGAGATTTGGAGGAGAGGGGAAGCTATAGGCAAAAAGATATAGTCAAGAAATGTATAGAAATCTTCACTGTTGTGAACTTAGTGGAAAAGTAAATATAAAGTGAAAGTGAAAGTGAAGTTGCTCAGTCGTGTCTGACTCTTTGCGACCCCCGTGGACTGTAGCCCACCAAGCTCCTCCATCCATGGGATTCTGCAGGCAAGAATACTGGAGTGGGCAGCCATTTCCTTCTCCAAAAGTAAATATGACCTAGCTTCAAATTAAAGAAACTCTTGATATTTGATTTTTATATAATTATCATGAGATGGAAGTCCAGAAATCCATCTCTAATGATACACAAATGAAGTAGTCGGCTGGTAAAAACATAGATGTCATTCTAGGGTTAACATATGGTACACGATAGTTATAAAAGCATTACCCTTGAAACAAGGATAGAGCCCTAGGTTGGGGTTCATGAAATGCAAACACTATGCTATGTATTTGTAACCAACTGTTAAAATATCAGTCACTCTGCCCATAGTATATTTCTAGATGCTTTTCAACAGTGGTGCTGAGGAAGACTCTTGAGACTCCCTTGGACTGCAAGGAGATCAAACCAATCAATCCTACAGGAAATCAACCCAGAGTATTCACTGGAAGGACAGATGCTGAAGCTGAAGCTCCAATGCCTTGGCCACCTGATACTACGAGCTGACTCACTGAAAAAGACTCTGATGCTGGGAAAGATTGAAGGCAGAAGGAGAGGAGGGCAGCAGGGGATAAGATGGTTAGACAGCATCACCAATTCAATGGACATCATTTTGAGCAAACGCTGGAAGACAATGAAGGACAGGGAAGCCCGGCATGCTGCAGTCTATGGGGTGGGGTTCAGTTCAGTTCAGTTCAGTTCAGTCGCTCAGTAGTGTCTGACTCTTTTGTGACCCTGTGGACTGCAGCACGCCAGGCCTCCCTGTCCATCACCAACTCCAGGAGCTTACTCAAACTAATGTCCATTGAGTCAGTGATGCCATGTACCATCTCATACTCTGTCATTCCCTTCTCCTCCTGCCTTCAGTCTTTCCCAGCATCAGGGCCTTTTCAAATGAGTCAGCTCTTCACATCAGGTGGCCAAAGTATTGGAGTTTCAGCTTCATCATCAGTCCTATCATGAATATTCAGGATTGATTTCTTTTAGGATGGACTGGTTGGATCTCTTTGCAGGCCAAGGGACTCTCAAGAGTCTTCTCCAACACCACAGTTCAAACGCATCAATTCTTCGGCACTCAGCTTCTTCACAGTCCAACTCTCACATCCATATGTGACTACTGGAAAAACCATAGCCTTGACTAGACGGACCTTTGTCAGCAAAGTAATGTCTCTGCTTTTTAATATGCTATCTAGGTTGGTCATAACTTTCCTTCCAAGGAGCAAGCGTCTTTTAATTTCATGGCTGCAATCACCATCTGCAGTGATTTTGGAGCCCCAAAAAATAAAGTCTGTAATTGTTTCCATTGTTTCCCCATCTATTTGCCATGAAGTGATGGGACCGTATACCATGATCTTTGTTTTCTGAATGTTGAGCTTTAAGCCAACTTTTTCACTCTCCTCTTTCATTTTCATCAAGAGGCTCTTTAGTTCTTCTTCACTTTCTGCCATAAGGGTGGTGTCATCTGCATATCTGAGGTTATTGATATTTCTCCCGGCAATCTTGATTCCAGCTTGTGCTTCATCCAGCCCAGCATTTCTCATGATGTACTCTGCATATAAGTTAAATAAGCAGGGTGACAGTATACAGCCTTGACATACTCCTTTTCCTATTTGGAACCAGTCTGTTGTTCCATGTCCAGTTCTAACTGTTGCTTCTTTACTTGCATAAAGATTTCTCAAGAGGTCAGGTGGTCTAGTATTCTCATCTCTTTTAGAATTTTCCACAGTTTACTGTGATCCACAGCGTCAAAGGCTTTGACATAGTCAATAAAGCAGAAATAGATGTTTTTTTCTGAAACTCTCCTGCTTTTTCGATGATCCAGGGGATGTTGGCAATCTGATCTCTGGTTCCTCTGCCTTTTCTAAAATCAGCTTGAATATCTGGAAGTTCATGGTTCACATATCGTTGAAACCTGGCTTGGAGAATTTTGAGTATTACTTTACTAGCATGTGAAATGAGTGCAATTGTGCAGTAGTTTGAGCATTATTTGGCATTGCCTTTCTTAGGGATTGGAATGAAAACTGACCTTTTCCAGTCCTGTGGCCACTGCTGAGTTTTCCAAATTTGCAAAGAATCAAACATGACTTATCAACTGAAAAATAAGAGTATTTCTAGAAAACATTCAATAATTTCTAACTTGTTCAGGCTAGATTATTTTAAGTTCACTTTTCAAAGCACAGATATTTAACCTGGTAGGTAAGAATACTTTAAACATTAGTTGCTTAGAGTTAAACAGACACATGTGCAAACACCTCTATGTAGTAAATAAGTATCATACGGTTTTAATGCCCCACATAAATAAATATAAAATAGGAACCTCTACACTTTGGTTGGTATTAGACAGAAAAATCAAAGTCTGTCTCAAGTTACTGCAATATGTAAAAATGTTTTTACTCAAAGATCAAATTTAAGGAGTTATCATGAAAAAGTCATCTAAGTTCATCTAAGAATAAAAGAGAGTCAAAATTCTAATCATTGATCTTCCTTAGAAAACCATCTATATTAAATAAAAATTTTAAGTAGAAAAACTACATGGAAATCTTCAAAACACTTATTTATGGAACATTAAAAGTAATTACTGCTGTTAGGAACATAGATAACTTGATGAAAATAGCTTGTTTCCACTTTGCAGTGCCCACTGGTCCAACACTCTATCAGGACCAACAGAGAGCTCTGAGCAATCACAGAACTCTAAGTTGCCTACGGTAACAGCATTTCCACATGGCCCATTATGTAACTTAGTCACTTTATGCCCCTCTCCTGGGCACTCCCAAAACACAAAAAACCGAAGGACTGATGACAATAACTGCCATGGTTTGACAGCCCACCCCTCCTCACCTTCCAAAAGAAGAAGCAAAAGTCATATTCTTTATGAATAATAGATATCTCAGAATTTTGAGTGAAAATATACCAGAGAGACTACGTATTTCAACACCCTAGTTTCAAATTTCAGGAAATTTAAAGGGCAAGAGAGTTAAATGAGGCAGAGTTTAAAACCCAAATCTCCTAATTCTCAGCATACTGTTCTGAAAGTGATATTATGCATTCTCTTGACATTTTATTTATACTGTACATAGAAGCCTGATTCAGTTCACATGAAAATCCTCTTATCTCTTAGTAATTAATAATCATTAAAGTCAATTAGGAACACTTTAATTTGCTGCAGAGAACTAAATATATTAAAATGCCTTTAAATGTCTAATTACTTCTAGTGTGCCTCTCTGTATATTCAAACCATATAGAGCTTTTGTTGCTACTTGGGCATCTATATTACATGAAGGACTCTGTGTGTGTGTGTGTGTGTGTGTGTGTTCACATGCCTCACAAGTATGAAAATTAAACCACACCACTACACTCTTCCTAATCAACTCTCACTTATGTCAAAGTACAGTCACATCAGGTGGATGGATTTTTTTGCACCTATCATATTTGACAAAGATCTACATGTGGAAATACAGTAAACCATCTCTCTTTTTCTCTTTCCAGATACACAGCTCAAGTGTCTTTGTATTATCAGGTTTTAAAAGTACATAAAATAGGAAACACATCATCACCAAGAAAGAGAAAATTTGTCTCCAACTCATAGAAATTAAAAGGTAACACCAAGGACTTCCCTGGTGGTCCAGAGGTCAGAGGTTAAGAATCTGACTGCCAATGCAGGGGACACAAGCTTGATCCCTGGTTCAAGAAGAACCCACGTGCCAAAGGGCAGCGAAGGCCATGTGCCACAGCTATTGAGCCTGCGCTCTAGAGCACACACATCCCACGAACTGAGCCCCAGTGCCGCAACTCCTGAAACCCACAACTCCTAGAGCCTGTGCTCCAGGAGAGAAGACACCACAAAGGAAAGCCCACTCACCACCTCACTGCAAGGAGGAGCAGCCCCTGCCAGCTGCAACTAGAGAAAGCCCACACACAGCGAGAAAGACCCAGCACACCCAGAAATGAAAATAAATGAATAAAATACATCACTTTTTTAAGTTAAAAGGTAATACCTAAACTATGGACTCTCAGAATTCAAATAGTGACACTTGCTTTGAGTCCCTCAAATTCCATAATTGGTCTGAGACCATTTGACGATTTCAATGTCATTTAATGACATTTTGACCATTCACCTTTAGAATATGCCCAGATGTGACTCTATTCATGCAATGTGTTCTACTGGGAGTACCCTGGGCTTCCCTGGCGGCCCTAGTGGTAAATAACCTGCCTGCCAATGCAGGAGACATAAGAGACACAGGTTTGATCCCTGGGTCAGGAAGAGCCCCTGGAGGAGGGCATGGCAACCCACTCCAGTATTCTTGCCTGGAGAATCCCATGGACCCCGGGAGGCTAGAGTCCATAGGGTTACAAAGAGTCGGACACAACTGAAGCGACTTGGTACGCACCCACACACTGGGGTACTGTACAAAAATTTTGCAAAGAAAAAAAGACAGTAAAGATGTTATTTTAAAATGCATTGAAATACACAGCATGTAAAATCTGCATTACATTTTTATTTAAAAAAATGATTTCATACTTTAACATTCTAAGTATACGTGTTTTAATCACCAATACATCTATAAAGCAAAGTATTAACACATTACATAATTTTCACATTCTGGAATCAGGGAATAGTCAATTGTGAGAAACTGGAATAAGTGATGAAGAACACACAAATAACCAAGAAAATAATACAGTAACAGCTGGTACAAAAGCTAAACTCAGGGGTCAATGGACAGCTTTGTAGCAATCCAATAATTCTGAAAGCCCTCAACCATTAGAGCATATATTAGAGCCCAGTATTCCTTCAAAACGTGAACTAAAGAATACCAGTTCCTTAAAATGGTGATAAGTATAACAAAAAAGGGTTCCAAGGCCAAAAAGGTTTTGTTTTGGAGACACTGAAAAAGTTCAGTAAAACAGATTTCTGTCTACATTATTTCTCAGAACTTTCACTATTTCCATATGTTCTATTAATCTCCAAAATAAATATAATTACATAAAGTTGATTTAAACACCTAGACTTTCTCTGTTGTAATACTTTAAGTGTTGAACTTGAGTATTTGGTGTTTAAAAGTACATTAGATAATTTATGTGGGCTTCCCTTGTAGCGCAGTTGGTAAAGAATCTGCCTGCAGTGCAGGAGACCCAGGTTCGATCCCTGGGTTGGGAACATCCCCTGGAGAAGGAAATGGCAATCCACTCCAGTATCCTTGCCTGAAGAATCCCAGGGACAGAGGATCCTGGTAGGCTACAGTCCATGAGGTCGCAAAGAGTCAGGCACGACTGAGCAAACAAGCACCTTCCCCATGTGGAATTCCTTATTGGAAATTACCTACATAGCAGTATCAGGGACAAGAATGAATAGTTCTTTCTGGTCCCAACAACAGTACTGCCAACTGCCAGTATCTCCCCTTTAAAACCACAGTTTACCCAGCCTGTGACCACAGTCAATGACATGACAGAAAACCATGAACACACGACAAATAGGGTGCTGACATGAAGGACTAACATTGCCATTCGACCCATAATCACATTTCCTTTCTATAAATTAGGCTGGGTCATAGGACTATTGCTCAGGTTGGGAAAATGATAATAGGACTGCAATCAGGAGTGCAACTGAATAATAATTACATACATCTTATTAAAAGATGCTTGTTCCTTGGAAGAAAAGCTATGACAAACCTAGACAGTATATTAAAAAGCAGAGACATTACTTTGCCAACAAATGTCCATCTAGTCAAAGCTATGGTTTTTCCAGTAGTCATATATGCATGTGAGAGTTAGACAGAATGTAAAGAAAGCTGAATGCCCAAGAATTGATGCTTTTGAACTGTGGTGTTGGAGAAGACTCTTGAGAGTCCCTTGGATTGCAAGGAGATTAAACCAGTCCATCCTAAAGGAAATCAGTCCTGAATACTCATTGGAAGGACTGATGCTGAAGTTAAAGCACCTGATGCGAAGAACTGACTCACTGGAAAAGAGTCTGACGCTAGGGAAGATTGAAGGCAGGAAGAGAAGGGGATGACAGAGGATGAGATGGCTGGATGGCATCACCAACTCGATGGACATGAGTTTGAACAAGCTCCAGGAATCAGTGAAGGACAGGGAATCCTGGCATGCTGCAGGCCATGGGGTCGCAAAGAGTTGGACATGACTCAGCGACTGAACTGAACTGACATACGTGTTATATTTTGCTTCTTATAAATCTCCAGGCACCAAGAAATTTCAGCTTAACATTTTAGAACTTTTCCACTTGTCATTCCTTTTCCACCTGGAAAATCCTTCTCCTAACCTCCTTCACCATCCTAAAATACTAATCCCATTGCTTCTCAGTCACCACCTTTCTCACCTCTTGAGTCAGTAATTCAGTGATCTCATTCTTTAGCTCTTTTCTCATATACCACTTCTGATAATCTTTCTGAATCATCTCTATGATATTTTCCCTTAAAATAGCACTTTCATGATTTATAATTATATATTATTTGCAAGGATACTTGTTAATACTTATCTGAACCATTAGACTGTAAACTGCAAGAAAGCAGGGAACTCTATCTTGTTTACCAACACCTAGAACAAGTAGGCCCTTCCTACATATTTGCTAACCACATTGAATGAACAAAGGTAGGACTAAATGAATTTAACAAATATTTTTTTAGTATTTACAACACATCACCATCAATAAACAGAAAAAAATCTCCCTTTCTCCATCAAGAGATCCAACCAACAAACTGAACTAAGTGACCTTTGATGCAGTGTATTATGGGTTTCAGAGTTTGCACCTCTCACTAGTATGCCACTCAGAAATATATGTATCATAAACCTCAGAAACTTCACTACAATTACCCATGAGGGGCAGCTACCCTAAATTCCCAGGTCTCAATCAGGAAATCTGCAAGTCATGCGATTGTCTGAGTTCTAAATAAAACTGATTTTCTATGTTCCTCATGAAAATATTTGTGATATCTATTGCCCCTAGGAAGTTCAAATGTGGGTCTAACCACTCAAAAAAATTCACTTTGGTGAAAACTTTGAAACTAAACTATTGTGACCAAAATTAGCCTGGAATATGTGTGTATATATGTGTATGTGTGTATATGTGTGTGTATGCGTACAAAGCTGTATATAGATGTGTACAGGATATATGGTATGTGTGTGTGTATCAGTTTAGAAATTTGCAACTTAGAAGTGAATACAGGTGATGGATATCTCTATAACATGGTAGCAAAAGGCAACATAAAAAACATGATACGTTAATTTTTCAGAAAATGGATACTTCAGACCTGCATATTCTTTCTGTGTGGAATAAATCAGATTGATCAGAGGCTCAGTTTAAATATGTGCTTTCTTTCTGCAGAAAAAATAAAAACATAAATATCACTCTTTGAACCACATATTTGCCTGATTAAGACTCATAATAACTGTGCTTTCTACCTGCCATCCTGAAATATTTCTAGGAAATGCTATTTTTTGATACCCAATCACCTTTTCAAATTACACTTGACAATCAGCTCTCTAATGTACCTTTAAATTGCTATAATCTCAGAGTCTTATGTACTTGAAACTTATAATATATTGTGTTCAAGGTTCAGTGATCTTTTATATAACACTGGCAGCATCCATAGCATCATCAACTCTGCATTTTTTTCTGTTTCCCCCCAAATTCTCTTCTTTTGTTCACAAGTTCTAGCTACTCCTTCAAAAAGCCAACTGCTTTATTTGTATTTGGCCTGTTTTTAGTAGTCTTTCTTAATACCTACATCTTTTAGAAAATGTGTTTCATATTATTTTGAGGGCAGATGCTTCCAATTATAAGTACCCTATGGCAGTGAGTATTAACCAAGGCTGTGCTCTGTCTGATCACCTCATTTACAATGGCTCTGGAAGTTCAGATTGAAATGAAGTTCAAAAAGCAAATTTATCTCCAATAATACATTAAATTCAACAATTTGATTCTTAAAGTAATATGCTTTTCTTCCTCTCCTCTCTAATTCTTTCTTTTGCTCTTTCTATAGAATATCAGGAGGGGCCCCTCAAACAAAAGCATAAGCTTAATGCCAGTTAACTAACTAAATCCTTCAATGCTAACCTTTAGGTGTTAGCAGAAAGCTAAATGTTAAATTACTGTCCAATTAAGCCAAAAGCCAGGGGTGTAAAGTTTGTTAATGCAAAAAAAAAAAAAAGGAATATTTCTCTGGTATTTATTTCCTATAACTTCAAAAAATCTGCAAGAAGGTTTCCTACATTATACAAATTTACTGCACAGGTATATAGGTTTTGTGATAAAACTAATTTTTGTCAAACTTAGAAAAACCTAAGTCAAACTTTTCCTATGAAAAAAACAAAAGGAGACCTCTACTTATGGAAGAGAGTCAAACTTGGAGATAAAAATTCAAAGCTTTGCACACATATCCTCCACTAATCTATATAAATGAAGCTTTACGCTATAATAGGATAATGCTGCTTCAGGAGAGAAACTGAAGTTTCTGATTTGCAACTGTCTGAAACTTCTGGGTTTTCAACAAAAACTGAATGTATTAACTACTGAATGTAAGAACTCTCTTGACATGGCATCATTTATTTCTAGTGGATCTTCTTTATATTTTTTCCTAAAAAATCGAAGTCTTGTCGTATTGCAGTTACCAATATACAATATCCTTTTGGAAGTGGTTATTTCCCAAAAGGAAAAAATATTTTTGATTAACAGCAATTAAGCTCTATAAAAGAGAAACATCTTATTGAGATATGCATGCCTTACCTCTTTATATGTAAAAAAAATTATTCAGATAAGCACAATATTTTTTAGGAAATAGTTTCTAATTGAGATTTAAATTTGTCACCTTATAAAAATGCAAGGTCAAGGAAAACTTTACACAATTTTGAAATTTATACTTCTCCTTTACATGACTTATTTTATTTTAAACACAATTCCATAAATAGTGCATATTTAGCAAACAGTAAACTCTTCAAATTTTTCTCTCGGCTATTAAATGCTAATTTCTAAAGGCTGAAATGTAGAACTAAAGGTGCAATTGCACCCTCTACTGTTCACATTTTCTATTCCATATGAAGAGAGTACTGTATACGTTTGTTTAGCATATTCGTTATTGAAGTAAATCATGCTGGCAGGTAAATCACATTGGCTTCCTTTGACAATAATTAGCAGACCCTCAAATAAGCTCTATTTGTTAAAATTTCTTTAATAATACAAATGGAAACGACATTTATATGGATACTGGAATTAAACTAATTTAGAAAATAATGACTATTAGCAGGATACTTGAAATGTGAAGTATTCATTAACTTCCTGATGATAAATGCTACTTTTGATCACCTTTTAAAACTAGTCTATAAGAGCCAACAATTGGCACCCTCTTGACAGTATATAAAGTTTACCCAATACTTATATATCTCTAAAAGTGCACACTGACATTCTAAAAAATTAATTTTAAGATCCTCCTATGAAAATTATCAAAATTTAAAATGCTAACATGAATCAAAATTAATAGCACATTTGTACTTTTCTTTTAAAACACTCATGTTTTAATTAAATAGTAATTGTTGGATATTTATCTTAAAGCTTTCTTACTGATTCTTATTCCAGGGATAAAAATATTATCTAGTTGCTGACCAACCTTCCCACCAAGAATAACTAGAAAATAAGGGCCAAAATATGTTTAAGGCATTGGAAATTTTCCAAGTAGTAAGGAACTGAAGGGCTAATATCTCAGACAAAACGGGAGTTCAAATCAACACATACTGCCCTTTTGAGGCATTTACCAACTACAAAACACTCCTAAGAAGATAAATAACAATATAATGAGAAGCTGCAGCTAAGAAGTAGTACACAGGTTCTACACGTCTCACGGGCTAAAGGGGTAAAATTGGAGTCCAAGCCCAACTATTTCAAAATCATAAAGCTAAATCTTATGTGTTAGTATTCCATTACTCATAAAGATGGAGACATCTTCAAATCTGCTCAATCCATAACTGGATTAAGGTGACATGATCCTCACCAGCCTGTGTGTCAAGGGCAACAGTAACTCTGCAATGAAGGAAGATCTCATGGCCCAGAACCTCAAATTATAGTTTTTCATGTACCACATCCAGAATTCAATCATAAACAGTTAGGTATACAGAGATAATATTCCATAACCTAAAGTTACAAAAAAAAGCAGACTGATGGGAGATCCTGATGTTGGAATTATGTGATATGGACATCAACATAACTGTGACAAATATGCCTTAGAAATATGATGGAAATGTTGTTGATATTAATGGAAACCTGGAAACTATGAAAGAAACTATAAAACTGATAATAGCAGTAACTAAATTTTCATAATTCTGCATTTATGTTTAATAGCAGGAGACAGAATTAGTAAATCAGAAGATAAGTCCAGATGAAAAAGCTAGAGTAAATAGAGGAAAAAATAAAATATTGAAAAAAGAATATGAGATGTGGTGTTACAGGGAAAAGGTCAAATCTATATATAATCGGAGTCCCAAAAAGAGAGGAAAGAGAGAATAGGGAAAAGGCAATGTTTGAAGAAATGATGGCTGAGGATTTTCCAAAACGGAAGAAAGCTATATCGAGCCATGATTTCAAGAATCACTGCAAACCACTAGTACAATAAATACAAAATACATTTGCAGAGACACACAAATACACATACCCTAGACATCTCATTGTAAACTACTTATAACCATACTAAAACAGTCAGGGAAGCCCCATAATAAAATAGGGGAAACAGCTAATACCACACAGAGGAAAACATTCATCCCCTACAAAGGAGCAAGAATAAGATGACAGCAGACATTTTTAATTGAAGCCAAAGAATGGCAGAGAAATAACCTCAAAGGGTTAGAAGAAAATAAAACCGCCAACCTAGAATTCTATACTTGCCAAAAATATCCTTTGAAAATAAAGGCAAGAAAATATGTTTTCAGAGAAAAAAAACCAGAGAATTTGTCACCAACAGATCCACACTAAAGATGACACTAAAAAAAAGTTCTTCAGGATGACAGAAAATGAAGCTAGATGAATGCACAATGATATAAAAAATAAGTATTAGAATGAATATGAGGTTAAATAAATGCAAATGATTACAAAATTATAATGCTAAGTCACTTCAGTCGTGTCCGACTCTGTGCAAGCCCACAGACGGCAACCCACCAGGCTCTCCTGAACCTGGGATTCTCCAGGCAAGAATACAAAATTATAATATCTGACAACAATAATATGAAAGCTGAAAGTGAAAATGAAAGTCATGTCCAGCTCTTTGTGATCCCATGGATTGTACAGTCCCTGGAATTCTCTAAGTCAGAAAGAAGACTGGAGTGGGTAGCCTTTCCCTTCTCCAGGGGAGCTTCCAGACCCAGGAATCGAACCAGGGTTTCCTGCATTGCAGGTGGATTCTTTACCAACTGAGCTATCAGGGATTCTTTACCAGTTGAGCCACAAGGAAAGGAAAAGAATATGAAAGATAGAAGGAGACTAATACAGTTAACAGTGTTGTTAGGTCACTGTACTGGCTGAGCAGTAATAAAAGCATTAATGTACCTTTAATTTTGCTACTTCAAGGATGCACTGCACATTGTATTTACAGAGTAACTGCTAAAAGAAATAAAATATAGAAATCAAAAATTGATTAATGGAAAAGAATATGAAAATAATTTATTAATTCAAATACAGGCAAAAAAGAGAAAAAATTAAAGGAGACACAAGTAGAACACAAATAGATGACAGATTTAAGCCAAAATGTACCACTAACTATACTATAATGTAAATAAATTAATACTCCAATTACTAAAGATTGTTTGCATGAATTTAAAAAATAAAACAAGTATATACAGATTATAAGAAACAATTTTATATAAGAAAACTGAATTGTTTAGAGTAGAAAAGGTGCACAAACTAAATACAAGCCAAAAGAAAGCTGCTATAACCCTACTAATATGAAAGAAAATTTTAAGAAAATATTACTAGAGATAAACAGGAACATGTCACAATAAAAAAAGGATTGATTTATTAGGAATGAATTATAATTCTAAATTTATATGCACTCAGTAACACCTTCAGAACATGTGAAGTAAAAATTTCTAGTGCTCAGAGTAGATACAGACAAATTCAGTCTTATTAGGTGACTTCAACTTATTGTTCTTAATAACCGAGGGACAAAGCAGATAGAAAATTAAGATTTAGAAACTTTGAACAATATATTTCACAAACTTAATAGCAATAGGTAAAACACTCACTTCAAAATTGCAGGACATCGTTTTATAGTGCATAAGCAATTTTATTACAATTGACCACATTCCAGGCCATAAAACAAGTTTCGACAAACTTCAAATGATTGAAATCATGTAGAAAGTGATCTAGTTTCATTCTTTTACAAGTGGTTGACCAGTTTTCCCAGCACCACTTGTTAAAGAGATTGTCTTTACTCCATTGTATATTCTTGCCTCCTTTGTTAAAGATAAGGTGTCCATATGTGTGTGGATTTATCTCTGGGCTTTCTATTTTGTTCCACTGATCTATATGTCTGTCTTTGTGCCAGTACCATACTGTTTTGATGACTGTGGCTTTGTAGTAGAGCCTGAAGTCAGGCAAGTTGATTCCTCCAGTTCCATTCTTATTTCTCAAGATTGCTTTGGCAATTCGAGGTTTTTTGTATTTCCATACAAATTTTGAAATTATTTGTTCTAGTTCTGTGAAAAATATGGCTGGTAGCTTGATAGGGATTGCATTGAATTTGTAAATTGCTTTGGGTAGTATACTCATTTTCACTATATTGATTCTTCCAATCCATGAACATGGTATATTTCTCCATCTATTAGTGTCCTCTTTGATTTCTTCCATCAGTGTTTTATAGTTTTCTATATATAGGTCTTTAGTTTCTTTAGGTAGATATATTCCTAAGTATTTTATTCTTTTCGTTGCAATGGTGAATGGAATTGTTTCCTTAATTTCTTTTTCTACTTTCTCATTATTAGTGTATACCAGAATTGAAAGAGACACATGTACCCCAATGTTCATCACAGCACTGTTTATAATAGCCAGGACATGGAAACAACCTAGATGTCCATCAGCAGATGAATGGATAAGAAAGCTGTGGTACATATACACAATGGAGTATTACTCAGCCGTTAAAAAGAATTCATTTGAATCAGTTCTGATGAGATGGATGAAACTGGAGCCGATTATACAGAGTGAAGTAAGCCAGAAAGAAAAACACCAATACAGTATACTAACACATATATATGGAATTTAGGAAGATGGCAATGACAACCCTGTATGCAAGACAGGAAAAAAGACACAGATGTGTATAACGGACTTTTGGACTCAGAGGGAGAGGGAGAGGGTGGGATGATTTGGGAGAATGGCATTCTAACATGTATACTATCATGTAAGAATTGAATTGCCAGTCTATGTCTGATGCAGGATACAGCATGCTTGGGGCTGGTGCATGGGGATGACCCAGAGAGATGTTATGGGGAGGGAGGTGGGAGGGGGGTTCATGTTTGGGAACGCCTGTAAGAATGAAAGATTTTAAAATTAAAAAAATAAATAACTAAAAAATAAAAAACAAAAACAAAAAACAAACAAACAAACAAAAAATAATCATGTACTCTTACCATAGTGGGATTGAGGTAGAACTGAATAACAATAATCATCTCAGATACAGAAAGGGACTTGATAAAATTCAATATCCATTTATGATTTCAAAATAATCTTTAAATTGTTGGCATTAAAGGGTACTTAGCTGAAGAGTACTTGGCTGATGGATGGGAGAAGGCAATGGCACCCCACTCCAGTACTCTTGCCTGGAGAATCCCATGGATGGAGGAGCCTGGTGGGCTGCAGTCCATGGGGTCGCTTGGGATTGGACATGACTGAGCAACTTCACTTTCACTTTTCACTTTCACGCATTGGTGAAGGAGATAGCAACCCACTTCAGTATTCTTGCCTGGAGACTTCCAGGGACGGAGGAGCCTGTTGGGCTGCCATCTATGGGGTCGCACAGAGTTGGACACGACTGACGCGACTTAGCAGCAGCAGCTGATGGATGATATCTACCCAAAATATCTATAAGAAACTTCAGTACATACTGGTAAAATACTGAAAGATTTCCCCCTCATATCACAGAAAGAAATATCAGTGCTCTTATTCAACATTATAAATGAAGTCCTGTCCACTGAAATCAAATAAGGAAAAAGGAAGCAAAATGCATGAAGATTAGAAAAGAAGATTACACACGCAAATACACAGAATTACAGACAAACTATTAGAATAGGTGACTTCAGCAAGATCACTGTATAAAATGTTAATTTTAAAAATCAATAGTATTTTTTATACTAACAAGCAAAGGAACGTTTTTTCGAGATGATAACATTTTTAATATTTAAAAACACATCATTTATTTTGGAATATAATTAATGAAATATTTAAATGCTTTCTTCAGAGAATTACTGAGACAAAATGAAAGAAGGCATCAAATATGGAAAGTTAAGCCATGCTTATATATTAGAAAACTCAATATTTTAAAACGTCAGTCCTAAGTTGATTCAAAGTTTCTATTCAATTTCAAACAAAATTTTAGCTATTTTTTTGTGTGTGTGTAAATTCCAAAATTTATAAAGAATTACATTCCAAAAGATGTAAGGGCTTCCCTTGTGGCTCAGCTGGTAAAGAACCCACCTACAATGCGGAAGACCTGGGTTCTATCCCTGGGTTGGGAAGATCCCCTGGAGAAGGGAAAGGCTACTACGCACTTTAGTATTCTGGCCTGGAGAGTTCCATGGACTGCATAGCCCATAGGGTCGCAGAGTCGGACAGGACTGAGCGACTTTCACTTTCATGTTGCAAAAAAACATCTAAGAGTATCTTGAAAAAGAACAAATTTGAAGGACACACATTACTGCATATCAAGAGTTACTATAAAGCTACATAATTAAGCATGTGGCAGTGGTAAAAAGATGAACAAATGGCTCAGCAGACTAGGATATGGATTCCTGAAATAAACCTATATTTGTTTGCTACTTGATTTATAACAAATTTATTATTACACATGATAGTCTTTTCAATAAGTAGAGCTGTATCAATCAACTATCCCTATGAAAAAAAAAAAAAACAATCTTATGCTTCCTGATGCCATACACAGTAATTCAATTCCAGATGAACTGTAGATCTAAATGTGAAAGGATAAAATATGAAGCTTCTAAAGATAACATGGAAAAGCATATCTATGAACTTATAATATGTGAGGATGTCTTAAACGAGACGCAAAAAGTTCTCACCACAAGGAAAAAAAGTCATGAAGTGAACCATATTAAAATTAGAGAATTATTTTGACTAAAAACACCATTAAGGTGGATACATGTCATTATACATTTGTCAAAACACATAGAATGCACAACACCAAGAATGAATCCTAACATAAATTACAAACTTTGGGTGATAACGATGTGTCAGTGTTGGCTCATCAGTTCTAATAAATGTACTACTTTTAGACAAGATTTTGATAGCAGAGGAAGCTGTGCAAATGTGGGGCAGGAAGTATACATGCAATCTCTGTACCTTACACTCAATTTTGCTGTGAATCTAAAAGTGCTCTAAAAATAAAGTTTATTTTAAAAAAAAGATGATATTAAAGGATTCAAGAGGCAACTTACAAAATAGGAAAATATATTTGTAAAGTATTTAATCAGCAAAGGTTTATATTTAGACTACATCTGGAATTTCTAAAAATCAGAAGACATATAGAAATTGACCAAAAAAACTTGAAAATTTCAAGTACTTAGACTAAGCAAGATATTCAAATAGTCAGTAAACATATGAAAATTTTCCCAATTTCATTAATCAGTAGGAAAGTATAAATTAAATTCAATGAGATAATCACTACATACCTACCCAAATGGCTAAAATTGAAAGAAAAAAGTCACAACAACAAACGTTAGAGAGTTTGTAAAACAAGAAAAGCCTCATTGTACTACTACTGAGGGTAAAAATTCATATAACCATTAGGGAAAACTGCCAGTTTCTACCTAAACTGAGCATATGACTATCCCTTTATCTAAAAATGCCAAATTTAGGGATATACCAAGAAAAATAGGTACATAAATCACCAATGATGTGAGCAAGAATACCTGTGAAAACGCTATTTATAATATACCAAAACTGACAACATAAATACTTATCAACATTAGAACAAAAATAATTGCATTTATACAATAGAATACGGAAGACAGAAAAAATAAGTAGGCATTGCTTCAAGCAACAACAGCAATAAAACTCATGAGCAACACTCAGGAAACAAGGCAGAAATAAAATGATACATATTGTATGGTTTCTTTTTTAGAAATTCAAAACTGGGCAAAACAAATTTATGATGAAGATAATGGTTACTTTGGGGGCAGAACTCAGGACTCATGATTAGGAAATGGTGTAAAGAAGACTTATGAGGTGCTCAGAAAGTTGTTTCTTGATCTGAATAGTGATTATAATAATGCGAGTTCAGATAACTCACTAGACTATAAACTTATGACTTAGGCACTTTTCTCTGTGTGTTATAACTTATTAAGAATGTTGTTGTTTAGTTACTAAGTCATGTCCAACTCTTTGCGACCCCCAAGGACTGTAACCCACCATGATCCTCTGTTCATGGGATTTCCCAGGCAAGAATATTGGAATGAGTTGTCATTTCCTTCTCCAGGGGATCTTCCCAACCCAGGGATCAAGCCTGCTTCTCCTGCTTGCCAAGTGGATTCTTTACCACTGAGTCACCTGGAAAGCCCCATCTTACTAAGAAAGCTTAAGCCAAAAGCCTTATTTAGTTCATTAGGATCAACAGTTGGCAAAGAATTATTGAACATTATTTTAGATACCTTCAATCTCAAGGAACTGTCTTAAGTGATCAAGCGAAAAGTGAAAGTCACTCAGTCGTGTCCGATCCTTCGGCACCCCATGGACTAAACAGGCCATGGAATTCTCCATGGATTAGCCAGAATACTGGAGTGGGTAGCCTTTCCCTTCTCCAGGGGGTCTTCCCAACCCAAGGGTCAAACCCAGTTCTCCCACAGTGCAGACGGATTCTTTACCAGCTGAGCCATGATCAAAGACTCCAATTATCCACTCCACTATCAAATATTTATATTGTAAAATCAATTGTTATATTTCAGACATAAATGAATTCAGATATACATCCTACCCTCAAAAAGACAGATATAGGATGTTTTAGGTAAACTGACATTGTACCATGATGTGTGTGTGTATATACACGTATGTATGTGTGCATACAAAGACATACTCATATACACGTAATGTATATATTCCAGATTTCACAAATATCTTTACTTCATATAATCCTAAATGTTTCAATACAAGAATTCATTAAATGTGTACAAGCAAAAGTTGTTCAGTTGTTTCTGACTCTGTGATCCCATGGACTATAGCCTGCCAGGCTCCTCTGTCCATGGAATTCTCTAGGCCAAAATACTAGAGTGGGTAGCTGTTCCCTTCTCCAGGGGATCTTCCCAACCCAGGGATCGAACCCAGGTCTCCCATGTTGCAGGCAGTTGTGTATAGCTCAGGTATAATTTTCATGTATTTATATTCAGCACATCAGGGGGGAAAAATACTTTTGGTAGAAACGTGTTAAGAGCTAGCATAAGAAGGATAAATAGGATCTGAAAATGAAGAATGCTGTTTTGGGGAGGAGAAAGAAAAAGCATAAAGATGCAATATGGGGAAAGCAGGCGTGGACTCAGACGTGCATGTTGGGTAGAGCAGAGAGGCGAACGGGGAAAAAGTCATCTGAGAAGGCAGATGAGCGCGAGACTAAAGTGGGTCCTGGGATGCCGAGCTGACGAACGCAGACCACGTGCACTCCATCACAGGAAGGAAGAGCCAGGAGGCAACATGACCCAAGCTGTGTTTTAGGAAAATTAATCCAAGAGCATGGTGTTGAATGAAAAGACTGGTCAAGGATGCTGCTTAAGAAGCTGCTGCAATACTAAGGCTTATCACAATACGGAACTGAGGATGGAGAAGAGAAAAAAACGATCACTATCAAAAACATCTTTCATTCCTTAATATCAGCGTTGATTGCTTCTGTAATCCACAAATTTTCCCAAGTAATCACTTTTTAAACTGCAGTACATGTAAACCATAAACAGAGATTAAACCCCTGTGTAACCAGGTGGGACTTATTAAGAAAGTCAACTCTTTTTATTGAGAAGCATTTCTGAGCATCCTCAATCTTTACAGAACCAAGGCTCCCTTCTGGAAGGTGCCCTCCCTACAATCCCACTAAATACAAATGCCGTGCCTATCCCTGGCTAGAGAATAAGTGGATGTCATTTAAGAGCTATTAAAGGGTAACTGTATACATAACTCCATTCCATCTTTAAAGTGTTTTCATGAAAAACACTGCCCCTTCACACCCACACAAGCCTGTCTCAGTGCCCAAACCTCCAAGTATTTCCTTTTATTCCTCAATAAACATTTCAAAGTTTCTGAGGTGGTACCAGTGTTAAAGAATCTGCCTGCCAGTGCAGGAGACGCAAGCAACTTGGGTTCAATCCCTGAGTCAGGAAGATCCCTTGGAGTTGGAAATGGCAACCCACTCCAGTATTCTTGCCTAGAGAATCCCATGGACAGAGGAGCCTGGCAGGCAACAAGTCCTTAGGGTTGCAGAGTCGGACACAACTGAAGAGACTTAGCATGCATGCAAGCTTTCATTGAGAATACAGCCTAATGAAATCAACAGATAGTTGATTATAACCAGAAGACAGTAGAACAGTATCTGCAAAGTGCTGAGAAAAAATTGAATACAATGACCTAAAGCAATTGCCTGGGAAATCCCATGAACAGAGCAGCCTGGTGGGCTATACTCCATGAGATCGCAAAGAGTTGGACACAACGGTACATCACAGCACAGAAAGATCATAAGAAGTAAAGCAATTACAATGACATGGGAAAGCAATTTAGATATTTTCTTAACAGAGGGGAACCTTAGTTGCATTTCATATCAACCTATAAAAGGAGCTGGCCACTCCAGTTTCTCCAACCCTGATTTTAAATGGCAATTTTGGGAGAAACAACTTAAGTGGTTAGAGAATTAGGAACAAACCCCAGCACTGAGCACTAATGAAGCTTCACACGGCAGCAAACCCCTTAGGTTATTCAAGGCCACTGCTGAGATCCTCTTCTATTAGAAAAGAGAACAAACAAAGCATTGCATTCATGCAGCTCTTGATAGGTATGTGTATTACACTTTTCAAACCCAGGGCATAGTCAGAGATATAAGGGGAAATTGAAGGAAGGAGATCATAAATAATAATTAGCATAAGTAATCATTTATGTTATAATGGTGGTGGTGGTTTAGTCACTAAGACATGTCTGACTCTTTCAACCCCATGGATATAGCCCACCAGGCTCCCCTTTCTCTGTCCATGGGATTTCCCAGGCAAGAATACCAGTGGGTTGCCATGTCCTTCTCCAGGTTGTGTTACAATATCTGACACTTAATGAATGCTTATTATTACAGTACCTTATGAGTATGAAGTACTGTTCACAGATAATCTCAAGCCTCACAAATTTTTGAGTTTGGTCTTTGTGTTATTATCCCTATTTTAAAGGTGGAAAAAACTGAGAATGATTAACACTTGTGACTTGTGCAAAGCTATACAAGCTATTAAGTACAGAGCTCATCTTTAAACTCCTGAATCCTTGACTCCAGAGCCACAGTTTTCAGAATTATGCTACGATGCCCCAGCAACTGTAGCAATGAGGATAATAATAAAACTTTTGTTAATATCTATTCTGTGCATACCTAGATACTGCCATCAGTAACCATGCTTTGGTAACATGTTACAACATCATCTTCTCGGGATTTGACTCCTACAGAAGGTTATAACAACTTTCACCATAATGTAAACTGAGCTTCACTCTTTTTTTTTTTTAATTGAAGTGTAGTTTATTTATAATGTTTCAGTTATACAGCAAAGTGATTCAGAATATATACAATTTTTTCTTATACCGTACACCAAGTAGTCATCACTATTTTATTACCATCAATGTTGGGTTGATTTATTCAAACACAAATTTCTTGCCTACTCTTGGTTTTTGTATCACATTCTTTCCTATGAGTTTGATTTTCGAAGACAGCTTGTAGTAGGTTTTTGAGTTTGAGTTCTGAAGAACAGCTTTTAGCAGGTTTTTCATTAGGATTTACTAGTGGTAAAAAAAAAAAAAACACACACCTCAGATTTTGTCTGTCTGAAAATGTCTATTTTCTCATTCATCATTCAGTTGAATATAGATTTTTTTTTTAGATGGACAATTTTCTTTCAGCACTCTGCAAATACTATTCTACTGTCTTCTAGTTTCTATTGCTATTATCGAAGAGTCTGCTATTGAGCTTCATCCTTAAAGGCTCAAGAGGCCTCCTTTTTTAGAGCCACCTTTCTTGGAAGAGGGCATCTATGAAGCCAACTGTATAACTACATAGCATCAATCTCTCTACCAACATTGAATTTTTATTCTAAGAGTTGAATTTAGAAAAAGTTCAAAAAATTAAATCATTTTCAGGAACTAATTTTAAACTTTATTCTTCTACAGAAGAAAATGTTTAAATTTTCTTTGCTATTAATAGCTTTGCGACTCTTTTAATGCCTTCTATGTGATTGCATTTTAAAAACAGAAAAGGAACACATTTCTTGGAGCTAGAATTCTCCATGGACTGTTTATTTTTCCTTCTATGAAATTTTAGCGGAGAAATGAATGCGTGTGTACGTGTAGTTTAGTTCAAGATGAGGTTAAGTTCACGATGAGACCACTTCTCAAAACTAGGATTTATGATCAAAAGTTAAAGCTCAATGGGGCAAGATTTTTTAAAGGAACATTTTATAAAAAACGCTTCATAAATACTCTTCTACTAAAAAGTGGATAAACACAGTTACGTCATTTTTACTGTACTTAGTTTTGGAAACTAAGTTGGACTCAACATGAAACAGAGTGCACTAAGGGAGCAGTTATATATTTCATTTCACCAAGAGGGCAAAAAGAGTCAGCTGCCAATGTACAAACCCACAAACCACCAACTTTTCCAAACTTTAGTTCCACGATGTCTCAGTGTATTGAAATACACAAAGAACGGACATGAGCTAGTAAATACCACAGGCTGTGTGGTCCTCCACATCCAGAACTTAAAACTACTATCTTATAGTTTAATCTTTTCTATAAGTTACTCAGATTTTAAGCCAAAATCTTTAGCTTTCACTTTATTAAAAAATACCTTTTTAATGTACCTTGTGAAGATGAAAACCTAGCCACTGAGATACTAAATGAAAAGAAAGCTCATATACAAACCTATTGGCAACTATTGGAAGGGGGATTTACTGCAGGAAGCTAAGGACATGTACTTCTGAAGATGGAAAAGGTCCAAGATACCACAGAAATGACATTCCTAATAATGGGGATAATTTGAAAAGGCCAACCACACAGATCCCATGTGCTCTCAATTTGCCAGGAGGATAAAGCCACTTTCAAAAAATCTGCTTTGTACTCACATTATGTGCCTCAGGGTTTTTTTTATTTGGAGAGTATATCCCAGTATTTATACCAACTATTACATCAGCATAATAATTACTACTTGAAATTAGGACATGGGGGTGGGATAGAAAATAATTAAATAAAAATAACCAGTTTAATGATTTTAAGTATTATCTATTGGGAATTCCCTGGCAGCCCAGTAGTTAGGACTCCACCCTCTCACAGCCGAGGGCACTGGTTCAATCCCCGGTTAGAGAACTAAAATCCTGCAAGCCCCTCAGCACAGCCAAAACAAACAAACAAACAAACATCACCTACTAGTTACTCTAAAATGTTTTTAAAGGACTGTCAACCTGATGGCTCTGAATCTTCTGTCTATCCAGTGTCAGGCAAGATGGTAAAAGCACCGTGAAAGATTAACTGTTTTGGTAAAAAAAATCTATTCTCATAAAGAAAAAAGCTCTACATTGAAAACAGAAATATTATTAAGGATTCAATAGAAGGACTGATTTCAGATTAACAAATGATCCCTAATAACCATCTATTTTCTATCATTTGGGTTGCTATTAATTCTTTACCCTTAAACACAGCTGTATGTTTACTAAACCAAAATCAACATGGTGTATGAAGTAGGGGTTATAAAGCTAGGTGAAAATAAAACAAGGGAACACATTTTGCATTCTAAATAAATTGTCTACATTCAATATTTAATTTGGGGAACTTTCTTCTGAAAGCTTCTGAGTAAATAAAATGGCAAAAAAGAATTTGTGCACATCTGTTTATGTATTCAGGAAAAGAATATTCAGGCTGGGCATTAGTCCATGGGAAAGCCTGCACAACGTAATCCAGCCCATCAAACACACTGTTCATTTATTAATAAGAAAATTCCAGGTTAGATTCTTGCCAAGATGTGGTTTTTTTTTCCAAAAATTGTCTGTGGCTATATTTTACATTTGATTTACTCCCCTCGGTACATAAAAGAAATAAAAGAGTTATTGTCCAATATTAGTGGTTGGAATTTGTCTGAACTCTGATGAAAGAAATAGAAATTTATTCATTGAGATTATTTTCAGAAATAATATAATTTATAGAATGTGCTGATTGACTTTTATTCTTATTGTGCTATAAAACCCATAGTGATTTTGTTGTAAACCATTTCCAAAACATCCTTCAAATAAGTATAATTCAATAAATCCTATGTCTTATTTTTATTAACAATAATAGGAACTCAAATTTCAAGTATATATTTTTATTTATTAAGACATTTTCACATCAGCTAAAATAGGTTAATTAGGGTTATTACTTATTTGTGGTGTTAACATCATAGATTGATTTCTCTTAGGCCTTAGAAATATGCTAATGAAGGCTTACATGTAAAACCTTAAAAAGTGCAACTTTGCAATGTGAGTTAATGATACTTGATTTTCATGCAAGATGTCAAGGGGTGATAACAGGTCAGTGTATTCTGGAGAATTACAAAAGAATTAGATTCTTAGTTTATTTAGAATAGAGGATTTGGACAATGAATCTAAAGCCGCACAAAAGAAATCCACAAATGGCGTTTTAAAGTTAGAGGTCAATTATAGCTAAACAAGAAAATGCTTATGTGTTAACAGATCTGTTGAAATCATAGGATCAATTAAGACTTACTTTGAGATGGTAGAGGAGACAGATTTGGGGATGATGAAAATATATCTCATTGACAAATAGCAAAGTGGGGAATACATTTAAAATGAAGTAATGAATATGTTACGAGTTTGCAATGTTATTAGGGGAGAATATTTATACAACTATAAACATTTTTACCCTTTGAGGATGGAGAATAAATAATATGTAGAAAAACTGAGAGCATTTAGGTTGGGGGAACCAAGTGGCTGAGGATTTGGCATGACCAGAATTTAATGACAGGTAAGGAAACTGGAAATTTCCATATACATTCATAAAAGGAAGTGATATGCTTAACTGAGCCCAAATTTTATAAAGCCTACAATATATTGCCACATGTTCAATCTACAATACCCAGGTCAGGGGCTTTTGAATTTTAATATAAACAAAGCAAGAATTATATTATTACAAAAGTGTTAAACATCTTACAATGGACAGTACACAAAAATACATGCCAATTATAACCAGTAATTATCCTGTTAATTGGGCATAAAATAATGTGAAGGGTGTCACGGATTGGTAAAACGAGTAACAGAGAAGATACAACTTTGTTATTATCAGCAGTAGCAGCAACAAAACACGTAGAGTGGTTTAGAGTTCGAAAGCTAAATCATACCAGTGGACAGCTATCTAGAAACTCAGCACTTACATTATAAAGACATGATACGCAGAAGCCAAGTGCAAATAAATAAGCACCATTCTCAGAGAAGCAAAGGAATGAAAATGGGTAACAAATGGAGGGGATGAGTCCCCAGAATCAGAAGCCTTACTCACATACTCGGCATTTAAGATTAAGTTTGAGGGACTCCCCTGGTGGTCAGTCCAGTGGTTAAGAATCCACCTTGCAATGCAGGGGACGTGGGTTCGATCCCTGGTCTGGGAACTAGGATCCCACATGCTGCGGAGCAATTAAGGCTGCGTGCTGCAACTACGAAGTCCATGGGCCAGACCCCATGCACCACAACAAGACCCCACATAACACAGCTAAAGAAGTAAACCTTTTTAAAAAAATTAATTTGTCCTTCAGCCTAACAAATTATGTATTATGACATCGCACACAGTTATTCATACTAAAATGACAATTAGGAGGATTAATTTGTGCATGTTCAGGTTTCAAAAAAAGGGAGTTACTAAGGATGTTCACAATAAACCAAATCCCTCCCATTCCAGGAACATGGAAAAACTGCATTTCCCTCCCTCCTTGAACTCAAACACAGCCACACAATTTTATTCAGTTGATAAAACCGAGCAAATACATAATGCTTCTGGGTAGAGACATTTAGCAGCCAGCGTGGGACACTGTCTCTCTTTCCACCCACAAAAGCGGTCATGGAAGCATCTAGACAGAGATTATGTCAGTTTCAGTCCATGAGCAAAGCTCCACCAAATCCAAATGGGCAGATGAGCAAAAAACCAAATCATGGCTGTTTTAAGCTCAGTGACTTAGAATTTGGGATTGTCTATTACTACATCCTAGCCTAGCCTTAGTGACTGATAACGCAGGGCATGGTAACAGCATTGAAAACTTGTTTTTTTTTTTTTTTAACTCACTACATTCTACATCAGTTGTGACATTTTTCCTCAGTTCAATCACCCCCTAAAAAGTTTCACACACATACTACTAAAGTAAATTAACTATCACTTACAGCCTTGTGTCTAGTGGAAATTATTATTTTCCTTGGGCACAGCAGTGACGTAAAGCATGACATTTGGAATTGAATTCCCATGTCTTTGGCGCTTTGAACAAAAGACTAGTAGATAAAGTGAAAGGGAAAGGATCTTTTCCAGAGAAATAGTCACATGAAGTTCAATACTTTTGGGGACAGTGGGTATGGTTATATCATTGATTTGAAGCTCAAATCATAGGAACCAAGATTTATGTAAAACATTGAGACACTGAAAAAGAATTAGTTGGGGAAGAGAAACTAGCCTGCAAAATGGAAAACAGTGCTCTGGAGGTGGGATTTGTAGCTTTCCTTGTGGTTAGCCTCTTTGTAAACTAGAGACAAATTTAGAAGGAAGATATAACTGGACAATTGAATTATGAGTACTAAAATACATACGCATGTGCAACGGAGGAAAGGAGGGAAAGAGGAGAGAGAGAAGGGGAAGGAGAGAAGAAAGGAAGGGCGGGAAGCTGGCTGTCATGGAGGACTGAAATCTGATGGTGTAACAACTCCCAGGTTTGGGGGAAAGGCAACATACAAGGTTTCATGTGAAACCTCCCAACTTTAGTAGTCACTCAATTTCTTTTTTCAAAATTTAGGAGCAGATTAAATAAATCTGCAAGCTCCATTTAGTTCATGAGCCAGACACATCACCTTTCCTAGCCAGCTTTCTAGAAAACTAAGTTAGGCTGCTGCTAAGTCACTTCAGTCGTGTCCAACTGTCCGACTCTATGCGACCCCACAGATGGCAGCCCACCAGGCTCTCCCGTCCCTGGGATCCTCCAGGCAAGAACACTGGAGTGGGTACCCCCCTACAAATCAGTTAGCATCATGGATTTCACACGATGTGCCAGGCAGTGGGCTAAGTGTTTTGCATAAATTTTCTTACTTGCTTTTTTACAGGAACCCCATGAGTACAAACGGAAAAAAAGAAAATGACACAGAGTTTCAGAAGCGAGATTTAATGTCAAGGTAAATGATCAGAGTGGAGATTCAATCCCAGAGGTAGCCCAGCCCTTTCACCACCTCTAATATTGTTTAAGTGCATATCCCAGATCACAGACCTTGAGACCGTCACCTTTACATGGTATCAACAAAAAGACTGAGAACTGACTAACAGGGAAACACCCTCCATTCCATGTGAAAGAAACACTTATTTCCCTTCCAGTGTTTTCTTTCCTTAAATATTGTGGTCTGAAAAAAATAATATTATGGTCTGCTTTTCCAGAAAGAATATTACATTGTTATTCCATTTATCAAAAATGTCAGAGAGAGAACATGGGTATTTATGGTTGAGTTCTGAGTACCGATCGACTCATCCGCGAGCATCTGCTCCATCCAAACAGCCTGACATTTCCGATGAAAGCACATTCCGAGCATGCTCCAGGAGGATACGTGCCAACTCAGAGGCATGAATTGTCTGACAGTAATAAGAGCATTTAATATTCCCCAAATCTTCTCCTTCTAAGCATTCGACAAAGACCCCGTCAAGCCTAATCGCAGTTTTGTGCTGTCTAGCAGGGTTGACACAGGTCTTCCACCCATGGGCTCTGACTGGCCCAAATCCCACAGGTTGAATATGGAAACCGTTTTCATTTCCACTGGTCTGACAGTTTCGCGGTGTGTAGTCAACTGCAGCAGGCATCTGCTTAAGACCTGTGGTCTTTCTGCAAAAGCGACAGCTCAAGCCTGTACAAACTGAAGATGTGCTGCCAAAGTAAAAATAATTTTTCTTTCCCAGGAAAGACATAGCCCAGATTCTTTGATCATAACCTGATTTTCATCCTGATACTCTGGGCTTTCTTCAGAGTGAAATGAAGATTTATGTTGGACGTCCCTTATCAACACAACACCCTATCCGTGGTCCAACACTGCCTTTTCTCTTAGATTTATACCAAGTAAAGTACTGAAGGCCAATCTGGATTTTCAGATTCCAAACTTCCATCATCAGAGTTCACATTTTCAATGAGCAGCTCTTGCGTCTGGGGCTCCATCCAGAGGACCTCCTAAAGCAATTAAGTCAAATAGCCAGAAAACACTGATTTGGTGTGTTCAAATGATTAAACCCACTGTTGATGAAGATGAAGAACGATCTTCAGAGCTTAATTGAAGCAAGGTTCCTTTGTCAACAATTGTTACAGATAGGAAGGTATCTTCATGTGCTCTTTTATTCTGCAAACTCTTTAGTTTTGGTGGTTGCACATCTGAGACTGGGTTTATGTTCTGGTGCTACCACCCTCGGGAAAGCTTAGTGTCTGCCTCGAAATACACTGCTTAGTAAAAGAATCACTGTGCCTGTGTGCCCATATGGCGTTTTACAACTTTCCCACATTAAGAATATTTTTTCAAGTCTTAAATGTAAAAAAAAATTATATATTTGCTGGTGATTTAAAATTACCTATTTAAATGATAAGTAAATGAGTACAGAGGGATTTGTTGAGTCAGACATATTGATTTAGTGGAAATTATGAATGCATTAAAATTGTACTTATAAAAACCATAGTAATGTAGAAACAATTTTACAACATGGTGTTTAGTTTAAACCAGTTAAGCATCAAGCTTTATAGAGACTACGAGCACATCGCACACCTGTGGAAGTGCACAGGTGCATTGCACTCCCTGGTGGCTCAGACAGTAAACAACACGCCTGCAATGCAGGGGACTCGGGTTTGATCTCTGGGTTGGGAAGATCCCCTGGAGAAGGAGATGGCAACCCACTCCAGTATTCTTGCCTGGAGAATTCCACGGACAGAGGAGCCTGGTGGGCTACAGTCCATGGAATTGCAAAGAGTCGAACATGACTGGACTAAACGACTAACCCTTTCAGTTTCATATGGATCAGGACAGGAGATAAAAATTGTGGAAAATTAAAATAGCTCCTTCACAGTGGTAGGACTTAGGACCTTAAAATACTTCTCTATGACAGTTCTAAAACAAGAATTGCTTTTCAAATACGTGTATATAATTTAAATAAAAGACAGTCTGATAGTGTTCAATCTGATTTTTCAGAATCAGATTTCTAGCAGTTTCTAAGCATGACCTAGCAGGGTTTTTTGATCACTGCTGTGAATTTCACTATTTATTTCACCAAGCAGTAAAAATAAGTAAAAGTTAACATACTAAATGTGTTTTAGGATGTAATTTTCATCCAAGAATAAAAATGTCTATTTTTTTAAAAAACAACATACATCCCTTTCCACAGAAAGAGGTACTAAATAAATACATTAAACTATCGTAGCATGGCCTAATAATTTCCCCAGGGTTTCCTTGGAAGCAATCAGCTAAAATCCATCCCCAGACATTTGGCTGCCAGGACTTAATGGTGTAGTCATCAGGCATTCAAACTCCATCCAGTTTTCAAAGTCTTTCCTGGAAATCAATTCAGGATTTCCTTAAGAGATCATTTTGGAGGAGAGTGGGATGCCTAGAAACAGCTGTAAAAAAACTCTGTCCACAATCCTACCCAGCCCAATACTTCATAAGGTGCTAGGATAGCTTGACGCTGGTCACGACTGACTCAAGGCATCACAGCCTGCCTTCCATAAGAACAGGAGTCTGTGAGCTATCTGTCATGGCAAATACAGCTCTCCTGTTCTTCATCTCCAGTAAAAATAATATTAATAATAATATTTTTCTCTTTTCCTATGGAGCTCTTACTGAAAACGTTTTAGGTTAGGGACTTATTTACTTATGGCTGTGCTGGGGTTTCACTGGTGTGAAGGCTTTTCTCTAGCTGCGGCGAGTGGGAGCTGCACTCTAGATGCTTCTCATTGCCCTGGCTTCTCCTGTTGTGGAGCAAGGACTTTGGGCGTGTGGGCTCAGTGGTTGCAGCTCGTGGGCTCAGTAGTTCTGGCACACGGGCTTAAGCTGCTCCGTGTGGGATCTTCCCAGACCAGGGACTGAACCCAGGTCCCCTGCATTGGCAGACAGATTCTTAACCAGTGGGCCACCAGGTAAAGTTCCTAAGGCTAGGTTTTTGCTGTAGGAATTTCCTGTAACTTTTTCCAGGGGAGCGCCTCCAGAGGACAGGAAGAAGAGCCTATGAGTGCCTGGGGAACTCTAGTGTAAGATCTCACTGCCCTCTACTACCCTCCATGCCTAATCACAGGGCTTACCACATGTCCAGCATCTCTCATATCCACGGGAGTATATTCACCAAAACTCTTCCAAAAAACAAAGGTCTTCCATTAACTCATCCATGTGACCTTCTCACAACCCAGTTTATGCACATTCATCCACACAGAATCTAGCACAGGCAAGGACCCCAATATATAGAGAGAATCAGAGATTCAGAATGCCTACTGAAAGAAAGGCGCAAAATATGAGTGAAAGTACTGATCTTATCATTGGTGTGAATGAAAATCATGGAGAATAAAAGTCTGTCATTTCTGCCCCTGCAGCTGTGTGCCTCTGGGCAAGTTATTTATCTTCTCCACACCTCAGTTTCATCATCTGTAAAATGGAGATAGCAATAGTAGTTTCTTCATAGAGCTGTTATGAGGATGAAATGAATTGAGCCATGTAAAATGCTTTGATAAACACTAGGCTGAGAGTAAGGATAGCAAGTTTTACTCTCCTCTGCATATCCTACTTCAGGAGCTCTGATCACTGGGAGTGAATGTTATCAGGAGGCTGCGGATCTCTGGACGGCCTCCCTATTCCATGTCATTGTCTTTACCGTCCCTTCCTGAGGGACAGTCCATCATTCATTCACTCACTCACCACTTCCCTCCAGCAAAGCGTGTATCAGTCTCAGACTACATTCCTGGTACTATGCAACAGGATAAAGGAGTAAACAAAACAGACGCTGACTCCATTCTTGTAGAGCTTGTAATATAAAGGGTAAGACAGGTGATTAAGTAGCCAATCAAAATATCGTGGGAAAGATGCTTAATAGTAAGAAAAGTACAAAGGCAGGCGGTTCTTGCCCACTGCATTCTAACAGGGAAAGAGGCAAACGCTGGAAATTGCCATATTGTTTAATAACTACTATTATAGGATTAAGTATATATAGTACTATGAAAGCCAGTGGGGTGGCCAGTAGCTTACTTTTGGGTGGGAGGCGCATAGGCTGGGAAGTTTCCACAGGAAGTGGCACTGAAGCAAAGATCTCACGAATGACCGTGTGTGTGCATGCGAGTAGGATTTATCACAATTGTCCTATGACATAGCTATTTATATCCACAGTGGTAAAACCCTCAGATTCTCTGCTCCAGAACACAGGCATTTACTTATTCCCCAGCTGCTGGGGGCGTTGATGCCAAGAGATTTCAGCTGAGTCCCTCTTGGGGACCAGCCCTCAGCTGGAGAGAGCAGCCTCACTCAAGGTCACCCCGGCTTCCCCAGTGCTGCTGTAGCCACTGCTTGATCAATGAGGAGTATAAAGGCTTAGGCCCCTGGTCCCTACTCAGGCCCTCTGAAGTGTCCCCTGTCTCACTGGCTTGGCCTTTATTAAACAGCAAGTCAGGGGATGTCTTGCTCAGTCAAAGCCTATTTTCTTCTCTCCTCTACAGATACTGATCCTGAGAACACTCCCTAGTAAAGTTCTCACCAGCAAATATGGGGCAACAGCCCCTTTTTATGGACAAGAAAACCAAGTTTTGAAACATTAAGTAACTTGTTGAGGACAAGACAGCATGACTCATTCAGAGAATAAAAGTAGCTCAGTGTGGCTAAAGTGCAAAAAGGGGAAGCTAAAGATAAACCGTATTTTGAGTTATCATGCCATAATAATAAATTGGGGTTTTAAGAGGTAAAGTATTATATATAGCATGGATAGACAACAAGATCCTACTATATAGCACAGGGAACTATAGTCAATATCCTGTGATAAACCATAATGGAAAAGAGTATGAAAATAATATGTACACATGTATATTTCAATAAAAAAATTTTTAAGAAATTAGGGTTTTAACCTGAGGCAGTGGGGATTTTTATAAGTGTTGAGAATCTGATGATTGGTTAAGGGGTTTAGCATGACAAATTAGGTACTGTAGGTATAATTTTAATGGGTGAAAGCATTTTCTTACCAGGGAAGGGTTTCCAGGGTTTTTTTTGTTTTTTGGTTTTTTTTTTTCTGATTAAACCATTACTAGTTGTTATTTTTCTATGAGTCAAAATATTAGGAGAGAATGGTATGTTGTGATTAAAAGGGTAGAGAAGAAGAAACATCTCAGAGACAGAGAGAACCACGTGTAGGATTCCTGGCCAAATGAGCTGTCTCTCTTGATGCGTATAAAAAGGGGACAAATGCTTACGCCACTTCACTTCTGGCTCCAAGACATGGTCTAAAATTGGGGCTCTGGTTCAGATAAGGGAGAGCTGCCCTCTCCTCCTCTCTTGCCCCACTCATGACCACAAGTGAGCTGAAGGACTTGAAAAACACTGTGTTTCAAGACTCCACTTACCCTCTCCTTTTGAGTCTGTTTATTCAAAGGTACTGTGTTCTAAAAAAAAAAAAACAAAGCTAAAAGCAAACCAAGATCAGGGGCACCGCTTCTTGTAGCCATGCCTTTTCCCACATGACTTAAGTTTCTCCCAGAACACTTCTTTGACTTCTGATCTTGGATTCAGCCATTTGACTTGATTTGGCCACCGGAAGAATAGTAGATACAATGTAATGGGAACCATGAAATTTGCATGCATACTGGGGCTTGCACTGTTATTTCCAGCCTCACCAGGAGACTCATGTGGGGCACAACTGCTCCGACGACACGTGGGCTTTCAGTGAGACTCATGGGGGGCACAACTGCTCCGACGACACGTGGGCTTTCAGTGAGACTCATGGGGGGCACAACTGCTCTGACGACACGTGGGCTTTCAGCGAGACTCATGGGGGGCACAACTGCTCCGAGGACACACGGGCTTTCAGCGAGACTCATGGGGGGCACAACTGCTCCGACGACACATGGGCTTTCAGTGAGACTCATGGGGGGCACAACTGCTCCGACGACACATGGGCTTTCAGTGAGACTCATGGGGGGCACAACTGCTCCAATGACACACGGGCTTCCAGTGAGAGGCAGAGCCTCTGGCCCCCATAGCTTGAAGTCAAGTCCTCAGTGAAGCTCAGTAGAACCCCAGCCAATCCACAGACACAAGTATTTATTCATCTCCTACTACATGCTCTGTGAGAACATGAAAGATGGGTTCTTCAAAACCCAGTCTCAGAAAGCAAACTTTCTATTCCTGCCTGAACATGAAAGAAACAATCAATTCTGAAGAAAAAAAGAAAACATAACGTGATGCCAAGGCACAAAATATAAAGTCCAGTGTGAGCACAACACGCTTCACGCGTGCCCTGTAACCGCTCCGACTGCCTACGGCCCCAGGATCATGTTTTAAAGGATTACGAAAATTAGGCCCGTGCTCACGACGATGCTGAAGACTAATTATAAGGGTAAAAGGTGATTTTTAAAGTTATGTTAGGATGCATCCAGAAGACTCTCTTAAAATATGAAAAAGTCAGACTAAAATGAATGAAAAACACTGGGATCATTTTCAAAACACAGAATAACTTATTTAATTTGACATATGATTCTTATTACCCCTTCTGTTAAAATCATTGAACCCTCCTAGCTAAAAGCCAAACTCTAATAACACTACTAATAATTTTCATCTCTAGTTACCAAAAAGGATGTTACAAATGTGGGCAGTGGACAATAAACTGCCAGTAAGATTTATGCAAAACACCTGAGCACCCTCTTTCATACTGCATAGAAGACAGTAGTGACTAGAAATGAACTTAAATTTGAGAATTGAGAGTTTAAAACCATGTGTCTGTAACTATCTCACTAAGTTGAGCACAGCATTCTAGAGTAAGAATGCCAAGAGGAAAAAAAAATAGCTTTTATTAAAGTCTATAAGCAGAAACAGGCTTGAACAACTCTGTCGGCTGGCAACTTCCCAGCAAGGAGGTAAGAAAACCTTAGATCTGGCCTGAAATTTAGTGACTAAGAAATAAAAACTCTTATTGAATTGAAAAACAATAAAGTAAAAATTTTATAACCTCTATTAGGTTCATACATTTCTGATTAAAATAATAAAGTTAATATGAAAAAGACACTCTCACTAAAATTTTAAAGTGTGAGGCCATTTAATTAACCACCTCTGAATGACCTCTTTATAAACACAATCTTTTTGGTCTGAAAATTCTTTTAATTTTTAATACATCTCCTGCAGGTGTTGGTAAAATGGGTTTTTAAGTGATTTTATTTCTCTATATTAATGTTTTAATTTTCTACTTTTCTTACTAATTCATAAATCGGAATCATCCAAGATATACCTCAAAGTTTCCTTGTGAAACAGAATTTAGAATTTGTTTACATTAGCCACAAGTCAATTCTTCATTTCACCCAAGAATTCATTCTAATATTTTGACCTGGGAAAGTAGACTCAGGAGTCATATAGTCCAGGGTTGAATTCAGGTCCCTCCGCAATAATTCCTACTTCTCAGAGTTTTGAGAAGCCTGAATGCAATGATGTAGGAAAATCACCAGCATATTATAGGCACTCTATAAATATTAGTCCCTTCCCTTTCTTAATACCATGTGCCAGACATAGAGCTGGAATGTTTTCAGTTAAGTCAGAAGCTTGAAATTGGATTCTTTGACTATAACTCAGGTAGGATACATGTCTCCATTTACTTAATCACCCAATAAATAAATGAAGATTCTGTTTCCCTTCCCATTGCTTCCAAGAATTTTATTCTAAAGGTCACGGGGATGAGCTGAAGCTCTCGATGGAAAGAGTAAGAGGAAAGGATGAGTCAAAAGCAATATTTTCACTCCTCTTCCCAGAGTCTTTCTGTAATCGGCTCTTAGCTCAGAACTCTCCCCAATGTGCCTGCCCACCCCCTAGCTTCACACTTCCTGCAGGATCACATCAAACACACCCAGCTCCAAACAACAAACCTTCACAGGAACTTTCACAATCGATCTTTTCACATTTTCAGATGAAAATAATATCTATCCCATACTTATTGAACAAACATACACTGAGCACCTTTAAAGAGCAAAGCAGTATACCAGCAACTAAGGTTATCATGGTGAAACTAGAAAGGGCCTGGTGGGAAAAAATTAAAGGACCAAAAGATCCAGATATTTATTCAAGTAGATTCTACTGTACTAGGGACTTTGATAAGCAAAGTGAAGAGTACCATGGGAACACACTGGTGGGGGCAAGGGAGGAAACAACAAGAAGCATGTCTGGACACATTTAACAATGGTGAATCCCATGGACAGAGGAGCCTGGTGGGCCACAGTTCATAAAGGTGCAACAAGTCAGGCATGACAGAACACACACACATTTTCATATAAAAGCATAAAGTGGAGTGCGATGTAAATGCTAAAGAATAAACATTAGGTAATTTGTATATACTAATTAAAAGTAATATTTCAGAAGAGTATGTGATGACAGAGTCATATTAATTGTATATTATTTCATGAAAGTGTTAACTACCCAAGGTCTTTACCATATTATTCCATATTTTGTTCAAAACAAAAGTAGGCATGCAGAGAAAATAGCAGAAAGACACATAATAAAATGTCAGTTTATCTCTGGATAGTAAGATTATGAATGATTTTCTTTTTAAAACTTGACTCTAGTTTCTAGCTTATTCACAAACACATAGTAATTTGGTACTTTATTAAAGGTATATTTTCTAAGGACTATCTGAGCAACTTGCATATAAAAGGACGGCCTCACGCCCTGGAGCAGCTCCCAGCACTGGGTTGCAGACATGTAGTCAAGACCCACAGTAAGATATGGCCCAGATATTACAGTAATAAAGGCTTCTATTTACCCAGACCTGATTGCTCCCTAAACACTAGCACCAAGACGACAGGAAGGCACTGCTGTCTTTGTCTTTTGTAACAGACAAGTTATGAAACATAGGATGTTGAAAATACTCTTCTCCTGTCCCCTCATGCAACATCTTTAATTATCAGGAAATTGTTTTTCTTTTTTACAAGGTGGTATAATTTTCTAAATTAATTTTTATTGTAGTATAGTTGATTTGCAATGTTGTGTTAATTTCACTGTATAGCACAGTGAATCAGTTATACACATACATATATACACTCCTTTCTAGAGTCTGTTACCCTGCAGGTCATTACAGAATATTGAGTTCCCTGTGTTATGCAGTAGGTCCTTATTAGCTATCTATTTTATATACAGTTATATATATATATATATATATATATATATATATATATATATATCAGAGAAGGCAATGGCACCCCACTGCAGTACTCTTGCCTGGAATATCCCATGGATGGAGGAGCCCCCTGCAGTCCATGGGATCGCTAAGAGTCGGACACAACTGAGTGACTTCACTTTCACTTTTCACTTTCATGCATTGGAGAAGGAAATGGCAACCCACTCCAGTGTTCTTGCCTAGAGAATCCCAGGGATGGGGGAACCTGGTGGGCTGCCATCTATGGGGTCGCACAGAGTCAGACCTGACTGAAGCGACTTAGCAGCAGCAGCAGTATATATATGTATGTTGGTCCCAATCTCCCAATTTAACCTGCCCTCCCACTTTCCCCCTTGGTAACCATAAGTTGTTGTTGTTGTTTACATCTGTAACTCTATTTCTGTTTTATTTGTACCATTTTTTAACATTCCACATGCAAGTGATATCATGCATTGTCTTTCTCTGTCTGACTTACTTTACTCACTATGATAATTTCTAGGTCCATCCATTATTATTTGGCATTATTTCCTTGGGTTTTTTATGGCTGAGTAATATTCTATAGTATATACATACCACATCTTTTTTTTTAAATTTTTAATTGCAGGATAATTGCTTTACAATGTTGTGTTGGTTTCTGTCATACATCAACATGAATCAGCCACAGAAACATATGTCCCCTCCCTCCTGAACCCCCTTCCCACCCTTGTAGGTTGTCACAGAACACCAGGTTGAACCCCTTGTGTCACACAGCAAATTCCACTGGCTATCTATTTGACATATGGCAGTGTGTATACAGCAAAATGCTACTCTCTCAACCTGCCCCACCTTCTCCTTTCCCCGCTGAGTCCACAAGTCTGTTCTCTGGATCTTCTTGATCCAGTCCTCTGCTGATGGACTCTGCGCTTGCTTCCACATCCTGGCTACTGTAAATAGCGTAGCAATGAACACTGGGGAACAAGTATCTTTTCAAATCATGTTTTTCTCCAGATATATCCCCAGAATGGGGTTGCTGGATCATATGGTAGCTTTACTTTCAGTTTTCAAAAGACCTTCGGTTTAAGAGCCACTGTTCTTCACAGTGGCTGCAGCACTTGAGCATTTATTGTTTGTAGATTTTTTGATGATGGCCATTGTAACTGGTGTGAAGTGATACCTCATTACAATTTTGGTCTGTATTTCTCTAATAATTAGAGATGTTTAGTATCTTTACATGTGCCTTTTGGATATCTATATGCCTCCTTTGAAGGAAACTTAATGCTATTCAATACACTGTGAAAACCAAATTTAACTGAGCACCCTTTCACATAATAATTAAACAATGCTATGAATTAAGTAGCATTTTTTTTCCATTTTATAGATGAGTCACAGAGAGGTGAAGGTCACAAATAAATGAGGCAAAACTGGAACGCAGGCAGTCTGAACCCAGAGCCCAAACCCTCATAAATTACAGCCTCCCTTTTATAAACATCAGCATCATCTCTGTCCCTTCCCTGCCACATACCTATTTTAAAAATTTGAAATAAAAACAAGCAATCACAGAGAGCTGGGGTTAGAGACAGTTGGGGAGAATAGTCTGTGGACAGGACTGGTGTCCTTAGCTCCCACCACACAAGGTTCAACAAATAAGTTCCTGTATGAATGATGCAAGATTGCCAGGAGAAATATCAATCACCTCAGATATGTTGATGACACCACTCTAATGGCAGAAAGAGAAGAGGAACTAAACAGCTCCTTGATGAAGGTAAAAAAAGAGAGTAAAAAAGCTGGCTTAAAACTCAACATTCAAAAAATGAAGATCATGGCATCTGGTCCCATCACTTCATGGCAAACAGATGAGGAAACAGTGACAGACTTTACTCTCTTGGGCTCCAAAGTCACTGCAGATGCTGACTGAAGCCATGAAATTAAGACACTTGCTCCTTGCAAGAAAAGCTATGAAAAATCCTAAACAGTGTATTAAAAAGCAGAGACATTACTTCGCTGATAAAGGTCTGTCTAGTCAAAGCTATGGCTTTTCTAGCAGTCATGTATGGATGTGAGAGTTGGACCACAAAGAAGGCTGATCACTGAAGAATTGATGCTTTTGAGCTGTGGTGTTAGAGAAGATTCTTGAGAGTCCCTTGGACTGCAAGGAGATCCAACCAATAAATCCTAAAGGAAATCAGTCCTGAATATTCATTAGAAAGACTGATGCTGAAGCTGAAACTCCAATACTTTGGCCACCTGATGCGAAGAGTCGATTCATTATAAAAGACCCTGATTCTGGGAAATACTGAACTCAGGAGAAGAAAGGGATGACAGAGGATGAGATGGTTGGATGGCATCACTGACTCATTGGACAGGAGTTTCAGCAAGCTCGGGGAGATGGTAAAGGACAGGGAAGCCTGGCATGCTGCCATCCATGGGATCACAAAGAGTTGAACATGACTGAGTGACTGAACAAGAACAACAATGAATGATGCAGAAAAATGTTCAGTTTTGAAGCCCTCCCTGTCGCAATATCAGATTAATTTTTTAAAAATATTTTCCTCTTTCTTCTAAAAAAAAAAAACAAAAAACAAAAAACAAGTGCAGAACAGGGAAAGGTCTTTTTACCTAGGATTTTCTATGCATATTTTTCTGAATTTTAATACCAATTTTACAGTAACCCTTGAAGTAAAAATATATATTGAAAAGTGAAAGTGTTAGTCGCTCAGGTGTGTCCAACTCTTTGTGACCGCATGGACTGTAGCCTGCCAGGCTCTTCTGTCCATGAGATTCTCCAGGCAAGAATACTGGAGTGGGTTGTCATTCCCTTCTCCAGAAGATCTTCTTGACCCAGGGATCAAACCTGGGTCTCCTGTATTGCAGGCAGATTCCTTACCACTGAGCCACCCTGTATTACATAAAGCTAATTGCTTGTTTCATTATCTTGGGCAAAAATGATGTGACTTCTAAGTGTAAATTCCTCTAGTTAGCACAGAAAGCCATTAGACTTTTTCAGCTAGGATAGATTTTATTGGAGCATTATGACAAGTCAATTTTGCAAACTGTGAACAAAACCAAACTGCCATCAAACGACGGTACAAATTAAGGTTTTCATGAAAAAGACATATGGATAATTGTATATTTCTAGAAATGGAAGCATTGCTGGCATGGACTGTGAAGTGCAAGATAATATTCTGTCTGTCTCACATTTAGATTAACATAAATCACCAACAGACTCCTCATTACTCATTGCCTGTGGAATAAAGATACCAGGTCACTTCCATTAGTTCCTGTCCTGACATCCTCTGCAACTTAACCACTGCCCAGAAAAAGAGAGAGAAAGGATTCCATTTTCAAACCCAGATGAAAAAGTAATTAAAGGATAAAGAAATAGACAGAGTATGGGTCTTAATACCTAGATCCCTGAAGAGTCCTTGCTACACAATTTTTTGAAAGTTAAAGTTAACATTTCCAATTTCCAAATGTGATTTTTCATATATTTCACTTATTCATCATTGCACCCCTTTCTCCTCTACTTGAATGCTATTCATTGTCCAGAAGCATCTCATCGCTTCTGGTGTGAGGCCATGCTGTGCCCTGTATAACACTCAGAGCGAGTTAAAGAGGAGAGGTATTCTCAAAAGATTTAAGCCTAAAAGGAGACAACAGGGTAACTGGGAGGCATAAAAATCAATGAACGTACATGAAATAACAGCAAACATTACAGTATAAAGGGATGGAAAGCTTCAATACAGTGAGTTGGGATTTTTTACTTCTTTTTCCTTCTTCCGTGCACTCGATTAGATTAGTATAAAAGTGGTGTTTACTTTGCAAACATAGCTCTCTGTATGACAGATACTTTCTGCAGCAATTTTCATCACTACTGTTGGACACCATCCCTGTATGAGATATGTGGCTTAAAACAGTTCTTCATACTGAGATATGCTTAGAGGACTGTATGATGGATACAACACAAATGAACTGATTATCTCCTATGTGCAAGGCAGTGTCTCAACTAACCAGCTTAAATCAACATCTTTCACTCTGACAAAGGATAGCGAAATTCAGTGCCCTCACTCAAAGACAAGGATCAAGGAAAGTAGCGTGGATAAGGGCACATGTCAGGTAGAAGACCAACTTCAAATTCTAGCTCCATTACTTAGGACTTACTAGCTGTTTCTGTAGAAAAGGAAGCTAGGATAATGGCTGGCCCAGTTGGCTTTCAGTAAATGTTTACTGTAATTATTTTAGTATTATTATTCAGAAGTGACAATACAAAAATGGAAATGAGGTGCCACTTTTATAAGGATATGATGGAGTATTAGCTCTTTAGATCCAGAACAATTCATCCAAATGGAGATGTCCTATGAACAACTGGACACAGAAGCCTGAGACTCAAAGATCAGAATAGGAGTCAGTTTGGAGACTTGAGAATGTAAGCTTTGAAAGCAAGCTTTGAGGATTCTGGGCTTCCCTGGTATCTCAGACTGTAAAGAATCTGCCTGCAATGCAGGGGACCCAGATTGGATCACTGGATTGGGAAGATCCTCTGGAGAAGGAAATGGCAACTCACTCTTGCCTGGAGTATTCTTGCCTGGAGAAATCCATGGACAGAGAATACAATCCATGGGGTTGCAAAGAGTTGGAAATGACAGAGCAGCTGTAACTTTCACTTTTTCACTTTGAGGGTTTAAGACAGAATATGGAAAGACATGGAAGTTAGGGGACAGGAAGAAGAGAAGGAATACAGAATAATTAAACAAATAGTTAGGAACTTAAATATAAATAAGACACCTCAGAATAAGGAAGGGTATGTGTGCATACACACACATACATTTCTTTGGTATCAATGTGTACATATATATATGTATATATATATGTGTGTATATATATGTATATATATGTGTGTATATATATGTGTATATGTGTGTGTGTATATGTATGTGTATATATATATATGTGTGTATATATCAGTTCAGTTGCTCAGTCTTGTCCGACTCTTTGTGACCCCATGAATCGCAGCACGCCAGTCCTCCCTGTTCATCACCATCTCCCGGAGTTCACTCAGACTCATTCATGTCCATTGAGTCGATGATGCCATCCAGCCATCTCATCCTCAGTCGTCCCTTTCTCCTCCTGCCCCCAATCCCTCCCAGCATCAGAGTCTTTTCCAATGAGTCAACTCTTGGCATGAGGTGGCCAAAGTACTGGAGTTTCAGCTTCAGCATCATTCCCTCCAAAGAAATCCCAGGGTTGTTCTCCTTCAGAATGGACTGGTTGGATCTCCTTGCAGTCCAAGGAACTCTCAAGAGTCGTCTCCAACACCACAGTTCAAAAGCATCAATTCTTCGGCGCTCAGCCTTCTTCACAGTCCAACTCTCACATCCATAAATGACCACTGGAAAAAACATAGCCTTGACTAGATGGACCTTAGTCGGCAAAGTAATGTCTCTGCTTTTGAATATGCTATCTAGGTTGGTCATAACTTTTCTTCCAAGGAGTAAGTGTCTTTTAATTTCATGGCTGCAGTCACCATCTGCGGTGATTTTGGAGCCCAAAAAAATAAAGTCTGACACTGTTTCCACTGTTTCCCCATCTATTTGCCATGAAATGATGGGACCAGATGCCATGATCTTTGTTTTCTGAATGTTGAGCTTTAAGCCAACTTTTTCACTCTCCTCTTTCACTTTCATCAAGAGGCTTTTGAGTTCCTCTTCACTTTCTGCCATAAGGGTGGTGTCATCTGCATATCTGAGGTTATTGATATTTCTCCCGGCAGTCTTGATTCCAGCTTGTGTTTCTTCCAGTCCAGCGTTTCTCATGATGTCAATATATATAATATACATATATATTTATGTATTACATTGAACACATACATTTAATCTCTATTGTTTCAGGAAATGAAATCTATTAAAGTACAGGAATTAAAAACAAAATCAGCAATGGCAAAGAAGATAAGAGAGGAAATAATAATTAATAGCAAGCAAAGCTGTCAGCAGAATTATAGGAGAAAAATTAGCACAGCGGCCAACTAAGAATGTTAATACCAAATACCTGCAGAAGGTGGTGCCAGTGAGCAGCAAGTCAAAGGACATCAGAGGGGCAGGAATCAGAGACAGCAGGTAGACCCAGCCCCTCCAGCCTGCTGTCTCCCTGGTCAGCATTCCCTGGAATGCTCTTCACAGCAGGCACTGAACAGCTGAAAGGTTTTCCCAATAAAACTCCACTTCCCCAATTGAGCGGTACTACAGTGAGTTAAAGCGTCTGCCTGGAATGCGGGAGACCCAGGTTCAATCCCGGGGTCAGGAAGATCCCCTGGAGAAGGATATGACTACCCACACCAGTACTCTTGCCTGGAGAATTCCATGGAGGAAGGAGCCTGGTAGACTACAGTCCGTGGGGTCGCAAAGAGTCGGACATGACTGAGCGACTTCACTTCACTTTTGTCTGGAAACCAAGGACGTTGCTCTTGTACAAATGAAAAAATGACTGAATATTGGATTTTTAACTTTAATTCCTCTCTTACTTAATAACTACAAAATTACTCCTATAAAGAGCTGTCTTTCCTTTGACTCACTGTGACCCATGTCAGCGTCTGCCTACAATGCAGGAGGCCCTGGTTCAGTCCCTGGGTTGGGAGGATCTTCTGGAGAAGGAAATGGCAACCCACTCCAGTATTCTTGCCTGGAAAACCCCATGGACAGAGGAGCCTAGTAGGCTACAGTCCATGGGATCACAAAGAGTCGGACATGACTGAGTGACTTCACTTTCACTTTCACAGTGAAGCCCACCAGTTTTAATGTTCTTCCCATGCAAACCATCCACCAGATCTGAAATAAAACTGATTTATATAAATAATCTGTAAAGTAAGTTTTTTATTGCAATAGAGAAATCAACATTTGTTTAGGCTTTATTGTTCACTTGAGAAAAATCACAGGGTTAGTTAATTTTATAGTGCTAAAACTGTATCTTTTCCTGCTAACATCCCCAGTAGTACAGTCATATAAGATGTACAATAAACGTTTATATACTATAATACTGTGTTAACAGGAAAAGAACATAGGCAGGTATCAGGCAAACCTGCATTTTGGCTTCTAACTTTGCCACCAACTAGCTGTGTGATTCTGAATAAGTCATTTCTCTGACCATTAGTTTACCTACAAAGTTGGGTCATATTTACTTTTCAGTGATGATAAGATAAAAAGAGACACTACATGTAGATAATAAAGGATGATATATATACTTGATATGTAGTAGCCACTTAATAAACATTAGTTTCCTTCTTTTCTACTTTCCCATCCACACCATAACCTCTACTAAAACCCTTGTGCCTAGAAAACAAATATTTAGAGGCTCTTTGTTTACAACCATTCTAATGCCTTTATTGAAAAATTTCTACCTCTCCATCTTTCTGCTAAGTGTCAGATCTATGAGAAGGTCTATGAAGAGGAACTGGTCCTCAAGAAATTTTGCATTTATTTAAGGACATCAGTACCACACCAATTGAATGATTATAGCTGACTCATTTTACAAATAGTATAAATATGACTCTATATAAGAACAGCCTAGGAGATAAATTCTAATCTTTATTTTTGAAGGATAGTTGATTTACAATATTGTGTTAGTTTTAAGAATACAGCAAAGTAAGTGATTCACTCCTGAGTGTATATCTGGAAAAGACAAAATTTAAAACGATACAGTCACTTTTATATTCATAGCGCATCATTTAAAATAGCCATGACCTGGAAGCAACTGTGTCCATCAACAGATGAACGGATAAAATGTGGTACGTATATACAATGGAATATTACTTAGCCATAAAAAAGAGAGACATATTCTTATTTGCAGCAACACATTTGGACCTAAAAAATAGCTAATGACATTTTATTCACCTCCTATGAATCCCCATCTACCAGCTAGGAATCTATATGAATTCTGAAGGAAAATTTTTAGAAGGTTCATCAATGAATACTTTTGAAAATGGAATCAGAGTCAAGTTCGACTTTTCTTAAAGATGGGAGGCAGACTAGGAACCAGGTGATTTTCTGAGTCTCATTTTATCAGGCTCTCTAACTGGTAAACAGATTAAAACCAGTGGATTATATGAGACCTTCCAAAACTGCAGGCGGTGCACCTGAAAAAATCTGCACATATCTTTCTTTCTTTGATTATGGAGAGTAAGCTGCATCAGGAAAGACTTTCTGTTGTAAATAATTTAAGCAAATTTTAAACAACAAGTAATCTTCTGGGGAAAAAATGATGCTTTGAATCAATATCGACACTGATTTTTGGAGCGCAATTAAAATTTATGCAGTCCCATGAAGTAGCAGGTAAGCAAGAAAAAGCAACAATGGTTCACAGGTTTAGATCTTCACAATTCTTCTAGTATGAAATATATCATCTTTTGAAAGAGAAGAACCTATGTTTGAGAGATGTAATTTGTGAGTAAATGATCCCAAGGCTTACTATTTTTAAAAAAGTACATATTGTCATTGGTGTTCATTTGAACCCAAAGATAAATATAGTGACCCACTCACTACTTTTCCAACTTTAATTATTGAACATCTATTATGAGGGAGGGAGCTTTCCAGGTGGCACTAGTGGTAAAGAACCAGCCTGCCGATGCAGGAGAATAAGAGTCATGGGTTCCATCCCTGGAGGACGGCATGGCAACCCACTCCAGCATTCTTGCTTGGAATCCCACGGACAAAGGAGTCTGGCGGGCTACATCCACGGGTCGCACAGAGTCGGACACAACTGAAAAGATTTGGCACGCAGGCATGCACTATGAGGGAGACAGCATAGAAGAAACATACGAAGTTCACAGAATGACTTGAATTTATTTCTGTTTTTCCACAAGAGCACAAATTCACATTTTTTGGCTGCTTTCTCTGTCAGGAAAGTATTACTTACTTGACAGGCAGAATCCCAACTGATCTTCAAATAGTTCTAGGAGACAGCTGTTCATTATTATTTTCATCGCAATTATCATCCCCACTATGGACATGAGAAGCTGAACTACTTGCCCCAGGTCCCCCAGACAGCACATAGTGGGGTCCTGGTTTGAAGCATGGCAGTTTAACTCCTGTACTTACACTCCTACATTTCCATAAACATTTCAGACGTCCATCAAAGCCACAGTGTCACTTGATCCTCCCAAGAAACGCGTAACATGGGAAAGGCGTGTGTTTGCTTGAAAGTTTGTCTGTTTGGAAGACACCATCCGCAGTGACAACTTGCTCATGCCAGAGCTAGCCCTGGAGCCTGCTCTGTGGCTGGCTTTTATTTCAGCCGGTTCTCTGACCGCTGAATCCAAGGAACACAACTTTTCCCATCTCCTATAACACATCCTCTAAAATCTCACAAGGTGTATGACTTCCAACATTCTGGCGTAAGAAATATGGCAATAAAGGAAACAGAAGAGCTGACTTTTAAAACCAGTTATGAAGATTCAGACTTTGCAGCAAGCTGAGAAGAATAACCCCTCTTTTTGCAGTCCCTCATAACTCTCAGTCATAGAATTTTAGCAAATACTGAGAAGTTTTGTATCTGGACTCACAGTGGAAGCCTTAATCAGTGCATATGTACAATATATAACTTGTTTTTTGTTTTTTTTTTCCTGGTTGGAAAGAAGGTTTTACTTTTAGGAGCCAAATTTTTTGTCATGAGAGAAACTGAAGAATTTCAACAGTTTTCATGGGCCACAAGAAGAATTCTATTTAGGGTATTGAAATATATATCCTTATGATCCTGACAGTTTATGGTTATTTCTTCTGTGCAAATATTGTTAACGCAGAAGCATAGTCTGTGTATCTTCTTATTTATATTAGGCATCCAATGCCTAATATAAATGCATTGGAGGAGATTTGCCTCACAATTATGCGGACTCTACCAGAGCCCCAGGAAACAGATGAAAAAGACAACACCGAAAGGTTCTTATTTCATTATTCGAAGACTCGAAATTTGGGCAATTCAAATGTTATGTCGTCTGTCCTGCATCTGCTGCCGCAGCTCGTCCCACAACTGCACGAGAGAAGAATGAAGAGGTTCCGACTGGATGAAGAATTCCAAGGTCCTACTGCAAGCCAAAGTAGAAGCTACTTTTTATTCAGGCCACGCAATGGAAGAAGATCAGAAGGTTACATTTAAAATGAATGCCACTATATTCCGCAGAATCAATGCTGCTGCTGCTAAGTCACTTCAGTCATGTCCGACTCTGTGCGACCCCATAGACAGCAGCCCACCAGGCTCCCCCACCCCTGAGATTCTCCAGGCAAGAACACTGGAGTGGGTTGCCATTTCCTTCTCCAATGCATGAAAGTGAAAAGTGAAAGTGAAGTCGCTCAGTCATGTCCGACTCTTAGCGACCCCGTGGACTGCAGCCCACCAGGCTCCTCCATCCATGGGATTTTCCAGACGAGAGTACTGGAGTGGTGTGCCAGTACCTTCTCCAGAATCAACACTATGGGATATAAAATGTACTGACTTTTTTTTCTTTTCTTCTGAAAAGCAATCCTTGCCAAGTTTAACAAGTTTGAGAATCCCTGCGTTGTAAACATTCATAGTAAAAGTTGACTGAAATTGTAAATGTTTAATTTACTGAAAATTAAAGAAGCATCTTAAAATAAAAAATAAATAAATAAAAACAGTTATGGGCGAATGACATGGATTGTTAAACTCTGGGTTGCTGAGACCTTTCTCAAATGCAAACCATTAGGCAAAGATGAGGCATTTCTCTTCAGAGCAGCAGATGCTGATGACAGCCCTTGGTGATAATGATTTCATTTCTCTGATGCCAAATGAATGAGACCTGTGAGATCACGCTGTAGGATGGATGCTGGTGCAGCCCAGTGACCTTGCTCAACTCCCGGTTATTGAATTGTTGCCATCAAGGTTGAGTCTTCATTTTCCTAGCCATTATTTTGAAGCAGATTTGCCTGAAGTGAAATGGCGGCTCGTACCTTTTGTAACCTTACACTGCACATCTAATAACTGACACCAGACTGAAATAATAAAATGACTTTATTTGATATTGTTCCAATCCTACATTGTCTGTAGACAGGGAGAATCAGAAGAAAGGAAGTTGTCTTGTATCCTTTGAGAGGGCAGCTGCTAGCAATCTATTTGTTATTTGCTAAATAAAACTTTGATTAAAATAAGCACAGACAGGATGCTACTTGTGGGGCTTTGAAACACAGAATTAAATTTAGGAAGGCAAGTTAGTTTAGGTGACTTGGTAAATTTTGAGATTATATTCTAGAATGATCAAACACCTAACTGAAGACCCCTGCAAACATAACCAACCAACCAACCAGACCTGGTTCTAAAGGAACAGTCCTCTTTCTCATTTTGTAAGTTTTCCAGGGTAAGAGTTTCTTCCTTATCTGGGCCAACAAGCTTACATCCACTGTTGACTTGATCCGGTATCCTACTTGCTCTCGTTTCCTGACAATTTTCTATGTTCCCTTTTAGCTGTCTTTCCATTCTACCTATCTGAATTCTTCACGGTTTTTAAATTTTTTGTGTTTTGATTCTTCTGCCTTCTCTTCCCTCTTTTCTCCTAGCAGTATGATTAAGCAGGATATTCTGATTTTGTTGTGGAGGCTCTCTGTAGTCCTGCCAAGCTCATTCTTTTCTAAAACTCTAGGCTTTCACTGAGAATATAGCCAAATGAAATCAACAGATAGCTACCACTGACTTATGTGTAGGCACATAGAGAAACTGTGCCCCTAATTTTCACTGGGCCCCTGGTTTTTGGACCTGGATTAAAAAATAAAAAGTCCTTTTATTGCCTCTGATATTTAATCATCAGATTTCATTTCTAAAAGCCAGGAGGAAAATAACTCAGGGATTCCTCAAAGACATTACTCATTTGAAAATTCTGATAAATTAGAATATCTGATTTTTAAACCAGGACTTTTTTTAGGAGTAATACAGGGCACAGGAGCTATTTGTCTTTCTCAAATATTAATTAGTTTCCCCTTAGTGGTTCTGAATAACAGAAATAAGGTCATGGGAATAAAGCTGCTTCACAGGGAAAAAGATCCTTCACATTGATTGTCTCAGCCCTCCCTTAGTGTGTTACTCTGTGATAAATGCCTTGTCTTTGTCTAGCATTATCTACCAAAGAGAAATCAACTGTATATGATTATTACAACCAGGCGATCGTTTCTTTTCAGTTTGATATTTTAAGAAATGAACGCCTGTCGAAACCGGCTGACAGTGAGGACAATTAGGGAGTTTGTTTCCTGGCTCACATACAAGAACCTAAGAGGCTTACGGAGCAAATTATGGTTCGTAAATAATCACTTTCCACTTAGTGTGACTGTGTTTTGTTCTGTGGACTTAATGATCTCTGAACATTTGGGGATTCTCTTCCTGTCTTATAGTACCCTGAGGAGATACAGCAAAAATTAGGATTCTCTTACATGTTTTTAAAAGTTTTATTTGCTTTCATCTTGGAAAACATTGAAAATAGCAAGATTTAATGATAACGATTTTGATGTGATCATTTTAATTTCTATTAGAACATATTGTTAAATATTAAATTTGAAATAGGTATCAACAAAAATTAGGTTAGTGCTAACAAAATAAATGAGGCTTCGCAAAAGGAGTGGGAATAACAGTAAGTACCAAACTTGATTATGCAATAACCTTATTCAGAAAACTTGACAGCCCATAAATAAGCTAGGGAAATGGCCTGTCCATTGAAATCCATGGAACACTAAGCTTTCAAAAAGAAGAGCAGGTCAATATACCTTTGAGACATCTAGTGAAACGGATACCACCTCATTTCTCTGTTGAAACACACAGGATCAGAGCATCCCAGGTGGTCTAGTGGTTAAGAATTTACCTGCCAGTACAGAGGACACGGATTCGATCCCTGGACGATTCCAAGCAACTAAATCTATGTGCCACAGCTAGAGAGCCCTCCAACCCTAGAACCCTTGCTCCGCAACAAGAGAAGCCACTGCATTGAGAAGTCTGAGCTCCGAAATGAAGAGAAGTCTCTGCTTGTCCCAACTAGAGGAAGCCTGCACGTGACAGTGAAGACCCAGCACAGCCAAAGTGAATCAATCAATTAATTAAGTTTTTTAAAGAATCCAACACAGGATCAAGGAGATGCTCAGTCCGCTATTAAGAATTTGGGCAACATTCAGCTTTGCCCACTGTTTCACCAGCAAAATGTTAGGGAATCACCATGGCGGGAGCAGACCCCTGGGCAGCCACACAGGACCCACTTAATGCTTTAGAATCACCATTCTAAGACTCTTAATAGTTATTTTTTAACAAAGAGCCTTGTCTTTTCATTTACACTTGGTCCTACAATCTATGGAGCCAGAGATTTGGATTCAGACAGATGCAGAGTTGATTCCGGGTCTAGCCCTACCCAAGTAAAATGGGATTAATTTGCATAATATCTCTGAGTCCCCATTTCCTTTTTGGGAAGCGTGATCATCCATTTTCAGAGTTTTAATGATTAAGGAAGATGATGCATCATATAAAATGTGTTGCATGGCTCCATCACATATAAGTGCTTAATAAATGTGAGTTCTCCACTGAAAACTATTGTAAGGATGTCACTGTGAGAATGAGCTGTCCCTAAGGTCAGTACTCTGAAGTGATCAACTGGCTGGTCTGACTTTGGAAAGAAAACAGAGATCAGATTTAAGCCTCACTTCTGCATCCAGCCTGAACACAAGGCAGTGTGGGTCAGTGAGTATTGCCGGGTGCTGTCCTTCCCATAAATGAACAAACTAGTGTCACTGATTGGTCTTAGGTTCCCTCACACTGTAAAGTGAGGTGCCAGGCCACCTAGCTGGGACCTGTAAAGGGAGGGCTTAAAATCTGTCCTGTTCATTTCAGCTGATCCCGCATCTCAAGGCGATGTACGAGGTTGAATCTGGAGCCTGAAAGAGAATTTCTCCGGTGTTCTCCATTCCATCCCTGCCCATGTGAGCATGAGAAAGGGATACAGGATGTTTATTTCCGTCTGTAGCTAGGGCTCCCTCTCTACCTAGTTTCCTAGGGCTGCTGCAACAGAAGCCTGCAAACGGAGTGGCTTTAACAACCAAAATTTTGTGTCTCACATCTCTGGAGGCTAGACGTGCAACATCAAGGTATTAGCAGGGTAGGTTCCCCTGAGGATGGCGAGGGAGAATCTATTCCATGCATCCCCTAGTTTCCAGCAACTTGCTGGTGGTATTCGGCATTCCTTGACCTGCAGACGCATCACACTGACCTCTGCCCTTACATACACATGACATTCACTGTTTGTGTCCAAATTTCTTCTTTTTATAAGAATACCAGTATACAGGGTATTCTTACAAAAAGTTGGATGGCATCACGGACTCAATGGCCATGAGCTGGAGCAAGCTCCAGGAGTTGGTAATGGACAGGAAAACCTGGGATGCTGCGGTCCATGGGGCTGCAAAGAGTTGGACACAACTGAGCGACTGAACCGACCGGTTATACTGGTTTAGCGCCATGACATCATCTTAACTAATTACATCTGCAGTGACCCTATTTCCAAATAAGGTCACATTCTGAGGTAGCAGCGGCTAGGGCTTCAACGTATGGATTTGGAGGGGGGGCGGCATGGCTCAACATTCATCCCACCACACTCTCTTTCAAGCCAAGTAAGATGTCTGCTTTATAAAGCTCAAAGAACTTTGCCCTTGTCTTCTGTGTTCTGAAGGAGTTGGATGCTGAGAGGCGTAAAGCTATGCCTGGGGGAGGTTCAGCCCAATGACAGAATATAGGTTGCTGGAGTGAGCTCCACTCCAGCTTGTTCTCCTGCTGATATCTGGATTAAGGAGAGTGTTTCAGGGGACCAAATGTGGATGCAACCTGAAGCCAGTATGAAAAGATCATCTGGAGAGGCAGGGGGATGCCAGCAAAGGATCTGAGCAGGACAGAGGCAAGCAACCAACAAGAAGAGAAGTGAGCCCCCATGAAAAGAGTTATTCAAGGAGGCTTCCAGCTAGAGTGCCCCTGAGGAATCTGAACAAGTGTCCAAAACAGAAAGAGCTTAGGTTATCAGCCTTCATCAGAAGGTGCCAACATCCCATGACATCAGAAACCAGCCAGTTAAGTCAGGTCCTTTCCTCTGATCAGACCTGGTAGCTGATGAGCACGGGGGAGGAGAGCAAGCAAGAGAAAAGATGTCATGCACACCACCATTTTTATTGCAACATTCAAGCCTGATAAAGGATGTAGATGAGGGAGGGAGAAATTTTAAATTTGAGTGAGTTTGAGATTTGGATATTCTATCAGATGGGAAATTTTGATTTCCTAAAATGGGACTATTTAGTGATTGAAAGACTAGAAAGGTATGATACCTATACAAGATGTCATCCGGCAAAGAGGACAAGCACATCTATGGAGCAAATTTAGAAGGGAATGTTGAAAATTTTTTAATGGCTTTTAAGCCTATACGCTATCAGTCCAGCTGGTGAATCACCAGAATACCTGGGCTTTATGGTACACAGGGAGGGGAGAGGGCACTTCATAGTCCTCAAGGGGGTAGGGGTAGCATGTCAGGTAGGGGCTCCGTGTTTACAGTCACGTAAAATACACACAGATTTCAAAATACCTCATCACTCAGCCTCAGTTTTTTCATCTCTAGATGAAATGTATGATGCAGCTACTTTTAAATATGATGTGGCTACTTTTAAAGTAGCCACATCATAAGGTTATTGTGATATGAAATTAAATTAAAATAGAATCAAAATGTGTAGAAATTAGCACAATCTTTATACAAGTGTGGAGAAAGTACATGTGCTACCAATGCTCCAGACAAATGAGAGGAAATAAAAGTCTGTTCTATTTAACACTGACCCCTAACATAATGAACCATCCCTAACTGGCCATAATTTGGGTTTCAAGAGGAAAACATATTGATTACTCATGGAGGTAAAGATTTACTTTTAAAGTACAAATTATTATAAGTACTACATGCTAACCAATACTGAAGAAGATCTTGATTTAGATTTAGAAGCATTTCCTTTATGAATAAACGAACATCAATGCCAGTCACATTCAGCAGTGAAGGCTGCTTAGACATCGGAGTTCTGACATAGAGGTTGTGTTTGAGCAATGGAAACACTGCAATTCAAATACCATCTACTGTTCTAATATGCTGGAAATAACAGGGTCAATTAAAGTGACAAATATTTCACCATTTTAAACTATAATGCTTAAAACATGTAATATTCACCTGGAAATCTTTGAATAGCAGAATTTCTACCAGTTCTGAATGTTCTTGGATAAGATTTAAAGTGAAAATTATTTTGTGCTACTCAGCTGTCTTTGTGTATATTTTCCTCACTGCACAAGCAGACCTATCAAAAATATGAAGATGTTAATAATCTGGTGAATACGAGCAGAAAACCTTGTCTTACATTCCAACTGGAATTAAATTAGGAAAATCAGCGAATTCTGAGAGCCACAGAAAATGCCCAGGTTATACATTATGTCTACTTCTAATGTTTTTTGGTATGATATCTGAGATAAATTTAAACAACTCCATCTGCTTTGATTTACTGGAAACTGTTTCTGTGAACTTACCCAGGAACAGGAGAAAAGTCAGTACAGGATGGTATTAGTGCCCAGGTCACGATTTCATCTAGCTTCCTGGGTTTCATCTCTCCTTTCATAAGCCTGACCTTTGACACAAACTTCTCAATGCCTTATTGATAAATCCCACTGGAAAGGTCACTGAGGAGAAGACTGCCACTTTCCTTATGTCCTTAAAAGGCACAGTTTTTAGGCTAAGTTTTTCACATGGCAAATTTAGGCAAGCGTCTTTATTCAGTATATGGTGTCTGTATTGGTAGAACAGCTATTACACAATCATAAAATGTTTGAACTATTAGTGTTCTTGCCTGGAGAATCCCAGGGACTGGGGAGCCTGGTGGGCTGCCGTCTATGGGGTCGCACAGAGTCGGACATGACTGAAGTGACTTAGCAGCAGCAGCAGCAGCATTAGGGAATTAGAGTTGCCCTAATAGTTCATCACCTCACCTAATAGTTCTCATCACCTCATTTGCCCTCTGTGGAAACTGAGGTCCAGAAATGAAGTCCACTTAGCCCGGCTGCCTCACTGGTTATATGAGTACCTGCTTATGGATACTCATATTCTATCTCTTTAGCTTATCCAAAGTTATTTCAGCATATATGTTAAATCCTATGTTCTACCTTGGATGAATCCATTTATCCTACTGTATTTGTTATTTAGAGTAAGAGTGGACAATAATCTTTTTTTTTTTTTCTACTAGGGGCAAAAAATTAATTTTGTGTTCCTACGTTAGGTTCATTTCTCAAATGTCAAGCAGCTCACCTGGGCTCAGAGGAGGTTTATATTAAAGGGCTAAGAGCGCAGACACTCCCTTCCTGTCTTTGGTGAAATTCCATCATACTAAGTGACACAGGAGGAAGGAGGGACAGAAGGGAGAACTTGGAGAGGCAGCAAAAGGGAAGGAGACATTCTCAGACCTGGCAGGGAAGGGAAATCAGTGTCCCACAGGAGAGGGGAGTCTGCACGAGGCTGAGAAGCAGCGCCCTGAAGAGACGTCCAGTGATAAGGCATGCCTGGGAGGTGAAACCCACATAGAGCGGGTTCCACATATACCAAACACTCTTATGCCCTAAGGAGAGCCCAGAAACAGCACAGCCCCAGACCTGAGGTTGCCATACAAACTTGGACAATGAATTTCTCAGCAATGACTGCCACAGTCTGATTACTGATGACTGGAAAGACCTCGCCAATGTTTTATTGATGGATCAAGATCTTAGGACCTTGGCACAACTCCAAGGGAGAGAACTCTGGTACTGACTAGGATTAAATACCCCAACAGGGTTTCAAGGTCAGATGTGCACTGATTTAATAAAAATAAAGTGATATGTTTCTTGCATATCTCAGTTTGTGAAACAAGAGTCATACCAACTACATGAACCAGACTTCTCTTTTGAGTTAATAAAAGATCTGCAGGGCAGGCAATGAGACATGGAGAAAAAGAAACCATTTTATATCCTTCTATTTCAAAATGTCTGCCAAATCTGGTAAAGATAAAAAAATTTCCAAGCAAGGCACTTGACTGAGTTGGCAAGCATTCTTCCTGTATTTTTGGAAATGTATGAGAATTATTAGCTGAAGACAGAATTGTGATGGAAAGACATGTTGAACAGACAAATAGGGCAGTTTCCTAGATTCGATAGCAAGTTTTAGCAGAAGTCATATTTGTTGAGAAATGCTATGGAAACCAAGAGGCTGGACTGGTCTTTGGTAAAATGCTGAAGGAAATATAGTTTGTCATCAGGATCTAACCCTGTGGGATTCTTCTGTTCTGTTAGAATCCCATCAGGAGCAATAATCCTACAGCGCCACTGTCTCCATCAGATTTCTTTGGACGTTATTTTTCTTCCTTCTATTCAAAATTTACCTCTTCTTCCAAGACCCTGCGAAATAATTTGAGTAAACAGTAAGGTATTTGATAACTTCTGGTCTTGATTTAATAGATTAAACTCAATAAAACACATGTTGTGATAGGGATCTTCACAATAAAATGTATGTTTTTATAGGAGTCTTCACTATTTTAATTAACACATATACACACTTAGGTATTTCAGTAGAAACAGTTTAGGGACTTAAGAAACACTTTATTAAACTAAATATGATCTCCACATTCCAAAGATGGTCTCAACAACATAACCCATCTCTCACACTCTTGCTATGAAGTAACGCTGACATTCCTCCATTAAGAGATGGGATCTAAGGCTTTTCTCTGGTCTTAAGGGGATAATGGGACCCAGATACCATGCTGTGAGGAAGTGAAACAGCAGTGGAAGGGTCATATCTATGTGTTTTTCAGCACCGGCCATAGCTGAGGAACCAGTCAACATCTGGGATCAACAGCCAGACGTGTAAATAAGCAAGTCCTCAGATGATTCCAACTCCTAGTTCACAATCAGTAGAGAGGAGCTATAGTGAAGATTTGTAAGCAAAATAAATGCTGTGGTTATTTCAAGTTAATTTTTAATGTGTCCATACGTCGCTATAATACCCTCAAACCTTAACATATGAGTGACTGTCCAACTTGCTTATATGCTTAAATGGCCTTTTTCCATTTTAAAAAATTTAAGTACAAACATTTGTGAAGGTTAGCAAAATGATACAGCAGCCTTGGAGTTTATATAAGGTTTATTTGCTACCAGTGTGAAGCTGGGCATCATAGTTCATTTACAGTTAGACACTGGAGAGGGGGGAAGCTTCCCTCCAGAAATTAGGATTGTTTCGATTTGAGAATGAAAACTAACTGGTGAACCCTACAATGGTATATTGAGTAGTTTCGACACAAGCAGGTTTTCAGTATTAAAGACACTGATAGATGCTGAGAAATTACTTCCTTGGAAAAAGAAGGACTGATTAAGAGACTGTAAGTCTCTTATAAAGAGCTATGGATGTAGATATACAAAAATCACTGTCTAACCCCACTTCTTAAATAGACGTTCTCCTGCCTCTAAAGTTAGTGGCCCGCCCCACCCCCCACCAGTAACCACTAACTTGTTCTCTATATCTGAGTCTGTTTCTGCTTTGCTATATACAGTTGACAGTTTCATTTTTAAGATCCCACATATAAGTGACAACACCTGTCTTTCTCTGTCTGACTTATTTCACTAGGCATAATACCCTCTAGGTCCGTCCACGTTGTTGCAGAATTTCATTATTTTTTTTTTATGGCTTAGTAATATTATACTCTGTGTGTGTGTGTGTGTGTGTGTGTGTGTGTGTGTATACTGTATATTTATCCTGTCATCCTTTGATGGACACCTAGGTTGCTTCAATGTCTAGGCTATGAACATGGGGGAACATGTATCTTTTCAAATTAATACTTCACTTCCTTCAGATATACCAAGGAATGTAATTGCAAGATCATATGGTATTTCTACTTTTAGTTTTTGAAAGGTCTCCATACTGCTTTCCATAGCAGCTACTACACCAACGTGCATTCCCTCCAACAGGGTGTAAGGTAGGACATGGACTATGTGATACAAACCACTACGTATAAAATAGATCAGCAATAAGAATCTATTATACAGCATGGGGAAATAATTTTAGGAAGTAATAAAGATCTCACAGATTTAGCTGATTCTAGACAGGGTAGAACACATGGCTAGATCATCACAGTTAAAGGGCACATCTTCTTTCACTGACAGCAAAGTTTGGAAAACAAGCTATAATGAAACACTCCTTTGAAAGTCCATGAATAAGTTCAGAGGGAGCAGACAAAGCACATGAACTAAGATAAAAGAAGAAAACAAAGTGATGTCTTTGTGAGAAGATTCTTTAGACTTCATAGCCAGTTGGGGAATAAAGACAGTTTTTGTTGCCAAAGGGCAAAGAAATGATATTAATAATAGGTGTAGAGGGCACCTGGAGGTCTCCTCTTTTTTCTTAATTCACATAGAAGTATTGGATAAATTATTGATCATTACATGTTTCATCAGTGTGGACCATAGCCTCAGGAGGCTACTTGGTATTTTCCAAGAGGATTTTTTTTTTTAAGCCAGCCTATATTTAGTTTCATAGGCAGGTGACCTAACTTCATAGATGTATTTAATATATAATATGATTAATGATTATTCAAATGGTTGTCTGAGGAGGCCTTGAAATAGCTGAGGAAAGAAGAGAAGTGAAAGGCAAAGGATAAAAGGAAAGATATACCCATCTGAATGCAGAGTTTCAATGAATAGCAAGGAGAGATAAGAAAGCCTTCCTTGGTGATCAATGTAAAGAAATAGAGGAAAACAATAGAATGGCAAAGACTAGAGATTTCTTCAAGAAAAGTAGAGATACCAAGGGAACATTTCATGCAAAGATGGTCACAATAAAGGACAGAAATGGTATGGACCTAACAGAAGCAGCAGATATTAAGAAGAGGTGGCAAGAACACACAGAAGAACTATACAAAAAAGATCCTCATGATCCAGATAATCACGATGGTGTGATCATCAACCTGTGATCATCAACCTAGAACCAGACATCCTGGAATGCGAAGTCAAGTGGGCCTTAGGAAGCCTCCCTATGAACAAAGCTAGTGGAGGTGATGGAATTCCAGTTCAGCTATTTCAAATCCTGAAAGATGATGCTGTGAAAGTGCTGCACTCAATATGCCAGCAAATTTGGAAAACTCAGCAGTGGCCACAGGACTGGAAAAGGTCAGTTTTCATTCCAATCCCAAAGAAAGGTAATGCCAAAGAATGTTCAAACTACCACACAATTGCCCTCATCTCACACACTAGTAAAGTAATGCTCAAAATTCTCCAAGCCAGGCTTCCACAGTACGTGAACCAAAAACTTACAGATGTTCAAACTGGATTTAGAAAAGGCAGAAGAACCAGAGATCAAATTGCCGACATCCACTGGATCACAGAAAAAGCAAGACAGTTCCAGAAAAACATCTATTTTCTTTATTGACTACACCAAAGCCCTTGACTGTGTAGATCACAACAAACTGTGAAAAATTCTTAGAGATTGGAATACCAGACCACCTGACCTGCCTCCTGAGAAATCTGGATGCAGGTCAAGAAGCAACAGTTAGAACTGGATGTGGAAAAACAGACTGGTTCCAAATAGGAAAAGGAGTACATCAAGGCTGTATATTGTCACCCTGCTTAATTTAACTTATATGCAGAGTACATCATGTAAAATGCTGGGCTGGATGAAGCACTAGCTGGAATCAAGATTGCTGGGAGAAATACCAATAACCTCAGATACCCAGATGACACCACCCTAATGGCAGAAAGCAAAGAGGAATTGAAGACCCTCTTGATGATAGTGAAAGAGGAGAGAAAAAGTTGGCTTCAAACTCAACATTCAGAAAACTAAGATCATGGCATCCGGTCCCATCACTTCATGGCAAATAGATGGGGAAACAATGGAAACAGTGACAGACTTTATTTTGGGGGGCTCCAAAATCACTGCAGATGGTGACTGCAGCCATGAAATTAAAAGATGTTTGCTTCTTGGAAGAAAATCTATGACCAACCTAGACAGCATATTAAAAAGCAGAGACATTACTTTGCTGACAAAGGTCTGTCTATTCAAAGCTCTTGTATTTTATAGTAGCCATGTATTGGTGTGAGAATTGGACCATAAGGAAGGCTGAACGCCAAAGAACTGATGCTTTTAAACTGTGGTGTTGGAGAAGACTCTTGAAGAGTCCCTTGGACTGCAAGGAGATCCAACCAGTTAATCCTAAAGGAAATCAGGAAGCTTCAATACTTTGGCCACCTGATGTGAAGAACTGACTCATTGGAAAAGACCCCAGTGCTACAAAAGATTGAAGCCAGGAGGAGAAGGGCATGACAGAAGAAGAGATGGTTGGATGGCATCAGTGACTCAATGGACATGAATTTAAGCAAGTTCCAGGAACTGGTGATAAACAGGGAGGCCTGGCATGCTGCAGTCTATGGGATGGCAAAGAGTCAGACATGACTGAGCGACTGAACAACTTATCAGCTGCATTATTCAAGTAATTCAGTATTAATGAACTAAATCAGTGTATAATAGGAATTTATTGACCTGTCTCACTCAGCTTTTTATCAAGAAATTTGCCATTCAATCTTTGGCAACTCTGGAAAGCTTGACTGCACACGACACATGCAGATACTCCGAATTTTATAATTATCTGCAAGATAGCACAGCAAAATGCTGCCTTGACGTGGCCGTGGTTTTCAATTACTTCCAGTCTTTTTAATACAAATTACTGTCATTGTGAACACATCATCACTGTGAATTTCATTAATGATGCATTGTTTCGTTAATGCTGCAATAATGCCTATATGACTGTAACTAGACATTAAGTCATAATCTTCCAATTATTAGTTTCTAAGACATGTAGGTAATGTACCTTCTACACCCTATTGTTACTGCAAATCTATAAATAATACCTACCACTTAACTCACCCATTCAGTTTTAGTCAGTCATAACTTTATTGGTGATGAGCATCCAATGAATCCACATGACCTAAAAAACTTGCAGTGCAACATATACATGAGCATATGAAACTTTATAGTTATTTTTACATTTTTAGTCCAATTTTATTACATAAAATCATGAATACAGGTTTTTTGTTAATCTTTCTCCAATTCTTTCATAGCACTGTATTCTTTTCCACTACAAAGGAGGAATATTTTTGAGAAGGAACTGTAAATGGGCTGAATTATATGTATATATGCATTATATATGTGGAGGCAGATGCTTTAACCTCTGAGCCACCAGTGGTCTCATCTAAATACTAACGGATAACCTTTAAAGAAAGTGAAGTGAAAAGAACCTGCCTGCAATGCAGGAGACCTAGGTTTGATCCCTGTGTCAAGAAGATCCCCTGGAGAAGGGAATGGCTACCCACTCCAGTATTCTTGCCTGGAGAATTCCATGGAAAAAGGAGCCTGGCAGGCTACAGTCCATGGTGCTGCAAAGAGTCAGGACATGACTGAGCAACTAAACACACACAACTTTAAAGAGGCAGCATGGCCTCTTAAGAGCATGGCCATTAGGGAAAAATGTCTGAAGCTGAATCCTAATTCCACACAATCACTTAACCTTACCAAGGCCATCATAATCAAATTGCTGAAAACCTTTGCTAAGAGAAAATCTTAAGACCAGACAGAAGGGGGAAAAAAGACATACTGTATACAGAAGAACAAATATAAAAATGTTTACTGATTTTGTGTAAAAAAAAAAAAACCAAAACATTACAACACAGAAAACAATGCAATGACACCTTTAAAGTGCTAAAAGACAAAAGGAAGCTGATGCAGAATTCTATATCCAGCAAAAAACGTCCTTCAAACATCAACAAGAAATAGAGACATGTTTCTCATCTGGGCAAGGTAAGTAATAACAGCACCTATGTGCTAGAGTTGTTGGGTATTAAGTTAATTACTATATGTAGAATACTCCAGATAATGCCTGGGCAGATAATAAGCCAGAAAACCTTAAAAATAAAATTTATACTAAAATAAGCTTTTCCACCTCTTTCATTTTATACAGTGATCTAAAAATGGCATATTTCCCAGTGAAAAGACAGTAAGAATGGGAGTCAGGGCAACTGTTTGTTTTATATCTGGGTCATACCAGTAATATGCCTCCCCCGGTCATCTCTGGCTATTATAACAAAGTACACAGTCCAGATGGCTTATGAACAACAGAAATGTTTTTCTCACACTTAGATGCTGGAAGTCTCAGATCAGGGTTCCAGCATGGTTGAGTTTTGGTGAAACAGCTCTTCTGAGTTGCAGACTACCAACCAATCTCAAGATTCATCAAGTGTATCTTCAAGGGGCTCTTTGGCCTCTTTTTGCCGTGTTGTTCTTAGTCACTCAGTTGTGTTCCACTCTTTGTGACCCCATGGACTTCAGCCCGCCAGGATCCTCTGTCCTTGGGATTCTCCAGGCAAGAATACTGGAGTGGGTTGCCAATTTCATCTCCAGGGCATCTTCCCAACCCAGGGGTCAAACCCAGGTCTCCCAAATTGCAGGCAGATTCTTTGCCAGCTGAGCCACCAGGGAAGCCCAAGAATACTGGAGTGGGTAGCCTATCCCTTCTCCAGGGGATCTTCCCAACCTAGGAAATGAACCCAAGTCTCCTGCATTGCAGGTGGATTCTTTACCAGCTGAGCTACCAGGGAAACCTGGTCTCTTCTTATAAGAATTCTAATCCCATTCAGGAACTCCACACTCCTGGCAAAATTACCTCCCCAAGGCTGAATACCCAATACCATTACATTGAGGGGTAGGGTTTCAACATATGAATTTTGAAGGGACACAAACATTCAGTCTAAACAAGGTCTGTTCAACTAGAAAGTATAGTCTTTAAAAGTTTGAAATTACATCCTAGTATTATGATTTTTGCTCAAAGATTTAACTAAGAATATCTCTTACTGTAAGTCATTTATAAAGCACTTTCGCATAGATTATTTCATTTTAATTAGAACAAGGTTTTAATTACTTAGCTGTCTTATCCACTGTGCCATGCTGTGCTTAGTTGCTCAGTCGTGTCCAATTCTTTGCGACTCCATGGTCTGTAGCCCACCAGGCTCCTCTGTCCATGGGAATCTTCACGCAAGAATACCAGAGTGGTTCCCTCCAGGGGATCTTCCCAACTCAGGGACTGAACCCAGGTTCCCTGCATTGCAGGCTGATTCTTTTACCAACCAAGCCACCAGGGAACTCCGAGAATGCTGGAGTGGCTAGCCTATCCCTTCTCCGGGGACCTTCCTGACCTAGGAATTGAGCCAGGGTCTCCTGCATGGTAGGCAGATTCTTTACCAGCTGAGCTACCTCATCCGGTGAATGGTTATTGGAAAACTTCTCTGCGGCAAGTATTCTGTTAGGTTTGGGAGTCCCGTGAGAACAAGATGGGATACTACTCTCAAGTCATTTGGAGAGCATGCAAGAGACAGATCTACAAAGAATACAACCAAAGCATTAAATACCAAGCACTACAATATGAGTAAGTGCAGGGTGTTATGGGAGCTCATAGGAGGGACATCCAACCACTGTCCAGGGATCAAGAAAGCCCCTCTAAAGGAGGTGCACTTAAGCAACAGTCAAAACAACAGAAAATAATGTAGCCAAAACGGACTGCAGGCTCAAAGAGTTAAAGGAAGAGAGTTTCTTACAGGATCTTGAGCAAGTCATTTGATCTGAGCCTCACTTTTCTGAGCTTTAAAACAGAGATATTTTCTTTACTGAGCTGTGTTTAGAATTAAAGAAATAACAGAAAATTGTTCTAAAAACTGTAAAGCCCTATATGGAGATAACACATAGATATTGGCAAAAGGATTTGCCCCCTGGCCTTTGAACTGCGTTAGGAAACAAATGATATTCAATAAAAGTGGAGAAATAACATAGCATTTTCCATTCATTATATAAAAGCCTGAAATGGATTTTTAGTTAACTATTCTAGCTTGAAATATGTGCGGCATTGCTGTCAGCATAAAATAATTATTTCACTCGATCATAGTAACAAAGATTTAGTAACAGTGACAAAAGCAAAGAGCAAGACAGGGCCACTGGCTGAGAAGAGAGACAGACAATAAGAGCTTTTAAATATGCAAGTGAAACAAAAAGCTGGCAGAGCATTGAATACAGTAAACCTGATAAGGCTTTAATGCCTGACTGAAAGGTGAAAGTGGAGAAGGCAATGGCACCCCACTCCAGTGCTCTTGCCTGGGAAATCCCATGGATGGAGGAGCCTGGAGGGCTGCAGTCCATGGGGTCGCAAAGAGTCGGACACGACTGAGCGACTTCACTTTCACTTTTCACTTTCATGCACTGGAGAAGGAAATGGCAACCCACTCCAATGTTCTTGCCTGGAGAATCCCAGGGATGGCGGAGCCTGGGTGGGCTGCCGTCTATGGGGCCTCACAGAGTCAGACATGACTGAAGTGACTTAGCAGCAGAAGGTGAAAGAGAGGCATCTTTAAACCTATGTTCCTTTCCCCTTGTCAACTAAAATGCATTCAATACAAAATATATATTATATGTTTTTTGACTTGAAATTAATTACTTTCTAGAGGCTTGATATCCTGTACACATATATGTGGAAATATAATACCTAGCACCCAGCTGCTCCCTTATAGGAAGCTTTCCTGATGTTCCCTCATTGCTGGGGCACATGCTCTTTTCTGCTGGTCCCTTCCCCCGCCTCCCCATCATGCTTCAATCATAGTAATTACACTGCCTATAAAAATACTCTCTTGAACAAGCTCTCTCCACCCATTTCTCTGAGCTCTTCAATAACTGTAACTGGCTGGATTTTGTTCCCACGGGTCTTAACACAATGCCTGGAATGTTGTAGACGCTTATTTAAACATTTACTGAGCCACACTCACCCAAAATAGAACTAAGATTGGGGTCTGAAGGAATGACTCCTTGACTTCAGAGATAAAGGTGACCCTCTCTTCCCAAACTCCAACTGGAATGGATAATTTAATGATGAAATGAAATACTTGATATATAACAGTCTTAGAAAACAGTGCAGTATCTTGAACATAGTAGGTATTAAATAAATATTTGATGAAGATAAGTAAGAAACAATGCTTAGTAATTTTAACTTGGAACTCTTGCAAAAGCCTGGGAAAACAATTTAACTGCAATCTGGACATTCTTTCACAGCTAAGTTATTATTGTCCTTAGAAACTTTTTCAACCAGAATTGAAATGAAAATGTTTTCTCATTAAAAAAGAAATGTTACTTAGCCAGAAGACTCTGTTCCATAGCAGTATCAGTGGGGTCTTGTTGCTCAATTACTTAGTAACCTTTTTTTCAGTGTATTAGAACATGCTTGGTAGGAAATCATTTGAGTTTCTATCATATAATCATCAAAGATACTTCTTGCTCTATGAAGTAAAAAATCAGACTTCCCCCATATCATTTGAAAACCAGGAGGCACATGAACCAAATATTTCAGCTCAGTCTCTGCATTTGGTTTATTTTTTAGCCCAGAGGCATATCTAAGTCATAGGGCACAATTGTAGGATTAAACAAGTAAGTGTGAGGTCACAGATCAGCTTTCTCAGTTCTTCATCTCCTTAGTCTCCACGGCCCCTGGTAATATGTGCAGCCAAATCAATGAGTAGCCAGCATTAACTACACATGCAGCCTCATCTTTGGTAAGGAGTGCCTTATCAGAGGCCTGAAGTCTGAAAGAAAAAAAAAAATGTTTCCAAGATAACGTCTCCCTCCCAAAGCTCTATGGCTTACAGTTGGGATTTGATTACTATCATTACTCTTTTAAGAATTGATTATCCTCACTGCAAGCTATATCAGACAACTCTGGTTCACATAAACAGAGGTGACACCATCTTCCATTGACTGATAGGATAAGAGACTGATGGCATTCTCTGGGCATCTCAGAACCTGAAGGTGAGAATGCCTGCACCCAGCAGTGGCACCCACAAGGCAACAGCAGCTTCTTCCACCAACAATAATCAATAACCTAATGCCCCAGTGCGCTTCTATCAGAGAGGGACATCAAGGGCTTCAAAGCAGAACCAAAAGCTATAGCAAGAAGAGAGTGCAATGCAACCAAGAATACAGCCCCGCAGAAACCCAGTTAACAGACATTGGCCATGTTCATAGCAGAAGAAGTTCTTTCAGGCTCCCTTACCTTTTTCAAAATGTCTAAAATTTCCCATCTTTAGGGACCCAGAAACTTATTCCTCACAATTAGATTTTATTATTATGCAAGCATCTCTTCCTGCTTATTATTATAAGACAGCTTGGAAAACATGCTGGCACCACGGACTGAAGTTGTTTAAAATAAATCCTCCTCGAATGTTGAGTGGCCTATCTACATTATTTGCCAAATGACTCAAATCATCTGAAGGGACAGCTTTGATTTTTTTTTAAAAAGGGTTGCCCTTTGACAACTTAACCTATTTTGTTGGGGATGTCACATTCAAAGCTTACTTATCCTACAGTAATTATGCCTGTTTTCTTATTAGGTTCACATTATTAGTTCTTGTTTAAAAGTTTTACGAAAAGGTCCAAACTGAAAAGCCCTTCAATGGCTTTTCCTTCTTGGGATAAAACCCAAGTTTCTTAACATGATCAGCAAAGCCAGGGATGACAGTAGCAGCAGCAGCAGCAACATCTAATATCTGTAACTGCAAGCACTGTTCTAAGTGTTTTCCATATACTAACTCATCTAACCCTCGTGATTACTCCAGCAAGCCTATGGTTTCAGTGCTGCGTGTTGCAGACGGAACAACGAGGCTGAATGAAGTGAAATGACCTGAACACAGGCTCTCTGGCTCCTTGGTCTATGTTCTTACTCCTAAGCTCTACCTCCTCCCTACCTGAGCTGGACCCTCTATACGTCTGAAACTTTAGTGCATACCAGGAGAAGGCAATGGCACCCCACTCCAGTACTCTTGTCTGGAAAATCCCATGGACGGAGGAGCCTGGTGGGCTGCAGTCCATGGGGTCGCTAGGAGTCGGACACGACTGAGAGACTTCACTTTCGCTTTTCACTTTCACGCATTGGAGAAGGAAATGGTAACCCACTCCAGTGTTCTTGCCTGGAGAATCCCAGGGACGGGGGAGCCTGGTGGGCTGCCGTCTGTGGGGTCACACAGAGTCGGACATGACTGAAGCGACTTAGCAGCAGCAGCAGCAGCAATGCATGCCACACTTCCTGTCACCCATTACATCCCAGCTACATGGTTCTTCTTTCTGGGGCGCAAACATGCAATGTCTTCCTCCACGCCAGGCCTCTGCATGCATTCTTCCTTTGTCTAAAACGGTTTCCTACTGTAGAACACTCACTCTTCATCCTGTGAGTCTCTATTTAAACACCACTCCTAAGAATTTTCACCTGTGACCACCCCATTTAAAAGAGCCTCCTCCTTCTTCAGTTTCTGCCACAGCACCATTATTTATTCCTTCCTAGCATTCACCACAATTTGAAATTTTACTTTTTTAAAAAAACTTGTTCCCTGATTTACTGTTTGCCTTTGTTACTATTGGACTTCCCTGGTGGCTCAGACGGTTAAGCATCTGTCTACAATGCGGGAGACCCGGGTTCGATCCCCAGGTCGGGAAGATCCCCTGGAGAAGGAAATGGCAATCCACTCCAGTACTATGGCCTGGAAAATCCCATGGACAGAGGAGCCTGGTGGGCTGCAGCCCATGGGGTCGCAAAGAGTCGGACACGACTTAGTGACTTTACCTTACCTTACCTTTGTTACTAGAGGGCTTCCCAGGTGGCGCTAAGGGTAAAGAACCCGCCTGCCAATGCAGGTAGACATAAGGGATACAAGTTCGATCCCTGGGTTGGGAAGATCCCCTGGAGCAGGGCACAGCAACCCACTCCAGTATTCTCACCTGGAGAATCCCATGGACAGAGGAGCCTGGAGGGCTACAGTCGTCCACAGGGTTGCACAGAGTCAGACACGACTGACGTGACTCGGCATGCACAGACATTTGTCACTAGACCGGCAGTCACACGTGACTGGGACCACTGCACCCTCCTCCGTGCCTAGAATAATGACTGGCACAAAGCGTGCACTCAGTAAATAACTGCTTGCTGGATGGATAAGTAAATGAACGCATGGTCTTTCAATACGTTTTGAAATGCATGTTTTCATTCTGAACACTGGCGGTAGCTTCTCAGCCACTCTCTGACTGTTCACACATGGGTGGTTGGAAATGGTCATGGAAGGGAGATGGTTCACCGTCTGGTAGGGAAAGCGTTCATTACAGAGGTAATGACTACCTGGTAAGGCTCCTGTAGAGAGGATACAAGTTTAGAATAAATATACTTTTATAATATAGATGTGGTGGCTCATATCGCCAAGAATCTGCCTGCAATGCGGGAGGCCAGGGTTCAATCTCTGGGTCAGGAAGACCCTCTGGAGAAGGGAATGGCTACCTACTCCAGGCTTCCTGCCTGGAGAATACCGTGGACAGAGAAGCTTGGTGGGCTACAGTCAATAGGGTCACAAAAAGTTGGACATGACTGAGTGACTAACACTTTTACTTTTCACATTTTTCATAATTTACAATAGTAATATAATATATAACAAGTTGTTGTCCAGTGGCTTAGTCACGTCTGACTCTTTGCGACCCCAAGGACTGCAGCATGCCAGGTTTCCCTGTTCTTCATCACCTCCCGGAGCTTGCTCAAACTTATATCCATAGTACAGAATAAATACACATATATCATTCAGAATAATTTCCTACCTAAAAATGATTCTCCTTTATCAAAGTCAGTTGTCAACAAATCTCTCCTGGTTGTACCCAAAAAGCAGTTCAATCTGGAACCATCAGGAAGCTCTGTTAGAAAAGAGTCTCCACACTCTGGGCAAGACGCTGTCCCAGTCACATGAAACCATTCGTCTTCATTCTACCCACTGAAACCATGTGGAATCGATGAAATATCAAAACACAAGTAACTGTTAAAGTACCCAGGATGGAGCAAAATGCCCCTCTTAGGAATAAGCAGTTCTGATTAAGGTATGAATAGCACATTTTAAGTGATCACAAGTCCTCTATTGAATAAAATGTCATAAAAATAAAATTTTCTTAAGTTAGCAAAAAATTGACAGTATGTTCATGTAGTGATGTACATGAATCACATCTCCTGGTTGATTCATAAAGTAATTACAGGCAGTCCCTAGCTCTTTCACAAATGTTTCCATGAGGTCAATTCTAATTGTGAAATTTGTTCCATGGTTCCTTCCAGGGCAAAGTTTTTTTCCCCAATTCCCCATTAAAACATATTTTTGTTCAGTTCAGTGTTTTGAATCGTGGGTGAATATGCCCTCCGGAAGAAAACAGGCAGTGTCTGGAAATATTTTTAGTTGTCCTGACCGATAGTGTGGATAGGGCACTATTAGCATGTACAAGAAGCTCAGATACTGCTACACACCCTACCGTGCACAAGACAGCTCCATCTCACACACCTTTATGTCCCCCACCATAAGACAAAGAACTACCCCCACCAAAAGTTGACAGTTCCAAAGAAACTCCTAGCACCTTGATTCTCAGTGGGGGCAGTACTGCCCCCTTGTGGGAACTCTGGAAATTCCTGGGGTGCTTCCGTGTTACTGTGGTTATCACCATGTCCAGCAATCTATAGAAAACTACAGATTGAAGAATTATTCTACAGTCCAAACAGCTCTAAATTTCATTCTTAATTCATGCAGAGGAGAAATTTATACACAGTTACCCAAGCCTTTAACTTAACTCTGTTTTACTACATATAAATGAAATAATTATTTTTGCCTGGCCTTAAATTATATTTTGTTTGCCAGGACTACAAATTACTTATTACCATGGAAATTAAGAGGAACAGATACTTTATTTTATAAGAAACTTTACAGACAATGCTTAACGTTTTGGAAAACTGGGTCACTTGACAGAAATGCCATTAGTGACCAGAACCAGTGATACGTTTTCAGTTGCTATATGAAATGATTTTAGGAAAAAATGCAAGCACTTCATACCATTAGTTCAGATTACTACGCAGTCCTGTCGTGTGCTCATCTACAACTTGGAAATCCAAGAACTTACTTATTAAGCCACAAATTCTTTGATTATATTACATTATATTCTTTTCTTTTTAAAAATATTGTCATTAGGATACTATATATATATATATATATATATATATATATATACACATAATTATGCTTGTGGATAGATAATATTACTTGTGAATTTCATTCCAGGATACCCAGGGAGTATTAGGAAATATTTGAAATGAGTAGGAGGGCATTGGGTGTATTACAATTATAAACCATTTCTCTTGCCCATCATAGCCTTTTGGGATCTTGATACTATTTCCAATATAATTACTAACTCATATAGTATGCCAAGATATTATTGATATTTTCACCCAGACAATTCATAAAGATGCTTACTACAGAGTCCCAAAGACTAATATTGAGTAGTGGAATTCATTTTTCTGCACTTTCAACATGGAATTCCCCATCTACTTTTCAAATTACCTTTATACAGCTAACTACCTAAATTACAACCAAGTGCCAAAGATGGCGCTGGAAAATTTCCACAAAATGGGGACCAATTACCCATCCCAAGGAAGCCACCCTTTGCTGACTCTTCCTCACCTCACTACTGGGAGAATATTTCCAGTAAAGTTTGTATAAAATGAATGGCTATTTGGATTATCCCTAAGATCTCTTCCAACAGTGAGAAGAAAAACTTTCTAAAAAAAAAAAAAAATCAGATGACAGATGGACAGGAGGCAAGCAAAACAAAGGAATATACAGTCTCTAGAAGAACGGACACCTGTGTCTGGATAGCACAAATGTTCTATAGACTTTTTTCCAATTTCTAAAATGTCTCAATGAGTCCATACTGAGCAATTGCTCAGTAGCATTCAATTCTTTGTGACGCCATGGACTGCAGCTGCCAAGCTCCTCTGTCCATAGGGATTCTCCAGGCAAGAACAGAATACTGGAGTGGGTTGCCATGCCCTCCTCCAGGGGATCTTCCCAATCCAGGGATCAAACCCAGGTCTTCCACATTGCAGGTGGATTCTTCACCGTCTGAGCCACCAGGGATGCCCATACTGAACAATACATCATTAAATATTCTATATCATCAAGAAGCCCAAAACCATTCCTAGAAACCTAGCTTCTGTGAAGCATCTTGGATAAAAAGTGTTTGAGAATTAAATATACTCAAATAGAAATACACCTATACTATCATACATTTTTTAATTGTATTTTCAAATGATAAGTTGATTTCCTGTATTACATAATTTTATATAAAACCAAATTACCAATATGACAAGTTCATACTATCTTTTGAATACTTCTTAACTGTAAAATTTAAAGTTTAAATTCTGAGTGGTACGAATACAATTTGTATTATAGGATATATCAACAAAAACCCTCTAGTTAAGCTACAAAGTATGTGTGTGTACACCTTAGCTTGGGGAAGAAGTCAGAGAACAACGTAAATTCTACTTCAAAATATATACATAAATGTCAACCTAAAAAAGAGTCTATACCTAAATATAACCCTGCTGTTTTAAAACATATAATTCTAATTGGCTGAAACATTCAGAGACTTTTACAAATGAGTTTGTATGCTGACATTAACTAGATAAATGTGCCAAAGAAAAATTATCTTTATCGTAATACATCTATTTGAGGTTTATTCCACTTGTTCTTTGTAACCCTAAGGAAACAATTTACCAAAATTATAGGGAAGTAAACTGTTGAAATTACAGCGTAAAAGTTTCTTTCCCTCTAAAATTACAGGTAAGAAAACTACAGTCTACAGAAATGAAAATCACTAGTTGTCTCCAGTTTAAGCCCCATTTCAGTTTCCTGTAAATCTTTATAAAAGTCACACCTCGAAAACAAGAGAACCATAAACTACCAGTGACCTGTGACATTTCGTGGAACCACAAGAGATGAATACTTTCATCTCAACCAAAGAACTGTCAATCAACATCCTAAACTTTGATAAATGAGAAAAGGGGTGGGAAGAGGGGAGGACAGCTAGAAACGCCAAGTGAAAAAGCTTCTATAAAACCATGCATCATTACCTAGCTATGTCCTTCACCCCTTATCTCATTTGCCATAGGCCTTAGTGGATTTCTGAAGGCACAGCTTTGTACCTTGGGCCAGAAGGAAGATAAAAAACAGATGGCATGGTGTATGAGTTGAATACCAACCCCCCAAATTCATGTCCATTGGGAACCTATGGAGCTTCCCAAGTGGTGCTAGTGGTAAAGAACCCATCTGCTAATGGAGGAGATACAAGAGATGCAGGTTGGATGCCTGGCTTGGGAAGATCCCCTGGAGGAGGGCACGGCAACCCACTCCAGTATTCTTGCCTGGAGAATTCCATGGACAGAGGAACATGATGGGCTGCAGTCCACGGGGTCGCAGAGTCAGACATGACTGAAGTGATTTAGCACGCACGCACGGAGAACCATATGAACCTATGAACCATAGGTTCCATAGGAGAACCATATGAACCTATGAACCTATGAACGTGACCTTATTTGGAAACAGGGTCTTTGCGGATGTGACCAGAATGAGGTCGTCCTGGACGAGGGTGGGTCCTAAATTCAATGACTGGCACACACACAGGGAAGACAGTCATGCGAACAAAGGCAGAGATTTGGAGCCGTGCACTTACAAGCCATAAACAGCAACGAGCTCAGAAAACCACCAGAAGCTCAGAAGCAGCAAGGAAGGGCTGTCCCCTGGAAATTTCAGGGAGAGCGTGGTCCTGCTGACACCCTGAACTCAAACTTCCAGTTTCCAGAACTCTGCGCAAGTATGTTTGTGTTGTTTCAAGACATCCAGTTAGTGGTAATCTGTTACAGCAGCCCAGGGAATTGAATTCACATGACCCCCCTGCCTACAGAATACATCTCTGGAGATGTTTCTGCAGGGCCACTGGGCAAATGTCCTCGTTCCAAACTTCCCAAATCTATTCAGTCTGAATCTTTGTGGATGGAGCCTAGGGATCTTTGTTGCAACGGTGTCCTTGAGATGTTTATATGGACTAGAGTTTAGGGACCCCTGGGCCCTGGAATGATCTGAGAGTCTTCACTTTCCTGGTGGTTCTCTCTGGGCTTCTGCTGTGATTATCACCTAACACAGTGTCAGAATCAAACAGTGTCCTGGGCCAGAGAGCCTCTGACTAAGCACCTCATTGATGTTTGGACCAGGTCTCCTCATCTGTGCAATGGAATCGGTCCTGTCTGGCGGCACCGGGAGGAAACATGGGATGACTGAAAAAGGCAAATAGTAGCGTAGCAGTGTCAGTCATCAGTCGTGTCCGACTCTGTGCAACCCCGTGGACTGCAGTCTGCCAGGCTCCTCTGTCCATGGGGTTCTCCAGGCAAGAATACTGGAGTGGGTTGCCATTTCCTTCTCCAGGGGATCTTTCCAACCCTGGGATTGAACGCTGGGTCTTCTGTGTTGCAGGCAGGTTCTTTACCATCTGAGGCACCAGGGAAGCCCTGAAAAGGGCAAGTGAGTTCATGTAAATAAAGTGCCTTGTACAGAGTAAGCTCTCACCAACGCTGAACTAATCTTTCTTATGTTAACAATTTATCTGAACCAAAATTCTTCCTGGATCACATTTTTCACTTGGGAACAAACTGACCTGAGTCTCTAGACCTCTAGTATTAAAAAAAAATACAGAAGCATTAGCTGTCCTTTACAGCATGCTTCTAACAGGTCTTTGGCATAGCATCAGTTTTAGGTGGGCCTTCTTATCCCTATTTTAGGGATGAGAAACAGAAGCTCCAAGAGGTTAGACAACATGACAAAGATATTAGTGGCCTTAAACTGAAGCCAAATTGATTCCACAGCCTCCGTGCTCAGTCTTTATACTGTACAGCTGTGCCTGCCGATGATCGAGAACAAGAAAAAATACTAGAATGCTTCTTCTAGGCTTTCCTAGATAATGAGTTAATCTTATAATGTAATCCATGTTCAACATATTATTAACACATTAACTTGCACTAGTGCACCTGATTGTACTTTATTTGTATAGAAAACTTGAGTAGCAAAAAAAGAAGAAAGAAAGATGAAAGGAGGGAGGAATCGGAGAAAAACCACTGATTAATCCCTCGCTATTTAAGGCTCTGAAGGCAGTAGCATCAGCATCACGGGACAGCTAATTACAAAGGCCCCTTCCCAGAACCCCTGCATCAGAAACTGCAGTTAGTAAGATTCCCCAGGTGATTCAAATGCAATTGAGAAGCCCTGGGTTTATTGAACTCTGAGAGCAGATAGATGAAGAGGGGGCCTTAACACAGCTAAATCTCTAATGGTACAGAATGGTGAAGTTCCAGTATGGTGGGCTAGTGGGGGAGGAGTGTCAAATGTGTACAAAGAAAGCTGACACTACGCAGCGAATGAAAAGCAGACAGAAAAATAAGTCCTAAGTAGGGCCTCTGTCAGAGCACCATCTGTGATTCAGGAAATGACTCCAAAAATAGGGTCAGAGCTAATGAGCAGAATTAGAACCAAGAATGGCATAAGAAATAAGGGAAGTGTATAGATGGATATCCTGGCACAGTGTTAGAAGTCATGATACATTTTGTGAATGAAGTCGGAATCAGTAAGGAACAATGAGAGCTGAAGTTTACTGAATGACTGCACGAGGCAGTGAGCTACATCTATTGCCTAAGCCACCTCACTTACACCTCTCAACAACCTCACCAGGTTTTCAACAGTTGCAGAAGCTGAGGTTTGGGGTGTATTTTAATGACAGTGTCAGGCTGGCAAGGAGAGAACCTGGCTTTGGTTATGACATATGTCCACTCCTATCTGAGCTGATAGACTGATCGATGAAACGGCCGTGGGTGAAATAAAATCTGGACTAGTATTTGTCCAAAATGAAAAGCTCTAATGCAGTCAAATCAGCCTCTAAATTGCAAACAGGAACTGACAATACACAAATATGTAAGTTTAATGTCAACTTGGGGAGAGGGGGACAGACGGGGAATTTTCTTCAGACTGTTAGAACATCTACAAAGAGCCTCCACCCAAATCTCTAGACCTATGGCTCCACTAGCCATGAAAAGATGTGCCCTCATCAGTTCCAAGGACTGAACACTAGACAATGGAAGAAGGAACAGAGAAGCTCCTGGGAAACAGGGCTTCAGTCTGATGGAACATGACACCTCTCAATCAATAACCCCTCGCCATGGAGATGCTCCTGCTCTGAAGGACCTCCACTCCAAAACTCTTCAGTGCTTCCAGTGTCTTTTTCTAAGCCTGACATAGCTGCTTCCCTGAGCATTCCTGTCTTATTATCATCTTTTCCAGGCAGTTCATGGTAGTGTTTCATTTAAATCCAGGATGTTTAAGAAACAGCTCTTCTAAGAAACTTTCACCAACAGTCTCCCAGAGTTGTCTGGGGTGCTAAATTGGATAATAGCACATTTTGAGTCCTTAGCTCTGTTTTATCATATGTGTACAGTTTACTTATATATATATAACATAGAGACAGCATTTAACCATCTCGTTTCCACTTGTCCCATTGTTCCAATTTACAAATTTCTAGTTTTCCTCATTTCACTCACTCATCACTTCTGATGTTTAAGATGGATTAAGGAGAGCTGGAATGGCAAATAAGAGACAGAAGGATCCTAATCTCAGTTTTGTCAATAACAAGCTTCATGTCATTGGCAAATCACATTATTTCTGAACTTCTAGATTCTTGCTTAATTGTGTATCATTAAAGTTCTGTTCAGGAAAGGGGATGAACAAGGATATCTCCTAAAATCCTTTCTAGGCATTAAGTTCTATAATGTGTTAATACCAGAACTAATGTTGTAAAAAAAAAAAATCTGTAGAATTTTTCAAACCTTTCATTGTTACACATCTGCTAGCACTCTTACTTAACATTGTACAGTCACATTCTTTTGTTAAACTGTGTACACAGAGAGTATCCCTCATATACAAAGCCTTAGGGAAGGAAGTAGCACCATCCTGATTTCATACAAGTAGAAACAAAAGCTCAGAGAGGGAAAGCAATTTGTTTACAATCACACAACCATAGGCATAGGAAGAGTCAGAGGTCAACCTCAGGTCTGTGGCTCCAAAGCCCATTCTTTTTATTATCACGATAGTTTCAGGTCATTTCTCTCTAAGACTGGACTAAAATCTGAGATTACTCTTCTTACTCTCCAAAATCAGTTTCATTTTTTGGCTTCAACCTCATGATTGAATCTATATGATATGACTGAATTCTAATCCAAATAAATGTTTGCAAAGTTACCTTTCAGTAAATCTAGTTCAATATCATAACAGTGATCAAAAAAAGCAAAGTAAACTCTCCCAGAGGTTGCCATCCTATAAAAAGAAAGCTCTACTGACTAGTTACAATACCATATATGTCCAAATCTTCCCACTAGCCTTTAAAAAAAATGTAGCCGAGAGATTTGGAATTCGTTATTTTCCCAAGTGGAAACAAGCTCCTTAGAATCTTTAAAGTATCAAAAATGTATTTTGAAGAAAGAAAAACAAACCACAGTGATTCTTAAAGATGGACTTTAGTTATTTAAGAGCAGTATATACAAACAATTGTATCCTTACTTTAAAAAATCACATTGTAGGAATTCAAAAGTTTTATTCAACTTAAAAAAAAATCAAGCCAAATGTGCAGTATGGACTTTATAAATCTGAAAAGTAAAAGGGCACATAAACATTGCCTCAAAAAAGAGTGTTCTCCTGACTGTAACTCAAGTATAAAAAAGAAATAAGGACTTTCCACATGTTTCTGCAACAGTTTTATGTTTGGCTGTTTTTTAAAATTTGTTTTTAATATAGAAAATTGATTTTGTCAATGCCATTCACATGCTTTTTATTTTTTAATAGAAAAGGTTAGAGAGCATTCATCTGATATAGAAAGTTTATGCATAATCACAAACTAAAATAGTCACCCGGAAAATCAGCAACTTTTTTGACCTGCCGCTGTCACTCTTTGGAAGTTATCCTGTATATAAATAAAAGACATATGAGGAAGTGTGTGCAAGAATGTTAGCTGCAGGGTGGCTTATGCTTACATAGAATAAAACAAGTAACTATCAATATTAATGAGCTTAATACACGGATACAATGGAATACTGTGTGGCTGTTAGACTGATACGAGCTACTCTAGAAAGGAAGGGGCCACAGCTGAGGCAAGAACACAGGTTGCTGAGGAGCGTTATGGGATGAGTCTCCTTCAGTTAGGAAAGCAAACACTAAGCCCAAACTCCAAATGAACACAGAGGCTCTCTATACAAAAGTGTGCATAAAAATACAGAAAAGCGAACACTGGCTGCCTGCTGGCAGGCAGCTGGGGAAAACTGGGGGGAGAAGATCAAGGTTTGCACATCTTTTCATTGTCTGACAACCAGCAGGCATTACCATCAGCAATTAAAACAACCGGGAGCATAGTCATGGTCCAAGAAGAGCTTAAAATCAGCAAATTTGAAATATCAAAAAGTGTCTCCACATTTTAACATGGCAGTACAGCTGCAGAACCTCACAAAAGGAACTTTAAAAAATCGCCCTAATATCAAGAAGCCCAGTGAGCCCAGGGCCTGTCTCATTCTGTGAAGACATCCTTGGTAATGCCCTGGAGAGACTAGATAAACCGGGGATTTCAAGGCAGGATGCTTCAGACCCTGCCTCCACGCTTGAGGAATTTGTCTTGCCTTGATAACAAACCAGAAAGATCACAGAAAACAAAAGGCATTGCCACTTATCTCTGCTTCACTCTTCTCTCTCTAAGAGTGACTGGATTTTCTCTTTTTTTAGCTCTGCAGACAAAAGAAAGGATCACATACGTTTGATCTTTCCTTGATTCTTGTTCACAGTCATAGACCCTATGACATTAATTTTTCCTAACCTAGGAAAAATATAAATGACTGCCCTTAGGAGCAGTTTTCTATACTGGCGGCTTCAAATAAACATATCACAGAGTTTCAAAATACCTTTTACAAAGGCAACATGTTGTCAAACAGGGTATCAAAATGTACAGTGTTGAATTGTCTCTCTTTCCCCTCTTGCTTGTTTATCCAAGTACAATCTAACACAACATCTAAGCAAAGAGGCCCATGAAAGAGGCCACATGATTACACGTGAACTCTTTTTCATCCACGGTACAGCTTCATTTTGGCATCAACCCTTGGTTACAGGGACGGACCAAAATAAGTGCATTTCTCCTCAGTGTTAAATCACAAATGTTGTCATCACCAAAACCACTTCACTTCCAGTCCCCTGGGGGCTTTTACATGAGAGGGGTCACGACTGAATGTAATGGCCTTTTCCAGGAAGGCTGAATGGCACTTGCCAAGGGAATATTGATTCAAAAACCCTACAGTCCATTAGGTACGACGCACAATCTATCCCTTTGTGGTAGGTCAGACCACACTACCACACTCATTTCTTTTCACTCTAAAATTGTTGAAAGGCATGGTGTATTTTGGACACCCCATAACAGACTTGACTTTTCTCTCGAAAATATATAATGTATATGAATAATATTAACTAGAGTTTTAAAATTGATTTCTAAAAAGGACCTCAGACTGCAGCAGGCCATGTTAGGATTTATATAATTATGTTCCAGAAGTGCAGAGTTATCAAAGACAGCAAATAACCAATTAGCAAGTATTGAAGTTTCTTCTAATAGCTGACCTTTTTCTTATAATAACTGTATTTAGTTCTTTATTGGGGGAGAGAGGACTGAGTAGTGAGACACTCCCTTTATTCTATTTCCTCACACATGTATATTTTTTGCTATTTTAAATTTTCCATTCTTTGTCTCAGTTTTCTTTTCTGAGCCAAATGTGAGTCCAGAGTTTCCTCACAGGTGCTTCAGGAACTACCCTCAGACTGACATCAATGTTCAAAGAGTTCTCCGTGCAGAGTGCACTCTTGGTTTCTCTTTTGGTTTAAACACTAAAGGGACCGCGACACTTCGGCTTGTTAAACGCATTCCTCAAAATCAGTATTTATTGGAAAACTATAGTAATGTATGTATTCAACGTTACACTTTCCAAACACGTGAATTCTCATATTAAGAACATTTACACTTGAATTCCTCATTTATGTGTGGAAGCTAAAATATAACAAAACAGAAACAAAAGCACAGATACAGACATCAAACTAGAGGACACCAATGGCAAGAGTGAAGGCAGAGAGGCAAGAAAGCGGTAGGAGGTTAAGAGACAGGAACTACTACCTGTAAAAGCTACCAGAATGTACGGTACAGCGCGGCGAGTACAGCCAACACTTTATAATCATTTTAAATGGAGCACAGTCTCTAAAAACAAGGAATCACTATGCTGCGCACCTAAAACTAATATAATATTATAGTGAATCAATTTTACTTCAATGAAAAAAGAAAGGAGTCTGAGAATGTATTTTAAAACTCAACTAAAGGCTATTTCAAACTACTAGTTGTACAGTTGCTAAATATTGTAGTGCTGCTGCCATCTTGTGGTAATTTTTGGAATCTTCTTGTTGGCTCTCTTCCTCCCTTCTTGCTTCTCCTCACTCCACCTCCCTCTCCCCCTACCTTTTGGACAGGACCTATAGCCAAACCTTCATGAGTTCCTTTCTTACGCGGTAGGCAGACAACCTGCACTGTGTTCTGAAATGAGAACTGGTTGTTGTCAACTCTCCCTCCTGCTTGCAGAAAAGGAAGGCTGAGCGCTGAAGAATTGATGCTTTTGAACTGTGGTGCTGGAGAAGACTCTCGAGACTCCCTTGGACTGCAAGGAGATCAAACCAGTCAATCCCAAAGGAAATCAACCCTAAATATTCATTGGAAAGACTGATGCTAAAGCTAAAGCTCCAATATGTTGGCTATTTAATGTGAAGAACCGACTCATTAGAAGAGATCCTGATGCTGGGAAAGATGGAGGGCAGGAGGAGAAAGGGACAACAGAGGATGAGATGGTTGGATGGCATCACCAATGGACGTGAGTTTGAACAAACTCTGGGAGATAGTGAAGGATAGGGAAGCCTGGCATGCTGGAGTCCATGGCGTTTCAAAAAGTCAGACACGACTTTGCTACTGAAGAAAAACAACCTCCTACTTGTAATATATTCCTGCCTTTCTCCTTATACTTTTCTTATTTTTCTCCAAACCTATTCTTTAAATAATAATACATTTAAAAATATTAATCTTTTAGATTTGTCTAGTTTCTTACAAGTCAAGGGAACACAGACTACAGGAAAATACATGGGTATTTTATGAAAGACTTTCCCTTCCAAACTTTTTCCAAATTGTATTTTTATAGAGAAAGGAAAAAACCTTGAATTTCTGGCTGCAGGATGCCACACTACTGCCCTTCAAAGCCATAGACACTGACTCATAGGATCCGAGGAGGAGCCCTGGGGACACCCTCTGGGAAGACAGAGCTGCCCAGGGACCGTAAGCTGGACGGAGATTGGAGGCCAGGCATCCTTTTATAATTCCCAGCTGTCCTGTTCACCTACGTCTGTGGCATGGCAAAGGAATTCATAAACCTGGGGTAAATAGGACACTTCTCTGCAGATATAGTGAAGTGAGTAATTCTTAACCAGACTGATTTATCAGTAGAGCAAGAATATATCTTATAAAACCCACTATTTCCATGCAAATCTATGTCCTCACTCCAATTCCTGCGGAGAAATTGAAAGCCATCCAAGGAGTCACTCAAAGACAGGTCCAGTGAGAACTCAATTAGCCAGAATTTTCCACAACATAGACAGAGTGAGCATGAAAACAACCTGTTTCATTCCTTGTTGAAAATGACTTTAAAATAAACTTTCCCTCTTCTGTGTTTTTCATATCTATGTTATTTACAACCTATATTTTTCTACATTTTCCTTTAAAATCTATGAACCTTTAAAACAAAGCTTTCTAAGTAAGAGAAGCCACATGGCATAGGTTTAATATGATTGCTACATCTTTTCTCTCAATGCATTCAAATTCTTTATTAATATAAAACAAATTAACTTGTGTGCCACCTAGAAGCAGCCGCAGTGCTATCAGCATATGAACATCAGCCTTTGGGAAACAGGGCTCTGATGCGCACGTGCTAATTAGAGTGTAATAAACCTAACAACACTTATTTATAAATAAGTAGCTTTAAGTGTTGCGGCAACCAGATGTTGATATTTTAGACCCACAGTTCAGATCACAAGTTTTCAAACACTGCTTCTGCAGTGACTCATGAGATGAATGATGTTCCCACGTGCACCACACTCTTGTGAAAAGACAAGACTGACTGTGGGTTCTGTGCTATTTCCTGCCATATATTTGTCATCCTCCCAGCCTGGGAAGCCAATTGGAATGCAGGTCAAAAACCATCCCTTGAGAGGTGCCTATGAATGCACTCAACCTTATTTTCTAAGAAGCAAATAATTCACGAAGTTTGATTTTTAATCTACTATTTACTCATTATAACCTCACAACTAATCAAACACAGACCACCGTGTGCTATGACGCTACAGCTACAATCTGCTGGAATAAGACCTGGAATATTGCCCTGCATATTTTAGCGTGAACTTGCTCTGTGAGAGGAGACTGAATTGGATATGAATTGGTTTGATCCTCTAGATGGTTTCTGGGTGAATTTTTGTTTGTTTGTTTTTAATACCTTCTAGGTATGTGCTGTTTTCACCCTGCCTCTGAAATTTAGCATGTGGGAAGAGAAATGCATGGTAAGCTGAAGGTTTTATAGGGTTGGAATTTTTACTATAAACAGACCTGGTTTCTACCCTGGGGTTTACAACCTAAGATATAAAAGAATTTTCTATTTTGAGAATTTTTAGCATATGTAGTTGAAGTTCCTGGATGGTCATGTGAGACATGAAATTAACATTACCCATGCCGTGAGGGCAATGAGAGGCATCAAGAAAAATACTAACATTTACTCAAAGGCTTTGGATTTGCTCACCAGGCAATATCAGTATCATATAGTTGAACAAATAGGCCTACGAGCATTTTTAAGAGGCAAACATGCAAGTACTTTTAAGATTCCCTGTAAGGTTTGTCAGCAGTATTTTTGCAGTATTTGAAGTCAGAATGCTCAAATAAAGGCTTCTGAGGATTGAAAACACATTTTGAAGCACTCTCTAAACTGATTTAGAAAGGAGGCGCAGTACAGCATAATTTAAGAACTGTACTTGCATAATCTTTATCACAAGTGAAAAAAAAATTCAAACTAAGTCCTAACAGGGTAATTACAGCAGATGTCTTACTGGATTTGTCTTATTAAGGCAAATTCACTTATTAAATAAACACTCAGATGAAATCAGCATGTTATCCCCTTACACACCAAAGTGCTATCAGTGCGTTCTTCCACATAATAAAATCAATCCAAATCAACTCCAAGGATCAAGATATTAACTGTTTAGGACTAATTTCCAAGAATATGTCAAATCAACATGCACTTAAAAAAAGGTTAACTGTGCAGCCAACATTATTGGACAGGAAAAATTACAGAAAGTATTTTACAACTTTCTAGCCAATATAAACTTGGTATTGACTGAACGTAAAACTACACTTTTTTCTAAGATAGCATGAGTTTCTACTATAACCCCACATTAAAAAAAAAAAAAGTACGGAAATGTTAAAAAAAATAAAAGCAACATGATGTACACTGAAGTTTCCAATCCACCAACAATATTTCGGGAGCAGTGCAGAGTAAGTTTAGGAGTTTTAAAAAATGAGTCTGCTGTTCATAATGACAATAAAGGAGATTAGTTCTATAAGCTTTTACATAATAAAAACAGACCTATTTCAAAGATACACATTCTTTGGAAATATCCAGTTTTCATTAAGAATTACTTTAAAGCATCATATATTTTCAACATGAGGAATTACTTTTTTTTTTTTTTTTGGAATTACTTTTTAAACTTTAGGAAATTCAAATTGTACAGTATCTGAAATACCTGAAGACATGAAAGATTTTGAAAGGTTAGAATACTGTTCTGAGCAAGACCTCTGTTCTACATTTGCGGTTGTATGAGTTTTGCAAATAACATTGATAGATCTGGCAGGAGTTCCAGATGTCGAGCTAAAAGAGAGGAGCCAGGGACCCCAAAGAGAGATGCACAACACAAGCAAATCCAACAACAAAGAAAAATAGGTAGAGATCATCACTGAGTGAAAGGTGGAATCAACAAGGAGCAACAGAGACGGATTCCAGTACCAGCTCTGGGAGACAACACCGGACGACCCGTCCAGTGTCAGACACAAGCCTTTGACATGCTGCAAGACGCTGTCATCTAGTTTACAGTAACAGCCCAAGAAGGAAATCATCCTTTCCCCAGGAAACTGATTGGGCCGAACTCGAAGAGTTTACTGTAAGAAGTGTAAAGTCATAAACTGAATAAACCGGCAATTTGTGTGTATGTGTATACATATGTGGACATGCACATATACATACACATATAGTCACACACACACACACACACACACACACACACACACACACACACACCCTTTTCTCTTCAGGGATCCAACAGCACTTGACACTAAAAAGGCTGGGCTCCAGGTCACTACTCGTTTTTGACAAATTCCAAACTTCTGAGCTTTCACTTTTGTGAAACAGGATACACTACCCCTGGTTTATCTCAGAGCTCTCAGTAACTTCCAAGAGCTACAAGAATTCAAGATAACATAGGGTCCTGAACTCTGATAAGCAAATTCTCAGTGGAAAATGAAAATAAGTATTCCTACTCTGCACAGCTATGAAATCACCTGAAAATCCTACCAAAAGAACAGGTTTTAACGCACTCTTAGCACCTCCTACATACAGTGGGGAGAGGGCACTGGGAAATGAGCAGTCAGTAATGAGTAAAAACATACGACATCTTTTGTTTATTCAGGTCTTTTAGAAATATTATCATGAGGGTCAGTCAAATCTCCTATAAACACACAATTAAATTGAAACTTGCAATCTATACACAAATCAATGATCCAGATAGAACAAGAACCCTTGCTATACTACAAATACACCTGGAAAATGAACATCATCCCAGAACCCAAATCAACCCCAAAGCAAAGTGGATATGTCTTAAAATATAAGTATAAACGATGATAACTCAGAGCTATCAATTCACCAACTCTGGTACTGATGCAAAATTGAGAAACCTACATTGTTCTTCTTGTCCCATTTCTGAGATCCTTTAAAAGACACTTCAGTAGTGATCTGCTCAGTTTTCGCATCATTAAAACCAGAGTACTATCTGCCTTCTGTATTGCTTTGACTGAAAATACAAGTGAGGTGCTTGTTCACAGCACCTGTCCTCTTCAAACTACTCTTGGCAAGACACAAGGATGAAGCCTGCCTAAACAACCTGCCGTCTCCGCGGCTCTTCCCCCTTTCAACTCTCATCATAAATACCACTCATCAGAGTAAACTAGAGGAATGTCCTTTCTCAGAAGCTCCTGTTAAAACATCACTATGTTAATCCAGAAAGGATAACTGGTCAACAGATTGGTACGTAGTCAGGTAGGAATAAATTCCTTTGGATGGAAGGATTGGTAGGCATGATGGGATTAGCAGGAGGAATCTGTAAGGCCAAAGGCAAAGGATACAGTGGGTGATATACAAAGGCAGCCACAGAGATACTTTTCACATCCTTCCTTACCTGCACTGCCCATCAGTTCCACCTATGATGTGAAGGCAGAATGACTGGGAAATGCCAATTCCAAGAGAAGGACCCGAGGAAATTGTACCCAGCTCAGCACATTCAAGGGTACGTGCTGGATATGCCTACCGAGGCATATTCGCTTACGCTCACTGGTCACTTTTTCATAAGCTCAGTTTTGTGCTGGCTACAAGGTAAAACAAAACAAAAAAAAAAACACCAAAACAAGAATGCATTCTAATTTAGGGCATGTTCTTTTCTTCCTATTCAGAAGGATTCACTAGTTAATAAGATGGAACTCTCCTGATTCCAAGGCTATAGAGTATAGCAGCTGAGAACTAGGGCTCTAAAAATTGTAAAATTGGGGTTTGAAACACATCTGGCATTTCCTGGCTGTGAGATCTTAGGTAATTGACTTCTTTGAGCCTCAGATTCCTCGCATGAAAAGTACATATGTGATTTAGGATCACTGGGAAAAGAACAATGAGCTGATGAAAGTAAAGAGCTTAGCATCGTGTTAAAATCAGTAGGGTTAGCCATCTTTAACATTCTTACCAATGCGATTTTAAAGCATTGTGTATTTTTATTGGGACAGCTAATAAGGTGGGCCCAGAATTCAGTGGGTGTACCCGCTCATTTCATTGAAGCTACTTATATCAAAATTAGGCCAGATCCCTTGATTTAGTCTGAAGGTTAAATCAACTGAAATGAATCAGAGACGCAAAAGGCAACGAGTTTTCTGGGGCATCCATTCCGAAGCACCCATGTCCCAGTGGAAGAAGGTACAAGTTCCAAAGGACGAATTTACATTATCAAGAATCAAGGGATCTGTGACAGGAATAGCTCAGGAGCTTTGCAATATAATACATTATTCCTGTAACAGAGCGATATTGATTCCAGCTTTTGCTTAAGCTAATTTAAAAACAACAATTGTACGCAGTCCTCTGAGCTAACTGGGTGGTCAAAATAAGGAATTTAGCTGTGATTAAAAAAACAGAGGGAAGAATCAGGATATTGGGTAATTCTTGATGTGGAGTATATGCATGCAGGGAATCGAAGCCCATAGAAAACTACGTGAAAGACTCAGTTATTCGGTGGAAAGTCATATATGAGTGTCAAGTATCACCGTCATCATCCAAAACAGCCTACGGTTTTCAATGATTATCGTTTGACGTCTACTGGGCATTTCGAAGGGGTCTGCAAATGAGGACTGTAATAAGTCGGATGTTTTCTTTTTAAACATGATCATCACACTGTACACTTGATACTTAGGCTGAGAGCTCAGATCTTCCCTTTCTCTAGTATAATTTTCATCTAAAGCATTCCTCAGATACTTAGATCATTCTTAATGGAGTTTGTGCATTATACCCTCTGCGGACGCATGGAAATCTGGCTAATTGGACTGACTTGATTACAACAGTCGTTGAATTCTCCCATTTCCTTCCACTGCAATAAACGCTCAAGATATTTTTACCAGCGATTATGTAAATATTTCAGATTGCAATCATTTTCCGAAACAGTGGTGATAGGCAAAAGCGCTTTTGTCATTCTGCCCACCGAACAGAATTCCTCTACTTTCAAAATATATTTATTATCTTGTTAGTATAAAAACTGGTGGTGTCATAGTAAAGTTTCAAACAAACCCACAGCATGAATAGCTCTCACTAAATCCTATAGCCACTGCAGTTGAACATTAGCTTTGTGATAAAGCAGGCTCTTTCAGTCCCAGTAAATGCATCAGGATGGCACAACTTTTAACAGGATGCATGAGCTGATGGGATCTCTATTTCCCAAATCCAAATATCTGAAAATTAGCAAATGCACTTTTATTTTGAAAGCACTGTGTTTGCTGTTAAATGCTGTATTCTAGAAATACTTTTTTAATGGTTTCTTTTCTTGGCCAAAATAAGGTGCCTCACCAGTAAGTCAGTACTGTCTTTTTAAATGCTAGGTTAAGTACCTAATTCCAGAGGTTACTATTCCCGTGTTCTACCTGTCAAAATTCTTTAAACTCCAATGAGTCAGCTTCCTGAAAATGCACGCCAAGCTTCCATTTGAAAGTGTAAAACTACATGCTGAGTGGGGAAAAGTTTACACTCAGTCCCAGGGTAAATCCGCGCAAAGAGTAAGCAGAAAAGCACTTCAGCTAGTTTCTGCGGACACAAATATGCGCTCGACCAATCTCTACTGCGCATGATCCACTCTTTTGATGAATGTTCCTACCCCTAACCAGAAAGCTCTGGGAGTAGGGGGGAGGGACAGAATAAGCAAGACGATGTGTGCGTTTGAAAGATCAGCCATTTCCTCTAAGTACACACAAAAACGTCTCTCATTCCTAGGGAGATTTCTTATCAAAGAAAATAAAAGTGCCTCTTTGAGAGCTAGCTCTTGAATGAGAGGGGATCCTGGGAGGGAAGTTTCTTCTCCTAACCTCTCCAGACCCCGGTGAAATTTCCTTTTTGCTGCGGAGAGGCGGTGCTGGCTACACTTTTTTTTTTTTTTTTTTTTTTTTGGAGGGGCACAGTCCAGACACAGAGATCTGAAATTTCAAAAATGCGATAGAGCCCCAGCCGGCCAGCCCTAGGAGGCGAACAGCTGCTGGGTGACCGCTGATGAAGTGGCTTCTTAAGGAGGTGGGTAGATTGATTCCAGCTGCTGAGCGCAGGGCAGGGCAGCGGCCGAGGAATGCGCAGCTCAGCTGAGGCAAGAGACAGCAGCTTCCCAACAATGGCAAGGCCAAATATTAGCTCTGATTGCAGTCTTGGCCGAAGAGAAGGAAGAATGCCATTGTTCAATTTGATAGGAACTTCCAAGGCAGCGTGGGCCGAAAGGTGCCATGTGGACAGTGTCATTTCGTAAGTGTAGTATTGCTCAGGAAACCTGAAGGCTGCCCCTTGAGACGCTGGTTCAGAGTGGGCCTGCAGTTCCCAAGGTGAAGTCCTTTCTGCCTGACCCAACCTACTCCCAGCTCCTGGTCTTCTTTTGATAGCTCTCAACTCCTGCAGGCTTCACTGATCCCCTCCCCCATCCCACATACACTGGAATCAGTACACAATTGAAACAGACAAGGAAAGAGGGCAGGGGAAGAGCGGGGGGACATCGAGAGTCCTGCAAGCGGCCTGGATGGACGGACAAGACGACGTGCTCTTCAGAAGCACTGGCCTCAAAGTCAGCTTAGGGGGAGGGATTGATTTAGGGGTCCCCTGAGGGCCCCAAACTCAGACAACCAAGCGATCTAACAAGAAGGAAGGGGTAAGAGGTAGGCGGGCATGAAGGCACGCCTAATGGAATATTCAATATCCTGCGAGATGCACTTTCGGCCGTGCACTTCCAGAGACTAAAAGCCAGTAATGGGCTTTGGAGTCTGCACTTCCTCTCCCTAATGTCCAGAGGCGCTTTAATGCTGCAGCCAATCGATCAGCCTTCTCCGGGGAAGGCAGCGAGCGGAGAGCAAACACTTCCTACTTATGGCCAAAATCGCCGGGCCTCCTCTGCGCACCACGAAAGAGCGACACACAACTGTGAACTGGCAGGACTTGGCTCTCAGCGTGGCGGGAAGAGGGAAGGAAGGAGCCCGGAGGCGCCCAGAGAAGCAGCTCCCCTCCCTCTTCATCCCAACTTTTTTCCGGGGACAGACTCCGAAGACAAACAAGAGGGGGCGGTAGTACCGACTCTAGGACAGGGCTGAGCAGTAGCCCCAAACCTGCTTCAGGTGCAAGGTCACCGAGCCACCTCCAAGCCCTATGCAGCCCAAGAGGTGGACACTTCTGGAAGGGACACAAACTGAGCAAACCAACATCCAAGAAGTGCTGTTTCTTTCCAATTTCCTGCTGACATCACTTGCTGCCTGGAGAGTGACCCTCGGAGGCTGATCCCTGCAGTGGAGACGCACCCCAGTCCCGCCCCCCTCCCCTCACCCCCTCCGCGCCTTCCCAGCCCGGCTCCGGCTCTGGGCAAGTTCAGTTCCTAAACCGAACGCGGTCGCCCTGTGCAGCCTCCCGTCGCCGCTCCCGGGAGGCTGCAGCGGCGCACGGAGCATGCCCTGTGGCCTGGGTCTGGGGGGTCACCTCCAGGAAGCTCTCCAGGCCCCGGGATGGGCCGGGTCCTGTCCCGGGAGGTAGTCTCCCCAGGGGTGCGCGCAGGGAAGACCGCGCGACTTCGGCGGGGTGCGCAGCGGCCAAGTTAGCGGGCGCGAGCGAACTTTCCGCGCTCCCTCTCCCCACCCCCACGCCACAGGGGCGCGCTTCCCCGAGGAGCTCGCCTTTCCCAGCCCGGCGGAGACCAGCGCAGCACGTGACGGGCAGAAACAAAAATAAACACTCCCCGGTCCCGGCCCGCCGGGGCCGCCCCCACTCGGCGCGCCGGGCACCGAGCCCCGCCGCCGCGGCCCGGAGCCCCCGGCGCCCCCGGCGCCCGGCCCGCCCGTCCGCCCGCTCCGGCCCGCGCCCCGGCGGCGCCTACCTCTCGGATTTGGTGAACTTCCGGAACGCCTGTCGGAGGTCGTGGAAGGACCTGTAGGTCTGCGGCTCGGCCGAGATGCCCTGTGCCCGGGTGGTCCGCGGGCCGATGTGGGTCGAGGGCGCGGGCAGCACTGACTGGCATTTATGGAGCTTCCTCTTCAGCTCCTGGGTTTCTTCCTCCTTCTCTGACAGCCGCTTCTCCAGCTCTTTGATCCTCTCCTCCTTGAGCATGAGAATCTTGGCAAAGTCTTCCTCCAGCTCGCTCATGTTGTTCCCTGAGCCCCTCCGCGAAACTTTCTCTCGGGCGACGGCGGCGGGGCCTGCAGCCGGGCGAGGCGGGAGCGGACGGGGCGAGTGAATGGGCGCTGGGTCCCGGAGCGCGGCGGCGCTGCCCCTACTGCGGCGCGAGGAGCCGCGGTCTTCGCTCCGCTTCTGCTGAATGGACTAGGAGCATCGAGGGGAGGATGAGAAGTCTAAAAGCGCCGGAGAGGAGAGGCAGAGTGCTAATCCCCCGCCTCTCCGGGGAATAGGTGATTATCTTTCATTGAGAAACCAATTAGAGCTGCCCTTCCTCCCCTGAGACCCCCTCCCCCGTCCCCCTTTCCCAATCACTTCGTGAGAACACGGCGTGCGCGCCACCCCACCGAGAGCCTGGTTTCCAGTTGGGAGGGTTGGACCAGTGCGCCTGGTCTCACCCCATCACACAATAATCACTCTTGCACGCTATATGGTACCAAAGGGAAGGGCTGGGGTGGGGTGGGGTGAGGGGGGAGCTTTATGCCACTTGATCCTTGAAATAGCAACAATTACCATGTGATCTGGTAAGATGACGCAGGGCTTGTAACTGGAGCCTAAAGACTTTGTGGGGTGTGTGCGTGTGAGTGTGTGTGTGTGTGTGTGAGAGAGAGAGACAGTTCATAAATATTAAACTGCCTTTAGACAATAACGTGCGTGAATTCATCTTGTTTTCACCTTTTACTTCTCTTTGCCCTGTTTGGTAAGGGTGTACGTGTGTGTTTGTTCCATAGTATGAAGTCTTGTGGTTGTGACCCCAAGTAATAAGAATACAGGGCACTCGCGGTACCAGGTCTTTTCACCATAAGCTTTTAGTGGCAATAGTAAACTGAAATTGTTGGTGGGTAAATTGGAGGAACATGTGTCTGATAATGAGCCAAAGATTTACCAAAAAGGAAAAGGCCATGCATCCATTGGAAACTTCTTCGGAGTTTGGTTTCTATTTCATCTGCTACTATTAAAATTTGTATACTGAGCATCCAAATTATATCACACCACCCTGGTTGTGAAGTGGGGCCCACCAGTGCTGAATTGCGGGCTCACCCCAACAACTCCGGTTTTAAGGGAAAATAGCTTTGGTCAGCTGTATTTCTCCCTCACCTCTGCACCCATCACCACACTCAGTGCTAAAGGGATGTTTATACACATTTGGACCCAGAGTGTTTGCTAATTCCTACACACACACACACACACACACACACACACACACACACACATATATCACAGGGAGTATTGTTCACAAATCACAGCTAAAATGTTTGGATGTGTGGGAGGAACATTTCTTCAGGTAAAGATCTACAAATCTATTTTTTAAAGAAAAAAAAAAGGATGCAAACTAAAATACCAGAGAGTTTTTGTAGAAATAGTAATTTTCCTTAAAAAGAAATATCATCATATGATCCACTGGATGCTTATTTTTATAAAAATCTTTCTACCTTGTCTGAAATACCTTGGTAAAGGAAAAGCAGGCATATACTTTTACTTATAAATCAACCCTAAAATATATTTTATTCTCAAGATTTCTTTATTTACTGTTAGTTCTACTAATCCAATTATTTAAAATTGAAAACATTTTAAGCCACATCTAGACAATACAGACTGGCTTCATCTACTCATATTTGAGAAAGCGTTCTCTGTCTTGTTGATAGTCACTGTTCTATTGCTTCTATCTATAAACAGCTTAATCTGCTATCATCCCTTTAGAAACACTCAAAATATTTGGCATTTAAAAATACATTAGAAAAAATTTATCTCCTTAAAAAAATCTAGGCATAGGTTCAATTTTATTTATGGGAGATATGGAAATAGTTTTAAAATGACTCTGAAATGGACAGGTTATTTTCATGTCTTATATACTAATCTTAAATGCAGCTATTCAAATATGTTTCTCCTGCTTATTAAAGAAATCTTTAGACCAATATTTTACACACATCTCAAAACCCGGAATTCATTCATATCTTTCGAAATCAATCTTGTGTTTTTACTAAATCAGTCTTAACTTAGGTGACATTGAACTTTGTGACCTTAAATCATGTCCCTTGGCTTATGAAATATTTAATTAAGAGCACAAGGAATATTTGAGAAAATACAACCTGATAGAGTAAACATTGAATTATTTAAAATCATAGCATTTTAAATCTGTAAGAGACACTGAAGATAATCTAACCTAACCGCTTCATATTATAAAAGAGGAAAATGAGATCTGGAATGGTGAAGTCCAAGACTACCCAAGGGCGAATGTTTGAAGCCAGGATTCCCCAGACCTTGCTACCCCTATCTTTAAGCCTGCAAATCCAGAAATTCTACAATTCTGACACTCTAGTGTTCCAAGAGGTGATTTTAACCTCTGTTCTTTGCTTTTAAATCTGCAGCAGTCAATTTCAATTGTCAAAGCAAGAAGTGTTAATGAATCCAATGAATCCCTAGTTGTTGTTGTTGTTGTTGTTTCTTAAAGGAGAAGATCGCCATCTAGTGTCCTGGGAGAAATTTGCTAAATAAGTATCTTTTTCCCAGTGAAGTTGAGGTTGGTGCCTTAAATACCTGTGTGAGTGTTTTCATGTTCCAAGTTTGAGGGAAATAAAGAAAATAAGCAGAATTTTATGTCAGAATAAAACATTTTTTAAAATGAGAAACTTTGTATCTTTTAGCCACTGGATAAACATCACAACAGTAATGGTAAATATTCATTGAGTGTTTAATATGCATCAGCACGAGGCTAAATCCTTTATATGACTAGCTAGCTTTAATCCCCAAGATGACTCTGTATGGTAGCTATTACTATTTATTCTCATATTATAGATGGGGAAATTTATAGTTAGCCAGATTAATTCGCCCATGGTCACAGTGTGCAGGCTGTCTTAATCCCCATGCATACTGCTTCTACCTGAATTAGATTAAAGTGTCCGCTTCTCTGTGAGCCCAGTGACAAGAAAAACTAAAAGTTCTTTGCTAATGAAAACACACTAAGTTTGAAATCCCACACAAACTCAGATAAATATCTAAGACTCTGGCTTCTCAACAACCAATCTCTTTACCAATGTTGTTTTCCTTATAATACTGTGGGATCTATTTTACATTTCATATACAGTTTTAAATGTTTACTTAAAAAGTACATGTACATTCAAATATTATGATGGTGCTTTGCTTCTCCATCCCCACCCTTCTAAGAAAGAACATTTTCTAAAGAAAGTGAAGCCTTATAGATGTGAGTAGCTCATAGGGACCTCCTATCCTTTAATCTAAGCCAGTGTCACAGGGGGCAATGGGAAGACAGTATCTTTTTTATAAAAAAAAAATTCATTACCAACAATAAAACTAACTAAAAGTCAGTCTGCTTTTTATTATCACTAAATGCCACAAGTTCTCATCAATGTCAGTAATGAAATACTCCTCCCCCTCCAAAAAAGTATATTATTGATCTAAGTTCAAGGAGTTATTACATTTATTGTTGAGTGAGTAGAATACTCCCACTGTCACTCCCTTGGAACAGCACTGACCTTGGTACATGTTACAAGGGTCCAGAGCAAAGAAAGTCACGTGCAGAGGGTGTGAGCGAGGTGCCAGGGATGGCAGTAGAGAGTGCAGGAGAAAGTTTTGGAGAAATGAGAGTAGAGACAGGGGTCTAAGTTTTGGGAATGGGTGGGTTGGGGGGAATTCAAACCATCTATTTTCAGTACCTTACATCCAAACACTTCTCTTGGTTACAGTGATGACAGTATTTGTGGAAAATTGCATGGGATACTTTTTTTTTTATTAAAGAATGCAATTAGTGAACTGAGAGTACTGGACTGGAATCAAAAGTCTGTATTTATGCGTTAGCTCTGTCACACCCCAAGCTGTGTGCCCTCAGGCAAATCCCTAAACTTCTCAGAGTTACTTTTTTTAATTTGAAAAATGGGGAGTGAGAGTCCCTTTGTGTCTGTCTTTCTACTTTTAATGATTCTATGGAGTTCTGCACTCCCTGTCACTTACATTTTTAAATCATCAGTCTGCTTTTGTAGACGACATCCATTTGTCTACTTCAGGGGCATTTGAAACTGAAAAGAAAGATTTATTATGGAGTCTCGTTGGTCCTGTTGAGATTATGGTGACTTTGTGATTAACGGAAGCTTGGAGCACTTTCAGTTAATTCTACATCACCCTCGATGTGGCTTCAATTTTGTCACCTAAATCACTTTCTGGTGATCATAAAGTATGGTCACGTCTTAGGCAAGATAAAAGTTTCAAGTCCTGAAATACATGCACATCTATGTTACCACCACAAAGAACATGAAAATAGCAAATGAAGAGGTGCCTCAGTGAATCAAATTTTAAAATTAGTTTCAACTTACTGAATTTATTGAAAGTATTGTAAGTTTTTTGGTTTTTTAAATATGTTCCTACAGGAAAGCGTGCATAAATACTTTTCACTACATGGGCCTATTAGTGTTAATGGAATTCTTTCTCATGCTGCAGGCAATAGGAAGACCATTGCTTTTTATGATTTTCTGTGATAGCAGTCTAGAGGTTTGAAAAAAAATTTACTAGAAACTCAGAAAATTTGAAATAAGAAATGATGGTACTTTAATATTTTAGAAATCAAATGCTACAGTGTATTAAGAACCTTGGATCTAGGAAGATAGAGATTCTGTGAGACTTCAGGCAAATAATTTCATCCCCTGAGACCTAGTTTTCCCAACTATGAGTTGGACACATGGATATTAAATTCTCATATCTGCATCTTTAAGGCTCAAATGAAGTGAGATGAAAACAAGAGGTTGTTATCAAATGTGACCCTAAGTAAATAATAGAAATAAAATGCTAATGGATCCTCTGCTTTGATTCTTGATGGAGAAAGTAGCCCCTCAGGGAGTTGAGTAGACTTGTTTGGTGGTGGTGGTAATATTTATACTATATTCAGCCCGCTTATTACTTGTGTAGGCAGAATTCAAAGACAGCTCCCAAGATTCTCAGCACTTGGTGGTACACACCTTCTCCCAATTGTATGTGTGTTAGTCGCTCAGTTGTGTCCGACGCTGTGACCCCATGGACTGTAGCCAGCCAGGCTCCTCTGTCCATGGAATTCTCCAGGCAAGAATACTGAAATTCCCTTCTCCAGGGGATCTTTCTGACCCAGGGATCAAACCCAGGTCTCCTGCCTTGCAGGCAGATTCCTTACTGTCTGAGCCACCAGGGAACAAGGTGCTGCTGTGAAGACATTTTGCAAAAGTTATTGATGTCCCAGATCACTTGGTTTTAAGATAAGAACTTCTGGGTAGGTCTGACCTAGTCAGGCAAGCCTTTCAAAGGACTGGGCTCTTCCTGAAGATGAGGATTCTAAGCATGAGAGGAATTTGACTAGGGGTAGATTCTCCACCGCTGCCTTTGAAGCTAGAAGGGGCCACATGACAAGGAATGCAGGTGGAACCTAGGTGCTGAGAATACCGCTGACAGATGGCCAGCAAGGGAATGGGGACCTCAGTCCCCCATCAGGAAGCTGACTCCTGTCACAACCGCAAGACAAGGAAAAGATGCGAGCAGAGCACAGCTGACACCTCGATCCGACCTTGATCAGGGGACCCAGCCGTTCTGTGTCAGGCGTCTTCTCGTCACAGCTTGAGATAAAAAGCAAGTGTTGCTTTAAGCCTCTAAGTCTGCGGTAATTGGTTAGACAAGATAAAACTAACAAATTACTCAACTACAATTTTTAAATGTCCATTAAAAATGCCAGAAATGTTATACCATGCTCAGAAGCCTGACTTTACAAAAGAGTCATTTTTAGTGAAACCACTTGAGTACATTTCAAATGGGTACTTGGGGACATTAAAAAGTTGTTATAAATCATAAACTGCTTAAAGCATACTGATGACATCACAAATAGCCTTCTGAGTATGACAAATTCTCTTCCATAAAAGATATTTGTGTTTGATAGTTGTCTTTCAATGACTGAAGTATAAATCCTTCCAACCATAGGTTCTAGAAGGAATTAGAACCACTTGCTAGTTCAAAGTTTTGTCGGGTAGAAATGTTACCGTAGTTTACCTTGGGTAGTGAACATGCTCTGTGACCTTGGGCAAATTACTTCATCGGCCAAGCCTTATAGTTTTCTTATCTGTAAAATAGTAATAACCCTTTTATATAGCTGTATATGTTTTCATACTATGTTCAGCTCTGGAAATACATTTAAATATCTTTGATTCTTATTAATTGGATATTTCCATAGTCATTCATGGATATCAAATGTCCCCATAACATACTGTCTTTCAGGTTCAGGTACTTTACAAAATATTTACAAATATTTGAGAAGAGGGGTGAGGAAAGAACACAAATCCTTTGAGTCTTTCTTTTTATTTAACAATGTTTTGATTTCTTATTGAGGTACAGTTAATTTCTACTGTGTTAGTTTCAAGTGTATCACTGAATCACTGAACGTATATATATTCAGTTATACATATACTCTTTTTCAGATTCATTTCCATTATAGATTATTTCAAGATATTGTATCTAGTTCCCTGTGCTAAACAGTAAGTCTGTATACAGCAAGCAAGTCCTTGTTGGTTTGCTTTTTCGATATGTTTTAATTTCGTGTTCACGTGTTTGTTTCCGGCTGTGCTGGGTCTTCGGTGCTGCGTGGGCTTCTCTCTAGCTGTGGCGAGCAGGGGCCACTCTCTGGTTGCAATGCTCAGGTTCCCCATTGCCGTGGCCTCTCTTGGTGCAAAGCACAGGCTCTAGGGTGTGCAGGCTTCCGCAGTTGCCCAGCCATGTGGGCTCCGTAGTTGCGGCTCCAGGGCTCTAGAGCACAGACTCAGTAGTTGTGGCACGTGGGCTTAGTCAGAGCACAGGCTCAGCTGTGGCGCACTGGCTTAGTTGCTCCACAGCATGTGAAATCATCCAGATCCAGGGATGGAACCTGCATTTCTTGGATTGGCAGACAGATGCTTTACCATTGAGCCGCCAGGGAAGCCCCTGCTTTGCTTTCTAAAGTGAGAGACACCCGATTCATCTACATGGAACTTCTTTTTTATAAATTGTTACAAAATTTAGAAAACAGATGTACATGATATAGAATTCAAAAAAACAGAGATATGCAATGAAACGTAGGTCTTCTTCTCATCCCTGTCCTTAGCTACCTAGACTCCCTTTATGGAAGCAACCATTCACTAGTACCTTTTACCTATGCAAGCCTCATAGAATGGCATATTCACACATAAACATATTTGTATCATGTTGCATTGAACCAATGGTTCTGAAAGTCAGGAAATTACAGCACTAATCTAGGCAATAGGCTCACATATAAACCCGATAGTGAATCTCTTATGTCAAACTCGCATATAACTATGTACATATACTGTCATATACTATGTACATATACATAGTTACATGCAAGTTTGACATAAAAGATTCACTATCTGGTTTATATGTGAGCCTATTGCCTAGATTAGTGCTGTAATTTCCTGGCTTTCAGAACCATTGGTTCAATGCAACATGATACAACTGTCCCATTTTGTGGTAAAATACTCAGTAACAAGGGACAAAGACTGCTACATTTATAGAGAATATGCCTTTTCTTTACAGAGATGCTATAGGTCTACAGTCCTTCTTACCTTAAAAAAAAGGCATTTGGTATTTTATTAAATATTTTAATAATAACTCAGAATGTTCTGATATATTAAAAGAATAAGCCAAATATTATTACATGTGTTTTTAAAGAATATGATAAAATCACCTCCGGTCTTAATATTTACCACCTGCTTTTTGTTGATGGAGATATTCCTCTGTGCTTCTCTCAGGTTATTTCAAATTAGCAGTCCCCGTGTGAGAAAGCTAGCAAACCATTACCAGGGATAAGAGCCCTGTATTTTGACAACCTCTCAGTCCATTATAATGATCATGATTTTTCTTGGTCTTTAATCAAAACTGCATAGTTAGTTCAAGAGTTCATTTACTATTTCTTATGCAAAGGAAACACATTTATTTGGAAATTATTTTCTCAAAATGTCTAGTCATTTATTATAAACATATATAACTTGTTTTTATAAAAAATATTTCTACTGAACCTACAATATTCCAGGAGATATTAAAATGCCCATATTTACAGGTAATGTTCCCAAGTGCCATATTGACAATATTTTTCCCATCTGTATTATGTCTGGCTCCATTTCAACAGCTTTAATAAAAGTGGGAAGGTGGTATAAGCACTGAAAAATTTCCTATAACAATCTTAAATAATTACATTAGTTACAACAAGAATCTTTTTTGTGTTGAAAAATGCTTGGGCGCAGCAGAATTCTCCCCTTCCCACAGCATCCTTCCCAGCCACCCACAATTTGCAGAGGGCAAAGAGGCGGCAGAAAGACAGAAGATATTGAACTAAGAAGATGCTGTACTGCCACCCTTCATTCAAGACTTCACCTAATGGAGGGAGATCACTTTACAATGCTCAGGCAAGCAGACATTACTCACACTGTGGCTCAAATCATCAGCAGGAAACTCTGCCAGGAATACCTTCATGTAACATGAGGTGTTGCTGGAGGGTGTGAGGGTGTGTGTGTGTGTGTGTGTGTGTGAGGGGTGTGTGTGTGTGTGTGTGTGAGGGTGTGTGTGTCTGTGTGTGAGGGTGTGTGTGTGTGTGTGTGTGTATGTGTGTGTTTCAGCCACAGCACTTTTCTCCTAAAGTCATTTTTCTAGCTTGGGTATGTCCGTAAAAGCAAACTCTTCCTTTAAGAATGTCTCCATTCAAAACGTATGGATATTTGAATGTTAAGAGCAGAAATGGAGTGATGTTAAGAATAGATGGGAAATGCCAAAAGTTGCTGGGAATTAGATACTAGCACAACGTTATCAATCAGAAGTGACAACTTCCTCCCCTCCACAGCCAAACAAGCTGATTCACCTTTCTAATAAATGTCAACTTAGCATTCTAGGAAAGGCACAGGAGAAAGGCCATTTATGCCCGGAATCTTATCACTAAGAAAGATTTCCTCAGTGGGAAACTAAAAATAAATGTTTGTATTACCTGAGCAGACATACTTGGTTTCATTTATCCAGCAAGTATTTTTTGCTTGATCTCCACAGATCACAGGCGTTCCCCTAGTCATTAAGGATACACAGAGACAAGTCAGACCATCTGCCCTAAAAAATGATACAAATGAACTTATTTACCAAGTAAACAGATTCATAGATCTCAAAATCAAATTTATGGTTACCAAGCGGAAATTGTTGGTGGGGGGGGAGTGAATAAATAGGAGATTAGGGTTAACAAATGCACAGCACTATATATAACATAGCCAACTCATAATGGCCCTACTGTATAGCACGGGGAATTCTACTGTATATTCTATAATAAGCTATATGGGAAAGAATCTGAAAAAGAATGAATGTAATCATATGTACAGGAATCGCTTTGCTGTACGCCTGAAACTAGCGCAACAGTGTACATCAACTGCACTCCAATAAACGTTCAGTCTTTTTAGGCATAATTGATATTGAAATGACTAATTTTAAAGCAAAAGTGAAAAAAGTTATCATAGTTATGATAAGTAATAAAGCAAAAGTGATTAAAAAAAAAAAACCAAAAAGGCTATAATGGAGGAAAGAGAAGGAAAAGCAGTACGGTGTGTGTGTGTGTGTGTGTGTGTGTGTGTGTGTGTGTGTGTGTGTGTAAGAAAAGAGAGAGAGACACCTGCAGAAAGCCCAAATCACCAAACAGCCAATGGACATAGGCTTACTTTGCTGAAATAAAAGGATTAATTTGCCGAATTAATGAACTAGTTGAATTTCTGTAACTTAGAATTGACCAAAACCTTTCATGATAGAGGAGCCTTTTTGAATATATGTATAATCCCTTGGAATGATTCTTCTATGAGTAGGTCCTGGAAACCACAGGTAAATTTTTGGTCAGAGGATCTCGAAGTGGTGGGGCTGGCACGGGAGCGACAAGGCCACATGTTTGCTAGAAAATACAAGTGGACAGCCTTTCCCCAAGAATGGGAAATTTATCTTAGGAGGCACTGAGGATTTCATAAAATTCCATAAGCAAGGAAATTTTACAGTAAATAACATATGGAAGATTCCAAAGTGGTGTTTGGAAACAACCAAATATTATTGGTGGCACTATAAAATGATGCTAGAGTCTCCTCTCTGGGTTTACCTGTTTCGTTTAAAATTAGCCTCCTTTTTCCCTTTTATCAAGACTGCTTTTTCCTTCCTTTTCTATTTATCAGGAAAATCGGGTTAAGACAATTAGATTGCTTAAAGAAACAGAGTACTCTGACAGAGCCAACCTTGGAAATTCAAATATGTATATTTGTTTCACAGAGAAAATAATGTTTCACATTATTCTATTTCTTAGAGAACAAAAAGATCCATTTTTTACTTTAAAGATTAAATCATTCCCCAATAAAGACAAAATTAATATCAATAGCTAATACACAGTCTAACAGAGAATGTGAATGGTGAAATGTGAAGTGTTAGCTGCTCAGTTGTGTCCAACTCTTTGCGACCCCATGGGCAGTCCTCTGTCCATGGGATTCTCCAGACAAGAACACTGGAGTGGGTAGCCATTCCCTTCTCCAGAGGACCTTTCCAACCCAGGGATAGAACTGTATCTCCTGCATTACAGACAGCTTTTCAATTGCTAGTATGGATGAGTCACTGAACATAAGACATTACGGGAAAACTGGAAAATATGGGCATCAAAATTATAAACCATTTTATCAGTAAGAATAATTTTAACAGTAAAAATTGAAAACTACTCTTAGAAAACTAAGAATAGTATGATTAATCAAAATTGCCTCAATAGTAATCACAATATATCACTCCAGATAGACTTATCTGTAAATTCAATGTAATTTCAACAATATTTTTTAAAATAGAAGTTAATGAATTGATTTTAAAATTATACAAAACAGATATTGCAGAAAAATATATTAGAAAACCAACAGAAACAATACTCATGTCTTACCACCTACCAAATATACTATAAAGCTATAGTAATTAACCCAATGTGATCAGTAATATAAAAAACAGTCCAACGAAAATGCACAGCTTACAAACAGATTCATAACTATAGGGAGGCATAGTTTATTATAAAAATCAGATTTCAAATTACTAGGGAGAGAACAAATGTTAACAGATTAGGATGAAACATTTCTCTAACACATGTTTTTAATATATTTACCTGTTTATTTAAGTTTATTTATATAAACAATTTTTTCTCACTTTCTTAATATGGTAAAGTAGACATAACAAAAAGTTACCACTTTAACCATTTTTAAGTTTATAGCTCAGAGAAATTGCATACACTCAGATTGCTGTACCACCATCTGTCTCCAGGCACCTTTTCATCTTCCCAATTGCAACTCTGTACATTAAACAGGGCTTCCCTGTCGGCTCAGATGGTAAAGAATCTGCCTGCAACATGTAAGACCTGGGTTCGATCCCTGGGTCAAGAAGGTCCCCTAAGGAAGGGAACGGCTACCCACTCCAGTATCCTTGCCTGGAGAATTCCATGGACCAAGAAGCCTGGTGGGCTACAGTCCATGGGGTCACAAAGAATCAGACATGACTGAGTGACTAACACTTTCACTTATTAAACAATAATTCCCCATCTCTTCTCCGCAGCCCTTGGCAACCAACAACTCTGTTTTCTGTGTCTATAAAATCAACTTCTCTGGATACATCTTATTAGTGGAATTATACAGCATTTTTTCCCTATTTTAATTGGCTTATTTCACTTAGCATAATACCCTCAATTTTTTTTCATGTTGCATTATATGTCAAAATTCCCTTTCTTTTAAACGGTGAATAATATTCCTCGGTAATTATAAACCACAATATGTTTATCCATTTATCTGTTATACACTGATAGCTACTCAAGTTGCTTCCACCTTTTGGCTGCTGTGAATAAGACTGCTGTGAGCACTGGTGTACAAGTATCTTTTCGAGTCTCTGCCTTCAGTTCTTTTGGATATATACTCAAAAGTGGAATTGCTAGGTCATATGGTAACTCTGTTTAAATCTTAGATGATGTCTTACAAACATAGAAAGTAGAGTTAAAATCCATAACATAGAGTTCTTAAAAATAAAATACTAAAATCCCAAAGCAAAATGACAAAAGCAAAGATATACATCTTTGCTAATAAAAAAATTCATTTTTGCCTATCAAATTGGCAAAATTTAAGAGATGATAATACTCATTGTCAAAGTTGTAATAAATGGATCCTCCATAATACTGATGAGACCCTAAGTTTTTAAAGTCTTTTGTAGCAATTAATCAATTTAGCAGTAGCCATCCAAACTGTAAGTATGTTTGCTTTTACTCAGGAGCCCTACTTCTAAAAACTTGAGCTTGTAGAAATGATTCTTTTTTTTTTTTTTTTTACTATTTGTGAAAATGAAAAAAATCAAACCTAAATAAATGATTAAATAGTTGGTGATACAGTCAACTCATCAAATGCTATGTAACCATCAAAAGAGAATGAGACAGATCTGTAGGAAGATCTTCAAGATATGAGGAAAGACGCAAACAAAAAATGTTGTGCTTTCATTTATAAGACCATTTTTACATGACATATTTAAAATATGTATGTACTTGAATTTAGATCAAAGAGTTAATAGTTGTTACCCTGGAGAAGGGGAAATAGAAGTGAATGTGAAGGTAAACGGTGATGTTTTACAAGGTACACGTTGAGCTTTATATAGTGAGGGTGTGTTAATATCTGCTGTGTTTTTAGAATATGACGGAGGATCAGTTTAGATATAATATAGACATATTTAAATTATGCATTTTATGAGTTTTCTTAGATATTAAAAACCCATGAAATCATCACCTCAATTAAGACGACAGATTGTAGTTATTTAAAAAAAAATCATTAAATGTCTAGTTTTTAAGTTACCCTTCACTGATGCAATGTCCCATCTTAAGATGTGCTCTATCAAGCATTAGCCTTCATGTTTGCTGGCTTTCACTAACTCTTTAAGCTTCTGCTATATGGCATCTTCCAAGAAAGTAAAATAAATAGGAAGCATGGTATCTTACAGGTCATCAGACTTTAGAAAGAAGTTAATCCCCTGAGCATGTACATGTGCGTGTCCACACCCACGCCCACACCCACACACACCCTTATAAAATATCCCTGATAGCCATCATACCCAATGGCTATATATCTAGATTGTTTAAGAAATTTGAGAAATTATAACTAATACAACATTCATGTTCTATAAATCAGCATTTTATAAAACCCAGAACTATTGACATTTGGGGCTGCACGATTCTTTGCTGTAAGGGACTGTCCTGGCATTAGGGGACGTTTCGCAACGTCTCTGGCCTCTACTCATTCGATTCTAGTAGCACCTCCCTCACCCCAAATCTTAACAGCCAAAAATATCCCCAGAATTGTCAAATGGAAATTGTCCCCAGTTGAGATCTACCTGGGCTTCCCCTGTGGCTCAGATGGTAAAGAATCTGCCTGCAGTGCCGGAGACCTGAGTTTGATCCATGTGTCGGGAAGATGCCCTGGAGAAGCGAATGGCTACCCACTCCAGTATTCTTGCCTGGAAAATTCCATGGATAGAGGAACCTGGCAGGCTGTAGTTCATGGGATTGCAAAGAGCTGGACATGACTGAGCGACTAACACACACACATACACAAATTGATGCTAAAGTTTATTATCAAATTAATCTTCGATGAAATATTTCAAATCATCTGTTTCCATATTTTTATCTTAATCTGCATCCAACTTGGATAAGCACATGGGAAGAGTAGAGAAGCAGTGTGTGCCATATTGTAACACTAACCTAAGGAAGTGACTGTAGGATAGAGTTAGGTATAAACTCAAATGTTTCAGCAAAAAGAAAGACTAATGTGACTCCCAACAGGGTTATCTATTCTCCAATCCTCTGCCTTTCTTGTCTAACAAAACTGTAAAGAACTAAACCAGAGAACCCCAGTCTTACACTGTGTCTATCCTCGCTTTGATTTCAAGTTAATTATAACAGAATAGAGCCATCAAAGAATTAATGAGCTATTCTCATTGAACTTAAATCTGAAAAGTATCTGCTACTGCTAAGTCACTTCAGTCGTGTCCGACTCTGTGCAACCCCACAGATGGCAGCCCACCAGGCTCCCCCGTCCCTGGGATTCTCCAGGCAAGAACACTGGAGTGGGTTGCCATTTCCGTCTCCAATGCATGAAAGTGAAAAGTGAAAGTGAAGTCGCTCAGTCGTGTCCGACTCTTGGCGACCCCAGGGACTGCAGCCCACCAGGTTCCTCCATCCAAGGGATTTTCCAGGCAAGAGTAATGGAGTGGGGTGCCATTGAAAAGTATCATTCAGTGACTAATTGTGACAGACTCTATTTTCTCAGACTCTATTCAGGAAAACGAAAGAATGTTATCAATTGTGGAATAAATTTGCTTCTCATTTCCTTAAGACATCTTTTTAAAGATCATTTTCCTATTCTTTTCTCAACACATGACTGATGCAGAAGTGATATATATATTCACTATGTGACATTTAGCCTCCCTCCCTCAAATAAACCCTTTTACTTTAAATCAAAATAAATAATAAATGACATCCACAGAGATTTGAAAAAGACAGTCTTTTCCATCACTGAAGAAATAAGAAAAGTAGATGTTATCCAGTCATTTAGTGTTGTGGTAATGTGCAATAGCTTTGAATTTAATGACACAGCTTAATGGATGGTGCTTTAAAAGTTTTGATTGTTTAGTAGTGAGCAAAGTTTTATGACTTCTCTGAAAATTAGAGTTTATATTGCATTTGCAGTCAGTTCCAGTTATAACAAAATATAGAACCCATTACAGTGAAGTCCATAATGGGAAATTTAATATGTTAGTGAATTCTTAGTTTTATAGCTACACATAGTCTAACTTTTACAATAAAATAACCTTTCATGTTCAGTTATGACTATTAATATTATAACATTAATACACTGTCCATATACTCACTGAACACTGGAAGGACCATGTTAAGCCCCTTATATATATTAAAGTAGCATATCCTTAGAGCTGCTCACGTGTTATTCCCTTACTGAAGGTGACATCAAGCATGTCCTATAATTTCTCTAAGTCTCATTTTATTCCATGTGCAAAATAAGGATAATAGTAGTATCTTCATCATTGGTGATTGAAGATCAAATATGTATTAGTAGTTGTGATAATATTAAGAGCAATATTCAGCATGTATTTCACTTTAATAATAATATTTAATGTCTCCATGTGATTTTTAAGTAGAACCATTGAATTATAGTAAGGCTTTTCAAAAAATTATGTGAATATAAGTTTGTTGCTTTACTACCATACATTATCATTTTGAGACTGTGTCCCCAAGATAGGTTATTTGCAAAAATCTCCCTAGTAATTCCCTTCCTATATCCATGGCTTTGTAAATGCCCTCTCCCACTGACACTGGGCTTCACCATGTTACTTGCTTTGGCCGATGGGACAGTAACAAATGTGACGCAAACTGAGACTTGAAAAGAACTCATGAATTGGGACTTGCCCTCCCTTGCTTCCCTGGGGGACACTGTGACTGCCAGAGGAGAATGTGCCTGGTTTAACTTGGTGGATGATAGGTGGGACACCCAAGATGGTTGGGTCGTGGTGGAGAATTCTGACAAAATATGGTCCACTGGAGAAGGGAAGGCAAACCACTTCAGTACTCTTTCCGTGAGAATCTCATGAACAGAATGAAAAGGTAAAAAGATAGGACACTGAAAGATGAACTCCCCAGGTTGGTAGGTGCCCAATATGCTCCTGGAGATCAGTGGAGAAATAACTCCAGAAAGAATGAATAGACGGGGCCTAATCAAAGACAACAGTGGTTGTGAATGTGACTAGTGAAGGGAAAAAGGTCTGATGGGGTAAAGAACAGTATTGCATAGGAACCTGGAATGTTAGGTCCATGAATCAGGTAAACTGGAAGGTTTCAAACAGGAGATGGCAAGAGTGCACATTGACATTTTAGGAATCAGTGAATTAAAATGGACTGGAATGGGTAAATTTACCTCAGATGACCATTATATTTAGCACTGTGGGCAAGAGCCCCTTAGAAGAAATGGGTAGTCATCATAGTCAACAAAACTATCCGAAATGCAATACTTGGATGCAATCTCAAAAACGACAGAATGATCTCTGTTCATTTCCAAGGCAAACCATTCAATCATTCAAATCATCCAAGTCTATGCCCGACCAGTAATGCTGAAGAAGCTGAAGCTGAACGGTTCTATGAAGACCTACAAGACCTTTTAGAATTAACACCCAAAAAAGATGTCCTATTCATTATAGGGGACTGGAATGCAAAAGTAGGAAGTCAAGAGATACCAGATGTAACAGGCAAATTTAGCCTTGGAGTACAAAATGAAGCATGTCAAGGCTAACAGTTTGCCAAGAGAAGGCACTGTTCATACCAAACATCCTCTTCCAACCACACAAGAGAAGACTCTACACATGGACATCACCAGATGGTCAATACCAAAATCAGATTGATTACATTCTTTGCAGCCAAAGATGGAGAAGTTCTATCAGTTCAGTTCAGTCGCTCACTCGTGTCAGACTCTTTGCGACCCATGCACTGCAGCACGCCAGGCCTACCTGTCCATCACCAGCTCCCAGAGTCTGGACGTCCATTGAGTCTGTGATGCCATCCAGCCATGTCATACGCTGTCATCCCCTTTTCCTCCTGCCCCTAATCCCTACCAGCATCAAAGTCTTTTCCAATGAGTCAAGTCTTGGCATGAGGTGGCCAAAGTACTGGAGTTTCAGCCTCAGCATCAGTCCTTTCAAAGAACACCCAGGGCTGATCTCCTTCAGAATGGACTGATTGGATCTCCTTGCAGTCCAAGGGACCCTCAAAAGTCTTCTCCAACACCACAGTTCAAAAGCATCAATTCTTCGGTGCTCAGCTTTCTTCACGGTCCAACTCTCACATCCATCCACGACCACTGGAAAAACCATAGCCTTGATAGACGGACCTTTGTTGGCAAAGTAATGTCTCTGCTTTTTAATATGCTATCTAGCTTGGTCATAACTTTCATTCCAAGGAGTAAACATCTTTTAATTTCATGGCTGCAATCACCATCTGCAGTGACTTTGGAGCCAAAAAAATAAATAAATAAATAAAGCCAGCCACTGTTTCCCCATCTATTTGCCATGAAGTGATGGGACCAGATGCCATAATCTTAGTTTTCTGAATTTTGAGCTTTAAGCCAACTTTTCCACTTTCCTCTTTCACTTTCATCAAGAGGCTCTTTAGTTCTTTACTTTCTGCCATAAGGGTGGTGTCATCTGCGTATCTGAGATTATTGATATTTCTCCCGGCAATCTTGATTCCAGCTTGTGTTTCTCTCAGCCCAGCGTTTCTCATGATGTACTTTGCATCTAAGTTAAATAAGCAAGGTAACAATATACAGCCTTGACGTACTCCTTTTCCTATTTGGAACCAGTCTGTTGTTCCATGTCCAGTTCTAACTGTTGCTTCCTGACCTGCATATAGGTTTCTCAAGAGGCAGGTCAGGTGGTATGGTATTCCCATCTCTTTCAGAATTTTCCACAGTTTATTGTGATCCATATAGTCAAAGGCTTTGGCATAGTCAATAAAGCAGAAATAGATGTTTTCCTGGAACTCTCTTGCTTTTTTGATGATCCAGCGGATGTTGGCAGTTTGACCTCTGGTTCCTCTGCCTTTTCTAAAACCAGCTTGAACATCTGGAAGTTCACGGTTCATGTATTGTTGAAGCCTGGCTTGGAAAATTTTGAGCATTACTTTACTAGCGTGTGAGATGAGTGCAATTGTGCAGTAGTTTGAGCATTTGAGAAGCTCTATACAGTCAGCAACAGAGAAAGCAATGGCAACCCACTCCAGTACTCTTGCCTGGCAAATCCCATGGAAGGGGGAGCCTGGTAGGCTGCAGTCCATGGGGTCGCTAGGAGTCGGACGCGACTGAGCAACTTCATTTCACTTTTCACTTTCATGCATTGGAGAAGGAAATGGCAACCCACTCCAGTGTTCTTGCCTGGAGAATCCCACGGATGGGGGAGCTCGGTGGGCTGCCGTCTCTGGGGTCGCACAGAGTCGGATACGACTGAAGCAACTTAGCAGCAGCAGCATATGGTCAGCAAAAACAAGAGTGAGAGCTGACTGTGGCTCAGATCACGAACTCCTTATTGCAAAATTCAGACTGAACTTGAAGAAAGTAGGGAAAACCAATAGCCCATGCAGGTATGACTTACATCAAATCCCTTATGATTATACAGTGGAAGTGACAAATAGATTCAAGGGATTAGATCTGATAGAGAGAGTGCCTGAAGTACTATGGAAGGAGGTTCGTGACAAGAGGCAGTGATCAAGACCATCCCAAAGAAAAAGAAATGTAAAAAGGCAAAATGGTTGTCTGAGGAGGCCTTACCAATAACTGAGAAAAGAAAAAAGTGAAAGGCAAAGGAGAAAAGGAAACATACCCATTTGAATGCAGAGTTCCAAAGAATAGCAAGGGGAGATAAGAAAGTCTTCCTCGGTGATCAATGCAAAGAAATAGAGGAAAACAAAGGAATGGGAAAGACTAGAGATCACTTCATGAAAATTAGAGATACCAAGGAACATTTCATGCAAAGATGGGCACAATAAAGGACAGAAATGGTCTGGACCTAACAGAAGCAGAAGATATTAAGAAGAGGTGGCAAGAATACACAGAAAACTATACAAAAAAAGATCTTCATGACCCAGACAATCACGATGGTGTGATCAGTCATCCTGGAATGTGAAGTCAAATGGGCCTTAGGAAGCATCATCACAAACAAAGCCAGTGGAGGTGATGGAATTCTGGTTAAGGTACTTAAAATCCTAAAGGATGATGCTGTGAAAGTGCTGCACTCAATATGCCAGCAAATTTGGAAAACTCAGCATTGGCCACAGGACTGGAAAAGATCAGTTTTCATTCCAATCCCAGAGAAAGGCAATGCCAAAGAATGCTCAAACTACCACACAATTGCACTCATCTCATATGCTAGCAAAGTAACGCTCAAAATTCTCCATGCCAGGCTTCAATAGTACGTGAACTGTGAACCTCCAAATGTTCAAGCTAGGTTTAGAAAAGGCAGAGGAACTAGAGATCAAGTTTCCAACCTCTGTTGGATCACTGAAATAACTAGAGAGTTCCAGAAAAATATCTACTTCTACTTTATTGACTATGCCAAAGCCTTTGACTGTGTGGGTCACAACAAACTATGGAAAATTCTTAAAGAGATGGGAATACCAGATCACCTGACCTGCCTCCTGAGAAATCTGGATGCAGGTCAAGAAGCAACAGTTAGAACTGGACATGGAACAACAGACTGGTTCCAAATCAGGAAAGCAGTACATCAAGGCTGTATATTGTCACCCTGCTTATTTAACTTATATGCAGAGCACATCATGTGAAATGCCGGGCTGGATGAAGCACAAGATGCAATCAAGATTGCCGGGAGAAATATCAATAACCTCAGATATGCAGATGACACATCCCTTATGGCAGAAAGTGAAGAAGAACTAAAGACCCTTTTGGTGAAAGTGAAATAAGAGAGTGAAAAAGTTGGCTTAAAATTCAACATTCAGAAAACTAAGATTATGGCATCTGGTCCCATCACTTCATGGCAAATAGATGGGAAACAATGGAAATAGTGAGAGACTCTATTTTTGGGGCTCCAAATCACTGCAGATGGTGATTGCAGCCATGAAATTAAAAGATGCTTGCTCCTTAGAAGTAAGCTATGACTAACCTAGACAGCATACTAAAAAGCAGAGATGTTACTTTGCCAACAAAACCCGTCTAGTCAAAGCCATGGTTTTTCCAGTAGTCACGTATGCATGTGAGAGCTGGACACTAAAGAAAGCTGAACACCAAAGAATTGATGCTTTTGAGCTGTGGTGTTGGAGAAAACTCTTGAGAGTCCCTTGGACTGCAAGGAGATCCAACCAGTCAATCTTAAAGGAAATCAGTCCTGAATATTCATTGAAAGGACTGATGCTGATGCTGAAACTCCAATACTTCGGTCACCTGATGTGAAGAACTGACCTACTGAAAAAGACCCTGATGCTAGGGAATATTGAAGGCTGAAGAAGTGGACGACAGAGGATGAGATGGTTGGATGGCATCACAGACTCGATGTACATGAGTTTGAGTAAGCTCCAGGAGTTGGTGATGAACAGGGAAGCCTGGCATGCTGCAGTCCATGGGGTAACAAAAAGTTGGACATGACTGAGCAACTGAACTAAACTGAACTGAACTGAAGTGGGACATGACCCAGTTGTCCCTGCCAAGAGCTAGCCAACTGCCAGACATATGAATGAGATCATCAGCTGATGGCAAATATGAGTGAATCCAGCCAATATAACCAGGAACAGAAACGCATCCAGCAGAGCTGAGCCCAAGTTGTTGACTCACAGAATCGTAAACAAGATGACAGTTTTAAGTCATTCAGTTTTGGGGTGGTTAATTAAACTGATACAGTCCTTATAGGCAACACAAATAAGAATTTAAAAATTTCATGATTCAGAATGCAGTCCATATTCTAAATTTTCATTCCAAGCTAAGATTACCTACTTACTAATAAAATATTGATGATATCATTAAGTAAGTCAACTAATAAACTGATAGCAGGCCTATTTGGTTTTATACTCAGTGATAAGCCCCTTCACGGAACAACAGTAACAGATAAGCTTCGTCTTTTGTATTAACTCTCATCCAATGAATGATGGCAACTTTCATTGTTGTGTTTAAAGATTCCAAGATTATCTCTAGGTTTGACAGGGGATGGGAAGTACACACTTGTCATGCATTTGCAAGCCTTGCCATGGTTAAATGTGCACTTGGAATATTTGTGCTCATTAAAGACATGCATTATTTACTTACCCATTTCTCTTCAGAGATTATAGTTAAGGCATATTTTTTCACTTACTGGCACCTTTTTAAGCAATTTTGGTTCAGACTGTGAAGCTGTCATGGAAATATACTCTGTAATTATCCTCACTGGAAAGATAGACTTTGGTTGTTTTTTTTTCTAGTACAGCCAAGGATGTTCAGTTCTGAAGCCTGCATACTGGCTCCCCTTCCCTGCTCCCAGCAATCGAATCCTACTAGAACAGCGAGTCAGGGCACCACTGAAAGCAATGGTTATCGTCACAAGAATTAACAAGGCAGGAAGAAGTTTCATCATGAAGCCTGCTGATTTGTTTGTTCACTCAGACCACATTGCCTGGGGAATGTTTGTATATGCAACAGGATGGCTGATGCCAAGCCAAGAAAATAAGTTCAAGAGAGAACTGAAGAAACACAAAATATAGCCTGGCCCATCTACATATTAATTTTTTTATTTTTATTGGAATATAGTTGATAAACAATATAGTATTACTTTCTGTTGTACAGCAGAGTGTATCAGTTCAGTTCAGTTCAGTTCAGTCGCTCAGTTGTGTCCTACTCTTTGTGACCCCATGAACCGCAGCACGCCAGGCCTCCGTGTCCATCACCAACTGTCTCGGTCCAAACCATGGGTTTGGAGTCCACCGAAACCTATGTTCATCCAGTCAGTGATGCCATCCAACCATCTCATCCTCTGTCATCCCTTTCTCCTCCTGCCCTCAATCTTTCCCAGCATCAGGGTCTTTTCAAATGAGTCAGCTCTTTGCATCAGGTGGCCAAAGTATTGGAGTTTCATCTTCAACATCAGTCCTTCCAATGAGAACCCAGGACTGATATCCTTTAGGATGGACTGGTTGGATCTCCTTGCAGTCCAAGGGACTCTCAGGAGTCTTCTCCAAAACCACAGTTCAAAAGCATCAATTCTTTGACACTTAGCTTTCTTTATAGTCCAACTCTAATATCCAAACATGACCACTGGAAAAACCATAGCCTTGACTAGACAGACCTTTGTTGACAAAGTAATGTCTCTGCTCTCTAGGTTGGTCATAACTTTCCTTGAATAAGCATCTTTTAATTTCATGGCTGCAATCACCACCTGCACTGATTTTGGAGCCCAGAAAAATAGTCAGCCACTGTTTCCACTGTTTCCCCATCTATTTGCCATGAAGTGATGGGACCAGATGCTATGATCTTTGTTTTCTGAATGTCGAGCTTTAAGCCAACTTTTCTGCTCTCCTCTTTCACTTTCATCAAGAGGCTCTTTAATTCTTCTTCGCTTTCTGCCATAAGGGAGGTGTCATCTGCATATCTGAGTTTATTGATATTTCTCCTGGCAATCTTGATTCCAGCTTGTGCTTCATCCAGCCCAGCGTTTCTCATGAGGTACTCTGCATATAAGTTAAATAAGCAGGGTGACAATATACAGCCTTGATGTACTCCTTTTCCTATTTGGAACCAGTCTGTTGTTCCATGTTCAGTTCTAACTGTTGCTTCCTGATCTGCATAGAGGTTTCTCAAGAGGTAGGTCAGATGGTCTGGTATTCCCACCTCTTTCAGAATTTTCCACAGTTTATGGTGATCCACTCAGTCAAAGGTTTTGGCATAGTCAATAAAGCAGAAAGATGTTTTTCTGGAACACTCTTGCTTTTTTGATGATTCAGCGGATGTTGGCAATTTGATCTCTGGTTCCTCTGCCTTTTCTAAATTCAGCTTAAACATCTGGAAGTTCATGGTTCATGTATTGTTGAAGCCTGGCTTGGAGAATTTTGGGCATTACTTTACTAGCATGTAAGATGAGTGCAATTGTGCGGTAGTTTGAGCATTCTTTGTAATTGCCTTTCTTTGGGATTGGAATGAAAACTGATGTTTTCCAGTCCTGTGGCCACTGCTGAGTTTTCCAAATTTGCTGGCATATTGAGTGCAGCACTTTCACAGCATCATCTTTCAGGATTTGAAATAGCTCAACTGGAATTCCATCACCTCCACTAGCTTTGTTCATAGTGATGCTTCCTAAGGCTCACTTGACTTCACATTCCAGGATGTGTGGCTCTAGGTGAGTGATCACACCAGTGTATCAGTTATATATATACAAATATCTACTGTTTTTTAGATTATTTTCCCATATAGGTCATTACAGTGTACTGAGCAGAGTTCCCTGTACTACACAGTAGGTCCTTATTAGTTATCAGTTTTATATATAGTAGTGTGTATATGTCAGTCCCAGTCTCTCGATTCATCCCTCCCCCCACAACATACCCGCCCGTGGTAACCATATGATTGTTTTCTACATCTGTAACTCTATTTCTGTTTTGTAAGTAAGTTCATTTGTACCATTCTTTTTAGACTCAACATGTAAGCAATATCATGTGATATTTGGCCTTCTCTGCCTGACTTACTTCATTCAATATGACAATCTCTAGGTCCTTCATGTTGCTGCAAAAGGTATTATTTTGTTCTTTTTTATGGCTGAGAATGTGTGGTTACCTAATCAAGGACAAAAGAGGCAAGAATATACAATGGAGAAAAGACAGTTTCTTCACAGTGGTGCTGGGAAAATTGGACACCTACACGTGAAATAATGAAATTAGAACACTTCCTAACACTATACACAAAAATAAACTCAAAGAGGATTTAAAGACCTAAATGTAAGTCTGGAAGCTATAAAACTCTTAGAGGAAAATGTAGGCTGAATATTCTTAAATCACAGCAAGATCTTTTCTGACCCACCTACTAGAGAAATGAAAATAAACAAAATCTTAAAATGTGATCTAATTAATCTAAAAAATTTTTGCACAGCAAAGGAAACCATAAACAAAAGAAAAAGACAGCCCACAGAAGGGGAGAAAATATTTGCAAACAAAGAATCCAAAAAAGGATTAATCTCCAAAGTATACAAACAGCTCATGAAGCTCAATAGCAACAATAAAAAAAAACACTAAACAACCCAATCAAAAAATGGGCAGAAGACCTAAATAGACATTACTCCAAAGAAGACATACAATGACCAAAACACACATGAAAAGATGCTCAGCATGACTAATTATTAGATAAATACAAATCAAAACTATAATGAAGTATCAACTCACATGGATCAGAATGGTTATCATCAGAAAATCTATAACAAAAAATGCTTGAGAGGGTCTGTCTCATCTACTTTGAACATAAGTTCCTTTCCGTTTTCCCCTTCATTCCAATGTCTGGATTCCATTATTTTATTTCTATTCAGTCCATTTAGTTCAGTCACTCAGACATGTCCAATTCTTTGTGACCCCATGAATTGCAACACACCAGGCTTCCCTGTCCATCACCAACTCCTGGAGCTAACTCAAACTCATGTGCATCGAGTAAGTGATGCCATCCAACCATCTAATCCTCTGTCATTCCTTTCTCCTCCTGCCTTCACTCTTTCCCAGCATTAGAGTCTTTTCCAAGGAGCCAGTTCCTCATATCAGGTGGCCAAAGTACTGCAGTTCCAACTTCAGCATCAGTCCTTCCAATGAATTTTCTGGACTGATTTCCTTTAGGATTGACTGGTAGGATGTCCTTGAGTCCAAGGGACTGTCTCAAGATTCTTCTCCAACACCACAGTTCAAAATTACCAATTCTTTGGTGCTCAACTTTCTTTAGAGTCCAACTCTCACATCCATACATGACTACTGGAAAAACCATGGCTTTCACTAGACGGAATTTTGTTGGAAAAGTAACGTCTCTGCTTTTTAGTATGCTGTCTAGGTTAATCATAACTTTTCTTCCAAGGAGCAAGTATGTTTTAATACCCTGGCTGCAGTCACCATCTGCAGTGATTTTGGAGCCCCCCAAAATAGTCTCTCACTGTTTCCATTGTGTCCCCATCTATTTGCCATGAAGTGATGGAACTAGATGCCATGATCTTAGTTTTCTGAACGTTGAACTTTAAGCCAACTTTTTCACTCTCCTCTTTCACTTTCATCAAGAGGCTCTTTAGTTCCTCTTTGCTTTCTTCCATAAAGGAGGTGTCATCTGCATATCTGAGGTTACTGATATTTCTCCAGGCAATCTTGATCCCAGCTTTTGCTTCATCCAGCCCAGCATTTCACATGATGTACTCTGCATATAAGTTAAATAAGCAGGGTGACAATATACAGCCTTGATATACTCCTTTTTCTATTTGGAACCAGTCTGTTGTTCCATGTCCAGTTCTAAGAGTTGCTTCTTGACCTGCATCCAGATTTCTCAGGAGGCAGGTCAGGTGGTCTAGTATTCCCATCTCTTTAAGAATTTTCCATAGTTTGTTGTGACCCACACAGTCAAAGGCTTTGGCATAGTCAATAAAGTAGAAGTAGATATTTTTCTGAAACTCTCTAGTTATTTCAATGATCCAACAAAGGTTGGCAATTTGATCTCTAGTTCCTCTGCCTTTTCTAAAACCAGCTTGAACATTTGGAGGTTCACAATTCATGTACTGTTGAAGCCTGGAATGGAGAATTTTGAGCATTACTTTGCTAGCATGTGAGATGAGTGCAATTGTGCGGTAGTTTGAACATTCTTTGGCATTGCCTTTCTCTGGGATTGGAATGAAAACTGATCTTTTCCAGTCCTGTGGCCACTGCTGAGTTTTCCAAATTTGCTGGCATATTGAGTGCAGCACTTTCACAGCATCATCTTTTAGGATTTAAAATACCTCAACCAGAATTCCATCACCTCCACTGGCTTTGTTTGTGGTGATGCTTCCTAAGGCCCACTTGACTTCACATTCCAGGATGTCTGGCTTTAGGGAGTGATCACATCGTCATGATTATCTGGGTCATGAAGATCTTTTTTTGTACAGTTCTTCTGTGTATTCTTGCCACCTCTTCTTAATATCCTCTGCTTCTGTTGGGCCCATACCATTTCTGTCCTTTATTGTGCCCATCTTTGCATGAAGTGTTCCTTGGTGTCTCTAATTTTCTTGAAGAGATCTCTAGTCTCTCCCATTCCTTTGTTTCCCTCTGTTTCTTTACATTGATCACCAAGGAAGGCTTTATCTCTCCTTGCTATTCTTTGGAACTCTGCATTCAAATGGGTATATGTTTCCTTTTCTCCTTTGCCTTTCGCTTCTCTTCTTTTCTCAGTTATTGGTAAGGCCTCCTCAGACAACCATTTTGCCTTTTTACATTTCTTTTTCTTCAGGATGGTCTTGATCACTGCCTCTTGTCATGAACCTCCTTCCATAGTACTTCAGGCATTCTCTCTATCAGATCTAATCCCTTGAATCTATTTGTCACTTCCACTGTATAATCATAAGGGATTTGATATAAGTCATACCTGCATGGGCTATTGGTTTTCCCTATTTTCTTCAATTTCAGTCTGAATTTTGGAATAAGGAGTTCATGATCTGAGCCACAGTTAGCTCTCACTCTTGTTTTTGCTGACTGTATAGAGCTTCTCCATCTTTGGCTGCAAAGAATATAATCAATCTGATTTCAGTATTGACCATCTGGTGATGTCCATGTGTAGAGTCTTCTCTTGTGTGGTTGGAAAGGGTGTTTGGTATGAACAGTGTGTTCTTTTGGCAAAACTCTGTTAGCCTTGACATGCTTCATTTTGTACTCCAAGGCTAAATGTGCCTGTTACTCCTGGTTTCTCTTGACTTCCTACTTTTGCATTCCAGTCCCCTATAAAGAAAAGGATATCTTTTTTGGGTGTTAGTTGTAGAAGGTCTTGTAGGTCTTCATAGAACCGTTCAGCTTCAGCTTCTTCAGCATTACTGGTCAGGACATAGACTTGGATGACCCTGATATTGAATGGTTTGCCTTGGAAATGAACAGAGATCATTGCGTCATTTTTGAGATTGCATCCAAGTATTGCATTTCGGATTGTTTTGTTGACTATGATGACTATTCCATTTCTTCTAAGGGACTCTTGCCCACATTACTAGATATAATGGTCATCTGAGGTAAATTTACCCATTCCAGTCCATTTTAATTCACTGATTCCTAAAATGTCAGTGTGTACTCTTGCCATTTCCTGTTTGACCACTTCCAATTTACCTTGATTCACAGCACTAACATTCCAAGTTGCTATGCAATATTGTTCTTTACAGCATCGTACTTTACTTCCATCAGCAGTCACATCCACAGCTGGGTGTTGTTTTCCCTTTGGCTCCATCTCTTCATTCTTTCTGGAGTTATTTCTCTACTGATCTCCAGTAGCATATTGGACACCTACTGACCTGGAGAGTTCATCTTTCAGTGTCCTGTTTTTTTGCCTTTTCATTCTGTTCATGGGGTTCTCAAGGAAAGAGTACTGAAGTGGTTTGCCCTTTCCTTTTCCAGTGGACCATTTTCTTTCAGAACTCTTTACCATGTCCCATCCATCTTGTGTGGCCCTACATAGCATAGCTTATAGTTTCTTTGTGTTAGACAAGGCTGTGGGCCATGTGATCAGTTTGGTTGGTTTTCTGTGATTTTGGCTTTCATTCAATCTCCCCTCTGATAAATAAGCATAAGAGGCTTATGGAAGCTTCCTGATAGGAGAGACTGACTGAGGGGGAAACTGGGTCTTGTTCTGATGGATAGGACCATGCTATGTAAATCTTTAGTCCAATTTTCTATTGATGGGCTGGGCTGTGTTCCCCTCCTGTGGTTTGACCTGAGGCCAAACTATGGTGGAGATAATGAACATAATGGTGACCTCCTTCAAAAGGTCCCATGCACACACGGCTGCACCTACCTAGTGCCCCCGATCCTGCAGCAGGCCACAGCCGACCCAGGCCTCTGCCAGAGACTCCTGGACACTCATGGGCAAGTCTGGGTCAGCTTCTTGTGGGGTCACTGCTCCTTTCTCCTGGGTCCTGGTGCACACAAGCTTTTGTTTGTGCCCTCCAAGAGTGTGTTTCCCCAGTCCTGTGTAAGTCCTGGTGGCTCCATGGTGGGGTAAATGGCGACCTCCTCCAAGAGGGCTTATGCCGTACTGAGGTCTGCTGCACCCAGAGCTCCTGCCCTTGCAGCAGGCCGCTGCTGACCTGTACCTTTTCAGGAGACACTCAAACACTCAAAGGCAGGTCTGGCTCAGTCTCTGTGGGGTCTCCTGGTGAGCACAAGATTTTGTTTGAGCCCTCCAAGCATCTCTGGTGGGTATGGAGTTTGATTCTAAATGCGATTTCACCCCTCCTACCATCTTGCTGGGGGTTCTCATTTGCCTTTGGACGTGGGCTATCTTTTTTGGTACAATGTAACATTCTCCTGTTTATGTTGTTCAGCAGCGAGTTGTCATTTTGGAGTTCTCGCAAGAGAAGATGAGCAATGTTCTTCTACTCTGCCATCTTGTAATTGCAGAGCAGTTATTTCTGTTGCTATTATTCTATTATTCTTGCTACCATTCCTGGGTTTAATGCCCACCCCACCAGAATATAAACATCTTGGGTAAAGATACATTGTATGAAAGTTTTCCCATGTTCTCCATATTTCCAAACCATCCCCTTTCCAACAGCTTTTATGATATTTATTGAACCTTCATTAGGTGCCAGATAGTATGCTAAACTGCACATGAATGAATTCATTGTTATACGTCTTATAACAGTCTTATCTGGTGGCTGAAACAGTAAAGAACCTACCTGCAGTGCATGACCTAGGTTCAATCAGTGGGTCCAGAAGATCCCCTGGAGTAGGAAATGGCAACTCACTCCAGTATTCTTTCCTGGAGAATCCCATGGACAGAGGAGCCTTGCAGGTTATAGTCCATGGGGTTGCAAAGAATCAGACAAGACTAAGAGACTAGGCATGCACATGCATAAGTCTTAAAATAATTCTAAGGTAGGCAACATTCCCATTTCACAGATGTAGGAACTGAGTCTTAAAGAAGTAAAGTAACTTACCCACGGTTACTCTCTAACTCAGATACAGATCAGTTTTGGAGCCGAGATCATTATGACTGCCAGAACAATGTGCTTATCCGCTGTGCCTCACTGCTTCTCAAAGTTTGAATGCATTTCCTCTGTGTGCACAGAGTGGTAGTTGATGCCAAAGGCACAGATACAAATCTCTACATCAACGGTTTAGGAGCATGATCTTCAGCACTCCCTTACCCCTGTGGGTCTCAGTTGCCTTATTCATAACATGGTTTGCACTCAGTTTCAGAGAGATATGGATAATATACTCAATATAATATTAAGAAGGGCTTAACAAATAAATTCTTTACACAGATGAGGTCTAAATATAGGGGAAACCACCACTGACAGTGAAAGACTCTGGTCCTGCGAAAAGTGACCTAGACAGTGTATTAAAAAGCAGAGACATTACTTTGCCAACAAAGGTCTGTATAGTCAAAGCTATGGTTTTTCCGGTGGTCATATATGGATGTGAGAGCTGAACCATAAAGAAGGTTGAACACAAAAGAACTGATGGGCTTTTTTTGTTTTTGTTTTTTTTGCATAAATTAGATTCTTCTTCCTCTTCCCCTTTCAGAACTGATGTTTTTGAGTGGTGGTGTTGGAAAAGACTCTTGAGAGTCCCTTGGATTTCAAAGAGATTAAACAGTTAATCCTAAAGGAAATCAATCCTGAATATTCATTAGAAGGTCTGATGCTAAACGTAAAACTCCAATACTTTGGCCACCTGATGGAAAGAGCTGGATTCTTGAAAAAGACCCTGATGCTGGGAAAGATTGAAGGCAGGAGGAGAAGGGGACAACAGAGGATGAGATGGTTGGATGGCATCACTGAGTCAATGGGCATGAGTTTGAGCAAGCTCCAGGAGATGGTAAAGGACAGGGAAGCCTGACATGCTGCAGTCCATGGGGTTGCAAAGAGTCAGATATGACTGAGCAGCAACCGAACAGTGAAAAACCTCTATGGGGCCGGAGGGGGGATGGGGAAATGTGGGGGAGGGGGAGAGCATAGGAGCTCTTGAGAAAAGCTGTGATTTTTAGGAAAGAGTCTCCGTCTGTCCAAGGAATGCCACAAAGAAGGAATCAGCAAACTGTCCCCTTTTCCTCCCTCACTCTGACCTCCTACCAGAACCTCCTGATTGCCAATCCCACATGAACTAGAAGGAAAGGGAGCCCCTCTGAGGTAGTCTGCTTGGGTCAGTCTTCTGGAGCAACTGGAGAAGGGTGCAGAGTGGATCTGTAGGACCAAATGTAAAATAGTAAGTCACGTGTCAGAATAATAATAATAATGCCTTCTAACAGTTTTGGGGTTTTCCAGGAGGAACTAGTGGTAAGGAACCCACCTGCCAATGCAGGAGACACCGGAGATGCAGATTCGATCCCTGAGTCAGGAAGACCTCCTGAAAAAGGAAATGGCAACCCACTCCAGTATTCTTGCCTGTAAAATCCTATGGACAGAGGAATCTGGCAGGCTACAGTCTATGGGGTCACAAAGAGTTGAACATGACTGAGTGATTGAGCACAACAGAGTTTTAGTGATGATTAAACAAGCTCATGAATATAAAACACTAGAAATAATGGCTAATATTCAATAAATATTGACTATTATTATTTTAACTCACTCGTGTTTACCCAATAAACACTTAGTGAGAACTAAAAGGAAGTGGCAATCCATTCCAGTATCCTTGCCTGGAAAATCTTATGGACAGAGGAGCCTGGTGGGTTGCAGTCCATGGCACTGGAGACAGTCAGACTCGACTGAGCAACTAACCCTTACTTACCATCTTCTAGGCATTATGGACTTGAACTGTGTACTAGGAAAGTGTACAATCCAGCCATGCTCATGAAAGCAAATATAGAGTGGAAATCTCAGAAGAAACCTAAAGAAATCTAAAGCTGAAGTCCAGACATGTCTGGAAGTGAAGTGAAAGTCACTCAGTCATGTCTGACTTGCGACCCCATGGACTATACAGTCCATGGAATTCTTCAGGCAGAATACTGGAGTGGGTAGCTCTTCCCTTCTCCAGGAGATCTTCCCAACCCAGGGATGGAACCCAGGTCTCTTGCATTGCAGGCAGGTTCTTTCCCAACTGAGCTATGAGGGAAGCCCCATGTCTGGAAAAGTCTGGCAAACTGATGTGGCAAAGAGTGTGTTTTTGTTTTTAAAGAGTGTTTTTCTCTCTTTCTCTCTTTCAGTGATTCAGTTTTTTTTTAATAGGTGGCATTCTATTTAATATTACAAAACAGTGGCTGTATTTCCCTGTGCTATACAATATACCCTTGCTGCTTATCCCTTTAATATATAGACTTTTATATCTCTTAATCCTATACCCCGTCTTGCCCCTCCCCCTTCAGGTTCCCTTTTTCTTTAAATGTCCTCCACGGTCTTGTTGGAGAAGGGCACATTCTAATGAGAGAAGCAGAAGGCCCACAGTGGCTTAATCAGTAACAAAGTCTCAGCTGTCAAAAGGAAGGGCAGTGTGGAGCGCAACACGGTGTTTGCCAGATCAGTTTGTCTCTTGGCTCAGCCTTTAAGAACTTTGGACTGAGTCCTGTAATGATGAAGTTGGGAAAGCTAGAAGGAAAACGAGAGTTAAAACTTCAAAGGTGCTGACGGCTCAAGGATAACTGAAACTAGAGAGGCTTCCTCCTCTGTTTCACAATCCCCCCATGTTTCAGCAATGGCAAAGGAAGAGTTTGGAAGGCCACCATGTGGGGGATGCGGAGGGGAAGCAGGGACCGTATCGCCCAGTTTCTCTGATAAGTGGAGTAGTGAAGGAAATGGCAGTGTTGGACCCCACAGTACCCATCTAGGTAGGACTGAAGCGGAGTGAGAGCACTGTGTGTGTGCTCAGTCATGCCCAACTCTTTGCAGCCCCACGGACTGTAGCCTGCGAGGCTCCTCTGCCCATGGCGTTCTCCAGGCAAGAATACTGCAGTGGGTTGTCATGCCCTCCTATACTTGTTCTTCCTGATCCAGGGGCTGAACCTGCGTCTCCTGCATCTCCTGCATTGGTAGGCAGATTCTTTACCACTAGTGCCACCTGGGAAGCCTGAGTAAGAGCTCTACAATTGCCAAAGCTACATGGTGACAGGCCAGATACCTGTGAGTTCCTACTGATGACTTCCAAGAACTCCTGGCCATACTTGGGAGATGTCATCTACTACAAGAGTCCAGGAGAAAGAACTAGTGAAACTCAGATTATACAAATTACAATAACATATGGTATAAAAGTGCCAAGCATTCTAAAATACAACTGCAGAGAAAGGATCACAGAGTTTGCAAAGATGGAAGCAATGATGTTCAGTATAGAGAATCAGGTAAGGTTCCTCAATTAAGTTGACTTGGAGCTGAGAATCAAAGAACTAATATAATTTCAACATGAAAAGGCAGGAACAGATGGAAACCAGAGAATGAAGAGCCTTAGGGTAGAGGCGCTTGTCTGATGAGGGGGCAGAGGAGTCAAGTAGGGTAAGTTTGGAAAAGAGCAAGTAATCTGAATGGCTTGGCATAGATCCTAGAACACCAGCTTCGGGAATATGGTGCTTCTTCCATAAGCGATTGGAAATCACTGAAGTTTTTGAAAGGAGCTACAAGCTGATGACTGCGGGCATGCTAAGTCACTTCAGTCGTGTCTGACTCTGTGTGACCCTATGGACTGTGTTCTGCAAGGCTCCTCTGTTCATGTGATCCTCCAGGCAAGAATACTGGAGTGGGTTGCCATGCTCTTCTCCAGGGGACCCTCCTGACCCAGGGATTGAATCCACGTCTCTTTCGTTTCCCACATTGGCAGGTGGATTCTTTACCACTAGTGCCACTTGGGAAGCCCATGAACTTGATGAGTATGTGGTACCAAAATAAAACCAGAAGCAAGCAAAGCAAGGGAAGTGTCTCAGAGTTTACCTTGACTGTTTGTTAATAAAAATAAATACATACATAGTGTTTTTAGGGACCAAACACTATCATTAAAAACACTGTCATCACAGCTACCATTTATTGAGCTCTAGGCTCAGTGAAACACATGCTATCTCAAATAGTCTTTGCAACAGTCCTGTGGGCTAAATATTTTTATTACCATTTCACAAAGAAACTGCAAATAAAGAGAGATGTAGTCCAAACTTCCATACATGTGAAGTCATGTTTGGACCTAAGTCATGCTCTAACCATTGTAAAGCCCAAAATTCTACTGAAATGCAATTGGGAAAATAAATAAATAAAAAAACTTTTACTGAAGTAATCCTTTCAAAAGAGACCATGAACTCTAAATGTAAAAGAACTCTAGTATGCTAGAAGTAGTTTAAAAAACAGCTCTGAAAATAATCTGCATTACTAGAGGTTGTTAAGAACAGCTCAGGAAAGCAAATGACAAGCAAACTACCACTCAAATTAGCATGATAAAGCAAATAAGCAGATAAGTAGCGTTTGTGAGAGACCGGAAGAATTATGACCCAAGAACATTCAAGGTTCTTCTGAATGCCAGGATTGACACGATTGACCTTTCTATGCAGCCATGAGGGGCTTCCCTGGTGGCTCAGAGGTTAAAGCGTCTGCCTGCAATGCTGGAGACCTGGGCTCGATCCCTGGGTCCAGAATATCCCCTGGAGAAGGAAATGGCAACCCACTCCAGTATTCTTGCCTGGAGAGTCCCATGGACAGAGGAGCCTAGTGGGCTACAGTCCACAGGGTTGCTAAGAGTCCGACATGACTGAGTGACTTCACTTTCACTTTTCTATGCAGCCATGAAGGTGTAAGTGTGGATCTCCACTCACAGTGCTGAACAACAACTGTTTAAATGCTGGCCATGTCCTTAGATACTGTTCCTACTATAGCTGTTTTATCCACGAAGCACCACAGTGCTACAGAGGCTATGGATTTTTCAAGAGCTAAATACGTGAGAAAATTTGTTGACTTTACCCATCAAAGGAAAAAATATATAGGGTACATCACATTATGTTAGTTTCATTTATCCTTAAATTTAATGGCTTTATATTGTTAAATTTAGGGATCTATTGTTAGATAAGAAAGAGAGAGAAAAATAATACTAGTTAATAAATGTAGAGGAAATAGTAATACTGGAAGGTCACACTCTTGTATTCACTCTTATAATCATCGATTCAGGCAAGGATTATCAACAAATGCTAAAACCATTAGGTAAAGCGTTACTAATGAACGGTATATTTGCACAGTTCCAGGCTCTATAGTGCACATTACTCAGTAATTGTAAAAGGGGAATGTGCACTTCGATAGTGAGAGATCTAGGGTCACCACACTTATCGGGTGGTCAAGCTTAGGACTCTGATGCTGGAACAATCTGAAATGGACCTCTGCGTTATGATGCAATACAAAATTCACTACATCACCAAGACAGGGGCTTACAAAAATGTTGAAACAACCCAATCAAGAATCACAACCTAACTCCCAGTTTATAAGAAATGAAGGATATGGAAGATGGAGATACACATGAAACCACACCATGAAGAAATAAATAAATCCATAAAGGAAGCATTCTAAAAGACCAGGGTCTAGAAAATCAGTGTCATAAGAGGTAAAAACGTTCTATGCTAAAAGCGCAAGAGAGACATATCAAATGCAACCCTGTAACTTTACTGATACTGGTTCCAAGAAGTCAGTTACAAATGAAATGAGCATTAGATTATATTACAGAATTTATGTTAATCTTCTAAAGTGTAATAAAGGAGTTATGATTATGTCAGAGATTTCTGCTAAAGTACTTAGGGGTGAAGTGTTATAATATCTAACAAGTTACTTTCAGATTTTCTTCAGCCAAAAAAAGGGGAAAGAAAAAAAATGTATATATTTATATATTTCTGTATACAGAGTACAAATAGAGCAAAATATAAACAATTTTTAAATCCAGATATAGGGTATCAAGGTATAAATTTATCTGTTTCATCAGCATTTATGTGTACTAATTTTTCATAATAAAAAGTTGGAAGAAACTTCCCCTGCCTATATGGGACCTAACCAAAAATTAATATTTATAAAGATAGTATTATCTTGAAAAAAAATTTTGACTATCACTTCAAAAAAGTTTCAGTGTGAGTACAGTGATTTCTAAGCAATGTAAGTTAAATAAGCTGATACTAAGCAATTTTTTTAAAAAGCAATCAAAATCTTTTTTAAAACTTTACAGCAAAAAGGATATTTAATGTGGGATGTGGATATATATTAATATGTTTTATGAAGTATGAGACTGAACTTAGAAATATAAAAGTACCTGTAAGATTCTTAAATTGAACCTGGCCCAAGCTGGACTTGAACACGTAGCATTTCTTTAAATCCCTGAACATAAACCTCTCTTCATATGCCTTCTGTCCTCTGGATTTACAAGTTATTGATTTAATATCTACTGCTTATTAAACATTTTTTTCCTGTGTGTTAGGGCACTGCAAGCTTACCTAAACCTGATAATACCTCCATGAATTAAGTCCTATTGTTATGCCCATTTTACAGAGAATGGAAACTGAGGGTCCAGATATAATTCAGTAGCCTGTGTTCATACAGCTGGTCCATGGAAGAGTTGCAGAACTCTGCATGCTTCCGCAGACTCCTTGGTAACCACGCATTGCTACTGGAAGGCGGACAGAACCAGAGTTTCTGGGGGTGGTCACTTATGAAAGTGAAAGTGTTAGTTGCTCAGTCATGTCCAGCTCTTTGCAACCCCATGGATTGTAGCCTGGAAGGTTCCTCTGTCCATGGGATTTCCCAGACAAGAATACTGGAGTGGATTGCCATTTCCTTCTCTAGGGGATCTCCAGGGGATCTTCCCTATCAAGGGATTGAACACGGGTCTCCTGCATTGCAAGCAGATTCCTTTTCATCTGAGCCACCAGTGAAGCCTGGAAACTGTTAGTTGAAACTTTCAAGCAGGGAGGAGGCTCTGTGGTCAGTGGATGAGAAAAATGAGTTTTGGAGCTGGGATCTTTTAATTATGTCATTGGATTCACACCTTGGGATGCACCTATTCTTCACAGCAGAGAGCTGGCCCAGATCTAAAACAGCACAGCGGAAAACGCAATCCAAATTTAGAAGCGTCTTCAAAAGCATCTCATTGTATGTGTGTCGAGGGAGAGGTTTATCTCATAAGATATGATCAACATTCTATGAACCTAGAGCCACAAACCTATAGCATTAATCTCATGATCTTGCTTACAGTATCTAGTGAGTTCCCATAGCCTGCTGGAAAACAGAAACCAGTTTTGGCAAACTTAAGCGGAGCTGCCAGAAAGGTTGGGATCATGGAGAGAAACACTGGCCCAGATGTCAGAACTGATGTTTCTGATGCCCTCAGTGTTAGCATTGTAACCCTGGATGCTGGAAACTCGGCTGTTGGTCACTCACTCTCACGTCATTGGACTCTCAATTCTGCTGCAAGATCATCACCAGCTGACTCTTTGGCTTTTGCCTCCTTCTCACAACAACCTCACCAGGTCTCCATTGGAGCATTTGCTTGGCCAAGCTTGGGTCACATTCTCAGTTTATTTGCCAGAGAGCAGGGAGATGGTTCATCTATTTCCATAATCTTCAGTACACCCAGTGGTGTGTGGCTGTAATTAACCAGGGTTCTCCAGAGACATAAAACCAATAGGATCCCTGTTGCTCTCACCCTGTCTGCACATACATATATATGTATTAGGTATATGCATTCGTGTACCTAAGTATGTATATACCTAAGCATGTATATACAATTAGGCAGGGGAAGTCCCAACTTGCTCAGCCTTTTTGCTCTATTCAGGTCTTCAATCCACTGGGGAGGCCCATCCACGTTAGGGAGAGCAGTCTGTTCGACTTGGTCTATCTCTTCAAATGTTCATCTCGTCTAGAAACAGCCTCACCTAGAATAATGTTTAACCAAATGTCTGGGCACCCAATGACTAATCAGTTCAGTTCAGTTCAGTCACTCACTCTTGTCCAAATCTTTGCGACCCCGTGGACTGCAGCATGCCAGGCCTCTCTGTCCATCACCAACTTCCAGAGTTTACTCAAACTCATTTCCATTGAGTCAGTGATACCATCTGATCATCTCATCCTCTGCCTTCCCCTTCTCCTCCCACCTTCAATCTTTCCCAGAATCAGGGTCTTTTCAAATGAGTCAGTTCTTTGCATCAGGTGGCCAAAGTACTGGAGTTTCAGCTTCAGCATCAGTCCTTCCAATGAATATTCAGGACTGATTTCCTTTAGGATGGACTGGTTGGATCTCCTTGCCAACTATAAAGCACTCTTTATAGTCTAACTCTCACATTCATACACGACTACTGGAAAAACCACAGCTTTGACTAGATAGACCTTTTTTGGCAAGGTAATATCTCTGCTTTTTAATATGCTATCTGCTGCTGCTGCTGCTGCTAAGTCACTTCAGTCATGTCCAACTCTTTGCGACCCCACAGACAACAGCCCACCAGGCTCCTCCATCCTTGGGATTCACCAGGCAAGAACAATGGAGTGGGTTGCCATTTCCTTTTCCAATGCATGAAAGTGAAAAGTGAAAGTGAAGTTGCTCAGCCGTGTCCAACCCTCAGCAACCCCATGGACTGCAGCCTTCCAGGCTCCTCCGTCCATGGGATTTTCCAGGCAAGAGTACTGGAGTGGGGTGCCATTGCCTTCTCTGGATATGCTGTCTAGATTGGTCATAACTTTTCTTCCAAGGGGCAAATGTCTTTTAATTTCATGGCTGCTGCTGCTGCTGCTAAGTCACTTCAGTCGTGTCCGACTCTGTGAGACCCCAGAGACGGCAGCCCATGAGGCTCCCCCGTCCCTGGGATTCTCCAGGCAAGAACACTAGAGTGGGTTGCCATGCCTTCCTACAGAGGATCTTCCCGACCTGGGGACTGAACCCAGGTCTCCCGCATTGCAGGTGGATTCTTTATCCATTTGAGCCACCAGGGAACCCCTATTTTTCTTTAATATTATCTTTTTAATAAAAAATAATAAAGACATTGTATATTAGGTGTGAAACCTAGCCTCATCTCACCTGTAAAAGCTATGGAAAAATCTGGTTACTTATTCAAGAACAATGATAAATCTACTGGATAGATTCAAAGTATTTCCAAATAAATTTCTTATGATTTTATCTCATTTGAACATCATGTATACTCTGAGACAGATAGAACAAAGCCAAATGTCACTATTTTATGGATGGAGATTCAGAAAGGTTAAATGATTTGCTGAAGGTCACATCATTGATGAGGGGCAAAATTATAAGTCAGGTTTTTTGGTGCCTAGTACAGTGTTATTTTTATTCCAAGTGAGACAAACAACTATGAAAGTGAAATGAATTAATATAGTGTTAAGGCTGGAAATTCTTTCCCTACTTCTGTTTACATTTACAGTTCTAAATATGGAAAATGGAAAACACACTTCCAAAACTGTTTAAGAGTAAAGTTTCATAAATAGAACACTACTGTCTAATGTTATATATTCAGCTAAACGTTATTTTACTCAGTAAAAATTAAGAAAACCTGGATTCATCTAAAAGTAAACAGATACAAAAATTTTGGAGTACTAACATACATATCAAAAGCCATAAACATGATCAGCCATAAACACCGATTCAGTAATCTTGAGACTTGGCATCTGCCCTAAGATGCAATGGGAGACTGACTGGTCAGAGTATAGTTAATGGTTTAATTACTGGATTATTTAAAGCTTTCAAAGCCTACCTTCAAGAGGAAAAGTCAAATATTTGATACCTTGCAAAATCACTTTCACTATGTCTGACTCTGTGAGAGCCCATGAACTGCAGCCCACCAGGCTCCTTGATCCATGGGAGTTTCCAGGCAAGAATACTGGAGTGGGTTGCCATTTCCTTCTCCAGGGGATCTTCTCCACCAAGGATCAAGGATCTTCTCCTCCTGCATCTCCTGCATTGCAGATGGACTCTTTACCCACTGAGCCACCTGGGAGACCCCTAAATACATGATAATTAATTCTTAAAATGAAATATTATTCTGTAACTCAAAATTTAAGGTTTCAAAACCAACTATTGACTTTGGAAATTGTTCATATGAATGTTAAGTGAAAAAAGATACAAAATTGCATAGAGTATGATACACATGAGGCAGAGAAAAGTAAAGACGAACAGCAAGGTTGTAGAGCAACAGAGTCTCTTTATTCTCAGCAGGTTAAGTTAGAATAACAATGTTAAAAATAGCATTTCCTGGAAAAGTTAAATATGAACCTACCATTAGATACACTCCCACTACTAGATACACTGTGCTTGTTCAACTGAGTTTTGACCAATGAACAGCTTTTGAAAAGTCAACTTAGTGGGTTGTAAGCAGCATTATTTTTTTAATAGAGATCAGAGTGCATTATACGTAGTAAAAGATAGCACTGTCACGTAAATTTTTGTTTCAGGCACATACACGTGTATGTTTCAAGGTTGTTATGTAAAACATGTTAGTTACTTTTGGTCATGATTAAAAGAGTTCGAAAGCCATTGATTGTCCTAGAGAATCTCTTGGACATAATGTCCCAAGAAAGGAATCCTACCGAGACTAGTAGACTATGCTCATAATGACTGGAAACAAACCTCAACGTTTATTAACAGTAGAACAGATTATAGATTATTTAGCATACCTAGATACGCAGAGCACATCATGAGAAACGCTGGACTGGAAGAAACACAAGCTGCAATCAAGATTGCCGGGAGAAATATCAATAAGCTCAGCTATGCAGATGACACCACCCTTATGGCAGAGAGTGAAGAGGAGCTAAAAAGCCTCTTGATGAGTGTGAAAGAGGAGAGTGAAAAAGTTGGCTTAAAGGTCAACATTCAGAAAACGAAAATCATGGCATCTGGTCCCATCACTTCATGGGAAATAAATGGGGAAATAGTGGAAAGAGTGTCAGACTTTATTTGGGGAGGCTCCAAAATCACTGCAGATGGTGACTGCAGCCATGAAATTAAAAGACGCTTACTCCTTGGAAGAAAAGTTATGACCAACCTAGATAGTATATTCAAAAGCAGAGACATTACTTTGCTGACTAAAGTCCATCTAGTCAAGGCTATGGTTTTTCCTGTGGTCGTGTATGGATGTGAGAGTTGGACTGTGAAGAAGGCTGAGCGCCGAAGAATGGATGCTTTAGAACTGTGGTGTTGGAGAAGACTCTTGAGAGTCCCTTGGACTGCAAGGAGATCCAACCAGTCCATTCTGAAGGAGATCAACCCTGGGATTTCTTTGGAAGGATTGATGCTAAAGCTGAAATTCCAGTAGTCTGGCCACCTCATGCAAAGAGTTGACTCCTTGGAAAAGACTCTGATACTGGGAGGGATTGGGGGCAGGAGGAGAAGGGGATGACCGAGGATGAGATGGCTGGATGGTATCATGGACTCGATGGACGTGAGTCTGAGTGAACTCCGGGAGTTGGTGATGGACAGGGAGGCCTGGCGTGCTGTGATTCATGGGGTTGCAAAGAGTCAGACACGACTGAGCGACTGAACTGAACTGAACTGTACTGACCCCTTAAGAGCCAACAGAAGCAGTCATTGTAACAACAACAAAACTCCCCCATACATATGTAAATGCCCCAACTGGAAGGTGTTACCATTTCCTGTTGACAACCTCAGGCTAAGGCTTTGCAAGCACTTGTTGAATAAACAAACTAATACAAAACTAAATAAAATACCTGAAACTGTGCGGGTAAGAAAAGTGAATGGGATTGGATTAGGCTCAGTTCAGTTTAGTTCAGTCACTCAGTCATGTCTGACTCTTTACAACCCCATGGACTATAGCATGCGGGCTCCCTGTCCATCACCAGCACCCAAAGCTTGCTCAAACTCATGTCCATCGAGTCGGCGATGCCATCCAACCATCTCATCCTCTGTCGTCTCCTTCTCCTGCTGCCTTCAACCTTTCCCAGCATCAGTCTTTTCCAATGAGTCAGCTCTTCATGCCAGGAGGCCAAAGTATTGGAGTTTCAGCTTCAGCATCAGTCCTTCCAATGAATATTCAGGACTGATTTCCTTTAGGATGGACTGGTTGGATCTCCTTGCAGCCCAAGGGACTCTCAAGAGCCTTCTCCAACACCACAATTCAAAAGCATTAATTCTTTGGCGCTCAGCTTTCTTTATAGCCCAACTCTCACATCCATACATGACTCCTGGAAAAACCATGGCTTTGACTAGACAGACCTTTGTTGGCAAAGTGATGTCTCTGCTTTTTAATACACTGTCTAGGTTTTTCATAGCTTTTCTTGCAAGGAGCAAGAGTCTTTTAATTTCATGGCTGCAGTCACCATCGGCAGTGACTGTGGAGCCTAAGAAAATAAAATCTTAATTGGATTAGGCTATCAAGATTGCCGGGAGAAATATCAATAACCTCACATATGCAGATGACACCACCCTTATGGCAGAGAGTGAAGAGGAACTAAAAAGCCTCTTGATGAAAGTGAAAGAGGAGAGTGAAAAAGTTGGCTTAAAGCTCAACATTTAGAAAACAAAGATCATGGCATCCGGTCCCATCACTTCATGGGAAATAGATTGGGAAACTGGAAACAGTGTCAGACTTTATTTTTGGGGGCTCCAAAATCACTGCAGATGGTGACTGCAGCCATGAAATTAAAAGACACTTACTCCTTGGACGAAAAGTTATGACCAACCTAGAGAGCGTACTCAAAAGCAGAGACATTACTTTGCCAACTAAGGTCCATCTAGTCAAGGCTATGGTTTTTCCTGTGGTCGTGTATGGATGTGAGAGTTGGACTGTGAAGAAGGCTGAGCGCCGAAGAATTGATGCTTTAGAACTGTGGTGTTGGAGAAGACTCTTGAGGGTCCCTTGGACTGCAAGGAGATCCAACCAGTCCATTCTGAAGGAGATCAACCCTGGGATTTCTTTGGAAGGATTGATGCTAAAGCTGAAACTCCAGTAGTTTGGCCACCTCATGCGGAGAGTTGACTCCTTGGAAAAGACTCTGATGCTGGGAGGGATTGGGGGTGGGAGGAGAAGGGGACAACCGAGGATGAGATGGCTGTATGGCATCACGGACTTGAAGGACGTGAGTCTGAGTGAACTCCGGGAGTTGGTGATGGACAGGGAGGCCTGGCATGCTGCAACTCATGGGGTTGCAAAGAGTCAGACACGACTGAGCGACTGAACTGAACTGAACTGAAAGGGTAATAAAAGCCTGAGTTTCATGATGAAAGTTAGAGCATTATTTACTTAATTCCTTAACTGTTTTTTTATCCACCTATCTTTCCAGTTATTATTTAGATAATATTTATTTAGTATTTACTATGGATTAAGCTCTTGTGTGCATGCATGCTAAGTCACTTCAGTCCTGTCCAACTCTTTGCGACCCTAAGGATCACAGCCCTCCAAGCTCCTCTGTCCGTGGGATTCTCCAGGCAAGAATACTGGCGTGGGTTGCCATGCCCTCCTCTAGGGAATCTTCCCCACCCAAGCATAGAACCTGCTTATGTCTCCTGCATTGGAAGGATTCTTTACCAGTAGTACCACCTGGGAAACTCTTCTTAAGTGCTGATAAACTGAATAGACAAGGTTCTTGGCCTCAAGGAGCTTACATTCTGCATGAGAGTCCATTAACCAAGGAGCAAATGAATGAGAGGATTTTCTGCTTCTGTGCAATATTAAACAGGGCTCTTCACAGATTATTCCATTTCTATCTTCTCTTTAATTTCCCAGTTGCTCCTTTGGAGGCAAAAACTAAAGGACCTCTTTCCCAGGGTCTAGAGGAATATGTGTGGGTCAAGAAGCAACAGTTAAAACTGGACATGGAACAACTGACTGATTCAAAATTGGGAAAGGAGTATGACAAGGCTGTACTCTTTGTTTATCCTGCTTATTTAACTTACATGCAGAGTACATTCTGTGGAATGCCAGGCTGGATGAATCACAAGCTGGAATCAAGATTGTCAGGAGAAATATCAACAACCTCAAATATGTAGATAATACCATTTAATGGGAGAAAATGAAGAGGAACTAAAGAGCCTCTTGATGACCGTGAAAGAGGAGATTGAAAAAGCTGGCTTAAAACTCCACCTTCGGAAAACTAAGATCATGACATTCTGCCCCATCACTTCATGGCAAATAGATGGGGGTGGAGGAAATGGAAACAGTGACAGACTGCTTTCTTGGGCTCCAAAATCACTGCAGATGGTGACTGAAGCCATGAAATTAAAAGATGCTTGCTCCTTGGAAATTAAAAGATGCTTGCTCCTTGGAAAGAAAGCTGCAAACCTAGATAGTGTATTAAAAAGCAGAGACACCACTTTGCCAAAGGTCTAAATAATCAAAACTATGGTTTTTCCAATAGTCATGTACACATGTGAGAGTTGGAACATAAAGAAAGCTGAGCATCAAAGAACTGATTATTTTGAATTGTGGTGCTGGACTTTAGACTCCCTTCAACTGTAAGAAGGACCAGTCAATCTTAAAGGAAATAAACCCTCAATATTCACTGGAAGGACTGATGTGGAAGTTGAAATTTCACTATTTGGCCACCTGATACAAAGAGCCGACTCACTGGAAAAGGCCCTGATGCTGGGAAAGATTGAAGGCAAAAGAAGGGGGCTGCAGAGGATGAGATGGTTAGATAACATCACCGACTCGGTGGCCTGAATTTGACCAAACTCTGGGAGACAGTGGAGGACAGAGGAGCCTGATGTACTGCAGTCCATGGGGTTGCAAAGAGTCAGACACTATTAGCAACTGAACAACAACAGAAATGAACAGAAACGTAGGCTCCTCAAATTCCATCAATGCCTATAAACACTAAACTAGCATGGATTCAGAAATACCACATCTGTAATTCGGGATGGCTAAATTGTTACATATATGTACTAAAGAAATAAACTCAGGGACAATCATTCACAAACCTTGACATGACCTGGTAGTCATCTTACATTATCGGACTGTTTTAATGAAGAAGCAATGTGAATAAGGCAAATATAACATGTGAGATGCATTTTAAAACTCTACCCCCTCCAAAGAGATCTCTTTAACTGGTCTCCTCCTAATACACACAATTCAATGTTGATGTTTTGTTATTCAAGTAATTATAAAGCCACAGAAGAAAGAGTTTATCGTATTGAATATTAAGTCATAAGCTGTTGTAGAAGTATCAACAATTTATTTCAGTGAGGAGGTATGAACACATACTTGTAGTTTATGAAAGTTCACACTACTTCCAGATCTATTGGATAGTAAACAAGTCTTTTACTGAGCTCCTACATGTACTGGGCTCCTATCTTTTGAGTAACAAAGGGCACAAAATTCTGAACTCGGTATTTTCAGATCCTATACCTGAGGCTAGACTAGTTAAGTGTCTATGCAAACTTCTGGCTCAAAGGTCTAAAACCAGAAGTCACTAGAAATGAAATAGTTCTTATCTAGTATTTAAGTTTTCTTATTTAAATAGCTGTTCATCCATATGAGGCAAAACCTGCTAGTTTATGAACAGTTGATTAAAAAAAATAAAACTCAAAATAATTTTTTTTTAAGAGAGAAATTTGTGAAAAGTCTATAAGTAAATTTGGCTTCAGGCCTGACTAAATTCAGGGGCACAAATGATGGCCTCAGATTCATGTCTGCTATATCAGCTTTGTTGGCTTATTTCTTAGGCTCCATATGGTTAGCAAGACGGCTGCCCCCAGTGAGGTTTCTTGTATTTTCATACCAAATAAAAGTTATGGACTTGACTCCACGTTGTGTCACATGCCAGATGAATACCATTTTTGATTGGTCAGTGTCCATCTCTGGAATCAGGAAAAGATGCAACTCTAGTTGAGGCACTGATAGTGGCCAATACCTGGCCCGATCAATTAGCGTGAAATAAAAGAAAGGAAAACATATACAGCATAGCCGAAAATGCAGGTCAGGAAGCAACAGTGAGAACTGGACCTGGAACAACAGACTGGTTCCAAATAGGAAAAGGAGTATGTCAAGGCTGTATATTGTCACCCTGCTTATTCAACTTATATGCAGAGTACATCCTGAGAAACGCTGGGCTGGAAGAGGCACAAGCTGGAATCAAGATTGCTGGGAGAAATATCAATAACCTCAGATATGCAGATGACACCACCCTTGTGGCAGAAAGTGAAGAGGAACTCAAAAGCCTCTTGATGAAAGTGAAAGAGGAGAGTGAAAAAGTTGGCTTAAAGCTCAACATTCAGGAAATGAAGATCATGGCATCTGGTCCCATCACTTCATGGGAAATAGATGGGGAAATAGTGGAAACAGTGTCAGACTTTATTTTGGGGGGGCTCCAAAATCACTGTAGATGGTGATCGCAGCCATGAAATTAAAAGACGCTTACTCCTTGGAAGAAAAGTTATGACCAACCTAGATAGCATGTTAAAAAGCAGAGACATTACTTTGCCAACAAAGGTCTGTCTAGTCAAGGCTATGCTTTTTCCAGTAGTCATGTATGGATGTTAGAGTTGGACTGTGAAGAAAGCTGAGCACCGAAGAATTGATGCTTTTGAACTGTGGTGTTGGAGAAGACTCTTGAGAGTCCCTTGGACTGCAAGGAGATCCAACTAGTCCATTCTAAAGGAGATTGGTCCTGGGTGTGTTTTGGAAGGAATGATGCTAAAGCTGAAACTCCAGTACTCTAGCCACCTCATGCGAAGAGTTGACTGATTGGAAAAGACTCTGATGCTGGGAGGGATTGGAGGCAGGAGGAGAAGGGGACAACAGAGGATGAGATGGCTGGATGGCATCACTGACTTGATGGCCATGAGTCTGAGTGAACTCCGGGAGTTGGTGATGGACAGGGAGGCCTGGCGTGCTGCAACTCATGGGGTCACAAAGAGTCGGACACGACTGAGTGACTGAACTGAACTGAACTGAACTGAACTGAGAGCCAGAAAAAAACAAATGTCCACCACATATCATTAGCTTATATATCCTGGAAATAGATAAGAATTTCCATTTGCAAATGGAGTGCTGCTACAGAAAGACCTGTCGCTTAGAAGTCAAAATTTCTTAGTTCTAATGTTAGCTCAGCTGATTTTAGCTGCATGACACAGTTCTTATAAGAAGTAAATGAGTATTGAGTCAAAGTGTTTCATTAACATTTGAGTAATACTTTATAAATGCTATCATTATTGTCCAAGAGGCTGAGAATGTATCCTTTGGGAAAGTATTTTCAACTATCTGAACTGCATCAAAGCAACTCCAGTCAAACAGTACATGAACATACCGAGCGCTTGTGGCAGACAGTCTGTGTTTCCTACCTTTATCTTGTTCGCAGAACCCCACTTTTATTTAAGAAATTCACTCTCCTCAGTAGTGCTGTGTTCTTCTTCACTAAGCTGTGATGGCACTGTAATCCAGTTGCTCTGCCCTAAGAACCTTGTTTTCTGATCCAACCAGTGGAGAAGACTCAAGAAAGAGCACCCTTGTTAACTACCTTACGGGGGCTCAGTTGGTAAAGAACCTGCCTGCAATGCAGGAGAGGCAGGTCCAATTCCTGGGTTAGGAAGATCCCCTGGAGAAGGAAATGGCACCCCACTCCAGTATTCTTGCCTGGGAAATCCCACGGACAGAGCAGCCTGGTGGGTTATAGTCCATGGGGTCGCAGAGAGTCATACACACCTTAGCGACTAAACCGCCATCACCTAAAAAGAAACACTCATCACTTCTGCTCCCTGGCCAAAGCCAGATGCACATTTGTCTGCCATTCAAACACTAGGAAATACAGTCTTAGATGGGTAGCCATTTCAGAGGACCAACGCTATTCCATGGAAAGTGGAACACGCCGTTTACCATGCCCACCATGTTGACTGAGACGGCAGTCAACACGGAGAAGTCAGTTTCGAGGGAAATGGAAGGAAATGAAAGTTCTTTAGGTCAGGAAAGTCCTATCTTAGTTTCTTAGGGCTGGTGTAAGAAATATTTATGAACTTTGGTGGCTAACGAAAAACAGAAATTTATTTTCTCTAAGGTTTAGAGACTGGAAATCTAGAATAAGGTGTCAGTAGTGCTGAAGGCCCTAGGGAGAATTCTTCTTACTTCCTGCAGCTTTCGGGGGCTCCAAGTATTCTCTGGCTTGGGGTCAATGTCTGGCTTCATTGTCTCATAGCCATTGTCTTTATGTCCATGGCTCCTTCCATTCTTCTTCCATTCCTCTCTTTTAAAGACACTTGCTTAGGGTCTACCCTAACCCAAGATGATCTCATCTCAAGGTTCTTCATTTTTATGTCTTCCAAGACATTTGTCTAAATAAACTTATATGCTTAGATCCTGAGTGAACATATCTTTTTTATTTGCGGGTGGGGGTTGGAGGCATAAGGTGGAGGTCACTATTCAAACGACTACATATTTTTGTGGGCCTCAGGATGATTTATTTGTGTATTTTCCATCTTGGCTAAATAGGATGAAATCATATATTTCATGTAACTAAGATGATACAAAACTAGTTCTTCACATCGAAAGGTGGAATCTTTTTATATCAGAGCAATAGACAATTTGTACATGAAAATTAACAGCCATCAATACTATTTATTCTGGCTTTTATTAACTTATTATATCTGTTTACTTATATATGGTGGGCAGTGGCATAATATGCAAAGGAATGAGACAAATCCAGGTTCAGACATAAGCTTAGACACCTATTAGATGTGAAATTTTGGAAAAACTATTTAACCTTTTTAAGTCTCAGCTTTCTCATCCATAGAATGGAGAAACAAATGTATTTCACACAAGTTTTTCATTACAAGAAATAGAAAAAATGTATTACAAAGAAATACTTTTACCTCATATAATGTGATGCTCAAAGGTAAGGCCAGCTGAAGATATGGCAGGTAGAATGGTTTGCTGCTGATCCCATTTCTATGTTTTTAGCTTCCCTTTTCTCTGCCATCCTCGGCATCACTTTTAATCTAACACTGGTTCATATGGCCAAAGGAGGCTGCAGCAATTGCAATCCATATCCAGAAATGACAACACTCAGAGGATGAAGAATTTCTCTTCCAGTAAAAATTTTCAATGAGGAAGAAAACCTTTTGAATAACCCATTGAGCCGTGTGTCACTCATGTCCCATTGGCTGAGTTGCATCACATGCCTACTGGCCCACCTTGGCAAGATGATTGGAATAACCATGAATGGCTTAGAATTATCTAGTGCAGAAGAGAAGTCAACTAATGTCTAATACAATTATTTACTCTTTATGTCTCAGTACATAGCTAAGGAATAAATATATATTCACCTAGCATAATTTTGGCCCTTGGGAGGCATTAACATCACAGTGGCCTATATCTACTACTAAAGAAATTTAATAAATAATAATATCACCAAACAGAAAACTCATCCTCAGATAGGTTCATTGGTGTTTTACCAAACATTTAAGAAAGAAATTATACCAATTCTTTATATTTTCTTCAGAAGATAGGCACAGAGGAAATATTTCCTAAATCATTCTATGATATCAGCATCACTTTAACACTAAAGCAAAAAGGCGTTTACAAGAAAACTACAGAGCAGTATTTCATGAATATAGATACAAATATTCTTAATAAAGTATTAGCAAATCAAATCGAACTATGTATACAAAGAATTATACACTCTGACCAAGTGGGATTTCTCAAGTATGGTTCAATACTGAAAATCAAATAATATAATATACCTCATTAACCAGCTGAAGAAAAAAAATCATGCAATCATATCAATAGATGCAGAAAAAAGCATTTAACAAAATCCAACACCCATTCATTACCGATAAAATTGACAAGGAACATCTACAAATGTATTGGCAAACTGATTCTAAAGTTTCTTGCAAAAGACCCGGAATTGAAGGGGAACAAATGCTGAAGGACTGACTCATTCCCCAACTTCCATGCTGGCTGTAAAGCTGCAGTAACGGGGACAGTGCGCCTTGGTGAAAGAAAAACCAATAAAGAATAGAGAGACTAGAATCAGACCCACATAAATATCATCAACTGATGTTTGACCAAAAAAAAGAAAGAAAGCAAACAATGCAATGGAGGAAAGATAGAGTTTTTAATAAATGGTGCTGAAAAAAATCAATCTAGAAGAGACTGTATATATACCCTTCACAAGAATTAATTTGAAGTGGGTCATAAAAAGTGAAAGTGTTAGTCACTCAGTCATGTCCAACTGTTTGTGACCCCATGCACTATAGCCCACCAGGCTCCTCTGTCCATGGAATTCTCCGGCAAGGACACTGGAGTGGATTGCCATGCTCTTCTCCAGGGGATCTTCCTGACCCTAAATGCAAAATGCAAATATATACAGTTAACAAAAGATAACATAGAAGAAAATATAGATGACCTTAGGTATTTCAGTGAATTTGGATACAACACCAGTGGCATGACCCAGGAAAGAAATGATGAGTTGGGATTCAGTAAAATAAAAACTGATGCTCTCTATATAAAAGACAATGTCAAGAGAATAAGAAGGCAAGCCACAGATTAGAAGAAAATGCTTTCATATGACACATCTGGTAAAAGACTGTATCCAAAATATTCAAAAAGTTCTTAAAACTCATTAGTAAGAACAACCTGATTTTTAAAATGGCAAAAGACCTAAAAAGGCATCTCACCAAAAAGATATATAGATGACCAGTATGCATATGAAAAGATGTTTGACATCATATTTAATCAAAGAAATGCATATTAAAACAACAATGAAACACCCATTAAAATGGCCAGACAACACCAAATATTGGCAAGAATGTGGAGCAACAGGAACTTTCATCCATTGCTGGTGGAATGCAAATGATACAATCACTTCACAAGACAGTTGGTAATTTCTTACAAAACTACACATATACTTACCATGTGATCCAGCAATGGCCCTCATTGATTATTTACTCAAGTGAACTAAAGACTTATATTCACACAAAACCCTGCACGTGTACATATATAGTCACTTTATTCATGATTGCCAAAACTTAGAATCACCCAAGATGTTCTGTAGTAGGTGAATGGATAAATGAACTTTGCTACATTCAGACACTGGGACATTATATGGTACTAAAAAAAAACAAACAAAAAAAAAACAAAAAACAAAAAAAAAAAACAAAAAAAACTGAACTATTAAGTTATGAAAAGACAAGAAAGAGACCTAAATGTATATTACTTAAGTGAAACAAGCCAAATTGAAAAGACTGTATGTTATTTGATTCCAGCTGTATGATGTGAAGACAGTAAAACAAGGTTGCCTCTGGTATGAGGACAGGAAAAGATGAATAGGCAGAGCACATATGATTTTTAGGGCAGTGAAACTATTCTGCAGGATACTACAGTGATGGATACATGTCATTATACATTTGCCAAAACCTACAGAATTTACAACTGCAAGCATGAACTTTACTGTAAACTACGGACTTTAGGTAATAATGATAGGTCAACGTAGGCTTACTGACTATAGTGAGCGCACCACTGTGATGCCCGATTTCCATAAAGGAGGAGGTTATGGGGGATGGACAGAAAACATAGATGGGAGCCTCTATACCTTCCATTCAATTTTGCTGTGACCTAAAACTGCTCTAAATATAAACGCATTAGCTTTTTAAACCACAACAAATTGGAGCATATGACATACCCAAATTTTAAATGGACAAAATATGCAATATTTATTCAGCCCCTGTTCACTGCCCAAATATACGTTTCCTTTAAGGTCCATCTCAACATTAACCTCTCTGTAAATTTCTTAATTCTCCCTTCCTATGTGGATCTTCTCCTACATCTAAAACCTTACATCTATAACCCTCAGTAAAGAGATGTCCTCAAAATAACTACTATTATTTTACGTGTTCACATGTGAATGCCTTAACCCACCCTTAAAAACCGTAAGCTGTTCTTTAAAAAACTGGGTCATATCTTCTACTTTGTTCTTTCTTTTCTTTAGCACCTTTCTGTTCACTTCAGTCACTCAGTTGTGTCTGACTCTTTGCAACCCCATGGATTGCAGCACATCAGGCCTCCCTGTCCATCCCTAACTCGCGAAGTTTACCAAACTCATGTCCATTGAGTCAGTGACGCCATCCAACCATTTCATTCATCTTCTGTCGTCCCGTTCTCTGCCCACCTTCAATCTTTCCCAGCATCAGGGTCTTTTCAAATGAGTCATCTCTTCACATCAAGTGGCCAGAGTATTGGAGTTTCAGCTGCAACATCAGTCCTTCCACTGAATATCCAGGACTGATGTCCTTTAGGATGGACTGGTTGGATCTCCTTACAGTCCAAGGGACTCTCAAGAGTCTTCTCCAACACCATTGTTCAAAAGCATCAGTTCTTTAGTGCTCAGCTTTCTTTATAATCCAACTCTCACATCCATACATGACTACTGGAAAAACCATAGCCTGGACTAGACAGACCTTTGTTGGCAAAGTAATGTCTCTGCTTTTTAATATGCTGTCTAGGTTGGTCATAACTTTCCTCCCAAGGACTAAGCATCTTTTAGTTTCATGGCTGCAATGACCTTCTGCAGTGATTTTGGACACAAAAACTAAAGTCTCTCACTGTTTCCATTTTTTCCCCATCTATTTGCCATGTAGTGATAGGACCAGATGCCATGATCTTAGTTTTCTGAATCTTGAGCTTTAAGCCAACTTTTTCACTCTCCTCTTTCACTTTCATCAAAAGACTCTTTAGTTCTTCTTCACTTTCTGCCATAAAGGTTGTATCATCTGCATATCTGAGGTTATTGATATTTCTCCTGGCAAACTTGATTCCAGCTTGTGCTTCATCCAGACCAGTGTTTCTCATGAGGTACTCTGCATATAAGTTAAATAAGCAGGGTGACAATATATAGCCTTGACGTACTCCTTTTCCTATTTGAAATCAGTCTGTTGTTCCATGTCCAGTTCTCACTGTTGCTTCTTGACCTGCATATAGGTTTCTCAAGAGGCAGGTCTGGTGTCTGATATTCCCATATCTTTCAGAATTTTCCACAGTTTGTTGTGGTCCACACATTCAAAGGCTTTGGCAGAGTCAATAAAGCAGAAACGTATGTTTTCCTGGAACTCTTTTGTTTTTTCAATGATCCAACAGATGTTGAAAATTTGATCTCTGGTTCCTCTGCCTTTTCTAAAACCAGCTTGAACATCAGGAAGTTCACAGTTCATGTACTGTTGAGGCCTGGCTTGGAGAATTTTGAGCATTACTTTACTAGCATGTGAGATGAGTGCAATTGTGCAGTAGTTTGAGCATTCTTTGGCATTGCCTTTCTTTGGGATTGGAATGACAACTGACCTTTCCTGTCCTGTGGCCACTGTTGAGTTTTCCAGATTTGCTGGCATATTGAGTGCAGCACTTTTACAGCATCATTTTTTAGGATTTGAAACAGCTCAACTGGAATTCCATCACCTCCGCTAGCTTTGTTCATAGTGATGCTTCCTAAGGCCCACTTGACTTCACATTCCAGGATGTCTGGCTCTAGGTGAGTGATCACACCACTGTGATTGTCTGGGTCATGAAGATCTTTTTTGTATAGTTCTTCTGTGTATTCTTGCCACCTCTTCTTAATATCTTCTGCTTCTGTTAGGTCCATACCATTTCTGTCCTTTATTGAGCCCATCTTTGCATGAAATGTTCCCTTGGTATCTCTAATTTTCTTGAAGAGATCACTAGTCTTTCCCATTCTATTGTTTTCCTCTATTTCTTTGCTTGATCACTGAGAAAGGCTAACTTATCTCTCCTTGCTATTCTTTGGAACTCTGCATTCAAATGGGTATATCTTTTCTTTTCTCCTTTGCTTTTTGCTTCTCTTCTTTTCACATCTATTTGTATTAGCACCTTTATGTTTCCTCAATACACAAAGAATAAGTAATCAATGCCACTGAAAAATTCTTTAAAAGACAGTATTACTAAATCATTTGAACTCACTGGTGAGAGTAAACTTCCCTTTGGAAATAATGATGTCAGATCTAAATTAAATCTTTCAATTCCTCACTATGAGTAGCCTAAATAACACAGCACCAGTGTGTTTTTGATAGTTCAGTGCTTACATAAATATTAACACACGGAATTTAAATACAAGGCTTTAACCCCATATCTTATTTTCTAGGCCACTTAATCAGTGAGATAGATTAAGTTTCCAGGAGAAGCACACAGCTGTTGGGTGCCACAAATATATTAAGCCACGAAAGTCTATTTGAAGGCAACATTTCTGAAAAAGGCTCACCACCTCATCTGTGATAAGTCTTAGAGCCTTTCACTCATTATAATTAGGTTCAACAGCCAGATAAAACTATTGCATTTAAGCCTGACAACTGAAGGTCATGTTCAAAGTGTGAGGGAGGACATAACAGAAGGGATGAGATGGAGTTTCTATAAAAACCTTCTCTTATCCTTTAGTGTTTTATCACACATAATCCATAGTTGAGGGTTGGTTATTTGTTTCAGTCCCACAGATGCAAAACAAAACAAAACAAAACAAAACAAAAAACCAGCCCCAGGCTGGAAGAGTCTCACATTAGGGAAAAAATAGCATTCAGAAATTTTAAAAAGGTACATTTCGGGACAAAGCAGTCTACAGATTCAATGCAATTGTTATCAAAATTCCAATAGTATGTTTCCCATAAATAGAACAAACAAACTTAAAATTTGCATGGAACCACCAAAACAACCCTGAATAGCCAAAACAAACTTGACAAAGAACGATGCAGGAGGCATCACACTCCCTGATCTCAAACTAAGTTCAAAGTTATAGCAATCAAAATGGTATGGTATTGGCACTGTTGTTCAGTCACCCAGTCATTTCCAACTCTTTGCAACCCCACAGATGCAACTCGCCAGGCTTCCCTGTCCTTCATCATCCCCTGAAGTGTGCCGAAGTTCATGTCCATTGTATTGGTGATGCCATTTAGCCATTTCATCTTTTGAGACAAACTTCCCCTTTTGCCCTCAATCTTTACTAGCATCAGGGAATTTTCCAAAGAGTCAGCTGTTTGCATCAGATGACCAAAATACTGAAGCTTCAGCTTCAGCATCAGTCCTTCCAATGAGTATTCAGGGTTGATTTCCCTTAAGATTAACTGGTTTGATCTTGCTGTCCAAGGGACTCTCTGGAGTCTTCTCCAGCATCACATTTCAAAGGCATCAATTGTTTGGCATTCTGTTTCCAGCTCTCACAACCATATGTGACCACTCGGAAGACCATAGCCTTGACTATTATGGACCTTTGTCAACAGAGTAATGCCTCTGCTTTTCAACACACTGTCTAGGTTTGTCATAGCTTTCCTGCCAAGAAGCCATCCTCTTCTGATTTCATGGCTGCAGTCACCATCCACAGTGATTTTAGAGCCCAAGAAGAATGAATCTGTCACTACTTCCACCTTTTCCCCTTCTGTTTGCCATGAAGTAATGGGGCTGGATGCCACGATCTTAGTTATTTTAATATTTAATTTTAAGCCAACACTTTCACTCTTCTCCTTCACCCTCATCAAGAGGCTCTTTTATTTCTGCCATTAGACTAGTATCATCTGCATATCAGAGGTTGTTTGATGTTTCTCCTGCCTTGTGGCTCAGATGGTATTGGCATAAAAATAGATAAATCAATGAAACATAATAGAGAGTATAGAAACAAAGCCCACACATATATGGTCAACTCATTTATGACAAAGGAGCCAAGAATATACAATGGGGAAAGGACAGTCTCTTCAATAAATGTTGAAAAAACTAGACAGCCACAGGCAAGAGAATAAAACTGGACCACTGTCTTCTATCATTGGACAAGGAAATGGCAATCTACTCCAGAGTTCTTGCCTGGAAAATCCCATGGACAGAAGAGCCTGGCAGGCTACAGTTCTTGGGATTGCAAAGAGTCAGACAGGACTTAGCAACTGAGCATGCATGTCTTATACTATACACAAAAATTAGTTCAAAATGGACTGAGTACTTGAAGGTAAGACCCGAAACCAAAAAATTCCTAAGCGATAAACTCCTTGAGAATGGTGTTGGTAATGACATTTTTGGACCTGACTCCGAAGGCAAAGGCAACAAAAGAAAATACAAACAAGTGGGTCTACCTCAAACTAAAGAAGCTTCTGCACAGCAAAGGAAACCATCAACAAAACGAAAAAGGGAATCCACCAAATGGGAGCCCTTAATATTTCACTCCCACATTTCAAGGGAATTTGGGTCTTCACAAACCTTCTCAGCTTATACTATAATCTGAACATCTAACCAACATATATTATGTATAGTTCAATGGTGAGTTAGTCATCTGCTTTTGGACTGCCCTGTTTCCTCCATGGGTACCTGACTTTTGATACAGGGGTCAGAGCATCTCCTAACCAAACACACATAGAACTAATTCTCTCACTCTTACTCTTCACTCTCCAGCATCCTGCCTGCATGCCTGGTAAAGGGGTAGCATAACACACCACATTTGATAAACAATAAATGCAAAGTTTCTTGGGAAATTCAAGGACAGCTTCATTTTTCTCTGAACATAATCCTATTGAGTCAAAAGTAAAATTGTTACATGAAAACTCGCTGCATTATTGTATCATAAGTTAAACTACAAATACAAATATAAATATAAATATAAATATATTTATATATTTATAAATATAAATATAAATATAGTCCTATAAAACCCACCCAAACAGAATGCCCTTCCTTCCCTCGAAGTTTGGGTGGAAGGAAGCGATCACAGTAGCCTCTTAAGAGAGCTTGTTTAAACATAAAGGGATAAGAGAAAGATGATTGTTTCTGAGGGAGGCAGTCATTCTCAGGCAGGTGAGAAACTATTAACTCAAAGAGACTATGTCTTTAAAAGTCTCTAACATAATAGCATAGGTAATATTTATTTCTCCTTTAAATTTTTATTTTGACATAATTTCAGACAAAGCAAAATACTGCAAGAATAGGACAAAAATTTCTACACATCATTTTATCCTTTACTCAGATAAACTAGATGTAAACATTTTACTCTGTTTATCCTTCTCTTTCCCCGACCCGCTCTGTGTGCACACACATACATGCACTTTCCTTTTCTGCATTCAAGATTAAGCATGGTGCCTTGCTCCTTAATATACGAATGTGTATTTCCTAAAAGGTACTCTTAGAGAAAGTGAAAGTGAAAGTGAAGTCGCTCAGTCGTGTCCAACTCTTTGCAACCCCATGGACTGTAGCCTAACAGACTCCTCCGTCCATGGGATTTTCCCAGCAAGAATACTGGAGTGGGTTGCCAATTCCTTCTCCTAGATAACTATAATATAATTAACCCAATCAAGAAACTAATACTGATGCAATACCATTATCTAATTGAGACTTTGTTCATAGTTTGCCAATTGTGCCAGTTAAATTCTGTATAGGAAAAGAAAGTCCCAGATCTAAGGTGCCTTCAGCTATATCTTTTTTAACGTGAAATCACTTATTATTTCCTATGCTTTATGACAAAGATATTGATATTTGAAGAGTATAGGTCAGACCATTTAACCACTATCTGGTGTTTCATGATTTGATCCATGTTTGCACCTTTAGCAGGAGTCAATGACGTTGTCTTATCTCCATGTACCACATCAGGAAGCACTTGGCACCAATTTGTCCCATAATGGTGAAGAGGTAGTCTTGATCATGTGCTCATGTGGTAATTGCCAGTTTCTATACTATAGAGTTATCATTATTTCCCTTTGTAACTAGTAAGCATCTTGTGAGGGAGATATATATATAGCCATCTTAAAAATATTACTTTAAATTTCAGAAATTATAAATCAAATGATTCCCCCCTTTTGTTCTCATTAGACAGTATAAACTGTTTGCAATCCTGTATTTTGAAGAGTTTAAAAGTCTGTTGTATCTGGAACACTCAAGTATTTTAAGTGATATTAAATTAGCATAAGTCCATTCTACCTAAAATATGAATATTTACCATACATTTTTAAGGGCAAAAGTGCTCTTATAGTCATAGGTTAACAGCAGCTTGATGAAGGATAAAACATTTCAACTTTTATAATCATTCTTATTTTTCTTGAAATTAGAATCCTCTTCATCCAAAACAATTAACATGGTAATTGACTGTAATTCAAAGTAAGGCAAGGTCTGGTAATATATCTAAGAAGTATTTATTTTGGCAGTGTGCCCATTGGCACATCTTATTCCTCAGCATTAAATATCTAATTATCTGCAGCAAAATTCAGTATTGGAGATAGCTAGGAATAATTGTGACTTTCTGTTGAATAAAGTAGGGAAACATTTGCTTGTAGACATGTCTATCAACAGACCCCCTTGGAAATCTTGTTATTTAATAAAGGAAACTTTTAAGTTTTGCAAAAATCACCCTGTTTCATCGAGAACGGTTTAGAGTACAGGAAAGGGTGTAAACAGATAGACCGCGCAGGAGGCTGTTGCAGTCATCCAGAGAAGGGATGAAATACCAATTTGAGATATAGTTCAGAGGAAAAATCAATAAGAATTGGTGATTATTTAGACAGAAGGAATAAGGGTGGGGCTTCCCAGGTGGCGTCTAGCGGTAAGTGAAGTGAATTCACTCAGTCGTGTCCGACTCTTTGCGACCCTGTGGACTGTAGCCTACCAGGCTCCTCAGTCCATGGAATTTTTCAGGCAACAGTACTAGAGTGGGGTGCCATTGCCTTCTCCAGGGGATCTTCCTGACCCAGGGATTGAACCCAGGTCTCCCACATTGCAGGCAGACGCTTTACCGTCTGAGCCACCAGGGAAGCCCTCTAGTGGTAAAGAACCTGCCAGCACAGGAGACCTAAGAGATGTGGGTTTGATCCCTGGGTTGGGAAGATCCCCTGGAGGAGGGCATGGCAACCCACTCCAGTACTCTTGCCTGGGGAATCCCATGTATAGAGGAGCCTGGCGGGCTATGGTCCATAGAGCTGCAATGAGTCAGACATGACTGAAGTGAGTTAACATGCATGCAAGGAGTAAGAGTAAGATACAAAAAGATATCAGGACAATCCTCTGGATTTGATTTGAACAGCTGTGTGGACGGCTTGCCATTTACTGAGAAAGGAGACTGGGGAGGTAGGAGGTTTTGCACATGTTGCCACGGGGGAACCCCAGGGAATATGATCAGGAGGCAATTGGGTGTACAAGTGTGGAGCACAGGACAGAGGTCAGAGTGGAACCACTGTACTAAGTGTTCCCATATGTGTATGTGAATCTGATACTTTCTATTTTTCAATTAGGTTTCAACAAATGGAAGGTGTTTTTGTTTTTTTTTTTAATATCCACAATCATATTAAACAGGTAAAATGAGCATGAACCAGTTTTATGGTTCAATGAAATACTACTTTGCAATAAAAAAGAATGTTAAACTCAGCATATGAGTCTCATCTGAATCTCATATGCATTATGAGGCGTGAAAGAGGTCAGAGTCAAAAGGTTACATCCTGTATCATTCCATTTTTATGACTTGCTGACAATGCAAACCTATGGAGATGGAGAACTGATCAGTGGTTACTTAGGGTTAGAACTGGAGTTTGGATTTGGTTACAAAGAGGCAGCATGAGGAAGTTTTTCTAAAGGTGAGGTTAATTGTTCTGTGGCCTTTCCCAGTGGCTCAGCGGTAAAGAATCTGCCTACAATGCAGGAGACGTGGGTTCGATCGCTGGTCTGGAAGATCCCCTGGAGGAGGTCATGGCTACCCACTACAGTATTCTTGCCTGGAGAATTCCATGGACAGAGGAGCCACAAAGAGTCAGACACGACTGAAGTGACTGAGCATGAGCACAGTTGTTCCATGTTTCAACTGCGGTAGTAGCTACAAAACTCTAGGGATTTGTCCAAACTCAGAGAACCATACAAGTAAAAAGTGAATTTTAATGTGTGCATACTTCTGAGTGTCCAGTAAAAGGATTTTAAGCAAGGGAGTGTGTTTTAGAAAGATCACCCTGGCTCCAGTGTGAAGACTGGAGAGGAGGCACTGAGCCCCAGGGCACGAGACGTGGTTGAGGGCTGCTGATTAATCCAGTAAAATGTGGCCTGGACTAGGGTAGTAACTAGGAGGACAGAGAGACTAGACAGATTTGACAGATGCTACATCGTACAACTGGGAGGAGGTAAGGAGTGGGAGATATTGCTCATGTGTTTCACTTGAGAAGTAGATGGATGGTGAGCTCATTTGCCAGGAGAAAACTGGATTCAAAAAGATTTCAGGGGAAGGGCAGTAACTCTGATATGATATGTTAAGGTTTGTGGTATAATTGCAAATTTCTAGGCAGATGTTTACATGGTGTCATGACTAAAGGAAAATATTTGTATTCTATCCAAGTAATGGAGCTGAAGGGTGACATAATGCACTATATTTATAAACTGACATTTCCAGGAACCCAAAGGCAGTACATAAAAAATGCAAAGTGTTTTTTTGTCTTTGATTTACTGAATTATTCCTCCTGGAGACATTTCCAGCTGGGGACGTGGGGCCTTTAAATTTGTTGCCCACACCAACTTTCAAAACTGATGACTAGAGTTTGAATAACAAAGATGAGTACTTACAGTAGCTAGTTCCTCTTTAGCTTATGCTACATCTCAGCTCAAGGATAACAGGCTCTTTTGCCTAAAGAAATATAATTAAATAGCTGAATAAGACAGATGTTTCTAAAAGTCCTTGAAAACCTTTCTCCAACAACGTGGGCTAAGGTAACCTTTAATTTTACAGCCCAAGGACAATGAGGAAAACCATATTTGCCTATGTCACATAATATTTCTCAATAGGCTTAATTGTGTTGATGGTATTTAATTTCAATGACTGGTTGGGTTTAGTTCTCATGAGTGCTGGAAGAATTGACATGGAGCCTGCCCTGCAGAGTTAGAAAGAGTTATTTTTCTTACTATCCTTTCCAACAAAGCAAAAATCAGCCAAAAAAAAGAGCATAGAGGTTCTCAAAGCCATAGATAACAATACTTGCTCCTATGATGTTTTGAGGTCTTTTAATTGTTGCAGATGTATAGCTCTGATCTTCAAGAATACCATGATCTTCTTTTAAAAACTTATTTTAATTGTGGCAATATGCACATAAAATTTAACATTTTAACTAGTTTGAAGTGCAGTTCAATGGTAGTAAGCATATTTACATTATTGTGCAACTGTCAGCACCATCTGTTTCTAGGATTCTTTTCATTTAGTAAACTGTGATAGTTGGGCCATAAAGAAGGCTGAGTGCCAAAGAATCGATGCTTTCAAATTGTGGTGTGGGTAAAGACTCTTGACATTCTTTGACGACATGGAGATCAAACCAGTCGGTCCTAAAGGAAAGCAACCCTGAATATTCACTGGAAGGACTGCTGTTGAAGCTGAAGCTCCAATACTTTGGCTATGTGATGCGAAGAGCCAATTAATTGGACAGGATCCTGGTGCTGGGAAAGACGGAAGCAATAGTAGAAGGGGCGGCAGAGGATGAGAGGGTTAGATAGCATCACCAACTCCATGGACATGAATTTAAGCAACCTCTGGGAGATAGTGGAGGATGGAGGAGCCTGGCTTGCTGGAGTCCTTGGGGCCACTAAGAGTCGGGCACAATTTAAAGACTGGACAACAAAACAATAAAAACAACAGAACAATCAAAATAACTCCCTATTCTTCTCTCCCCCAGCCAGAGAAACCATCAGTATTCTTTCTGTTAATATGACCTAATGGCTCAGCTGGTACAGAATCTGCCTGCAATGCAGGAGATCTGGGTTCAATTCCTGGGTCAGTAAGATCCCCTGGATAAGGGCATGGCAACCTACTCCAGTATTCTTGCCTGGAGAATTTCATGGACAGAGGAGCCTGGCGGGCCACAGTCCAGGGCATCACAATGAGCTGGACAGAACTGAGTGACTAACACTTTCAGTCTCACTGCCGCTGCTGAGTTGCTTCAGTCGTGTCCGACTCTGTGCGACCCCATAGACGGCAGCCCATGAGGCTCCCCCGTCCCTGGGATTCTCCAGGCAAGAACACTGGAGTGGGTTGCCATTTCCGTCTCCAATGCATGAAAATGAAAAGTGAAAGGGAAGTCACTCAGTCGTGTCTGACCCTCAGCGACCCTATGGACTGCAGCCCACCAGGCTCCTCCATCCATGGGATTTTCCAGACAAGAGTGCTGGAGTGGGGTGCCATTGCCTTCACTCTCACTAGGTGCCTCATATAAGTGGGATCACAAAGTATTTGTCCTTTTATTTCACTTAGCGTAATGTCTTCCAGTTTCATCATGTTAGAATTTCTTTCCTTTTTCAGGCTGAACAATGCTCCATTGTAAGCGGCATTTCGTCAGTCAGTTCATGGACGATGGACACTTAGCTGATTGAACATTCTGCACACTGTGAACAATGTTGCTATGAACATGCTATAACAATGTCTCTTCAAGTCTTTGCTTTCAGTTCTTTGGGGTATATAATCAGAAATAGCACTTTTAGACTGTGAGATTACGGATTATGTATCTACTATTTCTGCTGAGTTCCTTCCTATTCTTGACACAGTTGAACACACACTCAGAATTCAAAAGCGCCAACTGGTTGTGATGTATTCAGTTCAGTTCAGTTGCTCAGTCGTGTCCCGACTCTTTGCGACCCCATGAATTGCAGCACGCCAGGCCTCCCTGTTCATCACCATCTCCCAGAGTTCACTCAGACTCACGTCCATCGAGTCCGTGATGCCATCCAGCCATCTCATCCTCGGTCGTCCCCTTCAAAACAGTGGAAACAGTGTCAGACTTTATTTTGGGGGGCTCCAGAATCACTGCAGATGGTAACTGCAGCCATGAAATTAAAAGACGCTTACTTCTTAGAAGAAAAGTTATGACCAACCTAGATAGCATATTGAAAAGCAGAGACATTACTTTGCCGACTAAGGTCCGTCTAGTCAAGGCTATGGTTGTGATGTATAGTAATGCATTAAAATGTTTTGAATTTGCTTTGAGTCTATATTTAAGCATCTATATTTCTCCACATCAGATTTCAACAACCTCAGATATGCAGGTTACATCACCTTAATGGCAGAAAGTGAAGGGACACTAAAGAGACACTTGATGAAGGTGAAAGAAGAGAGTGAAAAAGCTAGCTTCAAATTCAACATTCAAAAAACTAATATCATGCATCGGTCCCATCGCTTCATGGCAAATAGATGGGAAAACAATGGACACTGTGACAGACTTTGTTTTCTTGGGTTCTAAAATCACTGTGAACAATGACTGCAGCCATAAAATTAAAAGCCACTTGCTCCTTGGAAGAAAAGCTATGACAAACCTAGACAGCATATTAAAAATCAAACATATCACTTTGCCAGCAAAGGTCCATATAGTCGAATCTGTGTTTTTTTCCAGTAGTAATGTACAGATGTAAGAAAGTGAAAGTCACCCAGTCATTTCCAACTCTTTGCGACCTCATGGACCACATAGTCCATGGAATTCTACAGGCCAGAATACTGGAGTGGATAGCCTTTCCCTTCTCCAGGGGATTTTCCCAACCCAGGGATCAAACTCAGGTCTCCCACACTGCAGGCGGATTCTTTACCAGCTGAGCCACTAGGGAAGCCCACAGACGTGAGGGATGGACCATAAAGAAGACTGAGCACTGAAAAATTGATGCTTTCAGCCTGTGGTGCTGCAGAAGACTCTTGAGAGTGCCTTGGACAGTAAGGACATCAACCCAGTCAATCCTAAGGGAAATCAACCCTGAATATTCATTGGAAAGACTGATGCTGAAGCTAAAAGCTCCGACACTTTGGCCACCTGACGCAAAGAGCTGACTCACTGGAAAAGAAAGACCCTGATGCTGGAAAGATTGAGGGCAGGAGGAGAAGTGGGCAACAGAGGAAGAGATGTTTGGATGGCATCATCAACTCAATGGACATGAGTTTGAGCAAACTCCAGAAGATAGTGAGGGACAGGGAAACATGGCATGCTGCAGTCCATGGGGTCTCAAAGAGTAGGACATGCCTGAGCAACTGAACAACAACAATAGCTTTCCAGCAGCATCACAAAAGAGACTTTCAGAATATGATTCTAGGGACTCCATCCTCATGGAAAAATTGAGACTAAATAGTTCAGTATCTGGTAATCAGCTGAGAGTGTGGAGAGCATTTTGGGAAAATTGACCCAAAGCACAAGAGTGAACTCAATGTTTGGAAGGATCTCAAGTAATTCATTATTGATGGAGCTTGAGTTTACGAAACAGGGTGTAGCTAGGCATGAAAATGAAGAACAGGCAGGTCTCGCTACAGTGTCTGAAAACTGGGATTCTGTCTGTAAACCATGGATTGCCAATTCCAGTCCAGCATTTGTGGCTTCCTGAAGAGCCTGTAAAGAAAGAGGCTGGAGTTGCATTTGGACTCATCAAGAATGTCATGATCAGAGGTCAGGGAGGAGAGTGATGGCACACGTCGGGTGCTCAGGCTCCTGCTTTGGCAATGGGGAACTGCCAAGGGTTCTTTTCCCTGGCACAAAAGGCCTCAGACACACGTAGTTTATATCACCAGAGTTTATTCCTTAAATTTGGCCCATTTTTATAGATGCTGAGAGATCACTGATCAATATTATATGACTATGTTCATAGCATCCGATGTGTCCTCCTGGTTCTGTTGAGACATTCTAGTAAAATGAAATATATGTTGATTTAGCAAGTAACACTGGTCTCTTCTGATTCCTGATCAAGTGATCAGTACAAGTTTCAAGTGAGGCACAACCATCTAGAGTCCTTAATCCTCTCAACTCAATGTAATCTGCAATTTAAGGAGCCTCTCAAAGGTTGCTTTGAAACTGACTTGCTAATTTGCAAGTCACATTATTACCTTAGGAACTAACTCCAGGTTCCTCATAATTCAAGCCACATAGACTTGACTTCTCATTTCCAAGATTTTCCTTAGGTTTTTAAGATCCTCACTTAAATATACTCAATTATAAACTAGTAATGGACTTCCCTTGTGGCTCAGATGGTAAAGTGTTTGCCTACAGGAGACAGCAGGTCTACAGGAGACCCAGGTCAGGAAGACCCCCTGGAGAAGGAAATGGCAACTCACTGCAGTATTCCTGCCTGGAAAATTCCATGGACAGAGGAGCCTGGTAAGCTACGGCCCATGGGGTTGCAAAGAGTCAGACATGACTGAGCAACTTCATTTTCACATAAACTAGTAAATTTTTTAAAAAGAGTACTTTATATTGTAAAAAGAATGACCTTTAAGGTTATCATGTTAGGAGGAAAGGCTAGGTACCCAGTCTGGGTAATGTGGTGCTGTTCAGTGGCACAGTAATATCTGACTCTTTGCAACCCCATGGACTGCAGCACATCAGTCTTCCCTGACCTTCACTATCTCACAGAATTTAATCAAACGCATGTCCATTGAGTCGATGATGCTATCCAACCATGTCATCTTCTGTCACCCCCTTCTCCTCTTGTCATCAATCTTTCCCTGCAACAGGGTCTTTTCCAATGAGTTGGCTCTTCGCATCAGGTGGTCAATTTAATTCACATGACCATTATATCTACTACTGTGGGCAAGAATTCGTTAGAAGAAATGGAGCAGCCCTCATAGTCAACAGAAGAGTCTGAAACGAAGTACGTGGGGAAGTGTGTTGAGGAATGGCATATTGAACCATAACAGAATTAAAGAGGAGAAAGTAGGTAAGAGGGAAAAGATAACTGATTTAGATTAGGACTATCAGGCTGCTAAATATGAAGCCAAATTTGTGTTATATCATTCTAAAAGCATATCTTAGGAACTGATCAATAACCAATCCATAACAAACCTCTTTGTAGAACATTTTAATTAAGCTTTTAAGATTTTGTTATTTAATAAATAGTTGCAAATCTTTCAATGTTTTAGTAGGCTTTCCTTTCCAGCCATTTAATTATCTTTGTGGCTCTCCACCAAGTTTTCTGTTTTTCTAACATTTTGGTTCACGAAATTGAATGTAATATAATTCCCAGGGCTGGCAAATTTTGATATCTTGACTTTTTAATTTTTCTCAGTTCTCTTATAAAGACAACTATTATATGATGTCACTTATATGTAGAATCTAAAAAATAATACAATGGATCTCTATACAAAACAGAAAAAGATCCGCAGGCATAGAAAAAGAAAAAAACAAACAAACCTGTGGTTATCAAAGGGGAAAGGGAGGGTGGGGAACAATAAATTGAGAGTATGTGATTAACAGATACAAACTATTATACATAAAACAGAAAGGCAACAAGGATTTACCATATAACACAAGGAAGTATATTTCAATATCTTATAATAACCTATAATGGAAAATAATCTGAAAAAATATATGTTATATATAATAAAGATATATAAATCTGAAATATATAAATATATTTAAATTCATATATGTATATAAATATATGAGTCACTTTGCTTTATACCTGAGATGAATACTGAGAATGAACAATATTTCAATTAAAGAAAGAAGCCAAATTATAGTGGGTCAAAGAGTTCATGAGAACCTTAGAAAGGAGAAAAGTGCTGAACAAGTTACAGCACATATAGAGACCTATTTGATATCTTAATTTTAAAAATAATGAAAATAATAAAAATTTAGGTTCCATGACTTTTTTCTGTGTGTTTCAGACACCCCTTAAATTATGTATGGTGTCTTATCTGCCTATGGTAGACATATACAAATATTTAATACAAATTCTTCAGTCTCCTAAATGCTATAATTCAGTGTGGAATTTCATCTTAATTCCAGTCCTTACTAGTGTTATGACCTTGGGTGTGCCTAGTGTCATATCTAGTTTGTAAGGTAATTTGAGCTTCAAATTCAGGTCTGACTCCAAAGCTTACATTCTTCGCCATGGAGATTTCTGGTGAACCTACTGAAGTATGAGTCAACCCCCACTTTTATCAATGCCAGCCTGATTTCGGTTTTTTCATGTGAATCTACCTACCCATCCCTTCCATAGCACACAGACAGTGAGAAATTGGATATAGGTCCTTAGATCAAGAATCTGACTAAAAGGTAGGAATAAAAGCGTTAGCTTTCATGTCTCCATATGCCTAAGGATAAGTCCATCCCTTCCTCCTCATTACTTCCATGCCCTTTCCTGAATTCCCAGGCAACTGTAGCTGAGAAACAGATAACCTGTTGTACAGAGAAGTTGGTGCCAATTATACAAATCAATTACATGCCAACTTTATAGGGCACCCTATATTTGCTGTGGGTGGTAGGTGGTTTATTCACGAAGTCGTGTCCAACTCTTTGCGACCCCATGGACTGTAGCCCATCAGGCTCCACTGTCCATGGGATTTTCCAGGCAATAATACTGGAGTGGGTTGCCATTTCCTTCTCCAGGGGATCTTCCCAACCCAGGGATCAAACCCGGGTCTCTTGCACTGCAGGCAGATTCTTCACCAATTGAGTTACCAGGGAAGATCCTATTCTTTGTGGACAATTCCAAATGGCATCATCTGTGACAATAAGTATATCAATTTTGCCATCATCAGAGTAAAAACATGAAAGCACAGAAAAAAAAAGTTCTAAGTCTTCATTTGAAGTCAGTGACTCATATTTTAAATGGTTTGAATGTGTAATGTAGGGAACTGTTTTTAATTGAAATAGAACAAATAAGTTATTTCAAAGAGTTTCAAAAGAAAAATGGTTATTATGTTAAATTTCAGCTATTTTTTATGGGTTTACCATGGCCATAGGCTTGTCTTTTTGGCACTTTTTTCTTCTACTAGTGAAGAAGCAAAAAATGACAGCAGTTAATGCCAGGTTTGAGCCACTGCTCTATAACAAAGCAATTTAGGGAGGCAGACAGAGGATGGAGTCAAATTTTATGAGAAAGTTGCTCATGTTTTCCTCTGATACAATTTTTCCACTCAGATGTTTTATGACAACTACAGTCTCTAAGGACTGACTAACTGTAAAGTTAAAACTGATATTTTAAAATAAGACTTCCCTTATTACTTAATCACAGCAATCTGACAATAAAACCATCTGCCTATAATGGGCCAACTCCACAAACTGCTCAAATCCAGAAAGTTGAGTATCTGAAAGAACTCATTGTTTTAATCTGGAATACAAAATTTTACATTCAGACTTTGAGTCATTAATAGGATAAGACATTTGCTATTCTTTTCCACTATGCTGCTGCTGCTGCTAAGTCGCTTCAGTCATGTCCGACTCTGTGCAACCCCACAGATGGCAGCCCACCAGGCTCCCCTGTCCCTGGGATTCTCCAGGGAAGAACACTAGAGTGGGTTGCCATTTCCTTCTCCAATGCATGAAAGTGAAAAGTGAAAGTGAAGTCGCTCAGTCGTATCGGACTCTTCGCGACCCCATGGACTGCAGGCTCCTCCATCCATGGGATTTTCCAGGTAACAGTACTGGAGTGGGGTGCCATTGCCTTCTCCAATTTCCACTATGGGCACCTAACATTTTTTAAATCTGATTTTGTTTTACATTAAAGGATGAAAGAATCATCCACAGAGGTGTTTGGAATCATATACAGTCTCACATTTGGTAGTCAATTGCTGTTCTATATACAATCACAGTAAGAATTCCTGAGATTTGTTGAGTTGTTACTCCAGAGAGTGTGATTGACATGCAATTTATCATTGAATTCACACAGGATAAAATTATTTTCTCCATTATACAGAGGAAATAGCTAAGGCTTAAAGACATTGCATAAGCTTTCAACACAGAGTTATAAGTGGAAGTGGTCAAAACTCACAGGGTTTGAGATCAGAATCCAACATTCTGAACCTTTACAAAAAAGAAAATGGAAGGTGTATCAATTACTATCATGAGAGAATCCACACCTAAAAGACGGTATCAGATGGTTAATGAGTTAATGCAACAGCAAGAAAGGGAGAAAATAATGAATATTTTTTAAACGATGTACATAGCATTCCAGAGACCTAAAATATTTCACTTTCACTTTTGATATAAAAGAATATCTTGAAAAATACACTAGAAAACGAAGTGGATGACTTTAGGTCAGAACTATTTTAAGGAGACTAAATCTTGGTGATGAGTAGACCTGTCATGCTATGCACTTAAAGTGGTTTCTGATACTTCATAAAGGAGAAGTATTTCTATTCATCCGGGTTTTTTCAAAGAAAAAAAGAAAAATATGCAATTTGTTGCTAGCAACATACTTTTCTAATGATGACATCTATTTCTTGAATTGATGCTTCTTAACAGGTTTATGTCACATATTGTTATGACATGATCAATTGAAAGCCCATTATTGACCCATTGACCCAGTTGTTCCAGAAAGGAAGAAATGAATGAGATGAAAGTCCTGATCTCTGAGGTGCCCAAGCTTCATCCATTTGCTTCTGTTTAAATGGAAGTGCTTTTGAGAGTTCTAAGGGCTCATATTAATGACTATGATGAGTCAACAGGTGTAAAGCTATGGATCTTTGCTTACCCTGGCTAAAGTTCACTCTCTAGCCATTTCTTTGTGCTAATACTGTTGGCTAAGGTAGAAGAGTGAGACCTTTTATGAAGTGTGAAGGTGTTAGAAAAGAAGCTTCTGGGTGTAGACAAAGTGCGTGTGCCTTATTAAACAGACTATGAAAAAAATTACTATTGGGACCACGTTTCTCTAAATGCAAAGCTAATCCAAACTGGACTAGTGGGTCACGGTTTATGAGTTTTACTGCAGTTTGTACATAAAAGAATCCACAGAATATATATGGACATAAACAGAATACACATGGTAAAGACTGAAGGGATGAAATTTGTGTGAAAACAAGAATGAGGTAATAATAAGTTCCTGCAGAAAGTGAGAGTATGGGCAATTTAAGTCGCAAGGAACAGACTTAGGCTGTAGTACTTTTTTAAAAACAAGATATATGTGGAAATAAGAATGATGAGACTGATCACATGCCTGAGCTTAAAAAAATTATAGTCATAGAGATTGGCTTCGCCTAGAAGGAAATAGAATTCAGCAACTGGAAGGTGGTTTGGAATCCAACATAACTCTAGACACTTGGTTGTCTCCTCCACCTGGACAACAGGAGCTCCTTCCTTCCCACTCTGCTGTGATTGAGATTCAACTACTTTCTACTTTGCTGGGAAAGATTGAAGGCAGGAGGAGAAGGGGACGACAGAGGATGAGATGGTTGGATGGCATCACCGTCTCGATGGACATGAGTTTGAGCAAGCTCTGGGAGATGGTGAAGGACAGGGAAGCCTGGCGTGGTGCAGTCCATGGGGTCGCAAAGAGTCGGACAGGACTGAGCGAGTGAACTGAGCCCTCTGCTTTGGCTCCTTTCTAAGTCATTGGCTTCTGCCCTTTCTTCTAAGTACTCCTTTCCTTCTGCGGGTCTGGCACCCAGCATTTTCAGTGCAGAGAACCCATTTTGCTTGTTAGCCCACCGTCCAATAGAGAGCTGCTGCTTGGAAGGGTATTTGTGTCAGGAAAATAATGTATTTCTGGTTAGTGTGCACACCAGTTGTCTTTAGGTCAAAAGCTTACCCCGTGCCCATTAGCCGTGACCATGGTCCAGAGATCACAGCAAGTAGAATGTGGTTGCCCATGGTGCTGGAACATGACACTCTCCTAGATGTCTTGCTACCTCTCTAGATGTCCTCAGCTCCTTTTTCAAGATTACGCTAACTAGGCAATAAGTGTTGGATTTCTTTGAGGCTGAGCCTTAGACCTTTTTCTCCAATATCTTTCTCCTTATATAATCTCTACCATGCCCATGACTTCAGTTCACACACATGTGCAACAGCTTTAAAATGTTTACCTTTTTCCCTAGATCTCTGCTTTGAGCTCCAGATCAGGCATCTCGTTGTTAGGTTTATATTTCCCACTTTTATGTCTGAAAGGCTTGTCAGTTTCAACCTGTTCTTGACTTATGTTCTTCTGCTTCAAATCCACAAGTCTTCCAGTACGCCCTTTCTTCAAGTGTACATCACTAGCCATTCTGTTGCAAAAGTCATAAGCTTAAGAGTCATGTTTGACATATTCTTCTGCCTGCAATCCACTTTCCATCTATCCCCTGTTCTGTTAATTTCACTTCTTCAACATGTCTTGAAGTCATTCCCTGTCAAGCTCTTCAAAGCCAGCACTCTAGTTCACGCTGCCATCATCAACCTCCTGGACCACTGGAGGAGCCCCCATGTTGGTCCCTCTCATGTACACTAGCCCCATTTCAGTTCACCCCAGACACTGCAGGTGCAGAGAACTTTACAAAAAGCTACTCTTATCATGTCATCCTCCTATCTAAAACTTCTAGTGATTCCCTCTTGTTCCTGGAATTGAGAACATCTTTAATGTGATCTTGCATATCTGGTCGAGGCCCTGTCTACCTCACCACCTTCATTTTATATACTGTTACTTTGTTCTAGTCACATTGGGCTCATTTCTGACCCTTGAGTATGCCAGGATTCTTCCCTGGGACAAGTTATTTCAATGAACTGATCCTTTAAATAGAAGACTCTATAACGCCCAGTCATCTGGATGACTCCTACCCAATCTTCAAAACTTGAATTTCCTGATCCTCATCTATATCAGGATCCTCTGCTATACACTCTCATATGCCCATATTTCTGTCCTTCAAAAGGATATGTTGAAAATGTGATTATTATCTTTTTTATGTTTCCCCTCCAGACTCTAATATTCATATTAGCTAGGAACATGTTTTGGTTTAATTAGTCAAAGTTTAATATATGGGCTACAAACAACAATGTAAATATGTACACATTACTATATCAGAAACCTCTAACACTACCAACAGCACAAACCTTTAACTAGAATATGTAGGTATAAAGCTAGACTATATTTCCTTAATATAGTTCTTCTGCTTAAATGTGTTTTTCCTATTACCTGCTGAACCCATAAAATTAGAAGCAAAATTTTCCAGAAGGTACTATTTCTGATCTGTGCTTTGCTTTTCTAATTTCCTTTTCTTCCATAATATAATACCCTTAACCTATAGTACCCTTCTGTTGATGGCTCAGATGGTAAAGAATCCGTCCGCAATGCCACAGACCTGGGTTCGATCCCCAGGTTGGGAAGATCTCCTGGAGAAGACCATGGCAACTCATTCCAGTATTCTTGCCTGGAAATCTCCATGGACAGAGAAGCCTGGCAGGCTATAGTCCACTGGGTGGCAAAGAGTCAGACAGGACTAAGCAACTAAGCACAGCATAGCACATAGTACCCTTCCATGGATAACCAGCCTAATTTACAATGACTTCCTTCTTAACTAAATTTAGTTGTTAGCCTAGTTCCATTCAAGTTTTGAAAACTTCATTTGTGTAGATTAAGTTGTCATGCTAAACAACAATATTAATTCTTACAGTCCAAGAAGTGTGATATCTTTCTGTTTATTTCTTAGAATCATCTTCAACTTTGTCATCAATGTTTTATAGTTTTTAGAGTATAGGTCTTTCATGTCCTTGATTTATTCCTAGATATTTTTGATGCAATTTTAAACATGATTTTTAAAATCTTTCTGATATTTCGTTGATAGTATTAAAAAAAACTGCAACTGATTTCTGCTGGTTCATTGATTGTAACAAATATGCTGCTCTACATGGGATACTGATAGTAGGAGAGAGTATGCAGGTGGGAGTATGAAATGTATGCGAAATCTCAATGCCTCTCTCTCAGTTTTGTTCTAAAAAAACTGTATTAACTGGATACTATAAAATGCTTAGAGGAAAACATAGGCAGAACACTCTGACATAAACTGCAGCAATATCTTTTTTGATCCATCTTCAATAGTAACGGAAATAAAAACAAAAATAAACAGACGGAACCTAATTAAACTCAAAACATTTTGCACAGCAAAGAAAATCATAACAAAATGAAAAGACAACCTGCAGAATGGGAGAAAATACATTCAGACAATGTGATTGATAATGAATTAATCTCTAAAATTTATAGTTTATATGGCTTGATATAAAACAAACAAGCAACCCTATCAAAAATGGGCAGAAGATCTAAATAGACATTTCTCCAAAGACATATAGATGACCAATAGCACAGGAAAAGACACTCAATATCACAGACTATTCAGTTCAGTTCATTTCAGTCACTCAGTTGTGTCTGACTCTTTGTGACCCCATGAATCATAGCACACCAGGCCTCCCTCCTCATCACTAACTCCCAGAGTTCACTCAGACTCACGTCCATCAAATCAGTGATGCCATCCAGCCATCTCATCCTCTGTCATCCCCTTCTCCTCCTGCCCCCAATCCCTCCCAGCATCAGGGTCTTTTCCAACGAGTCAACTCTTCACATGAGGTGGCCAAAGTATTAGAGTTTCAGCTTTAGCATCAGTCATTCCAATGAACACCCAGGACTGATCTTCTTTAGGATGGACTGGTTGGATCTCCTTGCAGTCCAAGGGACTCTCAGGAGTCTTCTCTAACACCACAGTTCAAAAGCATCAATTCTTTGGTGCTCAGCTTTCTTCACTACTCTCACATGTCCAACTCTCACATCCATACATGACCACTGGAAAAAAACATAGCCTTGACTAGACAGACCTTTGTTGGCAAAGTAATGTCTCTGCTTTTGAATACGCTATCTAGGTGTTATAACTTTTCTTCCAAGGAGTAAGTGTCTTTTAATTTCATGGCTGCAGTCACCATCTGCAGTGATTTTGGAGCCCCCAAAAATAAAGTCTGACACTGTTTCCCCATCAATTTCCCATGAAGTGATGGGACCAGATGCCATGATCTTCGTTTTCTGAATGTTGAGCTTTAAGCCAACTTTTTCACTCTCCTCTTTCACTTTCATCAAGAGGCTTTTGAGTTCCTCTTCACTTTCTGCCACAAGGGTGGTGTCATCTGCATATCTGAGGTTATTGATATTTCTCCCAGCAATCTTGATTCCAGCTTGTGCCTCTTCCAGCCCAGCGTTTCTCAGGATGTACTCTGCATATAAGTTGAATAAGCAGGGTGACAATATACAGCCTTGACATACTCCTTTTCCTATTTGGAACCAGTCTGTTGTTCCATGTCCAGTTCTGACTGTTGCTTTCTGACCTGCATACAGGTTTCTCAAGAGGCAGGTCAGGAGTATTCCCATCTCTTTCAGAATTTTCCACAGTTTATTGTGATCCACACAGTCAAAGGCTTTGGCATAGTCAATAAAGCAGAAAGAGATGTTTTTTCTAGAACTCTCTTGCTTTCTCCATGATCCAGCAGATGTTGGCAATTTGATGTCTGGTTCCTCTGCCTTTTCTAAAACCAGCTTGAACATCTGGAAGTTCACAGTTCACTTATTGCTGAAGCCTGGCTTGGAGAATTTTGAGCATTACTTTACTAGCGTGGGAGATGAGTACAATTGTGTGGTAGTTTGAGCATTCTTTGGTGTTGCCTTTCTTTGGGATTGGAATGAAAATGGACCTTTTCCAGTCCTGTGGCCACTGCTGAGTTTTCCAAATTTGCTGGCATGTTGAGTGCAGCACTTTCACAGCATCATCTTTCAGGATTTGAAACAGCTCAACTGGAATGCCATCACCTCCACTAGCTTTTTTCATAGTGATGCTTTCTAAGGCCCACTTGACTTCACATTCCAGGATGTCTGGCTCTGTATGAGTGATCACACCATCGTGATTATCTGGGTCGTGAAGATCTCTTTTGTACAGCTCTTCTGCCCCTGACCCTGGACATGGGGTAGCTCCTCTCGGCCACGCTTAGTGGGCCGGTTACAGCCGCCCGTACTTAGTGCTCCTTTCAGAATGACCATTATAAAAAAACCTGCAAACAATAAATCCTGGAGTGGGTGTGGAGAAAACGGAACTCTACGATACTGTTGCTGGGAAAGTACATTGGTACAGCCACTATGGAGAACAGTATAGAGGTTCCTTAAGAAACTAAAAATAGAGCTACCACATGACCCAGGAATCCCATCCCTGGGCATATATCCAGAGAAAACCATGGTTCAAAAGGATACATGCACCCCAGTGTTCAGTGCAGTGCTGTTTATAATAGCCAAGACCTGGAAGTAACCTAAATGCCCAGTGACAGGTGAAGAATAAAGAAGATATAGTTCAAATATACAATGGAATATTACTCAGCCATTAAAAAGAGTGAAATAATGACATTTGCAGCAACATGGTTGGACCTGGAGATTATCATACCAAATGAAGTAAGTTAGACAGAGAAAAACAAATGTTATATGATAGCACTTATATGTGCAATCTAAAAAAAAAAGATACAAGAACTTATTTATAAAATGGAAACAGATTTGCTGACTTAGAGAATGAATGTATGGTTACCAGAGGGAACGGGTGAAGAGGAAGGATAGATTGGGAGTTTGGGATTGACATGTATACACTGCTATATTTAAAACAGATAATCAACACAGACCTACTTGATAGACAGGGAACTCTACTCAATCCTCTGTAATAACCAAAATGGGGAAAGAATTTGGAAAATAATAGACACATGTAATCACTTTGCTACACACCTGAAACTAATACAACATTGTTAATGAAGTATATTCTAATATTAAACTGAAAAAATTTTAGGCTATCAAACTATTCAGAAAGGCAAGGTCCCAGAGGAGTAATCAGATAATCATACAAGTATGTGATTCAAAAAAGAAGAAATATAAATGTCAATACATGAAAATAAATACATTTTCAATAGTAATTTTTTTCATTCTGCAAAATAAAATAATGGGGTATAATTTTTACCTATTATTCTGGAAAACACTTAATCAGAAAATCCACTATTGGTATAAGGGTTGGGGAAATAACCCTTTCAAAAGCTCTTGGCAGTAATGGAGATAATTTGTTCAATAATTCTGATAGGCAATCTAACAATATGTATGTCGAAATTTTAAAGATATACACCATTTAACCTAGACATTTAATCTGAGAAAATAATTGGAAAAATACAAGACAATCTTTTGATACTAAAGATCCTAATTTCAGCATTGTTTATACCAGTAAAAATTTTTAAAAACAATTTAAAGTTAGAATAGATTGGTTAAATGAATAAATATAGCACATCTACTCTGTGGAAAACTCTGTAACCATACCTTTTCTTTATGTTGATGTATATTTAATGACACAAACGATGTCTGAGGTTTATTCTGTAAAATGTGTATTATAAAATACCATTTTTCATGTATCAGATCTATCCTCTATAAATTCTTATGTCTGCATTTAAAGGTCTCAATATCTCGAGATTTACCATAGATTTAACAGTGGATATATTTGAGTAACAAGACTGTAACTCTTTCTTTATCACTTATACTTTTAAACAAGCATTATTTAATAACAGTTGAAAAGGGACCATAATACACACCCAGTTAAAAGCATTTAAGAGCATAGAGATACGTCACATTTGTTTCTATATCTAAGCTATAGCCTGCTACCTCAGGTATCTGGTTTTCTCAAAACTGAAAGTTTCTGATATGGAGAAGACTTTCCCTTTCCACGAATGGTATTACATAATAACTCTACCATGCCATCTAGTGTTAAGAACTTGTGATATCTTAAGAAAATATGGCAACTCAAAAAGATTTTAAGTATTCCAATTCACAGTTCTATCGGGAATTTGAGGAAAACAAGTCCATCTTTTGAAAAGGACACAGATTTGTTGTCAGTGTAGAGTTTAGGTCAAAGTTTAAATTGCAGCTGTATCATTTCAATTCAGTTGTAATTGAAGAAATCACAAAACAATATTCAAGAGCCGAGGCAACTAAATGTCTGAACTGGTGAAGGGGAAGGGTGAATCTCTGCTCTTATCCTTACCACTGCCTACCTCCCCCACACACTTACCATTACCCTCATCACCATCATCACCTACAGAAACAGAATCAACTAGTTTGCTTAAAAGGTTACAATACCAAAGATTCTATTTGAAGATATACCCAGAGTCTATTTGCTTTTGCTCTAAGTATAGAAGACAAGTAAAAAATGCAAATAGCAGATTTATTTTCTTCTGTGTCATTGATACAAGTTAGTAGAAGGAAATGGCAACCCACTCCAGTGTTCTTGCCTGGAGAATCCCAGGGATGAGGGAGCCTGGTGGGCTGCCATCTGTGGGGTCGTACAGAGTCGGACACGGCTGAAGCGACTTAGCAGTAGCAGCAGCAATATTCAAAGAAGTTGATTTTTCATGGGCAGCTTGTCTCTAGGTTCATTCAGGAATAACCTACTCCAACTCTAAGTAGAGCCATAGGCCAGACAGGCAAAAACATTTACCAAGTACCTACATACAAGGCTGTTTTAAGTGTTAAGAAACTATAATAGGTGTTATGAAACAAACATCTGAAAAGATAAAGTCTCTGCTAACAGGGAACTTACAGACTAATGTTATTTTCTTCACTAAATAAGATCTTGCCAGTTTGAAACCACGTACCAGTAGATACAGTTAACAGTGGATATATTTAAATACAAGTACTGAGCACTTCAAATTTTTCCTGCTTTAAAAAACAATATTCAACTGAATAAATTTGAAAGTCTAGTTGGTTTTACTGTGTGATTCATGAATTGGGCATCATCTCATCCAGTAAAAAGAAAGGTGTTCCAAGGAGCACCTGTTCAATATGGGTGGCTTCTACAAGCAGAAGCTGGATGGGATAAGAAAGTTATTACTAAAAGAAAAGAAGGGATTGATTCAGTCAAGGTCACCTTTATTTGGGAGACAGACAGCAAGAATTTCACAGATTACCTCATTAATGTGGGCCAGGAAATTCCAGACTGATTGCTTAAAATTCCACTTCAGACAGGGGTTGAAACTGCAATGCAGTCATAGTTTGCTGTCCTCGGGGCAAGTGACTCTACCTCGAGCCTGTGGTTTCTTTTCTTTCTATATTTTAATACTGCTTGCCCGGCAGCTCAGCTGGTAAACAAGCTGCCTGCAATGCAGGAGACCATGGTTTGATTCCTGGGTCAGGAACATCCACTGGAGAAGAACAGGCTGCCCACTCCAGTATTCTTGGGCTTCCCTGGTGGCTTAGTGGGTAAAGACCCTGCCCACAACGTGGGAGACCTGGGTTTGATCCCTGCGTTGGCAAGATCCACTGGAGAAGGGAACTGCTACCCACTCCAGTATTCTGGCCTGGAGTTCCATGGACTGTATGGTCCATGAGGTTGCCAATAATCAGACAGGACTGAGCAACTTTCACTTTCTATGACTGACAATTTTATTTCTGCGAGTGTATCTTAAAAAATACAAGAACAATTTCTCAGCAGTTTATAACAGTGACAAATTGGAAACAACCTAAATGACCAAAAGTAGGAGATTGGTTGGGTTTCCTGAGTGGCGTTAGTGGTAAAGAACCCATCTGCCAATGCAGGAGACATAAGAGACATGGGTTCAGTCCCTGGGTCGGGAAGATGCCCTGGAGGAGGTCATAGCAGCCCATTCCAGCATTCTTGCCTGGAGAATCCCATGGACAGAGGAGCCTGGCGGACTACAGTCCATAGGGTCCCAGAGAGTTGGACGCGACTGAAGCGATTTAGCATGCATGCACAGAAGATTGGCTAAGAACCATTTTTTTCAATAGAATAGTATGTAGCCATTTAAAATGTTATATCAAAATTTTTGAAAATAATTTTTGCAAATACTGATAATGTCAAATGAAAGAAGGAAGAAACGATAATATGTGAAATATCAGAAGCTCTTCAGTAAGTGGGGTAATCACAGCTGTCAGAGTTTCAGCATCCATAGTGAGCAATGGGCATGGAAAAACCCCAGGACAAGATGAGATGGTGGAGTTAGCCAAGATTCACAGAATTCCCTAAAGAAAATCCCTGACACTGAGACAGGGACATAGACAGCCAGGTTCCCTCGCAATCCTTGGAATATAAGATGGTAAAAACTGGGTAAACAGAACTATACCAAACCTACATCCCTCAGACTGAGGCAGAACTAGATACATCCGGAGAATATGGGAATGCCCTCAGGTGTATAGTTTTCTGAAAATGAAATGTTGGAATCACACTAGACCTCCCTATTCACTCCAGTTTTCTGAATACTTTAACATATTGAGTTGCATGGGGCCAGAATATACCATCCCAAAATATGTCTCACTGGCATAAGGATCATTTTGAGCTGGGTGTTTTTAAGAAATGGCAGATATAGCTTTGAAAATGAATAGAGTAAGATACCTTTATAAGGGAAATCCCCATTTGTAATGTGTCTCCCTCTCTGCACCAGGAAGAAGACCCGATCTCTGGTAACTTCTATCAGTGGAGAAGGTCCAGACAGATCTGCATAATAATATACCCTTCTTTACTGCGCCTTTCCTGGTAACTTCCCATAACTGGTAGCCCCTCTTCCCCTCAACATCTTTTATCATTAGCTGAAGATGGTATTGAAAGTGGTGGCTTGGTTTATTTTGGGGGTTACTCAGTTTTCCTGAGTATCTTTAATGTATATAGCTGGTATACATGTTATCCAATTTCTATTTTTCTCCTGTTTTTCTCCTTTTATCACAGAGAATTCTCAGCCAAGAACATAAAAGAGCAAGGAGAATATTAGTTTTCATAACTCCTTCCCCACCCACCAGAGTGACCAAGCAAGGCTCTTCTATAAAATGAATTGCTTGACCAGGATTGTTGACATGCTTTTTTCCAGCTTCCTAGTCTATTCAATTGGCCTTCAGTTCCTACATCGGTTAGAGTTATATGTATCCTTGCCAAAGCACTGGAGCATGATCCAACTTGTGATGAAACCAGATGTCACAGGGTCCAAACTGGCAGTCAGCAGGGACTTGGGTTGAACCAAGAAATAGATAAAGTTTGTTTTCTAAGCAAAAATCAGTACAGAGCTCTTTCTGTCTCTTCTTTCTGCATTCTCTCAGTAACTACAGCTTAATCAAAAACACCAGCCTTACCAGAACTGCCTCAATGAAAATAATATACCCATCCACAGTAGTCATTCATTCAACACAGGTTGAGTATATTCTCTGTACCAGGCACTATGCCACAGGTCGAATGGAGATGAAAAAAATATTCACAGGCCATGCATTTTTGAGCTTCAGTCCTCAGGGTGGAGGGGTAGGAAGCAGGTGAGGAGAATGATGGCTATTAATTGCGTAAACCAAAGTAAGAGAGTCAGAGAAACCACAGTGAGGGCTGAGCTCAGGAGGTCAGGTTAAATATCATGGTCTTTGCTGTGAGCGCCAGAGGCCCCAGGGTCCACATACAGCACTGTCTCTGCCTTCTCCCTCCCTTCATAGCAACCACGTCATCCCAACAGCCACAGTTCCAATTTATCTTTTCTCCTTTGTAAAATGAAAAGGTTGAATTAAATGATATCGATGGTTAATTCCAGCCATGAACTTCTTCTTTTGATAACATCTACAGTTTATTTAGGCTTTAATCACTAGAATATTACAAAGATTCTCAAGGATGTGTTGTGATCATGAAAACATGAGCCCTTGTAAAGTGAAAGGAAAGTGAAGTCGCTCAGTCGTGTCTGACTCTTAGCGACCCCATGGACTGCAGCCTATCAGGCTCCTCTGTCCATGGGATTTTCCAGGCAAGAGTACTGGAGTGGATCGCCATTTCCTTCTCCAGGGGATCTTCCCAACCCAGGAATCGAACCCGGGTCTCCCGCATTGCAGGTAGGCGCTTTACCATCTGAGCCACCAGGAAAGCTTAGGTAGATCCTTATAAGCCCTTGTAGATGCTATTAAAAAATATATATATATATATTTTGAAATAATCTCCATACCAGGAAAATTGCAAAGTAATGATTGTTGAGCTGAAATAGACTGCCAGAAAACATAAACAAATGAATAGAAAAATACAAAATAGGCTATCAGATATTTCTCCAGCAAAGATGGGCTCACTTGGGATCAGCAGAGAATTGCAGTTTGAGAGCTTGCAACCATGACAGGCCACACGCAAATCCCTGCACAGCAAAGGAAGGAGAACAGGTTTTTATAGAGAAAGAAGTCGGGAGAGCTATAGTAAACATAGAGTCCATGGTTTTCCATTGAGTGAGTCCAGGCCAGGAAACAGGAGGAGTCTTTTTTCTTCCTGTTAGGCTCTACAGTCATCTCAGGGAGTAGGGCCCCTCACCCAAACTTCTGATCTCCCAACTTTAATTAATTGACACTTCTGTTTATTTTCTTTAAGAGCATCTCACAAAGAAAATGGATGGAGAATAGTACAACTCAGTCATTTTAGCTATTATTATTGTTTCCTTAGTATGGAACACAATGTAGTCAATTGCAAGAAAAGTTTCAGCTGCACAATCAATAAACTCTAATGCTTCCCATACGAAAGCCGACTTGGAATGATGCTACCATTTATTCAGGTGTTTTCAGTTCCCTTTTTTCCTCTAGCCAGAGCCTTCTACCTTAGCAAAACAGATTCTGCTGAACAAAGAACATTCTTTACAATACTATCCCACTTAGTGTTAGGTATCCTGCAACTTAGATGTTGAACCTTGTTTTTGTTCTAACTCCAGTCTAATACAGCTTTGTTATACAGTTTTGAAGAGGGCTTAGTTTTGTTTCCCTCTCAGGGTACATTTCTAAATTCACTCTCCTGTTTTATTATGGTTATGAATGTCAAGAATAGGAGAGGCTGAGTATTAAATGACAGCTCAGAAAAAAATAATTAAACACCTTTACAAAAACCAATTGGGAATAAATAATAGTAATTATCACCTGCCTAGTTTTAAGACATTTTTGCCATCAAATTCAATTGAATCCTTTCAGGATGTTCTGAGTAATGGAAACATGTTCTATTTGGACAATGGATTGCGTTCAGTAGAAACACTAAATTTCTTTATTCCTCCACAGTGAGTTTGTTATAACAAGAGGTTATGATTTAAGACTTGAATGTGAGGCAAAACAATTTTCTTAGATTTTTTTTTTCCGTTTTGTCTAAGTGGTTGGTACAAATGTTATTGCTTTTGTTTGAGGCAGGGAAGGGCTGTTTGCTTTGTGTAAAGAATCTGTGATTTAAAGTTCAGAACATAGTGGCTTTCCCAGAGGTCACGATAAGTAGATACATATTGAATAGAATGAAAATGTCATTTAAAAGGAGCCTGAATGAGGTTACAAATATGAGAGATAGGCTTTAAACATAAAGTGGAGATGAGAGTACTTTGGCTATTCAAGTCTAAACTTTAATAGTTTTTTTTTTTCCCCTTCTGATGAGTTGGAGTTTGTTGCTTTTAGTTTTTTAATTTAAAAAGGTAGACATTTGTGGCTTTTCAGGGAAAGGTCAGGGAAAGGCAGCAAGTGGAACGGTGACAGACTAATAGGTCATAAAGCTGCCCAGGCTGATGGGCAGGCTGCCCAGTGATTGCCTCATCTGTAGGAAGGGACTATGGTGGGTGATTAAAGGTGTGGATTCCCAGGTTAGCTTGCCAGCTCCATCACCTCCTCCTCTGAGTTATTTAGGTTGTGATGGCTTTAGATAAGTCTCTCTGTGCATCAGATTATTCACTAATGACACAGGTCTAACAGCACTGACTTGCTAGGATTTTGTGAAGATTGAAATGAGATTCTACATACATTGTGTTCAGAAGAGTATTTGTACATAATCTAATCAACTTTATAGCAATGTCACATATAACTTAAGCCACTGCTAACAATAGGTGATAGATTTTAATGGTGATCACCCCCATACCTGAGAGATTAAATGAGACCATTTATCTCAAAGTTTGTCAAAAGTAAGTAAATTTACTGGTGCTGAACAGAATGCACAAATTAATGGGAAGCTCTTTGGATAAGTCTAATGCTTTCACAAAGATCAGGTGTTACATTTTAGTACAGAATCTTGACTGTGCAGTCAAAAATTAATTATTTCATGTGGAAAATTTC